>NC_090437.1:994588917-995810167 GCF_031143425.1 Pleurodeles waltl
GACTCATTATTGGGGATATCAGAGTATAGGCATCATCGAGGTGCATTGCCATCATGAGGAGGGGCCCTTTGAATGTCTCAATTCTGAAACCTCTGTCCATGGCACTAGAAAAATCAAAGGGATTATTGAAATGAAAACAGTAACCTACATGGTAGAGAGTGTGCACCTCTGTCTCAAACTCCCCATAGCCAGTTTGGTATGGTAACAGAATATTGTTGCCTAAATATCACCTGACAAAATTATACATTTTGTTATACAAAAATATCACTCGACTGGAACTAGTAACAGAAATGCTAGACCTAATGGAGGGAGACTTTTGCAAAGTATATTTAGCCAATTATATTTTTAGTAAGACAATATTTTTATTAATGGCAATTTGGCATATAAACAGCACGCTCTGTAGGATGTTGATTTTTTTCGCTACAGCCCACACACTAGTCATGTGTGGGTGCCAAGGGTCCCCTGTGACATGGAATATGACCCAGCACAGGGATGTGTGGTCTGGATGGACATGTGCATGCTAACTTCTCTGAGCGTAACTACTATGAGCTCATTGGGCTGTAGAGGACTGTCAATTATAGCATTAACAGACTATAGCAGCAGGCGGTTTTACTTTTCAACTACCTGGGAAAGTCACCTCTCCTGTGTTTTTAAATTGGTTGGCTGTATCCTTTGCCATGCCCTCCATTCCATCCAAGTGGGACTTGATTGACGTGTGTTTGCATAAGGATGTATGTGGAGTGTATCTGTTACATCTGGCTGTGGACACATAGGCATCCAATGTGATTTCTAGAAACAGAGTGGAATCTACATTGGAGGGTTGAAGAGAGCCCAGACAGCTATGTTTATTGCATAACTTCTCCAAAATATTTCGGAGGTCCTTCGAAAAGGAGCAGATTTGAGGGTAAGGAAGATAGGTGACAGGGTGTTATTTTGCAGTGCGTGGAAAAAGCTTGCCTTCTTTCTGTTTCATTCTTTTCTTTACCAGGTTAAAAGGTGGTTACATAGGAAACACAGCTTCTTACTCATTTTCCTTTGTTTTAAGTTTCCCCTGATGGTGGACTCTGAACTCCACCATGTCAGAGTCACCAGATCCTCGGGGTCCGTGCACGTTCCCAACACTTCCACCACAAGACAGCTCCAATACTCTGATTAGATTTATCACAGAGTCTAAGAGAGTCCAAGTGGGGAAAAGGGGATTAGGAACAGCTGGGAAGGAGACCTGTAGGAAGCAAAAGGTTAAAACACAACATCAAAATTACATCTCATGAAATCAGTACCATGCTACAACTCTAAGCTTCGTCTTTTCCGAAAAACATGAACAACCCTAGAATAATCCTAAAACTGACTAGGCTTTAGATGACCGAATACCTGAGGAGGAAACAGGAAAAGTTAAATAGGACTTTCAGATTCAAGTACTTTCTTTAGCATGAGAATCAGGAAACACTCTGAGCAATTTCTAAACAACCATATGAATCTCCTTTTAGGAATACATATCAGGAACACACAGAATTACCTCTAGAACTCTGGTATTGTGTTGTGTTCATCTCAGAAAAAACATTGGGAAGTAAATTGCGCACACTGCAGATTTTTATATGAGTATTAAACACCATAAAGGTTTGTGCACCATGAAATCACACAACGTAGATTCAAGGAATAAATCACGCGACATGTCAACTTGAAATGCTACCAAGAAAATGTCTTAGAATGGTAGCGCACAGTAACTTACATTATTTATACACGAGGAAAGAATTGCGCGTCTTGCTGATTCAAATGCCACCATACAAAAGCCAAGAAATGGTAGCGCACAATGAACAGCATGAATTACACACGAGAAGTGAATCGCGTGTTTCGCCGATTCGAATGCCACGATGTAAATGCCAGAAAATGGTAGCGCACAATGAACAGCATGAATTACACACGAGAAGTGAATCGCGTGTTTCGCCGATTCGAATGCCACGATGTAAATGTCAAGAAAAGGTAGCGCGCAATGAACAACAAAGTTAAATGCTCATGAAACAAGTTGCACGTCTTGCCAACTCGTAAAACATCATGTAAATGTCAAGAAATATCAGCGCGCAATGAACAATAATGTAATAACGAAGTCAAATCTTTATGGAATAAATTGCGCGTCCTCCCTCTTTGCAAACCACCCTACAAATGTCAAAAAAATGGCAGCGCACAAGTAATCTGTTATTCATTTAAGAATTAAAATCAAGAATATGAAGATTCTCAATTACGGTGTTGGGAAATGTCCAAACACCGTCCTACCGCCTGGAAACAGTGATCACCAATGAGAGATGAGTGCAGAAGACTGGAAAATCCAAATAGGCCGCCGGTACAGGAGCTCAGGAAGAATCTGCTGCTCTGCACCGGGACCTCTGAATAGTAAGCACTGGAAGTTGGGCTGACTCTCTTTTATAGAGTCTTGGCCCAGCCTAGAACCACGCCCAGGCATGTTGCAGGGAAAGTCTCCAGAAGGCCCTGGAAAGGGACCACACCCTAACACACTCTGAATGTCTGCAGCAACACATTGTAAATGTACAGTATTTATAAGCACCTTAAAAATGAATCTTTTGGATGGAATTCTGCAATGCAAAAGGTTAAACAATAACATATCATCACAATGCATAAATTACTTTATCTTGCGAGTGTTGGGTTTTTGCATTCTAGATGCCCGTAGAGCGCGCACTGTCCTGGTGTTGGCAACCATATAACATCCTGATACAACTGCAAGATCAAAACCTCGGTTGGACCAGTCTGGTCGAAATAAGCAAATGGAAGCAACTGCCTGAATCTAGTCCAGAGATGGACTTGTGCAATAAGCAAACTATGGCCCTCATTCTGACCTTGGCGGGCGGCGGAGGCCGCCCGCCAAAGTCCCGCCGTCAGGTTACCGTTCCGCGGTCGAAAGACCGCGGCGGTAATTCTGACTTTCCCGCTGGGCTGGCGGGCGGTCGCCTTCAGACCGCCAGCCAGCCCAGCGGGAAAGAGGCTTCCACGATGAAGCCGGCTCGGAATCGAGCCGGCGGAGTGGAAGCTGTGCGACGGGTGCAGTTGCACCCGTCGCGTATTTCACTGTCTGCGCAGCAGACAGTGAAATACATGTAGGGGCCCTTTTACGGGGGCCCCTGCAATGCCCATGCCAGTGGCATGGGCACTGCAGGGGCCCCCAGGGGCCCCGCGACCCCCCCTACCGCCATCCGGATCTCGGCGGTCCGACCGCCGGGATCTGGATGGCGGTAGGGGGGGTCGGAATCCCCGCGGCGGTGCAGCAAGCTGCGCCGCCGCGGAGGATTCAATGGGGCCGCGGTACACTGGCGGGACCCCGCCAGTGGTGCCGGTCCGACCGCGGCTTTACCGCCGCGGTCGGAATCCCCATTGGAGCACCGCCGGCCTGTCGGCGGTGCTCCCGCGGTCCTCCGCCCTGGCGGTCAAAGACCGCCAGGGTCAGAATGACCACCTATATCTGCATCCATACTATATGAATGGGATGGAAACTACCAGTCAGCAATGCCATGATTTCAGTAACAGAATCCAGTGGTCTTACAACAATGGAAACTGAGAAATTCTTTTGTGTACCAATGTTGAGAGGTCACTGACTTCCAGCTCACATGGACTATGTTTGGGCCCATGCACGTGGAAAATTCTACAATGAGCCTGGAGAAGGCTGTCTGAGGCCGACCATGAGGGAAGAAACTGCCTGCTGACCAATATCTACAAGGTTACTCAAAGTCACTTTGCATGGCTTTACATGGCCTTGTATATATGGAGTAAGGCAGCGCAGCGCAAGTTTCTGAATTGCTTCACTTTGCGTCAGAGAGGCATTCCATGGGTGTTGCAGTGGATGTACTCACACAACTCTCATGGATTTTGACATATTCCCACATTTACAAGGTTTTGTAAACCTGGGAATGCATCAAAAGGCTACGCCTACCTGGGGGTGGTGTAAGGGTGATGCAACGGGGAGAAATGACATTGTATATCTCCGTTGTTTCCTCTTTCTATATCTGCTGCATTTTGCAGCACATAGAAGGAGGAAAACACCTTTCCTGATTGTTTTTGTGCAGGAAGGTGTCACCTGCAAAAAAATATCATCCCCTCAATGCAAGTATCCTTGCACCATGGTGCATGGTTCCCTGTGCTGGCATATGCATCACATCTTGTAGATATGGCACATTCCTGCTCTTTTCTTTCGACACAGGACAGTGCAGCAGGAAGGCTTGTGGCACTGCCTGCATCAAAAGTTTATAAATGAGGCCCTGAGGGACTGCTGAGGAGTGCTACTGAAGGTACCCTTGCACAAAGAAGATGCTGCTATGAAAAGAAGCACTTCTATGAGTCAGGAGGTGTAGAGCATTACCAGCTGCAACCTGCAAGGAGCCACTTTGCGAGGATGGGTAGTGAGATCTTGTGAGCTTGTAGACCCTGTGGTGTGCCCTGAAGTTGGAGTACATGTGATAACTTGGCACTCATGGAGTCCCATATTAAGATTGAACACCTATGATTGCTTTGTGCTGTTATTGCACTTCAACCGTCACACTTGTAAAAGCCCAGAAGAGTATAGAGAGCATTACCTTCTACCTGGATGAATCTTATTGACATACGCTGGATTACTGCTGTGACCCAGAGTGGGACCTTCACTTTGTTTGGGTAGTGGATTTCATTTTGGGCTGGAGGAAGGTTTATTCATGAAACAAGATCCAACCCCAAGAGCCCCTGTACATCGTAGCTTACACTGCCTCACCTTTTTAGCCAGATTGCATACCTAAGTGTCAACATAAGACCAGAGACAACAGTGAGGTCCACTGGATTCTGGTTGAGTCAGTGTTACCATTGCTGGTGGGCCATGGAGCACTGCACACTGTCTGGAGCTGTGCATCCCTGCCTGCAGCCAAGCAAAGCAGGATGACCTACAAACTAAGGTGCAATACACAAAAGTGGCAGTGTGTGGAGAATAGTCAACTTGGTAGGCCTCCAATAAATGCTTCCTATTAACTATACAGAACTGACTTTGGGAAAGGATAGGTAAGAACTTGAAAGGGTGCCCAGAGAAGCAGTTCACATGTTTCCCCTTTACTCCCACTGAGGTCTACTTGCCCATTTTTGCACTGATTATATTTTCTCTTGATACAATAGTTTAAGAAAAAAAGCAGCCTCAACACTCAGTGGCAAGGTTATTCCTGCACAGTGCTTGACATTAGGAACCTGTTTACCAGTAATCAGCCCTCTGAATTTTATATGTACATCCTAAAGTATTTTTGCTTTTAAGTAGCAACACTGGCTGGACATTGATTACTCCTATTACATGATTTGTTGAGTTCTAATTTTTTTACGCCACAACACTAGAAAGCCTTGTACTGTTTAACTTTGTTACCCTGAGAGTTAAGTGCTAAGAGAGCATACCGGATGCTATGAAGCCAAAAGTAGGGTAAAGCGCCAGGACTTCACTGGTAAAAAAACACTGGTTGTTATAATCTGAGCCCAGTAATTCCTGTCTCTCCTGGGGCTTCTGAAAAAGTTCCCACAGCCTACCTTTTAGAGAAGTGTGTTATTAAATATTTTATGACAGACTTAGACATCTGAACAGCTTACATTTCCTAGATGAAAAAAACAAAGAGAAATTAGAATATAATTATGCCAGCTGGGTCTGGGCGAAGTTTGTAGAGTCCTGTTACACGAACGACTGCGCTCCGCAGAGTTCTGCGAGCAGCTGGGTTTGGCTAAGACACACCACACTATTCTTACTGATTTTCAGAGTTTCTCCTGCGCTATAAAATCAGCACAAATGGCATCACACTGAGCGCCAGAGGACGCTAGCTTCTTTTTTGCTGCTCGAGTAGATTTTGTTCTTGAGCGGCAGCTTCCTCAGCATGAGCAGCAGCTTTCTCATCATGAGCGGTCGTGGCCTACTGCAATGGCTCGCATTCAGAAATCTTGCTTGTGCTTGCCAACTTAGAGATTTCTCTCACTTGCGCTCAATAATGTAATGTTGGCGAGAGAGAGCTAAAAAGTCTGCTCTGTGTCACTTCAAAGAGTTTTTCGAAACCCCGCACGCTGCATGGAGTGTGGAGTGGGGCAAACTCTGCAGGCAGAGAGGAATTCTTCACCCACCCTAATGCCAGCAAAATAAATATATCAAAGAACAGGAACACAGAGTGGCTTGTAATTAAAAGTTTCACATCATGTGGCATCTGCATTCTAACACAGCATCGTTACCCCATTACTAAAACCTAATAGAGAAACTAAAGGAACAATGTAATCATAGGCAAATTAGCATTCCATTCCGGCACAACTCATCCATGCAATGACAAACCATGAAAAATAAATTAAAGCCTTTCCGATAGCCCTTTTTCTATCTGTGCACTATCATTCTGCACTTTTTTGAATAAATTATAAATAGAGGTCCATGACAAACTTCCTGTGTGTTGCCAGGCCTAATTGTAAAGGGGCAAAAAAAGGATTAGATCATAATTTAAAAGAAAGTCTAAAGTAATTTAGAAAAAAGTACTCTATGGACATCAAATGAAAAAATCGAAGCAATTATACTATCATTAGAAGGTATGCTTTCGTCCATATCATACGTTTTTCTCAAAGGCCTCAGAAACAAATCCCAGAAACCATAATGATAAGTATCACTGTATTTACTGAAAATAAGAATTCAGTGGCTTCATAAATTTATATTATGTGGTCAACTATAAAAACTATATCCAAGTCCTCTTGCGTTGACCACACACAGACTCCAGCCGAGAGTAGCTCTTTTTTGATACCTAATACGTAAATGAATACTATTAGACTGAAAAGATTTGAATGTGTTGACTCTGAACGTTTTTATATTATATTGAATACAATTGGATGCTTTTAATTACGTTGGAAATAAACCAGCATGTACCAATTAGCTTTTCTTTCAGTATTTAATTTCGTTAATGCCAAATAAGCATTTACACTTCAGGTTTAAGGTTTGGTCTCTATCTGATTGGAAGTGTGCACTAGTCTGAAGTTCGATGTAAGTATTTCAGAATTTAAGCGAGACTTAGATGTATTAGAAAATAGGATTTAAGTTCAGAATATACAACTGAGGAGAAAAAGTACCATACCTGTTTTCTGGGGAGTGCACCTTCAGCAGAAACATGGGCCTACTTTACAATGTTTTGGCACAGGGTAGCACATCAAGCCTTCTTGCTGCACTGCCCTGCATAAAAAAGGGCAGGAATGCATCTTCCACAGCACTGGCACACAATTGACTGCCATGCGGCAATGCAGGCACCCCTGTACTATGGAGAAAGAGTGTCTGCATTGTAGGGATGATTGTTTTTGTGCAGCAAGGGACACCTGCCTGCACAGAAACAATCAATGGATGTGATTTTCTCTTACTATGTGTGCTGTAGAATGCAGCACACATAGAAAAAGGAAAAAACAAGGAGAAATATTGTTATTTCTCTGTGTTGCGACTCCCTTACACCTCCCCTTGGGAGTTGTAGGCTTATGACACATTCACAGGTTTACAGCATGTTGTAAATCTGTGAATATGTCCAATGCCATGAGTATTATGTGGAAACATCCACCATAACAACCTTGGCATGCCTCTCTATCACAGTGTGAGGCATCACAAAGACTTGCACTGCATTGCCTTACTCCATATCTACAAGGCCATAAAAACCATGGAGGGTGGCTTTATGTGGCCTTGAGGACATGGCCCTCCAGTGTGTGCCACCAGACGGGCATTAAAAGTGACATTCCCGCAGTGCACAAGGATTGTAAATCAACCCTCAATTGTTCAGTGCTAAGCAAGGATTGAGCTACCACTTACATGTGAATGTCCTAGAGCAAAAAAACAAAAACTGGCTCTGAGCAGAAAGTGGCTTATTTAGTAATCCTTCACACAATGCAGATCAGCAACCAAAGTTGCTGTGCTGCATTACCTAAAAGGGAGAGAGCACACATTTCCATATTTGCAAAGATATGGAGCATTTTTTGCTCTCACCTTGTGGTGGCGCATTATGTGCTGCCTAGCAACAGTGCCAGCAACCTTGCACTTTGTGGCATTTTCCTCATTCTATGAGTGATGCAGAATGCAGAATGCAGAATGCATCAAGCATAGCAAAAGGAAGTAACAATGGAGAAATAAAGATATTTCTCCTCATTATGCCTCACTTGGGAAAACATAACATTTTGATGCAAACCACAGGTTTACTATCTTTATCAAAATCCATGGGTGGATGCATGGGGAGGCCCATGTTCCATCCATGAAATGCCTTCCAGCTTGAAATGTAAGACAACACAGTGACAAAGCCATGCATTGTGGTGAATTTTTAAAAATATTATTGAAGCCTTTGCGCTGCCCTTGCGTCACCTTGTCACAATGCAAACACTTGATAATTCTTGGCCATGATCCTCTATAGATCTTCCAGAAAGTGGCAACAAATCTGAATAGCTTTTCATATACCTAGTTTTTTTATATGGGTATAGTTTGCTTTGTTTAAATGATCACATAGCAAACGGTGAAACTAATTAAACATCAGTAATTTGCAAATCAGTTTTTAAAATTCGGTATTCTGCAATGCCACCCACTTGGGAAATGTAAAGGAGAGTCCCCAAATAAATACGGTAAAAAATATATTACTTCAAACAATTAAAAACAGAATCAAAATACTGGAGAGTGTTTTTAGGTCTGGGGTTAGAAAATACCTTTTGGTTTAAAAAAAAAATATGCACAACATACTTATTTAAAGGGACTTTCAGGCAGCTTTCCTAATCCATTGGTCATTTGGTGTGTCATTCACAGTTTACTTCCAGTCACTGCAGCATGCAGCATGCAGAATGCAGCAAGGGGCAAGGGATCAGCCCATGTCAGTCACTAGATAATTTCACTTTGCGGGACTGCATTATTCCCTTTCATGTGGAGGACATTCGCACACTAATTCCTTTCTATGCCAATGTTAGGTTTTTTTATTTACTACTTTGATGTTACATTTTTGTTTAGAGTGTAATCTGACAGCAAGTCGCTATACCAGATGTGAGCAAAGGTCGCATTCCACGCTTTATCAGTTCCAATGCTATTGTAAATTGCTTTTGGAGTGCCCTTTGTTTACTGTTAGACTGCTGGTATTTCACAGCATAACAGATTCTATCCATTTCAAACTGCTCTTTATGAAGTTGAAAGACTTAATATTATAAATGCAAATTCATAACTTAACAATTCTTCGAAACACTCTTATTCTGGACCCAGTTTCACCAATGGTTCTTTAATAAACTTCACTCAGGAAGAAAAACAGCTTTAATTATGTTTAGTTTGTAGCACTTGTAGCACTTCTTTCTCTCTTTCTTTCTTTCTCTCTTTATTTCTTTCTTTCTTTCTTTCATTCATTACTTTTTCTTTCATTCTTTAATTCCTTCTGTCTTTCCTTTTTTTGTTTACTCCTTAATTCCTACTTTCATGCTTTCCTTTTTTCAGCTTTATTTTTTGTTTTGTTTTATTCTTTCATTTCTTCTTTTCTTTCTTCTTTCATTCCTTTTTCATTATTTCTTTCATTCCTTCAGTGCTTCTTTCATTCCCTTTTTCTTTCTCTTTTCCTCTCATTCTTTCATTCCTTTCTGACTTGTTTGCTTCCTTTTTTAGGGTCTAGCACGCACACGTGCTCTGTACCATGTTGTAATCTCTATGTGGGCTTCTAACCACGCCCATGTCATGCCCATCACTTTCATTAGTCTGTGGCTTGCCT
Organism: Pleurodeles waltl; assembly: GCF_031143425.1. Lineage (NCBI taxonomy): Eukaryota > Metazoa > Chordata > Amphibia > Caudata > Salamandridae > Pleurodeles > Pleurodeles waltl. Next base: position 994,598,640 of record NC_090437.1, read on the forward strand.
TTTAAAAATCGATTGATTCCATTTGTGAAAGGCACCCATACGTCATGCCTTTTCCAGTGTTTAGCCCTCCTCGAGTGCCCCGGTAAACTACTGAAAACATATGAGACTCTGTGTTTGCAGCTGGTTTCTGAACTATTTTATCTTTTGATTTCCTGCGCAGAGAGATCACACTGGGCAGAAGTCAATTGCTTTGCATGACATCGACCCTGTTACGTGGATAATTGCACCTTTGCTGGTGACATGGATAATAGCACTTTTGCCTGTAACATGGATAATTGCACTTTTGCCAGTAAGTTTTACTGCAAGCAACTTCTGTTTCCTTTTCTGTGTCTCCTTCGCGCTCATGGTGACCATCGGCTCGCAGATGTGATACTGTTTTACTTTTCATTATTAGTTTATGTGGTAAGAAAAGTCCAGTTCAGAGTTTACCATGCTAATAGCTCTAACACGAGCAAACACGGGACCCGTTGCATTGAAAATGCTTGTTCTTTCATTCTTTCCTTCTCTCATGTTTATCTTTTACTTTTATTCCTCCTTTCCTGCTTTCTTTTGTCTCACCTTCATTCTTCTGTTCTTTCCTTCCTTCTTTCTTCTTGCTGTCTTTCTCTCTTTCCTTCTTTCGAGAGTTCTTTCCTTCACTCTTGACTTCATTCCCTCTTGGTTTAATTTCTTCCTTCTTTCTTGTTTACTTCTTCCCCGTCTTTCATTCTCTCTTGCCTTTTTTCTTTCCTCCTTCATTTTTCCTTTCTCTCACTTTCTTTGACCACATTCTTATCTCTCTCTGTTTCTGTTTTTCTATTTTCTTTTGCTTTCTTTCTTTCTTTCTTTCTTTCTTTCTTTCTTTCTTTCTTTCTTTCTTTCTTTCCTTCTTCCTACCTTCCTTCCTTCTGTCCTGCCTTTTTTAAATTCCTTCTTATTTCTTCCTTATTTTTGTCTTTCTTTCTTTCTTCCTTTCTTTTTCTTTCTTTCCTAATTTCATGCTTTCTTTCCCTCGTCCCTTCTTTCTTTCTTTCTTTACAAAAGCAAAGGGCTGACATTCAAATGGAACAAAAATTGGCTTTCGAGGTCTCTGTTAGCCAAGACCTTTTGATTTTACTAAAATTATGTGTATGTGTATGGTTGTGCCCAACACAATCGAACATGCAGCCAGGGGGTTTCACCCCATTTCAGCAACTGAATGTCTTCATTATGAGTCACAGCCTCTTTAGAATTTTTTTACATTGGCAAACTCCTAGTAGCTTCTTAAACAATAAAGTTTTGCAAAAGCCAAGACAAAACAAGAAATGTCAAAAGGCTGATGGACAACGCTAGAGCTATTGGCATTGCCAAGGCTTGTTTTGTTAGATTTTAGTTTTTAATAGGATTATGACTATAGCAGTGTACTGCTATCACTAGTGGCAACTTGTTGTCCAGGCATGTGGCAGGCGTACAACCTACATACAATAAATCAATGGCCCGTTTAGTGTCCGACCATAAACCTCACAGTATGCAACTTCGAGCTCTAAATCTAATTTCAGGGGCTAACTCAGTTCACAAAAAACATGGTGCGTCACCAAATTGTTTTGAGCAGTTTAAAAAACCTAGTTGCTTTCATGGTAGCATTGAAGAACAGCTCCATCTGGGAAGGAACCGCAGAGGCACTAAATGCCCCCAAGCTCCTGTAACAGTCTGCTGTAATGTAAAAGAGAATGATAGAATGACCTAAAAAGGAAACAAACAGACACATGAACAGCCGCAGCTGTTTTCTGATGAAGCTCAGTCAGATAAAGGCAGCTGCTACAAACTGAAACAATGTCAATCAACGTATCGTGGCCAAGTTGGATTTAACAGATTTAAATAAACAGTCAAACTGAAAGTCGTTTGTTGTAAAATTCTACGAAATGGAAAAAAGCTAGATGAACACCGGTTGCAAACAAACAGGTTGGTCCTCATTCGAAGGTTAGTGTTAATTTCGCCCAAATCCCAAACTGGCCTCCCAATACTGATTTGAGAATTCATCATTGGAATGAACAATTACCATGAAATAAGTCACACCTGATTTTCACGAGTAATTTTCCAGGGACTAATTTTGCCCGATTTGGACCTCAGGAACCTACCTGAGTGTTGTATAGTCCTCCCGAGCCCGGGTGCTTGTTAATAAGTATGCCTCACATGGAGCTTGGTCTTAGACATGTTTATTGCTCTGCTGTAACACGAATTCAACATTCTAAACATGAAATCTATTTACCACACCCAACAAGCCCAAAGGTATAACTCGCGCCTACGCAATGCACTGTTAATTACCCCAGATATTACATCACTCCTGATCTTCTATGACATCATTGATAATATCACTGTAATATTTGCAATAAAATTATTGATGAGAAAACTGTGCATGGTTGGGGTGTGAGTTAGAGTTATCCTTGGGCACGAGTTATAGTCTGAGTGAATAACCTTTTTTTCCCTTCTTTTTGACGATATGCTTAAATTTGTTGCAACGTTACATAGAGGGCCATGCTGAGCACCGTGATGTATTCACGAATATCGCATATGGGGGTTAGAAATCTTTCCTCAATGTTTTCAACACATATTATGACTCACAAACACCCCTATATCTCACTGTAGGTGCCTCCACCCTGACCCCTTAAACCACTTCTCTTGATAATTTTCAGCCCCAGGTACTGTGTCCAGGTACATAAAATGGCGGCTGCTGTTTTCTGCTCAGGTTGCAGCCAGTCAATCACAGCATTCCTGTTGGCGCGCGCATTCGTGATTCATCACAAATTTGTCGGGATCCTAAATATACAAATTTAGATTTCCTTTTATTTCTCTAAAACTACTGAAAAGATTTACACCAAATAATAAAAAGTGTACTTTCTGGACAAAAAGCTACCTTCTACAAAAAGTTGGTGTGGTTCCGTCCAGCGGTTTGGACTGTAGACTTGTTCAAAATTCCTAAGGGAATTAAAATGGGAAATACACTTTTTTTCTACCCCACCTTTTTCTCATCCCCCGCTTGATGTATCACCCCAAAACCCTCATGCACAAAAAGACCCTTGGGCACACCTTTTTTGGAAAAATTTATGGAGATTCGTCAAACAGTACCCAAGATATGGACAAGCTAAAAACGCTTTCTTGATGAAAACTAGGTCCTAGGTCCTAACTAGAACTACCTACTGGTGACCACCTGTAGGACATATATATATATATATATATAAATATATTTATATATATATATATGTCTGTGCCCCCCTCCAGCATTGTATACAGCCCAGGGAGGTGGTGGTCCTGGCAGCTGAGGGTCCAAAATGGAATCTTATTTAAATTTAGCCCTGGGGAGATGGTGGACCCCGGGGCAGTGGGGGGTTGGGTGGCCCCTGCATTTCTTTGGAAATTCTGCCCCAGGGAGGTGGCAGTCTCTGGGGCTGTTGGGGGGGGGGGCAGGTGCCCCCAGTATTTCTTTGCACAATCTGCCGTGGGGAAGTGGTGGTTCCTGGGGCAGTGGCAGGGCCTGGTGCCCCCCCACATTTCTTTGCAGATTCTGCTTTAGGGAGGTGGTGGTCCCCGGGGCTGTGGAGGGAGCAGGCCGTCCTCCTGCATTCAATTTGTGTAAAGCCCTTGGCAGGTGGCGGTCCCCGGTGCTGCAAGGGGCCCGGGCAGCTGTACAGCCTACTTTATTAGTTTAGCCCCGTGGAGGTGGCATTCCATGGGGCTTTGGAATGCCCAGGAAGGGGACCCTGTGCACCCTCCTCCTTAGTATTCAGGCATGCCCCCGGGACTTGGTCCACACGGGGCTTCATTAAAAGAGCAGGAACCACACTTTTGTTTTTTTTTGTCAGAAATAGACACTGATCCATCCATGGATTTTTCCAACATTTAAGAAGAAAAATGCTTTTACGCCCTGGTAGGGTGCATCTTGGACCCCAGCACCAGAGCTACGGGGTCAGGGTGTCAATACCCTGGCCCCTTTTCTTTTTGTAAACTTTTTTTCTGGGACTCGGCTGAAGCTGAGTAACCACCGGGATTTTTGTGGCAGGGTGACCGTCACGGAAAGCCTGGTGGTTTGCAGCCTCACTGAGGCCTGCGCCAGGTTGGAGGTGCTCACTGCTGGCGACACCAGTACGACCGCACCGGCGAACAGGCGGGGTTGTGGAGGCTTGGCATCTGCCAAACCCAAGAACTCTTAATGTGGCGGTCATTACCTCCGGCTCCGCTGTGGTAGGACCGCCACAGCGAGGCTGGCAGTCTCATGACCGCCAGCCTCGTAATGAGGTCCTATGTGTCCCTTGCCAGTCACAACCTCAAAGGGATCAGCATGAAAGGAAGCATCAGATTTGCGGTTTCTCTTTCATCTCACCAATACTTGATCTCCTTCATTGAAAATAATGTCCTTGGCATGTCGACGCTTGTCATGATATATTTCCATCTTTTGCTTATGGCACACATCTGTTCAAGGAAGTTCACCATCTCTTGTAGATCTCCTGTTGGTCCATTGTAATTTGATCGTAATGGCTTTCCCACATACCAGGGTGGCAGGACTTTCACCTGTCATTGAATGAGAAGTTGACTAGTAAGCTAAAAAAGTACCAAGGAAAGCTGACTTTAGATCAAGCTTCTCCAGTTTAGCAGTATAGACAATTTTATAAACATTTCAATAAAGCGTTTGATAACATCATTAGCTTGTGGCCAAAGAGGTGTGATTTTCTGATGCTTCACAATGAGATGATTAACCCCTTTGCTGCCAGGCCTTTTCCCCCTCCTGTGCCAGGCCTTTTTTTTGCCTATTTGGAATAGTTCTCGCTTACGCCCTCATAACTTTTTGTCCTCATAAGCTACCCACGCCAAATTTGCGTCCTTTTTTTCCAACATCCTAGGGATTCTAGAAGTACCCAGACTTTGTGGGTTCCCCTGAAGGAGGCCGAGAAATTAGCCAAAATACAGTGAAAATTTAGTTTTTTTTAAAGAAATGGGAAAACAGGGCTGCAGAAGAAGGTTTGTGGTTTTTTTCCCTGAAAATGGCATCAACAAAAGATTTGCGGTGCTAAAATCACCAGCTTCCCATCTTTCAGGAACAGGCAGACTTGAATCAGAAAACCCAATTTTTCAACACAATTTTGGCATTTTACTGGGACATTTTTACGATTTGTTGTGCTTTCAGCCTCCTTCCAGTCAGTGACAGGAATGGGAGTGAAACCAATGCTAGATCCCAGGAACCTAAACATTTCTGAAAAGTAGACAAAATTCTGAATTCAGCAATGGGTAATTTGTGTAGATCCTACAAGGGTTTCCTACAGAAAATAACAACTGAAATAAAAAAATATTGTAATTGAGGTAAAAAAACAGCCATTTTTCTCTACGTTTTACTCTGTAACTTTTTCCTGCAGTGTGAAATTATTGAAAACAATATACTGTTACATCCGCTGGACTATTCTGGTTGCGGGGACATATAGGGCTTGTAGGTTCATCAAGAACCTTAGGTACCCAGAGCCAATAAATGAGCTGCACCTTGCAGTGGGTTTTCATTCTGTACCGGGTATACAGCAATTCATTTGCTGAAATATAAAGAGTCAACAATAGGTATCAAGAAAACCTTTGTATTTCCAAAATGAGCACAAGATAAGGTGTTGAGGAGCAGTGGTTATTTGCACATCTCTGAATTCTGGGGTGCCCATACTAGCATGTGAATTAAAGGGCATTTCTCAAGTAGATGTCTTTTTTACACACTCTTATATTTGGAAGGAAAAAATGTAGAGAAAGACAAGGGGCAATAACACTTGTTTTGCTATTCTATGTTTCCCCAAGTCTCCCAATAAAAATGGTACCTCACTTGTGTGGGTAGGCCTAGTGCCCGCTCCAAAACACAACGTGGACACATCACATTTTTCTACAGAAAACAGAAGTTTTTTTGCAAAGTGCCTACCTGTGGACTTTGGCCTCTAGCTCAGCCGGCACCTGGGGAAACCTACCAAACCTGCGCATTTTTGAAAACTAGAGACCTAGGGGAATCCAAGACGGGGTGACTTGTGGGGCTCTTACCAGGTTCTGTTACCCAGGATCCTTTGCAAACCTCAAAAGTTGGCTAAAAAAACACCTTTTCCTCACATTTCGGTGACAGAGAGTTCTGGAATCTGGGAGGAGCCACACATTTCCTTCCACCCAGCGTTCCCCAAAGTCTCCCAAATAAAAATGGTACCTCACTTGTGTGGGTAGGCATAGTGCCCGCAACAGGAAATGCTACAAAACACAACATGGACACATCACATTTTTCCACAGAAAACAGAGGTGTTCTTTGCAAAGTGCCTACCTGTGGATTTTGACCTCTAGCTCAGCCGGCACCTAGGGAAACCTACCAAACCTGTGCATTTTTGAAAACTAGAGACCTAGGGTAATCCAAGACGAGGTGACTTGTGGGGCTCTCACCAGGTTCTGTTACCCAGAATCCTTTGCAAACCTCAAACTTTGGCTAAAAAAACTTTTTCTTCACATTTCAATGACAGAGAGTTCTGGAATCTGAGAGGAGCCACAAATTTCCTTCAACCCAGCGTTTCCCCAAGTCTTCCGATAAGAATTGTACCTCACTCGTGTGGGTAGGCCCAGTGCCCGCGAAATGAAATGCCCCAAAACACTATCTGGACACATCAAAAATATCAAATGCAAAACTACCTGTTTTTGCGGGGGCACCTGCATTTTTGGTCCTGGGCTAAGCAGCCATACAGGGAAACCTACCAAACCCAGACATTTCTGAAAACTAGACACCCGATGGAGTCCAGGGAGGTGTGACTTGCGTGGATACCCCAGTGTTTTCTTACCCAGAATCCTCAGCAAAACTCAAATTTAGCTAAAACATCAAATTTTTCCCACATTTCTTTGTGGGATCACCGCACCAGGATTAATTTCCTACCACCCAACGTTCCCCTCAGTCTCCCGGTAAAAATGATACCTCACTTGTGTAGGTGGGCCAAGTGCCTGTAACAGGGAAGAGCCAAAAACATGTCAAAATTGAGGGGGAACCAAAGCGGGTCCAAAAGGGCAGTTTGGAAAAAAACATTTTTAGACTGACAAGTGGGGCAGAATTTCTATCTGTATAGATGAGACAATGCTGGGTGGTAGGAATTTTGTGGATTCCTGCAGATTCCGGTAGGTTCCATCACAAAAATTTGGGAAAACTGTGATTTCCAGCAAAGTTGGAGGTTTTCAGGTCATTGTGGGTAAGACAATGGTGTAGGGTGCATGTGAAGCACACCACACTGGACTCACCCAGATGTTTCGTTTTCAGATGTGTCTAGGTCTTGTGGATTTTTCTAAATGGCAGCGTCCCAAAGTCCAAAAAGTACATCCCTCACCATTCCAAGTGGGCCGATTTTGAGAGTTAGCCAAGCTCTCATGGCCCAAATGTAAAACCAAAACCCCAAATAATCAAATGTCCACTTGCTTGCCGTGGGATAAGATCTTTTAGTGTGCGGGGGAGAGCTGAAAGACTGTTATCCCCTTCAGTTGGGGTGGGGGCATAACCATGCCCATATTGGTTGGTAGCCACCACCCCGCTATATATATTTTTTTAATACCCTTGCATTTAGTAGACTTCCTGCCCCCGGGGTGTGTATCGGGGGTAAGTGCCCCATCTGCCCACAGAACAACTTTGGCCACATTTATTTGTGGTGGGGTATGGCCGTACCCCCGCCCTCTTATTTTGAAAAAAAATCTTCCCTGGTTTCTGGTGGGCTTTCTGCCCCCCTTGGGGGCAGATGGGCCTTCCAAAAATAAGCCAATCTGCCCCCAAGGGGTAGATATGGCCAACAGTAATGTGCCCCCATGGGGAGCGACCCTTCCCAAGGGGCTGCCCCCCCCAACAAAACACACACACCAATCCCTGGTGCCTAAATGGTTTCTGTCCCCCGGGGGCAGATCGGCCTAATATAAATAGGCCGATCTGCCCCCAAGGGGAGCAGAAATGACCTAAAATAAATATGTTCCCCCAAGGGGAGCAACCCTTGCCTAAGGGGTCACTCCCCTTGTGTGAAATTGGCGCCAAAAAAAAATCCCTGGTGCCTAGTGGATTCTGCCCCCCTTGGAGGCAGATGGGCCTAATAACAATAGGCAGCTCTGCCCCCAAGGGGGCAGAAATGGCCTAAAACAAATTTGCCCCCCACCAGGACAGTGACCCTTGCCTAAGGGGTCTCTCCCCTCAAGTGAAACTGACAAAAAAAAATCCCTGGTGTCTAGTGGTTTCTGCCCCCCTTGGGGGCAGATTAGCCTAATAGAAATAGGCCGATCTTCCCCCAAGAGGGGAAGAAACAGCCTAGAATTAATGTTGCCCCCAGGGGAGCGACCCTTGCCTAAGGGGTCGCTCCCCACATAGAAAAAAAATAAAATAAAATACCCGGTGTCTAGGGGGTTTCTGCCCCCCCGGGGGCAGATCGGCCTAATTATATTAGGGGGGCAGAAACAGCCGTAAAATTATTTGCCCCTCTGGGAAGCGGCCCTTGCCTAAGGGGCCACTCCCCTTATGTGTACATCTAAAAAAAAAAAATCCCTGGTGTCTATTGATTTCTGCCCCCCTTGGGGGCAGATTGGCCTAATATAAATAGGCCAAACTGCCCCCAAGGGGGGCAGAAATGACCTAGAATTTTTTTTTCCCCCAGGGAAGCGACCCTTGCCTAAGGGGTCGCTCCCCACAAATAAAAAAATGCAAAAACAACAAAAAAAACACTATCCTAATTGTATTAGGCCGCTCTGCCCCCCGGGGGGGCAGAAACAGCCAAAAAACAAATTGCCCCCCTGGAGGGCGTCCCTTGCCCAAGGGGGCGCGCTCCTTATCAAATAAACAAACACAAAAAATCCCTGGTGTCTAGTGGCATTTCTGCTGCCCGATCGCAGGCCTTTCCTCTCCTTTCAGGCTTCTCTGCCCCCTCCACGTGATCGGAGGAGAAATGCAGATCGGGCGCTGGAAGCTGAGCTTCCAGCGCCGGAGGGAAGGCCTCTGATTCCCCTTCCATCCCTACCCAGGGGAGGGGTGTGCCTGGCCATCGGGGGAGCGCTAGCACTCCCCCCGGGGGCCCATAGCAGGACGAGGTGATCTCGTCCAAAGCACAGGGGAACCGGCGCCTTGGATGAGATCACCTCGTCCTAGGCACAGTAGGGGTTAAGAAAATCTCTGAATTCCTGACTGTTGAAAGACGGGCCATTGTTGGAATTTAGAATTGATGGAACATCCCATTTTGAAAAAATGCCATCTAATCTCTTGATGACTCTTTCTTGAGTAATCAATGAGAGATCTTCTACTAATGGAAAATAGAAGTATTCAATAATCACCATCAGGTGATGTCCTTTGTCAAGAGGACCAAAGAAATCAATGGAGATTCTTTACCATTCATGTTTTAGTAGATCTGACATATTCAAGGTATGCTGAGTGATTTTGGGAAATTAACAATTGCACAAATGACAGACCTTCAACTCTCTTTCAAATCTCTCATCAAGATAAGGAAAACAAATTCAGTCTCAGAGACATCATTTAGTGGCAACAATTCCACAATGTCTTTTGTGGGTCACTTCAATTACTTGTTATTGCAGACTCTCTGGAATAACGATTCACGAACCTCATAAGACAATACCTTCTTGAGTAACGAACAATTTGTCTTTCACAGTTTTCACTTTCTGATATTTACTGTCACGTGTGAAAGGTCAAGAGTACTGTTTCCAGGATTAATATGTAATAATGTCTTTTAGTATCAATATGTCACTATTTTAGCTGGTTGCATTAATACTCTGTTCCAAAGAAATAGCAGCAGGTATATTGAACTTTAAGATTAAGTTACTGAATGCCTCTGCCACTTTGGAAGGAGTGTCATAACACTGTACTGGCTCTCGTGACAGGGTCACAGGGTTTTGTTCTTTCCCTGGTCAATGGTAGTTGCAAACCCCAGTTTTCAGTTATTGGAGGCATCTTGGATTTTGGATTGCCAAAGATGGTAAGCAATGCTTGATGATGAGTTACAAGACTGAAAGGTTTCCATATGAGAATATGTGCAAATGTTTGCAAGCCCACACCACTGTGAAGCTTACTTTGTCAGATTGTGAATAGGCCTGTTTGTGACAAACCTCTGCATACGCCACAATATGTCATCTGAGCATTTGGGTGTCTATTGTGCTGGGCATGGATCGTGCCCAACCTGACAGTACTTGTGTCAACAACAACGTCTGTATGAAGCTTCAGATCAAAGTAGGTCATTTCAGTGGTGTTGTCATTTGCATGCTTGACTTTCTTTAAAAAACTTTTTTGTCCTCATTCACCTCATACTCCAGGCTAACTCCATTCCTTAACCTGTCATGCCCTCTCATATATGGAGATGACCTATGCCTAGGAGCCCGATTCTCACTCAGCCTTCTCCCCAAAAGAGGGTGGGGCATCTTGACTATAGAGAAGAAGGTGTATAATCAATGGACTTTTACTTTTTGTTCAGCTCCGGTCCCTGTAAACACCCTTAATTTCCCCTCCACTTCACTAAGAGAGCCCACAGTTTCTCTTTTTTTTTTCTTGATTACCCCACTTCCATATCCAATTTTGACACATCAAAAAGAGGGATGGGAGGGGGGACCCTGACACCCATTTACGGCAGATTTCTCTTTTCGCCAGAAAAGTAGAATAAAAGAGCAGGTTCCTCCCTTCTCTACTCCTCAGTTCAGATTCCTGTGATTGCCCAAATATAATCAGGGGGAGGCTTACCCTAATTTCCCACCTCAATATACTCAAAAGCGTTTCGCACACTTCTATTCAAAAAGAATAAACCCCTAGGCAATCCAAAAGCATGTGAATATCCGTCGCATTCTGCATTCCACATTTAACATGCTCCACCACTCCTCCTTTATTCATTCTAGAGAGCTTGTCTGGGGATATATAAGCCCTATGTCTAGAAAAGAGAAGTTTTTTTCTTAAAGGGGCAGGCTTAACAATACCAAACAGGGTGTGCATTGACATTTGCCACCACTCTTGTACCCGATCCTAGAGCATATGGTCACCCCAAAGGACATCTGCCAATTTCAAATCACCATCCAATACTTCTTGGATTTCCCAGTACCAGACTAATTTTTTCTAAGACTAACATATTCTCCAAATAGTTTATCTTTTATGGGATTCACTGAACCCAACTTTACTTGCATGCTCTGGGACAAGTCATCCCGCTGAATATACTTTAATCTTGAAAGACTCCCCCCTGTTCTTTCCCCTAGTTCTTCCCATAAAAGTAGGGATCTTTCCCTAAAAAGGTCATCCCAATACTCTATACCGGCATGCCTAATAGGTCTGCTAACACATCTTTCAGGCATTCTGGCATGCCCGGCGATTCCCAAATAGGGGCTTTTTTACTGTAAAAGGTGATCTTCGGTGCTGATACCAGCTTCTGGCGATACCTCCAGTTTGACCTTTTTTTAAAACTTTGGATTTCCAAATTTGTATAAAAAATGCTTTGATGCCCCTTTTACGGTGTCTACCATCACTTTAAACATACCACCTACTGCTGTGGAGTGCCGGTAAGTGAAAAGCATCTTTGAAGTTCTAAGTTGAAATGCCCATGTATAGTACTGTAAGTCAGGCAAAGCTAACCCACCCTTTTCCCTCCTTCTCCACAGCTTTTTCCAAGATATCATGGAACCCTTATACGCCCATACAAAGGAATTTATAGCTTGCTGGGTTTTACCTAAGTATCCTTTGTTCAGTTGTAATAGGATGGCATTGTGCAAAAGGTTTAACTTAGGCAGAATCACCATCTTAACCAGACTAAGCCTTCCCAAGATTGTCAAAGGGAAGTGTACCCATCCGTGCATTAATTTGCCACACTCTGCCAATAGCCTTTTTTGATTCGTCAATGCAAGTTGCTCAATATCCTGTGTAATCTGAATGCCTAAATATCTAATTTCCTTCTTTTCAAGCCCTAGTTCGTTCTTCTGATTCCAGGACATTATCACTGTCTTCCCAGCATTCACATGGTAACCGGATACTTTACCAAAATTCTCTGCTATCTCCAAAAGTGCGGGAAGAGCTATAGTTCAGTCTGTCGTACATACCAGAAGATCATCTGCATATAAAGCTGTCTTCCTCTCCCACCCCTTACACTTAAAAGGGGTGATTCTGGAGTCCTACCTTATCTTCCTGGTGAAGGACTCTATATATAAGTCAAACAACAGAGTAGATAGTGGACAGCCCTGCCATGGTGCCTCTGGTGATCCTAAAGGACTTTGTAAGATTCCCATTCACCAATGCCCTGGTCAAGGGAGCACAGTAAATGTGCTTAATAACCCTGAACATTTTTCACACAAGTTTCAGAGACTCAGAATTGTGTTTAAATATTCCAAGTTCACTCTATCTAAAGCCTTCATCGCATCCCAGGCTATACCAGCAAAAGGGGTTTCTTGAGTAGTGGCCAAATCTATAGCCCTGATCAAGTTGAAAGTTAGTTCATGTAAATATCAGCCTCTAATAAAATCTGGTCTAGATGAATCAGACCATTCCCCATTTCACTTAGTCTATCTGCCAGTATTTTAGCGAAAATCTTGTAGTCGCTATTTAACAATGATAAAGGCCTATACGATTCACACTTCACCGGGCTTTTTCCTGACTTCAGGGTCAGTGAGTTAATGGCCTCGTTCCATGAGGCCGGTATATGGGCCCCATTCCTGAGGATCCCCTCAAACAATTCTGACATGGCTGGTATAATTGACTCCCCCAAAATCTTGTAGAGCGCAACCGGAATACCGTCTGGACCTGCTTCTTTCCCTTCCTTACTTCCATTCAGTGCTGCCCTTATTTCCCCCAAGGAAATTGGTTTGTTCAATTTCATCCGCTCATCTTGTGTGAGTTTCGGGAGAGTGTCTTGCCCTAACCAGGTTTCCACCTCTTCCTCCCCCACCTCTAACTCTTCTGTATAGAGTTGTGCATAAAAATTCTGAAAGCCGTTCTCTATAGCATCACTATTCGTAATTCTTCCCCCTGGCAGATTTAGCTCTATTTCTTTTATGTGATTCCGCACTTGGACCATCTTGCTCTTCGAGGCCAACAGCTTCCATGCACTTTCTCCATACTCAACATGAGCTAGTTTACTCGATTCCCACCTTCTAATCTCTATAATCACAATATATCCTCTAGTTGCTGCCTCTGATCGCTCAGCCTGTTGGTCAAAACCTCATTTTCAACCCCCTCTGTTATCTTTGTTAATTGATTCTCATAGCTTAACATTTCTCTTTCTATGTGACCAATTTTGTTCCGATACTGTTTATTTCTATAACTCTCCAGACTCATGATTTTCCCTCGTTTGACCGCTTTAAAAGTGTCCCACACCACCGACACCGGTGCGGACCCCAAATGTATCCATGACAAAATCTGAATTTTACTACTCTTAGCCCCCTGTCACCCCTCAGAGTTATACCTCTCTTCCAGCTGAAGTAAATCTAACTGAGGTGAATGAGGTTTTTTTCTCTCTGATTTCCTCTGTGCTCCCCACACAGTGTCCCCCTTTCCCCACCACTGTGATCCCCCGTCCCTGCCTATCCCCCTTCCCACCCCTTGGAGAACCCCCCTGCATTATGGACTGGTGTTAGTCCAATTTTAGAGCAGACCCTGGGCTCCTCAGGCGTATCCTATCCTCACAGCAACTAGTACTTATTTTTCTCTCCCCTCGTGCTCTTGATATCCTCCAGTAACTCATCAGCAGCTTTGAAATATCTTAAGTTATACGTCCTATTATTATGCATTACTCGGAGTGTAGCCGGAAACTTGAGTTGTGCTACTGCACCTAATTTTTTTAATTCATCCATGGCCCTCCCCAACTTCCACTGCTTCTTTACGGGTATCCTAGAGAGATCCAACCTAATCTCAAAAGTGGAATTTGCTCCTCGAATAGATTTTAATTTGAATGTTTTTGCTAACATTTTTTCCTTTAATACATAAGTTTGAAAATGTATTAAGATTTTCTGGGGCTATGTGCTATTGAGGTTTTTCCTGAAGGGACCTCTATTGATCCTCTGAATATCACCTGCAATCACTTCATCACTTTCGTCCAGAGAGACAGCTGACTTGATGAGGGCAACCACAAATTATTTAAGGTCTATTCCTTCCTCTCCTTCTGGCATATTTAAAATTCTCAAATTATTTCTTCTCAAGCTATTCTCCAGCTGTTCCAACTTATTTTGTAAATCCTGCACATTACCTTTCAGTGCTTGGATTTCATATTTATATGTCTTCAGCTCCTCCTTCATAACTCCAACAGACTCTTCAAGAACCTGGGTTCAAACTTCTTTTCTAATACCTCACAATCTTCTCTTATCTCACCTTGATTCATTTCAGAGGTCACAAAGCCCCTTTTAATGTCATTGAAGAGGGCACATATAATTGATTCCTACTGGAGGTTGGATACTAGACTAGAGTGGGATGTTAGATATTTCTGTACCCAGGTCGGGGGCCAATGATCCATGCGCCACTGTAACGGGTTCTCTCAGAGAGGGATCTGCTTCACTACCTGGTGGTATGAAGGCACCGCCCCGCTCCTCAGGACAGCATGCTTTACCCTGAAGTTGCTGCAAGCTACCCCTTAATTCATTCGCTTCCAGGACCTCCTCATCCTCCATATTATGTATTGTGAGGTCTCTCTCTTTTGGCCCTTTCACCATTAGATTGTAGGAAATATCCATTCTTTCTGGTCTTACCTTAAAGTAAGACCTCAACAAGGGAGTAATTTGGGGGTTCAGTTTGGCACTGGGGCTTCTTTTCTGTTTTTTTCCTGGATTTACCAACTTTACTCTCATTATCTACTTCTCTTCTGGCCAGCGGTTCACTTCCTGAACTCCTGTTAGTTTTCACCAAGCCTCCCTTAGTCCACTCCACTCTGCCCTTCAAACCCCCATCAAGATACCTTCTTACCTTCCCAGTTTGCTCTTCTTCCTCTGCTCTGGGGGGGCACGCCACAATCCCCCCTCCTCGATACCTCACCATTGTTTTGTTGACCTCTGCCTTCCTCTTTGCCTCCTCTGCTTCAGCCGCTGTTCTCCCAGGCACACGGGGACGCACACCTGTGCTGACTCTGCATCATTTCCCCGAATGGAGGCTGACTTTCGGAGCTCCAGGGCTGCTCTATACAAGCCTGTGGCTCCTGCAGGCCCTTCAGGACCTCCAAACACCATCCCCAACCGCTGCAAGAGACACTAGCACATAGGCCCCAAAACCCGCCTTCTCACCACCCGGGAGCCCAGTTAACAGCTCTAGCACACTGCTACTACTACCTTGTAGCTGCCATGTTCTCCCACACCACTCACTAGGGCCCTACCAACTTTCTTAAAACTTTGTTCACATTTGTGTGACCAATAAAATGAAACAGTTATTTTTGTTAAGTCTTTTAAGGGAGTACTTACTGTGGCTAAGTCACGTGTGTATCAAGAACAATAACTGGCCATGCCAAGTAATGAACTCTCTCTGGTGGGTAAGTGGTGGTTGACAAAGCTTGTACTTTAGCTGGATTCAATCTTATACCCCAATCAGAAAAGATGTAGCCAGAGAATTTGATTTTTGTTTTGTGGAACTCACATTTCTCAGCATATAAAGTTAAACCTGCATTGGCAAGTAAACAACACACTTGCATAAGACCTTTATCATGTTCTTTTTGAGTAGCTCCAGAAACTAAAAAGTCATCACTGTAATTGAAAGCATCATGACAGGTTGTATGATACGTCAAATGACATCTTGAAAAAGTTCTACAGCTGATGACACACAAAACATCATTGTTTATATCTGAACAAACCAATATGGATGGAAAATGTGGCAATGTACCTGCAATTCTCTTTGAGTTCCAATTGATGATACCCTTTGTTCAGATCAAGGCGTGAGAAGTCTTTGGTACCATTTAACTGTGCGATCATGTCGGCAATGAGTGGACCAGCATGCCATTCCCTTTCAATTACATTGTTAGCTTGACATATATCAACACAGATGCGTACAGCTCCTTCACTGTCCTTTTTGGGTACTAACACTATGTGTGAAATCCATGGAGTTGGACTAGTAGATCGCTCAATGATATCATGCTTTGGTAATGTCTCTTTCTCAACAGCTTCTTGTAGATGAAATGCAATTCATTTATGTCATTGAGCAACATTACGAATGTTGTCATTGATATGCAGTTTCACTTCATGGGCTCAAGTTTTCCTAATCCATGAAACAGCGACAGGAACTGGCTTACTATTTCAAGATGAGTATTCATGTTGTAGTTCACAGATATCAGTCCCATCTTAGCAGCAGTATGAGTAAACAGGCACTTGACATAGGACCTTTTTGTGCCTCATGATTGCTACAAATGAACATTCACTCTTTAATGGCATCGATGCAGCCCATGTATACTCTTTAGTCTTTGATGGTGTGAGACAGTTCAATGTATTTCTCCTCAGGCATAATGTTTATCAACGCGTGACTGTCGGTATCAAAATGTATGGAACAACCATTTACCTTTAGTGTAATTTTTGGACAATGTTTGAGTCACTTATTTGAGTTTACTCATCAACTTTTCTTTGACTCGTATTCTTCTTTGCATGCCGCCAGTCCAACATGCTCACGCTTTTCTGAGGTAAATATCGGCATCACACATCTATCTTCCTCACTGTTACTTGGCAATGAAATTGAAGAACTCTTGGACGAAGATTTAGATGCTGATTGACTTTGTTTAGTGTGGATTTGCCTCAGCTGATGTTGCCACTTAGCCTTGTGGGAGTGTGCAGAACTTCGCTCCTGGAATGTTCAGGCATTCATTTTGCTTTCTGGTCATGATGCACTTAGCTTTTTTTTCACCTTGCAAACTGTTACAAAATGGTTCTCCTTCCCATGGCCTTTGCATACTTGTCCAATGGCAGGATGTTAGAAATGGGTTTTTTGGTTGGCAGTCAGGTTACCCCCTGTCCAAGCAAGAACCCTCACTCTAGTCAGGGCAAGTCACACACAATCCAAATTATCCTGTGCCCACCCTGTGGTAGCTTGGCACTGAGCAGTCAGGCTTAACGTAGAAGGCAATGTGTAAAGTATTTGTGCAATAAATCATACAATAGCACAATATAGCACCACAAAATTCACCACACAGTGTCTAGAAAAATATATAATATTTATCTGGGTATTTGCAGGTCAAAACGATAAACAATGCAATATGAGATTGTAGAGATATCACTGAAAAGTGATAAGTAGTGTCTTAAGTCTTTAAAAAGCAAACAAAGGGGGTGATTCTAACCTTGGCGGGCGGCTACTGCCACCCGCCAGGCGGCCGCCATGCGGCCACAATAACGCGGCCCCCATTCCAACATTCCCGCTGGGCCGGCGGGAATGAGGCCGCAACACAGGAGCCGGCTCCAAATGGAGCCGGGGGTGTTGCGGCCGTGCGACGGGTGCAGTTGCACCCGTCGCGCTTTTCACTGTCTGCCATGCAGACAGTGAAAAGCAGGCCGGGGCCCTGTTAGGGGACCCCTGCACTGCCCATGCCAGTGGCATGGGCAGTGCAGGGGCCCCAGGACACCCCTTACCGCCAGCCTCTTCCTGGCAGTGTAAACCGCCAGATACAGGCTGGCGGTAACGGGGTAATAATCCCCAGGGCAGCACTGCTTGCAGCGCTGCCCTGGCGGATTATCACCGCCGGGGGAAAATCGGCGGGACACCGCCGGCCCCGGCGGTGCGACCGCGGCTTTACCCCCGCGGTCGGAATAGGGAATGAAACACCGCCAGCCTGTTGGCGGTGCTTCCGTCATTCTCAGAATGACCCCCAAAGTCTCTTTCAAGCACAAAGTACCTGGTTTGGATGGAAAATCTCCGCAGAGGGCCGCAAGGAGGACATGCGTGGAAAAATGGTGTGTGCGTCGGTTTCGCCACTTCACACACGGACTTGCGTCGTTATTTTCCATGTGGGGAGACGTGCATCGTTCTATGGGAAGAAAAATGGTGTGTGCATTGGTTTTGCCCCCTCACACACGGACTTGCATCGTTATTTTTCACTCGGGGAAGACGTGCGTCGTTTTCTTGCACGCAGACCATCTCCTTCTGTGGGTCGCGGGATTACCAGATGTCCCAGGGTCTGTGCGTGGAATCCTAGGCTTGTTATCCGGCTGTGCGTCGTTCCGGTGGGCTGTGCGTGGAATTTTCTTCCTCACGGCAGGCGTCGCGTCGATTTCCTCTCTGGAAGTCGGGCGGCGTTGTCCAGGCGGGCCGTGCGTCGAAGTTCCGGTCGCACCGCAGGTGTCGCGTCGAGCGGCGTCTTTCCGGATCGGCGCGTGGTGAATTTTTCACAGCGGAGCAAGCTGTGCATCGTATTTTTCAGCGCACAAGGCGTCCAGTTGAAAAAGAGAAGTCTTTTTGGTCCTGAGACTTCAGGGAACAGGAGGCAAGCTCTATCCAAGCCCTTGGAGAGCACTTCTGCAGCAAGGCAAGAGTTCAGCAAGGCAGCAGGGCAACAGCAAGGCATCAGTCCTTTGTAGAAAGCAGTCAGGTGAGTCTTTTAGGCAGCCAGGCAGTTCTTCTTGGCAGGATGCAGGTTCTGGTTCAGGTTTCTTCTCCAGCAAGTGTCTGAGGTGGTAGGGCAGAGGCCCTGTTTTATACTAAAATGTGCCTTTGAAGTGGGGGAGACTTCTTAGAGTGTCTAAGAAGTGCACCAGGTCCCCTTTCAGTTCAATCCTGCCTGGCAGGGTCCCAGTAGGGGGTGTGGCAGTCCTTTGTGTGAGGGCAGGCCTTCCACCCTCCCAGCCCAGGAAGACCCATTCAAAATGCAGATGTATGCAAGTGAGGCTGAGTACCCTGTGTTTGGGGTGTGTCTGAGTGAATGTACCAGGAGCTGTCAACTAAACCTAGCTAGACGTGGATTGTAAGGCACAGAAAGATTTAAGTGCAGAGAAATGCTCACTTTCTAAAAGTGGCATTTCTCAAATAGTAATATTAAATCCAACTTCACCAGTCAGCAGGATTTTGTATTACTATTCTGGCCATACTAAATATGACCTTCCTACTCCTTTCAGATCAGCAGTTACTACTTCAACAAGGTATGAGGGTGGCCCCAATGTTAGCCTATGAAGGGAGTAGGCCTCACAATAGTGTAAAAATGATTTTTTTACCAGGACACATAAACTACACAGGTACAGGTCCTGCCTTTTACCCACACAGCACCCTGTTCTAGGGGTTACCTAGGGCACACATTAGGGGTGACTTACATGTAGAAAAAGGGGAGTTTCAGGCTTGGCAAATACTTTTAAATGCCAAGTCGAAGTGGCAGTGAAACTTCACACACAGGCCTTGCAATGGCAGGCCCGAGACAAGGTTAAGGGGCTACTTAAGTGGGTGGCACAACCAGTGCTGGAGGCCCACTAGTAGCATTTAATCTACAGGCCCTGGGCACATATAGTGCACTCTACTAGGGTCTTACAAGTAAATCAAATAGCCAATCATGGATAAACCAATCAACAGTACAATTTACACAGAGAGCATATGCACTTTAGCACTGGTTAGCAGTAGTAAAGTGCCCAGAGTTCAAAAGCCAACAACAGCAGGTCAGAAAAAATAGGAGAAAGGAGGCAAAAACTTTGGGGATGCCCCTGTAAAAAGGCCAGGTCCAACACAGGACATTTACCTACATATGGAAATGAAAATCGACATCTAAAGCACAGTTTCTTTTTCTTTAGAGACATCACTTTGTGTCCTTCAGCTTTGTGTTTCTGCTTGCTTTGCATGTTCATGACTGACTCATTCTGGGTACATCTGGCATTGATATCAGTAGCTTGTCTATCAGCATGTTCCTCAGCTCTGGCATCCGTGAGAATTTGTCCAGACTAAAAGTTTCTCTCAGCCTTCTTTGGCTGAATGAATCTGACAGACATCTGTCGATCCCTAAGAGACCCATGGCTTCTACATCATTAAATTAATTGAACTTACAGTGTTTGACAAGCATATCAAGACTATCAACAATTTTGTCAATTGTTTCACCAGCTTCCTCTCATCTTTGACTGAAAAGGCATCTTTCGTAACCAACATTCACCACTGATTGAACTTGAGATTTAACGCTTCTTTGATTTGAGAGTATGTGTCTTCATCAGTTCATGGCACTTTCTTTATTACTTCTTTTACTCTTTCACTAGCAAGATTTTTGAGGCACTTGACAATCTTTTTGTTACCTGTTTCTTCCAGGGCATTGAAAAAATCATCCAACATTTCTATCCAGGCAGTCCATTTGTCACTAATATGTTGCTGTTTGGTAGTATCATGGAAGTGGTGGTTTCAGGAAGGCGACGGTGTTATAACCAGTTGTAGAACTTACTGACGTTGAGAATGGGGTCTTCTCCCGCACTGTCTGCTGTCCGCTGCGATCTGTTTCATCCATACCATCTCTAAGCCTCTGCGACATGCTTGCATCTGGTAGCTTCTTTCTTAACAGCCATTGGAGTCCATTAACTTCTCGAAGACTTTTGAGTTGTTCTGAGCCCACCCAGCAGATTCAGTGGTATGCCACTTCAGGTTGCAACAGCTCTATAAGCAAAACCCCTTATGTTTTTACTTGGGCCATTTTTCAAGCTGCTGAGGTCGTAGGGTTCTCTTCATCAAAGCTCCAGTAAGTATAATCATATTTTTTATGTTTGATCTTCTTTCTGTTAGCGCTTCTTGGTACTCAGCTATCACTGTCTTTATTGGTACTTTGCACTCGGCTATCGTTACCTTCAGCACTTTTCTGTACCTGGTCATCGCAGCCATTAGCACTATCATTTCATATATCTTATACTCCTTGTTGCAATGTGGTGCAGTATCTCTTGCACGGCCTCACCAGAAGGTTCCTGGCCAATATTACACACATTTCTCTGTAAGGCTTTTGTCTACTTTGAAAGCTTGGCACCAGCTGGAGTGGCACTTTGACTCCACATATGTCAAACACCAATCTTTACTTTGACTAAGGCATGAGTGGCACGCACGAGTAGTGTGCTGGACTGCTGCAAACTCTTTGGGAGCACACTGCTGATATTTGCGTTATGTATCCCCTATCTCATCAGCAATTGTAGTATCCTCCAAAGCCTGGGTGCTCGGTAGTGAATATACCACATGCAGAGCTTGGTGTTAGGTGTCTTTATTGCTCTTTGTGCAACTGCAAACTCAACATTCTAAACATAAAATCTATTCACTACACCCAAACACTTACATCACAGTTCTAGTCCATCAGGAACCAAAGGGGTCCTGTCATTGCTAACTCACAATACACTACAGGCGTGGTCTTACCTCAAGTTATATCACGCTGAATATCAGTTCAAATAGTTTCTGCTCAAATGAAATGTAACTTGACATGATGCCTTTTAAGTTTCAATACAACTTTTAACCCGCTGACGGATGTGATTGTATGTGTAATGTTCTTATTTTCATATGGCTAAAAATGTATCTTGTTTTCATTCTAAAAAGCAAATGTGCATTTCATTGCAAAAATGTCTGAGAAAAATACTTATTCACACAAAGTACTGCTAAAACTGCCAAAAAAGCTAAAGTATTATTTAGGATAATTATTTATGTCAGTTCTTCTCTTGCCACAAAAGTTGATACTAAACCTTTAAATTACAATCATATAACTATGTTTTAAGAACATATAGCCAACATCTAAACTCTGACATGCCACTGATTTTTTTTTTTTTCAGGAACTGAATTATCCGGTTGAGACATTGTTTATTAGATGAATCTCTTCATACCCTTCACCCACTCGTGCAAGTCCTCAGGAACCTCAAATTAAAAAATAATTCCAACAGTACACTGGGAGGCAGTGACTGGATCAGCTTCCCAAAATTACTCAGTTTCTTAAACGTGCAAACCAGTAATTGTAGAAGGTGTATATTTATGAATGGGTTAATGTAATGTACAAGTGAATTTGTTCTTTTTTAGACCTGACAGCCTTAGGGTAGTCATCCCCCAACTTTTTGCCTGCCTCCATCCACTTTTCTGACACTGTTTCTGCTGGTTTTAGGACTCTGCACACTTTACCACTGCTAACAGTGCTAAAGTCCATATGATCTCTCCCTTAAAACATAGTAACATTGGTTAATACCCAATTGGCATATTTGATCTACTTGTAAGTCCCTAGTAAAGTGCACTACTTTTAAGGTAAGGTTTTCTTTTTGTTTTTTATGGTTTGTTAGTTTTTTAGAATTTATATTAAAATTAGTTGTTCAGACAATTGTTATTCAGGCACAATTGTTGTTTAGACAGTAGTTGTTCAGTACTTAGTTGTAGAGACTTTTTATTTGTTTAGCAGTAGTGGTTTAGGCTATAGTTGTTTAGGACCTAGTTGTTCTGTCACATATTCTTTTCGAAATGCTACTTTTAGAAAGTGAGCATTTCACTGCACTTAAAATACGTCTGTGGCTTACAGTCTGTCTCCAATCCATGTCTGGGCTGGGCTGGTTGACAGCTCCCTTGTGCCTTTCACCCAGACAACCACAAACACAGGATACTCAGTCACACCTGCACTCATCTGCAACCTGAATGGGTCTTCCTGGGCTGGAAGAGTTGAGGGGCCTGACATTTACTCTTCAAAGGCTAGTGGCCTACCCTCACACAATGGGCTGCCAAACCCTGTACTGGGACCCTGGCAGACAGACCTGTACTGAAAGGGGCACTTCAGAAACCACTCTTTGAAGTCTCCCACACTTCAAAGGCACTTTTGGATATATAACCTGGGTCCCTGACCCCACCTACTCAGACACTTCCTGGGACAGACCCTCTGAACGAGATCCTGCAACCTGCCAAGTGGAGCTGCCTGGCTGCCCAAAGGACTCACCTGGACTGCTTTGCTGTGAAGGACTGCTGTCTTCCTTTTGCCCTTCTGCCTGGCTGACCTCTCGCTCTGCTGAGAAGTACTCTCCAAGGGCTTTGATTGAGCTTATGTCCTGTTCCTGAAGTCTCAGGGTCAAAAGACTTCTTTGCTTCAAGGAAATTCCTTGTACAGTGGAAATCGCTGCACAGCCTGCCCAGTGGTGAAAGAATCACTGCATTGTCGAACCAGAACGATGCAGCCCGGCTCCCAGAGTGGAGATCGACGCAGTGCCTGTTTTGTGATCGGAACTTCACCGCACAGCCATACCGGATCGCCACAGCGCCGAGCCGGAATGATGCAGCCCAACGTCCTTTGTGAGAAATCGATACAGCGCCTGCTGTGAGACAGAAACTCTGACGCATCACCACACCGGATCGGCGCTGCACCTGTGACTTCGTCGTGCACGCCCAGGATTTCCACGCATCATCCTTGGGTATCAAAGACCCCCGCATTGCAGTGATGAACCAAGACTGTGCGTTGGAAATCGAGGCAAAGCCCTTGCAGCATGGGAAGAATCAACGCATCATATGTACCTGTCAGGAAATGTGACGCACACCTGCCTTTTTCCACGCATCTCCTCCTCTGCGGTCTTCATGCTTGTAATTTTGATGCATACGAGGTACATTGTGCACATAAGAGACATTTGTTGATTCTTAAAGACTTAAGACTCTTCTGATCATTGCAAAATTTATATTTCAACTTGTGCTTATCAAATCTTGGAAGTTGACTCTGGTCGTTGAGGGCCCTTCTGACATTAAGGCCCTCATTATGAACACGGCGGTCCAGACCGCCATGCCAGCGGTGGTGGAAATTACCGCCACCGGCATGGCGGTCTGGACCGCCATATAATGAACACAGGGGGACAGCCACAGACGGCCCTCTGCCACTGCCAGTCACCCTGACAATTGCGGAGTTCTCTATCCGACAGGGCAGCGCTGCAAGCAGCGTTGCCCTTTGGATAAAGAACCTGTGTTCCGCTTGCCATTCCCTGCCGGTTTCAGCTGCCAGGGAAAGTCTGGGGGAAGGGGTGCTTTGGGCCCCCCTGGGTGCCCCTGCACTGCCCATGTACTTGGCATGGGCAGTGCAGGGGCCCCCATGTACAGCCCTTTCACGCAGGTCACTGTCCGATTTACGGGCAGTGAAATGCGCGACGGTGCTGCTGCACCTGCCGCACTGCGGCATTGACGATGGCTCCATGTGGAGCCATCGGCAATGTCCTGGCCCAGCATTTTTTTGGGCCAGCTGGCTGAAACACTGTTTCCGCCCACCGGCCCAGCGGAATGTTGGTAATACGGCCGGCAGGGTTGTAAACAGGCTGGCGGTCTGTGTTCAGACCGCCCATGCATGAACACGACAGGGATTCCCGCTGTGTTCATAATGAGGCCCAAAGAGGATGAGCTTGGTATCATCGGCATAGGAGATGATGTTGAGTTCATGCAATGTGATGGTGTTGGCCAAGGGGGTCATGTACGTGTTTAAGAGGGTGGGGCTGAGAGACAATTCTTGGGGGAAGCTGCAGATAATCTTTTTGGTTTCCTAGAAGAATAGTGGAAGGCAGAGTTTTTGGGTTCTTCTGGTGAGGTGTAAGGCGATCCATTTGAGGGCCTCTCCCTAGATTCCAATGTAGTGGAGTCTGTTGGTCAAGATGTGATGAGAGACAATGTCAAAGGTGGCTGATAGGTCCAGGACGATAATGGCTGCCGTTTCGCTGTGGTCCAGGAGGGTCCTGATGTCATCGGTGGCTGCGATCATGGCTGTCTCTGTGATTTACTTACCTAAATCTTTGCAATTACATATCTCAGGTTCTACTTATTGGATTTTTGTCATTTTGGTCTCACATTACTTATTCAAGTTGATTCTATTTTTCTAAATTGGTGTGGGATTTTTCTTGCATTGTTTATTTTCACTTTATTACTGTTTGAGTATTCCATAAATTCTTTACACATTGCCTCTAAGTGAAGCCTGACTGCGTTTGTGCCAAGCTACCAGAGGGTTAAGCACAGTGACTTTTGTGTTTCACACTGATAGGGATTATTGTTTGCTTGAGAAGGGTATATACCACCCTCAGTCAGGAACCCAGGTTCCCAAAGGTACTAACAGGTCTCAGTCATGAATTGTTTAAATTGCCAACTTCCAATTAACCCTCACAGTTGAAAGAAAGTAATCTGCAAATCCATGCATAAAGCAAAGGTAAGAGCGAGATCTGCTCTGAGTATGTCCCTATATGGATAGCATGTTTTATTAGCTCAGGCACCCTTTTATGTGTCTAATGTGAATCAGTTCCCTTCACCAGGGTTTTGAACCACCTGTTTTTGTATAAAACAACATGTAGTTTATATTTAATTTCTACTTTCCCAATCTGTTCCTGAGAGATATATTTGGGCGTTCAGATCTTTAAGGACCAGCACTAAATTTACTCGTGATCAATGAAAGGGAAGAAAGAAGGACAGCCATAGAATTGGCTAGGGGAAAATTAAACAAATAGTAACACAACCAAGTAATCTACCTTTGTTATAGTGACATTTTCGTGTATGACTATGAAGTTATGTGTGTAAAGTTTTTCAAGTTTGCATGTTTTAAATAGTCGCTGATGTGGTGAATTGGACAGGTTGATCTCCTTGTGTGTAATTGCTGGTTCCTCAGTGACCACACTGTATGATCCTGGGCCGGTATCTTTAGCTTTATGCACCAATTCCTTTCTATATGTGCAAATATATTATTGCTGCTATAAATCACTGTACAATTAACTAGGGTTCAAAGGCAAGAACTAGAAGGCCAAGGAACCTCACTTTCCCTTTTCAAGCCATACAACCAAGAAGCACACTGTGAAAATGTGGGAGTTATTAACCACACATCTAAAAGTCTGCACTATTTTTCATGGCATAGTACCAGTATATCATAGTAAGCCCCTTATATATTTACTGTGACAGCACCAGTATTTCTCAGAAAGACCTTTGTACTGTGCACTATATGAACACTTCTTCATACTTCTTGAGAGGTCTGCTTTTCTTTTAGTGGTACAAGAATAGCACTCTAGGTATCAACCTCTTGAGAATATAGCTTGCTGGGCTAAATTGCCTGTTGCACAGATCTTCAGATCTGAATTTACTCTGCAAACGTCCGTATCCAACCATACTAAGATGTTTTGATAGACTGGTTTATTTGGTGGGGAGATCCCTGTGTAATCTGCATATCAGGAAGACCCAATTTAGCCTCTTGCCCTTGAAGGAGCTACTGTGCTCTTTCAGCAAGACTAATTTTGAAGATACAGAGCCCATACTTATTCATTGGAATAGGTTAGGGTTTTTAATTAAAACTGCAATGCATTTAATTGAAGAAGTGCCCTCATTTCTACACTAGACTGCTGGACTCTTATTGGGATATTACTAACACCTCATCAGCATTGTTATACTTTATCTAGTGAAAGAGCTCCCTATACATCTGCTATACGTTGAACTGGATATTACAGCACCAAGAAAAGGGGATTATATACTTTTATTGGGTGAGTACTGACTCTTTTTATAAGGCTGAGAACTCTAATTATACTAGGAAAGTATCAACTTTTCTCAAGGGGGGCTATACTTAGGTGGTACTTTATGGCCACATCTTATTAGAAGATTTCATACTTTTAATGAGGCACTTCAAAGTGGGGCCACTATGATTTTGATCTCGCCATGTGTTGGTTTTTATTTTGGCATAATGTTTTAGTAATAGTAAAACAATGAAAAATCGCTCCTAAAATTTCTAGCCTGCAGTCTAGTGGCACTGCCATAGATTTCACTCTCTCACAACACCAATGCAACTGATAGTGTTGAGAAGGGCACTTTAGTAGAACGGTAGATCTTTAAATAATAAAAACATGCAAGTGGTAGCCTGGAACTAACATAATAGATAATGTTTTTTCATCACTGTCACGCCCTTTCCAAACACATCCACTTTTCTTTGGTTAACATCATTTTTTCTGACCTCATATAGCAATGCCGATAGACCTCAGTCCAAAAATACATTTAAATTGTATGCACACAGGTCTAGCAATGAACCTCAACCAGAATGTAGAGATATTCCCGTGCACAAAGTTCTAGCAGTGCCCCAGCCCTATGGTTTGTGTGTATTCAACTCTGCCAGTGGACCTCTCTCCTAACATATTGTCAGCACTCCTTTGACAGATCTAGCCAAGACCGTAGATTTACAGTAATACTTTTTATCTACACATTTACAATATATTCAAAAAGTGTTTCTTCCTACATTGCCACTCATTTCAACATAGTTCATATGAGCATTTCCTTTTTGCAATGTCTTTATTGCTTGTCAGAGCTTGATGGAGAAGATGGTTATGGATCCTCCTGCAATGGCTGTAGGACCTTAAGAAAAGAAGTAGAGAGGCAGTCATTTATCTTCTTCTAGATCCAGCACCTTCCTTCACCCAACTATTCCTGCCCCCGATACCTTTGGCTGTATTTAGGTCTGGCTTCCCATTAGCTTCAAGAAAATAGAAGGTGGCAATCAGTTAGCATTCCCGGGATCCAGGATCTCCCTCTTGCAGGAGAAGGAGGGTACTTATATACAGCTATGAGGGAATCCGTCCTCCTGTATCTAATAGTTACCATCACTGTGCTGTTCTTCCCCTATTCCGTCTGCCCACTCAATATTTGAGGCTCGATATGTGAAGGCCTCCAGACGCCTCACCTTTTGAAAGATGTCACTGGTGTTCCCATTTCTAACTTGTGAACTGAAAGCATAGAGTCTTTGGCGGTCGTTATGAACACGGCAGGAAACACCGCTGACCGCCGTGGAGACGGTGAACAGAAGACCGCCATTGGCGGTGAATAGAAACCCGCCATATAATGAACCAAAAACCAGATTCCGTCAAAAATCACCAGTCCACAGTCTCCGCCAGGACCCTGTCGGCAGAAAGGCTAGACCTCCCACCCTGCCACCGCCGTGCACACCCACATCCCGCCCTCTAAATAATGATGCATAAATCACCTTGGCGGTCAGTGGAAGCCAAAGGACCATTGGCGGTGCAGACCGCCACGGGCGGCAAGTCTACCCAACAGTAAGAAGTGCACACATTGGATAAGTTAGAAACCCACACGCCTGACACACATCCACAACACCATAAAAACACTCACAGACACACCTCACAATCCTTTGCAACAAAAGTAAGTCAGCGAAGACAGAGAACACCAGAAGCAGACACGAACGCCACAATACACAAGACTCACACGAATCACGGAAGAGCACCCTCACCGCGATTCCACCCCAACACCATTCACCACACTCACCATGTCACCCCCCAAACATCCACGCTTCACAGAATGGGAGCTAAGGACTATGGTGGATGAGATCCTGAAGGTGGAGCCACAACTATTCGGGGCTCAGGTGCAGCACACACCCATCGCCAGGAAGATGGAGCTATGGCAGTCCATTGTCAACAGGGTCAATGCAGTGGGACACCATCCATGCACCAGGGAAGACATCAGCAAGAGATGGAACAACCTGCAGGGGAAGGTCAGGGCCATGGCATCCAGGTACCACATTGTAGTCCAGAAGACTGAAGGGGGACTTCCACCAACACCACCAGACTACACTGACTGGGAGGAAAAGGTACTGGCCATCCTGTACCCTGAGGGGCTCACTGGAGGAATGGACTCGGGTAAGTCGTCTACAATTACCCAATATCCATCACACCTGGAATGCATGCACCACCCCACCCCTCCAACACCGACCCTGACCCACACGCCACCCAGCCCACAGGCACTGAATCCACCACCCATGCATGCTCACAAACCAATAACAGGCCCACATCCCTCCCCCTGTGCACAGCCACCCACCCCTGCAAGGAAACACAATGGCCTATAACACCCACAGTGCACATCCACACCCTAAGTTAAAAGCAATGATAACCCCACTAAAGCATCCTGCATGTTCCCAAAGTGTGTAAGCCACACAAACCCGCCCAGGCCTCTGCACCACATACCACTATGCGAATGTAACAGACATGTCCATTTCACCCAACAGGCACCACCACCCATGCCACCATGATGGACAGGAAAAAGATTGCCAGTGCCCCCCAGGGAGACAGAGGCACCTCGCAGGACACTGGGGATGGAACCCTGAACACTAATGAGCAGGTTGGCCCCTCACACAGTCCTGGATTGTCACCATCCAGCAGCCCCACCCAGGATACCACTGACACCCCTACCACCCAGGCAAGAACAGCAGCCCAGGGCAACTGTCCACATACCTGTGTATCCAGGCCACAGACTGGTGGAACACAAGTACAGAGGCCACAGTCACCCCTACCAGCAGGCAGGAAAACAATGGCCCCAGTACCACTGGCACCGCCAGACCTGTGCAGGGGACACAGGTACAGGGGTCTAGGCTTAGTAGGAGGGGGGAATGAGTGGGCCAGGGGGGAGGCCACAGGATGGATGCTGCAGCCCAGGACATGATCTCTGAGGTCCTGGGGGCCTACCAGCATACCCATGACAGATTGTCCCAGATAGTATCCACCCTGGAGCAGAGTCAGAGGATGCAGCAGGAACACCACCAAGAGGCCATGGAGCAGTGGAAAATGCACAACGCCACTATGGCCAGCATAGCAGGTGCGCTGCTGCAGCTTGTACAAACCCAGTCTGAGACCCGCACAGTACAGGAAGCCCCCACTACAGCACAGGAGACAGTCCGAACAATGACTGCATCAGCAGCAACTTCCCACGAACTACCCTCAGAGGTAACACAAGGAACAACCATTTCATCCCCTATAGGACAACAACAGGTGCCCAAACAGACCCTCAGGCCAAGATATGGGACTGGAACACCTGCCAAAAACAAGGCCCCCTCAAATAAGTGACTCTGCAACAATCTGTCCACCAACTATCCCACACAATCAACTGCCAAACAGTGCTAACAATAAATAAGAACTTGTGTAAGCATTGATAGACCTACCAAGACTTACAACAAGGCTGCCACCATGTTGGCATTTAGGATAACCACCCATGACCAACTGCCATCACTGTAATTTGCACGATTCAATCCCTGCACCAAATAAAACACATATCACACCTGTAACACTGTCCCCTGTCATAATGTATGAACAAAGTGAAGTATGGATGCAACTGGCTGATAACTACTTTATTTGTACCTGTGTAGCATAAAAGTACACACTTGTCTTACATGTTGTTGTGCCTAAATATGTTGAGAAAAAGAACCACTAAATTGTATTCTGTCCTATGCAGACCTGGACACAGTTGCAATTAGTACATTCAAACCCCCCCTAGATGACAAGGCACACTGACAGTATGTTTCACAAACACCAATCTCAGCCCTTAGTCCCACATAGTTACTGGAAGTATAGTTGTATAAGTTAGGTCCTGGAATTGACATCTTCCCCTTCCTCAGCATCACCATCACTCCTGTCACCTCTCTGAAGATGCTGGTCTGGATATACAGCACCCTCCACCTCCAAGAGGGGTATAGAATTCCTCACTGCCACGTTGTGCAGCATGCAGCAGGCCACCACTATTCTACACACCTTTTCAGGCCCACAGGCCAGGGAACCCCCAGAGATATTTAGACAACAAAATCTAGCCTTCAGGAGACCTATTGTGCGCTCTACCACCCTCCTAATACGCCCATGGGCCTCAATGTAAGTCCTCTCTGCATCTGTCCCAGTGTTCCTCACTGGTGTCAGGAGCCAACACAATTTGGGATACCCAGAATCACCTAGAAAAAGGTGCAAAACAGAACTGTCATTGACAAGCCTCAGAGTCAGACAGCCTGGCTGTCTGCTACTTGGCAGTTAGTGACAGAAACACCTACCTATGATCTACCCTCTGTCCTCTTGTAGTTGTTCCATCTTGTGTGGCACGCTACTGTTCCTCAGCACAAAGGAATCATGGATTGAACCGGGGAACATGGCATTCACATGTGAGATGAACTGGTCTGCAGTACATACCGATTGAATGTTCATGGAGTAAAAGTTGTTCCTGTTTCTGTACACCTGTTTACTGACTCTTGGGGGGATTATAGGTATGTGGGTGCCATAGATGGCACCTATCACATAGGGTTGGAAAAGGCATAGAAGTCAGACTTGACGGCAGGGAGGTCAGTACTTTTGGGAAACCTCACATAGGACTGCAGGTGTCGTACAAATGCATTCAGAAATCTTGTCAGAATCAAGCTGAACATTGGCTGTGAAAATCCAGCACCCATGCCTATTGCCACTTGAAAAGAGCCCGTTGCCAGGAAATGGAGTGCAGAGAGCACCTGCACTTCAGTAGGGATGGCATGCTGATTACGATTTGCTGGAGTCAGTTCAGGATCCAGTAATGCACAAAGTTTGAGAATAGTTGCACGGGTGAGTCTGTAATTGATTATGATGTGACGCCCCACCATGGTCCGCATGTCCACAAGTGGTCTGTACACCGATGGTCTGTACACTGATGGGGCCCTTCCTCGCCACAAGGGTCTGTACCTAGGAGGAATTTGAAACAAGTGTGAGGAAGACAAGTTCATCGGCAAACATTGTGAGTCATTGAGCACTGCTGACTTGATTGTAGAGACTCAACTGCTAAATGTTTTTGACCTAACATCAACTAGACCATAATTTTTTATCTGGGTTTGTCAGGTATGGTATTGTTAATGGTCACATGCATAGGTGTGTTTGGTGAACATTAGGGCCTGCATTGTGCAGAAAGCAGTATTATAAATGCGTAGTTTTTGGCAAAATGTCTGCCCCCTGTAATCCGGAACTGTCGTGGTGGAAGTGACCTCATACCTCTAGCGGTTGACGTAACAGCGCAAGGCGGTGTTTACCGCCGTGCACACAGTCATTGGTTAACATGGATGTCAATGGGGAATCCTAGCATATCATGATCGCCGCCGGCGGTGACAATGCACACCGCCGCGGTACATACGCAAAGTCGTCACCCCAACTTCACTTGACTCCCTGATCTCGTGCAAGCAGGTACTCCACTGAGTGTACTGCTGTGTCCTGCCTCTGGCAATGGAAGTGGCTTGTGTTGCAGGGGAAAGGAACCCGGCCTTCACCCAGGAGGAATTGGGGAGGCTAGTGGACCGGGTCCTGTCCATGTACGCCAAGCTCTACTGACGGCCAGAGGTACAGGTGAGTCGGGGGATTGTGGGCAATGGTTGTGTGTAATGGATGATGTTGGCAGTACATATGTGTGCACCTCCAACCCTGGATGGGCCATGGTTCATAACATGCTGCGTGCGTATGTGCTGTTAGTCTGTTTGTACTGTCCGTCCCATAGTGGACGAATACCCAGCTGTATATATTTGTCAAGTGCCTGACCTCTGTGTTTCATTTTCGTGTGTCCCTTTTAGGTCAGCGCCCACCAGAAGAGGGCTCTTTGGCATGCCATTGCCAAGGAGGTGATGACCCTGGAGGTCTACAACCGACGGAGCACCCCATGCAGGAAGAGGTGGGAGGACCTGCGGCGCTGGGCGTGAAAAATCTGTGAGTCCCAGCTGGGGATGTCCTCCCAACAGGGAAGGGGTGCCCATAAGGCACTGACCCCCCTCATGCTACGCATCCTGGCGTACCCAGACCTGGGTGGGCGCTTGAAGGCTGCACAGCAGTCACAAGGGGGTGGGTACACATACCACATTTTTGACCCTTGATGGATATCTGTGTGTGCATTCGGGTTTATGCTGCTTAGTTGCAGGCACTCTGACTGATGTCCATCTACATTATGGCCCCCGTAGGGAGTAGGGGTGTTTGGGTCAGGTCTCCTACACGCCGGGTCCTTAGGTTGTTTAGGGAATGGGTGTAGAGCAGGGTTCGGTTCACTAGTCAGGGGCATGGCCATGGGTATAGTGGAAGGTGCTGCCTGTTGGAGGGTGTTCTGGGTGGGTGTACGTATGACCACTATGTTCACTCCTTTCAGCTATTTACAAGTGTCTCTCCTGTTTTGTCTCCTCATCCCTGTTCTCTTGTGTTGTTTGGGTACATCAGCATCATCTGGCGAGGGAGCTGAGGCACTGGCGAGTGGGGATGCAGTGGCCCACAGATCTTCGGAGGCAGAGTCATCCGATGCAAAGGGGACCAGTGGGTTGGAGGGCAAGGGGAGTACCACGGGGGAGGCAACTACCACTGGACGTAGTGACTCCGATACCTCCTCCAATGGGGGCTCCCTGGCGGTGGCAGACCCTAGTGGACCACCCCTACTGTAACATCTTCTGCCACACCCCATGCCATCACCGCCCTCCCATTTGCTCCCCACTGAGTTGCCAGTGCCCGCTCACCCAGAAGGGTGGGCGTCTCCTTCGGCCCAGGCACCTCCTCCCCTGCCCCAGTCAGCCCTGCTGCCCTCATGGAGCAGGCTATTGACCTCCTGAGAACCATCTCTGTAGGGCAGACAACCATCGTCAATGCCATCCAGGGGCTAGCATCAGAGATGCAGCAGACCAATGCCTATCTGGATGGCATTCACGGTGCCATGAATGGCCTACAGAGATCTTTTCAGGCTCTGGCCTCCTCTTTCACGGCAGCCAGTTTCCCTGGTCATACCGTCCCCCCTCCAACCTCCTCGACCCCTTCCAGCACCCCACTACCTTTACCCGTCCAAAGCACACAATCTGACACGCAGTCACACACCTCAACACACAAGAAGCACACTTCTAAACACAAGCACCAAACCTCCCACCACAAGCATTCACACAGCCAACATACACATGCACACACAGCAACATCCACTTCCCCCAGTGTGCCCACCTCTTCCGCCTCTCTGTCTGTCCCCTCTACATGCACACTCCCAGGCACTGCACCTTCATTCACTGTTGCTGAGCCTATTCCTACACTCACCACAATAGCACACATCCATACATGCAACCCAGACACTACACCTGCACTCACCACAACTACTTTAGTTGACAAATGCAGCACACTCACCAGACTTGCAGACACCCACACAGCATACATTCACACTGGCAGCATGTCTTCTCCCACTGGGTCCACCCCCCTCCTCCAAAAACACACAAACGCACCAAAACACCCACCCATCACACATCCACCACACCTCAGTATACTGTCCAGTCACCTGCACCCACAACACGCACCCCTACACCACTTACGTCCACACCCTCTGCCTCTACTCCCACACTCTCCTCCAGGTCCAACCCAATTGCTCCCAAAAAACTTTTCCTCTCCTGTGCTGACCTTTTCCAACCCACCGGCCCACCCCGTCTTGTCCCTAAACGTGCGCACCTCCTTGCCCTTTCAACTCGTTCCACTTCACAGCCCACCCCTGTCCGCCCTTCACATTCCCATGCCCCTTCCCCAGAGAGGAAGAAGCCCTGTGCAGAGCCAATTCAATCTGGCTCCACCCGGTCCAAGCACACCTCCACCTTCCAAGCCCAAACCCAAACCCTCTCCACCTTCCGAGCGAAAAATCCAAGGCTCATCCCCGTCACAAATCCCCACCCCCACCACCCTCTGCCCCTGTTCCCTGAGGTGCCTAGATGCCCCATTGTTGTTCCTATAAGGTGGAGTACCGTAGCACTTTTGGGAGTCAGGGTTGGGGCCATTGTAGCCCATTGAACTCTAGCACTATGGACTGGCCATTCGCCTTACTTGACAATCGTTTGCTCTGAGAGCTGCATTAAACGTTTATGTGTGGCCTGTGTTTTGGCAGCACACTCTTGATCCCTGGTCTCTCGTTTCATTGTTTGTGGGTGTAGGGCATTTGTATGTACTATGGTCTGGTTGGAGTTGCCTTGTGTCGGATAAGCACCTCTTGCTTTGGGATTTATGGGTTGTGCTGTTGTGAAGGGTTGTGGGAGCATTGCAGGGTGGGTGGAGTGGGTGGGTATATAACTGTGCCCTTTCTTCCCTTGTTTTGTAGGTTGCAGTACTTACCGTCGTCGTCTTCATCGGCGGTCTCGGTCGTGGAGGTATATGGCAAGGAAAAGGGCTGGCATGGTCTGCAGCTCTCTATCCATGTCTGCTTTGGCGTGTTGTGTGAGCCTCCGGTGAGTGTTTCCTTATATTTGGTTCATTTCTGGCTGGCTTTGCGTGGCGGTGGTTCCCGCCCCGAAACTGACGTCGGTCTAGTGGTTCATTATTTGATGGGTGGGTTGGGCCTTTCCTTCGGCCTGTGGGTGGCCTCTGTCGTCGTTGCCGGCACTTCTCTATTGGCGGTGAGTGGTTTTCAGGATGCCTGTGTTTCAGTTGGCTCATTATTTGGCGGTCCGGACTGCTCCTCTGTTGGCGGTTTTTACCGCCGCCGGTGCGGTCTTTCCCGCCGTGTTCATAATGAGGGCCTTTATGAGAGCCAGATTGTTTCTGTACTGTTTCCTGCCTCACCAGGAGAGACTAAGGCCAGTTGACTAGCTGTCCAATAACTTGCACTGCACCGCTTGAGGGAGCCTGCAGAGAATACAAACAGTGCTCTGTGTGAGGTGTGCAGCTATGCATACAATATGCATCTCCACTGATGCAGGGAGAGACAAGTAGACCAGGCTTGTGGCTGACTCCCTTCCCTGCCCAAAGTTTCCATCATCCCAAACTCCACCCACCCCCGTGAGAGCTTGTGCGGGTGACATTCTACACAAAGAACCATAACTATGAGGTGTTTTAATTTATTGAGTCACACTCTCATAGGGGCTACTCCTTGGGATAACTGGGGTTGCTCATCCTGCCTATGGAAACTAGCACACCTATACATGCCACTGCCAGAGCACCTCTATTTCGGCCTTCAGAGAAACTCTAAACACATAGCTCTGCCAGTCCACCCGGCAGGGGTGGGAATTATGAAAAAAAATGTTTTAAAAACGACTTACCCGCTAAATGCTGCATCTGTGTTCCCCACTGCGTTGGTGCTTCTCTGTTTGTTCCTCTCCCCACCCAATCCATACGCTTCTACCATGCTGTGACCCAGCATAAGAGAAACACCTGAATTGGTCTGAGTGGCCGTAAATGCCACTCAGCTGGGGCCTGGGAGCCTGCACTGGTTCTTCACCCTGGCTGTGTAACACAGCGCGTGTGGAGGGTTCTAAATTTGCATGTCAGTTTGGCTGGCCTTGGACGGTCGGCTAAACCAACATGCGCACTTATGCCCATATTTATGGTGGCTTAGCGCCATTCCAATGCCACATTAGGGTCATTTTGTTACAGTAATGTGGTGTTGGGAGAACAAAAGCGCCACGCCATATTTACAAAGTGGCGCAGTGCTTGCATTGCACCACTTTGTAACATCTTGCACCACAGTATGCCTGTGCCAGGCATAATGTATGAAGGGTGGGGTTCCAGTGTTAGGGGGGCCATAAAAATGGTGAAAAGGAATCTATGAGATTCCTTTGCACCATTTTTATCAGTATTTTTTAACGCCTGCTAAGTGAAAGCGTTAAAAAGAGGCTCCCATTGTGTTCAATGGGCCTCTGGGTGCTATGCAGGATTAGGGTAATCATTTGTGATGCTAGTCCTGCACAGCGTCCGACTAGCATCAAAAATTATGATGCTAGTCCCCCTGACTACTGCCATGGTGCGCCATATTATGGGGGGCGTGGCCTGCAGCCGATGCAGCAGCACGCCTAGTGTGGAGCTCCTGGGCCGCGAACTGGGCCAGAACATCATACTAGCAATAATTAGACCCCTATTGCTGCCGAAAATAACAGGGATAGCGATCGGAAGACCTGTAGCACATAGTGGACCTGCCGCCAGTCCAGAACACAGGAGAAATCGGAGAGATATGCTCTGCTTTCCCCGCAGCTGCTGAGGCACAAGATGGCAGACACAACCGAGCGATGCCCCAGCTGAGGAGCTGCAAAGGCAAGAAGGGACCATATGCGATACCGAGGAGGAGAAACACCCCTGACTCAAAGAGGCGCCTCCAGCAGACTTCGAACCACTTACCTTCCACGCACAGTGGCAGTGATCGACGGAAGGAGTGCGAATCGAGTGGTGGCGGAGAGCGGAAGGAGAGCGGAGAGAATCCGACATCAAGCCGCACTGGATACAAGCGGCCCGACCACTGATGAGTATCATGAGGTTCGCTGAAGATCGCAGACAGGGGGAGAGGCCCACGCGGTGATGTGCACGACTCCGGTAAGGTGAACTAAGCGCATTGGGGAACCGGCACTTAAACTCCAGCGATGAACTAGGCCGCGACGAGAGGAACGGTCGGGAAAAACTTGGCACCCCTAGCGGTGAAGAGGGATAATCCTACACAGACAGACTTGCTGAAAAGAGGCGCCCCCCTGCAGATATAGTACCGCTTACTTGACACACACAGTGATAGTGGTTGGCGGTGAGAACACAGACCGAGTGGCGGTGGAGGACGAGCAGAGAGCGGAGAGAACCCAGCATCAAGCCACACTGGAGGAAAGCGGCCCGCCCTCGGGGGAGTACCATGAGAGTCACAGAAGTTGGTAGACAGAGGGGAAGGCCCACTTGATGAAGCGCGTAACACCGGCAGCGCAGACTGAGCACATTGGTGAACCGGCACTTAAACACCAACACTGGGCTGAGCCACTCGGGGATGAGCGCAACCCCGGCAGTACGAACGGAGTGCATCAGAGATCAGGCATTTAAACGCTAGTGATGAACTGGTCCGCGACGGAAAGAGCGGTCGGGAAAATCTTGGCGTCTCCAGAGGGAAGAGGGATTGCTCTACACAGACAGACCTGCAGGAGATGGAGGAGAGTCGATTTCCTGGGGGTTTGAGCACTTTGTTCATGAAGCGACCCCATTGAAATTGTATGAATAAACCCACTCTAGAAAAACAGATCTCCCAGCTCTAACAATGGGAAAGCCCAAAAAGCGAGAAGAGTATCAACAAGATGGAACCTCAACTACCGGACAGCAGGGACAGTCACAGCACACGAGTCCACAAGAAAACCAGGAAGCGCAGGTAACAACCCTAAACACTGTACTCCTAGCCATTGAGGAGTCACGGGAAGTGCTGGAACGCAAAATAGACAACTTAACAATAGACCTCTCTCTACTGCAAGACGACCATAAGAAATTAGCAGAAAGAGTAGGAACGACTGAAAAAACTATTACCAGCATAGCCACAATGCAAAAAAGCGCATCAGCAGAGTTTATGGACCTCACATCAAGGGTTAAAACACTGGAAACCAGGGCTGAAGATGTCGAAAACCGAGCCCGCCGGAACAACCTCAGAATAATTGGCATTCCAGAAGGAGCGGAATCATCAGCAATTAACATGGAAGCCTTCTTAGAACAGTGGATCAGAAATGAAGTAGCACCAGAGGGCCTCACCGCATTCTTTGCAGTGGAGAGAGCCCACAGAATACCCACCAAACTACCTCCTCCCGGAGCCCGACCGAGGATAATAATGGCAAAACTACTACATTATAAAGACAGAGACCATATTCTAGCCCAGTCCTGCCTACGTGGCGAAATCCTACATGAGAACCAAAGAATCATGAAGTTCCCCGACTTTACCAGGGGAACACAAGCGCAACGGGCTTCCTTCAACGGGCCCAAGTGGGTCTTGCGGGAGAACGGTATAAAATACGCAATGCTCTTCCCGGCCAAGCTTAGAGTGGAATATGACAATACAACACACTTCTTTCTATCTCCAAAATCAGTAGAGGACTGGCTAGAGTCCCGAAACGTAACCAAACCGACAACTGGCCCTCGACTCTCCCGTGCACACAAAGGAAAACGCAGCAGATCCAGGAGACGGGTCACCGAGAGAGCGCCTCCACGGCACCAATCGCTGCAGGAAATGAGAGAAGCCATAATACAGCGGCAACACTGAGTGGGGGGATCCCACCTGTATCTGCTACCTTTGGTAATGTCTCAGATATAGACTCGTGCAGTGGGGGTTCCTCGAGGTGCTCACAGGACACCCTTGTTAGCCTGCCCCCGGTGACACCGAGAACAGCAGATGAGATTATCTGACCTCTGTCTCAAAAAGAAGAACCGCTCTGTGAAAACCGACCTACCTCACAAAACACCAAAACAAGTAATAAGTAAAAAAGCACACGACGCAGACCCTAATGAAACTATTTAAACACACTAGCCTGTGCAATGGGGATAACACGAAAGGGCCCGGGGAGCAGCCCGGGGCAACGGCTCTCGGCCATTGCCACGCCACCCACCAATAGGACGCTAAGTAAGACAGTTAATATGGTTTGGATGGGAGGAGTTGTAAGTGCCGGTCCTGGGGAATGGGAGTTGGGGAACAAGTTAATTAAGTTAGTTCTTGAGGTACCAAAAACACAAGTAAGTAACGACATGAGCAATTCACGATCCAAAACATTGAAACTATTATTACGGTTCCAAACACGGCGACAGGAACAAGGAATCTATCTACATTACACCAGTAAAATAGATCATGACTACACTATATAAAATTCGAACCTGTAATGTTAGAGGCCTAAATAAAATATCCAAAAGATACAAAGTACACAATTACCTTAAACGGAGGGGTATCCATATAGCTATCCTACAGGAGACACACTTAATAGAACAAGAAGTTAATGCCCTGAAAAAAAGGTGGAGAGGTCAAATCTTCGCAACTACGTGCTCAGCATTCGCGAGGGGAGTATTATTATGGATCCGGCCAGGGGTACCCTTCCAAGTATTACACAAGATCAGCGAGGGGAGGTATGTGGTGATCACAGGGAGACTGGAAGGGAAAGAGATAACTGTCAGTGGGATTTATGCCCCAAACCAAGACCAAGGGAAATTCTTCGACAGGATATCATGTAACATAGGCCCACTCATGACAGGCCCAAATTTAATCGGAGGTGATTTTAACTGCATAACCAACAATGACCTAGATAGATCACATCCACCCCTCCCACAGTCCCGATATGTAAAATGGCCCAAATATTTAAAAAATGGCAGCTACCCTGGCACCTCACAGACTGCTGGAGACACCTCAACCTACATACTAGGGATTACTCATATTATTCGGCAGCACACGCCCTACATGTAAGGCTTGACACCATACTGGTGTCACCGGAAGTGTATAGTAGAGTGGAAACAGCTGAATACCTTAGCCGCACCATATCAGACCACAACCCACTGATGATCTCCTTGGTATGGACCGGAGAGAGACCCTTAATACCAACTTGGCGTTTGAGGGCAGACTCCTTAGAATACGAAGCATTTAGACAAGTCCTACACAAGAACATTAAAAACGCTGGAACTGCCACCTCTAGAACTATAGAATGGGAAACGTTCAAAGTAGTCACCAGGGGCCAATGTATTAGCGAAAATCTGGGTGTTAGGAAAGTACTAGAAGGGGAACTCCAGCGACTAGAAGAATCCCTCAGAGAACTCAAATGTACATACCCTTCGCAACCTGACCTGGCCTCCCTAATACTCAAAACTAAAAATAAGATAGCTGAAGCGAATATTAAACTGTCCCGATTTGATTACAAACTCTATTTAAGCAGACAGCACGCAGAGGGGCACAAGTCAGGAGCTCTACTGGCTTGGTTAGCCAGACCCCCCTCGCAACAAACGATTATATTAGAAATTGAAGACACCCCTGGTCATAGAATATTTGGACAGAAGGAAATAAACACAAGCTTCGCTAATTATTACTTAGCATTATACGCACCCCCTAAAGATGGGATAACCGAGATCCAAATGAGGGAACTGGAGACCCTCAATCTCCCACAACTAGGGGCTGAGGACTGTCAGACTCTGGCGGCTCCCATTTCGAGCGCAAAAGTCAAATCAGCAATCCAAAATATGGCAAGAGGTAAAGTACCAGGGGCGGATGGACTTCCAATGGAGTTCTATCTACGATTCCAAGATTTACTAGCACCACAACTTTGCATTCTATATACAGAAGCATGGAACAATAATAACTTACCCCAATCAGCCTCCAAAGCCATAATGATCCCATTATTGAAACCCGATAGACCCCCTGCGGATGTCCGATCATACCGCCCGCTATCCATGCTAATCCTTGATTATAAGATTCTCAGTAGAATATTAGCAGATAGGTTATTACCGCACATGACCTCACTGATCCACCAAGATCAGTCAGGCTTTATACCATCACGCAGCACGGGACAAAACATTAGGTGCCTTCTATCGGTCCTTAATAACATTTCACCAACTACACCACAGGCAGCGATCGCATCGGTAGATATCGAGAAAGCCCTTGATAGCTTGAGATGGGACTACCTGGAACAGGTCATGTTGCGAATGGGGCTAGGAGACGGCTTCGTCCGTTGGACTAAATTATTGAACACCAACTCCACGGCGCGAGTACGAACGGGTCGAACAGTATCCGATTCCTTCCCTATAGGCAGAGGTACCAGACAGGGTTGCCCACTATCACCCTTCTATTTGCAATAGCGGTAGAACCACTGGCCCAAATGGCCAGAACCAGAGGATACTATGACGGTATCCTAGTAAATCGCTGGACACATCATATTGCTCCCTACGCAGATGACATGCTGCTTTTCCTTAAGAATCTGGAGGTGGATCTTCCGGGAGCAATGAGCATGTTAGAGGCATACGGAGCAGCATCCGGCCTCCGCATCAACTGGAGGAAGTCCTCCATCTTCCCAGCAATTAAACGCACTGTAGAACCCACAGACACCAAAGGTCTACCATGGACCCGAACAAATTTAAATATCTGGGGGTAAATATATACCATAACACAATTGACTTATTAGACGGGAACATACATAGTGCACTCGGGAAGATCAGAGCGAACATGCAGTTTTGGAGGACACTCCCTCTGACAGTCTCCGGTAGAGTCGCTCTAATCAAAATGATAGTGTTGCCCAGACTGCTCTACTACTTCTCCACCATTCCACTATTAATACCAAAATCGGTGTTTAAAAATATAGAATCTATGGTCACAAGTTTCATATGGGGCTCGAGCAGACACAGAATCGCACTACGTACCCTCCAGAGGCCTACGGCTGAAGGAGGCCTGGCGGTCCCGAACCTGGAAACTTACTACTGGGCAGGGCAACTATAATGGCTAGCAAAATAATTGTTAAACCTTCAATACCCGGGGACTTACAGATCCCATTGAACTGCCCACCAGCCCAAATCCTGGGGATATTACTGAATCCGAAAAAACAGAAAAGACCCCTTCCCATGGAATGGGAACCATCCAGATATTGCTGGGAGTAACATTTAAAACGTACCCGCAACATGACACCATATACACCTGAAGCCCCCATAACGAGCCTGACATACATTACTGGAGATCACACGATAACAGGCATCACTAAACTAATGACACATAATATTCAAAACTGGGCGACATGTATGAAAATGGGAAACTTCGAACATATGCGGAACTTCAAGAACAATTTGCACTCCCACCTGGAATATTCCTAATACATAATACCATCACCAGAGCCATTAATAAGAGATGGCGAACAGGTATACTCGAGCCACCTACACATGAGAGCTGTAACCTACTCTGCGCAATAGGGGAACAGAAAGGAGTGATTTCAGGAATATATAAATCCCTATCGAACAATGCATGCTTACCCCTAGATAAACTTAAAACCAAATGGCAGATGGAGTTAGGAACTACCATAGAGGATGATCAATGGAACAGGATAACCTCACACATATACACTGTGTTGCGAAATGCAAGATTTAAGCTGATAAATTTATATATATATCATAGGGCATACTTAACCCCTCATTTGATATCGAAAATGTATGGTACAACCAATGTCAACTGCCCTAGATGTACTGAACCAACAGCAGACCTACTACACATGCTATGGAGTTGTCCCTCAATCAGAAATTATTGGATGGAGATTTTGATGAAAATTACCTCTTGTACTAGGAGGCATCTATCCCCCTCCCCAATCGTGGCAATGCTGGGGGACTTCACCCGACCACCAGCTCATAAAATAACCAGCAAATTCATGGACCTCGCTTTAATTTTAGCCAGAAGAGAGATAACTTCACATTGGAAGGACTCAGTGGGCCCTCAAGTGACTAGATGGCAAAATGCAATGGAGAAATGGGCAGAAGCCGAGGGAACAGAGTTGTTTAAAGAAGCCGTACATGGGGCAAAGACCCAGAGACGATATTTCACAATCGAATACGATCCTAGAAAACTTAAGAAATATAGACGCATCCATAACGGAAGAAGAAAATAACACCTCAGAATCTGAAACTGAACAGTCTTCTATACCCATAACTTAAACGTCACATACACTGGAATCAACTGTTTACGCATGTGAATTGCTAAG
This sequence comes from Pleurodeles waltl, assembly GCF_031143425.1. Classification (NCBI taxonomy): domain Eukaryota; kingdom Metazoa; phylum Chordata; class Amphibia; order Caudata; family Salamandridae; genus Pleurodeles; species Pleurodeles waltl. The sequence goes on from NC_090437.1 coordinate 994,641,647, forward strand.
CAAAAATCCGTCATGAACAATCTTGTGTTAAAAAGGGGGGAGGTGGGGTCAAGTTAAGTTGGGGATTTCAGTACAGTATAATATTATTAAGTGTATTTCATTGCACTATTATAAAAAGCAATAAAACTATTTTTTTTTTTTAAATGGTGGGCCATATTATAAACATGGCGCACACATTATGCCATTTGGGGGTGCTAAGGGGCGCAAGAAAAAGAAAAGTGGCACTGTACTAGGTGCAGTGCCACTTTTCAGAAATCTGGGCCTTGGAGTACACACTACTCCTCCTCCCCCTGCTGCTGACTCGGATTGCCCTGCCCTGTCTTGCCCTATGAGGTGGAAGCGAAAATTAAAATGATAATACAATAGTTGTATTATCCTTTTATTTTTCTGCTCCCTCTCAGCAGCGGGGCGACGCTCCTCTGCCATAGCAGAGGGGCCACCCCTGAGTCCACCTCAATCCTGACCTGTGCGAGAGAGGCACAAATACAGTTCTCACAGCACTCTGCAGTCCTGGCCTGTATATACTTTACACACACATGGCTCTTCCCTTATATGAGTATGAACCTCAAGAATCTGTGTGTGAGCAAGAACCTCAGGGGACAGATGGCGAGGAAGAGTCTCAATGAATTAAGAATAGCTTCAAGCTTCAAAAATGGAGGACTTGCAGAAGGCTCTTGGAACTGAAGGCGAGTGTGAGTCTCACGAGCAGACCCCCATCCCCCTCACAGGAAGAGTTAGCAGGAGCCTGTGGGAACGCAGGGTGAGCAAGAATCTGAGGGAACTGAGACATAACCAGAGCCTCTAAGAGTCTCTAAAAACGGAGGATGGAATTGAGTCAGCATGAATGCCTGTTTAGATGACTGCAATGTCTTATGTGTCAGACACTTAAAATATCACGGATAGATTATCGCAAACACCCAACACTGCATTTCGAGTTGTCTTTGGCTTCCCAAAAGGAGGACACATGTCATCAGAACACAGACTACACTGGTTGGCATTGCTAGTCCTACGACATTAAGGGCCAGATGTAGGTATGAAAAAATTAGCGTGTCTGAAATTGTGATTCCGACTCGCTAAATGGTATCCAAGAAGATAAAGCGACTTGCAAATGAAGTCGCACCGCAGATTGCGAGTCCGCTGTTTGCGAGGTCGCTTTTTGCGACCGCGCTAAAAACGAACACGCAAATTGCGAGTGGGTGTCGCAAATTGCGACTGTGCTGCAAATGGAATGCAGGTGCAGCAGGACACTCTGGAAAACACTTCCTGGCTTCTGATGATGACATCACAGCCAGGAAGTTTACTAATACACCTGGGAGGAGGGAGGACCACACCCATTTTCAACTGCTGAACTGCAAACAGGAGGAACAGCAGCTACCATGGCAGACACTCCTAGAAAGCGCAAATTGAAATTTGCAGAAAATGAACTGGAGGTGCTGACTGAGGAATGCTGTCAGCACCATGAACAACTTTTTGGGAGGGCAGCCCTCAGTGTGCCAGAGGTGGAAAAGAAAAGGATTTGGGCTGAAATACAGGACAAGGTAAACTCCCTGGGTGTGAGCCACCGGAGCATAGAAGAATTGAAGAAACGGTGGTATGACCTGCGCTCCCGGACCAAGGAGAGGGTGGCAGAGCGGCTCCGGGAGATGAGGGGCACTGGAGGGGGACCATCCACTATACCACCGCCCACACCCCTGGAGGAAAGAGTGGAGGAGACCTTGGAGCCAGAGGCAGTGTGCGGGATGGGAGAGCTGGACACGTCAGCAACAGAACCATCAACCAGTGAGTACCATGAGACATGCATGTACACCCATATATGCCATACCCCCACCCACCTTGTACACAGCAGCATGCACAACCAAAATAGCTCCATCTCAGAGTAGCAACCACCTGCATGGTGCATTATGGGCAATGTAGTCAAGTAGGCAGTTGATAGGAAGTAGATAACATGGTAGATACTGACAGTGTGTTCCCTATGTCCCACAGGTCTCCCACACTACACCACCTCCAGCCACAGCATCCAGGGGCCACAGGTCAGCCACCAGCCTGCACAGGACTCAGGACCAGCCACCACAGGGACCTGCACCACCCAAACACAGTCCCCTCCTGATGCACCAGTTGCCATTCTGGTGAGTGAGCCAGCACCCGGTCCCAGCCACAGTGCCGGTGCACAGGACACGGAGCCTCCACTGCGTCGCAGGCGACGTCTAAATGTCCCTCCAGTGCTGCAGTCTGAGTTAGGGTACGCATCCATGTCGGCCGCCGAGGCTGCACTCCTACGTGGTCTGCGCCGCAGACACGGGAGATAAGGAACATATCAGGGGCCATGCGGCGCATGGAACAGAATCAGAACACAGGGTTGCAACTGGTACACACAGAGCTGCAACAACTCAATACCCATGTTGGCGACCTTGCACTCTCAATGAGACAACTGGTGGCAGAACTCATCACTGAGAGAGAGGGTGCAAGGCGCCGTGACAGGCAGCTCATCCACCGGCTAGATCACATGTCTGCCTCCATAGTCAGGCTGGCAGTGAACACCACTGGCCTGTCACGGCGCACAGTCAGCGTCCAGGTGGACATGGGCCACTTTGCCAGGGCTGTGGCACGTGGACTGGGACGTCTCAGCCACGCCGTAGATCTCATGGAGGCATGACAGGTGGCAAGGGACGCAGCAGACACGCCGCAGGACAGCGAGGAGGGCTCCACCATTAGCAGTGTCTCCGCCAGTGACACCAGGGTGTTGCGCAGTGGTAGCGCAAGGCAGGGCACTGCTGACACACCAGAAACCAGCCATGCTGGGCGAGGCCGGCGTAGAGTGTGAGCTACGCACTGTCCTGGAGTAGAGGCACATGAGGTTAATGTGTCCTCATGACAGGTGGACTTTTACAACCCCTGAACTGTAGTTCATGTATAAAGTTTTTTTGGTGCACATTATTAAATTCCTTGTTTGTTCCACTTCACACCTGGACTCATTATGTGTGACACTAGTGAGTGTGGTGAGAGTTAGCACGTACCTTCCAAAGTATTGGTTTGCAATGTGGTCCAGTCTCAGTCTGCCTTGATTTGCAATGCTTCTATCCCCATGATGGCTATGTGGTAGCTCTTGCTCGTCATCCTCCTAATCTGGGTCTTCTGGGGTGAGAGGTAGCCCACGTCTGGTGGCAATGTTGTGCAGTATAGCGCATGCGCCAACTATCTTGAAAGCTGTTACTGGGTTATACTGGAGGGCACCTCCACTTCTGTGGAGGCATCTGAATCTTGCCTTCAGCAGTCCAAATGTCCTCTCTATGATATTTCGGGTCCTCCTATGGGCATTGTTGTATCGCCTCTCTGTCTCATTGCTGGGTGTTAAGTACGGGGTAAGTATCCATGGTCGTAGTGCATATGCACTGTCACCTGTTTGGCACAAAATGTACAATGTTAGCTGGGCATAGATGGGTTCCACATTGATCTGTGTGTATGTCTTCAAGGTGTATTCAGCTATACCTAGGAGGTATCCGTCTCCATACTCCCCACGTTCTAGGCGTTGGTGTATCCCACTGTGCCTGAAAATGTAGGAGTCATGTGTGCTCCCTGGAAATTTGGCAACCATGTCAGTGATAACATAATGGGCGTCACATACCACCTGGATGTTCAGTGAGTGGGTACACTTCCGGTTGCGGAACAGATATTCCAAATTTGCTGGTGGGCATATTTGTATATGTGTCCCGTCTACACACCCTATGACATGGGGGAAGTTGGCAATCCTGTAGAATTCCAACTTGGTGCTGTTGATTTCTGCCTCATTCCTGGGTAGGTATATGTATCTGGACATGTGTGTGAGTAAGCCATTTAGGAATGCTCTGAAGAACCGTGAGAGTGCACTTTGGGATACCCCACCTGCCACAGCAATGATCCCCTGATAGCTACCTGAGGCCAGGAGGTGCAGTGAGCATAGCACTTGCACATGTGTAGGGATGGCGCAGCCGCGCACAGTCTGGCGTTGAAGCTGAGGATTGAGTAGCTCTATTAAATCTAGTATTGCTGCACTGCTAAGTCTGTATTTATCATATATCTCCTCCTCAGTTTGTTAGAAAAGTGTCTGCCTGGTTCTGTATATCTTCTCCTGTCTCTGGCTCCTCCTCCTCCTCTGCTGTGTGGCGTGGGCTCTCCTCCACATTGCTACCACATATATCTCCGCCATCTTGAGTAACCCAGGTGCCTTCTGGGTCTCCTTTTATACTTTGGTTCTGGTTACCACCTGCTCTGAGTTAGTGGTGAATTGGAAGCGCAAAATTGGCTTTTTGCGACTAGTCGCAATTTGCGAGTGGCTATTGCATTTGGTTTGCGACTCGCAAATTGCGACTTCCTATTTGCGGGTCGCAAAATGGGGTCGCTATTTTTGCGAGTCGGTAATGGCTCGCGTCGCAATTTGCGAGTCGGAAATGGGATTTTTGCATCCCGTTTCCGATTTTTGCGGGCTCGCAAATTGCGATTCGGGCCATTTGCGACTCGCAAAAGTTTGCTACATCTGGCCCTAAACCCTGTGCTGCCGTCAGCAGACACCTCAGCTCCATCTAGTCCCCTACTAAGAACTTACTAACACTGGTTCAACCTCATATATCAAGATTGTCGAGTTTTGATGTCCAGGGCCCCAGTTTGTGGAATACCCTGCCATCTACCGTAAAATATTTTCCACACTTAGAAATAAAGTGAAAACTTTATTGTTTAGTTAGGCAGTATATCACATACGCATCAAGAGCCCAAAAGGGTCAGTGGGCTCTATAGAAATGGAATCCATCAATCAAGCAATTCCGCCTGTATGCTATGGATATTACTGTTATTCTACAGCCTAATAGAAGTCCCCCTCCAACATATCCAGGCCGATAGCACATATTACAGCATTCTGGGTATTTAATGTAACTATTTTGAGAAAAAGAGGAGAAGTTATATTAGTCCATTGACTTGGATTTTTATTCACAGATGTTTGAAAAGTGAGCTAGTAACAAAAGAGCTGTGTGTTACATGTTTGATAGTTCAGGCCTAGCTCAGATAAGAGCATTTGACTGTCTCAATAGCAGGCGCGGCCCGTCCTTTAGGGCAGAGGGGCCACGCCCCCCCACCTTTTGCCCCCATGAAGAGTGTCTGTCAGGCTGAGCAAAGGTCATTCATTTTCAGCTCAGACAGCCAGGAGTGAGACTCCTGGCTGCCTGAGCTGAACTTTGTTGGGCTGAGGAGGTCACAGCTCCTATGGGCGTGACCTTCTCGGCTCAGCAAAGGTGCCTCGAGGCCCTCCCCTGGGTGACAAGGAAAGCGTCACCCATTGACTTTGACCTGGGCGCTTCAGGTTTAAGCCCTGAAGCGCCAAGGGTGAGAGTCAATCAGTGACACTTTGTCACAGAGTGGGGTGGGGTCAGCAGTCTCACTGACCCCATCCCACTCTGTGACTAGGCTGGGGCTGCTGCCTTCCCTCATTGGCTGACTCAAGGTCAGCCAATGAGGGAAGGCAGCAGTCCCAACCCTCCTGGGACCTCGAGGCTGAAGGTAAGTGTGTGTGTATGTATGTGTGATTTTTTTTAAATGAATGTTTGGTGCGTGCGTGCAAGTTTGAATGTTATGAGTGTTGTTAATGGATGTGCGTGCGTGTGTGTGAAAGAATGAGTGTGTGTGATCTTTTAAAATGAATGTTTGGTGCGTGCATACATGTATGAATGTTATGAGTGTTAATGGATGTGCGGGCGTGCGTGTGTGAAAGAATTAGTGTGTGATGTTTTAAAATGAATGTTTGGTGCATGTGTGCATGTTTGAATGGTATGAGTGTTGTTAATGGATGTGCATGCGTGTGTGTCTGAAAGAATGAGTGTGTGTAAACTTTTAAAATGAAGCTTTGGTGCGTGAGTGCAAGTTTGAATGTTATGAGTGTTGTTAATGGATGTGCGTGGTACGTGCATGTCTGTGTGTGAAAGAATGAGTGTGTGTGTGTGTGTGTGCTTCCCGCCCGTCACCCTCCCTCCTAAAGCTGCCGGCCACCACTTCTTAATAGGAACATGATTTACAGCTGTAATATGTGAAACGTGAGGTGCTGTATATAGATCAGTATTGTGCTTAAGGTCAGGATGTGACCAGAATACAGAAACTAGGATGTGTGATGGGCACAGGAGAGGAGCTTTTTTTGGTACAGTACACCGTACAGTTGTTTTTTAAATCTTTTTACGTTTTACAGTGCTGAACACCAACGGAGGAGATGTTGTCTAATGGGTACACTTTGTCACCAAACTTCGAATGCGGCCTAGTCATTTAACAGAAAATCATGTGATCACCTATTCTCTTTGTGCCCAAATCTTCAATTGTGTGAACTGTTATGTAATTGTCTAATATCAAGATGTAAATCCACCCTTTATGTACATGACTTTGTATCTCTTCCCAACACCTTTCATAATGTAGAGTGTTCTATTGGTCTGTAGTTTGCTCTAAATAAACAGCAATATATACAAACCAGGCAAAAGAGAGATAAAGGCCCATATTTATACTTTTTGACGCTAAACTGCGCTAACGCAGTTTAGCGTCAAAAAATTTAGCGCCGTCTAACGCCATTCTGAAGCGCCATGCGGGCGCCGTATTTATGGAATGGCGTTAGCCGGCGCAAGCAGACCGGCGCTGCCTGGTTTGCGTGGAAAAAAAACACGTAGACCAGGCAGCGCCGGCGTTGGGAAAAAATGACGTTAGGGCGTCTTAAAATGGGGCAAGTCAGGTTGAGGCAAAAAAATCACCTCAACCCGATTTGCGCCATTTTTTTACGACGCCCAGACGCCATTTCATGACTCCTGTCTTAGTAAAGACAGGAGCCATGCCCCCTTGCCCAATGGCCATGCCCAGGGGACTTATGTCCCCTGGGCATGGTCATTGGGCATAGTGGCATGTAGGGGGGCACAAAAAAGGCCCCCCTATGCCACCAACAAAAATTTAAAAATATAAAAAATTATACTTACGTGAACTTACCTGAATGTCCCTGGGGTGGGTCCCTCCATCCTTGGGTGTCCTCCTGGGGTGGGCAGGGGTGGCAGGGGGGGTCCCTGGGGGCAGGGGAGGGCATCTGTGGGCTCATTTTGAGCCCACAGGCCCCTTAACGCCTACCCTGACCCAGGCGTTAAAAAGTGGCGCAAATGCAGGGTTTTTGGACCCGCCACCTCCCGGGCGTGATTTTTGCCCGGGAGTATAAATACGACGCATTTGCGTCGCCGTCATTTTTTTAGACGGGAACGCCTTCCTTGCATCTCATTAACGCAAGGAAGGCGTTCACGCTAAAAAATGACGCTCTTTGCCCATACTTTGGCGCTAGACGCGTCTAACGCCAAAGTATAAATATGGCGTTAGTTTTGCGCCGAATTTGCGTCGAAAAAAACTACGCAAATTCGGCGCAAACGGAGTATAAATACGGGCCAAAGTGATTCTACTAGAAAACAATGTTTGCACAACTGCTAGTGTGTTATAAATGCCAGTGCCTACCTAATTTTCAGTTTGTTTGAGTTTGTCAGGATGGAACATTTTTGAATACCAAAATTCGAATGCGATTTTGCACGGATAGATTGTTTTTCTACTTGTTAGACTTGGCATGCTTGGCGTGGTCTTCCCTATCCTTTTGCCTCTGCTTTCCAGATTGTTGATGTGTGCTGATGTGTGCTGGACTCTGTTTTTGCTGTTTTTGATACTTCAGGCACTTTACCACTGCTAACCAGTGCTAAAGTATAAGTGCTCCTGCGTAAAATGTATGTGTAAATTGGCTTATCCATGATTGGAATATTTGATTTACCTGTAAGTCCCTAGTAAAGTGCACTAGAGGTGCCCAGGGCATGTAAATCAAATGCTATTAGTGGGCCTGCAGCACTGGTTGTGCCACCCACATAAATAGCCCTGTAAACATAGTTCACACCTACCACTGTAGTGTTTAAACTGCTAATTCGACTTGGCAAGTATACCCACTTGCCAGGCCTAAACCTTCCCTTTTTATACATGTAAGGCACCCCTAAGGAAGGCCCCAGGTAGCCCCATGAGCAGGGTGCAGTGTATGCTAAAGGTGGGACTCATACTGATACGTGTTACATGTCCTAACAGTGAAATACTGCTGAATTCAGTCTTCATTGATGCAAGGCATTTCTCTCTCATAGAATAACATGGGGATACCTTTAAATAATATTAAAGTGTAGATTCCCTTTGACAGCAGATAGAATAATGGAGTTTAGTATCTTTGAAAACATAATTTAAAAATACATATTTTAGTGAAGTTGGTTTTAGATTCTTAGTTTGAAAATGCCACTTTTGGAAAGTAGGCATTTTCTTGCTTAAACAATTCTGTGGCTCTGCCAGTTTGTGGTTCCCTGTCCGGGTCACTTTGATAGCTGGGTTATTTGAACCTCCTCTAGACAGTGACACAAAGGGAGCTGCGGTGTAGCCTGCATATCCTGATGAGCCATCTGTGCTAGGAGGGGAGGGAGGAATGGTCACTCACACCCGAAATGGTTGTGCCTGCCCTCACACAATGAGGTCTCCAACCCCCTGGTGTGTGTCTGGGGCCTGGCCTGGGCAAGGCAGGATCTTGTGAACAACAGAGACTTTCCTTTGAAGTAGGCCTACTTCACAGGCAGAAAGGGTTATAAGCATTGGACCCAAAACCCCTGAAAATCAGATCACTTCTGGAACCAAGAGGGACCTCTGTCAAGCAGAAGAGCTGAAGACCTGAGGAGGAGTGCTGCCCCTGCCTGTGCTTTGTTGGGCTATCTTGCAGTTTTTGCTTCTGCCCGGGAAAGGGGACAAAAGCTGGACTTCATGATATATTGTTGCTTGTGAAGAATCTCCAAGGGCTTGGACTGAGCATGCCTCCTGTTTTGAAGTGTCAGGGCCATCAAATACTTCTTCTGCAAACATCCGGACTCGATGCTAAGACTCCTGCCCGGCAAAGAGGTGTCCTATCCAATGCCTGGGCACTTGAAAGGTGAAGTTGACAGACAGTTGAAAATCCATGCACAGAATGCCGTGCAGGGAAATGTTTGATGCAGCATCTGCAATGCAGCTGATAAACGATGTGCCACCGGCTTCTTGGCTAAAATTGACGCTTCACCTGCATGGTCGCTGGGAGATCGACGCATCGCGGCTCGGGAAAAGACGCACAACTCCCACTTGTGGCTGCTGATAATGACGCAAACTCCACACAGCGCGGTTTTCTAACACCGCCCAACAGGATTTTCCACGCAATGCCCCAGGATGTCAAAGTCAACCCGACTCTGTGCGGATCCGAGGTGTCCAGTTTGGAACTCAACGCATCGCTCTCTTGCAAGGGAGAATAAATGACACATCGCCGAACGGAGAAGAAAACGAATCACGGCCTCCCTAGCAAGGAAGGAATCGACGCATGGCTGCCTTTTCTGACGCAGCTCACCCATGCAGCTTTATTTTTTACTCTAACCAGTTACTTTGTGTAACAACAGCATTTTCACTTTTTTCTAAGGATTAAGGCCCTCATTACGACTCTGGCTGTCGGTTATAAAGTGGCCGTAGTACCGCCAACAGGCTGGCGGTAACTACCACCAAATTATGACAATGGTGGAAAGATCTCCGAAAGAGAGCCAATGTACCAAACTGACCGCCAGGGCTGAAACAACAGCCACCACGGTGGTTGCCACCTACAGCCAGACGGAAGTCAATGTTCCACCCACCATATTATGACCCTGCAAACTGCCGCCTTTTTTCCGGGGCGGTACCAGCAACATCAGAAGAACATGGAACCAGAACTGCATGTCTTCCTGATGATTTTCTACGTTCTGCTCCATCACGAACACCAACGCCGGCGAAGACGATGACGGTGAGTACAGACGCCTAGTACACAAGGGAGGAAAAAGACAGTGACACATACACGCGCATCACACACCCCACACACACACACACACACCATTCACACAACCAGATGTATTATAAAAACAATTTTACCCCGTAACTCGGCTGAATAGTGAAAGGACAAAATGATTTTGCAAAAGTGAATGTAATGAGATCAACACAGTATGAAAAATATGTTAGGCATGATAATAGATATATACATATGACAGAAAAATGGACACAGCCCAGTCCACAATGTTCGGAGGCCACATGGCCACAGGCCAAAGTCCAAGGCCACACATGTCACCAGCTTCAACACAGAGAGAACACTGTAGGGGCATCAGTTTGTAAATAGACAGGCAACTCAGGGGGTCGGGGGGCACCTCAGCCGGGAGACGTCACAAGACCACTGGTTCTGGAGGGGGCAACATGTCCTGTGCTTGATCCTGGGGAGTGCAAGGCCACAGCCTCTCTAGCGCATGTCTTCCTCACTGGTTCTGGAGGGGGCAACATGCCCTGTGCTTGATCCTGGGGAGTGATGGGCATGTGGGTGTCTTCCCCACTGGTTCTGTAGGGGGCAACATGCCCTGTGCTTGATCCTGGGGCGTGATGGGCATGTGGGTGGCTTACTCACTGGTTCTTGAGAGGGCAACATGCTCTGTGCTTGATCCTGGGGCGTGACGAGCCACAGTCTATCAGGTGGGTGTCTTCCCCACTGGTTCTGGAGGGGGCACCATGCCCTGTGCTTGATCCTGGGGAGTGTAAGATCACAGTCTCTCAGGTGGGTGTCATACCCACTGGCTTTGGAGGGGGCAGGCCGCACAGCAGCCCATGGAGGCAGGATTACATACCGTCCGCTGGCGGTGATGGCTGCAGAGTGGTGGTGCTGCTGGTTGGGGGAGGCTCCTGCCCATCCCCTACAACCTCGGATGGCTGCACAGCTATGGTTGGTGGTGGGGGCTCTATTACACTTCCTGCCCCAGGCCCCTTGGTCTTCCTGCCTGCTGGTGCAGGCTCCTTGGTCTTCCTGGCAGCTGGGGCAGGCTCCCTTCCCTTCTTGCCTGCTGGTGCAGGCTCTTTAGTCTTCTGGCAGATAGGGCAGGCTCCTTTCCCTTGAGGCTGCCTTGTGCAGGCTCCTTCACCTTCAGGATATGTGGCCTGGATCCTTTTCCACCACAAGTGGTTGTGGTAACAACTGGACCCGTGGACTGTGTGGCTAAGGTGCTTGGCTGGGTTCTTCCTACCCTGCCCATACGTGCAGATGGCGGAAGGGGTAGGGAAGAGGTCAATGGTGGATAGGAACAGTTTTTTAGGGACATTGGGGTGGGAAGAGGTAGAAGGAATAGGAGTGGTGGATGAGGGAGTGGCTGTTGGAGGTGTCTGTCTGCTGCTTTTGGGTGCAGGTACATGGCCTGTATGCTATTGTGAGGTGGATGGTTGTTGGGTGTCTGAGTGCTTGTGTTTGTGTAATTTAGTGGGGGACAGACACAGTGAGAGAGGACACAGTGGTCGTGTGCATGTCTGTTGTGGAGGTGTCTGCCAGTGAGGTGTGTGTTCTGCTTGTTGTGGTGATGCTGCTAGTGGATGATGATGTAGTGCATGCAGGTGTGAGTGTGGATGGAACTAGGTGGGAGGTGGTGGCGGCGGAGTAGGAGGAGACAGTGAAAATAGTGGATGTTGGTGTGTCTGCAACAGGATGGTGTTTGTGTGAGTGCATGTGGGATGAAGTGTGGTGCTTGTGTTTGCCTGTGACACTTTTGGGTGTTGTTTTGTGTGCATGCTCGTTCGCCTGGGTGGTTGGGATGGGTTGAGGTTGAGGAGAATGGGACTGGGCAGTGGAAGTTGGGGGGGGATGGTAGAAACAGGCTCAATAGCTGCCATCAGAGAGGAGGCCGGAGGCTGAATCGATCTCTGTTAGACCCCCAATCCAGTGTGAATACCCTCCAGGAATGCATTAGATTGTTGCATCTAGGCTGCCAGCCCCTGGATGGCATTCACAATGGTTGACTTCCCTACAGAGATGGATCTCAGGAGGTCAATAGCCTCCTCACTCAGGGCAGCAGGGCTAAAAGGGGTAGAGCCTGAAGTGCCTGGGGCGAAGGAGATGCCCACCCTCCTGGATGAGCGGACACAGGAAACTCGATGAGGGGCTGCTGGGAGGACTGTGCTGGTATGGGGAGTGGCAAATATACCTGTAGCTGGGGTGGTCACAGAAGTGTCCGCCACCACAAGGGAGCTTCCACTGGAGGAGGTATCTGTGTCAGAACTGTCCCCTCCATCCTCCGCTGTGGTGCTCCCCTCACCCTCCGTCCCACTGGTGCCCTCACCGTTGCTGGGCTCTGCCTCCTGGGTCCTGTGGGATGCAGCTCTCCCTGTCACCGGTGCCTCTGCTCCTCCGCCAGATGATGCTAATGCACATAGGGACAGGATGACAAAACAAAAACGGGGGGAGAGAGACAACAGATACACTTGGTCAATGGCTGCACCAACACCACCGTACACAGCACCCTCACACACAGGGAACAGGCCTACGCAATGTGCCATAGCACTACCAGAGGAATAGTTAGCAGCCAAGGCATAGGGATGGGCACACACTGCCAAAAGCAGCACACCTGGGACCCACGCAGCCCTGACCAGCAGTGAATGTCTACGAGCTAGGTAGCAAGATTTTCCTTTCTGAGCCCTAGCCATCAGAGGACCTATGCTGCAATGTCAGGCCTGGCCTAGGGGCACCCAGTGACACACATCCCCCACCCAGATACCACCCTACCATGCATAAGTTGTAATGATGGGCACTGTACTCACCCACTTGCGGCTGCTGTGATGCCCTCAAGCGCCCACCCAGCTCTAGATAGCCACCGCCAGTATGTGGGCCATCAGGGGGGTCAGGGTTCGACGGGCACCCCTTCCTCGTTGGGAGGCCATCCCCAGCTCAGAGTCCGCTGTCTTCCTTGGCCAGCGTCTCAGGTCCTACTACCGTTTCTGATAGTGGATGCTCCGCCTGCCATAGACCCCCAGGGTCCGCACCTCCTTGCCGATGGCACGCCATATACCCTTCTTTTGATGGGCTCTGACCTGCAGAGGCAATACACACAGGAAAATAGATTTAGACAAACAGTCCAGCCAGTTACACATATGGCCCACCATACCTGTTTCCATCACCATTGGCACACACATGGCCCAGCACACAACCTATACGCCGACTTACATGAGGCCCTCACACACCACTCCATGCATTCATGCCACATGCATCGTGCCCACAGTGTACTCACCTGTTGGTCTGGAAGCCCATACAGCAGTCCATACTGGGGTAGGACCCCATCCACCAGTTTCTCCATCTCCTCCAAAGTGAAGGCTGGGGCCCTTTTCCGGTCACACGGGCCATGGTAGGTTCCAGACACAGGTCACAGCAGCACATGCAGTGTAGGTCCTCTCCTGTGGAAGGTCAGGTAGCAAGTGAGGAATCAGATAGAAAATGGTGGTCATGTCTGCGGCGGTGCATACCGTCACTTCTGGCGTAGATCACCATTGGCCACTGTACCCCATAGGGCCTAATTATAACCAATGAGGAGTTGCACTGCGGTTCCCGACTGCCTCCCACAACAGCTCACAACGTCAGCGGAATTACCTCACTTCAACCTGTCCCTCCACACAGGACAGGCAGATGCCATTTCAGGGGGGGGCAGGCCCTGGAAAATTGCTGCATCACTGGTGATATTAGGACATACTGGACAAATCACACTGACCCATTACAAGTTAACAGGTTGCAAAGTTCTGTTGTAGCTCCATTTTTCAGTTTGTGACTAGCTCCTCACTCTTTTGTCCCTTAGATTCCTACCAATGCGGATGAATAGGAGATGGAGACATACCCCCGTGTACAGATCCCTGGTGGACTTGGGAACATAGGAGGACAGGCACATTATCCTCACCTATAGACTTGATAGGGCCACAATCACAGAGCTGTGTGCCCAATTGGAGCCTGACCTAATATCTGCTATCCGTCACCCCACTGGGATCCCCCCTCTTGTGCAAGTTCTATCAGTGCTCCATTTCCTGGCAACTGGTTCTTTCCATGTGACAGTGGGCTTGGCAGCAGGAATGTCACATTATTTTCCCCTAGGTTGAAGATTTGGCCACAGTGTAGGCCGAGTTCTATGCAATGGGACATATCCCCAACATAATTGGGGCAACTGATGGAGCACATATTGCATTTACCCCCCCCCTGCCAGAATGAACAGGTGTTCAGAAATCCGAAGAGTTTCCACTCTATGAATGTACAGATGGTGTGCTTGGCGGACCAGTACATCTCCCACGTCAATGCTTAGTATCCTGGGTCGGTGCATGATGCCTTTGTCCTGAGGAATAGCAGCATCCCAAATGTGATGGGACAACTACAGAGGCACAGGGTGTGGTTAATAGGTGAGCCCTGGTTCCCACCAAGTAGATGTTGGTGTATGTGCATGGTGTGGGCCGTATGGGATGGTGTGTCGCTAAATGTTGTCCCTCAATATTTGCAGGTGACTCTCGTTACCCTAACCTATCATGGCTGCTGATACCTGTGAGGAATGGCAGGACAAGGGCAGAAGAACGTTATAATGAGGCACATGGGCGAACCAGAAGGATAATTGAAAGGACCTTTGGCCTCCTGAAGGCCAGGTTCCGGTGCCTCCATCTGACAGGTGGATCCCTGTGCTACTCACCAAAGAAGGTCTGCCAGATAGCGCTGGCATGCTGCATGTTGCATAACCTGGCCCTCAGAAGCCATGTCCCATTCCTGCAGGAGGTTGGAGATGCCTGTGTGCCAGCTGTGGACCTTGTGGACAGTGAGGATGAGGAGGCAGAGGATGAGGACAACAGAACAATACTTCCAATGACACATAGGTAGGGCAGTGTTACTTCACATTTCAATGACATTTGTTTGAATTTCTGTGGCACTGGCATGCTGATATTTCCCACCTGTATGTGCACTTACTGTTCACTCTGGCAATTCATTCTGATGATGTTGGTGACTTCACATATACTCCTGGTATGATCACTGCAGCCAGCTACAGGTCAATAGTCTATGCTCATTTTCTGTACAGTTGATTTGCAATGTTTGTACCTGTTTCAATGAATACATAATTGATATACATGACATTCTCTAAACTTCTTTTTTTCCATGGTGTGTATTAAAGTGTTAAAATATAGAGGGGCAAGTGTAATGGGATGGGGTGATGATGGAGGAAAGTCCAGGGTATTGTTCCAGTCTGTTTGTAGCACAGCTGCATTGTCCAAGGGGACATAGGAAGGGGAGCAATGGGAGTTCAAGGTGGACAGGGTGACTGAGTGGGACACAAGGGTGACAATCAGGAGAGTCTCATTTCCTGGTGGGGGTCTTGGCAGGTGTCTCTGGCTTCTGTCTGCATTGCAGGGAACGTTTGCGGGGTGGCTCTCCTTCTGCTGGGGGAGGGGTGCTGGTGGCCTGTGAGTCCTGTGGCGGGGGCCTCCTGGCCACTAGCGGTAGCGGAGGTTGAAGGCTGTTCAGATGTCTGGGTAGTGGCAGGGGCCCGCTGTGTGACTGCCTCCCTCATTATATGGGCCATGTCTGCCAGCACCCCTGCTATGGAGATCAGGGTGTTGTTGATGGCCTGCAAGTCCTCCCTGATCCCCTGGTACTGTCCCTCCTGCAGCCCCCTGTTCTGCACATTGTCCAGGATCTGGCACATCGTGTCCTGGGAATGTTGATAGGCTCCCAGGATCTCTGCAAGTGCCTCCTGGAGAGTTGGTTCCCTGACCCTGTCCTCCCCCCGGCGCACAGCACCCCTCCCAGTTTCCCTGTTGGCCTGTGCCTCTGTCCCCTGAACCGTGTGCCCACTGCCACTGACCCCAGGACCCTGATTGTCTTGGGTATGAGGTGTGGCCTGGGGTCCCTGTAGAGGTGGACACACTGCTGATTGACGTGTCCTGGGGACAGAGGTGTGGGTACGCTGGGTGGGTGCTGTGGTGGTGTTTCCTGATGGGGGAGGCTCTGTGGTGGTGTGTGACTGGGCCTGGGTAACTGGCTGTCCAGAGGTCCCTGATGGGCCAGGTGGGTCTTCCAGATCCTGAAGATCAGAGTTGCTGTCATCACTGTGGGTCTCTTCGTTTGGGGGACTGGATATTGTTTGCACCTCCTCTCCGCTGACATTGGCTGGGGTACCTGTGGGGATGTAAATTATGTGTTATTGTTTCTGTGTCTGCCATATTGTGCATCTGTGGCTTGCCCTTTTTGGTTGTATTTGCCCTGGCAGCTTTCACTTGTGTACATTGGTGTATGGGCGGATGATTAGTTCTCTATAGTATGCATGCTTTAGTGATGAGTGCCCATGCAGGGCTGTGAGTGGTGTCCGTGTATTGATAGAGCATGCAGGGCTTGGCATTGGGATGAGTGAGATGTGATGGTGGGGTGTGTGGAAAGTGGTGGAGTGATGGCAGTGAGGGTGAGGGTGGGGGTATGTACTGGCATACAGGTAGAGGGGTGATAGTAGTAGAGAGTTGACTTACCAGAGTCCAGTCCTCCTCCTACACTGGCCAGGCCCGCAGGATTACCAAGACTTGCTCCTCCCATGCTGTTAGTTTTGGGGGAGGTGGTGGGGGTCCACCACTAGTCCTCTGTACAGCGAGCTAGAGTCTTGCTGCAATGGAACGTACCTTCCCCCGTAAGTCGTTCCACCTCTTCCTGATGTCATCCCTAGTTCTTGGGTGCTGTCCCACGGCATTGACCCTGTCCACGATTCTCCACCATAGCTCCATCTTCCTAGCTATCAATATCTGCTGCACCAGTGCTCCAAATAACTGTAGCCCTACCCTGATCATTTCCTCCACCATGACCCTTAGCTCCTCCTCTGTGAAACGGGGGTGTCTTTGTGCAGCCATGGGTGTTGTATGAGGTGTGTAGGTGAGGGTGTATTGGGTAATGTGTTGGGGTGTGTGATGTGGGGTGCGTGAGTGGTGTATAGGTGTGAATAGTGTGTGGTTCTAGTTGTGTCTTTAGTCTTGATGTCTCTCTGCTGGCAATGGTTTGGAATGGTGAAGGGTTGTGGGTACTGTGGGTGGGTGTTTTATAGTGGTGTGGGTGTGGTGTGTGTATGGATGTCAGATGTATGTTGTTTGAATTGTCCAATGTGTTGTTTTGAATTTGTGTGTCCATTTTGAGCGTGGCGGTATGTACCGCCAATGGTTTACCACCGTTGAATGTGCACCGTGGTGATTCATGGTCATAATGTGATGGGCGTTGTTCTGTTGGTGTAATGGTGTGGGTTTGGATACTGCCAGTTTATCACTGACTTTTGGTGTGGCGGATTTGTGTCTGTGGCTGAATACTGACGGATTGCTGTGTGTGTGTGTGTCATAATATGGTAAAAGGATAGCCGCCGCGCCGGCGGTAAGTTGGCGACAGTCAGCGTGGCGGTAGGTGGGATAAATCGTCAATGTCATAATGAGGGCCTAAGACTCTTATTCTTTTGAAAATTCATATTTTGACTCGTGTATGTTGGATTTTTGTTGTTTTGGTCTTTGTTGATTTAGATAAATATTTCCTATTTTTCTAAACTGGTGTGGTGTCCATTGTGGAGTGTTTCACTGTATTACTGTATGTGCTGGTACAAATACTTCACACATTGCTTTTGAAGTTAAGCCTGCCTGCTCATGCCAAGCTACCAAGAGGGGAGCGGGGGTTAACTGAGTGTGATACCTCTATACCCTGACAAGAGTGAGGGCCCTTGCTTGAACAGGAGGGAACCTGACTGCCAACCAAAGACCCAAATTCTAATACTACTCCACACAAACATTAAACACAACAGTTGATTATCATCACAAATACACACTAATTAATTTAGCTGGTGGGCTATGCCAAGTCTTCATTGCACATTTAATACTAGTAGGGGACATACTGTCAAAACAAAGTTTTTAGTTCTCTTAATAGTAGAGCAGAATGGAAAACCAACAAAAAGACCCAAGAAGAAAAGTGCAACCCTGGGATAAAGCTGCCTAACTAAGTGAAGCAAGCCAATTTGCTTTGCTTGGTAAGCAGCTGAATGAGAGAGTTGTGATTACCTCACCCATCAAAAAAAGCAATATGATTTTCTAAACCACATACTTCCAGCAAAGAAAAGCACTTTGCACAGAAAATATCTGTCACTTATCGGGCTTTGGGTAGCTGCAGAAAATAAATATTGTCTAGCAAATACTAACAAAGTGATTGCCATAGAGACAAATTAAAAAATTCAAAACAAACATTAGCAAAGCTAATAGGTCTCACCTTTTGACTGCTAGTGCTGACCAACTGACTTTGCCAATGCCTTTTGCAGATGCTGCACAGCTTCAGCAAAAAGACAAAAATATGCTTCTTGTTGATGCTGTACAGCATCAGCAAAGGTAAATAGGTGCAAAGGCAGTATGTGACGTTATGCGACCATCATTTTTTAAATTTGTTTATCCAAAATTGCGGACGTCAGTCTTGTAGCAGTAAATAAAATAAAAACGTTACTGTCAGAAAATGGGTCATTAGTCGTGTGGCATGCACAAGTAATGCGTCCATATTTGTCCTCCACTGCGCACCAAACACCCTATTGTAGCGCTTGACTCTAACAGGGTAGTGAAGCAGAGCAGTTCAAGGCCTAGACAAGGGAGGTAGTGTTGGCTAGACATCACTTTCGTAAGTACACAGTAATAGCACTCAATAAATGATTGTCCAGTCTGCGCTCTTTCTTTTGAAAAAGGAAAAACTATATTTATTACACACACACTACTCAATACCATGCAACAACTTACAAATATAAACAAGCTGATGAAAATACTTCTGGGCGACATTGCATAGTTATTCTTGTCTCTCCTAAAGGGATATTTAAACCACCAGTTCACATGTCGAAACATTCACTGATATTTCAATGCAATCTGAGAATAGCTTAGAGTGAGAGCACTTAATATTGGAAATAAAGCATTTATACTTTGGTCACAAGTGGCTGTCTCATTATTCAAATAACGAATTAGCAAGAATATGTTATAGGCATGTTTGACTGGTTTATGCTATCAACATTACTATTGACATGAAATATGCAATTTTAGCCACAGCCCCTAAAGAGCATCACAGGTGCTTGCAGCTTTTATCAGAATCACTTTAGAATCACTTTTCACATACACTATTGCATATTTATCATAGTACCTAAAAGAAATCACTTGTATATTCACAAATGTGTAATACCACTTCCCACCCCTAGAGAGTGTCTCTCCACATAAAACATCACATGGTACCATTTCAGGCCACCACACTGTAGCCATACGCTTCCCTCTAGGAGGGAAAACTCAGCCCCCGGGTCCTGGCCCACCCTAGGGGAAAGATTGGAAATGGTGCCGGAGCTCCACACACTTCGTCGCTGGTGTAAACAAAGGTCACAAAACCTCCTCTGGCCATAATTTAGGGTCCATTAGGCTGATTTTAATGATCTTGGTGTCATTGGGACCTTATCCCCTCGGGAGAAGTCTAAGGCCCTCATTACAACATTGGCGGTAAAAGCCGCTTTCCGCCGTGCAGAAGACCGCCAACACACCGCCGCGGCCGCAGAAAACCACCACAGCTATTATGACCCACATTTCGGAATCTGCCAAAATTCAGACACCCACACAAGTCCGCCACACCAAAGGTCAGTGCTAAACTGGCGAAAACAAAACTGACACTGTCACGCCAACAGAAATACGCCCACACTATCAGGACACACGAATCCACGCGGCGGTCTTTCAACCGCGGTATTCCATTGGCGGTACACACCGTCGCGCTCAAAATACACACACTCTTACAAAACACAGCCACATTGGACAATTCAAAATACACACACCTGATACACATACACACACCACTCCCACACACCCATTACAACATAAAACACACACCCACATCACCCACAAACCCCTACGACAAAAAATCTTGAAAGGCCAGAGAGAGACACCACCAGCAAGAACAACAGCATCCACAGGCACACAACACCATCACCCACAGAATTTCCACGCACCTCACACAACACACCACTACATATCAGCACACTTATCACCACACAATCCACCCCACACATCACCTACACCATCCCATGGCACGGCAAAGACACCCCAGGTTCTCGGAGGAGGAGCTCAGGGTCATAGTGGAGGAAATCGTTCGGGTAGAGCCACAGCTATTCGGATCACAGGTGCAGCACACCTCAATAGCAAGGAAGATGGAGCTATGGCGAAGAATAGTGGACAGGGTCAACGCAGTGGGACAGCACCCAAGAAATCGGGAGGACATCAAGAAGACGTGGAACGACCTACGTGGGAAGGTGCATCCCGTGGTCTCAAGACACCACCAGGCGGTTCAGCGGACTGGTGGCGGACCCCCACCTCCTCACCCACAACTAACAACATGGGAGGAGCAGGTCTTGGCGATTCTGCATCCTGAGGGCCTCGCAGGAGTAGGCGAAGGAATGGACTCTGGTAAGTCAAATCTTAACTATTACATCCCCCACCCTACCTGCATGCTATCACATACCCTCACCCCAGCACCCCAACTCCTCACATATGTCCCAACATCACAAACCACCCATCCCAACACCAAGCCCTGCATGCAACAACAGAGCATGGACACCCATCACTAAAGCATGCACACTGCACATACCCATACAACCCCCTAAACCACCATCACACAAGCTCCCACACAGGAATGCAATCACTGGGGTACACGCTCACCCACCCATTGCACACCATGACACATACAGATGTAATAACCAGCCTTTTACACCCCTACAGGACCCCTACCCAACGTCACCGGACAGGAGGGTCCACACATGTCCACACCACCAACAGAAGAGGCCCACAGTGATGACAGCACCTCTGTCCAACTGGATCTAGATGACCACCCCGGCCCGTCGGGGACCTCTGGACAGTCGGTTCCCCTCACACTGGCACAGGCCATCACAGACCTTCCCCCCTCTGGAAACACCAGCACAGCACCCACCCAGTGGGCCCGTACCTCCGTCCCCAGGACACGTCAATCAGCTGTGTGTCCACCACAACAGGGAACCCAGGCTAACCCACCACCCCAACAACAACAGAGACCTGGGGGCAGTGGTAGTGGGCACACGGTCCAGGGGACGGAGGCCCAGGAACACAGGGGAACTGGGAGGGCTGCTGTGCGACCGTGGGTGGACAGGCCAAGGGAACCCACTCTCCACAAGGCCCTCTCCTCCATAATGGGAGCCTACCACCACTCTCAGGAGACGATGGCAACGATACTGGCCAAGTTTCAGGAGACCCAGCGCCTGCAGGAGGAACAGAATATGGGCTTCAGGGAGGAACTCAGAACCATCAGCTCCACCCTGGGCACTATCGTAGGGGTGCTGAAGGAACTCGTCAACACCAGGAGGGACCCTCTGGCACTATAAGGGGCCCCTGACACTAGCATGGACGATGAACTGCCCACCACCTTCGCCGGCGCTAGTGGACAGGACGCCCAGCCACAGGACCACCACACCAGCACCCCACCCCCTGCAGAGGGAGAACCATCCAGTAAACGGTCCCTGAGATCCAGGACAAAGACAGAGCACGATGCCAAGACCCCCGCTAAGAAATGAGACCACCCTGATTGTCATCCTACTGTCTCACTTTGTCACGCTGTCCATATTTAAACTGCCCAACCTCCACTTCCTATGCCCATTTGGGCAATGCACCTGTGAGACTAATAGCTTTGACTCTGCCATGGACATTCCTCCGCCATCAACCCTCACCATTTCACTACCCCCTCCAATATTAAGCACTTAAATAAATACACTTAAAACACAAAACAATCTGCAGTCTGTCTGTTATTTTGAAATAGTGTATTAGCAATTACAGTGACAAAATGCTCTTTCAATTGTAATGTCAACATACCTATGTCACACATCTCAAGTCCATGAGGAATCAAAGCAGATGTCACACTGTGGGACCCACATCTGTGAAATCGTAAGGGAAAGTGACAACTCAGTGACCATACACTGGGTGAAGATGACAGACAGTAGAGAGGTAGCAGTGTTTAAGTACATGTAGTAGGCAGGTCTGTACTCTTACCTATGTCTCACTGGAAATATTGCTGGATCACTGAGTCCCTGTTGTTCATGTCTTCTTCCTCTGCTTCCTCGTCTTCACTATCCACAGGCTCCACAGCGGCAACAACACCGCCATCTGGACCATCCTCCTGCAGAAAAGGCACCTGTCGTTGCAATGCCAAGTTATAAAGCATACAGCAGGCCACGATGATCTGGAACACCTTCTTTGGTGAGTAGAATAGGGATCCACCTGTCATATGGAGGCACCGGAACCTGGCCCTCAGGAGGCCGAAGGTCCGCTCGATCACCCTCCTAGTTCACCCATGGGCCTCATTGTAGCGTTCCTCTGCCCTTGTCCTGGGATTCCTCACTGGGGTCAGTAGCCATGACAGGTTGGGGTAACCAGAGTCACCTGCAAATGGCGAGGGACAAGTATTAGACACACACTAACCTGTAGGGATATCCCCAGACCCAGACAACCATTCCCACTGTCTTGCTTCCAGGTGCTCACCTAATAGCCACACACAGTGCCTCTGGAGTTGACCCATCACATAAGGGATGCTGCTATTCCGCAGGATGTAGGCGTCATGCACTGAGCCAGGGAACTTGGCATTCACATGGGAGATGTACTGGTCTGCCAAACATACCATCTGTACATTCATAGAATGATAACTCTTCCGGTTTCTGTACACCTGTTCACTCCTGTGTGGGGGGGACCAAAGCCACATGGGTCCCATCAATGGCACCTATAATGTTGGGGATATGTCCCAGGGCATAGAAATCACCTTTCACTGTAGGCAAATCCTACACCTGAGGGAACACGATGTAGCTCTGCATGTGTTTCAGAAGAGCAGACAACACTCTGGACAATACATTGGAAAACATAGCCTGGGACATCCCTGATGCTATGGCCACTGTTGTTTGAAATGACCCACTTGCTAGGAAATGGAGCACTGACAGCACCTGCACTTGAAGGGGGATTCCTGTGGGATGGCGGATTGCTGACATCAGGTCAGGCTCCAACTGGGTACACAGTTCCTGGATTGTGGCACGGTCAAACCAGTATGTGATTATGACATGTCGCTACTCCATTGTCGACAGGTCCACTAACGGTCGGTACACCGGAGGATGCCGCCATCTCCTCACATGTCCCAGCGGACGGTGCCTATGAAGGACAACAGCGTGCACAGAGTCAAACAACTCAGAGGTACGTAAACACAGTTTACACAGAACACCAATCATACACAAAAGGTGGCCTGTATGTGTGTTGAGTCTAGGCCTAGGTATGTGTGACGTAGTTGGAAATGAAGCCATGTGGGCCCCTGAAATGGCGGCTGTCTGACCTCTAAAGTGGGACAATGGGATGTGAGGTAACTGCGCTGGCGTTGTACACCGTCGCGGTAGGAGGTCGAAGACCGCGGCACAATACTGCATTGGTTAACATTGGCCCCTATGGGTCCCAGGAGCCAATGACGATGTGCGCCGGCGGTAACGGTACGCACCGCCACGGATGTGACCGCCATTTTCTATCTGTTCAATCACTCGATACCTGATCTTCGACAGGAGAGGACCTACACTGCAAGTGCTGCTGTGACCTCGGTCTGGAAGAGACAATGGCTCGAGTGTCTGGGGAAAGGGCCCCTGCCTTCACATCGGAGGAGTTGGAGAAGCTTGTGGATGGGGTCCTCCCCCAGTACACGCTACTCTACGGTCCTCCAGACAAACAGGTAAATACACTGTGAGCATGCTGTATGGGCTATGACTGTGTGCAGTGGGGTGGATGAAAGATGGGGGGGAGATTGAGGCGTGCATGAAACGACGGTGAGTGCATGTGCATCATGACAAGGGTAGGGATGGGGGCCAATCACTTTGACGGTGCAGTTGGTAATAACTACTCTTTTTCCCCTGTACATTTCATGTAGGTCAGCGGCCACCAGAAAAAAGATATTTGGCGTGCCATCGCCAAGGACGTACGGACCCTGGGGGTCTACCACAGACGGAGCACCCACTGCCGTAAAAGATGGGAGGACATTCGCCGCTGGAGCAAGAAGACGGCAGAGGCTCAGCTGGGGATGGCCTCCCAACGTGGGGTCGCACCATGACCCCCCTGATGTTCCGGATCCTGGCCGTGGCGTACCCGGAGTTGGATGGGCGCTTGAGGGCATCACAGCAGACACAAGGGGGTCAGTACACTCTCAGTCTGCTGACTTTGCGCGCAGTGGAGTTGTCTGGGTGGGGAGGTGGGCTGTGGGTTTCCCTAGGCCAGGGCGAGTTCTGTAGGCAAGGCCCCTCCGTAAGGCAGGCCATGTGGCACCCCAGCCCACCTCTGTTGAGTGCTAAGTACACCTAGTCATGCCCCTGTGTCATCTATGTGTGCAGATGTCATCCATAGCCTTGTAGACCATTTCCCAGGAATTGAACAGTGGAGCCCAAGAGCGTGGCGTAGTGCAGGGGGCTTCTGTGTCTGTCGTGTCCACCAAAGGTAGCGGTAATGCATGCACTCAACATGTCTTTCTTCTGTCTTCCCCTCCTTTTTGTGGTCTCCCTGTTCTTGTGTGCATTAGCATCATCAGGCGGAGGAGCAGTGGCACCGGAGCACGAGGGAGCTGCATCCCACATGGCCCTGGAGGGCGACACTACGGAGTCTGAATTCACCAGTGGGACGGAGGGCGAGGGGAGCTCCACAGCAGGGACAGTAGCTGAGACCAGCGACACAGACTCGTCCTCTGATGGGAGCTCCTTTGTGGTGGCGGCAACATCTGTGCCCCCGCATCTACAGGTACAGCCACCACCCCCCCTACCAGCACCGCCCTCCCAGCAGCCCCTCAGGCTTTGCCCCGTGCCCGCTCACCCAGGAGGGTGGGCATCACCTTCGCCCCAGGTACCTCAGGCCTTGCCCCAGTCACCCCTGCTGCCCTCAGTGAGGAGGCCATTGACCTCCTCAGGTCCCTCACTGTTGGGCAGTCTACCATTTTGAATGCCATCCAGGGTGTAGAGAGACAGTTGCAACAAACTAATGCATTCCTGGAGGGCATTCATTCTGGTCAGGCGGCCCTTCACCAAGCTTTTCAGACTCTGGCCTCAGCACTGATGGCAGCCATTGTCCCCATCTCTAGCCTCCCCCCTCCAACTTCCTCCACCCAGACCCAATCCCCTCTACCTCAGCCCATCCCAAGTACACCTACAGGCCAACATGCACACACGTCAACATCCAAGGGTAGTTCAGACAAACATAAGCACCACACATCCCACAGGCACACACGCAAGCATCACACACATGCAGACACACCAACATCCACTGCCTCCACTGTGTCCCCCTCCTGCTCGTCTCCCTCCCCCCTCCCAGTGACATCTACACTCACACCTGCATGCACTACCTCTACAGCCACTACGTCCCTCTCAGCACACCCACCACCACACCCCGCTCACGTGCAGTCACCACCCCCACTACCATTCACACATCCCCTGTGTCCTCTCCCAGTGTGTCTGTGACGCCCCCTCCCAAGATACACAAACGCAGGCACACACCCACCCAACAGCCATCCACCTCACGACAGCCTCCAGCGCATGCACCTTCACCCAAAGTCACCAAACGTACACCTCCTACAACCACCACCTCTTCCTCCACTCCCAAACCCCCTCCAGCTACCCGTCCCAGTGTGTCCAAAAAACTTTTCCTGTCCACCCTTGACCTCTCTCCCACACCTCCCCCACCCCGTCCATCTCATAGGTCCAGAACTAGCACCTCAGCCACAACATCTCAGGGACCAGTGGTGCCTGTAGTCATCGGAATCTGGAGTGCACCGGCCACCAGGGCAGCCAGTGTGGCACAGAGCCACAGCACAGACAGTCCCCCACCTGTGAAGCATCAGAAGTTGGCCAGTGCCTGGCAGGAGAGGGGGAAGACTCCAGCCACCAAAGCCGCACCCAGGGGTGCCGGTGGGAGTGTGGAGTCAGCTGTGACACCTTCCAAGGTGGGGAAGGGCCACAAGAAACCTGGCAAGTCTGGGAAGAGCAGCACGGCGGAGAAGACCACCATCATCCCCGCTGCCCAGGAGGCCAGCACCAGCCCAGCTGCCCAGGAGGCCACCGCCAGCACCAGCCCAGCTGCCTAGGAGGCCACCACCAGCACCAGCCCTGCTGCCCAGGAGGCCACCGCCAGCACCAGCCCAGCTGCCCATGAGGCCACTGCCAGCACCAGCCCTTCTGCCCAGGAGGCCACCGCCAGCACCAGCCCAGTTGCCCAGGAGGCCACCGCCAGCACCAGCCCTGCTGCCCAGGAGGCCACCACCAGCAAAAGCCCCGTTGGGCCATGAAGGACTGCCAGCAAAAGCCCCGTTGGGCCATGAAGGACCGCCAGCAGCTGAGGCTCTGCAATGGAGACCGCCATCTCAAGCACCGCTGAACAGGGCACCGCCGTCTCAAGCACCGCTGCACAGGGCACCGCTGTCTCATGCACCACTGCACAGGGCACCGCCATCTCAAGCACCGCTGAACAGGGCACCGCTGTCTCAAGCACCGCTGCACAGGGCACTGCCATCTCAAGCACCGCTGAAGACGGCACCGCCGTCTCATGCACCGCTGCAAAGGGCACCGCCATCTCAAGCACCGCTGAACAGGGCACCGCCGTCTCAAGCACCGCTGCACAGGGCACCGCCGTCTCATGCACCGCTGCACAGGGCACCGCCATCTCAAGCACCGCTGAACAGGGCACTGCCATCTCATGCACCGCTGCACAGGGCACCGCCATCTCAAGCACCGCTGAACAGGGCACCGCCATCTCAAGCACCGCTGGCCCATGAGCGGCAAGGGCACTGATGCAACTGAGTCCGTCACGGGGTTAATGATGCACTCTGGGCACCATGCCCCTCCAGAACCAGTGGAGAGATCCATCCACGACCTCTGTCCTTAGCAGGATGAAGCACTCTGGGCACCATGCCCCCCCCAGAACTAGTGGAGAGATCCATCCACGACCTCTGTCCTTAGCAGGATGAAGCACTCTGGGCACCATGCCCCCTCCAGAACCAGTGGAGAGATACATCCACGACCTCTGTCCTTGGCAGGATGAAGCACTCTGGGCACCATGCCCCCTCCAGAACCAGTGGAGACTGTTATCCACTTGAGAGACTGTGGCTTTGCACTCCCCAGGATTGAACAGAGGGCAGCCCACCCACTGTAGAGACTTGAGAGACTGTGGCTTTGCACTCCCCAGGATGGAACAGTGGGCAGCCCACCCACTGTAGAGACTTGAGAGACTGTGGCTTTGCACTCCCCAGGATTGAACAGTGGGCAGCCCACCCACTTTAGAGACTTGAGAGACTGTGGCTTTGCTCTCCCCAGGATTGAACAGTGGGCAGCCCACCCACTGCAGAGACTTGAGAGACTGTGGCTTTGCACTCCCCAGGATTGAACAGTGGGCATGTGGCCCCCTCGTGAATTTGGCGTTGTGCACTCAAGCGGCTGAGGTGTCCCCCCTTTCCCTCCCCCTGAGGTGCCTGTTTAGTTGCTGTCTGATGCCCCTGCAGTGTTCTCTCTGTCATGGTCGGGGAACTTGTGTGGGCCTCGCCCATACCGTGTGGTCCCAGTGTTCCACAGACTTTCTTAGAACACTACCTGGACTACTATGCTTGGTATATATTATGTACATGGTGTATATATCTATTTCAGCCTACTTGCTTTTAATATATTACAATGGTTACACTAATTTTCTATTGTCTTTGCATTCTTCTGGGGGTTTGGGGGGTGTAACTGTGATGTATTGATACGCATTAGTGTGTGTGTTGTAGTGGGTGACGGTGTGGGTGGGGGTGTTGCGTGTGTGTGTCCCTGTTTTTTCCCTCCCCCCTCCCCTGTGTCGTAGGTGCAGTACTCACCGTGGCCTTCGCTGCCGGTGTTCGTGCTCCTGGTAGAGGAGCAAGAAGATGAGGGCTGGAAAAATGTGAAGCTCTGGTTCCATGGTGTCCTCGTTCCTCGTGGAGTGTGTAGAGGTGAGCGTTTTTCCTTCGGGATTCCTGTTTCCGCCGTGTTTTTATCCGCGGTGAATCCACCCCGGAAAAGGTGGCGGATTGGCCTGTCATAATAGTGTGGGCGGTGCATTGTCTCCCGCCTGTCTGTTGGCGGTGACCGCCGTGCTGTTTGTTTGTACCGCCGTGGCGGTCGGACTGTTAAAGTGGCTGTCTTTGTTGGCAGTTTCTGCCACAGTAGTGATTCAAAATTTTTTACCGCCGGCCTGTTGGCGGTCTTACCGCCGCTTTAACACCGACCGCCAGGGTTGTAATGACCACCTAAGTATTTTTGTGGTGGCAGGCAGCCGTGCAGCCCCTCGCTCCAGGCCAATCTCTGCCCCAGGGATCCTATCCTCCGGGGCCTGGTCATGGACCTGGGTGCCCCCAGGGCACCTAGTCATAATGTTGTGGACCCGGGGAGCCCGGGTGTAGGCACCCCAGAATATAGCAGGAGCCAGCCCAGGGGGGTGATGGTCCCCAGGGCCATTATTGGCTCCACGAGAGGGGTCGCAATGCCCTCTCCAGCGAGCATTGTCCCGGGGAGGTTGTGGTCCTGGTCTTCGGATGTCTGAAATGCACCCTTATACTCTTTTATTGTAGCCCTTGGGAGGTGGCTGTCCCCCGGGCTGTGGGGGGCACACAGCCCCGCACTGTATTTCAATAGAGCCCAAGAGAAGTGGCAGTGTTTAAATTTATCCCCAAGAGGTGGTAGTCCCGAGGGCTGTGGGGGGCCAGGCAGCCCCCCACAATATATTGGAATGATGCCCCAGGGAGGTGGTTGTCCCCATGGCTGCAGGGGTGCCGGGTGCCCTGGGGAGATGGCAGTCCATGGGGCTGCAGGGACAGGGTGGGCAGCACCCCCTTCAATGTATTGGGGTGAATACCTGGGGAGGTGGCAGTCCCCGGGGCTGCAGGGGAGCTGGGCAGCCCCCCACACTGTTTGTGATTGGTCCCCAATGGAGGTGGTCATCCCTGGTACTCCACATTCAAAATAATAATGACCCCAGGACCTTGCCCACCCGGCGAGCTTCACTAGAAGAAGCATGGGCGACTGCACTTGTTTTTGTTTTTTATTAATTTTCAGCTGATCTGTGGCTCGGCCATGACAGCCACCAGAAATGTTTTTAAAATGCATTTTTGCTGTGGGAGGGGGTTCCAGCACCCGAGCTAAGTGGTCAGGGTGTCCTCCCTCTGCATCTTTAGCTTTTTTTCATTTTTTTCTGGGACTCAGCTGAAATTTGAGTCCCAACACAGATGCCAACACTTCCTTGTTGAAGTGTTCACAGCCAATCAAATCTCAGCAGAAGTTCAGGAGGGTTTGCAAAGCCTTTGGGTCTCTATATATACAAATTACGATTTTCTTTAATTTCTCTAAAACTACTTAACAGATTTACACCAAATAACAAAAGGAGTGCTATCTGAACCAAGATCTACCTTTCTGCCAAATTTGGTGTAAGTCCGTCCAGTGGTTCGGTCACTATTGCTGTTCGAAATCCCTATGGAAAAATGCACATGGAGAAAGTGTTTTGGGATCCTCCCTTTTTCTCGGCCTCCGCTTGATGAATCACCTCAAAACTTTCCAGACAGACACTGAAGTAAGCATCGTATTTTCTTGGAAGGCGTTTCCGATGATGTTCACTACTTTAAAAGTCTGCTATTCCTACTGTGTGTAATTCTCCATAGTATAGAAGTCGTCAGAAGGGGAATGAAAACCCACTGCAAACACGCCTTCTTTTGTTCCTGAGGAAACCTTTTTCCACATCGAGAAAGCTTTTCTCTGATAAGCCTATCAAATATGGGTGTCAGTTGTTCCCTTTCTTACTCAATTGCTGCAGTAAATCTTCAACTATTTCCAAGGTGGAAAGGAAATAAAGATGAGTTTGAGAATACTCCAGTGCCCCCTTTTCTAAAGCATGATGAGTGTCTGTGAAGCTCAGCAAAGGTCAGCCAGACAGACATTCATCATGTCTTGGTTAGGCAACCAGGCACTTTATATGTCTTAATGTGCAGGCACCAGGTAGACTGATCCAGGTTTTGATGAAATGAAGAGTGCAGTGAATTCATTGGCCTGGTAAACCCCTGCAAGGATACTCCCAAAATGAAGAGGGATTATTGAGGGTCAGCCTTAGGTACTTCGGGCATAGGCCCTGAAGTGCCCAAGGGTGTCTGTCTGTCAGTGTCACATCACACCACCCTTTCCCAAATTCTTTACAGAGTGGGGTGTTATCAGCAAGTCTCACTGACCCCGCCCCACTCTGTGATGTGATGAGTCAGAAAAGGTCTTCCTTTCATTGGTGGAATCTTGATAAGGTTCACTTATGGATAGGCCACAGGATCTTCTGTTTTTGTCTTCCTTACTCACGCCTCCATCTGCTTCATATGCCATTATGCTTCCACCGCCTGACATCTGGTGGTTCTGCCTTCACTGTAGCAGCCCAGTAAGTGTTTTTGTGAATGTTTAGGTGCATGTGAATGTATGAATATATGTGTATTTATGCATGTGTGCTGGGGATGGGCCTGTGCTTCTGAATGGGTGGAGGTTATGTGAGCATGTACGAGCATGTGCTTGTGAGTGGATGGGTGTGAATATGTCCACACATTTTTGCTTGTGAATGGATGGGTGTTAGTGTGTGTGCTTTTAGATGAGTTGAAATGAGTGTGCACATGTGTGCCTTCCCCACTACTCCTTTAATTATCAAGCCACTCCATTAGAGATAATTGCCTGACACCAGACAGTTTCAAACATGAAGCAAACACTACTTGAAAAAACAAATCAATGGTCTTGATTTCACCTATTCTCCATTTGAACTCCTTCCAGATTATCTGTGGATGCTTCAGCACCTCCGCCAGCTCTACTTCCAGTGTCTATGGGTACATCCCCTTCCTACCATGCTTGTGCAGAATGTCAGGATATGTGAGTGCTCTATAAGAACAGTAATCCTCGAGATCATGACAGCGTCTTAGAGTGCTACACACATGCTCAGCAAAGAAATCCTCTCTGATAACCCATGGTGCAGGTGACTCCGAGAGCTACCATTCTTTCCTTGATTATTAACTATTTACAACAGGAAAATTTTCACTATGGTTTTCCCATGGTGTTATACTAGTGACAGAATGGGATGATCATAATGCTGTGTATGTATTAGGTCGCTCTCTAGTGTTAAAATCCATCCCTCCTGTGGCCACTATACTTAGCAGAATTCTAGTGATGGCTTAAGTCTAGTTTGGCATTTGAAAGACCCAAGGGTCACCCTTGCCGCATTGCTAAAATCCCATCTTTCTGAGTTCCTGGATTGTTTGTCTGATGTGCGGGATGAAATGTGGGAGTCCTTTAATTCTCTTAACATGATCATCATGCAATCAGTTTTACGGTCAATTAAAAACAGGCATCGGTATCTGCGCAGGATTGATTCCCATTGTTCTGGACGCAATCGCAAATTAAGGAAGGTTCTTTTCTGCACCCTGAAAGACCATGTTGTGGCACCTAAGGCCCACAAGTGCTATAATACCTTGGACTCTGGAAAGAGAGCTTTATGTAAGAGGGATTGGGAGCTCCTGGAAAGTGCAATGGCTGCCAAGAATAGCAAGATCTTTTGGGACACTGTGAATAAGCTTAAGCAAAGGGAATCTCCACCTATTCCCTTTCACAACTGCAGTGTTGCGGGAACTGCTTGGGTTGCACATTTTACTACAATTCATTGGTTGCTGGAAGATGGGTGTTTGAGGGATGAGCTGAGTGGAAAATTACTTAATTCACCAACTCTATCTATCACTTTGCAGGAGGTTGTTAGTTATTAAGCAAGCCAGAATGGCAAAGCTCCAGGGATGGATGGTATTGCCATAGATCTAATTAAGTGCAATGTGCATTTACAGGGACCCTTGATAACAACGTGTTCAATAATTCCCTAAGCAGCAAAATCTCTACATCATGGCTTTTTCCATAATAGTTCCAATTTTGAGAAAGGGGACCATATGACACCAAGATCTTATCACCCCATCTCCCTTAGTGAAAGCTCGGTCAAGGTTGTCGGATGAGTAATATTCAAATGGCTGAAGGAATGGGCTAACCAGAATGATATTTCATGTCCCTTTTAATTAGGCTTTCAACAGTGGTTTGGTACAGTGGAACAGTGCTTAAACTTGAACTTGATTATCGGTAAATATATGATAGCTAAGCACTGTCCACTGTACCTGACCTTTATGGATCTGTCAATGGCATTTGACTGCGTTAATAAGGCCACGTTATGATTGCTCCTGCTGAACCTAGATGTGGAGATCTTACTTGTGAAACTGCTGTACGCACTCCATGACAACTTAGAAGCAAAAATTCAGTATGGCCAACTGGAAGAATAATTGGACCCTTTTCATCTATCCTGCGGTGTGTGTCAAAGATGTATTTTCTCCCTCTTGCTCATTATTATTTACATCAATAATTTGTGTCCTGCCTTGGTTTAAGCCACTAGTGACATCCCAAGGATTGTCCAAGTTGTTGTACTGGTGCTGCTTTATGAAGACGATGCTGTGCTGATACCATAACCACCAGGACCCGTCCGTCCGTTGGTGGAATCTTTTATTTCCTTTATGATCGATATAGATTTGTG
This sequence comes from Pleurodeles waltl, assembly GCF_031143425.1. NCBI lineage: Eukaryota > Metazoa > Chordata > Amphibia > Caudata > Salamandridae > Pleurodeles > Pleurodeles waltl. The sequence continues at coordinate 994,674,164 of NC_090437.1, forward strand.
CAAAAACTTAAAAAAATTGCACAAAATGGTGTGTGGACCATGGAAGAAAAATATGTCTATTTCAAGGGAGAAGTAACAACGTTTGAGTTGTATGAATGATCTTAATTATCTAGAGGTTCTTTTCAGTCACTCTGGTTTGTGGCAGCCTCAGACTAACCACTCACAGCTGAGGATTAGCAGGGCAGAAACTGCTTTATTTAACCTCCCACAGTCCTCTGACAGGGGTACTATTTTACCCTTCTTCAATATTTATAATTCTCAGTGTGCTCCAGCAGCACTCTATGGTGCAGAGGTATGGGGGTTTCAGTATGTCTCTAGCCTGAGGATGAGGAACATCGAATTTTCAGACAGCTTTAGTTTGTAACCCCTGTGAGCTCACACTCTATAATGCTTTCTGAGCTCAAAACACAATTAGTGCCTCTTCTGTTATGGGTCAGTGTGTGGGCTAACACTGAGACTAGCTTCAGTGGAGACATCATCCTAGATTGCTTTGAAATTTTATCAGTCCCCTGGCTGGCTTTTATAAAAAAACAATCTAAAAACACTAAACTTTTCTGATTTGATTGACGTACAGTGCACTATAAATAAAGGGTATAAGCTGTTGGTAAAGGGACAATTTCTGGAGCACTGTCACTCCCAGAAGCTGCAGATGGAGACTAGTAAAATCACCATTAGGGAGAACCTCAGCCCACATAAATGTGGATAGACAGCTATTTTGCATATCCGTTGACTCGGTGGGAGAGAACCTTATTATTTTGCTTTAGAGCAGGCTCAATTGTGGCACTTCTGAACTTTACAAATTCTGCTAGCTCCTTGAGATCACCAAATTCTGCTTGCCCCTGTGGTACAATATCTGTTGGGACTACAAAGCACTTTAGGGGTCATTACAACATTGGCGGTAAAAGCCGCTTACCGCCGTGCAGAAGACCGTCTTTCAACCGCGGCATTCCATTGGCGTACACACCGCCACGCTCAAAACACACATTCACTTACAAAACACAACCACATTGGACAATTCAAAATACACACACCTGATACACATAAACACACCACACACTCAATACACTATAAAACACCCACCCACATCACCCACAAACCCTTACGACAACAATTGCGACAGAAGGCCAGAGAGAGACACCACCAGAAAGTACAATAGCATCCACAGGCACTCAACACCATCACTCACACAACATCCACGCACCTCACATAACACACCTCTAAATATCACCCCACACATCACAACACACACCACCCCACATATCACCCACACCACCCCATGGCACTGCAAAGACACCCCAGGTTTTCTGAGGAGGAGCTCAGGGTCATGGTAGAGGAAATCATCCGGGTAGAGCCACAGCTATTCGGATCACAGGTGCAGCACACCACCATAGCTAGGAAGATGGTGCTATGGCGAAGAATCGTGGACAGGGTCAACGCAGTGGGACAGCACCCAAGAACTAGGGATGTCATCAGGAAGAGGTGGAACGACCTACGGGGGAAGGTGCGTTCCGTGGTCTCAAGACACCAGATTGCGGTTCAGAGGACTGGCCGCGGACCCCCACCTCCTCCCCCAGAACTCACTACATGGGAGGAGCAGTTCTTGGCTATACTGCATCCTGAGGGCCTCGCAGGAGTAGCTGGAGGAATGGACTCTGGTAAGTCAAACCTTTAACTATTTCACCCCCCCCACCCACCTGCTTGCTATCACATCCCCACACCCTCACCCCCATCACTCCAACTCCTCACATATGTCCCAATATCACAAACCACACATCCCAAACCTAAGCCCTGCATGTAACACCAAAGCATAGACACCCATCACCAAAGCATGTCCACTGCACATACCCATACACCTCCCTAAACCATTATCGTACAAAGTCCCACACAAGAATGCAAGCACTGGGCCACAGGGTCACCCACCCATTGCACACCATGATACACACAGATGCAATAATCATGCTTTTAGACCCCTGCAGGACCCCTACCCAACGTCACCGGACAGGAGGGTCCAGACATGTCCACTCCACCCACAGAAGAGGCCCACAGTGATGACAGCAGCTCTGTCCAACTGGATCTAGATGACCAGCCCGGCCCATCTGGGACCTCGGGACAGTTGGTTCCCCTCACACTGGCACGAGCCACAACAGAGCCTCCCCCCCCTGGAAACACCAGCACAGCACCCACCCAGCGGGCCCATACCTCTGTCCCCAGGACACGTCAAGCAGCAGTGTGTCCACCATTACAGGGAACCCAGGCTAACCCACCACCCCAACAACACCAGGGACCTGGGGGCAGTGGTAGTGGGCACACGGTTCAGGGGACAGAGGCCCAGGAAAACAGGGGAACTGGGAGGGCTGCTGTGCGACAGGGGGAGGACAGGCCCAGGGAACCCACTCTCCACGAGGCCCTCTCCAACATCATGGGAGCCTACCACCATTCCCAGGAGACGATGGCAACAGTACTGGCCAAGTTTCAGGAGACCCAGCGGCTGCAGGAGGAACAGTATTTGGGGTTCAGGGAGGAACTCAAATCCATCAATTCCACCCTGGGCACCATTGTAGGGGTGCTGAAGGAACTCGTCAACACCAGGAGGATCACTGTGGTACAACAAGGGGCCCCTGACACTAGCCTGGACGATGAACTGCCCACCACCTCTGCCGGCGCTAGTGGACAGGAGGCACTGCCACAGGACCACGACACCAGCACCCCACCCCCTGCAGATGGAGAACCACCCCACAAGCGGTCCCTGAGATCCAGGACAAAGACAGAGAACAATGCCAAGACTCCCGCCAAGAAATGAGACCACCCTGATTGTCATCCTTCTGTCCCACTTTGTCACCCTGTCCATCCATCAACTGCCCCAGCTCCACTTCCTATGCCCCTTTGGACAATGCACCTGTGAGACTAATAGACTGGACTCTGCCATGGACACTCTTCCACCATCACCCCTGACCATTTTACAACCCCCTCCACTATTTTGCACTTAAATAAACACCCTTAAATCACAAAACAATCTGGAGTCAGTCTGTGCTTTCGAAAATGTGTATTAGCAATAACAGTGGAAAAATACTATATCCAATGTAATGTCAACATACCTATGTCACACAGCTCTAGTCCATGCGGAAACAAAGCAGAGGTCACACAGTGGGACCCAAATCTGTGAAATCAAAAGGGAAAGTGACAACTCAGTGTCCATACACTGGGTGAAAATGACAGACAGATGAGAGGTAGAAGAATTAAATCAGATGTAACAGGCAGTGTTGTCTTCTTACCTGTGTCTCACTGGAAGTATTGCTCGATCACCGGGTTCCTGTTGTCTATGTCCTCTTCTTCTGCTTCTTCGTCTTTACTGTCCACAGGCTCCACAGCTGCCACAACACCTCCATCTGGACCATCCTCCTGCAGAAAAGGCACCTGTTGTCGCAAAGCCAAGTTGTGAAGCATACAGCAGGCCACAATGATCTGGCACACCTTCTTTGGTGAGCCGAATAGGGAACCACCTGTCATATGGAGGCACCGGAACCGGGCCTTCAGGAGGCCGAAGGTCCTCTCTATAATCCTCCTAGTCCACCCATGGGCCTCATTGTAGCGTTCCTCTGCCCTTGTCCAGGGATTCCTCACTGGGGTCAGTAGCCATGACAGGTTGGGGTAACCAGAGTCACCTGCAAATGTCGAGGGACAACTGTTAGACACACACAAACTCTTAGGGACATCCCCAGACCCAGACACCTAGTCACACTGTATTGGGTCCATGTCCTCACCTAATAGCCACACACGGTGCCTCTGGAGTTGCCCCATCACATAAGGGATGCTGCTATTCTGCAGATTGTAAGCGTCATGCACTGAGCCAGGAAATTTGGCATTCACATGGGAGATGTACTGGTCTGCCAAACACACCATCTGCACATTCATAGAATGGTAACTCTTCCGGTTTCTGTACACCTGTTCACTCCTGTGGGGGGGTACCAAGGCCACATGTGTCCCATCAATGGCACCTATGATGTTGGGGATATGTCCCAGGGCATAGAAGTCACCTTTCACTGTAGGCAATTCCTCCACCTGAGGGAAAACGAAGTAGCTGCACATGTGTTTCAGCAGGCCAGACAACACTCTGGACAACACATTTGAGAACATAGGCTGGGACATCCCTGATGCTATGGCCACTGTCGTCCTAAAAGACCCACTTGCCAGGAAATGGAGTACTGACAGCACCTGCACTAGAGGGGGGATTCCTGTGGGATGGCGGATAGCTGACATCAGGTCTAGCTCCAACTGGGCATACAGTTCCAGGATTGTGGTACAATCAAGTCTGTAGGTGATAATTACATGTCGCTCCTCCATTGTCGACAGGTACACCAGCGGTCTGTACACCGGAGGATGCCACCATCTCCTCACCTGCCCCAGCGGACGTGCTCTATGGAGGAGAACAGTGAGCAGAGAGTCAACCAACACTGAGGTACGTAAACACAACTTAATCGGAAAATGTTTTAAAATCGACATATGGCTGTATTAGTGTTTAAGCAAGGCCTAGATATGTGTGACACAATCAAAAATAATGTCATGTGGCCCCCTGAAATGGCGGCTGCCTGACCTGTAATGTGGGACAAGGGGATATGAGGTAACTGCTCTGGCGTTGTACACCGTCGCGGTAGGCGGTCGAAGACCGCGGCTCAATCCTGCATTGGTTAACATTGGACCTTATGGGTCCCACGAGCCAATGATGATGTACGCCGGTGGTGACGGTACGCACCGCCGCGGACGTCACTGCCATTTTCTGTCTGTTCAATCACTTGATACCTGATCTTCCACCTATACTGCAAGGACCTACACTGCAAGTGCTGCTGTGACCTCAGTCTGGAAGAGACAATGGCTCGTGTTTCTGGGGAAAGGGCCCCTGCCTTCAGCATGGAGGAGTTGGATAAACTAGTGTATGGGGTCCTCCCCCAGTACACGCTACTCTACGGTCCTCCAGACAAACAGGTGAGTACACTGTGAGCATACTGTATGGACAATGCCTGTTTGGAGTGGTGTGGATGAAAGATAGGGGGAGAATGAGGCGTGCATGAAACGACGGTGAGTGTATGTGCGTCATGGCAAGGGTAGGGATGCGGGTCAATGACTGTGACTGTGCAGATGGTTATATCTTCTCCTTTTCCCCTGTACTATTCCTGCAGGTCAGCACCCACCAGAAGAAGGATATTTGGCGTGCCATCGCCAAGGAAGTCCGGACCCTGGGTGTCTACCACAGGCGGAGCACCCACTGCCGGAAAAGATGGGAGGACATTCGCCGCTGGAGCAAGAAGACGGCAGAGGCCCAGCTGGGGATGGCCTCCCAACGTGGGATGGGTGTCCGTCGCACCATGACCCCCCTGATGTTCCGGATCCTGGTGGTGGCGTACCCAGAGTTGGATGGGCGCTTGAGGGCATCACAGCAGCCACAAGGGGGTGAGTACACTCTCATTCAGATGATTCAGCACGCATTGTAGGTGTCTGGGTGGGGGAGGTGGGCTGTGGGTTCCCCTAGGCCAGGGCGAGTTTAGTGGGGAAAGTCCCTTCTTAAGGCAGGCCCTGTGGCACCCCACCCCACCTGTGTACAGAGCCAATTACACCTAGGCCCTCATTCTAACCCCGGCGGTCTCAGACCGCCGGGGCCAGGGTCGGCGGGAGCACCGCCGACAGACCGGCGGTGCCCCGCAGGGCATTCTGACCGCGGCGGTTTGGCCGCGGTCAGAAAGGGTAAACCGGCGGTCTCCCGCCGGTTTACCGCTGCCCTTAGAATCCCCCATGGCGGCGCAGCTTGCTGCGCCGCCATGGGGGATTCTGACACCCCCTACCGCCATCCTGTTCCTGGCGGTTCGCCCGCCAGGAACAGGATGGTGGTAGGGGGTGCCGCAGGGGCCCCCGTAAGAGGGCCCCACAAAGTATTTCAGTGTCTGCCTAGCAGACACTGAAATACGCGACGGGTGCAACTGCACCCGTCGCACCTTCCCACTCCGCCGGCTCAATTCTGAGCCGGCATCTTAGTAGGAAGGTTGATTTGCCCTGGGCTGGCGGGCGGCCTTTTGGCGGCCGCCCGCCAGCCCAGGGCAAATCCCAAAATTGCCTCAGCGGTCTTTCGACCGCGGAGCGGTATTTTGGTGGGGGAACTTCGGCGGGCGGCCTCCGCCGCCCGCCGAAGTTAGAATCACCCCCCTAGTCAGGCTCCTGTGACTTCCATGTGTGCAGTAATCGGGCATAGCCTTGCAACCCATGTCCCTGTGATTGATTAGGGAACTCCAAGTGCACGGCGTAGTGCAGGGGGACTCTGTGTCTGTAGTGTCCGCCAACGGTAGCAGTATTGGATGCACTCAACATGTCTTTCTTCTGTCTTCCCCCCGCTTTTTGTGGCCTCCCCGTGCTTGTTGCATTAGCATCATCTGGCAGAGGAGCAGTGGCACCGGAGCAGGAGGGAGATGCATCCCACATGGCCCACTGAGATCCTTTTTGTTCATTCGTCGTGCAGTGACCATTTGGTCGATTTTAGAACTTGGCAGTTGGAACCTGGACACCCTGTGATTGGTAAGAGCCGTTTTACGGCACTTGCTGTGGGTTTTGATGCTTTTGTTTCACCACTTACTGTGGCTCTCGTGTCTTGGGTGACTAGTCAATTTGTGTCCTTTGAATTGATATATAAATTGCAATTTATATAGGCAGGTAATGAGGAGAATTTTCTCCAATTTAATTTTGATTTGAACAGCACCTTAAGTGCTACTTTGATTATAATACTGCATATTCTGCACTATTTTTGGCATGCCTGTTTTTAGTGCACTTCGTAGGATGTGTTGCTTTTGTAATGGTACCAATTTGAGACTGGAAGATCCGCAACCGGCACCCCCAGAGGGGACGCCCAACAGAGATATGTATGTTAAACATGGTCTTTCTTCTATAATGTACAGCACATTATGGAATAAATACACTTGTGCGGATCCTGAGTTACGTTGGCCTATGCATGGGTCATTTGGTTTTCGAAAGATTGAGTATGTGGAACAATGTATGTGTAAGCGAAGGTCTAGGCAAGATATGTTTGACTGTGTACGATTGTGGGAGAAAGAAGTGTGTGGACGAGTGAAGCGTGAGCAAGCCTTGCTTGAGAAACAGCAGCGGAAGAATGTATATGTGAAAGCATTGGAAATGAAAAGAAATAAATAAACTATTTAAAGGAGATAGAAGAGAAAGAACGTAAATTACAGGTAACTGGCCAATACACTGTTCGGCAACCTCTCTATCCTATCCTTAATAAACTGCACGATGATTTTTTGTTACTAGATCGCCCTCCACCTCCGTATGTCGTTCCTTCTGCCCCTCATGAGTTAGCTGAGGTCTCCGGTACGGAGCAACAGAAGATACGAGACAGTCGCTCTATATTGCCTGCTGACCGTGCGTCTGAGCTTAGATCTACTGCTCATAAAACAATTCGTAGCATTGTCTCTGCTTCTGAACTTATGGACAATATGAAAGGGTGGACGGAAAAGGAGCAGCTATATTTTACTGAGGCATTTGGCACAGAAGTTATTGAACTATTTCAGAAATATTCTGATGAGTTAGAGCCCGATGATGTAGCAGCTGAAAGTAAGCAAATGCGTGATGGTCTTTTTGTTTTCTCCCAGGTGGCTGATGCAATCAGGCATTTGGTGAAATTATGTGTTGCGGCAGTCCGTTTGCAGGAGGAGAAAAGGGCCGTGGACGTAGTTGCACGGACATCTCAGACTGGCGGGGTACAAGCTTCCATCTTCGGAACAGATAAGACTATGATAGTTCATGCGAAACCAATGCAGGAGGCCGTGCCTTTGTATGTTCCTCCTAAAGGATCGGGTACAAGTGATGATAAAACTTCTGTTGATGCTAAGGGTTATTTTATTTATAATTGTGTGTATACTCCTTGGAATAGGGCAGATGAAATGGCACTTAAAACAGCATTACCTGACCCGTGGAAAAATCCAGCCGCCTTTTATGAGGAAGTTGAGGGTGCAATTATTTCTTGTACTATGACTTTGGCTGACATTGATTTATTTTTCGGATTGATATTACCGCCAGATATGTGGAGAAATGTTTGTAAAGTTGATGATCGTGTAGTTTTTGGGGCGTCATGGAAAGAATTAGAACAGATGGACGGGGATAGGGAACCTGCGAAAAAGCAATATCAGTTGATTCTAGATCTTCCCTCAGCCATATTAGTTAAATTAAAAACGATTATTCCCCCTAAAATGATAGATTGGACTGTTTTAGCATCTTGTAAGCAAAAGGCAGATGAATCGGTCTCTGATTTCTTTACACTCTTTGAAGAAGCATTTCATGATTTTAGCTGGCAGTTATTGTCAGATGATACGTCCAGACATTTGTTTGTCGATAAATATGTCGCAAATAGCTAGTCGTCTAAAAGCTAGTGAAAGTTCTTGGACTACCTCTACTCCGGTTTCTCTTTTGACTATGGCTCAGTATTATGAACGTCAGGAATTAGAAGCAAAAGGTAGCGAGGATAAAAAGATTAAAGAATTAAAGACGAAGGTTATGTTGGCTCAAGCTTATGGTCCGCCTTTTAGAGGTAGTGATAGATGTGGACGTGGATCTTATGGTTCTTCTTACACTCGTTCGATTTTGTCTGTTGATCAGTGTGCGTATTGTAAGAAATTTGGGCATTGGGCTGCCAATTGTCCAGCACTACGTGTTCAGCAGTGTTCACGTGGTCGGGGACAAATGAGAAATCGCTCAGGATATTCAGGTCCTAGAAGAAGCACAAATGATCATGCTAGGGTTTATGCTAATGTACGAGGGCAGGATGGGTTTAACACTTTTGATAGATGGAACCAATACCAGATGTCTAACTATGTGCAGCCTGATTTCCAAGATTCTGCTTATGCATAGGATTGCCTAGGATGGGGTAAGGAATCAGTTGAAGTTCCAGTAGACCGGAGGGGTCCCTATGTTACAGCACATGTTTTGGGTTCTACTGATCAGTTTCTGGTTGATACAGGAGCTACTCATAGCACCTTGTCTAAACAATTGGTTTCAAGGGCTCACCTGTCTGGCTTAACCATTACATCGATAGGTTTCGATGGAACACCTTCCCCTAGCCCATTGTCACAACCACTTGCATTTCATGTTGATAAATTCACTGCTCCATGTCCGTTTTTGCATTCTCCAAATACACCAGACAATATTGTGGGTCTTGATATGCTCAAGTATTTCAGGGCTACAATACGATGCTCTACTGAAGGGTGCGTGTTATTTTGAATGATAATCATCCTATGATGGAAAGAGTTTGTCTTGTTAAAGAGGATATTGCATTAGCTTCACTCACTAGTACTTTGTGGGCTACTTCAGATACTGATGTGGGACAAATGATTATTCCACCGGTACATATTAGTGTCAAGGAGGGAGCTGTATTGCCACATTTGCCTCAATACAAAATTTCACAGGAGGGTGAAGAAGCACTCACACAAATTGTTCATGATCTTATTGCAGTTGGAGTTGTTGAGGAAGTTCCGTATAATGTTTCTAACAGTCCGATTCTTCCTATTCTGAAAAAGGATACTGATACTAGGATTTACTGATTCATTATTGATTCACGAGAAGTGAATAAGATTGTGGTACCACAATATCCTGTGGTATCTGACATCACAAGACTTCTTACTTTGGTTCCCCGACAACAACTACGTTCTCTGTGATAGACTTGAAGAATGCTTTCTTTTCAATCCGTATTCATCCTGACAGGCGATATTTGTTTGGATTTACTTTGAATAAACGATCATATAGATTTTGCAGAGTTCCTCAAGGCTATACTGAGAGTCCTAGTATTTATAGTCAAGCGTTAAAACGACAACTTGATTCTTTTGTTTTGCCTGAAGGTGTGGCTCTCATACAATATGTTGATGATATTTTGTTGGCAGCTGATGCCCCTGAGCAATGTGAAAAGGTCACTTTGTCCTTACTTTGTTTTCTTGCTTCACACCATCATAAAGTGTCACGAAAGAAATTGCAATATTGTAGACCAAAGGTAACCTATTTAGGGCACCTTTTGTCTAAGGAGGGCCGTGCACTTACATCAGATCGTATTCAAGCAATTTTAGACACACCAGTACCCTCTACTCAGAAAGATGTTTATGCATTCCTTGGTCTTACTTCTTTTTGAAGGCAATGGATATTAGGGTTTTCACACATTGTCAAACCTTTGCTAGCACTTTTGACTAAAGATACTCCAATGCCCCTCCCATGGACAGATGAATGTGAGGCTGCTTTCCGGCAGCTACGACAAGCTCTTTGTTCAGCACTAGTGTTAGGTTCTCCAGATTACATGAAGCCTTTTGCACTTTACATATATAAGAAAGATGGATGTGCATTGTCAGTTTTAGTACAGACACATGGCGATAAGCAGCGTCCCTGTGCATATTTTTCAGCTGTACTTGATCCTCTCGCTCGAGCGTTGCCTGGGTGTTTTCGTTCAGTTGCAGCAACAGCTGTGTCAATACGTCAGAGTGAAGGGATAGTTTTGTCACATAAGCTGTTGGTGTTAGTACCCCATGCGGTTGATGTTCTTTTAAATCAAACAAAGACACAACATTTAACTAGCGGTCGCCTGACAGGATATGAATTGACATTGTTGGCTCCTCACATTACACTGAAGAGATGTGCAACACTAAATCCAGCCACTTTGTTGCCATATCCGGTGACTCAGCCTCAGTCACAAGAAACACATGATTTTATATTCCTTACTGAATAACAGACAAAGGGTCGTATTGATTTGAAAGATACGCCCCTTCCAGATGTAGACAGGGAATTGTGGGTTTATGGATCTTGTTTGAAGTTGCCAGACGGTACGACCTCAGCTGCATATGCAATCACCACAATACACACGGTAGTGGAGAGAGCTCGTATACCACAGAAGTCAGCTCAAGCAGCTGAACTAATAGCTTTGACACGAGCATGTGAGCTTAGTACTGACTTATGTGTGAATATTTATACAGACAGCCGCTATGCTTTTGGAGTGGCTTGTGATTTTGGTTTGCTTTGGAAGGAGAGAGGCTTTCTCACATCCCACGGGATGCAGATAATGCACGGAGAATTAGTGCATAACCTCTTGACTGCATTGACATATCCAAAGAAAATAGCTATTGTGAAATGTAGTGCACACAAGAGAGTGACCGATAAGAAAGGGCAAGGTAATGCCCTTGCGGACCGCGTAGCACGTGAGACTGCGATGCAGCGAAGTACTACTTCTATGTATGTAGTGAAGTCACAAGCTAAATGTTGGCATAATGCTAGACAAGACGTATTAAATATACAGAAATCTGCTTCTGTGAAAGAACGTGAGCAATGATCTGAAGAAGGAGAATTGGATGATGAGGGCTGTTGGCGGAATAAGCGGATGGATAAATGGAAATTGCCTATAGCTTTTGTACAACCTATGGTTCAGATGGCACATGGGCTGGCACATGTTGGAGCTTCAACAATAACGAAGTTGCTTACGCAAGTTTGGGAGCATCCAGAAATTTCCAGTACAACTAAGAGAGTAGTACAGTCTTGTTTGATCTCTTTACAATACAATCCTGGAAAAGGAACACAAACTCCTGCAGGAGGGTTTGCTACACCAACTGCACCTTTCGAAGTTCTACAAATGGATTATATTCAGCTTGAACGCTGAAACAATTTAAAGTATGTTTTGGTGGTGGTATGTGCCTTCAGTAAATGGATAGAGGCGTACCCCACAAAGGATAATACTGCCATTACCACAGCAAAGGTGCTTTTGATATAATTTTTCCCTATGTTTGGTGTTTGCAGACTTTTATGGAATGATAACGGACCTCATTTTGTTGGGGAAGTTATTAAGTATGTCCTGAAAGGATTAGGGATCAAACAGAAGTTCCATGCGGTTTTCCACCCACAATCAGCAAGGGTTGGTGGAAAGGTATAATGCTACTTTGAAGCTGAAGTTAGCGAAGATACAGGCTTCCACATCGTTAACTTGGCCGGATGCATTACCGTTGGCATTATTGTCTATTAGGTCAGTGCCACACTCTCGAACAGGCCTTACCCCCTATGAAATAGTATTTGGAAGGCCAATGAACATTTGGGGAGTTCCTAAGCCAAATTCTGTGTCTGATGTACTTTGTGTCCTGATGAACGATTATTTGGCACAGTTAACCGACAATTTGGTTTCTATTCATCAACAGGTTCGAGAAGCACTTCCTGACAGATCTACAGGTGAAGGCCATGAACTCTGACCTGGTGACCAGGTGATGATTAAGTCCTTTGAAAGATCAAGCAGCTTGTAACCAAGGTGGCGAGGCCCAGAGCAGGTACTCCTTGCGACAAGGACAGCAGTTCGAGTGACGAACCGAAAGAATTGGGTCCATAGTACTCACTTCAAGAGAGTGCTACCTACCTTGGTGGAACCTGCTGTGCTGACCGATCATCGAGAGATTTTGACTACGGAGAAAGGGCGTGCTATATCACCTGACGAATCTGAGGAATTCTTCCCGGACCATCCGATTTCTGGAGTGTCGCGATATAATTTGAGACCGAGGAAAGAATATGTAGTGCTAGAAAAAACAGTTTGAGCTACCGCCCTGGGTTAGTGAAACGGAGAGCCAATGTGGCAAGGGGGGGGGGAGATCAGCCATGCATTAGAGTAGTGACACCCGTCTTGGCCCATGGTGAAGAAATCAGCGGCTGCCCAGGGATAAGAGCTCCAACGATTGTTTTTAATTAATTTCTGGAAGGGTTGATTATCACAGTTGCTAAAATGAATAACAAAGTGATCATTAGTACTATGGGGTTTGTTGTTGTTTTGGTGGTTATAGCAAGAATCACCTGGTTTGTTGAAAAGATGGCTCCTGCTCGTGAGTTTTTTGTTGCCCCTACTCCAGTACCAGAGGATCACTATTACTTTACGCTTCCCTATCAGGAGCAGAAGCACCGTCAATCGTACTTCAATAATACTTTCATTCAGATGTTGCATCATACTCATATTGCTACAAATACTACTAACTGTTGGGTATGTGGAATGATACCTGCGCATCAAAAGAAAAGAGGAACACCTTTCATTCCTTTTCCTTTTTCACACAATGGTTCTTATCAAGCTTGGTATACGCTTTTGTTTGCATCTGGAAAACGTACAGAGGGTGGACTTCTTTTTCCCCTTAATAAAGTATGCTACCAAGACAAAGATGGGCATCCCCAAGCCAAAGGAACTAAATGGGAATGGGAACAGTATCAACCGGACAATGTTTCAATACCATGGCCCTCATTCTGACCCTGGCGGTCGGTGATAAAGCGGCGGCCAACAGGCCGGCGGTCCAAAATATGCAATTCTGACCCTGGCGGGAACTGCCAACACAGCCCGCCGCATTAACACTTCGCCCGCCACGGCGGAACAAACAAACAGCGCGGCGGTCCCCGCCAACAGCCAGACGGCAGACAATGTACCGCCCACCCTATCACGACCCACCAATCCGCCACCTTTTCCGGGGCGGGAGCACCGCCGATAAAAACACGGCAGAAACAGACTACGAACGGGAAAACGCTCACCTCCACATACTCCACGCGAGATTCCGGCAGTATGGAACCCGAGTTACAGGTCATCCCCGCACTCCTATACCTGCTCCTGTACCAGGAGCACGCCCGGCGGCGCGGAAGACATCGGTGAGTACTGCACCTACGACACAGGGGAGGGAAAAGATTACCGGCACACACCCACCCACCCACACCCACTACAACACACACATCAATGCATTCCCACAGATCACTGTCACAACCCACAAACCCCCCCCTCCGAAATAATGCAAAGACCAAAAGAAGAGATCTTAAACGGGCAGATATATTGAAAAATGGACAGCAGTAATCCAAATAAATAAATAAACTATGTACAAAATATATACATCTACTATATGTAGTCCAACCACTGTCCGTGGACCACAGGGGTCCTGAGCAAAGGGGCAAGGCCCAGTCCCACGACAAGAACTCCACGGAGAGAACACTGCAGGGGCATCAGAAAGAAAAAAGGACAGGCACCTCAGGGGGAAGGGAAGGGGGGGCACCTCAGCCACTTGAGTACACGACGCCAGATCCACGAGGGGACTCCATGACCACTGGCCCATCCTGGGGAGAGCAAAGCCACAGTCCATACAGTGGGTGGCCTGCCCACTGGGCCATCCTGGGGAGAGCAAAGCCACAGTCCATACAGTCCATACAGTGGGTGGCCTGCCCACTGGGCCATCCTGGGGAGAGCAAAGCCACAGTCCATACAGTCCATACAGTGGGTGGCCTGCCCACTGGGCCATCCTGGGGAGAGCAAAGCCACAGTCCATACAGTCCATACAGTGGGTGGCCTGCCCACTGGGCCATCCTGGGGAGTGCAAAGCCACAGTCCATACAGTCCATACAGTGGGTGGCCTGCCCACTGGGCCATCCTGGGGAGTGCAATGCCACAGTCCATACAGTCCATACAGTGGGTGGCCTGCCCACTGGGCCATCCTGGGGAGTGCAAAGCCACAGTCCATACAGTCCATACAGTGGGTGGCCTGCCCACTGGGCCATCCTGGGGAGAGCAAAGCCACAGTCCATACAGTCCATACAGTGGGTGGCCTGCCCACTGGGCCATCCTGGGGAGAGCAAAGCCACAGTCCATACAGTCCATACAGTGGGTGGCCTGCCCACTGGGCCATCCTGGGGAGAGCAAAGCCACAGTCCATACAGTCCATACAGTGGGTGGCCTGCCCACTGGGCCATCCTGGGGAGTGCAAAGCCACAGTCCATACAGTCCATACAGTGGTTGGCCTGCCCACTGGGCCATCCTGGGGAGTGCAAAGCCACAGTCCAAACAGTCCATAACAGACTCCACTGCCACTGGAGGAGGCATGTTGGCCAGAGGACATCCTGCAGCCCTGCCCGAGACAGATCCTGCCCTGCCACGTCTGCCAAAGGGCCATCGGTTCTTGCCTGGAAGGGCCCAGTTCAGCGGTTCTTGAGACGGCGGTCCCCAGCGGAGCGGTGCTGGAGACGGCGGGGCCCAGTTCAGCGGTTCTTGCCTGGAAGGGCCCAGTTCAGTGGTTCCTGCCTTGAAGGGCCCAGTTCAGCGGTTCTTGCCTTGAAGGGCCCAGTTCAGCGGTTCTTGAGACGGCGGTCCCCAGCGGAGCGGTGCTGGAGACGGCGGGGCCCAGTTCAGCGGTTCCTGAGACGGCGGTCCCCAGCGGAGCGGTCCTGGAGACGGCGGGGCCCAGTTCAGCGGTTCTTGCCTTGAAGGGCCCAGTTCAGCGGTTCTTGCCTTGAAGGGCCCAGTTCAGCGGTTCCTGAGACGGCGGTCCCCAGCGGAGCGGTCCTGGAGACGGCGGGGCCCAGTTCAGCGGTTCTTGAGACGGCGGTCCCCAGCGGAGCGGTGCTGGAGACGGCGGCCATTCTATGGCCAACTGCTCATTGCCTGGTGGTGCCCTCCTGGGCAGCGGGGATGGTGCTCCTTCAATGCCCACCTGGGCTGTGGGTGATGGGGCCCTCCTGGCCAGCTGGGCTGGGTCCTCCCTGGGCAGCGGCTATGGGGGTGGTGGGCTCTCCCGGGGCAGCTGTGCCGGTTCCTCCCTGGGCAGCGGCTATGGGGGTGGTGGGCTCTCCCGGGGCAGCTGTGCCGGTTCCTCCCTGGGCAGCGGCTATGGGGGTTGCGGGCTCCTCCTGGGCAGCTGTGACAGGTCCTCCATGGGCAGCAGGCCTGCTGCCTGACTTCTCCGCCTTGCTGCCCTTGCCCTCCTTAGTCGGGAGTCTGTGGCCCTTTCCTCCCTTTGGAGCTGTGGCTGTTGACGGTGGCTGGCTAGTGTCCTGGGGGGATATAGAACCCGGGCTCCTGCGGCGCCCCTTCCGCCTTCTGCTCCTCTTCCCAGGGGGTGGGCTGGCTGTCCCCTTGCTGCTGGGCGAAGATCCAGACCTGCGGGCTGGTGGGCTCCAATACCCCCGCACCCTTGTCAAGGGGGCTGCAGGGCTGGTGGTGGCTGAGGTGCTCTTCTTACCCCGACGAGAAGGAGGGGGGGGCTCAGGGTCAGGAAAGAAGGTAGCAGTAGAGAGATAGATTTTCCTGGGACAATGGATAGTGGTAGGTACAGTGGGTATGGGAGTGGAGGGAGAGGATGTGGTTGTAGGCGAGACAAGTTTGCTGTCTTTGGGTGCAGGTGCAGGAGCGGGAGGCTGTCGTGAGGTGGATGGCTGTTGGGTGGGTGGGTGGGTGGCTGCGTTTGTGTGGTGTGGTAGAGGGGGTGACAGACACAGTGGGAGAGGACACAGGGGACGTGTAAATGGCAGTGGGGGTGGTGACTGCACGTGTGCGGACTGTACTGGAGGGTGTGCTGGTGATGGTGACACTGGCTGATGGTGAGGTGAATGAAGGTGTGAGTGTAGACGTCACAGGGAGGGAGGAGGGAGACGAGGAGGTGGGGGTCACAGAGGTGGTAGTGACTGTTGGCATGTCTGCATCGGAATGTTGCTTGTGTGAATGTCTGCGTGATCTGTGGTGCTTATGTTTGGATGAGCTGCTCTTGGGTGTTGAGGTGTGTGCAGGCTGGTCTGATGGTGTGGGTGGGACAGGCAGAGGAACATGAGACTGGGAGGAGGGAGTTAGTAGAGGGAGGCAGGAGACAGGGACAATGGCTGCCGTCAGTGCTGAGGCCAGAGCCTGGAACCATCGCTGATGGGCAGCCTGACCCGAATGAATGCCCTCCAGGTACGCATTGCTGCGATGAACCTCCCTCTCCACCCCCTGGATGGCATTCAAAAGGGTAGTCTGCCCAACAATGAGCGTTCGGAGGAGGTCAATGACCTCCTCACTGAGGGCAGCGGGGGTAACAGGGGCAGGGCCTGAGGTGCCTGGGGCGAAGGAGATGCCCGGCTTCCTGGCAGAGCGGGCACGGGGCGAACGCTGAGGGGCTGCTGGGAGGGCGGAGATGGTGCGCTGGGTGGCGGCTGTACCTGTAATGGCGGGGGGCACGGATGGTGCCACCCCCGCAAGGGAGCTCCCTTCCGAGGACGTGTCCGTGTCGCTGCAGGGTCCAGTCGTCCCCGTTGTGGAGCTCCCCTCGCCCTCCGTCTCAGTGGTCCAGTCAGACTCTGTGGCATGGCCCTCCTGGGCCATGTGAGATGCAGCTCCCTCCTGCCCCGATGCCACTTCTCCTCCGCCTGATGATGCTGATGCACACAAGCACAGAAAGACAAACAAAAAGGGGGGGGGAGAGAGAAATAAAGAGATTTTGAGTACATGGATCACCGGTACAGTTAGCGGACATGACAGACACAGATGCCCCCTGCACTAAGTTGCGCACTTGGGGTCCCCTACGCATTCCGTGGAACATGCCCTACACGCCTAGAGTTGACAACTGCACCCATGGTTGACACGGCCCAGGGATGGCTGTACTGGCACACTACTGAGGGTGGTGGCTGGGGACACGGGGGTGCCCAGCCTACAGATATCGCCCTGGCCTAGGGGGCCCCACAGCCCTCCTCCCCCACCCAGACACCTCCACTGCGCGACAACAGAGTAGATTATGCTTGTACTCACCCCCTTGTGTCTGCTGTGCTGCCCTCACGCGCCCATCCAAATCAGGGTAGGCCACCGCCAGGATCCGGAACATCAGGGGGGTCAGTTCACGGCAGGCACCCCGCCTACGTTGGGAGGCCATCCCCAGCAGAGACTCGGCGGTCTTCTTGGTCCCGCGGCGGATGTCCTCCCACCTCTTGCGGCAGTGGGTGCCCCATCGATGGTGGACCCCCAGGGTCCGGACTTCCTTGGCGATGGCACGCCAAATCCCGATCTTCTCATGGGCGCGGACCTATGTGACACGTACAGGGAGGGAGAAATACCACGTTCAAGTTTTTCTGCATTATCGTTGCCAGTGGCCCAACGCCCCCCATCCCCGCCAGGCCCCCCGCCTGGCCCCCCGCCAGGCCCAACATGCCCCCCATCCCCGCCAGGCCCCCCGCCATGCCCCCCGCCAGGCCCAACATGCCCCCCATCCCCGCCAGACCCCACGCCATGCCCCCCGCCAGGCCCAACATGCCCCCCATCCCCGCCAGGCCCCCCGCCATGCCCCCCGCCAGGCCCAACATGCCCCCCATCCCCGCCAGGCCCCCCGCCATGCCCCCCGCCAGGCCCAACATGCCCCCCTTCCCCGCCAGGCCCCCGCCATGCCCCCCGCCAGGCCCAACATGCCCCCCATCCCCGCCAGGCCCCCCGCCAGGCCCCCCGCCAGGCCCAACATGCCCCCCATCCCCGCCAGGCCCCCCGCCATGCCCCCCGCCAGGCCCAACATGCCCCCCATCCCCGCCAGGCCCCCAAGCCAGCCAGCGGCCCCAAATCCATATTGAATTAAACTCACTTGTTGGTCTGGAGGACCGTAGAGTAGCGCATACTGGGGGAGGACCCCATCCACAAGTTTCTCCAACTCTTCTCCAGTGAAGGCAGGGGCCCTTTCCCCAGGCGCAGCAGCCATTGTCCCTTCCAGACCGAGGTCACAGCAACACTTGCAGTATAGGTCCTCTCCTGTGAAAGTTCAAGTCGCAAGTGAATAAGTAGATAGAAAATGGCGGTCACGTCGGCGGCGGTGGGTACCGCGGCGGTGCGTACCGCCACCGCCGGCGCCCTTCGCCATTGGCTCTTGAAACCCATAGGCTTCAATGTTAACCAATGCGGCTTTGCGCCGCGGTCTTCGACCGCCTACCGCCACGGTGTGCCACGCCAGCGCATTGACCTCACATCCCATTGTCACACTTCACAGGTCAGGCAGCCGCCATTTCGAGGGTCCACATGGCTCAATTTCAACTGCGTCACACAGGCCTAGGCCTTGCATAGCCACTCAGACACGCCATTCACTGCATAGAGAATCGTTTACTGTGCAAGCTGTGAGTACGTACCTGTGGGTTGCTTGACTGTGTGCTCCATGTTGTCCTTCCTAGGCACCGTCCGCTGGGTTTGGCGAGGAGACGGATGAATCCTCCCGTGTACAGGCCGCTGGTGGACCTGTCGACAATGGAAGCACGCCACATTATCCTGACCTACCGGCTTGACCGTGCCACTATACATGAACTGTGTGCCCAGCTGGAGCCCGACCTGATGTCCCCCATCCGCCAACCCACAGGGATTCCCCCTCTGGTGCAGGTCCTGTCAGTACTCCACTTCTTGGCAAGTGGGTCATTTCAGACAACAGTGGGAATTGCTTCTGGGATGTCTCAGCCCATGTTTTCGAAGGTGTTATCCAGAGTGTTGTCGGCCCTGATGAAATACATGAGGAGCTACATCCTTTTCCCTGAGGTGGGCGAATTGGCTGCAGTGAAGGGTGATTTCTATGCCCTTGGACATATTCCCTACGTCATTGGTGCCATTGATGGGACCCATGTGGCTTTGGTTCCCCCAAGAGACAGGGAGCAGGTGTACAGGAACAGAAAAAGTTACCATTCCATGAACATCCAGGTGGTGTGTTTTGCTGACCAGTACATCTCGCATGTAAATGCCAAATTCCCTGGGTCAGTGCATGACGCCTACATCCTAAGGAATAGCAGCATCCCTTACGTGATGGAACAGCTAGAGAGACACCGTGTATGGCTATTGGGGGACTCTGGGTACCCCAACCTGTCGTGGCTACTGACCCCAGTAAGGAATCCCCGGACCAGGGCAGAGGAACGGTACAATGAGGCCCATGGGCGTACTAGGAGGGTGATCGAACGCACCTTCGGCCTCCTAAAGGCCAGGTTTCGGTGCCTGCATATGACAGGTGGATCCCTAATGTACTCACCTAAGAAGGTGTGTCACATCATCGTGGCCTGCTGCATGCTTCACAACCTGGCTTTGCGCCGCCAGGTGCCTTTCCTGCAGGAGGATGGTCCAGATGGTGGTGTTGTGGCAGCTGTGGAACCTGTGGAGAGTGAAGAGGAGGAAGACGACGGGGATGAAACAGACAACAGGGACAGAATCATTGCACAGTACTTCCAATAGGACACAGGTAACAATTCAAACATAATTTTGTTAATGTAAACTACTCTCCTGCATCTCTGCTGCCTGTCTATTTGCCCCAGTGTATGATGACTGAGTTGTGGCTTTTCCCTCCCTATTTCAGATCTGGGGTCCCCACTACGAGTCCTGTGCTTCGTTTCCCCATGGACTACAGCTTTGTGGCAGCTGTTTGTTGACTTCACTATGTACAAGGACATATTTGCACTGTCATGTCAATTACAATATTTTGAAATCACAGCCAGACTCCAGATAGTTTTGTGCAAAATAGGTGTTTATTTCAGTGCTCAAAATGGGATGGGTGGTTTCAAGTGGGTGTGGGCTATGGTGAAGGAATGTCCATGGCAGAGTCCAGAGTAACAGTCACACAGGTGCATTGTCCATAGGCCTGTGGAGAGATGGAGCATGGGCAGTTCAAGGATGGACAGGGTGACAATGTGGGACAGTGGGATGACATCAGGTGGTATCCTTTGCTGGCGGGGGTCTTGACATCCTACTCTGTCTTCTTGCGAGATCTCAGGGCCCTCTTGCGGGGTGGTTCTTCTCCTGCAGGAGGTGGGGGTCTGGTGGTCTGCTGTTGTGCGGGGGCCTCCTGTCCACTAGCGCCGGCGGAGGTGGTTGGCTGTTCTTGGTCCAGGCTAGTGGCAGGGGCCCTTTGTTGTTGTTGAGTGTCCGTCCTGGTGTTGATGAGTTCCTGCAGCAGCCCTACCATGGTAACCAGGGTGGAGGTGAGGGCTCTGATGTCCTCCCTGTACCCCCGATAGTGTTCCTCCTGCAGTACCTGGATCTCCTGGAACCGGGCCAGTACCGTCGCCATCGTCTCCTGGGAGCGGTTGTATGCTCCCATGATGGTGGTGAGGGCCTCGTGGAGAGTGTGTTCCCTGGGCCCGTCCCCCCCCTGTCACACAGCTGCCCTCCGAGTTGCCCTGTTTCCCTGGGCCTCTGCCCCCTGGCCGGTGTGCCCACTACCACTGCCCCCAGGTCCCTGTTGTTGTTGGGGTGGTGGGTTATCCTGGGTGCCCTGTAGTGGTAGACACACCGCAGATTGACGCGCCCTGGAGACAGAGGCATGGGCCCGCTGGGTGGGAGCTGTGCTGGTGTTCCCAGAGGGGTTTGGGTCTGTAGTGGCCTGTGCCTGTGCGAGGGGAACCGACTGTCCAGAGGTCCCCGATGGTCCGGGCTGGTCATCAGTGTCCAGGTCGACAGAGCTGCTGTCATCGCTAACGGCCTCTTGGGTGGGGGGGGTGGAGAATTCTGGGCCCTCCGTGGCGGTGTGTTGGCGGTCGGGTCCTGCAGGGTTATAGAGGTATGGTTATAGTTTCAATGTGTGCCATATGGGTGTATCTGTGGGTTCCCGTGTCCCCAAGTGCTGGCATTCGTGTGTGGGGGCTTTGGTGAGGGTGGCTTGTGGGGGGGATGTGTATATGCATTGGGCATGCTTTGGTGATGGGTGTCCATGCTTAGTGGACGCATGCAGGCCTAGGTTTTGGGATGTGTGGGTTGTGATGGTGAGACATTGGCAGGGAATAGGTGTGCTGGGGGTGGGGGTGAGGATGGTGGTGGGGTGAGGATGGTGGTGGGGGTGAGGGTGGGGGTGAGGATGGGGGTGGGGGTGAGGGTGGGGTTCGAGGATGGGGGTGAGGGTTGGGGTATGATTTGGCATGCAGGTGGGGGGGAAGCAGTAGTGAAGCTTCAACTTACCAGAATCCATTTCTCCGCCGACTCCTGCGAGGCCGTCAGGATGCAGGATGTTCAAGACTTCCTCCTCCCATGTTGTAAATTGTGGGGGTTGAGGTGGGGGTCCTCCGCCAGTCTTCTGCACGGCGATGTTGTGCCTGGATACCATGGAACGCACCTTCCCCCGTAGGTCGTTCCATCGCTTCCTGATGTCTTCCCGATTTCTGGGGTGCTGTCCCACAGCGTTGACCCTGTCGACAATCCTCTGCCATAGCTCCGTCCTCCGGGCAATGCTGGTGTATTGGATCTGTGTGCCGAAGAGCTAGGGCTCTACCCGAACGATTTCCTCCACCATGACCCTGAGTTCTTCGTCTGAGAAGCGGGGGTGTCTTTGGGGTGCCATGGAGTGGTGTGTATGATGTGTGGGGTGGAGTATGTGTAGTTAAGTGTGTTGAGTGTGGTGGTGTGTGTTGTTTTGTGTGTGGATATTGTGTGGGTGATGGTGTAGTGTGCCTCTGTGTGATGGTGTTCTGTGATCGCTGCTGTGTCTCTCAGTGCTTCTTTTTGGATTTTGGTCGAAGGGGTTTGTGGGTGATGTGGGTGTGTGTTTTATATTGTATTGTGTGTGTGGGAGTGGTGTGTGTATGTGTATCAGGTGTGTGGAATTCAAATCGGCCAATGTGGCTGAGTTTTGTTCGTTTGTGTGTATTCTGACCGCGGCGGTGTGTACCGCCAATGGAAAACCGCGTTTGAAAGACCGCCGCGTGGATTCGTGGGTCGTAATGGCATGGGCGTATTTCTGTTGGCGTGACGGTGGAGGTTTTGTCACCTCCACTTTTCCGCCGACCGCTGGTCTGGCGGTCTGTTGTGGCTGTCGGATTTTCGGAGGTTTGGCTGCTGCGGGTCAGAATGACCGTGGCGGGTTACCGCGACCGCGGCGGAATTATGGAGGATTTCTGACCGGCGGTAGGCGCCTTTTACCGCCGAGGTCAGAATGACCACCCATATGTCTTCACAAATATAAGAGACTCTGACAAGAAAGAACAATTTGTGAATTCTGTTACAAAAACTAAAGCAGATTTATATACGTAGCCTTGGGCGAATTCCAGTGGGGACAAGCGATTGTACCTTGATTTTAACTATTGAGGGTGTAAATAATAGTAGTTTTACAGCTTCACATAATACATATTGTGTTTGTGGTAACTATGGATATTACCATCTACCTGTTGGGTGGTCAGGTGTGTGTTATGTATCTTTTCTATTACCCCCTGTGTTTTTGGCACCTGCATCATATCACCGAGATTTTGAACTGTTCAATGACATCATTAAAAATAGATATAAAAGGACAATAAGTACAAATGAGGTAGACCAAACGGACACTAGCCTGCGACAATATGTTGATTTTAATTTAGGGTTGTTCTCATTTGTGGGTGCTGCGTTAAACAGTAGGAAAGTGAGACGATTGACTAGGGTTGTGGAAGCTGTTACCAATCAGGCAGCTCTGGCACTTGGGAATATTACAGAGGAGCTCCAAATTGCGAGGATTGTAGCGCTCCAAAATCGTATGGTACTAGATGTGATATTAACTTTTCAAATAGCACACTTGGTATTGGTACCACTTTAGGGACAACTTAACACACACTTGAATGTGTATGACTATTGGAATTTTCCATATTAGAGGGATACTTCTTTGTGTGTGCTCTGTTCGCATTTTTTCGCAGAGTTTACTTGCGGGTACAGGTGTTCCTGTCCTGACACACATGTGTGACAACAGACATGTTTTGAATGTATGAGCACCTATAACAATACTTGTCACTATAGGAATGTGCGGCAACTACAGGTTTTCTGTTGTCTATTTCCTTTAATGTTAACTAGATGTGATATTAGCTGATCGAGGTGGTGCAGGTCGCAGCATCGGTAGTAGTTGCTGCATTTTCATTCCAGATCACTCACCTTCAGTATATGATGCAATATCTAAATTGCATAAAATTGCTGCAGAAATTCACACAGAGACTGGTACTTGGACTTTTTCTGGATGGTTTTGGGCTCTTGTTTCCGCTTGGGGCTGGAAACTACTGACTATCCTGTGTGTAATGATTGCAATATTTTTCACATGCTTTATCTGTATTCAGTGTGGTCCAATGTTCTGTTCCATGTGTATTACTGCTTGTATGCCTACCAAAAGAAATATTACAGAAATGAAAGCACAACACAGGATAGATAAGGAAATAGCTGAAAGGATGAGCATAAATATACAAGATGAATATTTAGATTATCCCAGAAAGACGAATGTCTTCAGCTAATGCTGAAAGGGTCGTCTGTTGTAACTTAGTAGCGATTAGATTAAGCATTAGCAGAAGACATCTTGTATTTAGCAACTATTGTGAACATTTTGCAGAATCCATTTTGTATTCATGGCAGCCAGTATCTCTGCTACATGCTGCCATGTGCTCGCCATGTGCTCTGTCCTACCTTCCTGTTAACTACTCTTGAAAATCTGTCTAGTGACAAGTTATATTTAGCATCTCCCACTTTGCACATGCCCAGTAACGTCTGCAGCTGTTAGTAATTAGTAACCAACAGTAATGTGTCTACTAGTCCTTGAAAACTGTTAGCCCCTCCTACCTGTCGACTGTGCTTTTCCATATGACCTTATATGTATATAAGTCTTGCTTCTATAATTGTATCACCTTCTTTTAGCCCCTGCGTGGGTATAAAAGGATAATGCTCTCTTAGTTCAGTGTGCTACTCCAAACATTACCGAAGGGTCCTGTTTGAATTCTGGTACCACCTCATGAGGTTTAATAAACGTTGTCTTTTATTTCAGCTTCTGAGCCAACTTCTTCCTATATGGTGTGAGGACTTTCTGCAGAGAAGGGCGAACGCCTTGCACTAGTAGGCCTTGCTGAGGCTTACTTCGACAGAACAGGACACCGCCGCAACAAGCACCGCAGGCCAGTGAGCGCCAAAGATTCCGACGCTACCTAGGCCGCCACAAGCAGGATCAAGCACTCCGGGCACAAATCCCTCTCCAGAACCAGTGGAGAAAGGCATCCACTACCTCACTCCTTGGCAGGATGAAGCACTCTGGGCACAAAGCCCCCTCCAGAACCAGTGGAGATTCACATCCACTACCTCAGTCCTTGGCAGGATGAAGCACTCTGGGCACAAAGCCCCCCCAGAAGCAGTAGAGATTCACATCCACTACCTCAGTCGTTGTCAGGGTGAAGCACTCTGGGCACAAAGCCCCCTCCAGAACCAGTGGAGATTCACATCCACTACCTCAGTCCTTGGCAGGATGAAGCACTCTGGGCACAAAGCCCCCTCCAGAACCAGTGGAGAAAGGCATCCACTACCTAAGTCCTTTGCACGATGAAGCACTCTGGGCAAAAAGCCCCCTCCAGAACCAGTGGAGATTCACATCCACTACCTCAGTTCTTGGCAGGATGAAGCACTCTGGGCACAAAGCCCCCTCCAGAACCAGTGGAGATTCACATCCACTACCTCAGTCCTTGGCAGTATGAAGCACTCTGGGCACAAATCCCCCTCCACAACCAGTGGAGAAAGGCATCCACTACCTCAGTCCTTGGCAGGATAAAGCACTCTGGGCACAAAGCCCCCTCCAGAACCAGTGAAAATTGACATCCACTACCTCAGTCCTTGGCAGGATGAAGCACTCTGGGCACAAAGCCCCCTCCAGAACCAGTGGAGAAAGGCATCCACTACATCAGTCCTTGGCAGGTTGAAGCACTCTGGGCACAATGCCCCCTCCAGAACCAGTGGAGTACCACATCCACTCACACAGTCCTTGGCAGGATGAAGCACTCTGGGCACAAAGCCCCCTCCAGATCCAGTGGAGAAAGACATCTACTACCTCAGTCCTTGTCAGGATGAAGCACTCTGGGCACAAAGCCCCCTCCAGAACCAGTGGAGATTCACATCCAATACCCCAGTCCTTGGCAGGATGAAGCACTCTGGGCAGAAAGCCCCCTCCAGAACCAGTGGAGGAAGGCATCCACTAACTCAGTCCTTGGCAGGATGAAGCACTCTGGGCACAAAGCCCCCTCCAGAACCAGTGGAGATTCACATCCACTACCTCAGTCCTTGGCAGGATAAAGCACTCTGGGCACAAAGCCCCCTCCAGAACCAGTGGAGAAAGACATCTACTACCTCAGTCCTTGGAAGGATGAAGCACTCTGGGCACAAAGCCCCCTCCAGAACCAGTGGAGATTCACATCCACTACCTCAGTCCTTGGCAGGATGAAGCACTCTGGGCACAAAGCCCCCTCCAGAACCAGTGGAGAAAGGCATCCACTACCTCAGTCCTTGGTACGATGAAGCACTTTGGGCACAAAGCCCCTCCAGAACCAGTTGAGATTCACATGCACTACCTCAGTCCTTGGCAGGATGAAGCACTCTGGGCACAAGCTCCCTCCAGAACCAGTGGAGAAAGGCATCCACTACCTCAGTCCTTTGGCACGATGAAGCACACTGGGCACAAAGCCCCCTCCAGAACCAGTGGAGATTCACATCCACTACCTCAGTCCTTGGCAGGATGAAGCACTCTGGGTACAAAGCCCCCTCCAGAACCAGTGGAGAAAGGCATCCACTACCTCAGTCCTTGGTACGATGCATCACTTTGGGCACAAAGCCCCTCCAGAACCAGTGGAGATTCACATCCACTACCTCAGTCCTTGGCAGGATGAAGCACTCTGGGCACAAGCCCCCTCCAGAACCAGTGGAGAAAGGCATCCACTACCTCAGTCCTTGGCACGATGAAGCAGTCTGGGCACAAAGCCCCCTCCACAAACCAGTGGAGATTCACATCCACTACCTCAGTCCTTGGCAGGAAGAAGCACTCTGGGCACAAAGCCCCCTCCAGAACCAGTGGAGAAAGACATCTACTACCTCAGTCCTTGGCAGGATGAAGCACTCTGGGCACAAAGCCCCCACCAAAAGCAGTGGAGATTCACATCCACTACCTCAGTCCTTGGCAGGATGAAGCACTCTGGGCACAAAGCCCCCTCCAGAACCAGTGGAGAAAGGCATCCACTAACTCAGTCCTTGGCAGGATGAAGCACTCTGGGCACAAAGCCCCCTCCAGAACTAGTGGAGATTTACATCCAATACCTCAGTCCTTGGCAGGATGAAGCACTCTGGGCACAAAGCCCCCACCAGAACCAGTGGAGAAAGGCATCCACTACCTCAGTCCTTGGCAGGTTGAAGCACTCTGGGCACAATGCCCCCTCCAGAACCAGTGGAGTATCACATCCACTCACACAGTCCTTGGCAGGATGAAGCACTCTGGGTACAAAGCCCCCTCCAGAACCAGTGGAGAAAGACATCTACTACCTCAGTCCTTGGCAGGATGAAGCACTCTGGGCACAAAGCCCCCTCCAGAACCAGTGGAGATTCACATCCACTACCTCAGTCCTTGGCAGGATGAATCCTCCCGTGTACAGGCCGCTGGTGGACCTGTCGACAATGGAAGCACGCCACATTATCCTGACCTACCGGCTTGACCGTGCCACTATACATGAACTGTGAGCCCAGCTGGAGCCCGACCTGATGTCCCCCATCCGCCAACCCACAGGGATTCCCCCTCTGGTGCAGGTCCTGTCAGTACTCCACTTCTTGGCAAGTGGGTCATTTCAGACAACAGTGGGAATTGCTTCTGGGATGTCTCAGCCCATGTTTTCGAAGGTGTTATCCAGAGTGTTGTCGGCCCTGATGAAATACATGAGGAGCTACATCCTTTTCCCTGAGGTGGGCGAATTGGCTGCAGTGAAGGGTGATTTCTATGCCCTTGGACATATTCCCAACGTCATTGGTGCCATTGATGGGACCCATGTGGCTTTGGTTCCCCCAAGAGACAGGGAGCAGGTGTACAGGAACAGAAAAAGTTACCATTCCATGAACATCCAGGTGGTGTGTTTTGCTGACCAGTACATCTCGCATGTAAATGCCAAATTCCCTGGGTCAGTGCATGACGCCTACATCCTAAGGAATAGCAGCATCCCTTACGTGATGGAACAGCTAGAGAGACACCGTGTATGGCTATTGGGGGACTCTGGGTACCCCAACCTGTCGTGGCTACTGACCCCAGTAAGGAATCCCCAGACCAGGGCAGAGGAACGGTACAATGAGGCCCATGGGCGTACTAGGAGGGTGATCGAACGCACCTTCGGCCTCCTAAAGGCCAGGTTTCGGTGCCTGCATATGACAGGTGGATCCCTAATGTACTCACCTAAGAAGGTGTGTCACATCATCGTGGCCTGCTGCATGCTTCACAACCTGGCTTTGCGCCGCCAGGTGCCTTTCCTGCAGGAGGATGGTCCAGATGGTGGTGTTGTGGCAGCTGTGGAACCTGTGGAGAGTGAAGAGGAGGAAGACGACGGGGATGAAACAGACAACAGGGACAGAATCATTGCACAGTACTTCCAATAGGACACAGGTAACAATTCAAACATAATTTTGTTAATGTAAACTACTCTCCTGCATCTCTGCTGCCTGTCTATTTGCCCCAGTGTATGATGACTGAGTTGTGGCTTTTCCCTCCCTATTTCAGATCTGGGGTCCCCACTACGAGTCCTGTGCTTCGTTTCCCCATGGACTACAGCTTTGTGGCAGCTGTTTGTTGACTTCACTATGTACAAGGACATATTTGCACTGTCATGTCAATTACAATATTTTGAAATCACAGCCAGACTCCAGATAGTTTTGTGCAAAATAGGTGTTTATTTCAGTGCTCAAAATGGGATGGGTGGTTTCAAGTGGGTGGGGGCTATGGTGAAGGAATGTCCATGGCAGAGTCCAGAGTAACAGTCACACAGGTGCATTGTCCATAGGCCTGTGGAGAGATGGAGCATGGGCAGTTCAAGGATGGACAGGGTGACAATGTGGGACAGTGGGATGACATCAGGTGGTATCCTTTGCTGGCGGGGGTCTTGACATCCTACTCTGTCTTCTTGCGAGATCTCAGGGCCCTCTTGCGGGGTGGTTCTTCTCCTGCAGGAGGTGGGGGTCTGGTGGGCTGCTGTTGTGCGGGGGCCTCCTGTCCACTAGCGCCGGCGGAGGTGGTTGGCTGTTCTTGGTCCAGGCTAGTGGCAGGGGCCCTTTGTTGTTGTTGAGTGTCCGTCCTGGTGTTGATGAGTTTCTGCAGCAGCCCTACCATGGTAACCAGGGTGGAGGTGAGGGCTCTGATGTCCTCCCTGTACCCCCGATAGTGTTCCTCCTGCAGTACCTGGATCTCCTGGAACCGGGCCAGTACCGTCGCCATCGTCTCCTGGGAGCGGTTGTATGCTCCCATGATGGTGGTGAGGGCCTCGTGGAGAGTGTGTTCCCTGGGCCCGTCCCCCCCGTCACACAGCTGCCCTCCGAGTTGCCCTGTTTCCCTGGGCCTCTGCCCCCTGGCCGGTGTGCCCACTACCACTGCCCCCAGGTCCCTGTTGTTGTTGGGGTGGTGGGTTATCCTGGGTGCCCTGTAGTGGTAGACACACCGCAGATTGACGCGCCCTGGAGACAGAGGCATGGGCCCGCTGGGTGGGAGCTGTGCTGGTGTTCCCAGAGGGGTTTGGGTCTGTAGTGGCCTGTGCCTGTGCGAGGGGAACCGACTGTCCAGAGGTCCCCGATGGTCCGGGCTGGTCATCAGTGTCCAGGTCGACAGAGCTGCTGTCATCTCTAACGGCCTCTTGGGTGGGGGGTGTGGAGAATTCTGGGCCCTCCGTGGCGGTGTGTTGGCGGTCGGGTCCTGCAGGGGTATAGAGGTATGGTTATAGTTTCAATGTGTGCCATATGGGTGTATCTGTGGGTTCCCGTGTCCCCAAGTGCTGGCATTCGTGTGTGGGGGCTTTGGAGGGTGGCTTGTGGGGGGGATGTGTATATGCATTGGGCATGCTTTGGTGATGGGTGTCCATGCTTAGTGGACGCATGCAGGCCTAGGTTTTGAGATGTGTGGGTTGTGATGGTGAGACATTGGCAGGGAATAGGTGTGCTGGGGGTGGGGGTGGGGGTGAGGATGGTGGTGGGGGTGAGGATGGTGGTGGGGGTGAGGGTGGGGGTGAGGATGGGGGTGGGGGTGAGGGTGGGGTTCGAGGATGGGGGTGAGGGTTGGGGTATGATTTGGCATGCAGGTGGGGGGGAAGCAGTAGTGAAGCTTCAACTTACCAGAATCCATTTCTCCGCCGACTCCTGCGAGGCCGTCAGGATGCAGGATGTTCAAGACTTCCTCCTCCCATGTTGTAAATTGTGGGGGTTGAGGTGGGGGTCCTCCGCCAGTCTTCTGCACGGCGATGTTGTGCCTGGATACCATGGAACGCACCTTCCCCCGTAGGTCGTTCCATCGCTTCCTGATGTCTTCCCGATTTCTGGGGTGCTGTCCCACAGCGTTGACCCTGTCGACAATCCTCTGCCATAGCTCCGTCCTCCGGGCAATGCTGGTGTATTGGATCTGTGTGCCGAAGAGCTGGGGCTCTACCCGAACGATTTCCTCCACCATGACCCTGAGTTCTTCGTCTGAGAAGCGGGGGTGTCTTTGGGGTGCCATGGAGTGGTGTGTATGATGTGTGGGGTGGAGTATGTGTAGTTAAGTGTGTTGAGTGTGGTGGTGTGTGTTGTTTTGTGTGTGGATATTGTGTGGGTGATGGTGTAGTGTGCCTCTGTGTGATGGTGTTCTGTGATCGCTGCTGTGTCTCTCAGTGCTTCTTTTTGGATTTTGGTCGAAGGGGTTTGTGGGTGATGTGGGTGTGTGTTTTATATTGTATTGTGTGTGTGGGAGTGGTGTGTGTATGTGTATCAGGTGTGTGGAATTCAAATCGGCCAATGTGGCTGAGTTTTGTTCGTTTGTGTGTATTCTGACCGCGGCGGTGTGTACCGCCAATGGAAAACCGCGTTTGAAAGACCGCCGCGTGGATTCGTGGGTCGTAATGGCATGGGCGTATTTCTGTTGGCGTGACGGTGGAGGTTTTGTCACCTCCACTTTTCCGCCGACCGCTGGTCTGGCGGTCTGTTGTGGCTGTCGGATTTTCGGAGGTTTGGCTGCTGCGGGTCAGAATGACCGTGGCGGGTTACCGCGACCGCGGCGGAATTATGGAGGATTTCTGACCGGCGGTAGGCGCCTTTTACCGCCGAGGTCAGAATGACCACCCATATGTCTTCACAAATATAAGAGACTCTGACAAGAAAGAACAATTTGTGAATTCTGTTACAAAAACTAAAGCAGATTTATATATACGTAGCCTTGGGCGAATTCCAGTGGGGACAAGCGATTGTACCTTGATTTTAACTATTGAGGGTGTAAATAATAGTAGTTTTACAGCTTCACATAATACATATTGTGTTTGTGGTAACTATGGATATTACCATCTACCTGTTGGGTGGTCAGGTGTGTGTTATGTATCTTTTCTATTACCCCCTGTGTTTTTGGCACCTGCATCATATCACCGAGATTTTGAACTGTTCAATGACATCATTAAAAATAGATATAAAAGGACAATAAGTACAAATGAGGTAGACCAAACGGACACTAGCCTGCGACAATATGTTGATTTTAATTTAGGGTTGTTCTCATTTGTGGGTGCTGCGTTAAACAGTAGGAAAGTGAGACGATTGACTAGGGTTGTGGAAGCTGTTACCAATCAGGCAGCTCTGGCACTTGGGAATATTACAGAGGAGCTCCAAATTGCGAGGATTGTAGCGTTCCAAAATCGTATGGTACTAGATGTGATATTAACTTTTCAAATAGCACACTCGGTATTGGTACCACTTTAGGGACAACTTAACACACACTTGAATGTGTATGACTATTGGAATTTTCCATATTAGAGGGATACTTCTTTGTGTGTGCTCCGTTCGCATTTTTTCGCAGAGTTTACTTGCGGGTACAGGTGTTCCTGTCCTGACACACATGTGTGACAACAGACATGTTTTGAATGTATGAGCACCTATAACAATACTTGTCACTATAGGAATGTGCGGCAACTACAGGTTTTCTGTTGTCTATTTCCTTTAATGTTAACTAGATGTGATATTAGCTGATCGAGGTGGTGCAGGTCGCAGCATCGGTAGTAGTTGCTGCATTTTCATTCCAGATCACTCACCTTCAGTATATGATGCAATATCTAAATTGCATAAAATTGCTGCAGAAATTCACACAGAGACTGGTACTTGGACTTTTTCTGGATGGTTTTGGGCTCTTGTTTCGCTTGGGGCTGGAAACTACTGACTATCCTGTGTGTAATGATTGCAATATTTTTCACATGCTTTATCTGTATTCAGTGTGGTCCAATGTTCTGTTCCATGTGTATTACTGCTTGTATGCCTACCAAAAGAAATATTACAGAAATGAAAGCACAACACAGGATAGATAAGGAAATAGCTGAAAGGATGAGCATAAATATACAAGATGAATATTTAGATTATCCCAGAAAGACGAATGTCTTCAGCTAATGCTGAAAGGGTCGTCTGTTGTAACTTAGTAGCGATTAGATTAAGCATTAGCAGAAGACATCTTGTATTTAGCAACTATTGTGAACATTTTGCAGAATCCATTTTGTATTCATGGCAGCCAGTATCTCTGCTACATGCTGCCATGTGCTCGCCATGTGCTCTGTCCTACCTTCCTGTTAACTACTCTTGAAAATCTGTCTAGTGACAAGTTATATTTAGCATCTCCCACTTTGCACATGCCCAGTAACGTCTGCAGCTGTTAGTAATTAGTAACCAACAGTAATGTGTCTACTAGTCCTTGAAAACTGTTAGCCCCTCCTACCTGTCGACTGTGCTTTTCCATATGACCTTATATGTATATAAGTCTTGCTTCTATAATTGTACCACCTTCTTTTAGCCCCTGCGTGGGTATAAAAGGATAATGCTCTCTTAGTTCAGTGTGCTACTCCAAACATTACCGAAGGGTCCTGTTTGAATTGTGGTACCACCTCATGAGGTTTAATAAACGTTGTCTTTTATTTCAGCTTCTGTGCCAACTTCTTCCTATATGGTGTGAGGACTTTCTGCAGAGAAGGGCGAACGCCTTGCACTAGTAGGCCTTGCTGAGGCTTACTTCGACAGAACAGGACACCGCCGCAACAAGCACCGCAGGCCAGTGAGCGCCAAAGATTCCGACGCTACCTAGGCCGCCACAAGCAGGATCAAGCACTCCGGGCACAAATCCCTCTCCAGAACCAGTGGAGAAAGGCATCCACTACCTCACTCCTTGGCAGGATGAAGCACTCTGGGCACAAAGCCCCCTCCAGAACCAGTGGAGATTCACATCCACTACCTCAGTCCTTGGCAGGATGAAGCACTCTGGGCACAAAGCCCCCCCAGAAGCAGTAGAGATTCACATCCACTACCTCAGTCGTTGTCAGGGTGAAGCACTCTGGGCACAAAGCCCCCTCCAGAACCAGTGGAGATTCACATCCACTACCTCAGTCCTTGGCAGGATGAAGCACTCTGGGCACAAAGCCCCCTCCAGAACCAGTGGAGAAAGGCATCCACTACCTAAGTCCTTGGCACGATGAAGCACTCTGGGCAAAAAGCCCCCTCCAGAACCAGTGGAGATTCACATCCACTACCTCAGTTCTTGGCAGGATGAAGCACTCTGGGCACAAAGCTCCCTCCAGAACCAGTGGAGATTCACATCCACTACCTCAGTCCTTGGCAGTATGAAGCACTCTGGGCACAAATCCCCCTCCACAACCAGTGGAGAAAGGCATCCACTACCTCAGTCCTTGGCAGGATAAAGCACTCTGGGCACAAAGCCCCCTCCAGAACCAGTGAAAATTGACATCCACTACCTCAGTCCTTGGCAGGATGAAGCACTCTGGGCACAAAGCCCCCTCCAGAACCAGTGGAGAAAGGCATCCACTACATCAGTCCTTGGCAGGTTGAAGCACTCTGGGCACAATGCCCCCTCCAGAACCAGTGGAGTACCACATCCACTCACACAGTCCTTGGCAGGATGAAGCACTCTGGGCACAAAGCCCCCTCCAGATCCAGTGGAGAAAGACATCTACTACCTCAGTCCTTGTCAGGATGAAGCACTCTGGGCACAAAGCCCCCTCCAGAACCAGTGGAGATTCACATCCACTACCCAAGTCCTTGGCAGGATGAAGCACTCTAGGCAGAAAGCCCCCTCCAGAACCAGTGGAGGAAGGCATCCACTAACTCAGTCCTTGGCAGGATGAAGCACTCTGGGCACAAAGCCCCCTCCAGAACCAGTGGAGATTCACATCCACTACCTCAGTCCTTGGCAGGATAAAGCACTCTGGGCACAAAGCCCCCTCCAGAACCAGTGGAGAAAGACTTCTACTACCTCAGTCCTTGGAAGGATGAAGCACTCTGGGCACAAAGCCCCCTCCAGAACCAGTGGAGATTCACATCCACTACCTCAGTCCTTGGCAGGATGAAGCACTCTGGGCACAAAGCCCCCTCCAGAACCAGTGGAGAAAGGCATCCACTACCTCAGTCCTTGGTACGATGAAGCACTTTGGGCACAAAGCCCCTCCAGAACCAGTTGAGATTCACATGCACTACCTCAGTCCTTGGCAGGATGAAGCACTCTGGGCACAAGCTCCCTCCAGAACCAGTGGAGAAAGGCATCCACTACCTCAGTCCTTTGGCACGATGAAGCACACTGGGCACAAAGCCCCCTCCAGAACCAGTGGAGATTCACATCCACTACCTCAGTCCTTGGCAGGATGAAGCACTCTGGGTACAAAGCCCCCTCCAGAACCAGTGGAGAAAGGCATCCACTACCTCAGTCCTTGGTACGATGCATCACTTTGGGCACAAAGCCCCTCCAGAACCAGTGGAGATTCACATCCACTACCTCAGTCCTTGGCAGGATGAAGCACTCTGGGCACAAGCCCCCTCCAGAACCAGTGGAGAAAGGCATCCACTACCTCAGTCCTTGGCACGATGAAGCAGTCTGGGCACAAAGCCCCCTCCACAAACCAGTGGAGATTCACATCCACTACCTCAGTCCTTGGCAGGATGAAGCACTCTGGGCACAAAGCCCCCTCCAGAACCAGTGGAGAAAGACATCTACTACCTCAGTCCTTGGCAGGATGAAGCACTCTGGGCACAAAGCCCCCTCCAAAACCAGTGGAGATTCACATCCACTACCTCAGTCCTTGGCAGGATGAAGCACTCTGGGCACAAAGCCCCCTCCAGAACCAGTGGAGAAAGGCATCCACTAACTCAGTCCTTGGCAGGATGAAGCACTCTGGGCACAAAGCCCCCTCCAGAACTAGTGGAGATTTACATCCAATACCTCAGTCCTTGGCAGGATGAAGCACTCTGGGCACAAAGCCCCCACCAGAACCAGTAGAGAAAGGCATCCACTACCTCAGTCCTTGGCAGGTTGAAGCACTCTGGGCACAATGCCCCCTCCAGAACCAGTGGAGTATCACATCCACTCACACAGTCCTTGGCAGGATGAAGCACTCTGGGTACAAAGCCCCCTCCAGAACCAGTGGAGAAAGACATCTACTACCTCAGTCCTTGGCAGGATGAAGCACTCTGGGCACAAAGCCCCCTCCAGAACCAGTGGAGATTCACATCCACTACCTCAGTCCTTGGCAGGATGAAGTACTCTGGGCACAAAGCCCCCTCCAGAACCAGTGGAGATTCACATCTACTACCTCAGTCCTTGGCAGGATGAAGCACTCTGGGCACAAAGCCCCCTCCAGAACCAGTGGAGATTCACATCCACTTCCTCAGTCCTTGGCAGGATGAAGCACTCTGGGCACAAAGCCCCCTCCAGAACCAGTGGAGAAAGGCATCCACTACCTCAGTCCTTGGTACGATGAAGCACTTTGGGCACAAAGCCCCTCCAGAACCAGTGGAGATTCAGATCCACTACCTCAGTCCTTGGCAGGATAAAGCACTCTGGGCACAAGCCCCCTCCAGAACCAGTGGAGAAAGGCATCCACTACCTCAGTCCTTGGCACGATGAAGCACTCTGGGCACAAAGCCCCCTCCAGAACCAGTGGAGATTCACATCCACTACCTCAGTCCTTGGCAGGATGAAGCACTCTGGGCACAAAGCCCCCTCCAGATCCAGTGGAGAAAGACATCTACTACCTCAGTCCTTGTCAGGATGAAGCACTCTGGGCACAAAGCCCCCTCCAGAACCAGTGGAGATTCACATCCACTACCCCAGTCCTTGGCAGGATGAAGCACTCTGGGCAGAAAGCCCCCTCCAGAACCAGTGGAGGAAGGCATCCACTAACTCAGTCCTTGGCAGGATGAAGCACTCTGGGCACAAAGCCCCCTCCAGAACCAGTGGAGATTCACATCCACTACCTCAGTCCTTGGCAGGATAAAGCACTCTGGGCACAAAGCCCCCTCCAGAACCAGTGGAGAAAGACATCTACTACCTCAGTCCTTGGAAGGATGAAGCACTCTGGGCACAAAGCCCCCTCCAGAACCAGTGGAGATTCACATCCACTACCTCAGTCCTTGGCAGGATGAAGCACTCTGGGCACAAAGCCCCCTCCAGAACCAATGGAGAAAGGCATCCACTACCTCAGTCCTTGGTACGATGAAGCACTTTGGGCACAAAGCCCCTCCAGAACCAGTTGAGATTCACATGCACTACCTCAGTCCTTGGCAGGATGAAGCACTCTGGGCACAAGCTCCCTCCAGAACCAGTGGAGAAAGGCATCCACTACCTCAGTCCTTTGGCACGATGAAGCACACTGGGCACAAAGCCCCCTCCAGAACCAGTGGAGATTCACATCCACTACCTCAGTCCTTGGCAGGAGGAAGCACTCTGGGTACAAAGCCCCCTCCAGAACCAGTGGAGAAAGGCATCCACTACCTCAGTCCTTGGTACGATGCATCACTTTGGGCACAAAGCCCCTCCAGAACCAGTGGAGATTCACATCCACTACCTCAGTCCTTGGCAGGATGAAGCACTCTGGGCACAAGCCCCCTCCAGAACCAGTGGAGAAAGGCATCCACTACCTCAGTCCTTGGCACGATGAAGCAGCCTGGGCACAAAGCCCCCTCCACAAACCAGTGGAGATTCACATCCACTACCTCAGTCCTTGGCAGGATGAAGCACTCTGGGCACAAAGCCCCCTCCAGAACCAGTGGAGAAAGACATCTACTACCTCAGTCCTTGGCAGGATGAAGCACTCTGGGCACAAAGCCCCCTCCAAAACCAGTGGAGATTCACATCCACTACCTCAGTCCTTGGCAGGATGAAGCACTCTGGGCACAAAGCCCCCTCCAGAACCAGTTGAGAAAGGCATCCACT
Organism: Pleurodeles waltl; assembly: GCF_031143425.1. Lineage (NCBI taxonomy): Eukaryota > Metazoa > Chordata > Amphibia > Caudata > Salamandridae > Pleurodeles > Pleurodeles waltl. The sequence goes on from NC_090437.1 coordinate 994,711,117, forward strand.
AACTCAGTCCTTGGCAGGATGAAGCACTCTGGGCACAAAGCCCCCTCCAGAACTAGTGGAGATTTACATCCAATACCTCAGTCCTTGGCAGGATGAAGCACTCTGGGCACAAAGCCCCCACCAGAACCAGTGGAGAAAGGCATCCACTACCTCAGTCCTTGGCAGGTTGAAGCACTCTGGGCACAATGTCCCCTCCAGAACCAGTGGAGTATCACATCCACTCACACAGTCCTTGGCAGGATGAAGCACTCTGGGTACAAAGCCCCCTCCAGAACCAGTGGAGAAAGACATCTACTACCTCAGTCCTTGGCAGGATGAAGCACTCTGGGCACAAAGCCCCCTCCAGAACCAGTGGAGATTCACATCCACTACCTCAGTCCTTGGCAGGATGAAGTACTCTGGGCACAAAGCCCCCTCCAGAACCAGTGGAGATTCACATCTACTACCTCAGTCCTTGGCAGGATGAAGCACTCTGGGCACAAAGCCCCCTCCAGAACCAGTGGAGATTCACATCCACTTCCTCAGTCCTTGGCAGGATGAAGCACTCTGGGCACAAAGCCCCCTCCAGAACCAGTGGAGAAAGGCATCCACTACCTCAGTCCTTGGTACGATGAAGCACTTTGGGCACAAAGCCCCTCCAGAACCAGTGGAGATTCACATCCACTACCTCAGTCCTTGGCAGGATAAAGCACTCTGGGCACAAGCCCCCTCCAGAACCAGTGGAGAAAGGCATCCACTACCTCAGTCCTTGGCATGATGAAGCACTCTGGGCACAAAGCCCCCTCCAGAACCAGTGGAGATTCACATCCACTACCTCAGTCCTTGGCAGGATGAAGCACTCTGGGCACAAAGCCCCCTCCAGAACCAGTGAAGAAAGACATCTACTACCTCAGTCCTTGGCAGGATGAAGCACTCTGGGCACAAAGCCCCCTCCAGAACCAGTGGAGATTCACATCCACTACCTCAGTCCATGGCAGGATGAAGCACTCTGGGCACAAAGCCCCCTCCAGAACAGTGGAGAAAGGCATCCATTAACTCAGTCCTTGGCAGGATGAAGCACTCTGGGCACAAAGCCCCCTCCAGAACTAGTGGAGATTTACATCCAATACCTCAGTCCTTGGTAGGATGAAGCACTCTGGGCACAAAGCCCCCTCCAGAACCAGTGGAGACTCACATCCCCTACCTTAGTCCTTGGCAGGATGAAGCACTCTGGGCACAAAGCCCCCCCAGAGCCAGGGGAGATTCACATCCACTACCTCAGTCCATGGCAGGATGAAGCACTCTGGGCACAAAGCCCCCTCCAGAACCAGTGGAGATTCACATCCACTACCTCAGTCCTTGGCAGGATGAAGCACTCTGGGCACAAGCCCCCTCCAGAACCAGTGGAGAAAGGCATCCACTACCTCAGTCCTTGGTACGATGAAGCACTTTGGGCACAAAGCCCCTCCAGAACCAGTGGAGATTCACATCCACTACCTCAGTCCTTGGCAGGATGAAGCACTCTGGGCACAAGCCCCCTCCAGAACCAGTGGAGAAAGGCATCCACTACCTCAGTCCTTGGTACGATGAAGCACTTTGGGCACAAAGCCCCTCCAGAACCAGTGGAGATTCACATCCACTACCTCAGTCCTTGTCAGGATGAAGCACTCTGGGCACAAAGCCCCCTCCAGAACCAGTGGAGATTCACATCCACTACCCCAGTCCTTGGCAGGATGAAGCACTCTGGGCAGAAAGCCCCCTCCAGAACCAGTGGAGGAAGGCATCCACTAACTCAGTCCTTGGCAGGATGAAGCACTCTGGGCACAAAGCCCCCTCCAGAACCAGTGGAGATTCACATCCACTACCTCAGTCCTTGGCAGGATAAAGCACTCTGGGCACAAAGCCCCCTCCAGAACCAGTGGAGAAAGACATCTACTACCTCAGTCCTTGGAAGGATGAAGCACTCTGGGCACAAAGCCCCCTCCAGAACCAGTGGAGATTCACATCCACTACCTCAGTCCTTGGCAGGATGAAGCACTCTGGGTACAAAGCCCCCTCCAGAACCAGTGGAGAAAGGCATCCACTACCTCAGTCCTTGGTACGATGCATCACTTTGGGCACAAAGCCCCTCCAGAACCAGTGGAGATTCACATCCACTACCTCAGTCCTTGGCAGGATGAAGCACTCTGGGCACAAGCCCCCTCCAGAACCAGTGGAGAAAGGCATCCACTACCTCAGTCCTTGGCACGATGAAGCAGTCTGGGCACAAAGCCCCCTCCACAAACCAGTGGAGATTCACATCCACTACCTCAGTCCTTGGCAGGATGAAGCACTCTGGGCACAAAGCCCCCTCCAGAACCAGTGGAGAAAGACATCTACTACCTCAGTCCTTGGCAGGATGAAGCACTCTGGGCACAAAGCCCCCTCCAAAACCAGTGGAGATTCACATCCACTACCTCAGTCCTTGGCAGGATGAAGCACTCTGGGCACAAAGCCCCCTCCAGAACCAGTGGAGAAAGGCATCCACTAACTCAGTCCTTGGCAGGATGAAGCACTCTGGGCACAAAGCCCCCTCCAGAACTAGTGGAGATTTACATCCAATACCTCAGTCCTTGGCAGGATGAAGCACTCTGGGCACAAAGCCCCCACCAGAACCAGTGGAGAAAGGCATCCACTACCTCAGTCCTTGGCAGGTTGAAGCACTCTGGGCACAATGCCCCCTCCAGAACCAGTGGAGTATCACATCCACTCACACAGTCCTTGGCAGGATGAAGCACTCTGGGTACAAAGCCCCCTCCAGAACCAGTGGAGAAAGACATCTACTACCTCAGTCCTTGGCAGGATGAAGCACTCTGGGCACAAAGCCCCCTCCAGAACCAGTGGAGATTCACATCCACTACCTCAGTCCTTGGCAGGATGAAGTACTCTGGGCACAAAGCCCCCTCCAGAACCAGTGGAGATTCACATCTACTACCTCAGTCCTTGGCAGGATGAAGCACTCTGGGCACAAAGCCCCCTCCAGAACTAGTGGAGATTCACATCCACTTCCTCAGTCCTTGGCAGGATGAAGCACTCTGGGCACAAAGCCCCCTCCAGAACCAGTGGAGAAAGGCATCCACTACCTCAGTCCTTGGTACGATGAAGCACTTTGGGCACAAAGCCCCTCCAGAACCAGTGGAGATTCACATCCACTACCTCAGTCCTTGGCAGGATAAAGCACTCTGGGCACAAGCCCCCTCCAGAACCAGTGGAGAAAGGCATCCACTACCTCAGTCCTTGGCATGATGAAGCACTCTGGGCACAAAGCCCCCTCCAGAACCAGTGGAGATTCACATCCACTACCTCAGTCCTTGGCAGGATGAAGCACTCTGGGCACAAAGCCCCCTCCAGAACCAGTGAAGAAAGACATCTACTACCTCAGTCCTTGGCAGGATGAAGCACTCTGGGCACAAAGCCCCCTCCAGAACCAGTGGAGATTCACATCCACTACCTCAGTCCATGGCAGGATGTAGCACTCTGGGCACAAAGCCCCCTCCAGAACAGTGGAGAAAGGCATCCATTAACTCAGTCCTCGGCAGGATGAAGCACTCTGGGCACAAAGCCCCCTCCAGAACTAGTGGAGATTTACATCCAATACCTCAGTCCTTGGTAGGATGAAGCACTCTGGGCACAAAGCCCCCTCCAGAACCAGTGGAGACTCACATCCCCTACCTTAGTCCTTGGCAGGATGAAGCACTCTGGGCACAAAGCCCCCCCAGAGCCAGGGGAGATTCACATCCACTACCTCAGTCCTTGGCAGGATGAAGCACTCTGGGCACAAGCCCCCTCCAGAACCAGTGGAGAAAGGCATCCACTACCTCAGTCCTTGGTACGATGAAGCACTTTGGGCACAAAGCCCCTCCAGAACCAGTGGAGATTCACATCCACTACCTCAGTCCTTGGCAGGATGAAGCACTCTGGGCACAAGCCCCCTCCAGAACCAGTGGAGAAAGGCATCCACTACCTCAGTCCTTGGTACGATGAAGCACTTTGGGCACAAAGCCCCTCCAGAACCAGTGGAGATTCACATCCACTACCTCAGTCCTTGGCAGGATGAAGCACTCTGGGCACAAAGCCCCCTCCAGAACCAGTGGAGATTCACATCCACTACCTCAGTCCTTGGCAATATGAAGCACTCTGGGCACAAATCCCCCTCCACAACCAGTGGAGAAAGGCATCCACTACCTCAGTCCTTGGCAGGATAAAGCACTCTGGGCACAAAGCCCCCTCCAGAACCAGTGAAGATTCACATCCACTACCTCAGTCCTTGGCAGGATGAAGCACTCTGGGCACAAAGCCCCCTCCAGAACCAGTGGAGAAAGGCATCCACTACCTAAGTCCTTGGCAGGTTGAAGCACTCTGGGCACAATGCCCCCTCCAGAACCAGTGGAGTATCACATCCACTCACACAGTCCTTGGCAGGATGAAGCACTCTGGGCACAAAGCCCCCTCCAGAACCAGTGGAGAAAGACATCTACTACCTCAGTCCTTTTCAGGATGAAGCACTCTGGGCACAAAGCCCCCTCCAGAACCAGTGGAGATTCACATCCACTACCTCAGTCCTTGGCAGGATGAAGCACTCTGGGCACAAAGCCCCCTCCAGAACCAGTGGAGATTCACATCTACTACCTCAGTCCTTGGCAGGATGAAACACTCTGGGCACAAAGCCCCCTCCAGAACCAGTGGAGATTCACATCCACATCCTCAGTCCTTGGCAGGATGAAGCACTCTGGGCACAAAGCCCCCTCCAGAACCAGTGGAGAAAGGCATCCACTACCTCAGTCCTTGGTACGATGAAGCACTTTGGGCACAAAGCCCCTCCAGAACCAGTGGAGATTCACATCCACTACCTCAGTCCTTGGCAGGATGAAGCACTCTGGGCACAAGCCCCCTCCAGAACCAGTGGAGAAAGGCATCCACTACCTCTGTCCTTGGCACGATGAAGCACTCTGGGCACAAAGCCCCCTCCAGAACCAGTGGAGATTCACATCCACTACCTCAGTCCTTGGCAGGATGAAGCACTCTGGGCACAAAGCCCCCTCCAGAACCAGTGAAGAAAGACATCTACTACCTCAGTCCTTGGGAGGATGAAGCACTCTGGGCACAAAGCCCCCTCCAGAACCAGTGGAGATTCACATCCACTACCTCAGTCCATGGCAGGATGAAGCACTCTGGGCACAAAGTCCCCTCCAGAACCAGTGGAGAAAGGCATCCACTAACTCAGTCCTCGGCAGGATGAAGCACTCTGGGCACAAAGCCCCCTCCAGAACTAGTGGAGATTTACATCCAATACCTCAGTCCTTGGTAGGATGAAGCACTCTGGGCACAAAGCCCCCTCCAGAACCAGTGGAGACTCACATCCACTACCTCAGTCCTTGGCAGGATGAAGCACTCTGGGCACAAGCCCCCTCCAGAACCAGTGGAGAAAGGCATCCACTACCTCAGTCCTTGGTACGATGAAGCACTTTGGGCACAAAGCCCCTCCAGAACCAGTGGAGATTCACATCCACTACCTCAGTCCTTGGCAGGATGAAGCACTCTGGGCAGAAAGCCCCCTCCAGAACCAGTGGAGAAAGGCATCCACTACCTAAGTCCTTGGCACAATGAAGCACTCTGGGTACAAAGCCCCCTCCAGAACCAGTGGAGATTCACATCCACTACCTCAGTCCTTGGCAGGATGAAGCACTCTGGGCACAAAGCCCCCTCCAGAACCAGTGGAGATTCACATCCACTACCTCAGTCCTTGGCAATATGAAGCACTCTGGGCACAAATCCCCCTCCACAACCAGTGGAGAAAGGCATCCACTACCTCAGTCCTTGGCAGGATAAAGCACTCTGGGCACAAAGCCCCCTCCAGAACCAGTGAAGATTCACATCCACTACCTCAGTCCTTGGCAGGATGAAGCACTCTGGGCACAAAGCCCCCTCCAGAACCAGTGGAGAAAGGCATCCACTACCTCAGTCCTTGGCAGGTTGAAGCACTCTGGGCACAATGCCCCCTCCAGAACCAGTGGAGTATCACATCCACTCACACAGTCCTTGGCAGGATGAAGCACTCTGGGCACAAAGCCCCCTCCAGAACCAGTGGAGAAAGACATCTACTACCTCAGTCCTTGGCAGGATGAAGCACTCTGGGCACAAAGCCCCCTCCAGAACCAGTGGAGATTCACATCCACTACCCCAGTCCTTGGCAGGATGAAGCACTCTGGGCAGAAAGCCCCCTCCAGAACCAGTGGAGGAAGGCATCCACTAACTCAGTCCTTGGCAGGATGAGGCACTCTGGGCACAAAGCCCCCTCCAGAACCAGTGGAGATTTACATCCAATACCTCAGTCCTTGGCAGGATGAAGCACTCTGGGCACAAAGCCCCCTCCAGAACCAGTGGAGATTCACATCCACTACCTCAGTCCTTGGCAGGATGAAGCACTCTGGGCACAAAGCCCCCTCCAGAACCAGTGGAGATTCACATCTACTACCTCAGTCCTTGGCAGGATGAAGCACTCTGGGCACAAAGCCCCCTCCAGAACCAGTGGAGATTCACATCCACTACCTCAGTCCTTGGCAGGATGAAGCACTCTGGGCACAAAGCCCCCTCCAGAACCAGTGGAGAAAGGCATCCACTACCTCAGTCCTTGGTACAATGAAGCACTTTGGGCACAAAGCCTCTCCAGAACCAGTGGAGATTCACATCCACTACCTCAGTCCTTGGCAGGACGAAGCACTCTGGGCACAAGCCCCCTCCAGAACCAGTGGAGAAAGGCATCCACTACCTCAGTCTTTGGCAGGATAAAGCACTCTGGGCACAAAGCCCCCTCCAGAACCAGTGAAGATTCACATCCACTACCTCAGTCCTTGGCAGGTTGAAGCACTCTGGGCACAATGCCCCCTCCAGAACCAGTGGAGAAAGGCATCCACTACCTCAGACCTTGGCAGGTTGAAGCACTCTGGGCACAAAGCCCCCTCCAGAACCAGTGGAGATTCACATCCACTACCTCAGTCCTTGGCAGGATGAAGCACTCTGGGCACAAAGCCCCCTCCAGAACCAGTGAAGAAAGACATCTACTACCTCAGTCCTTGGCAGGATGAAGCACTCTGGGCACAAAGCCCCCTCCAGAACCAGTGGAGATTCACATCCACTACCTCAGTCCATGGCAGGATGAAGCACTCTGGGCACAAAGCTACCTCCAGAACCAGTGGAGAAAGGCATCCACTAACTCAGTCCTTGGTAGGATGAAGCACTCTGGGCACAAAGCCCCCTCCAGAACCAGCGGAGACTCACATCCACTATCTCAGTCCTTGGCAGGATGAAGCACTCTGGGCACAAAGCCCCCTCCAGAACCAGTGGAGATTCACATCCACTACCTCAGTCCTTGGCAGGATGAAGCACTCTGGACACGAGCCCCCTCCAGAACCAGTGGAGATTCACATCCACTACCTCAGTCCTTGGCAGGATGAAGCACTCTGGGCACAAGCCCCCTCCAGAACCAGTGGAGAAAGGCATCCACTACCTCAGTCCTTGGCACGATGAAGCACTCTGGGCACAAAGCCCCCTCCAGAACCAGTGGAGATTCACATCCACTACCTCAGTCCTTGGCAGGATGAAGCACTCTGGGCACAAAGCCCCCTCCAGAACCAGTGGAGATTCACATCCATTACCTCAGTCCTTGGCAGGATGAAGCACTATGGGCACAAAGCCCCCCCCCAGAACCAGTGGAGAAAGGCATCTACTACCTCAGTACTTGGAAGGATGAAGCACTCTGGGCACAAAGCCCCCTCCACAACCAGTGGTGATTCACATCCACTACCTCAGTCCTTGGCAGGATGAAGCACTCTGGGCACAAAGCCCCCTCCAGCACCAGTGGAGAAAGGCATCCACTACCTCTGTCCTTGGCAGGATGAAGCACTCTGGGCACAAAGCCCCCTCCAGAACCAGTGGAGAAAGGCATCCCCTTCCGCAGTCCTTGGCAGGATGAAGCACTCTGGGCACAAAGCCCCCTCCAGAACCAGTGGAGATTCACATCCACTACCTCAGTCCTTGGCAGGATGAAGCACTCTGGGCACAAAGCCCCCTCCAGAAACAGTGGAGATTCACATCCACTACCCCAGTCCTTGGCAGGATGAAGCACTCTGGGCAGAAAGCCCCCTCCAGAACCAGTGGAGGAAGGCATCCACTAACTCAGTCCTTGGCAGGATGAAGCACTCTGGGCACAAAGCCCTCTCCAGAACCAGTGGAGATTTACATCCAATACCTCAGTCCTTGGCAGGATGAAGCACTCTGGGCACAAAGCCCCCTCCAGAACCAGTGGAGATTCACATCCACTACCTCAGTCCTTGGCAGGATGAAGCACTCTGGGCACAAAGCCCCCTCCAGAACCAGTGGAGATTCACATCTACTACCTCAGTCCTTGGCAGGATGAAGCACTCTGGGCACAAAGCCCCCTCCAGAACCAGTGGGGATTCACATCCACTACCTCAGTCCTTGGCAGGATGAAGCACTCTGGGCACAAAGCCCCCTCCAGAACCAGTGGAGAAAGGCATCAACTACCTCAGTCCTTGGTACGATGAAGCACTTTGGCCACAAAGCCCCTCCAGAACCAGTGGAGATTCACATCCACTACCTCAGTCCTTGGCAGGACGAAGCACTCTGGGCACAAGCCCCCTCCAGAACCAATGGAGAAAGGCATCCACTACCTCAGTCCTTGGCACAATGAAGCAATCTGGGCACAAAGCCCCCTCCAGAATCAGTGGAGATTCACATCCACTACCTCAGTCCTTGGCAGGATGAAGCACTCTGGGCACAAAGCCCCCTCCAGAACCAGTGGAAAAAGACATCTACTACCTCAGTCCTTGGCAGGATGAAGCACTCTGGGCACAAAGCCCCCTCCAGAACCAGTGGAGATTCACATCCACTACCTCTGTCCTTGGCAGGATGAAGCACTCTGGGCACAAAGCCCCCTCCAGAACCAGTGGAGAAAGGCATCCACTAACTCAGTCCTTGGCAGGATGAAGCACTCTGGGCACAAAGCCCCCTCCAGAACTAGTGGAGATTTACATCCAATACCTCAGTCCTTGGCAGGATGAAGCACTCTGGGCACAAAGCCCCCTCCAGAACCAGTGGAGACTCACATCCACTACCTCAGTCCTTGGCAGGATGAAGCACTCTGGGCACAAAGCCCCCCCAGAACCAGTGGAGATTCACATCCACTACCTCAGTCCTTGGCAGGATGAAGCACTCTGGGCACAAAGCCCCCTCCAGAACCAGTGGAGATTCACATCCACTACCTCAGTCCTTGGCAGGATGAAGCACTCTGGGCACGAGCCCCCTCCAGAACCACTGGAGAAAGGCATCCACTACCTCAGTCCTTGGTACGATGAAGCACTTTGTGCACAAAGCCCCTCCAGAACCAGTGGAGATTCACATCCACTACCTCAGTCCTTGGCAGGATGAAGCACTCTGGGCACAAGCCCCCTCCAGAACCAGTGGAGAAAGGCATCCACTACCTTAGTCCTTGGCACAATGAAGCACTCTGGGCACAAAGCCCCCTCCAGAACCAGTGGAGATTCACATCCACTACCTCAGTCCTTGGCAGGATGAAGCACTCTGGGCACAAAGCCCCCTCCAGAACCAGTGGAGATTCACATCCATTACCTCAGTCCTTGGCAGGATGAAGCACTATGGGCACAAAGCCCCCCCAGAACCAGTGGAGAAAGGTATCTACTACCTCAGTCCTTGGAAGGATGAAGCACTCTGGGCACAAAGCCCCCTCCACAACCAGTGGTGATTCACATCCACTACCTCAGTCCTTGGCAGGATGAAGCACTCTGGGCACAAAGCCCCCTCCAGCACCAGTGGAGAAAGGCATCCACTACCTCTGTCCTTGGCAGGATGAAGCACTCTGGGCACAAAGGCCCCTCCAGAACCAGTGGAGAAAGGCATCCACTACCTCAGTCCATGGCAGGATGAAGCACTCTGGGCACAAAGCCCCCTCCAGAACCAGTGGAGATTCACATCCACTACCTCAGTCCTTGGCAGGATGAAGCACTCTGGGCACAAAGCCCCCTCCAGAACCAGTGGAGAAAGGCATCCACTACCTCAGTCCTTGGCAGGATGAAGCACTCTGGGCACAAAGCCCCCTCCAGAGCCAGTGGAGAAAGGCATCCACTTGAGAGACTGTGGCTTTGCACTCCCCAGGATAAAGCAGTGGGCAACCCACCCACTGAAAAGACTTGAGAGACTGTGGCTTTGCACTCCCCAGGATTAAGCAGTGGGCAAACCACCCATTGGAGAGACTTGAGAGACTCTGGCTTTACACTCCCCAGGATAAATCAGTGGGCAAACCACCCACTGGAGAGACTTGAGAGACTGTGACTTTGCACTCCCCAGGATAAAGCAGTAGGCAAACCACCCACTGGAGAGACTTGGGAGACTGTGGCTTTGCTCTTCCCAGGATAAAGCAGTGGGAAACCACACACTTGAGTGACTTGAGAGACTGTGGCTTTGCACTCCCCAGGATGCAGCAGTGGGCAAGCCACCCTCTTGAGAGACTTGAGAGACTGTGGCTTTGCACTCCCCAGGATGCAGCAGTGGGCAAACCACCCACTTGAGAGACTTGAGAGACTGTGGCTTTGCACTCCCCAGGATGCAGCAGTGGGCAAACCACCCACTTGAGAGACTTGAGAGACTGTGGCTTTGCATCCCCCAGGATGCAGCAGTGGGCAAACCACCCACTTGAGAGACTTGAGAGACTGTGGCTTTGCACTCCCCAGGATACATCAATGGGCATGGAGCCCCCTCGTGGATCTGGCGTTGTGCACTCATCCAGCTGAGGTGCCCCCCCTTCCCTTCCCCCTGAGGTGCCTATTGTATTTCTATCTGATGCCCCAGCAGTGTTCTCTCCGTTTTGATCAGGTATTGAGTGTGGGCCTCGCCCATGCATTTTGGGCCCAGTGGTCCACGGACTATGATGGTGGAATACCTTGGACTTGTATTCTTGGTGTATATATTTGTTTCCAGTTTAAATATATGTATATGAATGTATATATTTTTGATTACTGTTTTTGAATAGATTACAAACGTTCAACTCATTTCCTTTTGTCCTTGCTTTCTTTCAGGGGGAGTTGGGGGTTCTTAATGTAATGTATCAACATGTACTTGTGTGTGTGTTGTAGTGGGTGAGGGTGGGGGTGGGAGTGTTGCGTGTTGTGTGTGTGTGTCACTCTTCTTTCCCTCCCCTCTCCCCTGTGTCGTAGGTGCAGTACTCACTGTGGTCTTCGCCGCCGTCTTTGTTGTTCCTGGTAGAGAAGCAGGAAGATGAAGGCTGGCAGTATCTGGAGCTCGGGTTCCATGGCGTCCTGATTCCTCGTGGGGTGTATAGAGGTGAGCGTTTTCCCTTCCAAGTCCTGTTTCCGCCGTGTTTTTGTTCGCAGTGAATCCGCCCCGGAAAAGTGAGCGGATTAGACTGTTGTAATACAGTGGGCGGAACCTTGTCTTCCGCCTGTCTGTTGGCGGTTACCGCCGCGGTGTTTGTTTGTACCGCCATGGCGGTCGGAGTGTTAAAGTGGCTGTCTATGTTGACGGTTTCCGCCACGGTCGTGATTCCATATTTTTTTTACCGCCGGCCTGTTGGTGGTTTTACCACCTCTTTAACACCGACCGCCAAGGTTGTAATGACCACCTTTATGTTTTTCTGACAATTTTATAAAATGTGTTTTATCTTATTCACCAATCCTATTTTATAATCACCAAGGGCCAGATGTAGGTAGCCTTTTGCGCCTCGCAAATGGCGAAAAACGCCGTTTGCGAGGCGCAAAAGGCCTCACGCGATGCAGAAACACATTTTGCGAGTCGGTACCGACTCGCAAAATGTGTTTCCGACTCGCAAATAGGAAGGGGTGTTCCCTTCCTATTTGCGATTCGCACAGCGATGTAGAGTTGATTTGTGACCGCGAAAGCGGTCGCAAATCAACTCGCAGTTACCATCCACTTGAAGTGGATGGTAACTCATTCGCAAACGGGAAGGGGTCCCCATGGGACCCCTTCCCTTTTGTGAATGTCACAAAATTATTTTTTCAGAGCAGGCAGTGGTTTCGGTATTTTTTCTATTTGCAGCTCGTTTTCCTTTAAGGAAAACGGGCTGCAAAGAGAAAAAAAAAACTGCTTTATTTGAAAGCAGTCACGGACATGGTTGTCTGCTGTCTCCAGCAGGCCACCATCCCCGTGAGTGCCTAGACTCGCTATGGGGTCGCAAACTGCGACCCACCTCATAAATATTTATGAGGTGGGTCTTTGCGACCCCATAGCGAGTCGCAGAAGGTGTCTGAGACACCTTTCTGCATCGCGAATTGCGAGTTGCAATTTGCGAGTCACTGTGACTCGCAAATTGCAAGTCGCAATTTGTGACTTACCTACATCTGGCCCCAAATATCTGTAAGAGCAATGATGCTGTGTATTTCCTTCAACTTTTAAATGGTCAAGATGTCTGTTTTAGTGTTTGTGCTTTCTTTGAAGCTGTGGTGAGGAGCACAAAGTCTATGGAGGGCTAAGTGCAATAGGATGGTTCTGATTATTTTGGAGGTTGAGGGTTGGAGAAGAAATCTGGTTAGTGTGTTTGACAATTTGTTCTTACTGTTCTTTTTAATTTGATGTGATATTTTCTATATTTATGAGATTTTTTTATTTCTGGATCTTTCATGGCCCTTCTTTATGCCAAATAAAGTAATCTGATTCTGAATCTGTTTTTGTTTTTGTGAATAAGTTTATACCATAGTTCAGCTCACTGATTGTAGTGATTTCATTTTTTTCTTGCATTCTCGTTTTGCTGATGTTAATATTGAATGAATCTTTATCAGGTTTGTTATCCTCATGTTAATATTATTATTAATAACTTACAGAATGCGTTATGACTGATGACCCAATACATTATTTACTCTATTAATCATACCCTTAATATCCCACCAATATTGTACCAGGTTTGAACCTCCAAAAGTTACGAGTTGTGTCTCCAAGATATTCGTAGCAACAAAGACAGAAAGGAATTATATATTTTCTTAATTTTGCCAAAGAACAGCAAAGTCCATGGTAAATTTTAAAGTTTCCAGCCAAATGGTACACTCCAAGAACCTCCAAATATGAAACCAATGTTTAACTAGTGATTTCCCCTATGATTTACCGAAAGTACAGTAATTCGGCTTCATAAGAAACGTCCTCTACAAAGTTAGGTTTATAATTAGTATCCTTGCAGGCATTAAACCGAGACAATGTAAAGAATGTATTCTTAGAAACACCAGCTAAGGCCACTAACTTGTCATAGTTGTAGAACTCATTTATTTTCCCCTTAAAATATTGATATCGTATTTCAAACTTCTTTGAGCCTATTGTATTAATTATCTTGTTTTAATACTATGTATTTTATAAATGATTAGTCAATAGATAAACTAACAGTATAGCATGAAATTGACATAAGCCAGCTGACAATTGTTTTTGCCAAATCATTTTACAGCATCCTGAAAGTTGTCAGGTTTTATCTAGGCTACTACACAATGGAAGCTTTATCTAAATTACCTCAGACTTTTCTAATGAGAATATTGATTTAAATGAAATATGTGTGTGCTAATGATAAATATTTCACAAAATCTGGTAATACACGCCCGAATGAATTGCAATATCTGAATTCCCCGTCTAAATTTGTTAATGGCATGAAATTCAATCCATCTTCAAATCCAAAAATCATTAGTGCTAGATTTACAGAAATACTAGAAAAATATTGGAAGAGATCTTTGCTTCCATATTCAGGCATTTTTCATACTTCTTTTATTCACAGTCATTCCAAGGAAAGTGCCTTGAAAGCTGCAACCAGTGTAGGTTTCTAAGTGTACCCTTGCAGGTTCATGTGGTTCATGTGGCTTTCTTGCAAACAAGATCAAGTGCAAACCTGGCTCAGTGACTTGAACCATGATGGCTTCGAATTCAAAGTCTCCTCAAATGGCATGTCTCTTTAAGTCACACTCAACGCCAATCCCACTGTAAAGGAAAACATTGCAAAATATAAAAACGGTATGATACAAAGCTCTCTCTTCTAAAGGAAGTCAAATAATTTCTTCCAGAAAGTGAGTTCAAAACTGCTGCTCACGCCATGGTACTCTTTCTAGCTTGATAGTAGCAATGCACAATTTCATGGCCTCTCAGACATCACACTTCAACCCCGTAGAAGCATCCTACTTACCACAGCAAGTCTTATCATGACCTGCAGAAGAATGAGCATATAACCCCATCCTGATGGAACTCCAATGCATGCTCCTGCCACTCTGCACTATCCTCTAAACAGCTGCATGATTTACAAAGCAGCATCACAACTAGCACCCCATTAATCTTGCAGGCAAAGTTTCCATCTCTGATGGTTCTCAGCACACCTGAAGCCAGGACATCAGCAGACTGCAGACTACAAAATGTAAAAAAGAAAAAAAGAAAACAACAGGACTTTTCCACCTATGCACCCAGGATCTGGAACAACATATCTTTTTCCATCAAGACCATCCCACTGATGCTCCAATGTAGGAATGTATTAAAAAAATCACCTATTTAAAGAACACTACATTACAATGAATTAACTTTTCACAACCTGTTTTCTCTCCTATTGTTGACTTTAAGCTTGCCTTTGATCATGTACAGCACTCTGCTGTCTTTAGGCTAGGTTCCCGCTATAGAAATACCATACACATGCATACATACTTCTGTTGGCATTATAGAGTTCCAAAAAGAGGAGAATTCCACTCAGCAGAAATAGGATTACATGTGCAAATGCACTTTTTTCTTCTCCTTTGGAAAATGGGTTTCTTGTAGAGAAAGATCATTCTCTACCCTACCATAAAATCTGGGGGTGATCCATTACTCTTCACATATGGGAAGGGATACATGTCATCTCTGTGCTGGAGTAAATTTACAAGTTAGAAAAGTTCTAGATGCCCACAAAGGTACACATTTGTCGATGTTCCCAAACTTCTAAGGCACAAAGGGCCAGATGTAGGTAGGTTTCCTTTTGCGAGGTGCAAATTGCGAGTCCCAGCGACTCGCAATTTGCACCTCGCAAAAGGAAATTCAGAAAGGTGTCTCTGACACCTTCTGCGACTCGCTATGGGGTCGCAAAGACCCACCTCATAAATATTTATGGGGTGGGTCGCAGTTTGCGACCCCGTAGCGAGTCTGGGCACTCACGGGGATGGTGGCCTGCTGGAGACAGCAGACCACCATGTCCGTGACTGCTTTTCAATAAAGCTGTTTTTTTTTTTCTCTTTGCAGCCCGTTTTCCTTAAAGGAAAACGAGCTGCAAATGGAAAAAATACCAAAACCTTTTAGTTTCGTTTTTTTTCAGAGTAGGCACTCCCCAAGTGCCTACTGAAAAAAAATTATTGTGAGCATTCACAAAGGGGAAGGGGTCCCATGGGGACCCCTTCCCGTTTGCCAATGAGTTACCATCCACTTCAAGTGGATGGTAACTGTGAGTTGATTTGCGACCGCTTTCGCGGTCACAAATCAACTCTACATCGCGGTGCGACTCACAAATAGGAAGGGAACACCCCTTCCTATTTGCGAGTATGAAACACATTTTGCGAGTCGGTACCGACTCGCAATATGTGTTTCTGCATCGCGTGAGGGCATTAGCGCCTCGCAAACGGCATTTTTCGCCGTTTGCGAGGCGCTAATGCCTTGCTACATCTGCCCTTCAATGCTTTGGGACACCCAATTCCCACACTTTGAGTGGGATTTACAGTTCAAGAGCTGACCACACCTGTGATGGAGAAATGCACACATATAAATGGGTTTATGTCTGACAGTAATAACTCTGTGAATTCCTGAAGGCACAAAAAGGTAAATTTGATTTTAAATGTTTGTTTACAACCAAATTTACCTTGGTGAACAGGCCCGAAGACTACAGTTCTGTACCACCAGTGGATAAACCCGTGCAATCAAAGACATACCTGTCCAGAAGGAGGCTGCACTGGGAATTTGAGGTTACAGTTGATGCTTATGGTGCTGTAGAGGGCATGCCTGACTGTACTAGAATATTTAAATTTGTAGCTGCACCTATGAGGCTGAAGTGCTCATATGTACCGTACTTCAGCACTACCACCACATAGTTAGATTGGGCCTGGGTGTATAGTACTTATATCTGTGTATTTACGACTGATCCTCTGCAGTTGGGGGGCATGAGATGGCATATGATCCTGTTTCAAAGCAACTAAGACTATGCACAAGCCATCACTGTTTTTACCTCAGCAATGTATGTTATATCTGGGCAATATGTCTAACTGTGTGCCTAACTTTGTGTTTGGCACATGAGGGCTTTATCTGGGCAGGTGATGATTGCACCCCTAACATATTATAGGTGAGTTTCTACAATATCATTGTGGCACCCTATATAATACATATGTGGTACTAAAATAGTCATTTATTAGGTTTAACAAGTCCTTTGTGATTTTACTTATCTTTCACTTGTGATAGTATATCATTTCAGTGTGATATCTCTTACTGTGTTATCCTCAAGGGTAAAGTTCACCTGACATCACTTTCTGTGAGCTCATCGGGGTGAAATTTCAATTGATGCCCTTTTCTGTCAACTTGGAGCTCAAACGCACTTTTGGAGAAGCTGGATAGACTTCCAAGAATTATTTTTGTATTTGCTGATGTGGGAAGGTGGTTTATTTCAGAGGTAATTTTCTGGCTTCATATGTTTTGCAGTATACAACTAGCATAGGCCCTTGAATCCAACATGGCTGCTGGCCATATTTCCCAACTGTGACTACAATTCTAAATACCACCAAATCCAATCCAGATCCTACTCTCTAGCTCACCCTTGGTGTTTATATTTGGAAACAGGTTCTTAATTCCATTTCTGAGCTATGTTTGAGAAGACAATTTAGATCTGTTGTGGATACAACTAATCTTGAACGCTTGCTAGACCAGTATACACATCATGGATTTGAATGTAAATCTGTTACTATCAACATTACAAGCTATTAGTAAGATTCAACAAGACATGAAAATTGCCCTGTAAGGAAGGGCACATGTGTGTTACCCAAGATTTATGAATGAATTATCCCCTCCTGTACAAACTCTACTACCACCCCTAGCAACAGAGGTATGGTGTGAACTGGAACAAGTTAGGTGTATTATCTCCTAATAAGATCTACAACAGCACCTCATGCAGCAAGATGGGCTAGGGCAGTGGCTCCACTATGGAAGTACTTGGGCGACTTTAATGGCCTTCATTGCACAGTGTAAATTATATTTAATGCCAACACTCAAAAGAGTTGTCTTTATGTAAACATATTTCTATAAAAGATGCTCAATGGTAGGCCAAGCCTCAAATTAATGAGAGTAATGCATTTTTAAATAGGCTTGATCGGTTTTTGGAACAATTCACAATGGTATTTATTTATTACCAGACACATAATTTAGCTCATACAAGTCTGTTCACAGTATGGGAGGAAAGCAATGATCTTCTCACCTACATTAGCCAGTCCTACCATTTTGAGATAGAGTGGACCTTGAGAAGTGAGGCAGTTTTTGCTGCTTTTACTACGGTGTCCGAGAGGAATTAAAAGATGCTTTGGCTTTGGTTTGAAAAGACACACAACTACAAAACTTTAGAAGAGTAAACTTTGCAAATTGATATGACCAAAATACACTTAAAGAAGATGGGCTCCTAGAAGCTGAAATTCTCTAATGCTTTCTTGAAGTAACAATGGATAGACTGAATCCATGGAGCCAATGCAGAGCAGGTCATTATGACAACCTTTGACTTAAGAGGACAAAGAGAATTTAGAAAAAGTAGGAGCCAGCTTTTACTGTGGCCAGTTAGTTCTTTCTGTAAAACAATGACACCTGACATACTCAGACTAGGATCCATCCAAAGACAAGAGTTTGCTACTGGAAAGAGACATTTCCACATAGATTATATGTTGGTTACATCAGCTAGACCTCTGCGGGCAATGCCCACTAATTGACATTGGAGCTGTAGGACATTTTATGGATCAGACATTTAACTCTTGTTCAGTATACCACTGCAGAAAAAGAAAAGGGAAAAGCTGAAGCTATCAAAAGCTTTGATGGAGCATTTAAATATTAGGAAATATGGCTTAAGAGACACAAGAAGTGCTAATGTCAAATGTCACAGAAGTGGGACAAACAGAATATTTCACATTTCACTTTCCATTTCCTTCAGAATTTTGTGACTAATAATATGTCCTTTCTCCTGGCCTGCTTCATACACATTCACATTACCAAGTTCAGCAGTATTGGAACAGAAATCAGAGAAGAAGGTATCAGAACAGTATTTTTTAATGTTTTTTTCAGAAGGTAGCTGACACACAGCTCACACGTGTGAGCTATGAATACCCCATTGACTTCATCCATTGGGCAAACGTCCCTCATAGCAAAATGCATCCCTTCACTATAAAAGAAGATCAAGTACTGAAAGACAATTAGAAGAGAGCTTACAGAAATGATTCATAAGACATTCATTTTCACCAGCAGGGGCTCCTATCTTTTTCATTCCCAGACTGATGGAACTTACAGACCTTGCATTGATTACAGTTAATTTAATAAAGTAACAGTTACAAATCATTACTCCTGCCTTTAATTTTGGTTTTACTCAATCAAACTAAAAAAGCAACAGAACGTACCAAGCTAGACTTAAGAGGAGCTTACAGTTCTTTTCATATCATGTAGGGAGGTACGGGGAAGATGGCTTTTAATATGCGGCATGGACAATTTGATTATTTGCTCATGCAGTTTGTCATATGTAAGGTGCCAGCTGTGTTCCAACATTTTGTTAATGATGTATTTTGTCACATTTTAGACACTTTTGTGGCCATATTTCTAAGTTGAAATTCAGACTCTTCACAAATCCTTATTAGAATAAAAGAAGCATATATATTTGCAGTTTAGTGTGAATCGGACCCAGCATGTTATCAGAGACATTTGCATAATTTATTTATAGAATATATAACACCACAAAGGGAGGAGAGACATAAGTGGTTACAACACAGAAGGGGAAAAACTCCATGTTTTGCATTCCCTAGTTTGTGATTGGGATGAAGATCAGAGATAAATAGGGCATGGGTTTATTGGAGGAAATCTGGTAAAGGCAAATAGTTTAGTATCCCTTAAAAGTCTGAGTAATTCTTCCTTCGCTTCTATAGACAAACTCCTAAATTCCTTGCCGGAGGGAGCAGTGGAAGAGAAAGGTTTTAAGTTATTTCTTGAAGAGAGAGTGTGAGAGGTAGTTCTTTAGGCTGACAGGATGGAGTCCCAGATCTTAGGGTCACTAGCTGTGAAGGACTGGTTTAGAGTACAAAATGTTTTTAAGAATGATGTTTCACGTCAAAGAGAGTCTGTGCTGTGGAGTTCAGGATGAGTTTGTGGGTCAAGTAATTTGGTGTCACTCCTGGTACTGTTTGGGAAATGTGTTACAAAGTCTCTGCATCCACTCATTTGAGAAATGTTGCCTTGCAACCTCTTTTTTCTTTTTAGGATTATTGGTCTCATCCTATAGAGTTCAGATAGACCCTGACTTCATAAACAGGTTTTTGGGGCTGGCATATTTTGACAGATAATTTGTACCAGACTTTCCAACCACTGTCCTGTTAATTATAGAATTGACTAAAAAGTGATAACTTTTTTTTGGAGAAAAGAAAAGGACGAAGTATTTGTGATTTTGAAAAAAAAGGTATTTGACCTCCACGCCAATCTTGAGGCATCCTGATTTCACTAGACTGATCAATATGAAAACAGATGCACTGGCTTTTACAATTGGAACTATCTTTTTTTAGAGACACCTAAAGACAGAGGTATTACATCCATTAGTCTATCACTCTTGAAAACTAACAGCTAAGGAAAAATACTATGCTATACTTGATAAACAGCTTTTAGCTATTCCATAAGCATTTACCGAACAGCGACTATCTGCAGGGAGCAGTACATAAAGTGACTTTCAGGACAAATCATGACAACGTAGGGTTTGTCAATTCTACAAAATGTCCCAACATCAGGCATGCAAGATGGACATTGTGTTTTTTTCCACGAAAGACCAGCTGGTTTATCACAACCCATTCCTGTGCTCAGTCAACTTTGGTCACATAACTCCATCAATTTTATAATACACTTGCCTCCATCACAGTCTGGACTATTGTATTGGTAGTGGTGGACTTGTTACCAAAATGGGTTACTTCATTCCTAATAAGCTGCCATTGACTATTTTAGGAGGGAAGTTTTAGATAGTTAAAAGAGATGGTATCTTATTAGATGAACGCTACCCAGACCCTCTGTCAAATATACCATGGTATCTGGGGCAGTATCTGATGCTAAAGAAACATCTGAGGGAGAGGGCCATGGATCAGAATCTGGAAGTGATTATTATGTTGGGTGAGTTCCATGCGATGGTGACTCATCTTTCAGTGTTTCTAAGAAATAGGCCCACAGAAGACATCATGCCACTTTACAAGCAAAATATGGGGGGGTTGAAGGACACTTGCATGATAGCCCAATCAGAAGTGCCGAAAGAGAGAATACTCTCTTAGCAGCTCACAATTTAGTTCAGCTACGGATTACCTTGGTTGCCACACATGCTGTATTTAAAGTTGATACTGCAACTTTTTTGCCTATTGTCTATTCCCATTTAGTTCTGAATGATTGTTTCCTTGCAGATTTGGAAAGAATTACCATAATTAAATTAATTCTTCTTTATAATTCACATTTAAACCACCACGTCTTGACTGACTATGAAAATAAGCTCCATGTTTCTCTTGCTTGTAAACTGCTTGTCACCTTCATCCTCCTCAGAAGGTGGTGGATGCTCTGTCTGCCATGTTACAAGTGCATTAAAGTCAATGCAATACATACATAGCTTGAGGGCACATCTGCTTCTTTTGATGGAGTACCCTGTGCACTAAACCTTCAAGGCCCTTAGGTTACTTAGGAGATTGTGCCCCAACATGCTTTCCCAAGTGTACAAAAGAAGATATGATCACACTGCCCCAAGAATGGGCCACAACTGCATCCTTAGACATGGCCTAGTATTCTTTCACACACTGGAAATAGTTGTATTTATCAATGTGAGTGGCTAAAGGCACATGCATCAAAGGCAAGACAAGCCTTCTGGGGTCAAAGCAGGCTGCCATGGCAAGTATTAAGAAAGGTTCATATGACACACATGCCTAATAAGTCAGGACTTTGATTGTGATAGAAACATGGAGAGAAAGCTAAACCTCGGCCTAGGCTTGCTCCCATAGAGATCTCAGGTAGGTAGAAGGCTTACGAAATATGTAGGTGCCCCCTGTCAGGCCTTAGCCATTGAACCGCTGGCTGAGAAGTTCCAGATGGAGGACGTAGACTGGGGCATCAAGATGGATGGTTGAGTTCATGTCGTCATGCTGTATGTGGGTGATCTATTTATTTATCTTCCAGATGGCAAAAGAGATATCCCCTGGGTACTGCAGCTTCTCAAGGAATTCGGCCTGTATTCGAGTCTCCAGGCAAACCGGGCAAGACATATGTGTTCCCAGTGATTGGTGGAACATGCTCCCCTACCTCTTGTCACCCTGATATCCTCTGGGCTCCACGCACTGTTAGGTATCTGGGCATTCAGATTTTTCACGACTTGGTGGACCTCTGGGCTCTTAGGTCTTTTAGGTCCTGTGTACCCTTTTTGCACTCTCTCAAACTACCTATCATGGCACACGTAGTCCTTTCTAAAATGATGATTATGCTTATCCTTAGAGAACTGATTTGGGATGGCAGATGCTGTAGCGTCACACTGTCTTCCCTACACTGGAAGGAGGTCTAGGAAAGCCATACTTTGAATTATATTTTTTAGCAGCCCAGCTCCAATGAAATACTTAGTGGCTAGATGGAATGGGCTTAGCGGAGCTTGGACCAATGGGCAGTGAAACCAACAAGAAGCTTTTGCTGGTGAAACTCCTGCAACCCACCATGTGGATCCCCACCCATGTATTCTACTATCCGCAGCCTTGTTGTGCTGGTGGCACAGGCTGTACTGCACTGGTGCAGCGACACCCGATGCCCCCACGTCACCATTGGTGGGCCTGCCCCATGGCAACCCCTTGACCTTCTTTACAGCTGGACTACTGAACTCATGGACTCATGGCGGGGCTGGTGACGGAGAGTGACTGCTCTCAGGTGGCCGCCCTGATTCCCCTTAGGGACTTGTCTGAACAATCCAGCCTTCCCATGGGCCAATTTCTGACCTATGAAGCACTAAACCACACTTTCCAGGAGCTTTGGGGATCGGCATACACAGAACCACCCACGTATGGAGCCCTCAGCTTCTCCTGATGGTGGGACCTAGCAGCCACCTGGTCACGTGAACGTATAGGGCACTGGATGGCCAGGCCAGGAAACCACTGGATGCCCTTCGAATCTGCTGGAATGCTGACTTGGGCCAAGAACCCGATGGATGCTGAATGGGGGAGGGTATTGGCAAACCCCCAAAAAGCCTCTCACAATTCATGCCTCAAATACATTCAGTTCAACTATACTCACAGGACTTACCTCATTCCCCACAGGATCAGGGCTATCTATAGCAGAGACCCCGCTTGGGGATGCCCTGGGCTATCTAGCTTTTGGGATGTGGTCATCTCGAGTTTCAACAAGACCCTGAACAGAAAACTTGCCAACAATCCTTCAGTGTGCCTCCTTGGTCTGTTCCCCAGACTGTCCCCCAAGAAGGTCGGGAACAGATTTTTAGACTTTGGCACCTGTGCTGGCCAAGCGACTCAAAGCTATGGCCTGGAAATCACCATGGCGCCTAAAATGGAAATTTGGGTGAAGGACGTTACACTTTGTGCCCAAATTGAGGAGAGAGCTTTGATATGGGAGGAGGCACAGAGGATCTGGTGCAGGCCTAGAGCACCCCTGTGCACAGAAGTTGTAACTGAATGAGAGTCCCCTGGGGCTGCAGATGAGCTGATAAAGGGATGAGGGTGGAGGATTGGCCGAAGAATGTGACCCGGGTGTAGACTGAGAATCCAGACCTGGTGGGACCATGAGAGTGGATAGACTGGGACCCCGGGGAGTGACCCTGGAGGATAGGTTTTGGCTCCTGTGGGCTACTTCGCGCCCCCTCTCGGAACAGATGTGCTCCCTCTCGGGCCACGACCCCCTACTTTCCATCACTGACATTGACTAAACACTCCAATGAGATGCAAGGGCATGCACAAACACAGTTATAGTTTGTAAGTTACCTGATATGTTTCATTACTGTCATTTATTGAATACTGACCTCCTGACAATGTAGTCACACCGCTATCCCTCGTGGGAGACTGACAGATTCTGACCATACCACGAGCTCTATTATGGAATGCAGAAATTAAATGTATCTGAATGAGATCATGGCAAGCAAAGTTATATTTACAACCTCTAATGTAAAACACAGGTATTAAATATATACTGTATTGATGGGCTTACTAAAAGGCTAATAAAACGTGTTTAAAAAAAAAGAATGTAATGGACCCTTGAATGGTAGAGGTTTGTTGATGTGTGTTGTGTTGAGCTAGTAGCTGGAGGTTTGAATGGCTTTGTGTGTGACACATGAAAGGTGTGATAATGGCCAGCAAGGCGACTGGTCCGTTAGGTGACGTTTGCTGCTCATAACCATTAAGTCATGGTTTCAATATTCTGATACTGTTATCAGTATTTGATCTTTGAACATATCGCTATTGGTCAGTGAATAGACTTCAAGGGAACCAAAACAAGCACCCAGAGAAAAAGTAATAATAGGTTCAGACATTTTGTCTATATTAAGTTGTAATGTGTGGGCCTGTATGAGCTCCACAAATAGGCTGCTTTCCAAAACACTAATCATGTGATAAACTCTTACTGAAACACATGAGCTTTTATTTATGGGCTTGCTCTACCCAAAATATGTCTATCAGAAGAGCTGCAATATTGGGTCGTAAAAGGGCAGTATACAACTCTGCAGAAGTTAAACTAATAATCACGGACTATGGGTTATAATCCAAGTCATGCTAAAGCAACATAAATGTACAATTTATTTGGTTAATTGACAATATAATTAGCCAACTGCATAGCAGAAGTGATGACGCTGTTGAACTTATAAAGCACAACTGTAACTCTAGAAGGTGTCTTGGCACTGCAAGACTCAAATGTGCTAAAACAGCTAACTGGAACAGCCATGTCTTTAGACTCTTGAAGAACCTAAGATGGTTACATTCACCCCTCAGGTCAAGGCAGAAGCCATTCCAGAATTTAGGGGTCAGGAATGACAGACTTCACACCCTTCCAAACAAAAATAATTTTGTGACCAAAAAGGCATTGTCAGGTTGTAAATATCTGTGGGGTAGGAATTACTGATTTTTATCAGATACGTTTTCAGGACCCTGTTCGTAAAATACTCTCTGAGTCAAACAATTTTCAACATAACTCTTTTGCTGACAGACGGTCAGTACAGACTGTCAAGTACTGATGTTGCTGCCTAAAGACGTTTGCACCCACTAAGAGTCTAGGGGCCAGATGTAGGAAGCCTTTTGCGCCTTGCAAACTGCTAAAAACGCAGTTTGCGAGGCGCAGAAGGCTGAACGCGATGCAGAATCACATTTTGTGAGTCGGTACCGACTCGCAAAATGTGATTCCGACTCGCAAATAGGAAGGGGTGTTCCCTTCCTATTTGCGACCGCATCACGATGTAGAGTTGCTTTGTGACCGCGAAAGTGGTCGCAAACCGACTCGCAGTTACCATCCACTTGAAGTGGATGGTAACTCATTCGCAAAAGGGAAGGAGTCCCCATGGGACCCCTTCCCCTTTGTGAATGCTCACAAAAATATTTTTTCAGAGCAGGCAGTGGTCCTATGGACCACTGCCTACTCTGAAAAAACCGAAACAAAAAGGTTTCGGTATTTTTTCTTTTTGCAGCTCGTTTTCCTTTAAGGAAAACGGGCTGCAAAGAGAAAAAAAAAAACTGCTTTATTTAAAAGCAGTCACGGACATGGTGGTCTGCTGTCTCCAGCAGGCCACCATCCCCGTGAGTGCCTAGACTCGCTATGGGGTCGCAAACTGCGACCCACCTCATATTCATATTCATGAAGTGGGTCTTTGCGACCCCATAGCGAGTCGCAGAAGGTGTCTGAGACACCTTTCTGCATACCAGTTTGCGAGTTGCAATTTGCGAGTCGGAAGGACTCGCAATTTGCAACTCGCAAATTGGTTTGTATCTACATCTCGCCCTAGATTCCCTATTTTGGACTAAGTGTAGCCCTGCTAAGATCTTTGCCGGCAGTCATGAATGTAGGGCATTACGGTTGTTTATGCCAGATAAAATTGTAGGGAACTTTCTTGAGAATTCGCTTGGGAAGCGTCGGGAGCATCCTCAAAAATGTGAAACAGGAGGCAGAGGCACTCCTTATTTGCTTATCCATCGTAAGATTCTTGTTGATCATAAAACCAAGATTTTTTCCTGCAGATACTGGTGAAAAGGAATAAAAGAGTGCAGTGGGCCACAAATGTCAAGAATGGTTAATTATCGTAGCGCAGCAACTACGCCTTGTCCCCATTTAGTTTCAAGGAACTGTTGCATATCCACTGTTTCACTGAAATGCATTCGTGAAAGTTAGTTGCCTCTTTGGATTCATTAACAAAGGACACTACAAGTTGGGTATCATCAGCGTGTGACTTGAGGAGTAACCCATTTTTTTACCAATGTGTCCAGTGGAGAGACATAGACAGTAAAGAAAGTGGGGCTTAGCATGGAGCCTTGCAGCACCCCACATAAGAGTTCTACCATTTGAGGAGAACGCTGACCCCTAACTATTTGTGTACCATTGGCTAAAAAAGAGGAACGCCAGTGTAATGCTTTTCCTTGCACACACAATGAATGCAGTCTATGCCTCGGGATGAAGTGCAACATTTTATTAAGTGCAGCACTAAGATCCAATAGGACCAGTGTTGTACAGCTACCCCCATGTAATACCATCGTAGTATCATCCATCACTGATACCACAGCCTTCTCCGTGCAACAGGATGATCTAAATCCATCATGAGAATTGTCAAGCAAGTGACTTTTCAGTTGCTTGTTGTTGCCTCTTTA
Source organism: Pleurodeles waltl (assembly GCF_031143425.1). NCBI lineage: Eukaryota > Metazoa > Chordata > Amphibia > Caudata > Salamandridae > Pleurodeles > Pleurodeles waltl. The sequence goes on from NC_090437.1 coordinate 994,737,252, forward strand.
GAATGTTTTGGCATGAAAATGGCAATCTCAAAATGAGTCACTAGTTCGAGAGGGTCCAGTGAAGTTTTTGAATTAGAATAGTGAAGATTTGAGCAGCCTTCCCCATCTGGGGGCAGACTGCTGAGTTAACTGACAGATTACACAGATCTGTAAGAATTGGTGCCAGATCATCCACTACCTAGTGAAAACAGAAGCTAGAACTAGGATCCACCAGTGATCCTGATTGTATTGTTAGCATTGAAGCTTTTACCTTACTAATTTGCAATGGTTCAAAACATAAGATTGTCGAATGAGGAGGTGCCTGAGGGTTTGTAAGAGCCAACTGAAAGTTTATAGGCTACAAACAAGACTCCTCCAATAAATCAGCCATTTCTAAAATGAATAAGGTTTGTAGCGCCATTCTGCAACTTATAAATGTACATGGCCCTACATACCTCTAGATGTCTCTACATGGGGTAGAAAAATGATCTATTTATTTTTCACCTGCTCATGGGACTACTTCCAAATTGGTATTATATTTGCATTAACAAGCCTAATTGCCAAAACTAACATCAAGTTATGCCCTATGACCGTATGCAGGTATAACTCTTTGCTTCTTCAGATTGACATGCATGGGCACATAGATGGCTGTAGAAGGTGGGCTTTCAATTGAACTTCACCTAAAGACAAATGCTACTGTCAACATATGCTAATTATTATCAAATACTTTATGAACAATAACCTAAATAAAGCTTCCATAATCATGGTTTGGTAAGCACTTAAGGCACATGTTTGTGAGATGATTATTCAATATGTCATCGTCAGTAAATGGTCAAACACAGCATATAATATATGAGATTAAATCCAGCTACGAGCTTTAGAAATATTACGTTATATTCTCATGAGGGATTCTGATCATAATAGACTGGAAATGTGCAGACAGGTGATAGAGTGCCAGCATAAAATTGTATATAGTCTCAGAAAGAAATCTGCTGCTGCATTTTGGCAATCAAAAGGAAAGCAGTGGCGTGTGGAGGGTCAGTTGGAAGCATGGGGCCTCATTTACAAAGTTTTTGGCACAGGGCAGCGTTGTCAGCCTTATTGCTGCCGTGCGCTGCCCTGCGTCTAAACAAAAGGGTAGGAATACGCTGTATCTACCTGATACTTCTCCCCTGCACTGGCACACAAATTGCTGCCATGCACCAATGCAGGCACCCTTGCACCATGGTGCAAGGATGCCTGCCTTGAAGTTATGGTTGTTTTTGTACTGGAAGGGACACTCTATGCACCAAACACAAATCAGGTGCCCTTCTTCAGCACTCTCACCTGCTCCCCTTAATAATACATTTTGTATATGGGGAGGAGATTACAACAATGCGCCCAACACTTCCTGGGATAGGTCACTACAACTGGTGTCGGGCCCAGTCCATAACCCTGTTGAAATACCTATAGCAATGGGTGTCACACACAGGAGTATTGGACATACGGTGGCTACATCACCCTGAGATAAGGGAATACTCTTACTACTTTGAACTACACAACATCCCCACCAGAATTCACCTATTTTTCTGTAGCACTGAAATGACTCACTCACAAGGGAGGCCAAATACCAACGATGCACACTGTCAGACCATACTTTAGTCCTGTTTACCCTGAACAGGGGTGGGGGATGCTCACCCATACCTTAATGGCACCTCCCAGTGGAAGCCACATCCATGCATTCCACACTACCCTGGAACATTACTTCAAGGACAACGAAGGACCTGCCACTGATGTACTTATTGAATGGGACACCTTTAGGCTGGTTCTCACAGCCCTTGCCATTAAATCAGTGTGTAGGGTTAAACACTTCCTCTGCAAGGAATTGCAAGCACTCAAGCTAAATATATGCACCCTAGAATTACAAGTCCCAACAGACCCATAGGAATCTGATATCAGCGTTGGGGACTCCGCAGGATAAATTGTTAACACTCAAGAGGCAATCAATCACACTTTTCAGGCTTACTAATGCACACTATGGGGGTCATTACAACCCTGGTGGACGGTCTTAAAGCGGCGGTAAGACCGCCAACAGGCCGGCGGTAAAAAATGTGGAATTACGACCGTGGCGGGAACCGCCAACAAAGACAGCCACTTTAACACTCCGACCGCCACAGTGGTACAGACAAACAGCTTGGCGGTCACCGCCAACAGACAGACGGGAGACAATGTACCGCCCACACTATTATGACAGGCCAATCCGCCACCTTTTCCGGGGCGGATTCACAGCCGATAAAAACACGGCGGAAACAGGAAATTCGAAGAGAAAACGCTCACCTCATCACACTCCACGAGGAAGGAGGGCACCATGGAGCCGGAACTCCATATTCTTCCTGCGCTAGTCTTCCTGCTCCTGTACCAGGAGCACCTACGCCGGCGGCGAAGACCACGGTGAGTACTGCACCTACGACATAGGGGAGGGGGGAGGCAAAAAACAGGGATACACACACGCAACACCCCCACCCCCACCCTCACCCACTACAACACACACACACTAATACAGCATGTCAAAACATTACAGTAACACCCTCCAACCCCCCCCCCCGGAAGAATGCAAAGACAAAAGGAAATGAGTGTAACCATTGTATAATATCTAAATAGAGTAAGCAAAAATATACATATATACACTATTAACAAAATATACACCACGAATAGTAGTCCAGGTAATACACCATTCATAGTCCGTGGACCACTGGGCCCAGTGGGTGGTTTGACCACTGCTTTATCCTGGGGAGTGCAAAGCCACAGTCTCTCAAGTCTCTACAGTGGGTGGTTTACCCACTGCTGCATCCTGGGGAGTGCAAAGCCACAGTCTCTCAAGTCTCTCCAGTGGGTGGTTTGACCACTGCTTTATCCTGGGGAGTGCAAAGCCACAGTCTCTCAAGTCTCTACAGTGGGTGGTTTGCCCACTGCTTTATCCTGGGGAGTGCAAAGCCACAGTCTCTCAAGTGGATAACAGTCTCCACTGGTTCTGGAGGGGGACTGGTGCCCAGAGTGCTTCATCCTGTGCAGGACAGACGGAGTGGATGCATGTCTCCACTGGTTCTGGAGGGGGACTGGTGCCCAGAGTGCTTATCCTGTGCAGGAGAGACAGAGTGGATGCATGTCTCCACTGGTTCTGGAGGGGGACTGGCGCCCAGAGTGCTTCATCCTGTGCAGGACAGACGGAGTGGATGCATGTCTCCACTGGTTCTAGAGGGGGACTGGTGCCCAGAGTGCATCACTCACCCCGTGACGGTCCCTGTTGCGTCACTGCCCCTGCCGCTCATGGGCTAGCGGTGCTGAGTTGGTGGTCCTTGCCCTGTTCAGCGGTGCTTGAGTTGGCGGTCCATGCCCTGTTCAGCGGTACTTGCCCTGTTCAGAGGTGCTTGAGTTGGCGGTCCGTGCCCTGTTCAGCGGTACTTGCCCTGTTCAGCGGTGCTTGAGTTGGCGGTCCATGCCCTGTTCAGCGGTGCTTGAGTTGGCGGTCCATGCCCTGTTCATCGGTGCTTGCCCTGTTCAGCGGTGCTTGAGTTGGCGGTCCTTGGCCTGTTCAGCGGTGCTTGAGTTGGCGGTCCATGCCCTGTTCAGCAGTGCTTGCCCTGTTCAGCGGTACTTGCCCTGTTCAGCGGTGCTTGCCCTGTTCAGTGGTGCTTGAGTTGGCGGTCCATGCCCTGTTCAGCGGTGCTTGCCCTGGTTAGCGGTGCTTGAGTTGGCGGTCCTTGCCCTGTTCAGCGGTGCTTGAGTTGGTGGTCCTTGCCCTGTTCAGCGGTACTTGCCCTGTTCAGCGGTGCTTGCCCTGTTCAGCAGTGCTTGACTTGGCGGTCATTCATTGCCCAGCTGGGCTGGGGCTGGCGGGCCTTCATTGCCCAGCTGGGCTGTGGCTGGCGGGGCCCTCCTGGGCAGCTGGGCTGTGGCTGGCGGGGCCCTCCTGGGCAGCTGGGCTGTGGCTGGCGGGGTCCTCCTGGACAGCTGGGCTGTGGCTGGCGGGGCCCTCCTAGGCAGCTGGGCTGTGGCTGGCGGGGCCCTCTTGCGCAGCTGGGCTGTGGCTGGCGGGGTCCTCCTGTACAGCGACGAGGGGACTGGCGGTGGCCTCCTGTACAGCGACGAGGGGACTGGCGGTGGCCTCCTGTACAGCGACGAGGGGACTGGCGGTGGCCTCCTGGGCAGCGACGATGGGGCTGGCGGTGGCCTCCTGGCCAGCGGGGATGATGGCGGTCTTCTCCGCCGTGCTGCTCCTCCCAGACTTTGTGCCTTTTTTCTGCCCCTTCCCCACCTTGGGAGGAGTCACAGCTGAGTCCACACTCCCCCCGGGAACCCTGTGAGCGGCTTGGGTGGCTGGAGTCTTCCCCCTCTCTCGACGGGCACTGGCCAACTTCTGGTGCTTCACAGGGGGGTGGGAGGGCGGGGCTGGCTGTGCTCTGGCTCCGTGTTACACTGGCTGGCCTGGTGGCCGGTGCACTCCACATACCTGTCACATCAGGCACCACTGGTCCCAGTGATTTTGTGGCTGAGGTGCTAGTACGGGACCTATGAGTTGGACGGGGGTGGTGGGAAATAGGTTAAGGGTGGATATGAAAAGTTGTTTGGAGACACTGGGACGGGTAGCTGGAGGGGGGTTGGGAGTGGAGGAAGAGGTGGTGGTTGTAGGAGGTGTAAGTTTTGTGGATTTGGGTGCTGGTGCATGCGCTTGAGGCTGTCGTGAGGTGGATGGCTGTTGGGTGGGTGTGTGGCTGCGTTTGTGTATCTTAGGAGGGGGCGTCACAGACACACTGGGACAGGACACAGGAGACGTGTGAATGGTAGTGGGGTGGTGAGTGCACGTGAGTGGGGTGTGGGGGTGGGTGTGCTGGTGCGGGACGTAGTGGCTGTAGTGGTAGTGCATGCAGGTGAGAGTGTAGACTGGGAGGGAGGAGGGAGACGACGAGGAGGGGGACACAGTGGAGGCAGTGGATGTTGGTGTGTCTGTATGTGCGTGATGCTTGCATGAGTGCCTGTGGGATGTGTGGTGCTTATGTTTGCCTGAGCTTCCCTTGTGTGGTGAGGTGTGTGCAGGCTGGTCTGATGGTGTGCTTGGGATAGGCAGAGGTACAGGGGATTGGGTCTGGGTGGAGGAAGTTGGAGGGGGGAGGCTAGAAACAGGGACAATGGCTGCCATCAGTGCTGAGGCCAGAGTTTGAACGGTTCGATGAAGGGCAGCCTGACCAGAATGAATGCCCTTCAGGAATGCATTTGTGTGTTGCAACTCCCTTTCTACACCCTGGATGGCATTCAAAATGGTAGACTGCCCACAACAGTGAGGGACCTGAGGAGGTCAATGGCCTCCTCACTGAGGGCAGCAGAGGTGACAGGTGCAGGGGCTGAGGGGCCTGGGGCAAAGGGGATGCCCACCCTCCTGAGTGAGCGGGCACGGGGCGAAGGCTGAGGGGCTGCTGGGAGGGCGGTGCTGATAGGGGGGGTGGCGGCTGTACCTGTTGAAGTGGGGGGCACAGATGTTGCCTCCACCACAAGGGAGCTCACATCGGAGGACGAGTCCGTGTCGCTGGTTGCAGATCCTGTGACCGCCGTGGTGCTCCCCTCACCCTCCGTCCCACTGGTGTATTCGAGTCCATAGTATGGGCCTCCATGGCCATGTGGGATGCTGCTCCCTTGTGCTCCGGTGCCACTGCTCCTCCACCTGATGATGCTAATGCACACAAGAAAACGGAGACCTCAAAAAAAGGGGGGGGGAACAGAAGAAAGACAGGTTCGACGGGCACCCCTCCCACGTTGGGAGGCCATCCCCAGCTGAGCCTCCGCCGTCTTCTTGCTCCAGCGGCAAATGTCCTCCCATCTCTTCCGGCAGTGGGTGCTCCGTCTGTGGTGGACCCCCAGGGTCCTGACGTCCTTGGCGATGGCACGCCAAATACCCTTCTTCTGGTGGGCGCTGACCTACCTGAAATTTACAGGGGAAGAAGACAAGTCATTACCACCTGCACCGTCAAAGTGAGTGGCCCCCATCCCTACCTTTGCCATGTGGCACATGCGCCCACCGTCTTTCATGCACGCAGGACTCTGCACCCTTCCTTCTTACAACCAGCCCTCTCCACACAGGCATAGCCCATACAACATGCTCCCTGTGTACTTACCTGTTGGTCTGGAGGACCGTAGAGTAGCGTGTACTTGAGGAGGACCCCGTCGACTAGCTTCTCCAACTCCTCCGATGTGAAGGCAGGGGCCCTTTCCCCAGACGCACAAGCCATTGTCTCTTCCAGACCGAGGTCACAGCAGCACTTGCAGTGTAGGTCCTCTCCTGTCGAAGATCAGGTATCGAGTGATTCAACAGATAGAAAATGGCGGTCACGTCCACGGCAGTCACGTCCGCGGCGGTGCGTACCGTCACCGCCGGCGTACATCGTCATTGGCTCCTGGGACCCATAGGGTCCAATGTTAACCAATGCAGCATTGCGCCGCGGTCTTCGACTGCCTACCGCAACGGTGTACAACACCAGCGCAGTTACCTCACATCCCATTGTCCCGCTTTAGAGGTCAGGCAGCCGCCATTTCAGGGGCCCACATGGCCTAATTACCAACTGCGTCACACATACCTAGGCCTACTCTCAACACACATACAGGACAGATTTTGTGTATGATTCGTGCTCTGTGTAGACTGTGGGTACATACCTCTGAGTTGTTTGAATCCTCTGGTGTTTCGACCGCTGGTGGACCTGTCGACAATGGAGGAAAGAAATTTGATCATCACCTACAGGTTTGACCGTGCCACAATCCAGGAACTGTTTACCCAGTTGGAGCCAGACCTGATGTCAGCAATCCGCCATCCCACAGGAATCACCCCTCAAGTGCAGGTGCTGTCAGTGCTCCATTTCCTTGCAAGTGGGTCATTTCAAACAACTGTGGCCATGGCATCAGGGATGTCCCAGCCTATGTTTTCCAACGTATTGTCCAGAGTGTTGTCTGCCCTGCTGAAACACATGCGCAGCTACATCATGTTCCCTCAGGTGGAGGACTTGCCTACCGTGAAAGGTGATTTCTATGCCCTTGGACATATTCCCAACATCATAGGTGCCATTGATGGGACCCATGTGGCTTTGCCCCCCCCCACAGGAGTGAACAGGTGTACAGGAACCGGAAGTGTTATTATTCCATGAATGTACAGATGGTATGTTTGGCAGACCAGTACATCTCCCATGTGAATGCCATGTTCCCTGGCTCAGTGCATGACGCCTACATCAAGCGGAATAGCAGCATCCCTTATGTGATGGGTCAACTACAGAGGCACCGGGTGTGGTTATTAGGTATCTCTGGTTACCCCAACCTGTCATGGCCACTGACCCCAGTGAGGAATCCCAGGACCAGGGCGGAGGAAAGCTACAATGAGGCCCATGGGCGGACTAGGAGGGTGATCGAACGCACCTTCGGCCTCCTGAAGGCCAGGTTTAGGTGCCTCCATATGACAGGTGGATCCCTATTCTACTCACCAAAGAAAGTGTGCCAGATCATCGTGGCCTGCTGTATGCTTCATAACTTGGCTTTGCGACGACAGATGCCTTTTCTGCTGGAGGATGGTCCAGATGGCGGTTTTGTGGCAGCTGTGGAGCCTGTGGACAGTGATGAGGAGGAAGCAGAGGAAGAAGACATTGACAACAGGGACTCAGTCATCCAGCAAAATTTCCAGTGAAACACAGGGGAGAATACATTCCTGCCTACTACATGTACTTTTACACTTCTACCTCTATCCTGTCTGTCGTTTTCACCCAGTGTATGCTCACTGAGTTGTCACTTTCCCTTACGGTTTCACAGATGTGGGTCCCAACGTGTGTCATCTGCTTAGATTCCTCATGGACTAGAGCTGTGTGACATAGGTATGTTGACATTACTAATTCCTGGTAATTTTGTCACTGTCATTGCAAATACACTATTTCAAAATCACTGACAGACTCCAGATCTTTTGGTGCTTTAGGTGTGTTTATTTAAATACAAAAAATTGGAGAGTGAAGTTAAATGGTGAGGGGTGATGGCGGAGGAGTGTCCATGACAGAGTCCAGTCTATTTGTCTCATAGGTGTATTGCCCATATGGGCATGGGAAGTGGAGCTGGGGCAGTTCCAATATGGACAGGGTGACAAAGTGGGACAGTAGGATGACAATCAGGGTGGTCTCATTTCTTGGCGGGGTCTTTGCATCGCGCTCTGTCTTGTTCCTGGATCTCAGGGACCGCTTGTGGGGTGGTTCTCCATCTGCAGGGGGTGGGGTGCTGGTGTGGTGGTCCTGTGGCTGTGCCTCCTGTCCACTAGCGCCGGCGGAGGTGGTGGGCAGTTCATTGTCCATGCTAGTGTCAGGGGCCCCTTGGAGTGCCACAGTGTCCCTCCTGGTGTTGAGTATTTCCTTCAGCACCCCTACGATGGTGCCCAGGACGGAGCTGATGGTTCTGAGTTCCTCCCTGAACCCCAAATACTGTTCCTCCTGCATGCGCTGGGTCTCCTGAAACTTGGCCAGGACCGTTGCCATTGTCTCCTGGGAGTGGTGGTATGCTCCCATGATGGAGGAGAGGGCCTTGTGGAGAGTGGGTTCCCTTGGCCTGTCCGCCCCCTGTCGCACAGCAGCCCTCCCAGTTCCCCTGTGTTCCTGGACCTCCATCCCCTGGACCGTGTGCCCACTACCACTGCCCCCAGGTCCCTGTTGTTGTTGGGGTGGTGGGTTGTCCTGGGTTCCCTGTAGTGGTGGACACACTGCTGATTGACGTGTCCTGGGGACGGAGGTATGGGCCCGCTGGGTGGGTGCTGTGCTGGTGTTACCAGAGGGGGGTAGGTCTGTGGTGGCCTGTGCCTGTGTGAGGGGAACCGACTGTCCCGAGGCCCACGATGGTCCGGGCTGGTCATCTAGATCCAGTTGGACAGAGCTGCTGTCATCACTGTGGGCCTCTTCTGTGGGTGGGGTGGAGATGTCTCGACCCTCCTGTCTGGTGACGTTGGGAAGTGGTCCTGCAGGGGTGTAAAAGCATGATTATTGCATCTGTGTGTGTCATGGTGTGCAATGGGTGGGTGACCGTGTACCCCAGTGCTTGCATTCCTGTGTGGGGGCTTGTGTGATGCAGGTTTAGGGGGGTGTTTGGGTATGTGCAGTGGGCATGCTTTAGTGATGGGTGTCCATGCGTTGTTGTTGCATGCAGGGCTTGGTGTTGGGATGTGTGGTTTGTGATATTGGTACATTTGTGAGGAGTTGGAGTGATAGGGGTGGGGGCGAGGGTGCGGGTATGTGATAGCATGCAGGTAGGGTGGGGGATATGGTAGTTAAAGTTTTGACTTACCGGAGTCCATTCCTCCACCGACTCCTGCGAGGCCCTCAGGATGCAGAATCGCCAAGACCTGCTCCTCCCATGTTGTTAGTTGTGGGGGAGGAGGTGGGGGTCCGCCGCCAGTCCGCTGAACCACCTGGTGGTGTCTGGAGACCACGAAACGCACCTTCCCCCGTAGGTCGTTCCACCTCTTCCTGATGTCGTCCCGATTTCTTGGGTGTTGTCCCACTGCGTTGATCCTGTCGACTATTCTTATCCATAGCTCCATCTTCCTTGCAATTGAGGTGTGCTGCACCTGTGCTCCAAATAGCTGTGGCTCTACCCGGACGATTTCCTCCACCATGACCCTGAGCTCCTCCTCCGAGAACCTGGGGTGTCTTTGCCGTGCCATGGGGTGGTGTAGGTGATGTGTGGGGTGGTGTGTGTGGTTTTGTGCGTGGAAGTTGTGTGGGTGATGGTGTTGAGTGCCTGTGGCTGCTAGTTTGTGGATGGTGGTGTCTCTCTCTGGCCTTCTCTCTGTAATTTTGTCGTAGGGGTTTGTGGGTGATGTTGGTGTGTGTTTTATATTGTATTGGGTGTGTGGGAGTGGTGTGTGTATGTGTATCAGGTGTATGTATTTTGAATTGTCCAATGTGGTAGTGTTTTGTAAGAGTGTGTGCATTTTGAGCGCGGCGGTGTGTACTGCCAATGGAATACCGCAGTAGAAAGACCGCCACGTGGATTCGTGTGTCGTGATAGTGTGGGCGTGTTTCTGTTGACGTGACGGTGGAGGTTTTGTTTTCGCCAGTTTATCACTGACCTTTGGTGTGGCGGACTTGTGTGGGTGTCTGAATTTTGTCGGATTTCGAGATGTGGGTCATAATAGCTGTGGCGGAATTCCACGGCCGCGGTGGTGTGTTGGCAGTCTTCTGCACGGCGGTAAGCGGCTTTTACCGCCAATGTTGTAATGACCGCCTATATGCCTACTGGGGAGACACATATATACCTGCCTTAGAAAGATTTCTACAGAACCTATAACTACTAAAACTGCAAGATGTTGACCTTGAAAATCCATTATTATCAGAGGAATAGCACAAGCTATCCAAAGCTCCTGGCACAGATGGCTGGCCAGCGAAATTGTATGCCATGTGTGTGCAATGATTAATCCCTAGGTTACAAAAGGTGTTTGAAACCATCAATATTAAATGGTCACTCCTACAATTGATGAGGGAGGTGGTATTGGTAGTCCTTCTCAAAACGGACCGGGCCCGTCCCTAGTGGGATCATATCGCCTACTGTCATTATTAAACATTGACTACAAGATCCTGGGAAAGATATTAGCAAACAAACTGGTCCCAATAGCGCAAACGCTAATAGACCCCGGTTTGAATGGATTTATACCAGGGAGGAACAGTTCCCTAAATGTGAACCATTTGTTCATGGTAATGGACTGTGTGCACTCCTCCGGGAATCACCATTTGATAGCGTTCTATAGAAAAGGCCTTTGACATCCTAGAGTGGGCCTACCTGGAGTAGGTGCTTCCCAGAATGGTGCGAGGAACCACGTTCTTCCTGTAGATATCATTACTATACACTGGCCTGACGGCCAGGGTAAAAACAAGCATAAAGGTCTCCAAACCCATATGCATAGAATGAGGCATGAGATATGGCTGCCCCTTGTCTGCAATAATATTTGCCCTCACCATGAAGCTCATTGGCCTGCTTGGTACATGCTAGGGGACCGGTCTGGTGGCACATAATCTCCCTGTAAGCAGGTGCCACCTAAGTTTATCCTAGAGAAGAGGGACAAAACAACCAATACCTAATTGACCTACTTGAGCGGTTCTGTATGCTCTTAGGCCTAAAAGTGAATTGGGATAAGTCACATCTATACCCTCTAATGGAGTTATAAAACATTCAAAGAACAGTATTCCACCAATACCACCTTCCCCTGGAGTTTGACACCATAAAATACCTAGGAGTCAGAGTGTATCATGATGAAAAGGACCTGATAGAGGGCAACATGGGTAGGACACTGTCCACAATAGGAACATTCACCATGTTTAGGACAGGTCTATTGCTCTCTCTTATGGGATGTTGTAGGAAATTGTATTATTAATTGTGTGGCCTTCACAAGTAATAGTCCACAATTCCCCATCACTATGAACCAAGGGTCCCATTGTGGGACTTTACTTTGTCAGGGAAATGAAGCAGATCAGTCCACAACCTACTCAGAGGAGGTGGTGTAGGCTAGTATTCACCATTCACTGGCTTGCAATAATGAGACTCAATAAATTATTTCCCAGTAAGTACTTTTTCATTAGAAAAAGGAGAAGTACATTTATTGCACACACACTACTAAATACTTAGCAGGAAATTACAAATAGGTACATTGGCAGATAGAAAATACCATAGATTACATTGCATTATTGTAGGAAAGTACCATCTTGCCTGGCATGTTACCCCCATTTTTCACTGTATATATGTTGTTTTAGTTGTATGTGTCACTGGGACCCTGGTAACCCAGGGCCCCAGTGCTCATAAGTGTGCCTGAATGTGTTACCTGTGTAGTGACTAACTGTCTCACTGAGGCTCTGCTAATCAGAACCTCAGTGGTTATGCTCTCTCATTTCTTTCCAAATTGTCACTGACAGGCTAGTGACCATTTTTTTCCAATTTACATTGGCTTACTGGAACACCCTTATAATCCCCTAGTATATGGTACTGAGGTACCCAGGGTATTGGGGTTCCAGGAGATCCCTATGGGCTGCAGCATTTCTTTTGCCACCCATAGGGAGCTCTGACAATTCTTACACAGGCCTGCCACTGCAGCCTGAGTGAAATAACGTCCACGTTATTTCACAGCCATTTTACACTGCACTTAAGTAACTTATAAGTCACCTATATGTCTAACCTTTACCTGGTAAAGGTTAGGTGCAAAGTTACTTAGTGTGAGGGCACCCTGGCACTAGCCAAAGTGCCCCCACATTGTTCAGAGCCAATTCACTGAACTTTGTGAGTGCGGGGACACCATTACACGCGTGCACTACATATAGGTCACTACCTATATGTAGCTTCACCATGGTAACTCCGAATATGGCCATGTAACATGTCTATGATCATGGAATTGCCCCCTCTATGCCATCCTGGCATTGTTGGTACAATTCCATGATCCCAGTGGTCTGTAGCACAGACCCTGGTACTGCCAGACTGGCCTTCCTGGGGTTTCTCTGCAGCTGCTGCTGCTGCCAACCCCTCAGACAGGCAGCTGCCCTCCTGGGGTCCAGCCAGGCCTGGCCCAGGATGGCAGAACAAAGAACTTCCTCTGAGAGAGGGTGTGACACCCTCTCCCTTTGGAAAATGGTGTGAAGGCAGGGGAGGAGTAGCCTCCCCCAGCCTCTGGAAATGCTTTGTTGGGCACAGATGTGCCCAATTCTGCATAAGCCAGTCTACACCGGTTCAGGGACCCCTTAGCCCCTGCTCTGGCGCGAAACTGGACAAAGGAAAGGGGAGTGACCACTCCCCTGACCTGCACCTCCCCTGGGAGGTGTCCAGAGCTCCTCCAGTGTGCTCCAGACCTCTGCCATCTTGGAAACAGAGGTGCTGCTGGCACACTGGACTGCTCTGAGTGGCCAGTGCCACCAGGTGACGTCAGAGACTCCTGCTGATAGGCTCCTTCAGGTGTTAGTAGCCTTTCCTCTCTCCTAGGTAGCCAAACCCTCTTTTCTGGCTATTTAGGGTCTCTGTCTCTGGGGAAACTTTAGATAACGAATGCATGAGCTCAGCCGAGTTCCTCTGCATCTCCCTCTTCACCTTCTGATAAGGAATCGACCGCTGACCGCGCTGGAAGCCCGCAAACCTGCAACATAGTAGCAAAGACGACTACTGCAACTCTGTAACGCTGATCCTGCCGCCTTCTCGACTGTTTTCCTGCTTGTGCATGCTGTGGGGGTAGTCTGCCTCCTCTCTGCACCAGAAGCTCCGAAGAAATCTCCCGTGGGTCGACGGAATCTTCCCCCTGCAACCGCAGGCACCAAAAAGCTGCATTACCGGTCCCTTGGGTCTCCTCTCAGCACGACGAGCGAGGTCCCTCGAATCCAGCGACGCTGTCCAAGTGACCCCCACAGTCCAGTGACTCTTCAGCCCAAGTTTGGTGGAGGTAAGTCCTTGCCTCACCTCGCTGGGCTGCATTGCTGGGAACCGCGACTTTGCGAACTACTCCGGCCCCTGTGCACTTCCGGCGGAAATCCTTCGTGCACAGCCAAGCCTGGGTCCACGGCACTCTAACCAGCATTGCACGACTTTCTAAGTTGGTCTCCGGCGACGTGGGACTCCTTTGTGCAACTTCGGCGAGCACCGTTTCACGCATCCTCGTAGTGCCTGTTTCTGGCACTTCTCCGGGTGCTACCTGCTTCAGTGAGGGCTCTTTGTCTTGCTCGATGTCCCCTCTCTCTGCAGGTCCAATTTGCGACCTCCTGGTCCCTCCTGGGCCCCAGCAGCGTCCAAAAACGCCAAACGCATGATTTGCGTGTAGCAAGGCTTGTTGGCGTCCATCCGGCGGGAAAACACTTCTGCACGACTCTCCAAGGCGTGGGGGATCCATCCTCCAAAGGGGAAGTCTCTAGCCCTTGTCGTTCCTGCAGTATTCACAGTTCTTCAGCCTAGTAAGAGCTTCTTTGCACCAACCGCTGGCATTTCTTGGGCATCTGCCCATCTCCGAGTTGCTTGTGACTTTTGGACTTGGTCCCCTTGTTCCACAGGTACCCTCAGTCAGGAATCCATCGTTGTTGCATTGCTGATTTGTGTTTTCCTTGCATTTTCCCTCTAACACGACTATTTTGTCCTTAGGGGAACTTTAGTGCACTTTGCACTCACTTTTCAGGGTCTTGGGGAGGGTTATTTTTCTAACTCTCACTATTTTCTAATAGTCCCAGCGACCCTCTACAAGGTCACATAGGTTTGGGGTCCATTCGTGGTTCGCATTCCACTTTTGGAGTATATGGTTTGTGTTGCCCCTATCCCTATGTTTCCCCATTGCATCCTATTGTAACTATACATTGTTTGCACTGTTTTCTAAGACTATACTGCATATTTTTGCTATTGTGTATATATATCTTGTGTATATTTCCTATCCTCTCACTGAGGGTACACTCTAAGATACTTTGGCATATTGTCATAAAAATAAAGTACCTTTATTTTTAGTATAACTGTGTATTGTGTTTTCTTATGATATTGTGCATATGACACTAAGTGGTACTGTAGTAGCTTCACACGTCTCCTAGTTCAGCCTAAGCTGCTCTGCTAAGCTACCATTATCTACCAGCCTAAGCTGCTAGACACCCTATACACTAATAAGGGATAACTGGGCCTGGTGCAAGGTGCAAGTACCCCTTGGTACCCACTACAAGCCAGTCCAGCCTCCTACATTGGTTGTGCAGTGGTGGGATAAGTGCTTGAGACTACTTACCACTCTTGTCATTGTACTTTTCATAAGAGAAAAATATACAAAACAAGGTCAGTGTATATACACATAGCCAAAAAGTTTTGCATTTCCTCTTTTCACTCTTTTCTAAGTGCTGAAAAGTACTCCTAAACTTTCAAAAAGTTCTTAAAAGTTTAAAAAGTTTTTTTCTGTCTTTCCAAAAAGTTCTGAAAACTTTTTTCTCTTTTTCTATCACTTTAACTCTCTCTAAAAAATGTCTGGCACAGGAAAAAATGTTGAACTGTCCAAACTTGCATATGACCACCTTAGCTGGAAAGGAGCAAGGAGTCTCTGCATAGAGAGAGGTTTGAGTGTAGGGAAGAATCCTTCCTTAGAACTGTTAATTAATATGCTTAGAGTACAGGATAAGGCCATAAGTGCCCAATCTGTAGAAAAAGTAGCTAATGGTTCTCAATCTGATCCAGGGACTCCCCCAGGAAAAGGTTCAGGAAAGAAACTTCTCAGCCTGCCCATTACTAGACAGTCTAGCATAGTTGGTACAGAGGTTGAATCACACCATACTAATGGTGTGCTCTCACATTATACTGGTAGCCAAGCTGTTAGGGTGCCCTCTGTAAGGGACAGGTCTCCTTCTGTTCATTCCCATCATACCTCTGTATCTAGAAATGTCCCTCCCACCCACCCTGATGACAGATTGTTAGAAAGGGAGCTCAATAGATTGAGAGTGGAACAAACCAGACTGAAGCTCAAGAAGCAACAGCTGGATTTGGATAGACAGTCTTTAGAAGTAGAGAGGGAAAGACAGAAGTTGGGTTTAGAAACCCATGGTGGCAGCAGCAGTATTCCCCATAGTCATCCTGCAAAAGAGCATGATTCCAGGAATCTGCACAAGATAGTTCCCCCTTATAAGGAGGGGGATGACATTAACAAGTGGTTTGCTGCACTTGAGAGGGCCTGTGCTGTACAGGATGTCCCTCAAAAGCAGTGGGCTGCTATCCTATGGCTATCATTTAGTGGAAAAGGTAGGGATAGGCTCCTTACAGTGAAAGAAAATGATGCCAATAATTTCCAAGTTCTTAAGAATGCACTCCTGGATGGTTATGGCTTAACCACTGAACAGTACAGGATAAAGTTCAGAGATACCAAAAAGGAGTCTTCACAAGACTGGGTTGATTTCATTGACCAGGCAGTGAAGGCCTTGGAGGGGTGGTTACATGGCAGTAAAGTTACTGATTATGACAGCCTGTATAACTTGATCCTGAGAGAGCATATTCTTAATAATTGTGTGTCTGATTTGTTGCACCAGTACTTGGTGGACTCTGATCTGACCTCTCCCCAAGAATTGGGAAAGAAGGCAGACAAATGGGTCAGAACAAGAGTGAACAGAAAAGTTCATACAGGGGGTGACAAAGATGGCAACAAAAAGAAGGATGGTAAGTCTTCTGACAAGGGTGGGGACAAATCTAAAAATGAGTCTTCATCAGGCCCACAAAAACACTCTGGTGGGGGTGGTGGGTCCAAATCCTCCTTTAATCAGAACAAGGAAAAGAAACCATGGTGCTATTTATGTAAAATAAAAGGCCATTGGACAACAGATCCCAGTTGTCCAAAGAAAGGCACCACAGCTCCTACCACTACAACCCCTACTGCTACACCTAGTGTCCCTACTAATAGCAGTGGTGGTGGGAGCAAACCTACTAATAGCCAATCCAAGGGAGTAGCTGGGCTCACTTTTGGTAATTTAGTTGGGGTTGGTCTGATTAGGGAGACCACAGAGGCTACTTTAGTCTCTGAAGGGGCTATTGAATTAGCCACTTTGGTTGCTTGCCCCCATAACTTGGAGAAGTACAAGCAACTAACCCTAATAAATGGTGTTGAGGTCCAGGCCTACAGGGACACAGGTGCCAGTGTCACAATGGTGATTGAGAAACTGGTGCACCCTGATCAACACATACTTGGACACCAGTACCAAGTAACCGATGCTCACAACATAACACAAAGCCACCCCATGGCTGTTGTAAATCTCAACTGGGGGGGGGGGGGTAACTGGTCCAAAGAAAGTTGTGGTAGCTTCAGATTTACCTGTAGACTGTCTATTAGGGAATGATTTGGAGACATCAGCTTGGTCAGATGTGGAGTTGGGGGCCCATGCAGCAATGCTGGGCATCCCAGGGCATATTTTTGCTTTGACAAGGGCTCAGGCCAAAAAGCAAAAAGGACAGGGAAGCTTGGATCCTGGAACAATGGACCAAGTGCTCCCTAAAGCTAGGGCTAGTAGAAGCAAACCGCTTCCTACTATCCCTCCCTCTACAGTGGATTCTACTTCTGAGGAAGACGAATTCCCTCCCTGTGCAGAACCTACACCAGAGGAGCTGGAAGCAGACACTGCTGAGCTTTTGGGTGAAGGGGGGCCTGCCAGAGAGGAGCTGAGTGTGGCACAGCAAACCTGTCCCACATTAGAGGGTCTCAGACAGCAAGCTGTCAAACAGGCTAATGGGGATGTCAGTGACTCTCACAGACTTTACTGGGAGGACAACCTCTTGTACACTGAGCATAGGGATCCTAAACCTGGAGCTGCCAGGAGATTAGTGATTCCTCAGGAGTACAGAAAGTTCCTCCTAACACTGGCACATGACATTCCCTTAGCTGGGCACCTGGGTCAAATGAAAACTTGGGACAGATTGGTACCATTGTTTCATTGGCCTAGGATGTCTGAGGACACAAAGGAATTTTGTAAGTCCTGTGAAACCTGTCAAGCCAGTGGCAAGACAGGTGGCACTCCAAAGGCACCCCTTATCCCACTGCCTGTGGTTGGGGTTCCCTTTGAAAGGGTAGGGGTTGACATAGTTGGACCCCTTGACCCTCCTACTGCTTCAGGCAATAGGTTTATCTTGGTGGTAGTGGACCATGCCACAAGATATCCTGAAGCTATTCCTTTAAGGACCACTACAGCTCCTGCAGTGGCAAAGGCCCTCCTGGGAATATTTTCCAGGGTGGGCTTCCCAAAGGAAGTAGTATCAGACAGAGGAAGCAATTTCATGTCTGCATACTTAAAGGCCATGTGGAAGGAGTGTGGTGTAACTTACAAGTTCACAACACCCTATCATCCACAAACAAATGGACTGGTGGAGAGATTTAATAAAACTCTCAAAGGCATGATTATGGGACTCCCTGAAAAACTCCGCAGGAGATGGGATATCCTTCTACCATGCCTCCTTTTTGCCTACAGGGAGGTACCCCAGAAAGGAGTGGGCTTCAGCCCCTTTGAACTTCTTTTTGGACACACTGTTAGGGGTCCACTCACACTTGTAAAGGAGGGTTGGGAACAACCTTTAAAAGCTCGTAAGCAGGATATTGTGGATTATGTACTTGGCCTCAGATCAAGGATGGCTGAGTACATGAAAAAGGCCAGTAAAAACCTTCAGGCCAGCCAAGAGCTCCAGAAGCAATGGCATGATCAGAAGGCTGTTTTGGTTCAGTACCAACCAGGGCAGAAAGTGTGGGTCTTGGAGCCTGTGGCCCCAAGAGCACTCCAAGATAAATGGAGTGGACCCCACACAATTGTTGAAAAGAAGGGTGAAGTCACCTACTTGGTTGACTTAGGCACTGCCAGGAGTCCCCTTAGGGTGCTCCATGTCAACCGCCTGAAACCCTACTATGACAGGGCTGATCTCACCCTGCTCATGGCAACAGATGAGGGACAGGAAGAAGACAGTGATCCTCTACCTGATCTCTTCTCTTCCACAGAACAAGATGCTCTTGTGGAAGGTGTAGTTTTGGCTGATTGTCTTACTGCTGAGCAGAAAGATAATTGCATAAATCTCCTAGGACAATTTTCAGAACTCTTCTCCATTGTGCCAGGCACCACTTCTTGGTGTGAGCACACTATAGATACTGGAGACAGTTTACCTGTCAAAAGTAAGATCTATAGGCAGCCTGACCATGTCAGGGACTGCATAAAGCAAGAAGTTCAGAAAATGTTGGAACTAGGAGTAGTTGAGCACTCTGACAGTCCATGGGCTTCTCCTGTGGTACTGGTACCAAAACCCAATTCTAAAGATGGAAAGAAGGAAATGAGGTTTTGTGTAGACTATAGAGGTCTCAACTTGGTAACCAAAACTGATGCTCACCCTATACCCAGGGCAGATGAGCTTATAGATACACTGGCATCTGCCAAGTATCTAAGCACTTTTGATTTGACTGCAGGGTATTGGCAGATCAAATTGTCAGAAGATGCTAAACCTAAGACTGCATTTTCTACCATTGGAGGACATTACCAGTTTACTGTAATGCCTTTTGGTTTGAAAAATGCACCTGCCACTTTTCAGAGGTTGGTGAACACAGTCCTGCAAGGGCTGGAAGCTTTCAGTGCAGCATATTTGGATGATATAGCTGTCTTTAGCTCCAGCTGGGATGATCACCTGGTCCACCTTTGGAAAGTTTTGGAGGCCCTGCAAAAGGCAGGCCTCACTATCAAGGCTTCAAAGTGCCAGATAGGGCAGGGTAAGGTGGTTTATCTGGGACACCTTGTTGGTGGGGAACAGATTGCACCACTTCAGGGGAAAATCCAAACAATTATTGATTGGGTTCCCCCTACCACTCAGACTCAGGTGAGAGCCTTCCTAGGCCTCACTGGGTATTACAGGAGGTTCATTAAGAACTATGGCTCCATGGCAGCCCCTCTTAATGACCTCACTTCCAAGAAAATGCCTAAAAAGGTATTATGGACAGCAAACTGTCCGAAAGCTTTTGAGGAGCTGAAGCAGGCCATGTGCTCTGCACCTGTCCTGAAAAGCCCTTGTTACTCTAAAAAATTCTATGTCCAAACTGATGCATCTGAATTAGGAGTAGGGGCAGTCCTATCACAACTTAATTCTGAGGGCCAGGATCAACCTGTTGCTTTTATTAGTAGAAGGTTGACCCCTAGAGAAAAGCGTTGGTCTGCCATTGAGAGGGAGGCCTTTGCTGTGGTCTGGGCTCTGAAGAAGTTGAGGCCATACCTGTTTGGCACTCACTTCATTGTTCAGACAGACCACAAACCTCTACTTTGGCTAAAACAAATGAAAGGTGAAAATCCTAAATTGTTGAGGTGGTCCATATCGCTACAGGGAATGGACTATACAGTGGAACATAGACCTGGGAGTAGCCACTCCAATGCAGATGGACTCTCCAGATATTTCCACTTAGACAATGAAGACTCATCAGGTAATGGCTAGTCTTATTGTCCTTCGTTTGGGGGGGGGTTGTGTAGGAAAGTACCATCTTGCCTGGCATGTTACCCCCATTTTTCACTGTATATATGTTGTTTTAGTTGTATGTGTCACTGGGACCCTGGTAACCCAGGGCCCCAGTGCTCATAAGTGTGCCTGAATGTGTTACCTGTGTAGTGACTAACTGTCTCACTGAGGCTCTGCTAATCAGAACCTCAGTGGTTATGCTCTCTCATTTCTTTCCAAATTGTCACTGACAGGCTAGTGACCATTTTTTTCCAATTTACATTGGCTTACTGGAACACCCTTATAATCCCCTAGTATATGGTACTGAGGTACCCAGGGTATTGGGGTTCCAGGAGATCCCTATGGGCTGCAGCATTTCTTTTGCCACCCATAGGGAGCTCTGACAATTCTTACACAGGCCTGCCACTGCAGCCTGAGTGAAATAACGTCCACGTTATTTCACAGCCATTTTACACTGCACTTAAGTAACTTATAAGTCACCTATATGTCTAACCTTTACCTGGTAAAGGTTAGGTGCAAAGTTACTTAGTGTGAGGGCACCCTGGCACTAGCCAAAGTGCCCCCACATTGTTCAGAGCCAATTCACTGAACTTTGTGAGTGCGGGGACACCATTACACGCGTGCACTACATATAGGTCACTACCTATATGTAGCTTCACCATGGTAACTCCGAATATGGCCATGTAACATGTCTATGATCATGGAATTGCCCCCTCTATGCCATCCTGGCATTGTTGGTACAATTCCATGATCCCAGTGGTCTGTAGCACAGACCCTGGTACTGCCAGACTGGCCTTCCTGGGGTTTCTCTGCAGCTGCTGCTGCTGCCAACCCCTCAGACAGGCAGCTGCCCTCCTGGGGTCCAGCCAGGCCTGGCCCAGGATGGCAGAACAAAGAACTTCCTCTGAGAGAGGG
The DNA here is from genome assembly GCF_031143425.1 of Pleurodeles waltl. Taxonomy (NCBI): domain Eukaryota; kingdom Metazoa; phylum Chordata; class Amphibia; order Caudata; family Salamandridae; genus Pleurodeles; species Pleurodeles waltl. The sequence continues at coordinate 994,758,117 of NC_090437.1, forward strand.
TGTGACACCCTCTCCCTTTGGAAAATGGTGTGAAGGCAGGGGAGGAGTAGCCTCCCCCAGCCTCTGGAAATGCTTTGTTGGGCACAGATGTGCCCAATTCTGCATAAGCCAGTCTACACCGGTTCAGGGACCCCTTAGCCCCTGCTCTGGCGCGAAACTGGACAAAGGAAAGGGGAGTGACCACTCCCCTGACCTGCACCTCCCCTGGGAGGTGTCCAGAGCTCCTCCAGTGTGCTCCAGACCTCTGCCATCTTGGAAACAGAGGTGCTGCTGGCACACTGGACTGCTCTGAGTGGCCAGTGCCACCAGGTGACGTCAGAGACTCCTGCTGATAGGCTCCTTCAGGTGTTAGTAGCCTTTCCTCTCTCCTAGGTAGCCAAACCCTCTTTTCTGGCTATTTAGGGTCTCTGTCTCTGGGGAAACTTTAGATAACGAATGCATGAGCTCAGCCGAGTTCCTCTGCATCTCCCTCTTCACCTTCTGATAAGGAATCGACCGCTGACCGCGCTGGAAGCCCGCAAACCTGCAACATAGTAGCAAAGACGACTACTGCAACTCTGTAACGCTGATCCTGCCGCCTTCTCGACTGTTTTCCTGCTTGTGCATGCTGTGGGGGTAGTCTGCCTCCTCTCTGCACCAGAAGCTCTGAAGAAATCTCCTGTGGGTCGACGGAATCTTCCCCCTGCAACCGCAGGCACCAAAAAGCTGCATTACCGGTCCCTTGGGTCTCCTCTCAGCACGACGAGCGAGGTCCCTCGAATCCAGCGACGCTGTCCTAGTGACCCCCACAGTCCAGTGACTCTTCAGCCCAAGTTTGGTGGAGGTAAGTCCTTGCCTCACCTCGCTGGGCTGCATTGCTGGGAACCGCGACTTTGCAAGCTACTCCGGCCCCTGTGCACTTCCGGCGGAAATCCTTCGTGCACAGCCAAGCCTGGGTCCACGGCACTCTAACCTGCATTGCACGACTTTCTAAGTTGGTCTCCGGCGATGTGGGACTCCTTTGTGCAACTTCGGCGAGCACCGTTTCACGCATCCTCGTAGTGCCTGTTTCTGGCACTTCTCCGGGTGCTACCTGCTTCAGTGAGGGCTCTTTGTCTTGCTCGACGTCCCCTCTCTCTGCAGGTCCAATTTGCGACCTCCTGGTCCCTCCTGGGCCCCAGCAGCGTCCAAAAACGCCAAACGCACGATTTGCGTGTAGCAAGGCTTGTTGGCATCCATCCGGCGGAAAAACACTTCTGCACGACTCTCCAAGGCGTGGGGAATCCATCCTCCAAAGGGGAAGTCTCTAGCCCTTGTCGTTCTTGCAGTATTCACAGTTCTTCAGCCTAGTAAGAGCTTCTTTGCACCAACCGCTGGCATTTCTTGGGCATCTGCCCATCTCCGAGTTGCTTGTGACTTTTGGACTTGGTCCCCTTGTTCCACAGGTACCCTCAGTCAGGAATCCATCGTTGTTGCATTGCTGATTTGTGTTTTCCTTGCATTTTCCCTCTAACACGACTATTTTGCCCTTAGGGGAACTTTAGTGCACTTTGCACTCACTTTTCAGGGTCTTGGGGAGGGTTATTTTTCTAACTCTCACTATTTTCTAATAGTCCCAGCGACCCTCTACAAGGTCACATAGGTTTGGGGTCCATTCGTGGTTCGCATTCCACTTTTGGAGTATATGGTTTGTGTTGCCCCTATCCCTATGTTTCCCCATTGCATCCTATTGTAACTATACATTGTTTGCACTGTTTTCTAAGACTATACTGCATATTTTTGCTATTGTGTATATATATCTTGTGTATATTTCCTATCCTCTCACTGAGGGTACACTCTAAGATACTTTGGCATATTGTCATAAAAATAAAGTACCTTTATTTTTAGTATAACTGTGTATTGTGTTTTCTTATGATATTGTGCATATGACACTAAGTGGTACTGTAGTAGCTTCACACGTCTCCTAGTTCAGCCTAAGCTGCTCTGCTAAGCTACCATTATCTACCAGCCTAAGCTGCTAGACACCCTATACACTAATAAGGGATACCTGGGCCTGGTGCAAGGTGCAAGTACCCCTTGGTACCCACTACAAGCCAGTCCAGCCTCCTACAATTATCACCTCTGATCCCCTAAAGGGGTCATGCAAACATATAAGGTAAGTCTACTGGCTTGGTCAAAGTCTTAAGATAAACAAACCATGTGTTAAAGACATCTTTTTGTACGTACATGCAATCACCAATAATAATAAGTACTGTTAATAAAGCATATTCACTGTGATCCATAATCACTGGCAACATTATTGTAATACAGCCTTTTAAAATGAACTAAATGTGGGTCAGTGTTTTTCCTAAACTTTCCAACCATGAAAATGCAATCATAACAGCAGTCCTTAGAGGGCATCATATTTTGAGTACATCACATGCCACCATATATTTTGCCCCTACAGAGCACTTCAGTACATATATCTCCTTTACACACTTTCAGGCCACAAAAAATGTAATCATAAAGTAAGCCCCTAGGGGGCACAGCACTCCCAGCCGTAGAGCAGGAGCTGCAGCTGCTGAGTGCTTTCGAGACATTAGAGACATTTCAGAGGAGTCTGGATTAGAAGGACCCTGCAAGGATAGGGTAAGTAACTTTGAAAAGATTATTTGGAGGGAGCTGTTGTGCTCCTGCAGTGCCATTATACCCCCATTCCTTTGTTGGTGGTGCCCCTGTCATCCTGGGACCAGTACAAGCAGAGAAACTGTGCAAAATTGATAAGCCCTCCACAGCATTATGGGTTTCTCCTCCAGGAGCAATGACTGTAATAGTATCGGCTCTCTCACTGATTTCGGGACAGCCAGACTCCTTGTAGGGGGCCTCGCTTTGCTGTCTTATTTTGCTGTGGGTGGTGCCTGGTCTCAAAAAGGATGCCCTCAAAATGAGTGAAGTGGTAAGGACCATGGTGGGAGTTTCAAGGCCCCTGTGACCCTGACTGGCTCCCCTGCATTCAGCCTTCTCCTTCATCCGGCACAGAAGCCCGCCTGTTCTCCTTCTCGAGAGGCAGTCTACTTGGCAGTGTTCTTGCCCTCTCCAGGCATGTGGAACAGAGCGGGGTAATCTCTTGCCCCTCAGTGCTTGGGGTCCTAGATCAGTTTTGCACTGGCCCCTGTGGAGATGGAGGCCCTGGGGTCAAAAGTGGAAACAGGGAGGGGGCCCCATGAATGCTCCCTCCCTGAATTAAATAAATTAATAAATCCTGTGCCAACCCCCAGGCCTTGGCCCTGACCTTCTCTGGGGGTAAATGGTGAAAACAGCAGCAGAGTCCCATGCACCCAATCAGTAAAAAGAGTTCAAAGGTCACCAACCTTCATAATGCCATAACTTGGGCCCCGTTGGGCTTATTTTGATGATCTTGAGCTCATTCCACTCCTAGTGAGGAGCTTAAGTCGCAGAGACCTCCTCACCTCAAAAATGGTGTAGTCTACAAGGATCTGCAAGGATCGACAAGCATCTGGTTCTTCTGGCTCCCTGCACAAGCCTTCCTACTGGTCTTGGTTCCTGGGTGCAGAAGTCCATGGTTTTCCCCCAACTCGTCCTCACTTGGTTCAAGGGGGCCAGACACGCTGGCCCTTGGGGAGACCCACAGGTCCTATGGTCAACTGGGCAGAGTCCTTAGTCCTTTGTGGGCATCAGGGGGTTCTTCCTTCCAGCTGTCCATGGCAGCCCCAGCGTCCAGCAGCAAAGCACAGAGCCAGGCAATGGAGGGTCCCCCCTTGTGGAATAGTTTTTAAAGGGGAGTGGAAGGTTCCAAAAGCCAGGCACCCCTGGCCTATCCAAAGGTGACACATCACCTCTCCACCCCTGTCCCAACCCTCCTGCGGAGCATGCTAGGAAATTTCAAAATGGTATCATCCAGAAGTCACAGCTCCGCTTGGAGCCTCAGCTCCACTTCTCACTTACATCACTGCCAGGACCATTATCACTAAATTTTCAAAGGGGAGCCCCCTCCTGTGTTGCCACCAGAGGTCTGGGCTCCCCCCTTTGTTCAGTGGGCTTGAGCAGGTCCATCCCTAGTTAAATGTGAAAGATGATTGATTGACGCAGATCATTCTGCTACACTCCTTTTCTCCTTAGGAAGTTAGTGAAACACTGTTGATTGCTCCCTTTGTGTAGGGAGGCCTTTGTTCCTGCTGGTGGAATTAACCGGGCACAACAGGGTGGTAAAAGGTCTGGGCTCTGATCCTGAGCTGAACCAGAGAAATATGACAATTTTGGATGGCCCATAATTTATACAGATATCTTTGTTGAACTTGCAGAATTGATTTTCCTGTACAGGTTACACCACAATTCAATATGTCACTGGTCTCTGTAGACTAAGGGGAAGTGAAACTGTACAATAAGGCAGTTTTCTCCCTATATGTGTAATAAAGTGTCACAACATGCAAAACAGTAAATCACACACAATTTCTCTATTAGTTTACACTAACATTATGAGGCCTACCCCAGGTCAATAGCTAATTTTCCAGAGATCCTGATGCACCAGACTATCCGTGCACAATTACCAGGCTACACACGCAGTAGTCTCCCACGTGTAACCCGCACATATATGCAAATGCGTGTGCATACATGTTGACATGTAAACAGCGAAGTGTTCCTTACCCTTTCTGAATCATAGCAGCCTCACCTTAAAAGGCAGACACTGGCGGTAAACACACACAGTTTGTTTGCCATGAGGCTACCATGGGTAGGACACATGTAGAGAGACTCGCCAAAAGTAAAAAGTCCAAAACAAGGTGATCCAAAAAGCAAAAAATCCAGGAGTACTGAATGTGTAGAACTCAATTACAACAGTTGTATAGGGATCTCTAAGATGCTGGTGCTTCCACGCCTGTTTTTTTCTCTGCAATCCCAGTCGTACTGGGCAAAGGCTTCTTCAGTGAGCTCCACTCTTTACTGAAATCAGTGATGTGTGGCTCCAACGAATGCAGAACAGTGATCTCCAAGCTATATGACCCACTCTCTGAAGGCACCCACTCTATGAATACTACTATGCAGCCATGCACCATCAGTAGCCGACTCTCTGCTAGGCAGAGACTGTACTATGGTAAAAAGGAGATGGCCTGAGGGCTTCTAATTGACCAGTGTTCTAGCATGGTTACTGGGCTCGAGTGCAGTAATACCAAAGGGGGGGTGGAACATATTGATCACCAACATCATATGCACCTGCACTCCTGCTCTGGTACTACCAGGTTGTGCTTTTATAAGCTTAACACACAATTTATGCCCCTGGAGAGGAGTTGGCCTTTGCACTTATGAGGGATGGTGGGGGTCCATTCACAGATGGGATGTGCTGGCTTTTTGAAGACCTGGTGGAGACCAGTAATGTAGTACTGGGGAATTTCCTTCTCTATTCAGGCCTCACCCGCCTACTACCTAGACTTGGCATGGAACACATAATGTCCCCTCTGGCCTCTCCCATATCACAGGTCCTACATGAATGTACCAGACATGGAGGGACCAATGTGTACAATGGCACACAGTAGGACAGGCAGCATCTGCTCACATAATAGAAGACACACTGAGAAACTACACTGGGCTAGATCCTCATGGACCCTCTAAGGGTGCAGTGCCTGAGCATGGTCATCCATATCTCTATTAACTCAAGACTCAAATATACACAATTTAACTATCTCTATCAAACTTACTTGACCCCCGAGTAAGTCATATGCTTCCAAGGGCCAGCAATACCTCCCCACACTGTTCAGAAGAAGCAGCCAATTTTTAGCACATGGTATGGAGCTGTCCAATGGTCAGTGTTTACTGGGATGAGATAGTGACCCACATATAAGACATAGGGCCAGATTTGCAACAAACTGGCACAACGCTGTGCAAAAATTAGCAGCACCACACTGCGCCAGTTTTGAAATGTGGGGATGTGGCATATTTACAAGAATATTGTGTTCCCTTATGTTTCCCCCGTGCCGGAGCTACATTAAGCAGCCTGTGCCAAGGCATGCAACCTTGCACCATAGTGCAAGGGTGTCTGTGTTGAGGGGTGTGATTGTTAATATGCAGGAAGGTGCTCCATGGAAGGTGCTCCATGGCATTCTGCTTCTTCTATGTGTGCACATATAGAAAAAGCAAAAAACAAGGAGAAGTATTCCTCCTTGTTGCGACATGCTAACGCCACTCCTGGGGTGGCGTTATATTTTGGCACTGCCTCAAACTTACGAAGTCTTGTAATTCTAGAACAGCCTCAAAAGAAACACCCACTGCAACACCCATTTCACCCTCTTCTAATGGAAAAAACTGCATCGCAGGGGTTTATATCTACAAGGAGGTGTAACGCCATGAAAAGTGGTGTTACATCTCCTTGTAAATATGGAGAAGTCGTTAACGCCACTGGAGCGTCAAATAAAGTGACGCACCAGTGGTGCTAGGGCCTTGCAAATCTGGCCCATAATGTGCAGACAGGTAACAGAGGGGGCTTCACATTGTTTATTAAGGCTGATGAAGAGCACAACAAATGGAATATATTTACTGATTTAGCCCTTGTGCTTGCTATGCATTGTATAGCCCTGTCTTGGAAGTCACCCCTCACTCCCCCATCGACACTCTGGGTAAGGTACTTGAAAACCGGGATGCTCGCTGAGCTAGATACACTACACAAAGAAAGCCCAAGCACAAGGGGGTTGACACTCCCCTTCGACTGGGATCAAATCAAAGCTAAATCCAATGATCACCTAACCTGAACACAACTTGACCCAATTCACAAGCACAACAAACATGTATCTGTCCTTCTCAATTAGAATTCAAAAGTAAATCCCTGAATTGTACTAGAAAAGACTCTCAACCCTCTCAAACCACTGTAGTACATAAGTCATAACAGGACACAATTTAGCTTTTTCTTTCCTCTTTATATTGTTGGTGATGTTTGACCGTAAGTCGTTACCTTTTTCTGGCACCTCAGGCATACAAACTAGAGATTTTAGGGCCCTCATTATGACCATGGCGATAAATACCAAATACAGTAGCGCTGACTGCCTCCAGCATACCCCGCGGAGGTGGACATCCATCTGCCACATTATGATACATATATAAAAAACTGACAGAAAACAGCCACAACCACAAATCCACCAGACCCACTGAACTTGATAAATTATCAGTACTACTACCCATACTGTTACACAACCAATACTACGTCCTCCAAATAATGACCCACCAATCACCACAGCGTACATTCAATGACGGTAAACCATTGGCGGTGAATACCGCCACAGCGGATATGGCCACCCAAATACAAAACAAGACAATATTGTCCAGAACAAAAAATCCACACCTGACAGAAAGACACACACAAAAATATAAAACACACACCCACATCACCAACAATCCTTTGCAAACAAGAAAAGACCACAACAGCTAGCCACGCAAATCACTGAGACAACTTCACACACACCACATTCACCCATTCATACGTCACGCACCCCACATCCCACCACATTACTCAACACCCTCTGCACAACACACACACCACAGAACACCCATGTCCCCATAAAGAAACCCCTGTTTCACTGATGAGGGATTGCAGTTCATGGTTGAGGAAATAGTCAGGGTAGAGCTTAAGCTGTTTGGAACACAGATCCAGCAGATATCCATTGCCAGGAAGATGGAGCTATGGGGGAGGATCGTGGACAGGGAGAATGCCGTGGGACAGCATCCATCAACAAGGGATGACATCAGAAAGAGGTCGAACGACCTACAGGGGAAGGTGGGTTCCATAGCAGCAAGGCACCATCTCGCTATCCAGAGGACTGGCGGTGGACCCCCACCTGCTCCACCACAGCTGACAACATGGGAGGAGCAAGTCCTGGCAATACTGAATCCTGAGGGACTCACTGGAGTTGCCAGAGGACTGGACACTAGTGAGTCAATATTTACTACCTATCACCCCCATAACCGAATGCCACCATCACCCCTCACCCTGACACCCATCACCCCACACCATCCCACACAATGCACCACCACAGTTAACAAACCTAAATGCCAAGCCCTGCATGCCATACCCACTGCATGCACATCCCTTCCAGCCTTGCATGTATACCCACCACCAATGCATGCACAGCATGCAGATCTAACAATCCCACAATCCATCACCATACACAAACAAATGTGGCAAGTCAACAGCAATAATATAGGGGAAGCTAGGAATGTGTCACAGACGTAGCATAATACACCACTTATATCCCCACAGGTTCCCCAGCCAATCTCAGCAGCGAGAAGGTGGCACGGCTGCCCAGTCCCCCACCAGAAGATGCCCCCATTGATGACAGTAACTCTTGAGTTCTGGATCTGGATGAACTCCCTGGCCCATCAGGGACCACTGGTCAGTCGGCTACCCCAGCCCACACGCAGTCCACCACAGAGCCTCCTTCCTCGGTATCCAACACCACAGCAGCCACCCAATGTCCCCAGACCACTGTCCCCAGGACATGTCAATCAGGAGTGTGCCCACCTGTACAGGGACTCGAGTCCACACCTCACAGGCAAGACAATGAGGTTCCTGGGGCAGTGGGAGTGGGCATACCATTCAGTGAACACAGGCACAGGGGGCCAGGTACAGTCACAGGAAAGCTGTGCGCCAGGGGGAGGTCAAGCCCAGGGAACTGACTGCCCAGAAGGCACTCACTAATGTCCTGGGGGGCTTACCAACAATGCCAGAATAAGATGGATCAGGTGAAGGACATCATGAAGGAGAACCAGCAGCTGCAGGAGGAATACCACCAGGAGATCAAGAAAGAATTGCAGGCCCTTAACACCACCATGGTCTTCATTGCAGGGGTGCTGGGTGATATGGTCAACATCATGAGGGACTATGCATCACACCAGCGGGCCCCTTCCACTAATCAGTCTACTGACCAGCCCTCCACATCTGCTACAGCTAGTGGACAGGAGGCCCTGCCAAAGGACCCACAGATCACCAGCGCCCCTCCCCCTGCAGAAGGTGAACCACCCTGCAAATGATCCCTGCAAAACAGACAGACACCAGAGACAGTTGCCAAGACCACTGCCAGGAAATGAGCCCCTCCTGAATGTCCCCCTTGTGTTCCACTGTGTCATTTTGTCCAATTTGAAATGCCATTGTTCCCCTTCCTATGGCCCCTTGGACACTGGACCTGTGCTACAAACAGACTGGCCCACTTCACTGGACTATTCCCAACCATTACCCCACTCTATTGCACTCCGTAATGTATACCAATTTTCAATAAACACCCTTGGACACAACTTGAGTAATAGTGCTTTATCTACAGGTAATGTGCAATGTATTGAACTGTAATGAACTGCATGATCCTGTATAAATGTCCAATAACATGTTGATCCATCCAACAAATGTGTCTCAGAAGTCTGTAAACATCACAGCAATACACTGTTGGAACAACACCAACATCTGCGATAAGGGAAGGCATAGGTGACAGTCAGGTGGGATGCAAAGGGAATGACTTGCATCATGCTTCAGTCACACAGTACAACACTAAAATGTAGAAATGTTTAGTTCAACCATCTTACCCTAGTGTCATTGAAAGTATTGCAGGATCAAATGTGACCTGTTGTTCACATCCTCCTCTTCTTCCTCCTCCTCACTGTCCTCAGTGTACAATGCTGCCACAGCTTCATTGTCACCCACTGTAGGAAAGTAGCCTCTTTCTGGCATGGTTACCCCCACTTTTGGCCTGTTTGTGAGTGTGTGTCAGTGTGTTTTTACTGTGTCACTGTAATCCTGCTAGCTAGGACCCCAGTGCTCATAGATAAAAACCTATATGTCAGTGTGTTTTGCCTGTCTCACTGGGATCCTGCTAGCCAGGACCCCAGGGCTCATAGTTTGTGGCCTAATGTGTATGCCTGTATAGTGCCTAACTCTGATTAGCAGAGCCTCAGTGCTTATGCTCTCTCTGCTTTTAAATTTGTCACTGTAGGCTAGTGACTTCATTTACCAATTTCAGTTGGCACACTGGACCCCCCTTATAAGTCCCTAGTATTTGGTACCTAAGTAACCAGGACATTGGGGTTCCAGGAGAGACATATGGGCTGCAGCCACCCATAGGGAGCTCAGACAAACCATTACACAGAACTGCCATTGCAGCCTGCGTGAAATAGTGCACACACTATTTCACAGCCATTTTCACTGCACTTAAGTAACTTATAAGTCACCTATATGTCTAACCTTCACTTGCTGAAGGTTAGGTGCAAAGGTACTAAGTGTGAGGGCACCCTTGCACTAGCAAAGTTGCCCCCCCATAGTTCAGGGCCATTTCCCTGGACTTTGTGAGTGTGGGGACACCATTACACATGTGTACTACATATAGGTCAATACTTATATGTAGCTTCACAATGGTAAATCCGAATATGGCCATGTAACATGTCTAAGGTCATGGATTTGTCCCCCCATTCCAAATCTGGTATTGGGGAGCCAATTCCATGCATCCTGGGGGCTCCACTGTGGACCCCCAGTACTGCCAAACCAGCTCTCTGAGGCTTGCACCGCAGCTACAGCTGCTACCACCTCACAGACAGGGTTCTGCCCTCCTGGGATCTGAGAAAGCCCAGTCCCAAGAAGGCAGAACAGAGCATTTGCGCTGAGAGCAGGGTGTTACACGCTCTCCCTTTGGAAATAGGTGTTACAGGCTGGGGAGGGGTAGCCTCCCCCAGCCTCTGGAAATGCTTTGAAGGGCACAAATGTTGCCCTGCTTGCATGAAACAGTCCACACCAGTTCAGGGACCCCTTCTCCCATGCTCTGGCAGGAAACTGGACAAAGGAAAGGGGAGTGACTACTCCCCTGTCCATCACCACCCCTAGGGTGGTGACCAGAGCTCCTCCAGTGTGTCCCAGACTTCAGCCATCTTGCTTTGCAAGGTGTGGGGGCACTCTGGAGGGCCCTGAGTGGCCAGTGCCAGGAGTTGACATCAGAGACCCCTCCTGATAGGTCCATACCTGATAAGGTAGCCAATCCCCCTCTTAGGGCTATTTAGGGTCTCTCCTGTGGGTTCTCCTCAGATTCTGCTTGCAGGTTTCCTTCAGGAATCCTCTGCAACAACTTCAGACTCTTCTGACCTCGGATCAACCTCAGCCTGCTCCAAGAAATGCTGTAACTGCAACAAAGTGTCTACAAGAGACACTTTTCTTCAGCAACCTCAGCTTCAAGTCAGCAACTGCAACAGTTTCCATGGTGTGCATGCTCTGGGGACTCCCTGTCTTCATCCTGCACTGGAAGGACCGAAGAAATCTCCTGTGGAGTGACGGAGTCACTCCCCTTCTCCAAGCAGGCACCTTCCAAGGTGACGACCGGTACACTGGGAGTCCTCTCACGGTGACAAGCTTGCTCCTAATGACACAGAGGGTGGACATCATCGACATAGCATGTCCTGAGGTCCTGCTGATGCATTTTGGAGGAGTTAATACCTTGCCTTCCCCAAGAACGATGGTACCCCTGTGTATTGTGTCTTCTTCGCCTCCTGAGGCCTCTGTGCACTCTTTGCAAAAGTCCTTCATGCACAGCCTGGCCCAGGTCTCCAGCACTCCACCCTGTGATGCTCAACTCGCTGAGTTATTCTCCGGCGTCGTGGGAACTTCTTTTGTTGTGCTGTATCAACCACATTTTGCACCTCCTTTAAACCCAGATCCTGCAGCTTCTAGGGTGCTGGCTGGCATCCTTAGGGCTCTCTAAAGTGCTGAGATCCCCCTCTTTCTTCTCACACAGAGTTGAGGCTCCCAGGTCCCTCCTGGTCCATCCAGCACCATTTTGATTAAAAACACACTTTTGTCATAGCCAAGGCTTGTTGGCACCTTCCAACACAAAATCTTGTCTATAACGATCTTCACGTCGTGGGCATCTTTTGCATTATGCAGTAACCCGCTGGCATCTTCCTAGGGTGCATTTCTGAAGTCTTCTACTAACTGGGGACTCTTCTTTTGCACCCTCTTCTGGGTTGACAGGGGCTCCTGTCCTTCATGGAACTTCTTTTGACTTCTGGACTTGGTCCCCTTCCTTTGCAGGTCTTCAGGTCCAATAATCCAGCAGTTATTCTTTGCAGACTTGGTTGGCTGCTGCAAAATCACAAAAACGAGGTGTAGTGTGTCCTAAGGAAACTTGCAGTACTTTACTCCTGCTTTTCTGGGCTTTGGGGTGGGGTAATTTACTTACCTTTACTGTATTCTTACTCTTCCAGCAATTCTGCACACACTACAATTGTCTAGGGGGGAATTCGTGATTCACATTCCACTTTTTTAGTATATGGTTTGTGTTGCCCCTAACACTATTTTGTCCCAATGCATTCTATAGGATTTCCTACTGTTTGCATTGTTCTATGACTATTTACTTGTCTAATTTTGGTGTCTAGTGTATATAGTGTGTATAATACTTACCTCCATAAGGAGTATTGTCTCTAAGATATTTTTGGTACTGTGTCACCCAAATAAATACCTTCATTTTTGGAAACACTGAGTAATGTCTTTACTTGTGTATACGTACTATGTAATTATAAGTGGTATTGCATGTCTTCTAGTTCAGCCTAAGCTGCTCTGCCATAGCTTCCTCTATCAGCCTAAGCTGCTAGAACACTACTACATTCACTAACAACGGATAACTGGACCTGGTGTAAGGTGTAAGTACCCAAGGTACCCACTACAAACCAGGCCAGCGTCCTACACCCCCCTCCTCCTGCAGATAGGGTACATGCCATCTGAGAACCAAATTGTGCAACAAGCAGCACACAACAACGATTCTGCAGGCCTTCTTAGTGGAGTAGCATAGGGATCCACCTGTCAGATGAAGGCAACTGAACCTAGCCTTCAGTAGCCCGAAGGTCCTTTCTACAATCCTACTGGTACGCCCCTGAGCATCGTTGTACCTATTTTCAGTCCCTGTTCTTGGATTCCTAACAAGGGTCATGAGCCATGACAGGTTTGGGTAGCCGGAATCCAACACTAAAGGATGATGGACAGAGTGTTGAACAATGCAAATACTCACCCCCAGTTTCAGATCTGGGTTTAAGCCATTGTTCTTTTGCTCACCATGCCACCCCAGTTTGGACCCAGCTATATGCAAATCAGTCTTGACCCTGTTCCTCATGGGAACAGTCCAGCCCGAACTGCCAAGCCAGGTCCTCCCTGGCCCAGAAACAAGCATCCTGGGACCGGTTTCAGGGTATCACCCTTCATCAGCCAGGCTACCTTTAATCCAGTAGCACAGTGAGCAAGGAATCACCTGCAAGAAGTAAGGAACACACATTAGCTCTGCACAATGGCATGGGCTATGACTCCTGAAGGCATACACTGACATACATCGGGTGGGGACTTGGGCTCATATATTAGCCACACACTGTACCTCTGTAGTTGTGCTATCAGTTGTTGGACACTGCTATTCCTCAGGAAAAAGGCATCATGCACTGACCCTGGATACTTGGCATTGACGTGGGAGATGTACTGGTCAGTAAGGCACACCATCTGGTTATTGAGTGAATGGAAACTCTTCAGATTCCAGTACACTTGTTCATTGGCGCTGGGGGGGACTAAGGCAATATGGGTCCCGTTGATGGCTCCAATAATATGTAGAATATGTCCTATTGCTTAGAATCGACCCTTCACAGTGGGTAAATCATCTACCTGGGGGAATGCGATGCAGCTGCACTTGTGGTTGAGCAAGGCAGACAAAATCCTTGCAAGCACAATAGAGGACATTGGCTGTGACATCCCTGCAGCCAAGCCTACTGTCACCTGGAAAGAGGTGGTTGCCAGGAAATGGAGCACTGAGAGTACCTGCACAAGAGGGGTGATTGCTGTGGTGCTACGGATAGCAGGTATCAGATCAGGCTCCAATTGTTCACACAGCTCTGTGATTGTGGCCCTGTCCTGACAATAGGTGAGTATGATGTGCTGGTCCTCTAGTGTAGCCAAGTCCACAAGGGGTCTGTACACGGGTGTGTGCCTCCTCCTATTCCTCCGCAGTGGTTCGTACATTCGATTACAATGACCCACTTATCAATCTGTACATATGTACCAGCATTAGAAAATGGCACCCACCTGTCATATATTCATGGACAGGTGGAAGTGACTTCACTCCGCCGGCATTTACGTAATGGCGGGAGGTGGTCAGCACTGCCGTGCAATTCCTCATTGGCTAACATGGCCCTCTGTGGAGAATGGGAAACAATGATGATCAACGCCGGCGGTGAACACTGTGACCACCATTTTCTTTCTACCACTTCACTTGATTCCTTATTTTCCACAGGACGACATCTCCACTGCGAGTGCTGCTCTGACTTGTGTCTGGAACCTGCCATGGCTCGTGCAACAGGGGAAAGAGCCCCAGCCTTCATGTCGGAGGAGGTGGAGTGCTTCGTGGACAGGGTCCTACCCCAGTATGAGCAACTGTATGAGCCTTAAGACCAACAGGTGAGTACACCATGGGTACGTTGCATATGACATGGCTTCATGGAGATGTGTGTAGGTGCTGTAAGTTTGTCAGGTGGGGGTTATGGCTAGTGGCAGCATTAATGCAGTGGTACGGGTCATGTGTGTGCCTGATGAGGGAATAATACTTTTCATGGGCCATACGTGTGACAGGCTGGATTGTCAGGTTCATGGTGTCCCACCTTCTGTGTTTCCTCTGCAGGTCAACGCCTATCAGAAGAAGGGGTTGTGGCGTGCCATTGCCAAGGACGTGCGGACCCTGGGGGTCTATATCAGGCAGAGCACCCACTGCAGGAAACAGTGGGAGACCCTGACACGCTGGGCCCAGAAGACCGCAGAGGCCAGCTGGGGATGGCCTCCCAACGAGGAAGGGGTGCCCGCTGGAACCTGACCACCCTTATGGACCGCATACTGGCGGTGGCCTACCCAGAGCTGAATGGGCACTTGAGGGCATCACAGCAGTCACAAAGGAGTGAACACAGTGTGTTTGTCAAGCATATCTGTTGCATGGCATGGGATTTGAGTGTAGGGTAATGGTCATTAGATGGCCCAATATGCCAGTTCAGACATTGCTGCGTGGTCCAGCTCAGGTTAATAGGGTGGAAAGCATGTATTAGGTAGCTAGGTAGGTGGCTTTCATTTCAGATGAGGCGTAGCTGGTCCCAGTTGGTGTGTAGCTGGCAGTGTTTGGCTCCTACCTGCTTCAGTACTTAACCAATGGTATGCCAGTGTGGTCCATCCTGCCCATTCTCAGTCTCAGTGTGTGACAGTGATGCGTCTGCCATCTGTTCTGTTGGTGCTGAGATTGACCCTGTGCTCCCTTTCTCTCTCTCCTTTTGTTATCCTGTCCATGTGTGCATTAGCATCACCCAGCGAAGGAGCAGGGGCACTGGCGAGTGAAGTAGCTGCAGCCCATGGGACCCAGGAGGCAGAGTCCACCGATGCCGCGAGGACCAGTAGGACCGAGGGCGAGGGGACCACCATGGCGGGGATAGGAGGTGACACCACTGACTCCGATTTGTCCTCTGATGGGAGCTCCCTGGTGGTGGCAGACCCCTATGGGACCACCCCAGCTACAGGTTCCAACACAACCCACAGTACCAGCACCGCCCTCCCAGTAGCACCCCACTGAGTTGCCTGTGCCCGCTCACCCAGGAGGGAGGTCATCTCCTTCGCCCCAGGTACCTCAGTCCCTGCCCCAGTCATCCCTGCTGCCCTCAGTGAGGAGGCTATTGACCTCCTGAGATCCATCTCTGTAGGGCAATCAACCATAGTGAATGCCATCCAGGGGCTGGCATCCCGGATACAGCAATGCAATGCCTTCCTGGTGGGCATCCACGGTGGGTTAGCGGCCCTACAGAGATTGGACTCTTCACTGATGGCAGCCAGTGTCCGTGTTTCATCTGTCCCCCCTCCAAGTACCACTACACACTCCCAGTCTCCTCACCCCCAACCCATCCCATGCACACATTCTGACAAGCATGCATCCAAAACAACACACAAGACTCGCACAGACAAACACAGGCAGCACACTTCAGTCCACAAGCACTCACACAGCCAACACACAGATGCACCCACAACATTATTCACTGCCTCCACTGTCTCCCCTTCTTCCTCACCTGCATGCACTGCATCAACAGTCCCTGATCCTGCCACCTGCACAGCCTTGCCCACAGTCACCACAACAGCAGACCCTCAGACATGAACCCCACATACCACATGCGCAGTCACCACCATCACCACCACCTCATGCAGCACACCCCCTCACTTGCAGACACCACCACAACATCCATCCACACGTCCTATTTGTCCTCCCCCACTCTGTCTGCCCCTTCCAGAGACACACACAAGCTCGCACTCAGACCCCCAACAGCCATCCACTTCACACACGCACACTGTCCATGCACCTGCACTCAAGTCCAGCACACCTCCTCTTCCTACAAACACTCCCTCTACCTCTACTCCCATCTCTCCTCCCATATCCCACCCCATTGTCCCTAAGAAGCTTTTTCTTGCCTCCCCCACCACCCGTCCTGCCAGTAAGGTAAAGGTCCCACGACCCCTGCCCAGTACCTCAAGCACCCAGTCTGACACAGCTCCATCACCAAAGTCTCGAGCTGCCACTAAGGGGCCCATTAGTGCGACACTGGCCCCCTGCACCAAGGACACTCCTCCCCCCAAAACAGAGGGCTAAAGTGCTGCCTTCTCCCAAACAGACTGGCAAGACCATGGGGCCACCTCCAAAACCTAGGGCCAAGGAGGCCCCACCCACATCCCAGGACAAGAAGGCCACAACAAAATCCAAGGCCAAGGAGGGCCAAAAAAAATCAGTGGCCAACGAGGCCCCGCAAAAATACGTGGCAAAGGAGGCCCCACAAAATCTATGGCCAAGGAGGCCACACCCAAACCCCTGGCCAGGGAGGCCCTCCTTAAAACTGTGCCCAAGGAGCCCATCCGGAGTCAGAAGCCATGGAGCAGCATACCGAACCAGAGGCCAAGGAGCAGCATCCGATACCAGAGGCCATGGAGCGGCATCCGGTACCAGAGGCCATGGAGCATCATCTCAAATCAGTGGCCAAGGAGCAGCATCCAGAACCAGAGATTAAGGAGCAGCATCCAGATCCAGATGCCAAGGAGAAGCATCCAGAACCAGAGGCCAAGGAGCACCATCAATAACCAGTGGGCAGGCAGCCCCCTCCAGAACCAGTGGGCAGGAAGCCCCCTCCAATAGGTGCCGCCCCCAACTCCTCCACCCCCTCCGGTGCCTGCCCATTTTCAACATGATGCCCCAGAACAGTTGAGTCCCGTTGTTGTCAGGAATCAGGTTGGGGCTTGGACTTTTACAATCAACAGCAAATGGCAACTCCTTAATTGAAATAAATGCACATTCTAATTATGTAAGAAGGAACTTATGGGTGCTCATACACTGAAACACATCGTTGCCTTGATGTGTAAAACCAGGTTTATAAAAGTAAACCCGTTCTAGTAATAAAGAAACATACCAGTGGGGCACACCAACAAATCAATATCTATACTTTAAAGATAATATGATATCTTGATGAGATAAAATGAAGAATCATAATAAATTCAACTAGAATGCTTGTTTAGTCCTCTCCCTTTCTTAAACAGTGTAAACAATCACATAACTGACCAAAGAATATGATATACACAAATGTAAGACTACCCAAGAGAAGAGTATGTCCATGCAGATAGAAATTTTAATACAAAAAGAATATGACTTCTTATACACATTAACATATATATATATATATACACAAAACATATAGAAAAAGAATGAACAGCCATCAGCCGACACGTGTTTCGTCCTGACTGGACTTCTTCAAGGCTTTGATCACTTCTATGTCCGTTATACTCATATCCCATCTATCATACTCTGTTTTAAACCACAGTCAGTCACCTCTTTTCTTTCTTCGAAATCAATCTAAATACTGGGCATCGCAAGTTTCATATATTCAGGAACCAACTATCCACCCCTCTTTCTGTTATTTTATTTCATCCCAGTCCTGTTTGCTGATATATCTCGGCAAAAACGTCGAGGGATTGTGTACCTCCTGTCAGTCTTCCGGCTTTTTCAAAGTGGGGCTTGGATTTTGCCTTGTGGGAATTTGTGTCTTTGGACTGGCCTTTGGGCCTGCATGTATTTCTTTCTGCAATTGTGTATGTTTTTGCATTTTACATACTCATACAACAGGAATACAGTTGTTGGAACTGTGTATGTGTCCTGGGTTTCTCCTTTCTCCAGAGAACTGTTACTGTTATTTTCCTGTGCATCTGTTTCTGGGTGTGTGGTGTGTGTATGGTGTGTGTTGTGCGTGTGTGTGTCACTCCCCCCCCCTCCCTTCCTTGTGTGCTAGGTGGCTGTACTCACATTCATCATCTTGTTCGGCGTTGGTGCTCCAGGATGGCCATGGCATGGTACAATATCAGGAAGACTTGCATTTCTGGTTCCATGGCGGCTCCGGACTACTATGTGTCCCTGGAGGTGAGTGTCTTCTTTTATATGATTTGTTTCCACCAGGCTTTTGGTGTTGTTGCTACTGCCCCGGAAATCATGGCGGTGTGCTGTGTCATAATATGGTGGGCGGATCCTTGTCTTCCCCCTGCCTGTAGGTGGCTACCGCTATGTTCGGTGTTCGCACAGCACTGGCGGTTGGTGTGGTACATTGGCTGTCTATGGGAGGGCTCACCTCCATGGTCATAATCTGGCGGTCATTACCGCCATCCTGTTGGCAGTGATACCGCCACGTTAACCCTTGCGGTCAGTCAGTCAAATGTAAGTCACACCTGACTTGAGATAACCCTGCCCCAGAACAATAGACTAATCAAAGCATTATTTCATATTGGAATTTGGAGTTTCCTGGTTGTGCATTGCTTCTAAATGACTGGTAGCTTTGGGTAGTGACAACCGTTTATGAATCAGGACTGGGAAATGTCATGACATTTGCTGGCTTAAGAGCAACATGACTCACTATCTTCTAAAGTTGTGTAATCTCTTCACATAGCAAGTTCTTATTTGACATACCATCTGTGAATGATGTGAAGTGAGTTCAGCTAATATCCATTGAATTATTGGCTTCTTACCTGTGACAGTGAACTAATCTTGTTATGAACAACAATGTGTTCTATGTGTGTCCCACAGAGGCCCATCATATCCTCTTTATTATTGTACATCTACCTAACCCAGTATCCAAATCTTACAAAATCCTCACCTGTTACAAATATGTATATGACTCCCAAAAAATTGATGCTTTGGCAGACGTCTACAATTTAAAAGATTTCAGGACATAATGGATAATGAATAACCATTTAAAGCGAAATATCTCAAAGATAAAACTTATGACCTGTGGACAATGTCAAAAATACCAGCCTACCACCATATGTCCTGAGGTACATGATGCCCCTCCAACAATATCTGAGAAGTCAGAAGCCTAGGGATAACTGTAGATTTAGACCTATATTTGATACCACATGTTAACAACCTTAAACAGAGTGCCTTCTACACAATGCAAACACTACATTGCATACTCCCGTTCCTTGGATGCTAACAGAAAATGCAAGCCATGCTCACTCTTGTAATCATCAAGCTTGATTATGCCAACACCATCTACCTTGGTGTAACCGTATTCATCATACACAAAATACATCTCGTCCAAAATGCTGCTGGAAGAGAACACATCACTCCAGTCTTGCAATTGCTCCACTGGCTACCTACAGTAAGAAGAGAGATATTCAAGGCACTTTGCATTTTTCGAAGACCCTAAAAGGCGAAGGATCTGCTATACCTAAGCTAAATTCAAGCAATACAAACAGATTAGGACACTGTGTTATAGCCTTCACCCATGATCATCATACCACCAGACTATAAGAAATCTGTAGGAGGCACTGTTTTCTCACTATGAGCCACCAAGCTCCAGAGTACACTACCAGCCAGGATTTGAAGCATACAGGAGCATATAAACTTCAGAAGACAGTTGAAAATATGGCTATTTCCAAGACAACTACACCACTACACATCCCTGCAACAGATCCTTGGAAAAACAGTTGCACATTCAAGCTCAATCTTTATCTTACAATCCACAGATTGGCATAAACCCAACCAGCAACCTACTTTCAATAAGTGGGTAAATTAAGGAGGACTAGCCTAGGCTTCAGTGGGGTATCACTTACATTTGTAAGTTTATTCAGTACATTTCTGGTCAACACTAATACTAATTCATAACACTTAGTGGTCAGCTGCAAACTGTACGTTACAGCTCTTACTTTAATTTAAGGCATATATGCTATGAGGGTTGTCCATTACAGTACAGTGCAGCCAATAAACATGTTCATTATGAAATTAACAGGCATTGAATAACTAAAGAGATCTGTCAGACACTGATGATCAATTGGAGGACTTTTATCTAGTCCACTGCAGGTTCCCAGTATATATACATTATGGCTGCATCTTTATATCTCACAATGGCTTTCAGATATGGGATTATAGTAACAGTGGATATCCCAGCAGATCTTTCAACTTCTATCTCCCTCCAACAATGTCAGCTCTGGCCCACAAATATACACTAGAGGGAGGATTCACTTGAAATGTTTTGCCACATTTGTGGTGCAGCCCCGATGCAAAATAATTTTTTATATTTACTAAGCCATGAAAAGTGACTTTGCATGGCTTTGTGTGGATTAGTAATACAAAGTAACGCAAAGCAGTGCATAGTGCTACCTTCTGTTACCTTGCATTGGGAAGGCACTCTGTGGGTGGATTATGGGCATTGCCATACATCCACCGATGGATTATGGTGCACTCCCAGATTTCTTAAAGCTAGTAATTAGGCCTGGGCATAACATGGGGAGTTTAACTCCACAGTCGTTTGTGGAATTACAAAAAAACTCTGTGAAATTCCACAGAATTCCGCAAAGGAGTGGAAATAGGCATGTCGTACTGCTCGCACTGTGATTAAGCACTGGCAGCCTTTCTTAGCCGACAAATCAGTGCGAATGGAACCACACACTGTGCCAGAGGATGAAGGTTCTTGAGTTGATTTTGCTGCAGTTCGAGAAGATTTCCAACTTGAGCAGAAGCTCATTGACCGAAAGCAGTTGCAACCTCCTGTGACTCTCTGCGTTGGAGAAATCTCACCAGCTGCCCTTCTATGACTAAAAATTGTGCTAGGGGACACTAAAACTCACTTGCACTTGCAAACTTACTGCTCACAAGCTGTGCATGAGAAAAAACTCCACCACATGGCAGTTGGTGGAATTTGGACGGAACTCAACATTTCAATCACAATGCGGAGTGGCCAAAACTCTGCCACCTCTGCCAGCAGAGCAGAATATATTGCCCACCAGTGAGGCCTAATATGTAGAAATATCTTTATTTCCCTGTGAGAGAACAGGGCTGATTGCAGAGGCCCCCTAACTTTTTGCCCCCATTTTCCTCTTTTTGCTGGTGTTTTCCTGACTCTGATGGTGCCCTGGGTACTGCTAACCAGTCCCAGGGCCTGTGCTCTGTGTAAAATCAGTATGCAAATTAGGCTAATTATAATTGGCTAAGTCAACCTACCTATAAGTCCCTAGTATATGGTAGGGCATGTCGGTTTAGAGACCCTAGCATAGGTAGTGCACCCATGGGTGCACTGCTGAGGTGCCCAGTGTCATTTTAAAGGCAGGCCTGCCTTGCCGTCTGCTTTTAAATTAAAGTTATATGCAAATTCAACTTTAGAATTAAAAGAAGTTCCAAAGTCTTAAACTGCCTTATTTTTACATACAAGTCACCCCTAAGGTGTGCCGTATGTGCCCCTAGTGCTGGGTGCCATGTAACTATGAGCAGGGACCTTATAAAAATAGTTTTATAAGCCCTGGTAAGGTAAAACAGCCAAATGTGTTTTCCCTCATTGTAGTGAAAGGCCTCCACAGGCTAGAATGGGGAGACTTTATTTTAATTTTTAAAATCCCCTTAAGTAACAGATACCAGATGTTTAGTATCAAATTAATTGTTATAATAAATCCCACAACTTCCAGTTGTTGGATTTAATATAACCTGTTCAGGTAAAGAGTTTTAAACTTTACCTGAATAGTTGCCAACTTCAGCCCTGCAGTGTTTTTGCTGCTTTGCTCTGATTGGCCAGCCTCTGGCAGCCTGGCTAGGCTGCCTTGATGAGGTGTGAAGTGACCTGGCCTCACACAAAGAGATGTGTCTGTGGGAGGAGATCTCCCCTCAGCAGATGGGGAAGCATGAAGGGGGAGGGCTGCCAAACTGGTTGTCAAAGGCAGAGAAGTACATTTGGAGCAACCTAGCAACACCATCACATCCTGCAAACCCAGACAATTAGGTGCCCCTTGATTAGATTAGGAGCGTACAGGAGAGGGGTGTGTTTCGGATTTTTAGCCACACCAGTGGGTGGGCTCAGCCAGATGTAACCTCCAAAACTCACATTCAGCCAGGATGGATTTTTGAGAAATGTTGCTCCTTGGGATTTATTTTTACCACACTTCCCAGGAAGTGGTCTTCACGGGGGAAGGACCCTGCCCAAGATTGGAGAAACAGGACCCCTCTGTTTTTCAACCAGGAGCAAGGATAAAACTGGCAGACCTGCACCCACACCTCATATCCCTATCAGATTCCAACAAGGAAGAACTGCAGGAGAAGAAGGACCCCCCGCTGGACCCCGGATCTGCACCTGGACACTGCACTCTTGAGGACTGCACCAGCTGCACACTTGGGCTTCACCACTTTACCTATCTTCTACTGCTTCAAGAAGGGACTCCCTGTTTGCTATAGGTACAAAGGAGCTGCCCAGAGTCCCCTGCATCAAGTCCTGCAAGCAGAGCCCAGCTGACCAGCGTCCAGTGGCCATTTGAGGATTCTGACCAGGTGCATTCTGGGAATTGTAGTCCCAACTCCCAAGGAGCAACTCAGAGCTTCTGGAACCTTGGATCAAGTTGTGGACACTTCAAGGACACAAAAAGGACCGCTGGAAGAAGATCCAGAAGTATGGAGACGTTTGGAGCACCTTCATAAGTTGAAGAGGTGCATTGTGGGAGTTGTAGTCCCAGACCCCAAGAGGCACACCAGAGCCTCTGAATCCTTGGCTGGTGCTGTGGACCACTTTCCTGAATCAAACACTTCTGAAAGTAAGTCTGACAGTTTTACTTTGTGGGTGGCCTGAACTCTGGACTTTATTCCTTTCCAGTGTGACCTTTTTTAACCCTTTGAGCGCTAGTTGCTTCTATGCGCTAGAAAGCATTAAGGGATATACCACCAGCCGTATTACGAGTCCATTATATCCTATGGAACTCGTAATACGGCTGGTGGTATATCCGTCACTTTACCGTCACTTTTGGGACGGATTAACACCTCCTCCAAAGTTGTAATCAGGCCCTAATTCTTTAAAAATTCATATCTCCGGTTCCCCTTATCCGGTTTAATTTACTGAGACCTAACTGGTCCTAATGAAGGTTAGTGGCCTATTGCTAATTGTAGGTACTTACCTGCTCTTACCAGTAACCCATTTTCCAACATTCCCCTTGCTACTTCCTGTATTTTACAGCACACATAGAAAGAGGAATATGCCTATAAGAATTGTTTTTATGCAGAGAGGTAATCCTGATCGTTTTGTGTGCAGGAAGATGCCCCTTCCTGCACAAAAACATCCTGCTCGTAAAGCAGGCATGCTTGCACCATGGCACAAGGTTGCCTGAGTTAACACTAGGCAGCACACAGTGCTAGGAGCGCTAAGACACAGCAGAAACGTGCCATTTAAAAAAAATATATGGTGCATTTATGCTGGCTGCCTTTCACACAATGCAGCACAACAAGTTACCTTGCTGGGTTGCTTTGTGTGAAATATAAGTAAATCTGCCCTAAAATCTTTGATTGTCCAACCTAGTGGAGTAAGCAACTAAGCAGACTATAATCATAAAAATTCCATAAAGTGACCTGCACAGCTCTTCAAAGCTTCCAGCATACTGAAAAATCATAAAAAGTCTGTCTGTGTCTCTCACACCTCATCATCCACTATATTGCTATACTCTGCATCTCATAACACGATTAATGCACCTCACTGGTCATCACAAAGAACATGGAAACATTTCCACATATGATAACAAAACGAAGATAACACCAATACAACTGCACACACCCTATATTTTAGAGCTTGTTGCCCATAAATGTAATCTTTTCAGTGTCACACATAGGGGTAGTAAGCACTATACAAGTGTGCATACAATAGATTACAATATTTATCATTAGTGCACCAGTTTTATTTCTACTAAAATCTTTGTTTTCATCACACTTCAGAATTATAAATGAAAATGTGCATCATATGTGCTTTCATAACTGCTGATATATGGTGAAATATTTTTACAGTTCATTTACATGTAGGTACATTTTTGTGAATTAAAAACAAATTGACATCCTACAGTATTTCTCTTTACACTCCCTGTATGCAAAGCTGCTGGAATTATGCAATTTTGTAGCTGCAGCATTTTCTGCATAATTATGAATTTGCAGCATTGCAACAAAATTCATCTGCTGTATGATCTGCAGAGTTTAACTAAAAACACATTTTGTTTGCAGCACAAACATATCAAAAGTTACTAAAAAATGCTGCAAAATGTGTTGCTGTGCAATGGAAGATCCTTTGCAAAGGTTGACTGGTCATCGTTCAGTTACTTACAGCTGTATGTGGAACTGGAACTAATGAAGTGAAACTGTTGCCCAGAGTGTGTAAAGATGACAAAATAATGAATGATACTTGTCACAAATGTGAAGCATTAAGCCACATATTTTGTGTTTTGTAGCACATAATTTAGTCAATATTGTTGCATAATTTAGGCCTTCCCTGATACATAATTCTAGTAGCCCTGTCTGTACCCAGAGTGATTGTCACACAGTTCACTTCAGAATATCCTCTCACTTTGCAGTCAAAGAAAGAGATTTAAACATCCCCATGTTAAAATTACAAGCGGCAATTTGCTAGAAGACATAGCCTAACATTTAACCTGTCTTAGAACATGCAGCAAATGTAACAAGATAAAAAGAAAATTCATTTTTATTTTTGCTGAACTCCGGCACCTCTATAGTGTTCCAGTTGCCTCAGTCATTTGGGGGGGGGGGCATAACATTATTATTGGATCTTCAGGCCCTCAAATACCCCCCCCCCCGCCCAACCTATGGCTACAGCCCTGATGTTCCATGTGTCTTTGCCCAAATTAGATTCTGGAGTTAAATATTAAACAAGGTTGAGTATATTGTATGGTAGGATATGGATCTGAGGGGATGTCATGGGAACCAGTGGAAAATTTCCTCCATGCTCCTTGACTTCTCAAACAAATCCACAGGTCACACCCAAACAAACAGACACATCGGAACAGCTGTTTTTACAGGGGGACACTGCCACAACCACTTATGTCCTTCTGATTACTACAGAAATGACCAGCCCTTTGATATAGCAGAAGCCATTTTTGACCTCTATAAGAACGATTTGTACACAAGAAGTGTGGGCAGTGAGGAGGCGTCTGGTGCATGTACTGAGTCACAGGCACTGAGGTATGTTCATCTGTGCATTAGTTGCCAAAAATGAAATACAGAGTAGTATACAGTGCTATATACATGACTTTCTTACAGTGCTATGTCAATTCATTAGAGACTGACTCTGGTTGGTAGACTCTTCCAACATAGTCTGGAACATTCTAGAACACTTCTGGTTTGTAGACTCTTCCAAGATAGATTGGAGCATTTTCTGTTGGTTGACTCTTCCAGCATAGTCTGAAACATTTCCTCCATCTCTGCATCCATCATGAAAACCAAAAAGTATAAAAGCCACACCTGAGGCAGCCATGCCTTGCATGGCAATCAGAGAGCAACGAGGAGGTGAGCTGAGGATGCCATATGTTTTCTGAAAACTTACATGATTTCCTGATTTCCAGCGGTTGCCATTAGGAAAGGTGACATCAGTTGATCCCAGTATTGCTTTTTTAGATCAGATGAACACCTGAAAGAAAGAAATAAAACAAGTAAGAACATTGCAAAGGCACTGTGTGCATGCATAGACAATCAGATAGCAAGCAGTAAGCGCTTGTTTACAAACATTACACACTTTAAAATCGACCATTTCAAATTAGAAAATAATTCTAGGATATACATTTTTTGATATCTTTAGTTGGTTTTCTTTGTTTCATAGAAAATTCAGGAAACAGTACATAAAGATGCAAACATGCACCCAACAGTAAAAATTTAACTGTGAACGAGGCATGCACACATCCACAGCCACCATTCAAATATATCAGGCATTAACATGACATTTCCATAGATAGAAGAAATCACAGTGATGATTATAGCAACGCCTCCACATACAGAACAAAAGTTCCTTTACATCAATGGAGTTGCAGCTCCCGATGAGAGGTACATATCACACTGTCTCAACCACCCTCCAAACCTTGTGAAATTTGCACAGGCACCCCTGGTCTTGTACTTGACCCTCTTGGGTGCCATATATAGATCCTTCCCTCTCTTCCATTCCTGCAATGTCAGGGTTTCAGGTCCCCCTCCCCCATACCATGACACGACTCACTTGGCCACCACTAGTCCCAAATAACAAAAACATAAGTGTCGCCCTGGGGACATCAACATCCCCCGGAACTCCCAACAGGATATACTTGGGATCGAGAGGAATGGTTACGCCCACCACTGACCCAATTCTCTCACCACCTGTAACAGTATTTATGGATATCCGGGCAACTCCAGAGCATGTGGATATATGAGCCCCTTGCTCCCCCACATCGAAGACAGTCCATGGAGGCTGCCCTTCCCATATGGTGCAAGAGGTTCCTGTTAAAATATATCCAATGGAGAATTGTGAGCTGTATCAGGTACAGGTGGAATTGTATTGCCATTTGTCATGGGTGCATCAGGGCCACTTCCCAATCCAATCCACGTCCTCCAATCTCCCACTAACAGGCACCACCTTTAACTCAATTTGGCCAGTTTATCTGGCATGTGGTTATTGAGTTTTTTAGGTGTGAGGGCAATAGCTTTTGGATACAGCTCTTCTAGCAGCAGCCGTCCGTCCAGTGGGGCAAACTCAGGTAAGCCCAGCATCTCTAAGCCCTCCGCCTATCTGGCATGTCGCAGCTGGGCATATTTCAGGAATTATTTGCAATGCATGGATTTATCGTGCTGGAGAGATGCAAACGGCACCAGCTCACCCCCCTCTAGGAGATCCCCTATACAACAGATCCCCAGTAAGTCCCAGGCTTCAAATCCGCTAAGTTTCCAAAACTCTTTTAACCATGCACCTTCCCAAAGTGGCGTCTCTTGTGTCATCTTATCCCCTCAGGTAAAAGCAGAGAGTGGGCCTCCGCCTCTACCACCACCAAAGTAGCTGTGAGCATTCATCAAACGCCCTTCCCCCCATACAGGAAGTGGGGATAGGAGTGATTAGCAAACTGGATGCATACCACTTTGTAGGTGGAGTGGTTCTGCGGGCCACATGCCCAGTCATTCACTGCCACCAGGAATGCTGACCCATCATAGGTCCCAATGTCCAGGAGGGCAATCACCCATTGTAGGGGTTATGCTGAAACATAGAGAGGGCTATTCCATGGTGCCTACCACACCATACCAGGGAGTGCAGATCGCTCTCTTTCTTAACAAACGTAGCCTCATGGAGTGGGTAGTAGATATTTTGCATGGCATACAATAGTTTTTGGAGCAAAATGATTTTAAAAATGGCTACTGTTCTCAACAGGGTAAAGGGCAACATAGGCCATCTCGCTATGTCATCCTGGAAAGTCTGTATCACTCTTTCCAGGTTTCTAGTAAAACACTGCTCCTGGTGAGGGTTACTGTATATGCCTTGTAAATGAAAGCCTTCAGTCACTGTCTGAAGCATATGAGGAAGCCTGCCAGTGTCCAACAGGATGTAAGGATGACAGAGCAACTTCTTCCCATTGATGGTATAGCCAGAGTGAGCCCTGTATGACTTCCAAGTACAAAGTATTATAGGAATGGTAGTCTCATGTTCAGTGACATAGAACAAAATGTCACCTGCAAGGAGAGAAATATTTTCCTCCTCCCTATCTATGGCTGAGACCTTAAACCCATGAATATCTGGGTAGGAGCAAATCAAAGCCTCCAATGGTTCAAATGTAAGGGCGAACAACAAGGGGCTAGGGGTCAACACTATTGGGACACCATTCACTCGGACATTTGCTGTAAGGGCCTGATAGATGGCTTTCTCTTCACGTACCGGCTAACAACATAGCTCTAAACGCAGCGTCTGTAGCAGACGCACTTAACTAATATTCGAGCTGGCAGACTTTTGAGCAAAAATATAAAAGAATCGGAAGAGATAACTTTACTCTGTGGGGCCGATGCTGATTCGGATTTAACCTGAGCAATAGTTTTGCCATAATGATATTGACACCATGATATTAAGGCACTGTCTTTGATGTCCTGAGGAGGCCAGAAGTAGAAAGGCCGAAATGCGTTGACTACAATGTTTGGAGGAATGTTTGTTGGAATTTTGGATTAAATGGGATTATGAAAACAGGAATGTATTGCATATAAACATCAGCAAGAAAGGACTTTTTGATGGATGATACAAAAGTTAAATTACCTCATATTACAATACTGTTTGGCGTATAAAGGCTTAGCAGCTTACATATTGAATGACTTCAGTGCAAAAAATAATTTTCAAATATTGTTTTTTAACATCACATGTTGGATGTTTTTTTTCTTTGGATTGTATGAGTAATTGTTTTTTGTATGTAATACACATATATTGTGTCATTGTTATATGTTAAGTGTTGTATATAGTCCATGAGAGCGAGACAAGGAGACACAAAAAACGAATAAAGAGATAGTATTAGTTAAGAAAGAAATAACTTCTAGTGACTAATTAATTTTTTCACTTAAGAGAGATACACGTTTGTATTTATCCCCCCTGTACACTTTCATGTTAGTTGTATTTCTGGCCCTGATACATTGGGGTTATAGGGCTTCCCCTACAGGCTAGAGTTAAGGGCCTGATAGAACAGGGAGATCCAATGATAAAAACAGGGGCCAAAATCAAATTTACTGAGGGTCTAGAAGAGAAAGGGCCAGTCTATAGCATTAAACGTCCAATGCCACAAAAACATGGGGTCTTCTCTTCAATCAACTTCCAACATCCAATAATGGAGGAGCTGAAGGTTGAGTCTGCCTGGTCTCTGTGAATAAGGGGGACAATCACCATCAGGCGTTCCAAGGCTAGAATGGTAGCCAGCACTTTTATCTCAATATTTAACAGAGAGATGGGGTGTTAGGAGCCTCAATTGGTTACCGGCTTACCATGGTTATGAATCATGACAATGGTTGCACATTGCAGATCTGGCTGTAGCGCACCATGATTTCTCACCCTGTTACTGAGGTCAAGCATGTAGGGGCCAGCAAGCCCCACTGTCTTTTGAAGAATGCAGCTGGGAGACCCTTGTGCCTTTTCTGTTTTCATGTTTGTAATGGCTGCCATGACCTTTTCCAGGGTGATGTCATCATCAAGTGTCATATGCTCTGTAGAAGGCACCACCGGCAATTCCACCATTGCCAAGTACTCAGCTATTTCGGCGGTATACACCAATGGGCAGGCCTTGTAAAACAAGGCAGAGTAGCTGGCAAAGGCCTCTGCAATGGCCACGATGGTCGAGTGGGGGTTTCCCATCCCATCTGTGATGCGATGTATCCAGCATAGCGCCGTCTCCCATTTACTAAGTTAGGCAAGCAACTTGCCTGCTTTGTCTCCTGCATGATAAAGATGATGCTGTGTAGCTAGTAGTTCCCTGCGGACCTCTCTGTATTCTCTCCGTAGTACCTCAAGGGAACACAAGGCTTGGGGATAAATTTAAGTTCTAGGGGAGCCCTCAAGGGCCGTGATCCAATGTTCCAGAATCTCTTTCTCTGCCACCTCCCTTTGCTTTTTGCGGGTCAAGACATTGTGCGCCTTATCTCTCAGTACTGTTTTCCAGGCCTCCCATAGGACCACCGTCGACTCAACCTTCTCTTATTTTCTTTGAAATCAAGCTCCAAATCAATATGGAGTTTGTTTGCAACCTCCACATCCTTCTTTTCCCACATGTTCAGCCACCAACCTGCTCCTCGACAGTGACCTCTGCCCTCCATAGTGATCTGACAGGCCTCGAGCAAGGTACTCCACTCAGTGGACCACCGTCGCCGCTCCCACAGATAGTCTAGCTGGGAGAAAAACGTATGTACCCCAGAGAAGTACGACTAGTACCTACCCCTGGGATGATGTCATTTCCAAAATTTGCAGAGGCCCAGGTGAAAAATCTCCATAAGGGCGTAACTTCCACCGGGGCAACTGCTATGCTTGAGCAATCCAAAGCCGGGAGCAGGACATAGTTGAAATCTCCACCCACAAAATGGACAGCGGAGTCCGCCTCCACAAGTATGACCACCACCTAGGCAAAGACTGGCTGTGAAGTTGTGGGGGTCCATAGACACTGATCAATGTAACTGAGGTCCTGCCCCAAATATCTTCCGTTGTGGTATGTCCAAGTTCTGGACACCAGGAGCAGGGTTTTTTTCTCAACCAGTATCGCCACACCCCTCGAGCCGGAGGTGTGCACTGCATGCACCAGTACCATGTAGACCCTTTTACTTAGAAAATGGGACTGAATCCTCGTCAAGTGTGTCTCCTGAAGAAGGACAACGTCAGGCTACAGATGTCGTATGTAACTTCTGATCAGTCCACGCTTCACCTTACTGCCTAATCTCAGGAAATTCCAATACTTCATAGTATGACGTGGGGCATCTGGCATTCTATCCTGTTTCATATGGTGGCAGCAGAATGGCAACAACCGCCCGTCTTTCCTCTTGACAGGTGTTGTGTGCCCATTTGTACCCCCCTTCAGGTGAACCAAAACTAACTGAACTGCCCCTTTGTGAGCCTGGCTCATGACCTTCCCACTACCTGCTGCCCCCAACAAGTGTAGGAACGCATGTCAACTGGACAACAACTCATGTGTGAAGCAAGAGAGTTCTGTAGCTCACCATCAAAACCCAGAACACCCAACTAGTGTCTTAACTACTGCAGAGGGAAATAAGCAAGAAAGAAGACAGCCACTCCCTGTCAAACTCAAATAAGTGTAGAATGAAAAAAGAAGAATCTGTCATAAAGAAGGACAGACAGATGGAAAAAGAAGATGGGGAGGAGAGGCCACAGGGCCCATACCCTAGCCAGTGAACCCCAGCCCCCAAATGGCCTTCATTCAGGACAGACACATTTGTCAGTGTACTATCTCAAACTGTCTTGGCAATGCCAATCTCAGTTTGTTCTTGCTGCTGCCTACTCGGAGTACATTGGGGCAAGAGGCCCACCTAGGACCTTTCCCAGTAGGCTAGACAGATCCAAGCATAAAAGCTAGTGTATAATCAACTACTTGTGAGCTAAACAAATGGGGGATTATTTATTGCCAAAGTCTGGCGAATCTTCCGCCACCTCAGAGCCACTGTCCACTGACATCAACTAGGTAACTACCTCCACAAGTGCCCTGGCCTCCTTTCTCTCTTGTCTCTGGGTCTCCACGTTCACAGTCCCATCTTGGTATACCACCACCCGGGTGTCGGACGCTGATCTCCGCTCTTGCCTGGCCCTGAGATTGAATCAGTGCTCATTTCAGCATCTTCTCTGCGACCCAGCTGCCACTGTCTTTGGATCTTGACCAGAGGGATTGCCCGCCCCATGGACCTCTAATCAGTACCACACATCCTTTGGGTTTGTAAAGAAGTGTGAAAGCCCATAAGGCAGCACTTTCAGTTTTGCAGGGTAACACAGCATATATATGAAGCCCATGGCTTTCATATTCTATTTGGCCCTAACAAACGTATACCTCTGTTGCTGGACAAATTGGGTGTAATCAGGAAAAATATGAATAATGTGTTTTTTAAACTTTGGGTCTCCCTGCCATCTGACCCCATGGAGGATGGCATCCCTGTGTCTGTAATTGAGGCGTTTCACTATTATTGACTGAGGTGGTTCTACTGTGGGAAGAGGTTGCACCAAAGAGCGATGCACCCCTTCCACCACAAAAATTAATGACCGGGCAGTTTCACAAATATTTTCCTTGAGCCACCGTTCCAAGAATAGCTCAGTCCCTTCAGGGAATCCTCCAAAACGTAAATTACACACCCTTGATCAACCCTCAGCATCTTCCGTATTTCAAGACTCTGCGTCTGTGTCATGAGGGTTGCCACTGTGGTCTTAAAGGACAACAATTCCTCCTGCATCGTGACAACTTGCTGTTCCATTGCCATTGATCTATCCACAACCTTGCAGAGGTCCATGCTAATGAGGTTCACGTCAAGGGTAAGTGAATCGATCTTGGCTGGATGTTGGTGCTGGAACCTTTGAGCACTGCCAGGAAAGGGTACCAGTAAGGCCCTGGGGTGCAGGGAGGCCACATACGGTGTCTCAGGACTACCCCAGTATGGTTAGTTGTGGTAGATTCCTCCATTTTACTTTGATGGCCCAACAAGGCTCCTAATCTCTGCCCATGCCAGGACCAAGTGGGGGGCACCAAAGTCACTCTGCTTAATTTCCCAGTTCACCAACAGGATCACGAACCCCTCAGCACGCCTCCCCTGTTGTAATTTAAAAACGATTAGATTAAGCATTAGCAGAAGACATCTTGTATTTAGCAACTATTGTGAACATTTGGCGGAATCCTTTTTGTATTCATGGCAGCCATTTTCTCTGCCATGTGCTCACCATGTGCTCTGTCCTACCTTTCTGTTAACTACTCTTGAAAATCTGTCTAGTGACAAGTTATATTTAGCATCTCCCACTTTCGCACATGCCCAGTAAGATCTGCAGCTGTTAGTAATCAGTAACAGACAGTAATGTGTCAACTAGTCCTTGAAACTGTTAGCCCCTCCTACCTGTCGACTGTGCATTTCCATATGACCTTACATGTATGTAAGTCTTGCTTCTATAGTTGTACCACCTTCTTTTAGCCCCTGCGTGGGTATAAAAGGACCATGCTCTCTTAGTTCAGTGTGCTACTTCAAACATTACCGAAGGGTGCTGTTTGAACTGTAGTACCACCTCATGAGGTTTAATAAACTTTGTCTTTTATTTCAGTTTCAGTGCCAACTTCTTCCTATATAGTCTGAGGACTTTGTGCAGAGAAGGGCGAACCCCTTGCACTAGTAGGCCTTGCTGAGGCTTACTTCAACAAATTGGCGCTCGAACAGGGACTCATCGGCGACTGGGACGCCCGACGAATTGGTCGCGACGAAGGATTGGGATCTCACTGCGGACGATCAATGCCTGAGGAGACCCGAGTCTTGGCAACCACAGCGTTTTTCCCTTCTTTCTGATTTGACCATCCAGGTGGCGCCGGTCCTCGACTGAGATCCTTTGTGTTCATTCGTCATGCAGTGACCATTTGGTCGATTTTAGAACTTGGCATTTGGAACCTGGACACCCTGTGATTGGTAAGAGCCGTTTTACAGCACTTGCTGTGGGTTTTGATGCCTTTGTTTAGTAATGAAGTTTAGCACTACTTACTGTGGCTCTCGTGTTTTGGGTGACTAGTCAATTTGTGTCCTTTGAATTGATATATAAATTGCAATTTATATAGGCAGGTAATGAGGAGAATTTTCTCCAATTTAATTTTGATTTGAACGGCACTTTAAGTTCTACTTTGATTATAATATTGCATATTCTGCACTATTTTTGGCATGCCTGTTTTTAGCGCACTTCGTAAGATGTGTTGCTTTTGTAATGGTTCCAATTTGAGACTAGAAGAATCGCAACCGGCACCCCCAGAGGGGACGCCCAATAGAGATATGTATGTTAAACATGGTCTTTCTTCTATAATGTACAGCACATTATGGAATAAATACACTTGTGCGGATCCTGAATTACGTTGGCCTATGCATGGGTCATTTGATTTGCGAAAGATTGAGTATGTGGAACAATGTATGTGTAAGCGAAGGTCTAGGCAAGATATGTATGACTGTGTACGAATGTGGGAGAAAGAAGTGCGTGGACGAGTGAAGCGTGAGCAAGCCTTGCTTGAGAAAGAGCAGCGGAAGAATGTATATGTGAAAGCATTGGAAATGAGAAAGAAAGAAATAAATGACTTAAAAGAGCTAGAAGAGAAAGAACGTAAATTACAGGTAACTGGCCAATACACCGTTAGGCAACCTCTCTATCCTATCCTTAATAAACCACACAATGATTTTTTGTTACTAGATCGCCCTCCACCTCCGTATGTCATTCCTTCTGCCCCTCATGAGTTAGCTAAGGTCTCCGGTTCGGAGCAACAGAAGATACGAGACAGTCGCTCTATGTTGCCTGCTGACCGTGCGTCTGAGCTTAGATCTATTGCTCGTAAAACAATTCGTAGCGTTGTCTCTGCTTCTGAACTTTTAGACAACATGAAAGGGTGGACGGAAAAGAAGCAGCTATATTTTACTGAGGCATTTGGCACAGAAGTTATTGAACTATATCGGAAATATTCTGATGAGTTAGAGCCCGATTGTGTAGCAGCTGATCATAAGCAAATGCGTGATGGTCTTTTTGTTTTCTTCCAGGTGGCTGATGCAATCAGGCGTTTGGTGAAATCATGTGTTGTAGCAGTCCGTTTGCAAGAGGAGAAAAGGGCTGTGGACGTAGTTGCAAGGACATCTCAGACCGGCGGGGTGCAAGCTTCCATCTTCGGAACAGATAAGACTATGATAGTTCACGCGAAACCAATGCGGGAGGCCGCGCCTTTGTATGTTCCTCCTAAAGGATTGGGTACAAGTGATGATAAAACTTCTGTTGATGCTAAGGGTTATTTTATTTATAATTGGGTGTATACTCCTTGGAATAGGGCAGATGTAATGGCACTTAAAACAGTATTGCCTGACCCGCGGAAAAATCCAGCCGCCTTTTATGAGGAAGTTGAGGGAGCAATTAGTTCTTGTACTATGACTTTGGCTGACATTGATTTATTTTTCGGATTGATATTACTGCCAGATATGTGGAGAACTGTTCGTAAAGTTTATGATCGTGTAGTTTTTGGGGCATCATGGAAAGAATTAGAACAGATGGACGGGGATAGGGAACCTGCGAAAAAGCCATATCAGTTGATTCTAGATCTTCCCGCATCCATATTAGTTAAGTTAAAAACAATTATTCCCCCTAAAAAGATAGATTGGACTGTTTAAGCGTCTTGTAAGCAAAAGGCAGATAAATCGGTCTCTGATTTCTTTACACGCTTTGAAGAAGCATTTCATGATTTTAGCGGCCAGTTATTGTCAGATGATATGGGCAGACATTTGTTTGTCGATAAATATGTCGCAAATCTGTTACCAGGAATAGCTAGTCGTCTAAAAGCTAGTGAAAGTTCATGTACTAGCTCTACTCCGGTTTCTCTTTTGACTATGGCTCAGTATTATGAACGTCAGGAATTAGAAGTAAAAGGTAGCGAGGATAAAAAGATTAAAGAATTAAAGACGAAGGTTATGTTGGCTCAAGTTTATGGTCCGCCTTTTAGAGGTAGTGATAGAGGTGGACGCGGATCTTATGGTTCTTCTTACACTCGTTCGAACTTGTCTGTTGATCAGTGTGCGTATTATAAGAAATTTGGGCATTGGGCGGCCGATTGTCCAGCACTACGTGTTCAGCAGTGTTCATGTGGTCGGGGACAAATGAGAAATCGCTCAGAATATTCAGGGCCTAGAAGAAGCATGAATGATCATGCTAGGGTTGATGCTAATGTACGAGGGCAGGATGGGTTTAACTCTTTTGATAGACGGAATCAATACCAGATGTCTAACTATGTGAAGCCTGATTTCCAAGATTCTGCTTATGCATAGGATTGTCTAGGATGGGGTAAGGAATCAATTGAAGTTCCAGTAGATCAGAGGGGTCCCTATGTTACAGCACATGTTTTGGGTTCTACTGATCAGTTTCTGGTTGATACAGGAGCTACTCGTAGCGCCTTGTCTAAACAATTGATTCCAAGGGCTCCCCTGTCTGGCTTAACCATTACATCGATAGGTTTCGATGGAACACCTTCCCCTAGCCCATTGTCACAACCACTTGCATTCCATGTTGATAAATTTACTGCTCCATGTCCATTTTTGCTTTCTCCAAATACACCAGACAATATTGTGGGTCTTGATATGCTCAAGTATTTCAGGGCTACAATACGATGCTCTCCTGAAGGGGTGCGTGTTATTTTAAATGATAATCATCCTGTGATGGAAAGAGTTTGTCTTGTTTAAGAGGATATTGCATTAGCTTCACTCCCTAGTACTTTGTGGGCTACTTCAAATACTGATGTGGGACAAATGATTATTCCACTGGTACATATTAGTGTCAAGGAGGGAGCTGTATTGCCACGTTTGCCTCAATACAAAATTTCACAGGAGGGCGAAGAAGCACTCACACAAATTGTGCATGATCTTATTGCAGTTGGAGTTGTTGAGGAAGTTCTGTATAATGTTTGTAACAGTCCGATTCTTCCTATTTTGAAAAAGGATACTGATACTAGGATTTACCGATTCATTATTGATTTACAAGAAGTCAATAAGATTGTGATACCACAATATCCTTTGGTATCTGACATCACAACACTTCTAACTTTGGTTCCCCCGACAGCAACTACGTTCTCTGTGACAGACTTGAAGAATGCTTTCTTTTCGATCCCTATTCATCCTGATACCCGATATTTGTTTGGTTTTACTTTGAATAAACGATCATATAGATTTTGCAGAGTTCCTCAAGGCTATACTGAGAGTCCTAGCCAAGCGTTAAAATGACAACTTGATTCTTTTGTTTTGCCTGAAGGTGTGGCTCTCATACAATATGTCGATGATATTTTGTTGGCAGCTGATACCCCTGAGCAATGTGAAAAGTGCACTTTGTCCTTACTTTCTTTTTTTGCTTCACACCATCATAAAGTGTCACGAAATAAATTGCAATGTTGTAGACCAAAGGTAACCTAAATAGGTCACCTTTTGTCTAAGGAGGGCCGTGCACTTACATCAGATCGTATTCAAGCAATTTTAGACACACCAGTACCCTCTACTCAGAAAGATGTTTGTGCATTCCTTGGTCTTACTTCTTTTTGTAGGCAATGGATATTAGGGTTTTCACACATTGTCAAACCTTTGCTAGCACTTTTGACTAAAGATACTCCAATGCACCTCCCATGGACAGATGAATGTGAGACTGCTTTCCAGCAGCTACAACAAGCCCTTTGTTCAGCACCAGTGTTAGGTACTCCAGATTACATGAAGCCTTTTGCACTTTACGTATATGAGAAAGATGGATGTGCATTGTCAGTTTTAGTACAGATACATGGCGATAAGCAGCGTCCCTGTGCATATTTTTCAGCAGTACTTGATCCTGTCGCTCGAGCGTTGCCTGGGTGTATTTGTTCAGTTGCCGCAACAGCTGTGTCAATTTGTCAGAGTGAAGGGATAGTTTTGTCACATAAGCTGTTGGTGTTAGTACCCAATGCGGTTGATGCTCTTTTAAATCAAACAAAGACACAACATTTAACTAGCGCTCGCCTGACAGGATATGAATTGACATTGCTGGCTCCTCACATTACACTGAAGAGATGTGCAACACTAAATCCAGCCACTTTGTTGCCATATCCGGTGACTCAGCCTCAGTCACAAGAAACACATGATTGTATATTCCTTACCGAAGAACAGACAAATTGTCGTATTGATTTACAAGATACGCCCCTTCCAGATGTAGACGGGGAATTGTGGGTTGATGGTTCCTGTTTGAAGTTGCCAGACGGTACGACCTCAGCTGCATATGCAATCACCACAATACACACGGTAGTGTAGACAGCTCGTATACCACAGAAGTCAGCTCAAGCAGCTGAACTAATAGCTTTGACACGAGCATGTGAGCTTAGTACTGACTTATGTGTGAACATTTATACAGACAGCCGCTATGCTTTTGGAGTGGCTCATGATTTTGGTTTGCTTTGGAAGGAGAGAGGCTTTCTCACATCCCACGGGATGCAGGTAATGCGCGGAGAATTAGTGCATAACCGCTTGACTGCATTGACATATCCAAAGAAACTAGCTATTGTAAAATGTAGTGCACACAAGAAAGTGACCGATAAGATAGGGCAAGGTAATGCCCTTGCGGACCGCGTAGCACGTGAGACTGCGATGCAGCGAAGTCTACTTCTATGTATCTAGTGTAGTCACAAGCTGAACGTTTTATAATGCTAGACAATACGTGTTAGATATACAGAAATCTGCTTCTGTGAAAGAACGTGAGCAATGGTCTGAAGAAGGAGAATTGGATGATGAGGGCTGTTGGCGGAATAAGCAGATGGATAAATGGAAATTGCCCATAGCTTTTGTACAACCTATGGTTCAGATGGCACATGGGCTGGCACATGTTGGAGCTTCAACAATACCGAAGTTGCTCACGCAAGTTAGGGAGCATCCAGAAATTTCCAGTACAACTAAGAGAGTAGTACAGTCTTGTTTGATCTGTTTACAATACAATCCTGGAAAAGGGACACGTACTCCTGCAGGAGGGTTTGCTACACCAACTGCACCTTTTGAAGTTCTACAAATGGATTATATTCAGGTTGAATGCTGCAACAATTTAAAGTATGTCTTGGTGGTGGTATGTGCCTTCAGTAAATGGATAGAGGCGTACCCCACAAAGGATAATACTGCCATTACCACAGTGAAGGTGCTTTTGAAAGAATTTTTCCCTAAGTTTGGTGTTTGCAGACTTTTATGGAATGATAACGGACCTCATTTTATTGGGGAAGTTATTAAGTATGTCCTGAAAGGATTAGGGGTCAAACAGAAGTTCCATGCGGTTTTCCACCCACAATCAGCAGGGTTGGAGGAAAGGTATAATGCTACTTTGAAGCTGAATTTAGCAAAGATACAGGCTTCCACATCCTTAACTTGGCCGGATGCATTACTGTTGGCATTATTGTCTATTAGGTCAGTGCCACACTCTCGAATCGGCCTTACTCTTTACAAAATAGTGTTTGGAAGGCCAATGAACATTTGGGGAGTTCCTAAGCCAAATTCTGTATATGATGTACCTTGTGTCCTCATGAATGATTATTTGGCACATTTAACCGACAATTTGGTTTCTATTCATCAACAGGTTCGAGAAGCACTTCCTGACAGATCTACAGGTGAAGGCCATGAACTCCGACCTGGTGACCAGGTGATGATTAAGTCCTTTGAAAGATCAAGCAGCTTGGAACCAAGGTGGCGAGGAACAGAACAGGTGCTCCTTGCGACAAGGACAGCAGTTCGAGTGACGTACCGAAAGAATTGGGTCCATAGTACTCACTGCAAGATAGTGCTACCTACCTTGGTTGAACCTGCTGTGCTGACCAATCATCGAGAGATTTTGACTGCGGAGAAAGGCCGTGCTATATCACCTGACGAATCTGCAGAGTTCTTCCTAGACCATACAATTTCTGGAGTATCTCGATATAATTTGAGACCGAGGAAAGACCCCGTAGTGCTGGAGAAAACTGGTTGAGCTCCCGCTCTGGGTTAGTGAAACGGAGAGCCAAATTGGCAAGGGGGGGGAATCAGCCATGCATTAGAGTAGTGACACCCGTCTTGGCCCGTGGTGAAGAAATCAGCGGCTGCCCAGGGATAAGAGCTCCAACGATTGTTTTAAATTAATTTCTGAAAGGGTCGATTATCACTGTTGCTAAAATGAATAACAAACTGATCATTAGTACTATGGGGTTTGTTGTTGTTTTGGTGGTTATAGCAATAATCACCTGGTTTGTTGAAAAGAAGGCTCCTGCTCGTGAGTTTTTTGTTGCCACTACTTCAGTACCAGAGGATCACTATTACTTTACGCTTCCCTATCAGGAGCAGAAGCACCGTCAATCGTACTTCAATAATACTTTCATTCAGATGTTGCATCATACTCATAATGCTACAAATACTACTAACTGTTGGGTATGTGGAATGATACCTGCGTATCAAAAGAAAGGAGGAACACCTTTCATTCCTCTTCCTTTTTCACACAATGGTTCTTGTCAAGCTTGGTATACGCTTTTGTTTGCATCTGGAAAAGGTACAGAGGGCGGACTTCTTTTTCGCCTTAATAAAGTATGCTACCAAGACAAAGATGGGTATCCCCAAGCCAAAGGAACTAAATGGGAATGGGAAGAGTATCAACCGGACAATGTTTCAATACCATATGTCTTCACAAATATATGAGACTCTGACAAGAAAGAACAATTTGTGATTTCTGTTACAAAAACTTAAGCAGATTTATGTATACGTAGCATTGGGCGAATTCCAGTAGGGATAAGCGATTGTACCTTGATTTTAACTATTGAGGGTGTAAATACATATTTTGTTTGTGGTAACTATGGATATTACCAACTACCTGTTGGGTGGTCAGGTGTGTGTTATGTATCTTTTCTATTACCCCCTGTGTTTTTGGCCCCTGCATCATATCACTGAGATTTTAAACTGTTCAATGACATCATTAAAAATAGATATAAAAGGACAATAAGTACAAATGAGGTAGACCAAACAGATACCAGCCTGCAACAATATGTTGATTTTAATTTAGGGTTGTTCTCCTTTGTGGGTGCTGCGTTAAACAGTAGGAAAGTGAGACGATTGACTAGGGTTGTGGAAGTTGTTACCAATCAGGCAGCTCTGGCACTTGGGAATATTACCAAAGAGCTCCAAATTGCGAGGATTGTAGCGCTCCAAAATCGTATGGTACTAGATGTGATATTAGCTGATCGAGGTGGTGCATGTCGCATCACTGGTAGTAGTTGCTGTGTTTTTATTCCCGATCACTCACCTTCAGTATATGATGCAATATCTAAATTGCATAAAATTGCTGCAGAAATCCACGCAGAGACTGGTACTTGGACTTTTTCTGGATGGTTTTGGGCTCTTGTTTCCGCTTGGGGCTGGAAACTACTGACTATCCTGTGTGTAATGATTGCAATATTCTTCACATGCTGTATCTGTATTCAGTGTGGTCCAATATTCTGCTCCATGTGTATTACTGCTTGTATGCCTACCAAAATAAATATTACAGAAATGAAAGCACAACACATGTTAGATAAGGAAATAGCTGAAATGATGAGCATAAATATAGAAGATGAATATTTAGATTATCCCAGAAAAACGAATGTCTTCAGCTAATGCTGAAAGGGTAGTCTGTTGTAATTTAATAGCGATTAGATTAAGCATTAGCAGAAGACATCTTGTATTTAGCAACTATTGTGAACATTTGGCGGAATCCATTTTGCATTCATGGCAGCCATTTTCTCTGCCATGTGCTCGCCATGTGCTCTGTCCTACCTTTCTGTTAACTACTCTTGAAAATCTGTCTAGTGACAAGTTATATTTAGCATCTCCCACTTTCGCACATGCCCAGTAAAATCTGCAGCTGTTAGTAATCAGTAACAGACAGTAATGTGTCAACTAGTCCTTGAAACTGTTAGCCCCTCCTACCTGTCGACTGTGCATTTCCATATGACCTTACATGTATGTAAGTCTTGCTTCTATAATTGTACCACCTTCTTTTAGCCCCTGCGTGGGTATAAAAGGACCATGCACTCTTAGTTCAGTGTGCTACTTCAAACATTACCGAAGGGTGCTGTTTGAACTGTAGTACCACCTCATGAGGTTTAATAAACGTTGTATTTTATTTCAGTTTCTGTGCCATCTTCTTCCTACATGGTCTGAGGACTTTGTGCAGAGAAGGGCAAACCCCTTGCACTAGTAGGCCTTGCTGAGGCTTACTTCAACACCCCTGCATGCTCACCTTTCACCATCAGGATAACTCAGGGTCCCTCCGGGAGCGTGCTGCCCCAACTAAAACTTTCTCAGGGTCCAAGCAGTCACTCCAAACCCGATTCAACCAGTCCCAGGCTGTGTTCCTTCTTCTAGCCCTCAACTCCAGGGACTCTCAGTCCAGCGCAGACTTGTCACTTATGGTGCAGTGGAAAGACACTGAATAAGGCAAGGTGGGTGGGACAACAGTCTTAGCGTGCACTCCAGGGCCCCAGCCATGGCAGCAGTTACGCAGATGAAGGGATGCGAAGGGGAAGAGAAGGTTCTCTGCAGTCACTGGACAGGGTGTCCCCTGCCTCGAAACAGAGGTGTCCACAGCACTTACCGCTCACTGGAGGCAGTCACAGGCTGGCATGGGACACAGTGGAAGGCCCCCCTTTTCTGTTCACAAGCCCTCAGGCTCCCTGAATGCTAGGCTCATGAGATGCCTTCGCATTGGGCCGCAAGACCACAGTAGCTTCATGGACACATCTGGCAGTCCCATGTACTGCCACAGTCAAGCAAAGTGTCCAGCTCCGGGAGGAAGCAGCAAGGCACCTTTGAGCATGCTACAGACAAGCCAATACCAAACACCTAGTCAGTTAAGTCTCAGCAGGGGAGCCGGAGCGTCTCCTCTTGTCAGGCCTCCGATGGCCCAGGGGTCATCTCAGGGCAGGCTGATGATTATCAAGCCAGAGCTTCAGCATCGCTCCACGCCTCAAGGTAAGGTGGGCCTCCTCCTCCACTGAGTACCTAACAGTAATGGGAAAAAGAAACTGCCCCAGTGCAGCTAGAGGGTCTTTGTGCTATGGCAGAGTGAGGCTGCCGGCACAATGAGGAGACCCCTTGGGACAGGCTGTATCACAGAGCGCACCTGAGACAGGTGAGCTCCACTGCGGCAAGGTGGCCCTTCCTATGTCCAATCTATGGGCCAGGTACGGGCAATGTGCTTGTGTCCCCAGTCTTCGAGTGTCCATCAAGGGCCCTTGGTCTCAGTTGACACAGGAGCAGGGAGACAGATCCTTCATGCACAACAGTTAGGCCTCCCAGGCTGCTCACGCTGCACTCAAAGCGGCTGTGCCTCAATCCACTTCTCAGCCGCAGATCACAGCTTCAGTGGCCTTGCCTCCTTCCCAATATGTTCTGCCTCTAGTTTAGGGGCAGTTCAGGGGTCTCAGGCCTCAGTAGGTTGAAGGATGCCTCAGGATAATTCAGGTGGGCTGGGAGCTCCGGATTAGCACACACGGTCACCATTGTGGCTACCACGCCAATCAATTCCAGGATATCATTAATCAGTAAATAGACATTTTCACTGTGAAATAAAACAGTTTTGAAAAGAGTACAAGAAGTTGCTAAATAGCAGCAACAGATTTGGAAAACACATATGCATATTCAAGTACAATTGAACAAAGATGCGCATCTTGGTAAAGTAAAGGTATTTGGACAGATAATGTTTATTGTTAATTGCCAAACTATAATGCATGTTTGAGCAGTCTTTTACTTTTTACAGTGGTCTAAGCTGAATCAGTTAGAAAAGATGAATCTGATGCACATCTGAAGGCCCATCCAAGATCGGCCAAGTTAAGGCATTGCCCCATAACACAAGAGCAGAATGACATATCCCTTCTGTTAGACCTGACAGCCTTAGGGTGGTCACCCCTAACATTTGCCTGCCTCCCTCCACTTTTTGGACAGTGTTTTTGCTGGTTTTTAGACGCTGCACACTTTACCACTGCTAACCAAAGCTAAAGTGCATATGTTCTCTCCTTTTAAAACATGGTAACATTGGATCATACCCAATTGGACTATTTACTTTACTTATAAGTTCCCTGTAGAGTACACTATGTGTGCCCAGGGCCTGTAGATTAAATGCTACTAGTGGGCCTGCAGCACTGATTGTGCCACCCACTTAAGTAGTCCTTTAACCTTGTATCAGGCCTGACATTGCAAGGCCTGTGTGTGCAGTTTCACTGTCAATTTGACTTGGCATTTAAAAGTACTTGCCAAGCCTAAAACTCCCCATTTTCTACATATAAGACACCCTTAAGGTATGCCCTAGGTAACCCATAGGGCAGAGTACTGTGTAGGCAAAAGGCAGGACATGTACCTATGTAGTTTACATGTCCTGGTAGTGTAAAACTCCTACATTCGTGTTT
Source organism: Pleurodeles waltl (assembly GCF_031143425.1). Lineage (NCBI taxonomy): Eukaryota > Metazoa > Chordata > Amphibia > Caudata > Salamandridae > Pleurodeles > Pleurodeles waltl. The sequence goes on from NC_090437.1 coordinate 994,802,047, forward strand.
ACACTACTGTGAGTCCTCCTCCTTTCATAGGCTGACTTTGGGGCTGCCCTCATACACTGTTTGAGTGGTAGCTGCTGAAGGAGTAGGAAGGTCATATTTAGTATGGCCAGAATGGTGATATAAAATCCTGGGGACTGGTGAAGTTGGATTTAATATTACTATTTTAGAAATGCCACTTTTAGAAAGTGAGCATTTCTCTGCACTTAAATCTTTCTGTGCCTTACAATCCACGTCTGGCTGGGTTTAGATGACAGCTCCTTGTGCATTCATTCAGACACACCCCAAACACAGGACACTCAGCCTCACTTGCATACATCTGCATTTTGAATGGGTCTTTCTGGGCTTGGAGGGCCTTCTCTCAGACAAAGGACTGCCACACCCCCTATTGGGACCCTGGCAGACACGATTGAACTGAAAGGGGACCTGGCGCACTTCTAAGCCACTCTTTGAAGTCTTTCCCCACTTAAAAGGCACATTTGGATATACAAACAGGGACTCTGCCCCTTCCAACTCAGACACTTCCTGGCGAAGAAACTTGCAACCAGAACCTGCATCCTGCCAAGAAGAACTGCCTGGCTGCCCACAGGACTCACCTGACTGCTTTCTGTGAAGGACTGCTACCTTGCCGTTGCCCTGCTGCCTTGCTGCTCACTGGCTGAGGTGAAGAAGTGTTCTCCAAGGGCTTGGATAGAGTGTGCCTCCTGTTCCCTGAAGTCTCAAGACCAAAATGACTTCATCTCTTCAAGAAGGACTCCTTGAGCTGTGAAATTCCACACAGAGCCTGCCAGAAACAACGCACAGCCTGCACTGCAGTGAAAATGTCACTGCAAGCTGAACTGGAATAACGCAGCCTGACTTCGCAATGAGAAGATCGATGCAGTGCCAGCATAGGAACCGGAAATTCAATGCACGGCCCGCTGGATCAATGCATAGCCGAGCCGGAACAACGCAGCCCGACTTCTAGAAAGTAATCGACGCAGCACCTTCCGTGTAGTAGAAAATTCAACGCAATGCCCACAGGATTGACGCAGCTCCTGTGACTTCGTCCTGCCAGCGCAGGAAATCCACACACCATCCCCGGGGCATCTGATAACCCTGCAACCTGAAGAGGATCCACGACCGAGCGCCGGAAATCGAAGCACAGCCGTCCCTCCGTGGAAACTAAACAACGCATCGCTGTGTGCAGCATGAGAAATTGACGCACACCCCTTTGTTTCCACGCTTCTCCTCTACTGCGGCTCTTTACGGCAATTTTTAACGCGAACCAGGTACTTTGTGCTTGAAGAGACTTTGGGGGTCATTCTGACCCTGGCGGTCATGGACCGCCAGGGCCAACGACCGCAGAAGCACCGCCAACAGGCTGGCGGTGCTTCCATGGGCATTCTGACCGCGGCGGTACAGCCACGGTCAGAAACGGGAAACCGGCGGTGTCCCGCCAGTTTCCCGCTGCCCCTGGGAATCCTCCACGGCGGCGCTGCAAGCAGCGCCGCCATGGGGATTCCAACCCCCTTCCCGCCAGTCTGGTTCTGGCGGTTTCCACCGCCAGAACCTGGCTGGCGGGAACAGGTGTCGTGGTGCCCCCTTACAGGGCCCCACATAGATTTTCAGTGTCTGCGTGGCAGACACTGAAAATCGCGATGGGTGCAACTGCACCCGTCGCACCCCTTCCACTCCGCCGGCTCCATTCGGAGCCGGCATCCTCGTGGAAGGGGGTTTCCCGCTGGGCGGGCGGGCGGCCTTCTGGCGGTCGCCCGCCCGCCCAGCGGGAAACTCAGAATGACCGCCGCAGTACGGTCTTCTGGCGGTTGACCCCCTTTGTTTGCTTTAAAAAGACTTAAGACACTTTATATCACTTTTCAGTGATATCTCCACATTTACTTACTACATCTTTGATCGTTTTGACCTGCGTTTTATCCAGCTAAATATGAAATATTTTTCTAAACACTGTGTGGTGTATTTTTATGGTGCTATATTGTGTTATTGTACGATATATTGCACAAATACTTTACACATTGCCTTCTAAGTTAAGCCTGACTGCTCAGTGCCAAGCTACCAGAGGGTGGTCACAGGATAATTTGGACCATGTGTGACTTACCCTGACTAGAGTGAGGGTCCTTGCTTGGACAGGGGGTAACCTGACTGCCAACCAAAGACCCCATTTCTAACACCTACCTTATACACACTTGCTCTCGGTGGTCTTTTGGGATAGAGCACTTTATGAGCATAATCCCCACAGAATGTAGTTGGGCACTGATGCTATTGCCTCACTACATTGCTCCTGCTGGGCCAGTGGGTGACAGGTTAGTGCTTCTGTACTTTGCTTGAAGTTTGCCCAATTTGGAATCTGACAGTAATTTAGTGCTGCTGAAGAAAAATGGAACAACTTAAGAAGGACTAATTGTGGTGTTTTCAGCAGTTGCACTTTAGTCTAGTTCAATCACAGATTGCAGTGTTCTAAATCTAGGAAACAAAAAATGAAATGTAGACAGGTGATTGAAAGTTATGCTATCATATGAACATACAACCTAGCCTAGTTAATGAAGTGTCGTATTTCTGATGTGAAATGAGGGTACTTGGAGTGCCACAGAAAACAAAATACTGCAACCTCTTAAACCACAGGATTGCTCCTTGCTGATGGAAGCTGATTAGCACAAAACATGTGTCCAAGGATTCCCAAAACTTGCCAACAATGGGTGGCAAACTCTACATTGATTGTGAGCATAAACACTATTGACAACTGCGTCTTATCAGAATGCATTGGGTGAAATGGTGCCAACAGGTAGGCAGTGTGTTACCCTTTCCCATTCTTTACATTCCGTAAAGGGCATGAACCTACGTGCTAGGAGCGTTACAGAACCTGATAAGCTGAAACAGCTTGTCAAGCATCCCCCAAACTGTGGGATTGATCTTTGTCAATGAATGGCAATTAGCACATATCCAAGCATATCCAGTTCATGTGGTGTCAACACAGTGTAGAAAACATTCAATTGATTTTGAGTATGACCACTACTGAAGACTTCATCTACCAGAAAGTCCTGGGAATTCTGGTGCAACCAAGTAAGCAATATGCGTGGCTTGCCCAATGTTTTTATTAAACGAGTATCCAACAGCTAGGCACATCTTACTGGACCTTCAATATGTTCACATTATTGTAGACATGTGGACTTATTATAATACATGTCATGGTAATGGTTAAGTTCCTCTACTAATTCATTTACCTTGCAATAACACACTCTCCTAAGTGCATAAGCGTTTTATGTAGCATTTCATAGGGATTTTTTTTCTTGGGTGAGCAAATTGTAGACAACCACAGTACTATTTGACACACATTCAGCTTGATTAATTCATCAAATATTAGTTGTAAAAATATTTCTAAAAACAAACCATGTTGACCTCAAACAACAGACAAAGGTTTTTCATTTCATATAAATAGGTATAATGAATAATAAGTGTATTTTCCACAAAGTGAGCAAAACATGATGTTTCTCTTCAAATCTTAGTTTTTTCCATTTTTTTCATAACTGACGTTAGGACCCACTGGAAAGATTCAACTCACATGACATGCAGGGTTCTTAAAGAATGACAATAGTCCATGACCACCATCCGGAATATACCCTCAATACTCAAAATAATACAAGAGATTAATTCCAAGGGAAAAGGGGGTTAGGGAAGTGAGTTGGGAATAGAAGACAAACTTTCACCAACTTCTGGCAATCAAGTGAAGTGGTCTAATTCTTGAGGGTGCTTCAAGTCCCAGATTGTCCCTAACCAGATTTCCCAAGAATGTTTAGTAAAACATACACACAATAAGTAGGAACACTTAATTACAACTGTTTACTTTGTGTGTTTTTGCAGCATACATAGCACAAACTGCTCACACTCACCCCTGGGAGTCTTGCCCACGCCTTTAAGCACTGTCTTCAGGAATCTACTGAGTTCTACCACTCCATTATATTCCTATGGCTCAAACAATGCTACCTGATTAGGTCGCTTCGAGTTCACAAGTTCAGATCACTGGGTGCCTGGGTACATTAAGGCCCTCATTTCAACCCTGGCGGTAAATTCCACTTACCGCCGTGCTGACAGACGCCAACATACCGTGACCGCGGCGGAAATCCACTACAGGTATTACGACCCACATCTCGTAATCCGCCACAATACAGACACCCACACAAGTCCGCCACACCAAAGGTCAGTGATAAACTGCCCATAGCAAAACCTACACTGTTATGCCAACAGGAATACACCCACACTATCACGACCCATGAATCAACACGGCGGTCATTCAACGTGGTAATCCATTGGCGGTACACACCGTCACACTCACAATACACACACATTTACAAAACACAACCACATTGGACAATTCAAAATACACACACCTGATACACATACACACACCACACCCACACACTCAGACCACTATAAAACATACACCCACATTACCCACAACCCCTTACAACGACTTTTTTGTAAGAAGCAGAGAGAGAGAGAGAGAGAATAGCAAACACAACCCCAGGCCCTACAGGCACACAACACCACCACTCATACAACATCCACGCACCTCAAAGAACACACCCCAACACAACACATCACACAGCACAACAAACATCACCTCACACATTACCCACACCACATTATGGCACCTCAAAGACGCCCCAGGCTTTCTGAGGAGGAGCTCAGATTCATGGTGGAGGAAATCATCCAGGTAGAGCCACAGCTATTCGGATCACAGGTGCCGCAGACGTCTATTGCAAAGAAGATGGAGCTATGGTGAAGAATTGTCGACAGGGTCAACGCAGTGGGGCAGCATCCCAGAACACAGGATGACATCAGGAAGAGGTGGAACGACCTACGAGGAAAGGTGCGTTCCGTAGTATCCAGACACCAGGTAGCTGTACAGAGGACTGGCGGTGGACCCCCACCTCCTCCCCCACTACTAACAACATGGGAGGAGCAAGTCTTGGTGATCATGCATCCTGAGGGCCTCGCAGGAGTTGCAGGAGGACTGGAGTCTGGTAAGTCAAATCTTTACTACCTTATCCCCCATCCTAACTGCATGCCATCACAAACTCCTACCCCTACCCTCACACCCATCACCTCAACACCTCACAGATACCCCACTATCACAACCCACACATCCCAATACCATGCCCTGAATGTAACACCAATGCATGGACACCCCTCACAGACCTGCATGGACACCCATCACCAAAGCATGTCCAGTAGAAAGACTCACCCAGGCCACAAAATCACCACTCACAAAAGGGCCCAGCAATAATGCTAGCACAGGAGTAGAGGGAAACTCACCCATTGCACAAGATGGCACACACAGATACAATAACTATGCATTTACACCCCAGCAGGACCCCTACCCAACGTCACCGGAGAGGGGGTGCCAGCCATATCCAGTCCCCCCACAGAAGAGGCCCACAGTGACTACAGCAGCTCTGCACGCCTGGATCAAGATGACCAGCCTGGTCCATCAGGGACCTCTGGACAGTTGGTTCCCTTGCCACAGTCCCAAACCACCACTGAACCTCCCCCCTCAGGAAACACCACCACAGCACCCACCCAGCAGGCCCATGCCACTGTCCTCAGGACACTTCAATCAGCAGTGTGTCCACCACTACAGGGACCCCATGCAAACCCACTAACCCAAGACAATCAGGGACCTGGGGTCAGTGGCAGTGGGCACACGGTTCAGGGGACAGAGGCACAGGACAACAGGGAAACTGGAAGGACTGCTGTGCAACAGGGGGAGGACAGGCCCAGGGAACCCACTCTCCAGGAGGCACACTCCAACATCATGGGAGCATACCGCCATTCCCAGGAGACCATGGGCACAGTACTGGCCAAGTTTCAGGAGACCCAGCGGCTGAAGGTGGAACAGTACCTGGGGATCAGGGAGGACTTGAAGTCCATTAACACCACCCTGGTCACCATTGCAGGGGTGCTGGCAGACATGGCCAACACCATGAGGGAGACAGTGGCACACCAACAGGCCCCTGACACTAGCCTGAACGATGAACAGCCCTCCATGTGCGCCGTCACTAGTGGACAGGAGGTCCCGCCACAGGACCAACAGGCCACCAACACCCCACCCTCTGCAGAAGGAGAACCACCCCACAAACGGTCCCTGTGATCCAGGCACAAGACAGAGAACATTGCCAAGACCCCCGCCAGGAAATAAGACTCTCCTGATTGTCACCATTCTGTCCCACTATGTCATCCTGTCCTAATTGAACTGCCATTACTCCACTTCCTATGCCCCCTTGCACAATGTACCTGTGATACAACGAGACTGGACTCTACCATGGACATTCCTCCACCATAACCCCAGCCCATTGCACATACCCCTCCACTGATTAGCATTTCAATAAACACCCTTGAATCACAAAACAATCTGGAGTCAGTCTGCACGTTCACAAATGTGTTATTACAAACTTTCTGGCAAATATCAATGGCAATGTTCATCTGCACATACCAAAGTATGACAGTTGTTGGGCAGCAGTAAACATAGCAGAAGGCAGAATGTGGTACCCAGATCTGTGAAAAGGAAAGCCAAAGTGAACTGTCAGGGTCAATACACAGAGGTAAAAAGGCAGATTAATGCAATGTCCTACAGTAGTCTGATATGAGAGGAGCAGTGCCAGTCTCTTACCTGTGTCTCACTGGAAGTATTGCATGATTATGCTGTTTCAGTTGTCTTTATCTTCTTCTTCTGCCTCCTCTTCTTCACTGTCCACAGGCTCCACAGCTGCCACAAGACCAACATCAGGCCCATCCTCCTGCAGAAAAGGCACCTGGCATTGGAAAGCCAGGTTGTGCAACATACAGTATGCCACAATTATCTGGTACACCTTCTTCGGTGAGTAGTATAGGGAGCCACCTAGTAGATGGAGGCACCGGAATCTGGCCTTCAGGAGGCCGAAAGTCCGCTCAATAATACACCTAGTTCGCCCATGTGCCTCATTGTAGCGTTCCTCTGCCCTTGTCCTGGGATTCCTCACTGGGGTCAGTAGCCGTGACAGGTTGGGGTAACTAGAGTCACCTACAAATATCGAGGGGTATCTGTTAGACATACACTAACCCTTAGGGACTACCCTATACCCAGACACATATTCAAACTGTGTGGGGGACCTTGACCTCACCTGTGTGGCTGGAGGCCTGGCGATGGAGTGGTGGTTTTTGATTGCGCAGTCTGCCGCCCCACGTGTTGTCCCTTGTCTAGGGGGGGTGCCCTATGGGCCAGAAACCTATATTTTTGTGGGATAGATGATCCTGATCATCTCATGGAACGTTACTAGGCTCCTGGACCACATCAAATGGACAGCGGTGCTCAGATACATCCAAAGGCATGCCCCAGGGGTGGTTCTGTTGCAGGAGACATACTTGTTGGGTACCCGTTGCTCCTTCCTGGGGCATTTTGGATATGATAGGGTCTGCCACTCAGGGTTTATGCGAGGGTCCTGGGGGTGGCCCTGTTGCTCCACAGGTCAGTACCGCTGGTCTTTACCAAGGTTTACGAGGATCCATTGGGGAGGTATATTGGTATTGAGGGCCAGATGGAGGCCAAACAATAAAACCTGGTGTCCTGCTGTGTTCCCCCGCACTTGTTGTAGGCCACATGTGCAGCGCTTGGATCCCTTTTGGCGTCAATGCCAGCTGGCTTCACGCTGGTAGGTGGTGACTTTAATGCAGTGCCAGACTCAAGCTGGGATGTTTCCATGGAACCCAGCTCTGCCCGTTGCGCTAGATGCGTGACCGTTAGGAGCTTGACAGATTTCTGGGGACTTTGCGATGTATGGAGGGTGTGGCGCCCATGTGAACATACCTACACCCATCAATCTGCTGCCCACCACACAGAGGCCCGTATTGATCTTCTGTGGGCCCCGGTGACGGATGTACTGAATCTGAGGTCTACTCAAATCCTTCCTCATGGTATATCTGACCACGCCCCCCTGTTTGCCGAATGGGGTGCTGTGTCTCGGTCACAGCGACCAATCTGGAGGCTCAATGCTTGGCACCCGCTGTACTAATTTAGTCGAGGGGAACTTGAGGCTTTCTTTCAGCGCAATGTGGGCTTGGTGACCTCTGTGGGGACGGTGTGGGTGGCGTGCAAGCCAACAATGAGGGGTATTATCAAAAGCTACATTTGTAAACAGGAGCGACGCCAGAGGGCGCGTTGTGAACATCTTGAGGCTAAGATATTGGAGCTGGAGGGGCGTGCTGGACACCCAGACGTGCTAATGATACAACGTCAGTTGGCCCTGGTATGGTCCGAGCAATGCCAAATGTCTCTTGAGAGGCCAAGCAATGTTGGCAGGCCTCGACTAGGATGGTGTATGAGCTGGGTGATTAGGCAGGTAAACTGCTCTACTGGTTGGTGACACATGGTCAAGCCATAGCCAAGGTGATGCATGCCATGAGAGACGGAGAAGGGAACACCCATGTGGAATTATACGCAATTGCTTGGGTCTTTGCAGATCATTACCAGGATTTGTATACCAAAGGTCCTCTCCCATGATTGGTTGAGAGGGATTCTGTGGTCTGGGACCTACTGGTTGCAACTGTCCCCTGTACCCTTGCTCAAGACTTGGACTGCCCATTGATGGTGGGGGAGGTGGATGTCGCCATCTCTGCACTTAGTAGGAGTAGAACCGCCGGACCTGATGGCTATCCAATTGAATACTATAAAAAAATTTGCTAAGTGTTGGTGCCTCATCTCCTGTAACTTTACTACGCAGCCCTAACAGCAGGGGCTTTTCCCCCTGAACTTGACTGCACCACGATTGTAGTCCTAACCAAAGAGGGGCAAGCTCCAGACCAATGTGTGTCATATCGGCCAATCTGCCTTATAAACATGGATATAAGACATATGCTAAGGCGTTGGTTCTGCGTCTCGCACATATGCTACCCCACCTTCTCCATCTGGATCAATGCGGCTTCATGCCGGGTAGGAGCACACATCACTGTATCCGGCGACTCCAGATGGCCTTGCCTCCTGGCCCTTCTTATAGATTTCTGTGAAGCATTCAATACGGTTTTGTGGAAATACATGGAGGTGGTCCTTGCGTGCATGAGACTGGGACCCCTGCTATGTCGGATGATCCATTTCCTCAATCAAGACCCCACGGCCCAAGTTTGGGTGAATGAGGTACTCTCCCGGACATTTCCGATTCATTGGGGGACGTGGCAGGGCTGCCCCCTCTCTCCTCTGCTCTTCGCATTGGCGATTGAGCTGCTGGTGTGTTTGCTGCAGAGCCATCCCCTGATGTGGGGCTGGAGGTGGGGGGGGATGGAGGATAGAGTTGCGCTGTATGCCAATGATGTGCTGGTGTTTCTTAGCGATCCACCCATGTCGGGACTCAGATGTATGTCAACACCCAAAAATCTGTCTTGGTGGAGGTTGGGAGTGATGCAGGGGGGTAGACTGTGGTGTACTCAGGTTCCCGTGAGGAGAATGTATTTAAGTACTTGGGGGTCCACGTTTCCTCTCTGTTGACCTAGAGTGGGTGCTAAACTTCGAGAACTTGTCGGGGCGTTTGGACAGGGACCTGCAGCACTGGAAGGGTCTTCCTCTCAATCCCATGGGGCTACCTCGATACCTGTACACCCTTGCAAAATACCCTTACCACATACCAAGGGCATGGTTCTGTGCTATCACATCCAAGTTTACTAATTTTATTTAGAATAGTGGGAGGCACAAGGTGGCTTTTCATACTGTGCGGACGTCCCCACATTAGGGGGGCATGGGTGTCCCAGACCTCTACATTTACTATCTAGCTGCCCAGGTGGTGCCCATAAACGACTGGTTTGCTGGGGTTGGGATGACCCGGCGTACTGACTGGAGATCCGAGAAGTGGGCTTTGGGGACCTATTGGATATGCTTTATGGTGGCGGGGTTCCTGTCCAGACTACGTCTTGCACCTGAGTAGCAGTGAGCTGTTGGAGGGCGGCTCTGAAACGTATAAAATGGGATCGTTGTCTTCCTCGAATGACCCTGCTGTGGCACAGTGACTGGCTGCACGAACTCACCCCAATAAAAGGCTTCCTGCAGTGAGATTTAACATGGATTACCTACTTAGGTGATGTCTATGAGGGAGACAACTTTATGTCATTTCAGGACATGAGAACTCACTATGGGCTGCACCGGATGCAGTTCTTCTGATACCTGCAGTTGTGCCATGCTTTGGGGGCCCATGCTGCAGCGCACACCCAGCTCCCGGCTTGCAAACCGCTCGAGGTCAAGTTGTTAGCTGGGAGTAAGCAGTGTCCCAAATGTATAAATTGCTGCTGACAAGTGCCCCAGATGGGTTAGACCATCTGTGGCAACGATGGACGCACTGGGTGGTTGGAATTGGACGAGGACAACTGGCGGGAGGCATTGTTGACCCCTGAGAGTTAGCCATATCGGCTAGGCTGTGAATGGTGCAGTTCAACTATCTTCATGCATCCTATCTGTCCCAAGAAATAATGTTGAAGATGCCGGTTGGGGCGGGGCGGCTTGTGCTAAGTATGGTCTTTTCCATGTAACTTGGAACTGTCCCCAAATACGACCATTTTGGGAGGGGATCAGTGGGGAACTGGCAGATGTCCTAGGTTGCCCTGTTGACTTGGGTTCCAGGGTTGCACTGCTGGGGCTCTTGGTGGAACTGGGGGGCCCACAAGCGGATCGGATATTTGTAGGGGTTGTGTGCCTGGTTGCCAAGAGAGATATTCCCCATGGGTGGAAGCTTCCTGGGGCTCCTTCTATGGCGGGTGGAGAGCAGGGTGGATTGGCACGCAGGTCAAGAAAAGCCTATCAATGAGGCCCAGGGGTGTCCAGAAAAACATGACAAAATATGGGGGAAATGGCGGGCCTATCATGGTGTTTTGTTATAATGTGTCCAGTTACAGACCGCATCCTATGTATTGCACTCATTTTATTGTGATGTTGGAGCTTTTTGTAAGTGCACTGTTTTTTCACTCTTCAAAAACAATAAAAATTTGGTTCTTAAAAAAAAAAGAAAAAAGAAATTAGGATTGTGTTTGTCAGCAGAATCAATACCATCAACAATCAGAGATGGAGCAGAATCAACTGGTATAAGTGACACAGAAGAAAAACAAAATACATTCAAGCAGGAGATCAAAAAGATCCAGAGTACCCTGTTGAAGATATTCATCACCTGAATTAACATATTATGTGAGTCAAGTTTTGAATGTTCCAATTTCTGATTTGCTTGATTGGAGCAAAGAACTGCCAGAGCCTCCTTGAAAGCCCATGATTTCAAAGAACTATTGACATGCAATATTGAGAAATGAGAAATAAAAGACTGAGACAACATATAAAACGGTTTATGAAATAAAAAGTCTAATTAAATTGATTGTAAAAGCAGATGAGAATAGTACTGAGGTCTGAGCGAGCAGCTGAAAAGTAGGGATAACATTTTAGAAGGACAAAGAATAGGGTTAGGGATTGTCTATACAAAGGGATTATCACTAACAAGACTAAAAAGATTTATAGTAAAAGAATAAGAAAAACAATAAAAATAAAAGACTAACAGAAGAAGAAAACTAACCTGAAGAAGAGTGCACTGATATTGTTCAACTTAAAAAGAGAAACATTTCAGTCACAAATGATTTATTTGCAGTTGATCTGATTGTAAAGAAAGATGTATTGCAAATAGAACTAGGTGCAAAATATTTTTAGGGACTTTACTTATGCTTATAGTTTTAGTAGGAGTAGCAGTAGTATTAATTGTACACTTCACAACTGACACAGAAAAACCTGTAGTAGAAAATGTAAATGCAACATCTAAAGCAGGCATAGATGAAGATGAGTTGAAAACATCATTTGTAGATTACATGAATGAAGATTACTCAATGAATGTTTACTCTAGATTATTTCATGGATGTAGTAGGGCTATTGATGAGAAAGACTGTTATGTTTGTGCGGACATGACATCCTCAGCAGCTGAATGTGGGTCATGGCACGAGTGGAGTTTCGTGCTCCCCAGGACCAGCGGGCTGGACCTTTTGGGCTGGTGGAGCACAAGAGTGATGTCACCTATCTGGTGAACTTTCAGACTTCCAGGAACCCTTTGAGGGTCCTGCATGTAAACTGCCTCAAACCCCACTCTGAGAGGTGTGAACTGACTATGCTTTTGGTGACAGATGATGGGGTGGAGGAGGAGAGTGAGTCTCTTCCAGACCTCCTGTCTGCCCAGGGGAAAGATGGGTCTGTGGGGGGTGTGAACCTCTTCCCAACACTGACCCCAGAGCAACAGAGGGACTGTCACCAGTTACTGTACAGTTTGCCTCCTTGTTTTCTTTGACCCCTGGGGGTCACTCATTTGTGTACCAGTGATGTGGAAATATTCAATTTTCCTATGCAATTTCATGTAGCATATTTCTTAGTTTAGTATATAGACAACACCATTATGAATACTATTGCTCAAACGTTCACCTGGTACTTCCTAAAGTTCCACTAATAAAGTGTGTGAATCTACACTCGCAAGCTAGAGACATGGAGGCTGTAGTGTTTTACTTAAGATCGTTTGTCCCTGTAGACACTGTTAAAGAAACATTGCATGCTTAATAAACTCACAAGAAAAGGTTTTTGTTCTAATCTCAGTTGAGAAAAATGAGCAATTTGCAAGAAGTGGGTAAAAGAAAGAGGAAGTTCAAAAGAATATATGGAGAAAAGAAGAATCTAGATGGAAAATGTATATTCCTAAGCTTAAATTAGATAAAAGACGCACAGGGAAAGTTTGTGTATGTAAGGGCAGAATTAGTGAAAGAAAGACACCAGTGGAAAATAGTGATTGATGGCATGGATTTTTAGCATCATTCAGTCATGTAGTCAGAATTATGTCAATAATGCACAACAACTGTCAGGGATGACGTAGTACATTACAGTTCCACAGTCTCATTGTATTAAATATATTATGGCATGTCCCACAGAAGACAGGGGGTACGGGCTCATTTTTTTGCGGTCTTTTCTTCCTGGGTCCTCATATTACAAACCCACCTACAGGGAACCATGAACCCCATTTTTGCACTTGACCCTCAGGGCAGCAAAGCAGAACAGTCCAAGTATTACGCCTGGAACTTGAAATGATCTAGAGATCAGAACGTGGAAACTAAACAAATAAAATGTAATATTTAGATGCTCAAACAGGGCTTTGTCTTATAAAAAGGAAAACACTTTAGTACAGACATACTAAATGCTATGCACAAATACCAAATATTTATAAAATGACAGATGGAAAAGTATATGTTGATACCCTCTAGATTGCCTCACAACCAAGTAAGCTCCCAAGGATCAGGTTACCCTTCAAATATACCTTGAACCGCTTGTGCTGGAGGCATCTTTTCTGGTCTGCAATAAGTCCTGAATCATAAAAGCGCAAATGCCTGTGTTTGCCTAACACAAAATGCGAAGCACATTTATGAAAAGTTAGGCCTCTTGATCAAATACACAGTATGTAATAAACATTCAAATGAATGTTTAAAGCTACTAAAGGTGATATCTCCTTTCATCAACATAAGACATATTTGCAGTGATTTACTGTCAACAAAATACATATCAATATGTTTTTCAATATGAATTTTTATTTTATCTGTATTCGTATGTAACCAGAGCTGAACCTCTTACCCACAACTACAGAGCAGTGAACCTTATTTTAAAATGTGGGCTCTGGCCATTACCACTTAAGTATTTTTTACAAGACGTACATGAGACTCATTTAGTGTCACTTGCAACTGAGGTCCAAAAACCTGAGGTCCAAAATAAAAAATAAAAACACTAGGAAGCTTTAAGATGGTCAGAACCCACTTTCTCAAACTCATTCTATGAATTACAGCCACAATTATGTTAAGAACCCCTGCATTATGTCATGGAAGGGCACGATTAGTTCAGGGCCATTCTGCTCAGGATGTCCACAATTATATAGCTACTTATGGTATGCATTGGCAAAGCAACATTTAATTAAGCTGATAGCATGAATGCATGTCATGAGATTAGTTAAAACAGACGATAAGTGGTGGGCCTTACCTATTAAACTCTAAAGGGCCATACACCAATGTGTAATAAAAGATGCAGGACTGAACTTGAAATGATTGGTTTATTGATAGTGAGAGAGCGTAGCTTACATAACCTATATTGAAATGAAATGCTTATATCAATGTATAATGATGCTGCATAGAAAACAATAATAATAACGATTTTGCTTAAACGTGCACCTGAATTATAATTACAGTAAATGGCCACCAATGTATACGCAAACTAACAATGATGAATAAAATGTTTATGTTATGTTTAATTAAGCTTATATTAACATTTATGTCATTCTTTGTAGGCCTTAAGTTAGCGTGAGCTGTGGGTTTTAGCTGTCCAGCTCTCATATTAAATGCATTTTTCTGTTTTTCCAGTGTGCTAACTCACAAAGGGCCATGACCCTGCAAACGTTCTTTTTCTCCAATTTGGAAGACGAATGTATCTATGTCGATTCCGTTCCCAAGCGCATATTCGGAGCCTTGGTTTAAGAGTTATGTACAAATTGAAACAAATGTAGATTAATGTAATGTACATGGACAATGGATCTGCTGACCCAAAAGACTTGTCAAAGAGTAAAGTAACACCGGATGTGCCACCTTCGAAGACGTCAATTACGAAGACCAATCAAAGACCAATCAAAGTGTTATGAATAAATTTGGGGTGACAATTGGGATTACCTAATGCTAAGTCTGATAGGTTAAAGATAGTGGGGTATAGTAAATGTCCAATAGAATTTTGGGGGAATGTACTACGAAAAGGGATAAAGACCCATGTCACGGAAGGGCCATTAGAACTAGGTAGGGAATGCTATTGATTTTATCCAGAAACTCTGTCACTCTGTTTGGTGATTTTGAGATTTATTAAAACCATCCTCACCCATAGACTGCCCAGTTTACACCTTTCCTCCTTATGAGGGAAGTGTCCCCTATGCCCTTTAGTTAAGCTTAGACTGATGGCGTTTTGACCGATGTCCTGAAGACGAAGACTGATCCTGTGTGCTGACCTAATCCTTGGAGGGTAATTATGATAATGCAATTTGTAATTTGTCTGTTTGCTTTTCCTTTCTAGGTACCAACTGCTTAATTTTGATAAAGACCATAGTCAGATGTTTTCTAAATTGGTGTTCTAAATTGTTTTGCATGAAGCCCAACATGCCGATGCTAATTAGTGGTTAGGACAGGTGATCATCAAATTGACGCAAATAGACAAACCACTGACATTATGCTATGTTGAACTGACACGTATTCAACACTTTGCTGTATTCCGATCTATGTTTGCGCCATGTTATATTCTGATGTTTATGATTCTTGCCTTATTGAAATCTTACTAAAGTTGCCATATCGTAACTATGCTGTTGTGTTTCTTGGCTTTGAGATTGACGCACTGACTTTTAGACTGTAATTAATAGGGAATAAACTTCATAAAATTCTATTAAAGGTGTGGTTATTCATGGCTGAAAGGTCATGGTTGCGTCGTCAATTTGATTAATGTCTTTGACCAAAGTAAAGTGTATTCTGGTGATAAACATTGATGATATTATTGATATATTGATTGACATATTGATCAGCTATCTCGTCCTACGGTGTCTCTCAACTGGGTCAAAAGATTCATTAGCCTAAAACGAGTCCTAATGTGTAATAAATTAACATAAAAGGACGCGTTAACAGTTCTGGTAGCAGAGAGATGGTTTTGGCCCTTTGGGGCCTTAGGACGGAGAATCATTGTTTAAATTGTTTTTCTGTGATAATGCAAATTGGAGGTATGACTTTCCTGGGATCTCGGAGCCCGCCTAAGTGAGTTGGGAATGTTCTCGGCATCATAATGTGTGTGGTATAGGGTTTTTGCGCTTGCTCAGCTTATGCCTTTTTGCAGGTGATTGTGAAATCTGCATGTATCTAGGTCAGGTAAATGTTGATTCAGTAGGAGTGGGCGTGCTCCGCAGTATGAGAGTAGGGAAGTCGGCGTACTTCAAGTGAGTGTGGCGCTTTGTGGTCAAAATTATCCACGTGGTTGGTTGTTTATGTACGGACCCGTCGTGGTCTAAGACTCCGGAGTATATTGACCAGTGTAGGAGACACTTGAGTTTATGTTGTAATCTGTGCGGTTTAATAGATCAATCGGGCGTGGTTGACAAGTCAAGTGTGAGTCAAAATGTATGTATGAAACCTTCGATGGAGATCTGGCAAGTTCTAAAGTGCACTAGGACGAGCCATTGACAAGTCAAGAGTAGAGTTTGCGGGTCAAATTCTGCTTGCATATGCGGGAGCTGAGAAGGAGAGAGTAGCGGCCGAGGCTTCAAGTGAAATCTCTGTAAAGTTCTGAAGCAAATGTGTTACCCTTCCTGTAGTAAACCAGCAGATTTGTGTTGTCATTAAAGGTGCTCGCAATAGTTTGCATTAGTTTGTGTGAATTCAGTGAGGGGCGGACGAGCCGCAAGACTTTGTCAGCTGCAGTGTTTGAGTGTGAAGTCAGTGGTGCCGCGCTGAGATAGGTCAGTTGTCGAGAGGGGTCGCGCATGGATTGGCTGCCGTCCGTGAGAGGCAATAGGTTGAGAAAGGTGGGTGAAGAGTGTCCTGGGAACTAAGTAACTTTCTGATTAAAAATACAAATAAGAGAAAATCGCAAAATTAATTTTGTCAAAGCATTTAAGAGCACTCTGAAAGGAGACACGTATATTATGGCAACTGATGGGGAGCCTACACCGCCGAGGGTACTCCAGCTTACATGGTTATGAAAGAGAAGGGTGTCGCGCCTTGTTTATGGATGAAACAGTGGCGCAAATTAACAGAGAAAGAGGGATGTCTAGCGTTCCCAGAACATGGGACGTTCAATCCGAAGGTGCTAGAGAACTTAAGGAGGATGTTAAGTACACAAAAACCACCTCCGAGGCCAGCTCAATATGAGGCTTTAGCGATTTGGGACCTAATGGCTCTTAAACATAGACAAGAAAGGTTTCAGAGAAGACTGGAAAGGGCAGAAAAATCTTATGCAGAGGCTAGGTGGGATAATGAGAACAAAATGTGGAGACGGGGAATGGTAGACGGATTAAAATTGTTCCCAGCGATAGCACAGGGAGAAGAGACACAGGGAAAGAAAGCCTCCTGTAAGACAGATAAAGATTCTAATAAATCTAAAGAGAATAAAAGACCTTGGGAAGAAGAAGATGATTCAGATGATGAGGAATTCATGGACAGATTATTACATGATCGCCCGCCACCATATGCGGTGAGCGACAGTGCTCCAAGCACTAGCGTAGATCCTGGGAACCAGACGCTGGAGAAGGGAGTTGCTGATACGGTACAGACTAGTGATACGACTTCGATACAGAATGGTGTCAGTGTACCCACTGTGCCAGACATGCAGATACAGTTGCAGCCTCCACCGCAGATACAGAGAATCTACCCAGACGTTCCAATACTTGAGACTACTACAAATCTGATAGTGCCACCAGACCCGATATATCCAAAATCAAGGTTAGTGCAGATTGAGTCAACTCCGAAATTGCTGTCCCAGCCGCAACCACAATTGATACCAGGGTACAACCCAGTGGCTGGTCCTCCATTAGTGCCTGTCCCGGGTACTTTGGAACAGACCTATGGAGTTACTGCTCCACGGAGTTTTGGACAAGGTCAGACACCTGCTGCCATATTGTTACCGATTACTGTCGGTCCACCAGTGCCATTGTATGCACAAGGCAAATCTGGCGTATGTGATCAGGGAGTAATGACCCAAGATGCGATAAGAGGAGGGTCTATAGGAACTCCCCAGATAATGGCCCCAGGGGAACAAGCCGTTGAAAAGCCGAGATCCTTAATAGACCTTAGTCCAGTAGAAGCACCCTTAGAAGCTATGCATCAAGCAGGGCTAGGGGTTTTAACTCCACAGACGATGACTACGAATGCCTCGCAGTCACCAATGATACATGCAGGGAACATTTCACTGCAGGGTTTTACAGTGCAACAGCTGAACGAATGGCTAGAAAAGACTTATACTTCACAAAAGACTACAGTGACTGCAGTGGAACCGGAAAAGACAAGGCAAGATGACTACCTAAATCTTGTAAGACTGGGAGTGGAAGCTGCTGAATTAGTGGAAGGTACAATGTGGGTAAACAGATTGGAGTCATACACAGAAGCAGAACTGAGATTTCTATGCCCCAAGATTACTAAAGAAGTGGGCAAGGTGCACCAGAGATTAGCAAATTTGGCAGACAAATATAATATTGACATTGAGAACACTAAACATTTGAAAAGGAGTTATAGATTAGACTATGATTTGAAAGATTTTGAGCACATGAGGTCTGCTGGAATGAAGGCGCATTTGAAAGAATTTTTGCAAAGTGCGCAAGTTTGGGGTGCATTAGAAAAATGGGAAGGTAGATGGGCAAAGAAAAGGGATAAGGAGAAGGGTGACACTCCAGGGTCAAGTCAAGCCAAAGCCTCACCTGATACAGAATCAGTAAAAATACTACCCATGAGAGAAACAGCTGGTGGTATTTTAGTGCATGTACCGTGGTCCTGAGGAGACATCCTATCCTTTACTAATGATTATCCCAGATTGAGGGAGAAACCGATCGAGTGGTATCAGCAAACAGATAGGTTTGTGAAGCTTGCGAAGTGTCTCTGGGAAGACTTGAATACCTTGTTTGAGATCATTGTTCGCCTGATTTATGGCTCGAGTGTAAGAGAGGGGTAGATTGGCCGATGAAGGAACCGGCAAGGGATAAGGTGACCGGAGCACCCTCAGAAGAGGTGATGAAGTATTATCACAAGGTGATTGAGTTTTTGAAACAAAAAGTGTCCCTGAAGGTGACTGATTGGCAGAAAATTGACCGAACCTCACAAGAGGTTAAGGAATCAATACATGCTTACTATGAGAGATTACTGAAGGCATTCAAACACTACAGCTGTACTGAGACAATTAAGCTGAAGGACATGAACCATCTTGTGTTCAGATTCGTTGAAGGGCTGAGACCAGAAGTTATCCAGATGATTAAGAATCATTTGATTTGTTGGCAAGCGAAGCCGATTGATGAAGTATTGCAGTATGCGAAATACTGTAGTGATGAGATCGAGCTGAAGCAGAAAAAGCTGAAAGAGAAAGTGATAGTGATGCAGATAAGGGCTGCACAGGCAGAAATACAGGGAAATGGAGTTCAGCAGATGATACAGCAGCAACCGCAAATGAATGGTGTATTTCAGGCGCAACCGAGAGGTCGAGGCCGAGGGTTCGTGAATCGCGGTTCAGACTTGAATACCGTTGTGGTTCAAAATGACGTACATGGGGTGAAAAAGATGTCACCATGTCACGCGTGCGGGGGCGTGGGGCACGGGAAAAGGGAGTGCCCGAATGTGGTGCAGGATGGTGTTGTTCAGCAAAGCACTAATGTCGGTACATTGCAAAATGTGAGAGGTCCAAAATTGAGAAATCAAAACCTGAATTTCCAAAATAATCTGGTACAAATGCAAGGGGTACAGCCCATGCAGCAGATGCAAATGCCGCGTTTCCAGCCAGCGCAGATGCAGCAAGTACAACAGCAGGTTCCCATGGTACCTAGACAGCAAATGCAATTACCCATGGCTCCAATGAGACAGCAGCAGGTCATGCTTCCTCAACAGGTCACAGGTCAGGTAATGAGTCAAAATAATACAGTACAACAATTCCCATTACGAGGTGAAAATGGCATGAATGAAGAATGGTCGGATGATAGCTCAGATAGTGAAGAGTGCAGGCTTGCAGCATCCTTAGAGGTGGATCAAAGGGGTCCCTATGTGGAAGGAAAGGTAATGGGTTACAAAGTCTTGTTTTTGGTCAACACTGGAGCTACACGCAGTCAGGAGCGCAGAGGTTCCGAAACTACCACTTTCGGTGCGTACCATAAGGGTAGTCGGAGTGGCAAACCAGTACCTGACAAATCCGATTACAGATCCAGTGCAGGTTGAGATCGGCAACTTCCAGGGACTACATAGATTTGTAGTCTGTGATTCAAATCCGGTATCCCTACTGGGAAGGGACTTACTGTGCAAGACAAAATGTTCAATTACCTGTTCCAATGATGGAATCGAAGTACAGACAAATAGTGACGATGAAGGAGACGAAGGTCAGTTTCCAGAAGAAGAGACAGGGACAACAAATGAGGATTATCCTTTAATCACCTTGTTTCCTATGCTTACAATGATTGATCTACCTGTTGAGTTACAGGGAACAGTGACAGAGAGAGTGTGGGATCTGACAGGAAAGGAAGTGGGGCTAATAAAATGTGTAGAACCAGTTAAAGTGCAAGTGAAGCCAAATGCAGTGTTTCCCCAGGTGCCACAATATCATATGGCACAAGATGTTCTTATTGAAGTGTCGCAGATAATTGCAGATTTTCTGAGACAGGGAGTCCTGAAGGAAGTTTTGAGCAGTCCATGTAATTCTCCAATAATGGGTTTGAAAAAGCCCTGTGGGAAAGTCCGAATTGTACAGGATTTGAGAAAAATAAATGAGATTGTGGTAAAATGTTGCCCCATAGTGCCCAATCCAGCAGTGATCATGTTTCAGGTTCCATGTGATGCTGAGTCGTTCACCGTTATAGACCTGTCACAAGCCTTCTTTTCGATACATCTTCATGAGGACAGCCAATTTCTGTTCAGTTTCAAATTCCTGGATAAGGTGTACAGTTGGTGCAGAATTCCTCAAGGGTTTTCGAATCACCGTCCATTTTCAATCAGATATTGAAAAAGGATTTGGAATCCTTAGTATTGCCTTTTAACTCAACCCTAGTACAGTAAATCGATGATTTGCTGATTGCATCCAAAACAAGGGACAACTGTAAATATGATACCATTGCCTTACTGAATCATTTGGGAAAGAACGGACACAAGGTGTCACCTAAGAAGCTGCAATACTGCCAGAAAGAGGTAAAATACCTAGGGCATCTAATTGAAAGAGGGTCCAGGAGAATATCGAAAGAAAGAATAACAGCCATACTGCAAATTAACCCTCCAACGACAAAAAGGGATGTCAGAATGTTTCTGGGAATGGTGGGCTACTGTCGCCAGTGGATACCCAACTTCTCGATCATCTCAAAACCTTTGATAAAACTGACAGGCAAAGAGATCAAGGATGAGCCATATACCATAGCTTTGTCCAAAGAAGAGCTTGAGTCATTCATGGAATTGAGAGAGTGCATGTGCAGGGCACCAGCGTTAGGTATGCCTGATTATACGAAGCCTTTTCTATTGTTCTGTCATGAACGTGATGCTTGTTCTTTGTCTGTCTTGACACAGGTCCATGGAGGTGCAAATCGCCCTGTAGCATATTTTTCAGCTACCTTGGACCCCGTCACAGCAGCCTTACCGGGTTGTTTGCGCGCAGTTGCAGCAGTTGGTCAGAGCCTTACGCAGTGTGAAGGCATAGTCATGGGATACCCCCTAACAGTAATGGTTCCGCATTCAGTTGAAATTTTGTTGACTTGAACTAAAACTCAGCACATGACAAATGCCCGTCTTACTAAATATGAGACAATCATACTGGGGTCACCAAATGTTTTGCTGAAACGATGTACTGTATTGAACCCGGCAACTTTACTTCCTGCTGAAAATACTGAAATTAACAATGAGGAAGAATTTGAACATGACTGTCTTGAGGTAACGGAATTATGTACCAAACCACAACCAGATATTCAAGACACACAGCTGAAAGAAAATGATTGTATCATGTTTGTCGATGGGTCCTGTTTAAGAGATTCCGTCGGAACACTGAGGGCTGGTTATGCTGGATGTACCATAGCTGGTATCATTGAAGCTTCCTGGCTCGAGAAAGTGTTTTCCGCACAAGTGGCAGAATTAATTGCCCTTACAAGGCATGCCACACAGCTGTGAATCTGAGTCACTATCTATACTGACAGCAGATATGGATTCGGAATTGTACATGATTTCGGCCAACTGTGGTCACAGAGAGGTTTCATGACCTCTTCTGGTTCTCCTGTGAAAAACGGTGAACAAATAAAGGATTTGTTACATGCAATTCAGTTACCTATTGAAATTGCCATGGTGAAATGCAATGCTCATGTTAAGTCCCAAGACTTTGTGTCCATGGGAAACGGTTATGCAAATCAAGTCGCAAGGTTTTGCGCATTGAACTGTATATCATTCAAGGAACAGTGGGAATTGTTACTGCAAACTGAAAATGACACATGTTTGAACCTTGCATTAAGGGTGGTCGATACCCTAGATGAGTTAAAAACATTACAGGGTCGTGCTAGCAAAGAGGAAAAACGATCCTGGCAAAGAATGCAATGTGTACAGAGAGCTGATGATTTGTGGGTCTCAGAAGAGGGAAAATGAGTCTTACCAAACAGCCTTCTGTCCCAGTTTGCCAGGCTATACCATGGACAAGCTCACCTTGGGAGAGATGCAATGATCAGGTCATTTAAAATCGATTGGTTCAACCCAAAGTTCAGACATGCCGCAGAGGTTACCTGTCACAGGTGCATCATCTGTCAACAGATGAATGCTGGAAAAGGGACTGTGGTAACTTTGAGCCACACTGGGAGAGCTGGTGGTCCATTCAGCAAAATGCAAATGGACTTCATTGAGATGCCTGTTTGTGGAGGATTGAAGTACGTGTTGGTAATTGTGTGTGTTTTCAGTCATTGGATTGAAGCCTACCCCACACGTTGAAATGACAGTCTCACAGTTGCAAAGCTGCTGCTTAGGGAGCTAATACCAAGGTTCGGGTTTCCGGTCTCTATAGAGTCAGATAGGGGCAGGCACTTCGACAATGAGGTGATTAAACTCCTGTGTGCAACATTAGACATCGAACAAAAGCTGCATTGTAGCTATCGCCCTGAAGCATCAGGACTAGTAGAGCAAATGAATGGTACTCTGAAATCAAGAATGGCAAAGATGTGCGTAGCTACCAATATGAAATGGCCATATGCATTGCCCTTAGTGCTGATGTCAATGAGAAACACCCCTGACAAGAAAACAGGACTATCCCCCCATGAGATCCTCATGGGTAGAGCTATGAGGTTGCCAGCAGTACCAGCGAATGCTCTAGTGAATACCACAGATGATATGGTGTTGGACTACTGCAAAGGTTTGGCTGATGTGATTCGCTCTTTCTCTCACCAGGTAGAGGCTAACACATTGCCGCCGATTGGGGATCCAGGTCATACCCTACAATCCGGTGACTGGGTGGTTGTCAAGAAGCACGTGAGAAAGTCGTGTTTGGAGCCACGCTGGAAAGGGCCGAATCAAGTAATCTTGACAACAACCACTGCCGTGAAATGTGCAGGCGTTCCAAACTGGATGCATGCCAGTCACACAAAGAAGGTAACGTGTCCAACTGACGAGAAACTTGAAGTTTCCGGCACAACAGTTCCAGGAAGAGAAGTCTCAGGGTCAGAAAGCAACGAAGAAGGAACTGAGACTGCAGGAGAGCCCACTGAGGACAGCCTTGTCCCTCAACCAGTGAATGAGTTCGGGAGAGGTGACAGAGTGCCTATCTCAGTAGAGGCAGCAGGAGAACTAGGTCAAGGAGAGGTCCTCCCAGAAGTAGACGGATACGGGTTAGAACTTGAACCCGTTACATATCAAGAAGAAGAAGAAGGAGAAGAAGGAGTAATAATAGAAAGAGATCAGAGTGTGCCAGCGTCCCCTGAGCCAGTTGCAGGTCCATCAAGTGAGAACACCATATCACAAGAGGAGGGTGCTGACCAACGTCCTGAAAAGACATATCGGAAGAAGACGCATAAGGGTGATAACTGGCCAGAGAAACCACTTTTAAGGATAAGAAGCATACCAGATGAAACAATAATAGAAGAAACTGATACATCCCGAGTGGAAGACCTAAGTGAAGGAGAACAGCAAGGTGAACGGAGGTTGAAAAGGAAGAGAGTCGCAAACAGAAGATATGCAGGTCCTGAATGGGCGTATGCTACCACATCTGAATGGCAACAAGAATTCTTAGCATTTTATTTTGATCGAGAAGTACCAGGCCAATATTACGGTACCTGAACTAATTCCAAGGAAAGACTTGGTTAAAAAATCGAAATTGAAAACTGAGGAAAAAGAGACTCATAAATTACCGGATGTGACATTAGAACCGGATTCGACTTTGAGAAACCCGATTACGACAAGCTGCTGACTTGATTTGACAAAGGGGTCCTGGAGCAAGTGAAAACGCTGTAAATACATGCACAGAGCAAAAGAGAAAAGAGTTCTAAATCATCCTCTAGTTGATTGTTAGTCTGCTATCTGATTCTATACAGACATGGCTTATAATAGAGGTAGTAACAAGGGAAGTAAGGTGTGTGGTTGGTTAAGCCTCATAATAGGTATTGTGTGTGCAATAATAATTGTGGGAGTGATTGTGGGAATGCTGTAGTTGGAGAAAAAGACTATTAACGCTACTTCAAAACCTGAAACTACAACACTAACACCGTGGGAAAAGTTCGAGCAGGATGCAAGACACTTGCATGAGGGAACTAATTCAAAGGGGGAACTTTCTACTAATGTCTTCTATCGCTTACTAAATGAGTATGTAGAGACTATGGATGTGAAAGACTGTTATGTGTGTACCCCTTCTTCTGTACAAGAAGGGGTTACCTACCATAGCCTTCCTCTAACCTACGGGATTAGCTGTAGTTTGCTACTAATGAGAGTCTATAATCAAGAGCATGTGCAATACTTTTATTCAAATCTGGATGTTGTGTTTTCCTTTGTACCCGTGATTGAATTCCTGAACAAACTAGCTAAAGAACATGACATAAAAATAGTTAGAGGATTCTTTGAGCCAACGCTTACATTTGGAACTGCTTATGCACACCGCAATAATCTGACCTGCTTATTATCACCTGTGTAGAAAAACTTTTTAGATCACACTGATGATAGACGCAAAGCATTGAAAGAAAGATTAGAAAAAGGGTTAGAGAAACGCACATATGCAAATGATTATGCTTACACCGCAATCAAAACACAAGGCAAACTAGCTATAGATGCATTACATGTAGGTAGGCTTTATATATACTGGCCAAAATCTGAGCAGGACAATTTGTCTGTGGGAACGAGTGAATGTAGACATGTGTTTTTATTTCAGAGTAAGTGGACATTTATGCTGAATGGACCCAGTGATCCCTGGGATCTATTACATCTGTGGACTTAATGCTTATTACCTTCTCCCTAGGGGGTGGTATGGGACATGTTATTTGGGAATAGTTTTCCCAAAGATTTATCAGATTGATGACTTAAAACAGATACCTAAAACGTCTGAATTACAACATCCTAGGCAAAAACGAGAATCAGTGGCTGCTGTCATTGGTGATATATTTGGAGCTATAATCCCTTCAGTAGGGGTTATCTTAAATTCTATGAAGATTCAAAAGTTGTCTACTATTGTGGATAACATGCTGACAAATTTTACAGGGGCTATACTGATGGATACTGAACTTGCTGCAGAAAGAGCTATGACTCTTGAAAATCGGCTTGCTTTAGACATTCTTTTAGCAAAGAGTGGAGGGGTCTGCAAGATGTTCAATGACCGCCATTGTTGCTCGTTCATTCCGACAATAGTAAGAAGATTAGAGGTATGCTTACTAACCTAACTAGACATAGTGCAGATTTGAAGGATCTGAAAGAACCTGGAGTTTGGGAGAAATTTGGAAAGGGAATTGCCAGAGTAGGGAGCTGGTTTACCAACATTTGGAATGGGGTACTTGCAAAAATACTATTGGGTCTATTAATTGTCCTGGCCTGTCTATTAGGATTATGGGGGGTATGCAAAATCAATGATAAAATTAAGAAGAGTTGGATCAAAAGAACCAGAAGAAATGAAGAAAGTGAAAGAGAGAAAATGTTCAATGAAATTTGGGAGAGTTCACATAAGGGACAAGATGTTGAAATGCGCATTATGCGTAAAGTGAAAAATGAAAGGTTTGTGTGATGACGAGCGTCATCAGAGGAGGGACTGAGAGAGCGTAGCTTACATAACCTATATTGAAATGAAATGCTTCTATCAATGTATAATGATGCTGCATAGGAAACAATAATAATAACGATTTTGCTTAAACGTGCACCTGAATTATAATTACAGTAAATGGCCACCAATGTATACGCAAACTAACAATGATGAATAAAATGTTTATGTTATGTTTAATTAAGCTTATATTAACATTTATGTTATTCTTTATAGGCCTTAAGTTAGCGTGAGCTGTGGGTTTTAGCTGCCCAGCTCTCATATTAAATGCTTTTTTCTGTTTTTCCAGTGTGCTGACTCGCAAAGGGCCATGACCCTGCATATGTTCTTTTTCTCCAATTTTGAAGACGAATGTATCTATGTCGATTCCGTTCCCAAGCGCATATTCGGTGCCTTGGTTTAAGAGTTATGTACAAATTTAAACAAATGTAGATTAATGTAAAGTACAAGGTCATTTAGACCGATGGACAATGGATCTGCTGACCCAAAAGACGTGCCAAAGAGTAAAGTAACACCGGATGTGCCACCTCAGAAGACGTCAATTACGAAGACCAATCAAAGTGTTATGAATAAATGTGGGGTAACAATTGGGATTACCTGATGATAAGTCTGATAGGTTAAAGATAGTGGGGTATAGTAAATGCCCAATAGAATTTTGGGGGAATGTACTACGAAAAGGGATAAAGACCCATGTCACGGAAGGGCCATTAGAACTAGGTAGGGAATGCTATTGATTTTATCTGGAAACTCTGTCACTCTGTTTGGTGATTTTGAGATTTATTAAAACCATCCTCACCCATAGACTGCCCATTTTACACCTCTCCTCCTTATGAGGGAAGTGTCCCATATGCCCTTTAGTTAAGCTTAGACTGATGGCGTTTTGACCGATTTCCTGAAGACGAAGACTGATCCTGTGTGCTGACCTAATCCTTGGAGGGTAATTATGACAATGCAATTTGTAATTTGTCTGTTTGCTTTTCCTTTCTAGGTACCAACTGCTTAATTTTGATAGAGACCATGGTCAGATGTTTTCTAAATTGGTGTTCTAAATTGTTTTGCATGAAGCCCAACATGCCAATGCTAATTAGTGGTTAGGACAGGTGATCATCAAATTGATGCAAATAGACAAACCACTGACATTATGCTATGTTGAACTGACACGTATTCGACACTTTGCTGTATTCCGATCTATGTTTGCGCCGTGTTAAATTCTGATGTTTATGATTCTTGCCTTATTGAAATCTTACCAAAGTTGCCATATCGTTAATATGCTGTTGTGTTTCTTGGCTTTGAGATTTACGCACTTACTTTTAGACTGTAATTAATAGGGAATAAACTTCTTAAAATTCTATTAAAGGTGTGTTATTCATGGCTGAAAGGTCATAGTTGCGTCGTCAATTTGATTAATGTCTTTGACCAAAGTAAAGTGTATTGTGGTGATAAACACTGATGATATTATTGATATATTGATTGACAGATTGATCAGCTATCTCGTCCTACGTGTCTCTCAACTGGGTCAAAAGATTCATTAGCCTAAAACGAGTCCTAATGTGTAATAAATTAACAGAAAAGGACGCGATAACAATAGTAAAGTCGCCAGCAACGGAGGAGCTGACCAGCAGATAAAAACATCCGATACAAAACCTCAGTTATTCAAATTCAAACATTCTAAAAAGAGCACAACAACTAACTCGTGCACAGAAGAACACCACGAGAGGCAGACAGGCGCTCGTGCATTCTCATGTACAAATTTAGTAAGGAATCTACTAAGGTAGGTACAATTACTACAAACCGCTACAAATTAGAAACTACTACACAATGGCTTACACGTTGAAAGTTCCCCATCTGAGCATCTGGTGGAGCAGGGAGTGGCCCCAATGACTGCAATGCACTCTTGGTAATGGCCTATTCACAATGTTTCACTTTTGTGACATTGTAAATAGTTCCATTTAAATGACAGGCTTTGTAATGCTGCCCATTGTGAATCTGAAAACTGATATCGAGGCTGCTACCACTTACAGGCCTCCTTTTCAGTAGTCATTATAGTGCTTCATTTGGAATAAAGCTAACTTCTAGTCCCTTACTGTAAAGAGTGGGCCATTTCCATTTCGCTGCACACACAGTCGTTTAGGAGAGAAAGGGTTATGGAGCCATTTGCTCTGTAAAAGCTAAGGCTGCTCCCAGCATAACACAGGGCATTGTGCTGCAAGCATTCTCATCAGTAATCTGACTTCACATGGCTTAAAAAGTCAACATGACATTTGGGATTTGTATGAATAATGTTATAAACCAAATGCCACTGAAAACCTGATGTATCACCCCGACCCTTTGAACAGCACAGACTTTCAGTGATTAAGGGCTACCTTACATAGGCATTACACCATTAAAGATCGGTTGCGTGTCAAACCATTAAGAACAAAAATATTATGTGGCATAAATGCGATGGCCTAATGTTGTTTACAAAGCTAGTGACTGCTATTTTTGCAAGCGATGTTTAGGGCACAATATTTTTGTCAGACAATATTTAGGCCACGTTATTCTAGTATCATACATGAGATCTCTTACTATTTGACAAGTCTCTGAACGTAAGTTGCTATTTCTGATTTGGGATCTGTGTTACAAGTGCTGTTGAGTATTTGTACTTCCTCGATTTATGCAAGTTCCATAAATGTGATTTCAGCAAGGCACCTGGTGAGTTTGAGGCTTGCCAGGTGTACACTGAAACCAATTATTTTTCCTGAGTGAACATAGCTGTCCCAGGAAGGTGGGAGGGGGAGGGGGAGAGGGTGTTTTATAAATGTGGTAACATTGTGAATTTTTAGCATGATTTGTTATATAATAAAATGACTGGCAAACAATAGTTTTCACTAATACATGAATGCTTCAAATATTTGAGAAAACTGAGAGCTTGCTAAGCCATTCCGACCATCCCCGGAGTGCAGGCGTCAGACAAGAGGGCATGGGTTTGGGATTTGCCCCCCAAAAAGTAAATAAAATCATTTCTCATACATCAGTGTGCACAATTGGCCTAAATATACTGGTCCCTGTAAGTCTGGTGTATGTGTTGCTTTAGCTGGGGGCCCGATATCGAAATCAGTTTTTTTAATTTGTTTCAGTCAGAAACTCTGTGTTTTTGTGGATACACAGAAGACAGGTCCTAATCTAGGCTTTAATATATTAAATCATTTTTATATAATCTTCCTCTTGACTGGTTAAAAATCCTTCTGTGCTCCATCAGCATTTTAAACATACCAGCACTTCTCATCATAATTCAGGAGTGAATTTAATCAACAAGCTTAGGGGCATATTTATGAGAAGTGACACAATGCTGCATTGTGGCAATATTGCGTCAAAAAAGCTAAGCTGTGTAGCGCCATTTTTGTGAGACATGGATGAGCAGGATTTATGGTCTGACACACCGTGTCCTAAGTTCCAAAGGTGCATCAAAAACTTTGATGCATCTTCAAAAACAATGACACAATATATCTTAAAGCAACTGACCCCTATGTGATGCAAACTGATTTGCATGTGGTAAAGCACTTGTAAGTGCCACAAATCAGCACTGTGTCACTTCAGAGTATATTGTGTCATTGAAAGATTAAAAAAAGACACATTTCAATAATCTGACCAGAGACCAAAACAACTGCACAAAATGGAGGAAACACCATCTACAAGTTAGGAGGGCAACAATCCCTACCCCGGCCAAGATGACCTCACAGCAGGCCAGGGTAGGAGGAAGAGGAAGACCAATTTTACCGAGGAGGAGAACCAAATATTAATAGATGAGATGCCAAAAAATAATCACCTTCTCTTTGTCACCCCCAAATGGCCTTTAGAGGAGAAAGAGGCCATTTGGAAATCCATAGTAGGCAAAATCAATAGTGTAGGGCAAACAAAGAGGACAGTGCCGGAGTTGAAAAAAGGTGGCATGACTATAAGCACAGGACCAAAGAGAAACTGGCCAAGAACCTTGGGGCAGCCATGAGGACCAGAGGAGGACCTGATCTCCAGGAGGGCTTAGACGCATTGGAGGAGCAGGTAGCGTCAATCATCCCAACAGAGTTGGTGGCTGGAGTTGCTGGACAGTTCTGCAGTTGAGGATTAGGAACAACTACAGGGTAAGAGAAAACAAGGGATCATGGGCCCCAATAAAGAGATTTGTAACGCAGCACAGCACAACACTTTGCTGTACTGTGCTGCGTATATGTGAAAGGACACTGCTGTGTATGGTATTTTAACACTTGTGTTGCAGCTATGCAGAGATGCTGTGGTGGAGGGAATTGGTGTACTACATGTGATTAGGGCCTGGAGGATGGTGTCACAGGTGGCAGGAGAGAAAAATACGAAAATACGCCTGACTATGCAACATGTAAAATCAGTTGGTTGTAAAACAGGGATTTGTGAATTGTAAGGGTGATGTTGGTGTTCTGGATTATGGTCAGGTGTCTGGGATGGTTGAAAGGTGAGAGTTTTAGGCCTTATTGTGGGGGCAAACAGGGTAGGTACATGTTGCAGATTATCCTCACTAATATCTACTGAGGTTCGGTATGCCCCAGTACTCTGACATACAGGTTGGCATGATGGACAACAGCATAATATAACACATGTTTGTGTCTTCTGAGAGTCATTGTATGATCTGTGTGTCATCGGTTTGTGAGATTAAGTGCAGTGTCTGGGTCTGATTGATGATTGATTGATGACATGTACATGCTCAACTGAATGTGGCTGAATAAAGAGGTTAGTAGAACTCTGCAGATGAGTATCTTGGGTCCAGAATCCATGTACTGAGCTTGAGATCCTTCAATTTGGATGTCAGTAATACCATTTTGTGATGGGATTAGTGTCTACTGTCCTGTATTCTGGAAATGAATGTGTATGCTAGAAAAATACTGGATATCAAAATAAAATTGAATTATTGTATATATATGTCCCTACCCACTCATGTAGTGTAGCAATGTTACTTGCTGTGTAGATGTACCTGGATGTGTGACAAATATGACCACTATGCCAATTAATTAGTTACAATTGCCTGCACGACAGTACAGTGAGGCAGATTCTTGTGGTTTACTGTGTGAAAGGCAGAGTGCAGGATAATTTATGAAATTTGATAGAATAACAGGACACTGTTGTGGTATTAATGTATGGCTACAGGGAATGCTGGCACCCAGGTGTCATGGTGCAGTGGACTCGGAAGTGGGGTGAAGAACCTAATGCAACATCAGTGTAGGCACTAACCACAAAAAACATGTTCAATGTAAAAAATGCCCGTTACCTGCACTAACTATTTCATGCAGGCCAGCAAGCTGCTAAGCTGTGTTGCGTTGTGTGTCATTAAAATAATGGAACCCCTTGTTCATACAGAGGTAGTCTGTACAATGTTAAGGTTCATGCATTGTGTAAGTCCACAATAGTCTAACATGGCCTAAACTACTTCGAATGCCAGTAAAAATACCTATGTGTGAGAAAACAGGGCTGATTGCAGAGGCCCCCTAACTTTTTGCCCCCATTTTCCACATTTTGCTGGTGTTTTCCTGACTCTGATGGTGCCCTGGGTACTGCTAACCAGTCCCAGGGCCTGTGCTCTGTCTAAAATGGATATGCAAATTAGGCTAATTATAATTGGCTAAGTTAACCTACCTATAAGTCCCTAGTATATGGTAGGGCATGTAGGTTTAGGGACCACAGCATAGGTGGTGCACCCATAGGTGCACTGCTGAGGTGCCTAGTGTCCTTTTAAAGGCAGGCCTGCCTTGCTGGCTGCTTTTAAATTAAAGTTATATGCAAATTCGACTTTTGAATTAAAAGTAGTTCCAAAGTCTTAAACTACCTTACTTTTACATATGAGTCACCCCTAAGGTGTGCCCTGTGTGTCCCTAGTGCTGGGTGTCATGTAACTATAAGCAGGGACTTTATAAAAATAGTTTCATAAGCCCTGGTGAGGTACAAACAGCCAAATTCGTTTTTCCCTCATTGTAGTAAATGGCCTTCATAGGCTAGAATGGGGAGGCTTTATTTGAATTTTTAAAGTCTCCTTAAATGATGCATACCAAGAGTTTGGTATCAAATTAATTGTTGTAATAAATCCCACAACTTCCAGTTGTGGGATTTAATATAACTTGTTCAGGTAAAGAGTGTAGGAGGCTGGACTGGCTTGTAGTGAGTACCAAGGGGTACTTACACCTTGCACCAGGCCCAGTTATCCCTTATTAGTGTATAGGTTGTCTAGCAGCTTAGGCTGATAGATAATGGTAGCTTAGCAGAGCAGCTTCGGCTGAACTAGGAGACGAGTGAAGCTCCTACAGTACCACTAGTGTCATATGCACAATATCATAAGAAAACACAATACACAGATATACTAAAAATAAAGGTACTTTATTTTTATGACAATATGCCAAAAGTATCTCAGTGAGTACCCTCAGTATGAGGATAGCAAATATACACAAGATATATGTACACAATACCAAAATATACAGTAATAGTATTCGAAAACAGTGCAAACAATGTATAGTTACAATAGGATGCAATGGGGACACATAGGGATAGGGGCAACACAAACCATATACTCCAAAAGTGGAATGCGAACCACGAATGGACCCCAAACCTATGTGACCTTGTAGAGGGTCGCTGGGACTGTAAGAAAACAGTTAGGGTTAGAAAAATAGCCCACCCCAAGACCCTGAAAACTGAGTGCAAAGTGCACTAAAGTTCCCCCAAAGGACATAGAAGTCGTGATAGGGGAATTCTACAGGAAAGACACAAACCAGCAATGCAACAACGATGGATTTCCAGTCGAGGGTACCTGTGGAACAAGGGGACCAAGTCCAAAAGTCACAAGCAAGTCGGAGATGGGCAGATGCCCAGGAAATGCCAGCTGTGGATGCAAAGAAGCTGCTACTGGACAGTAGAAGCTGAAGGTTCTGCAGGAACGACAAGGGCTAAAGACTTCCCCTTTGGAGGATGGATCTTCCACGCCGTGGAGAGTTGTGCAGAAGTGTTTTCCTGAAGAAAGACCGCCAACAAGCCTTGCTAGCTGCAAATCGTGCAGTTAGGGTTTTTGGATGCTGCTGTAGCCCAGGAGGGACCAGGATGTCGCCAATTGCTTCTGGGGACAGAGGGGGCATAGAGCAAGACAAGGAGCCCTCTCAGAAGCAGGCAGCATCCGCAGAAGTGCCGGAACAGGCACTACAAAGTGGAGTGAAATGGTGCTCACCCGAAGTCGCACAAAGGAGTCCCACGTCGCCGGAGGACAACTTATAAGGTTGTGCAATGCAGGTTAGAGTGCTGTGGACCCAGGCTTGGCTGTGCACAAAGGATTTCTGCCGGAAGTGCACAGAGGCCAGAGTAGCTGCAAAAGTCGCGGTTCCCAGCAATGCAGTCTGGCGTGGGGAGGCAAGGACTTACCTCCACCAAACTTGGACTGAAGAGTCACTGGACTGTGGGAGTCACTTGAACAGAGTTGCTGGATTCAAGGGACCTCGCTCGTCGTGCTGAGAGGAGACCCAGGGTACCGGTGATGCAGTTCTTTGGTGCCTGCCGTTGCAGGGGGACGATTCCGTCGACCCACGGGAGATTTCTTTGGAGCTTCTAGTGCAGAGAGGAGGCAGACTACCCCCACAGTATGCACCACCAGGAAAGCAGTCGAGAAGGCGGCAGGATCAGCGTTAAAGAGTTGCAGTAGTCGTCTTCGCTACTTTGTTGCAGTTTTGCAGGCTTCCAGCGCGGTCAGCAGTCGATTCCTTGGCAGAAGGTGAAGAGAGAGATGCAGAGGAACTCGGATGAGCTCTTGCATTCGTTATCTAAGGAATCCCCAAAGCCAGAGACCCTAAATAGCCAGAAAAGAGGGTTTGGCTATCTAGGAGAGAGGATAGGCTAGCAACACCTGAAGGAGCCTATCAGAAGGAGTCTCTGACATCACCTGCTGGCACTGGCCACTCAGAGCAGTCCAGTGTGCCAGCAGCACCTCTGTTTCCAAGATGGCAGAGGTCTGGAGCACACTGGAGGAGCTCTGGGCACCTCCCAGGGGAGGTGCAGGTCAGGGGAGTGGTCACTTCCCTTTCCTTTGTCCAGTTTCGCGCCAGAGCAGGGCTGAGGGGTCCCTGAACCGGTGTAGACTGGCTTATGCAGAAATGGGCACCATGTGTGCCCATGAAAGCATTTCCAGAGGCTGGGGGAGGCTACTCCTCCCCTGCCTTCACACCATTTTCCAAAGGGAGAGGGTGTAACACCCTCTCTCTGAGGAAGTCCTTTGTTCTGCCTTCCTGGGTCAAGCCTGGCTGGACCCCAGGAGGGCAGAAACCTGTCTGAGGGGTGGGCAGCAGCAGCAGCTGCAGTGAAACCCCTGAAAAGGCAGTTTGGCAGTACCCAGGTCTGAGCTACAGACCCGTGGGATCATGGGATTGTGCCAACAATGCCAGGATGGCATAGAGGGGGCACTTCCATGATCTTAGACATGTTACATGGCCATATTCGGAGTTACCATTGTGAAGCTACACATAGGTAGTGACCTATATGTAGTGCACGCGTGTAATGGTGTCCCCGCACTCACAAAGTCCAGAGAATTGGCCCTGAACAATGTGGGGGCACCTTGGCTAGTGCCAGGGTGCCCACACACTAAGTAACTTAGCACCCAACCTTTACCAGGTAAAGGTTAGACATATAGGTGACTTATAAGTTACTTAAGTGCAGTGTAAAATGGCTGTGAAATAACGTGGACGTTATTTCACTCAGGCTGCAGTGGCAGGCCTGTGTAAGAATTGTCAGAGCTCCCTATGGGTGGCAAAAGAAATGCTGAAGCCCATAGGGATCTTCTGGAACCCCAATACCCTGGGTACCTCAGTACCATATACTAGGGAATTATAAGGGTGTTCCAGTATGCCAATGTAAATTGGTAAAATTGGTCACTAGCCTGTTAGTGACAATTTGTAAAGAGAGAGCATAACCACTGAGGTTCTGGTTAGCAGAGCCTCAGTGAGACAGTTAGGCATCACACAGGGAACACATACCTATAGGTCACAAACTTATGAGCACTGGGGTCCTGACTAGCAGGGTCCCAGTGACACATAACAAACATACTGAAAACATAGGGTTTTCACTATGAGCACTGGGCCCTGGCTGGCAGGATCCCAGTGAGACAGTGAAAACACCCTGACATACACTCACAAACAAGCCTAAAGTGGGGGTAACAAGGCTAGAAAGAGGCTACTTTCTCACAAAGATTTCTAAACTTTACCTAAAAAGTTGCCAATTTCAGCCCTGCATTGTTTTTGCTGCTGTGCTCTGATTGGCCAGCCTTTAGCAACCTGGCCAGGTTGCCTTGATGAGGTGTGAAGTGGCCTGGCTTCACACACAGGAATGTGCCTGTGGGAGGGAATCTCCCCTCAGCAGATGGTGAGGCAGGAAGGGGGAGGGCTGCCAAACTGGTCTTCAAAGGCAGAGAAGGACATTTGGAGCAACCAGCAACACCCCCACATCCTGCAACCCCAGACAACTAGGTGCCCCCTTGATTAGATTAGGAGAGGGCAGGAGAGGGGTGTGTTTATGATTTTTAGCCACACCAGTGGATGGGCTTAGCCAGATGTAACCTCCAAAAATCAGATTCAGCCATGATGGATTTTTAGAGAATGTTGCCTCCTGGGATTGATTTTTGCCACACTTCCCAGGAAGTGGTCATCACAGGGGGAAGGACCCTGCACCTGATTGGAGAACCAGGACTCCCTTGCTTTTCACCCAGGAGCAAGGATAAAACTGGCAGACCTGCACCCACACCTCAGTTCCCTACCACATCCAACAAGGAAGAACAACAGAAGAAGAAGGACTGCCCTGCTGGACCCCTGGCCTGCACCTGGAACCTGCACTCAGAAGGACTGCACCAGCTGCACACTTGGGCTTCACCACAAGAAGGACTTTGCTTGGCTTCAACTGGTTCAAGGAGGGACTCCCTGTTTGCTACAGGTGAAAAATTGCTATCCAGTGTCCCCTGCACCAACTCCTGAATAAAGCGACCAGCTGACCACTGTCCAGTGGCCAAAAAGGAGTTTGCGCCTGGTGCATTCTAGGAGTTGTAGTCCGCACCCCCCAAGGACCATCTCAGAACTTCTGGACCCTTGGGGTGAGCTGTGGACCCCGAAAGAACCTTAAAAGGACATCTGGGAGAAGCCCCAGAAGTTTGGAGAAGTTTGGACAACTTTTGTAAAAAAGCTCCATAGAGGGACCGACCCGCCGCGACTACTCTAGCCGGCTTGCCTCAACCGCGACCCGGCCTGATTTGCTGGTTCGTCCCGGTAAAGAAAATCTGCAAAAAAGAGACGAAGTCCGAAGGTAAAAAGTTGAACGGGACCTCCCAGCCAGAGTATCCGAGGAGGGCTCCTTGGACGTCGGATCAAGATCCAGCTTTACCCCGGTCGAAGGATTTTCACCTCGAAAAAATGACTAAGTCCGAAGGTAAAAATCTCCACTGAGGATTCCAGCATCGCGTATCCAGAGAAGGGCTCCAGGAGGTCGGATTGGACTGGCAGGTTCGTCCCGCTGAAGAAAATCTTAAAAAAAAAGACTAAGGGGGTCATTCCAACCCTGGCGGTCGGTGTTAAACCAGCGGCCAAACCGCAAACAGGCTGGCGGGAAAAAAAATTGAATTCTGACCCTGGGGGAAACCGCCAACAGAGACCGCCACATTACCACACCACCCGCCATGGCGGCACAAACAAACAGTGCGGCGGTCACCGCCAACAGACAGGCGGGAGACAATGTACCGCCCACCCTATCACAACCTACCAACCCGCCACCTTTTCCGGGGTGGTAGCCCCGCCGATAAAAACACAGCGGAAACAGCCATTTCGAAGGGAAAACGCTCACCTCCATACAGCCTCGAGGAATAAGTACAGCATGGAACCCGAACTCCACATACTCCCAGCGATTGAGTACCTACTCCTCTACCAGGAGCACGAACGCCGGCGCAGAAGACAACGGTGAGTACTGCACATACGACACAGGGGAGGGGGGTGGAGAAAATATTACGGGTACACACATACGCGACACACCCACCCTCACCCACTACAACACACACATCAATGCGTACCAACACATCAGATTGACGCCCCCCAAACCCCCCGGAAGAATGCAAACACAAAAGGAAATGATTCTAAACATCAGAATATATTGTATTACTGGCTGATAAATATAATTCAACATAAAAAACTGTTATATACATATATGTACAAGTCCGAGCATTGTAGCATGTATTGTCCGTGGACCACTGGGCCCAAATCACATGGGCAAAGCCCACACAAGATACCTGACTCCAATGGAGAGCACACTGCAGGGGCATCAGATAGCAAAACTACGGGCACCTCAGGGGGAAGGGAAGGGGGGGCACCTCAGCCAGATGAGTCCACGACGCCAGATCCACGAGGGGCCTCCATGGCCACTGTTCAATCCTGGGGAGTGCAAAGCCACAGTCTCTCAAGTCTCTACAGTGGGTGGCTTGCCCACTGTTATATCCTGGGGAGTGCAAAGCCACAGTCTCTCAAGTCTCTACAGTGGGTGGCTTGCCCACTGTTATATCCTGGGGAGTGCAAAGCCACAGTCTCTCAAGTCTCTACAGTGGGTGGCTTGCCCACTGTTATATCCTGGGGAGTGCAAAGCCACAGTCTCTCAAGTCTCTACAGTGGGTGGGTTGCCCACTGTTATATCCTGGGGAGTGCAAAGCCACAGTCTCACAAGTGGATAACAGTCTCCACTGGTTCTGGGTGGGGCCTGGTGCCCAGACTGCTTCGTGCAGCCCTGCCCGACTAAGATGCGGGCCAGCCCCTGGCGCTCATGGTTCACCGGTGCTTGAGATGAAGGGCCCAGTTCAGCTGGTGCTTGAGACGGCGGTGCCCAGTTCAGCGGTGCTTGAGACGGCGGTGCCCAGTTCAGCTGGTGCTTGAGACGGCGGTGCCCAGTACAGTGGTGCTTGAGACGGCGGTGCCCAGTGCAGCGGTGCTTGAGATGAAGGGCCCAGTTCAGCGGTGCTTGAGACGGCGGTGCCCAGTGCAGCGGTGCTTGAGACGGTGGTGCCCAGTGCAGCGGTGCTTGAGACGGCGGTGCCCAGTGCAGCAGTGCTTGAGATGAAGGGCCCAGTTCAGCGGTGCTTGAGACGGCGGTGCCCAGTGCAGTGGTGCTTGAGACTGCGGTGCCCAGTGCAGCGGTGCTTGAGATGAAGGGCCCAGTTCAGCTGGTGCGTGAGACGGCGGTGCCCAGTTCAGCGGTGCTTGAGACGGCGGTGCCCAGTGCAGCGGTGCTTGAGACGGCAGTGCCCAGTGCAGCGGTGCTTGAGATGAAGGGCCCAGTTCAGCGGTGCTTGAGACGGTGGTGCCCAGTTCAGCAGTGCTTGAGACGGCGGTGCCCAGTGCAGCGGTGCTTGAGACGTCAGTGCCCAGTTCAGCGGTGCTTGAGATGAAGGGCCCAGTTCAGCGGTGCTTGAGATGAAGGGCCCAGTTCAGCGGTGCTTGAGATGAAGGGCCCTGTTCAGCGGTGCTTGAGATGAAGGGCCCAGTTCAGCGGTGCTTGAGATGAAGGGCCCAGTTCAGCGGTGCTTGAGACGGTGGTGCCCAGTTCAGCGGTGCTTGAGATGAAGAGTCCAGTTCAGCGGTGCTTGAGATGAAGAGCCCAGTTCAGCGGATCTGACCAGGGCGTGGAGCTCATTTGCCACCTGTCCTGTGGCTGGCGGGGCCCTCCTGGGCTGCAGTACCGGGCATGTTGGTGGCCTCCCACCCACCTGGGATGGGGCTGGCGGGGCCCTCCTGGGCTGCAGTGCCGGGCATGTTGGTGGCCTCCTGCCCACCTGGGATGGGGCTGGTGGGGCCCTCCTGGCCAGCTGGGCTGATGGCAGTCTTGTCGGGCGTGCTGCCCTTCCCAGCCTTCCCTGATCGCCTGTGGCCCTTCCCCACCTTGGGCGGTGTGACAGCTGTCTCCACACCTCCTGCCGGAGCCATGGTAGGGGTTTTTGTGCCTGGTGTCTTCACCCTCTCGCGCCGGCCACTGCCTATCTTTTATTGTTTCTCCGGGGGTGGGCTGCCCGTGCCTTGGCTCCGTACTGAACTGGCTGCCCTGGAGGGTGGGGGACTCCATAGTCCATGGCAGACTCTCATGACAGGGCCCGGTTTTGTGGTGGCTGAGGTGCTGACTGGAGTCCTATGACATGGACGGGGTGGGGGAGTTGGTGGAAAGAGGTTAAATTTGGACAGGAAAAGCTTTTTAGGAGCAATGGGAGGGGAAGGTGTAGTGGGTATGGGAGTGGAGGAAGAGGATGTGGTTGTAGGAGTGTGAAGTCTGGTGTCTTTGGGTGCAGGTGCTTGGGCTGGAGGCAGTCGTGAGGTGGATGGCTGTTGGGTGGATGGCTGCCTGCGTTTGTGTAACTTGGAAGAGGGGGTCACAGACACACTGGGAGAGGACACAGGGGACGTGTAAATGGCAGTGGGGGTGGTGACTGCACGTGTGCGGGGGTTCTGGTGTGTGTGCTGGTGATGGACGTAGTGGCTGAAGATGTAGTGCATGCAGGTGTGAGTGGAGACGTGACAGGTAGGGAGGAGGGAGACGAGGAGGAGGGGGACACAGTGGAGGCAGTGGGTATTGGTATGTCTGTATGTGGATGTTGCTTGGGTGAATGCCTGTGTGATGTGTGGTGCTTATGTCTGCCTGAGCTTCCCTTGGGTGTTGAGGTGTGTGCAGGCTGGTCTGATGGTGTGTCTGGGATAGGCAGAGGTACAGGTGATAGGGTCTGGGTGGAGGAAGTTGGAGGGGGAGGCTAGAGACAGGGACAATGGCTGCCATCAGTGCTGAGGCCAGAGTGTTGAACGATCGCTGAAGGGCAGCCTGACCAGAATGAATGCCCTCCAGGTATGCATTACTCTGGTGCACCTCTCTTTTGACACCCTGGATGGCATTCAATATGGTAGACTGCCCAACAGTGAGCGTCCTCAGGAGGTCAATGATCTCCTCACTGAGGGCAGCAGGGGTGACTGGGGCATGGCCTGAGGGCCTGGGGCGAAGGAGATGTCCACCTTCCTGGGTGAGCGGGCACGGGGCAGATGCTGAGGGGCTGCTGGGAGGGCGGTGTTGGTGCGCTGGGTGGCAGCTGTACCTGTTGTTGCGGGGGCACAGATGTTGCTGCCACCACAAGGGAGCTCCCTTCAGAGGACGAGTCCGTGTCACTTATGTCTGCCCGAGACCCCGCTGTGGAGCTCCCCTCGCCCTCCGTCCCACTGGTGAAATCGGAATCCGTTGCATGGCCCTCCATGGCCATGTGGGATGCAGGTCCCTCGTGCTCCGATGCCACTTCTCCTCCGCCTGATGATGCTAATGCACACATTAACAGGAAAACCACAAAAAAGGGGGGGGGAGAAAATAAAGACATGTTGAGTGCATGCATTGGTGACACCGTTAGCGGACAGGACAGACACAGAAGCCCCCTGCACTACGCCGCGCACTTGGGGTCCACTACTCAATCCGTGGGACATGGCCTACAAGCCTATGGACGACATCTGCACACATAGATGACACAGGGCCATGAATAGCTGTACTTGGCACCCTACAGAGGTGGGGGGCGGGGGCACAGGCCATGCCTTACGGAGGGGCCTAGCCTACAGAATTCGCCCTGGTCTAGGGATACCCACAGCCCTCCTCCCCCACCCAGGCACCTCCACTGCGCACAAAGTCACCAGAATGAGAGTGTACTCACCCCCTTGTGTCTGCTGTGATGTCCTCACGCGCCCATCCAAATCGGGGTAGGCCACCACCAGGATCCGGAACATCAGGGGGGTCAAAGTCCGACTGGCACCCCTCCCACGTTGGGAGGCCATCCCCAGCTGAGCCTCCGCCGTTTTCCTGCTCCAGCGTCGGATGTCCTCCCATCTCTTCCGGCAGTGGGTGCCCCGTCTCTGGTGGACCCCCAGGGTCCGGACGTCCTTGGCGATGGCACACCAAATATCAATCTTCTGGTGGGCGCTGACCTATGTGAAATGTACAGGGGTAGAAAAGAGTCATCACCTTCTGCACCCTCAATGTGAGTGGCCCCCCATCCCTACCCTTGCCATGTGGCACATGCTCTCATCAGTCGTTTGATGCATGCCTCAATCGCTCCCCTCCCCACCATCTTTCATCCACCCCACTCAACACAGGCATTGGCCACTAAGCATGGCCCCAGTGTACTTACCTGTTGGTCTGGAGGACCGTAGAGTAGCGCATACTGGGGGAGGACCCCATCCACGAGTTTCTCCAATTCCTGAGCAGTGAAGGCAGGGGCCCTTTCCCCAGTCGCATGAGCCATTGTCTCTTCCAGACCAAGGTCACAGCAGCACTTGCAGTGTAGGTCCTCTCCTGTCGAAGATCAGGTATTGAGTGATAAAGCAGATAGAAAATGGCGGTCACGCCCGCGGCGGTGCGTACCGTGAGCGTCGGCGCACATCGTCATTGGCTCCTGAGACCCATAGGGTTCAATGTTAACCAATGCTGCTTAGCGCCGCGGTCGTTGACTGCCTACCGCCACGGTGTGCCACGCAAGCGCATTTACCTCACATCCCATTGTCGCACTTCATAGGTCAGGCAGCCGCCATTTCTAGGGCCCACATGGCTTACTTTTTACTGCGTCACACATACCTACGCCTTGCATCAACACTCATACAAGCCATTCAATGTATTGGGAATCGTGTTTTGTGCAAGCGGTGGTTACGTACCTGTGGGTTGATTGACTCTGTGCTCGCTGTTGTCCTTCATAGGCACCATCCGCTGGGACATGCGAGGAGATGGAGGAATCTTCCTGTGTAAAGACCGCTGGTAGACCTGTCGACAATGGAGGAAAGACATGTCATACTGACATACAGGCTTGACCGAGCCACTATTCATGAACTGTGTGCCCAGCTGGAGCCAGACCTGATGTCACCAATCCGCCAACCCACAGGGATCCCCCCTCTAGTGCAGGTGCTGTCAGTGCTCCATTTCTTTGCAAGTGGGTCATTTAAAAAAACAGTGGCCATATCATCAGGGATGTCACAGCCTATGTTTTCCAAGGTGTTGTCCAGAGTGTTGTCTGCCCTGCTGAAACACATGCGGAGCTACATCGTTTTCCCTCAGGTGGAGGATTTGCCTACAGTGAAAGGTGACTTCTATGCCCTTGGACATATCCCCAACATCATAGGTGCCATTGATGGGACCCATGTGGCTTTAGTACCCCCCAGCAGGAGTGAACAAGTGTACAGAAACAGGAAGAGTTATCATTCTCTGAATGTACAGATGGTGTGTTTGGCAGACCAGTACATCTCCCATGTTAATGCTAAGTTCCCTGGCTCAGTGCATGACGCCTACATCATGCGGAATAGCAGCATCCCTTACGTGATGGGTCAACTCCAGAGGCAACGTGTGTGGCTAATTGGTGACTCTGGTTACCCCAACCTGTCATGGCTACTGACCCCAGTGAGGAATCCCAGGACAAGGGCAGAGGAAGGGTACAATGAGGCCCATGAGAGAACTAGGAGGGTGATCGAGCGGACCTTTGGCCTCCTGAAGGCCAGGTTCCGCTGCCTCCATATGACAGGTGGATCCCTATTGTACTCACCAAAGAAGGTGTGCCAGATCATCGTGACCTGCTGTATGCTTCACAACCTGGCTTTGCAACGCCAGGTGCCTTTTCTGCAGGAGGATGGTCCAGATGGTGGTGTTGTAGCAGCTGTGGAGCCTGTGGAGAGTGAAGACGAGGAAGCCGAAGAAGACGACATAGACAACAGGAACGCAGTAATACAGCAATATTTTCAATGACACACAGGTAAGATTCCAACCCGGCACATTACATATACTTAACCCCTACTACCTCTCTACTGTCTGACCTTTTCCCCCAGTGTATGGTAACTGAGTTGTGACTTGCCCTTCCAATTTCAGAGATGTGGGCCCCACTGCGTGACATCTGCTTTGTTTCCCCATGGACTACAGCTGTTTGACAGTGGTATGTTGGCATCACAATGTAAATATGCATTTTTGGCACGGTAATGTCTAATACATTTGTACAAACTCACAGCCAGACTCCTGATTGTTTTGTGCAATAACTGTGTTTATTTCAGTGCTCTATATTGGTGGGTGGTTGCAAATCGGTGAGGGGTGATGGTGGAGAATTGTCCATGGCAGAGTCCAGACTATTTGTATCACAGGTGCATTGTCCAAATGCCTGTGGAAAGTGGAGCAGGGGCAGTTTAAGGATGGACAGGGTGACAATGTGGGACAGTGGGATGACAATCAGGGAGGTATCCTTTCCTGGCGGGGGTCTTGGCATCTTACTCTGTCTTCTTCCTGGATCTCAGGGCCCGCTTGCGGGGTGGTTCTCCTTCTGCAGGGGGTGGGGTGCTGGTAGCCTGTTGGTCCTGTGGCGGGGCCTCCTGTCCACTAGCCCCGGCAGAGGTGGTAGGCAGTTCTTGGTCTATGCTAGTGTCAGGGGCCCTTTGTATTGCCACTGTGTCCCGCAATGTGGTGACTATCAGATTCAGAGCCCCTACAATGGTGCCCATGGCGGAACTGATGTTTCGTAGTTCCTCCCTGAACCCCAGATACTGTTCCTGCTGCAGGAGCTGGATCTCCTGAAACCTGGCCAGTACCATCGCCATCGTCTCCTGGGAATGATGGTAGGCTCCCATGATGGAGGAGAGGGCCTCGTGGAGAGTGGGTTCCCTGGGCCTGTCCCCCCCTGTCGCACAGCAGCCCTCCCAGTTCCCCTGTTTCCCTGGGCCTCTGTCCCCTGGACCGTGTGCCCACTACCACTGCCCCCAGGTCCCTGTTGTTGTTGGGGTGGTGGGTTAACCTGGGTGCCCTGTAGTGGTGGACACACCGCTGATTGACGTGTCCTGGGGACAGAAGTATGGGCCCGCTGGGTGGGTGCTGTGCTGGTGTTCCCAGAGGGGGGAAGGTCTGCTATGGGCTGTGGCTGTCTGAGGGGAACCGACTGTCCAGAGGTCTCCGATGGGCCGGGCTGGTCATCTAGATCCAGGTCAACAGAGCTGCTGTCCTCACTGTGGGCCTCTTCTGGGGGTGGAGTGGACATTTGTGGACCCTCCTGTGCGGGGACGTGGCGTTCGGGTCCTGCAGGGGTATAAAAGTATGGTTGTAGCATTTGAGTGTGCCATAGCGTGTAATGGGTGGGTGCCCGTGTACCCCAGTGCTGGCATTCCCGTGTGGGGGCTTTTGTGACAGTGGTTTGGGGGGGGATGGGTGTGTGCAGTGGGCATGCTTTGTTGATGGGTGTCCATGCTTTGTGGTCGCATGCAGGGCTTGGGGTTGGGATGGGTGGGCTGTGATGGGGAGACATTAGCAAGGAGTAGGATGTGATGGGGGTGAGTGTGAGGGTGGGGGTATGAGTTGGCATGCTGGTGGGGTGGGGGGGATGAAGTAGTGAAGATGAGACTTACCAGAGTCCATTCCTCCTCATACTCCTGCGAGGCCCTCAGGATGCAGGATTGCCAAGACCTGCTCCTCCCATGTTGTAAATTCTGGGGGAGGAGGTGGGGGTCCGCCGCCAGTCTGCTGCACCGCGATGTTGTGCCTGGATACCATTGAACGCACCTTCCCCCGTAGGTCGTTCCACCGCTTCCTGATGTCGTCCCTATTTCTTGGGTGCTGTCCCACAGTGTTGACCCTATCGACTATTCTGCTCCATAGCTCCATCTTCCTGGCAATGGTGGTGTGCTGCACCTGTGTTCCGAAGAGCTGGGGCTCTACCCGTACAATTTCCTCCACCATGACCCTGAGTTCATCCTCCGAGAACCTGGGGTGTCTTTGTGGTGCCATGGGGTGGTGTGGGTGATGTGTGGGGTGGATTGTGTAGTGATGTGTATTGGTGTGTTGTGTGAAGTGCGTGGGAATAT
Source organism: Pleurodeles waltl (assembly GCF_031143425.1). Lineage (NCBI taxonomy): Eukaryota > Metazoa > Chordata > Amphibia > Caudata > Salamandridae > Pleurodeles > Pleurodeles waltl. Next base: position 994,846,930 of record NC_090437.1, read on the forward strand.
TGCTGGGTGAAAGTAAAATGCGTGTCTGGGTGCTCAGTTCTCTTTTTCTCAGTGCGTGGTCCTGATTCTGTAGGCGTGGGGGTTTGAGAGTGATGTGGGTGTGTGTTTTATATTGTGTTGGGTGTGTGGGAGTGGTGTGTGTCTGTTTATCAGGTGTGTGTATTTGTAATTGTCCAATGTGGCTGTGTTTTGTAAGTGTGTGTGTATTTTGAGCGCGCTGGTGTGTACCGCCAATGGTATACCGCGGTTGAAAGACCGCCGCATGGATTCGTGTGTCGTGATAGTGTGGGCGTATTTCTGTTGGCGTGACGGTGGAGGTTTGGTCATCGCCAGTTTCTCGCTGCCCTTTGGTGTAGCGGACTTTTGTGGATGTCTGTATTTTGGCGGTTTGCCTGTTGTGGGTCAGAATGACCGTGGCGGTTTACCGCTGCGGTATGTTGGCGGTCTTCTGACAGCGGTAAGCGCCTTTTACCACCAAGGTTGGAATGACCACCTAAGTGTGAAGGTAAACTTTTAACCGAGGCCTCCCGCGGCCTGTAGCCGAGCAGGGCTCCATCGCGGTCGGCCTGAAACTTTGACTTTGCCCCGGTCGAGGTGCAACCAGATGACCCGATTGGCGCTTTTTGTTTCTAGGCACTAAAAAAAAAAAAAATCTTCACAAATTCATATCTCCGGTTCCCCTTATCCGATTTTATTCGTTTTGGTGTCATTTTAAAGATAAACATATAATCTATTTTTATAAATTGGTTTTGGATTTTTAAACTGTTTCCTGTGTTTTATTTAATTACTGTTTGGTGATATTTGAATGCTTTACACTCTGTCTCCTAAGTTAAGCCTTGACGCTCGGTGCCAAGCTACCAAGGGTTGAGCTGGGGTTAATTTACTGAGACCTAACTGGACCTTAGTGGAGGTTAGTGGCCTATTGCTAAGTGTAGGTACCTACCTGCCCTTACCAATAACCCATTTTCCAACATTTTTGGTGAGCAGTGGTGGGATCCTGTACTTGTGTTCAGTATCACGTTACAGTTTTAAGTAAAACAAATTAAAAATCCTTTAAATTGTCCTAGTGCAAAAATTGTTTTTCAATTTTAATTTGGATTAATTTCAATTATTGAATTTTTGTGATTTTTCTAAATTCTTGTTTCCAATTTTTGCAAAACGTTTTTGATGACACAAAACTAGGGAACCATGGAGCTTGATCTGGCTAGCCTACCCACACTGACAGTAGTCCAGCTTAGGGGGTTGTGTACTGAAAGAGGGTTGCCTGCAACCACTGACCTCAGGAAGCATGTCCTGATCAAATCCCTGACAGCATGGGCTGAGGCCCAAGAGGTAGACGCAGAGGAAGCTCCAGAGGAGGGAGAAGTAGGGGAGGATGCTAGCTCCAACCACTCAGAGGAGGGAGGGCATCTGAGCCTAAGTGAGGATGAAGAAGACCGGTCCTCATTACATACAGTCACTAGGGGCAGTCCCAAAACTAGTTGGGGGAAGGGGGTCCCTTCAGGAGGAGAGAACCTGTCCCTCAGAGAAAGAGAGCTGGAGGCCCAGCTAGCATTCATAGCTTTGGAGGCAGAGAAGCTGGCCCTAGAAAAGAAAAAGTGGGTAAAGAGAGAGAAAAGAGATGGTGGCAGTGACAGAGAAGTTGAGGTGTCCCTGGGTGGGGGGTTTTGCCCCAGATTACCCAAAGGGGTGGTTCCTGCTTATGTAGAGGGGGATGATGTAGACAAGTGGTTGGAGGCGTTTGAGAGGGCACTCCAAATGAGAAGGAGTAGGCCTCAATACTGGGGTTCACTTTTATGGGAGTTGGTCCCCAACTCAGGGAGGGATAGGCTTCTGACCTTTAGGGGGGAGAAGGCAGATTTGTACCCTAGTATGAAGAGGTGCTTAACCAAGAAGTTTGGTCTGACCCCAGAGCAGTATAGAATGAAGTTCAGGGACACCCAGAAGGTCAGTACCCAGTCTTGGGTTGACTTTGTAGACACCTCACTTAAGGCACTAGAGGGCTGGATTATTGGTAACAAAGTAAATACTTATGAGGGGTTATACAATCTGATCATGAGAGAGCACATCTTGACCAATTGTACCCAAGAAAGGTTACGCCAGTATCTAGTGGACTCTAAGCTGACCAACCCTAGAGAGCTAGGGGAGGCAGCTGATGAGTGGCTGAGAACCAGGGTGGTTGTCAAGTCTCAGGGGGGAGACTCCAAGAAGGGGGAGTCAGGTCCCCAAAAACCTAAGGAGGGAGGTGGTGAGCCCACCACAGAGACTCCCTCTGTACCCCAGAAGAAGGAGGAGAGTAAATCCTACTCCCACTGTGACAAGCAGAGACAGGGAGACCCAGGGTTAAAAAAACTCTTGGACAGTAAGGCTTGCTTTGACTGTCAGCAGACAGGTCACTTCGGAGGAGATGCAGCCTGTCCAAAGAATGTGGTTAGCACTGGGCTGTCCAGTGTAGCCATGGAGGAGGACTCCTCAGATGATGAAGTCCTCCTAGCATTGAGCTGGGAGACAGGATCAGATGGTAAGCTGGTGATCCCTGAGGGTGGGAGTAGGCCCTCTGTTCAGATGCCGATACAGGTTAGATTTAACCACAGCTTTATTCCAATACCACCAACCCAGGACAGAGCGGCTACACTCGACGCTCACTCTGTCCAACTGCCAAAGAACCTCCTTTGCTCATCACTCGCACAAGGAACCCTGATGAAGTGAGGGTTCTAATATGTGCCTTACATTGACAGAATCATAACCAGGTAACTATAACACATCCCCCTTACCCCAAATAAACACTAAGAAAAGATAGGGAACATGTTTTAAAAGGAGAGAAAAATAATATTTACATACTAGGAAGGAAATATAACTTACTACATATTGCTAACAAGTTTCCCCTATGATCTACATGTTACTATACAGATTATACTATGTTGCAATTATAAGCAAGGCGCCATGTGTTAAGCACAGTACCAATAAATTCTAATGCACAAAATATTTTAACCATTTTGGTTCAGAGCGTAACCTGGAAGAAACCTTGGTTTGAATCCCGCCCTCGGACTCATGACTATTTTTCATTCCTTGGTTCTCTGGAGAAGTGGAATCTTTCACAATCCTGGACATACTCCACTCATCTCCATTATCCAAAACGACAACATTTTTTCTTACTTCCTTAATACTGTAAGGACCCTTGAATCTCGATCTTCCCTTTGTTACAAAAGTAGGATACTTTACCAGCACCATGTCACCAATCTTCCATTTAACATTAGAAACGCCCCATTTTGAGTCATAACGCAATTTGTATTTCCCTTGATAGTTCCTCTTACGGTCATACGCCTTATCGACCCTCTTAAAGTCAAAATGATCAAAATCCTCCAGCTCCAATCTATTTTTCATCCAAGCTGGAAACATTTTGGTGCACCCTGACCTGCCTCTCATATACTCAAAAGGAGCAATGTTGGTAATACTATTAGGGGTATTCCGATGTGCCATCCACAAGTCTCTGAGCAAACCGGCCAATGGAGCTCTGGTCACAACAGCCTCTTGTACACATGATTTAACCATTCTATTCATACGCTCTGCAAGACCGTTAGCTTGAGGTAAATAGAGAGATGTCCTTAAATGTACCACAGCCAAAGATTCCAAGAAAAGTTTCATTTCTTGAGATGTCAGCTGTACCCCATTGTCCGTGACCAAATGACTTGGCACACCTTCCCGAGAAAATTCTTCCCTCAGAAACTCAATAACCGTTCTGGTGTCTATTGAACACACACACTTCGTTACAACCCATTTCGATGCATAATCAACCAACAACAATACATACCGTTCATTGGCAGGCAAAAGATGAAAAGGTCCCATGAAATCAAGACCCAATTTCAACCAGGGCATCTCGGGTGTTTCTACAGGGTACAGTGGAGCTTTCCTCATAACCTTACTTTTGTCACTGCATGCGCAAGATACACAATCCTTCACAACAGCCTCTGCATCTCGATCAAGCCCAGGCCACCAGTACACAGCTCTCAATCTAGATTTGGTTAAACTTCTGCCCAGGTGTCCTTCATGAGCCAAGTTAATTATTTTACTTCTCAAAGCAACTGGAGGTATGGACTTAGAACCCCTAAATAATCCACCTTCACTCAAACTCAGCTCATCTCTTACATTCCAATATTTCCTCAACGAATCAGAGATATCTTTATACTCTGGCCAACCTTTCACAATGAACTCTGCAAGAGATTTCCTGTCAGGATCCTGCTCTACTGCCACCTTCCACTCGTCTTGAGTTATAGCCATTTCTCTCACCCAATTGATCACCATCGATACATCAGAAGAATCATCAATGGAATCATCCTTACAGCTGACAGAAGCACGGGACAAGAAATCCGCTACCGCATTCTTCGGACCAGGTATATATTCCACCAAAAAATTATATTCCATCAGCCCTTCCACCCATCTTCTTATCCTAGGTGTGAGGTCATCTCCTTTTTTTGCAGAAAAAATTTGGACAAGGGGTCTATGATCTGATCTGACCACAAAAGGTAAACCCCATAAGTAAAACCTAAAATGTTTGATTGCCCACATACACGCTAGTGCCTCTCTCTATATAACTGAATAGTGTTGTTCAGCTTCTTTAAGAGAGCGAGACGCAAAGGCAATGACTTTTTCTTCCTGGTCTATCCTTTGAATCAAAACAGCTCCTAAACCCTTGACACTTGCATCCGTGTACAGGAAAGTTTTTGCAAAGGCATTAAAATGCCCCAAAGTGGGCATTTTACTGATACTATCTTTGACAGAGGTGAAAGCAGAAATGCAATCAGCAGTCCAATTAAACTCACACCCTTTCTTCAGGAGAGATCTTAGTGGTTGAGTTACACTAGAAAAGTTAGCAATGAACTTGGAGTAATATTCTGCCAATCCCAAAAAGGATCTGACGCCATCTTTATCCCTGGGCTCAGGTGCTCGGATGATGGAATCAACTAATTCTATCTTGGGCTTAATTCCATCACCTGATATGGTGTGACCAAGGTAAGCTACTGAAGTGACCCTGAATTTGCACTTCTCTTTCTTAACAGTGAGACCTGACTGGGCAAGCTTCCTCAACACTTTCCTGAGAATTCCATCATGGTCACTTACAGTCTTACCATGGATCAAAATGTCGTCTTGGAAAAATAAAATCCCAGAGATCCCTTCAAGAGTCTTCTTCATAACCCTTTGAAAACATGCAGCTGCTGAAGCCAATCCAAATGGCATTCTTAAGAATTGATATGCTCCCACTGGTGTTACAAAGGAGGTGAGATGCCTAGATTCAGGATGTAAGACAATCTGATGGTAAGCAGAGGATAAGTCTAACACACTGAAGATTCTCGACCCTCCCAACCGCGATAATTCCTCAGATATGTTCGGAAGAGGTTGGCGATCTACCCAAATATGTCTGTTCAGATCTCTAAGATCCACACACATGCAAATCTGTTTTCCATTATCCTTGGGAGCCAGAACCACAGGGGCAAGCCATTCTGAAGATTCTATCTCCTCAATTATTCTCGCATCCAACAACTTATTCAATTCAGCTTTGAGAGGTTCCATCATCAGTCTCGGAACCCTCCTTGCCTTGTGCACGGATGGGACTGCACCCCTTTTTAGTATTATTCTGTGCTTGAAATTGGTTAAACACCCTAACAAGTCACAGAAAACTTCAGGAAATTCTTTGAAAATCTCTAGGTCAGCATTATCATCACTCACCACTGAAACTTGAGAATCAGAGTTGGGATCCAATCTAATTCCCATGTCACGCTGGTGACGCCAACCCAGAAGATTATTCCCTCGCTTGGCTACATAGTCTTTACCCATAGTGGATTTATTCTGAAACTGGATTTCCATAACCTTATAACCAATTACATCTATTTTCGTACCACCATAACTGACGGGGTTAATGTCCGGTTCAATTAAGGAATTACAGTTCTCACCAAATACTGCTTGCCAATTCTTGTCACCTACCATGGTGTACGGGGAACCTGAGTCTGCTAAAACTTTAACAACCTTGCCATCAAGACGAATTGTGCATTCAGGCAAAATAATGGGCACATCATCAACCATACCCATGCTAATTCCTACATGATTAATATTTGGCTCAACGCATAGAACCATCTTATTAATATTATCAGTAACAGCATCTACCGTACTCTGTTTGTCACTATTACAAATTCTTGCATAATGGCCTTTTTTCCCACATTTCCTACATGTTGAATTGCGTGCAAAACAGTTTGGGCTATTCGCTGAGTGCCCAGTATTGCCACAACGATAACACCGTAGTCCTGAATGTTTCTTCTTCTCCTGGGATGATACATCAAAACCAACTCTTGAAATCTCCTCCTGAACTCGTGACGCTTGTGCTAAGCACAAATTATCTCCTTCATAATTGTTCATTTCTTTGATCCAGCTATTGGTGCTCTCCATACCTTCTACGATCGCAATAGCCTCTCGCAAATTGGGATTCTTTGTTAAAAGCTTCTCCTGAACCCGCTTGCTGTTAGTACAGCGAACTAATTGGTCGCGGATAAGAGAATCAGAGATGTCTCCAAAGTCACAGGTACGTGCTAGAGTACGTAAGGCAGCAACAAAGTTCCCAACACTCTCCAATTTACCTTGAGATCTCGCAAAGAATTTGTGTCTCTCTAACACCACATTAAGTTTGGATTCAAAATGAGCTGCCAACATAGTTATAGACATGTCATAAATATCTCTTGGTTCACCTTCCGCTCCTCCAAAGGATAATGTTTCAAGACTGTCATAGATGTTCCTTCCTTCAATGCCCAAATTGTGTAAAAGAACAGCTTGTTTCCTAGCTGGGGAAATTTTTTCCCCACCTATTGCTATTAAATATGAGTCAAAAAGATTTTTCCAACGCTTCCAGGGTAAAATGGGCTCACCTTTATCAGAGAGAAAAGGAGGAGGTTGAGACATCGTGGTTGCAGACATCATTGTAACAGTCAGTAAAATTCCTAACAAATTCCAATAATAAAGAAGCTCACAGAGGTCAGCAGTCTAGTTCCTTTTTCCAGTCCCCTTGGTAACAGGAATACAGTATCAAACAGTTGAATGCAGAGACTCTGCAGTGCTTCTTGGTGGTTGCTAGGCAACACAAGTGCATTGGAAGCACACAGACAACCGTGTCACGAGACAGGATTGTGCGCAGTTGCCTCACGCGCAACAATCAACAGATGGCCCAAAAAAAAACTTCAATGTTCATGAAATGTCATGAAATGTCGGAAGGAGACGCCAACGCCACCACGGACGAACATATGGCCACAGGAAGAACTGCTTCAACTCGCGGCGGACGCACAGAAAGTCTTACCGCGAACCGCGGCAGTAAACCGCAGCGGCGTCTCTTCTCAGGCAGCAGGCAAGAAATGGATGGTCCCGCAGGGACAATCACGGACCGGAACGACGGCCCAACCGGAACGGCCCTACATGACCCGCTCATATGCGGCCGCAAATACCGGAATGAAGCAAGGCAATTCCAACGGTGGGTCCAGGGTTGGTGGCAGCGCCTGTGACAACCAGGTCCTCGTCGCCAGTGTTCAGATGCCGATACAGGTTAGATTTAACCACAGCTTTATTCCAATACCACCTACCCAGGACAGAGCGGCTACACTCGACGCTCACTCTGTCCAACTGCCAAAGAACCTCCTTTGCTCATCACTCGCACAAGGAACCCTGATGAAGTGAGGGTTCTAATATGTGCCTTACATTGACAGAATCATAACCAGGTAACTATAACACACTCCCACCCTATTCAAGTGAATGGGATCCCTACCACTGGCCTGAGAGACACCTGTGCCAGTCACACTATGGTGAGTGACCGGTTAGTGACCCCAGACATGTATGTCCCAGGAGAGACTAGGAAAGTCAGGATAGCCACAGGGGAGGTCACCTCCAAACCTGTAGCCATAGTGCCCCTAAAGAGGGAGGGTATCCTTGACTGGATTAGGGTGGTAGTCAGTGCTGACCTCCCCCTAGATTGTATCCTGGGCAATGACCTCCCAGAGGTGAGTCTGGTCCCAGATGGGGTGGTCACCCAGGGCGCCCCACCAACCCAAAGTACTGGGGAGTCAGTCCCTACAGTTAGAAGACAGGGGTCCCCAAGAAAAGGAAGGGTAGGCCACTCTTAAAGAGAGTTCCAGGGATCCAAAGGCCTTCTGCCCCAGTAAGGGGGGAGCCCAGAGTTGGCACTGGTGAGGCCTCACCTGACCCCAAGGAAGTCCTGAGTAGTCAGGCAGCTGTCCAGATGCAAGGTGTTGCCCCTGCACTGACAGAAGGGAGAGTGGAAGGAGGGTGTCTGTCACAGGAGGTGGTAGCCCCCCACTCTGGACAGCAAGAGGGGTGCCAGGACCCCACAGTTGCCCCTAAAGCAGCTCAGCCACCTGTCAGTGGAGAGCATAGGGTGTGGTTCTGGGTACTGACAGCTGTCAGTAGCCTCTGCTGGGTGCAAGCCTTCCTGGCAGCACTGTACTTGGCCTGGGAGGCAGACCCCAGGGCCAATAGCAAAGTAGGTCCCCTGACCCTGTTGGTCATGGTGGGGTTGCTCAAGTGTTGGGTGACCTCTTTGGGTAAGCTAGGTGTTGCCCTAGCAAAGTTAGGAGTAGGGGAGGTGGGCACCTCACTACCCAAGTTGGCAGAGAGAGAGGAGGAAGACCCCCCTAGAGGGAAGTTTCAGTTTGAGATGGGTCCTTTCACTGTTGTCGTGGGTTCACTACCCAGAGGGAGTGACCATGACAGGAGGATGTAAGGCAGAGTAGGCCCTGCAAAGGGACTGCCAGTTTTCTTCACTGTCTTCCTCGCCTAACAAGCCAGGAAGACTCTCCCAGGGTTGGGCTGAGTCTCCTGGGCGTGTGGGCTGGGGGGGGCTTGTGTGAGAAAACAGGGCTGATTGCAGAGGCCCCCTAACTTTTTGCCCCCATTTTCCACATTTTGCTGGTGTTTTCCTGACTCTGATGGTGCCCTGGGTACTGCTAACCAGTCCCAGGGCCTGTGCTCTGTCTAAAATGGATATGCAAATTAGGCTAATTATAATTGGCTAAGTTAACCTACCTATAAGTCCCTAGTATATGGTAGGGCATGTAGGTTTAGGGACCACAGCATAGGTGGTGCACCCATTGGAGCACTGCTGAGGTGCCCAGTGTCATTTTAAAGGCAGGCCTGCCTTGCTGGCTGCTTTTAAATTAAAGTTATATGCAAATTCGACTTTGGAATTAAAAGTAGTTCCAAAGTCTTAAACTACCTTACTTTTACATATGTCACCCCTAAGATGTGCCCTGTGTGCTCCTAGAGCTGGGTGTCATGTAACTATAAGCAGGGACTTTATAAAAATAGTTTTATAAGCCCTGGTGAGGTACAAACAGCCAAATTCTTTTTTCCCTCATTGTAGTAAATGGCCTTCATAGGCTAGAATGAGGAGGTTTTATTTTAATTTTTAAAGTCTCCTTAAATGATGCATACCAAGAGATTGGTATCAAATTAATTGTTGTAATAAATCCCACAACTTCCAGTTGTGGGATTTAATATAACTTGTTCAGGTAAAGAGTTCTAAACTTTACCTAAAAAGTTGCCAATTTCAGCCCTGCATTGTTTTTGCTGCTGTGCTCTGATTGGCCAGCCTTTAGCAACCTGGCCAGGTTGCCTTGATGAGGTGTGAAGTGGCCTGGCTTCACACAAAGGAATGTGCCTGTGGGAGGGAATCTCCCCTCTGCAGATGGCGAGGCAGGAAGGGGGAGGGCTGCCAAACTGGTCTTCAAAGGCAGAGAAGGACATTTGGAGCAACCAGCAACACCCCCACATCCTGCAACCCCAGACAACTAGGTGCTCCCTTGATTAGATTAGGAGAGGGCAGGAGAGGGGTATGTTTATGATTTTTAGCCACACCAGTGGGTGGGCTTAGCCAGATGTAACCTCCAAAAATCAGATTCAGCCATGTTGGATTTTTAGAGAATGTTGCCTCCTGGGATTGATTTTTGCCACACTTCCCAGGAAGTGGTCATCACAGGGGGAAGGACCCTGCACCTGATTGGAGAACCAGGACCCCCCTGCTTTTCACCTAGGAGCAAGGATAAAACTGGCAGACCCGCACCCACACCTCAGTTCCCTACCACATCCAACAAGGAAGAACAACTGAAGAAGAAGGACTGCCCTGCTGGACCCCTGGCCTGCACCTGGAACCTGCACTCAGAAGGACTGCACCAGCTGCACACTTGGGCTTCACCACAAGAAGGACTTTGCCTGGCTTCAACTGGTTCAAGGAGGGACTCCCTGTTTGCTACAGGTGAAAAATTGCTATCCAGAGTCCCCTGCACCTACTCCTGAAGAAAGCGACCAGCTGACCACTGTCCAGTGGCCAAAAAGGAGTTTGCGCCAGGTGCATTCTGGGAGTTGTAGTCCGCACCCCCCCAAGGACCATCTCAGAACTTCTGGACCCTTGGGGTGAGCGGTGGACCCCAAAAGAACCTTAAAAGGACATCTGGGAGAAGCTCCAGAAGTTTGGAGAAGTTTGGCCAACTTTTGTAAAAAAGCTCCATAGAGGGACCGACCCGCCGCGGCAACTCTAGCCGGCTTGCCTCAACCGCGACCCGGCCTGATTTGCTGGTTAATCCCGGTAAAGAAAATCTCTGAAAAAGAGACTTAGTCCGAAGGTAAAAAGTTGACCGGGACCTCCCAGCCAGCGTATCCGAGGAGGGCTTCATGGACGTCGGATCAAGATCCAGGTTTACCCCGGTCGAAGGATTTTCACCCCAGAAAAAACGACTAAGTCCGAAGGAAGGTAAAAATCTCCAATGAGGATTCCAGCATCGCGTATCCGTAGAAGGGCCCCAGGAGGTCAGATTGGACTGGCAGGTTCGTCCGTCTGAAGAAAATCTTCGAAAAAAAGACTAAGGGGGTCATTCCAACCCTGGTGGTCGGTGTTAAAGCGGCGGCTAACCCGCCAACAGGCTGGCGGTTTACAAAATGGAATTCTGACCCTGGCGGAAACCGCCAACAGAGACCGCCACATTAACACTCCGACCGCCACGGTGGGACAAACAAACAGCGCAGTGGTCACCGCCAACAGACAGGCGGGAGTCAATGTACCGCCCACCCTATCACAACCCACCAATCCCCCACCTTTTCCGGGGCGGTAGCCCCGCCGATAAAAACACGGCGGAAACAGACATTTCAAACGGAAACCGCTCACCTCCATACACCCCACGAGGAATCTGGACAGCATGGAACCCGAACTACACATCCTATCAGCTATTGTATTCCTGCTCCTCTACCAGGAGCACGAACGCCGGCGCAGAAGACTACGGTGAGTACTGCACCTACGACACAGGCGAGGGGGGAGGAGAAAATATTACGGGCACACATACGCTACACACCCACCACCACCCTCACCCACTACAACACACACATCAATGCATAGCAATACATCACTGTTACAACCCCCAAACGCCCCGGAAGAATGCAAAGACAAAATGAAATGATCATAAACAGTCGAATATATTGTATTATCGGCATATAAAAATATCACACATTTAAAACTAATATATACATAAATATTAAAAGTCCGATAATTTTAGCAGTCATTGTCCGTGGAGCACTGGGCCCCAATCACATGGGCAAGGCCCACACAGGATACCTGACACCAACAGAGAGAACACTGCAGGGGCATCAGATAGAAAAACTACAGGCACCTCAGGGGGAAGGGAAGGGGGGGCACCTCAGCCACATGAGTACACGACGCCAGATCCACGAGGGGCCTCCATGGCCACTGTCCCATCCTGGGGAGTGCAAAGCCACAGTCTCTCAAGTCCATACAGTGGGTGGTTTGCCCACTGTACCATCCTGGGGAGTGCAAAGCCACAGTCTCTCAAGTCTATACAGTGGGTGGCTTGCCCACTGTTACATCCTGGGGAGTGCAAAGCCACAGTCTCTCAAGTGGATGACAGTGTCCACTGGTTCTGGAGGGGGACTGGTGCCCAGAGTGCTTCGTGCAGCCCTGCCCGACACAGATGCAGCACTGCCCCTTCCGCCAATGGGCCAGCGGTGCTTGAGATGAAAGGCCCAGTTCAGCGGTGCTTGAGACGGCGGTGCCCAGCTGAGCGGTGCTTGAGATGAAGGGCCCAGTGCAGCGGTGCTTGAGATGAAGGGCCCAGCGGAGCGGTGCTTGAGATGAAGGGCCCAGTTCAGCGGTGCTTGAGACGGCGGTGCCCAGCGGAGCGGTACTTGAGATGAAGGGCCCAGCAGAGCGGTGCTTGAGATGAAGGGCCCAGTTCAGCGCTGCTTGAGACGGCGGTGCCCAGCGGAGCGCTGCTTGAGATGAAGGGCCCAGCGGAGCAGTGCTTGAGATGAAAGGCCCAGCGGAGCGGTGCTTGAGATGAAGGGCCCAGTTCAGCGGTGCTTGAGACGGCGGTGCCCAGTGGAGAGGTGCTTGAGATGAAGGGCCCAGCGCAGCGGTGCTTGAGATGAAGGGCCCAGTGCAGCGGTGCTTGCCCTGTTCAGCGGTGCTTGCCCTGTTCAGCGGTGCTTGCCTTGGCGGTCCTTGCCCTGTTCAGCGGTGCTTGCCCTGTTCAGCGGTGCTTGCCTTGGCGGTCCTTGCCCTGTTCAGCGGTGCTTGCCTTGGCGGTCCTTGCCCTGTTCAGCTGTGCTTGCCTTGGCGGTCCTTGCCCTGTTCAGCGGTGCTTGCCTTGGCGGTCCTTGCCCTGTTCAGCGGTCCTTGCCCTGTTCAGCGGTGCTTGCCTTGGCGGTCCTTGCCCTGTTCAGCGGTGCTTGCCTTGGCGGTCCTTGCCCTGTTCAGCGGTCCTTGCCCTGTTCAGTGGTGCTTGCCTTGGCAGTCCTTGCCCTGTTCAGCGGTGCTTGCCTTGGCGGTCCTTGCCCTGTTCAGCGGTCCTTGCCCTGTTCAGCGGTGCTTGAGTTGGCGCTCCTTCATTGCACAGCTGGGCTGTGGCTGGCGGGGCCCTCCTGGGCAGCTGGGCTGTGGCTGGCGGGGCCCTCCTGGGCTGCCGTACCGGGCCTCTGGGTGTCTTCCTGCACACCTGGGATGGGGCTGGTGGGGCCCTCCTGGGCAGCTGGCCTGCTGCCGGACTTGTCGGGCGTGCTGCCCTTCCCACCCTTCCCTGGTCGTCTGTGGCCCTTTCCCACCTTTGGCGGTGTGCCAGGTGGCACCCCACTTCCAGCCAGAGCCAGGGTAGGGATTCTGGTCCCTGGTGTCCTTGGCCTCTCGTGCCGGGCACTGGTGATCTTTGGGTGTTTTTCCGGGGGTGGGCTGGCCGTGCCTTGGCTCCTAGCAGAACTAGTTGCCCTTGAGGGTGGGGGACTCCACAGTCCTTGGACAACAGTCTTGATAGGACCTGGTTTGGTGGTGGCTGAGGTGCTGATTGCAGTCTTATTCGGTGGACGGGGTGGGGGAGTTGTTGGAAAGAGGTCAAGTTTGGAAAGGAAAATCAATTTGGAAAGAGAGGGACGGCTAGGTGTAGTGGGTATGGAAGTGGAGGAAGAGGATGTAGTTGTAGGAGTGTGAAGTCTGGTGTCTTTGGGTGCAGGTGCTTGGGCTGGAGGCTGTCGTGAGGTGGATGGCTGTTGGGTGGGTGGCTGCCTGCGTTTGTGTGGTTTGGAAGAGGGGGTGACAGACACACTGGGAGAGGACACAGGGGACTTGTAAATGGTAGTGGGGGTGGTGACTGCACGTGTGCGGAGTGTTCTGGTGGGTGTGCTGGTGATGGACTTAGTGGCTGAAGATGTTGTGCATGCTAGTGTGAGTGGAGACGTCACAGGGAGGGAGGAGGGAGACGAGGAGGAGGGGGACACAGTGGAGGCAGTGGGTGTTGGTGTGTCTGCATGTGGATCTTGCTTGTGTGAATGCTTGTGTGATGTGTGGTGCTTATGTCTGGATGAGCTTCCCTTGGGTGTTGAGGTGTGTGCAGGCTTGTCTGTAGGTGTGTCTGGGATAGGCAGAGGTACAGGGGATTGGGTCTGGGTGGAGGAAGTTGGAGGGGGGAGGCTAGAGACAGGGACAATTGCTGCCGTCAGTGCGGAGGCCAGAGCATTGAACGATCGCTGATGGGCAGCCTGACCCGAATGAATGCCCTCCAGGTATGCATTACTCCGGTGCACCTCCCTTTCTACACCCTGGATGGCATTCAAAAGGGTAGACTGCCCAACAATGATGGTCCTCAGGAGGTCAATGACCTCCTCACTGAGGGCAGAAGGGGTGACAGGGGCAGGGCCTGAGGTGCTTGGGCCAAGGAGATGCCCCCCTTCCTGGGTGAGCGGGCACGGGGCAAACGCTGAAGGGCTGCTGGGAGGGCGGTGCTGGTGCGCTGGGTGGCGGCTGTACCTGTTGTTGCGGGGGGCACGGATGTTGCCGCCACCACAAGGGAGCTCCCTTCAGAGGACGAGTCGCTGCCACTGACATCAGCACGAGTCCCCGCTGTGGAGCTCCCCTCGCCCTCCGTCCCACTGGTGTACTCAGAGTCCGTTGCATGGCCCTCCAGGGCCATGTGGGATGCAGCTCCCTCGTGCTCCGATGCCACTTCTCCTCCGCCTGATGATGCTAATGCACACATGAACAGGAAGACCACAAAAAAGGGGGGGTAGAAAGAAAGACATGTTGAGTGCATGGATTACCGCTACCGTTGGCGGAGAGGACAGACACAGAAGCCCCCTGCACTACGCTGCGCACTTGGGGTCCACTACTCAATCAGTGGGACATGGCCTACAAGCCTATGGACGACAACTGCACACATAGATGACACAGGGCCATGAATAGCTGTACTTGGCACCCTACAGAGGTGGGGGGACGGGGGCACAGGGCCATGCCTTACGGAGGGGCCTAGCCTACAGAAATCGCCCTGGCCTAGAGATACCCACAGTCCACCTCCCCCACCCAGACACCTCCACTGCGCGCAAAGTCACCAGAATGAGAGTGTACTCACCCCCTTGTGTCTGCTGTGATGTCCTCACGCACCCATCCAAATCGGGGTAGGCCACCGCCAGGATCCGGGACATCAGGGGGGTCAATTGACGACTGGCACCCCTCCTACGTTGGGAGGCCATCCCCAGCAGAGCCTCCGCCGTCTTCCTGCTCCCGCGTTGGATGTCCTCCCACCTCTTCCGGCAGTGGATGCCCCGTCTGTTGTGGACCCCCAGGGTCCGAACGTCCTTGGCGATGGCACGCAAAATAGCGATTTTCTGGTGGGCGCTGACCTATGTGACATGTACAGGGGGAGAAAAAAAATCATCACCTTCTGCATGCTTGATGTGAGTGACCCCCCATCCCCACCCTTGCCATGTGGCACATGCTCTCATCTGTCGTCTGATGCATGCCTCAATCGCTCCCCTCCCCACCATCTTTCATCCACCCGACTCAACCCAGGCATTGCCCACAAAGCATGGTCCCAGTGTACTTACCTGTTGGTCTGGAGGACCGTAGAGTAGCGCATACTGGGGGAGGACCCCATCCACGAGTTTCTCCAATTCTTCAGAAGTGAAGGCAGGGGCCCTTTCCCCAGTCGCAGCAGCCATTGTCTCTTCCAGACCTAGGTCACAGCAGCACTTGCAGTGTAGGTCCTCTCCTGTGGAAGATCAGGTATTGAGTGATTAAGTAGATAGAAAATGTCGGTCACGCCCGCGGCGGTGCGTACCGCAGCGGTGCGTACCGCGACCGCCGGCGCACATCGTCATTGGCTCGGGAAACCCATAGGGTTCAATGTTAACCAATGCGGCTTTGCGCCGCGGTCTTCGACCGTCTATCGCCACCGTGTGCCACGCCAGCGCATTGACCTCACATCCCATTGTCACACTTCACAGGTCAGGCAGCCGCCATTTCAAGGGCCCACATGGCTTAATTTCTACTGCGTCACACATACCTAGGCCTTTCCTCAACACTCATACAAACCATTCAATGCATAGTGAATCGTGTTGTGTGCAAACTGTGGGAACGTACCTGTGGGTTGATTGACTCTGTGCTCGCTGTTGTCCTTCCTAGGCACTGTCCGCTGGGCAATGCGAGGAGATGGAGGAATCTTCCCGTGTACAGACCGCTGGTGGACCTGTCGACAATGGAGGAAAGACATGTCATACTGACATACAGGCTTGACGGAGCCAATATTCATGAACTGTGTGCGCAGCTGGAGGCAGACCTCATGTCACCCATCCGCCAACCCACAGGGATCCCCCCTCTAGTGCAGGTGCTGTCAGTACTCCATTTCTTAGCAAGTGGGTCATTTCAAACAACAGTGGCCATATCATCAGGGATGTCTCAACCTATGTTTTCCAAGGTGTTGTCCAGAGTGTTGTCTGCCCTGCTGAAACACATGAGAAGCTACATCATTTTCCCTGAGGTGGGGGATTTGCCTACAGTGAAGGGTGATTTCTATGCCCTTGGACATATCCCCAACATCATAGGTGCCATTGATGGGACACATGTGGCTTTGGTACCCCCCAGCAGGAGTGAACAGTTGTAAAGGAACAGGAAAAGTTATCATTCGATGAATGTACAGATGGTCTGTTTGGCAGACCAGTACATCTCCCATGTTAATGCCAAGTTCCCTGGCTCAGTGCATGACGCCTACATCCTGCGGAATAGCAGCATCCCGTATGTGATGGGTCAACTCCAGAGGCACCGGGTGTGGCTATTAGGGGACTCTGGTTACCCCAACCTGTCCTGGCTACTGACCCCAGTGAGGAATCCCAGGACCAGGGCAGAGGAACGCTACAATGAGGCCCATGGGTGGACTAGGAGGGTGATCGAACGCACCTTTGGCCTCCTGAAGGCCAGGTTCAGGTGCCTCCATATGACAGGTGGATCCCTAATGTACTCACCAAAGAAGGTGTGCCAGATCATCATGGCCTGCTGTATGCTTCACAACCTGGCTTTGCGCCGCCAGGTGCCTTTTCTGCAGGGGGATGGTCCAGATGGTGGTGTTGTAGCAGCTGTGGAGCCTGTGGAGAGTGAAGAAGAGGAAGCCGGAGAGGACGACATAGACAACAGGAACACAGTAATAGAGCAATATTTTCAGTGACCACAGGTAAGAGTACACACCGGCATATTACATTTACTTAAAGACTCCTACCTCTCTACTGTCTGACTTTTTCCCCCAGTGTATGGTAACTGTGTTGTGACTTTCCCTTCCGTTGTCAGAGCTGTGGGCCCCACTGCGTGACATCTACTTTGTTTCCCCATGGACTACAGCTGTGTGACAGCAGTTTGTTGGCATCACAATGTGAATAACAATTTTGGCACTGTCATGTCTAATACATTTGTTAAAATCACAGACAGACTCCAGATTGTTTATGTGCAATAAGTGTGTTTATTCAAGTGCTCTAATTTGGATGGGTGGTTGCAAATCGGTGAGGGGTGATGGTGGAGGATTGTCCATGGCAGAGTCCAGACTATCAGGTTCACAGGTGCATTGTCCAAATGCCTGTGGGAAGTCGAGCAGGGGCAGTTTAAGGTTGGACAGGGTGACAATGTGGGACAGTGGGATGACGATCAGGACGGTATCCTTTGCTGGCGGGGGTCTTGACATGTTACTCTGTCTTCTTCCTGGATCTCAGGGCACGCTTGCGGGGTGGTTCTCCTTCTGCAGGGGGTGGGGTTCTGGTGGCCTGTTGGTCTTCTGTCGGGGCCTCCTGTCCACTAGCGCCGGCGGAGGTGGTAGCCAGTTCTTGGTCCATGCTAGTGTCAGGGGCCCTTTGAGGTGCCACAGTGGTCCGCAATGTGGTGATTAACTCATTCAGGGACGCTACGATGGTACCCATGGCGGTACTGATGTTTCTCAGTTCCTCCCTGAAACCCATATACTGTTGCTCCTGCAGAAGCTGGATTTCCTGAAACCTGGCCAGGACCATCGCCATCGTCTCCTGGGAGCGGTGGTATGCTCCCATGATGGAGGGGAGGGCCTTGTGGAGAGTGGGTTCCCTTGGCCTGTCCCCCCCCTGTCGCACAGCTGCCCTCCCAGTTCCCCTGTTTCCTTGGGCCTCCGTCCCCTGGACCGTGTGCCCACTACCACTGCCCCCAGGTCCCTGTTGTTGTTGGGGTGGTGGGTTAGCCTGGGTTCCCTGTAGTGGTGGACACACCGCTGATTGACGTGTACTGGGGTCAGAAGTATGGGCCCGCTGGGTGGGTGCTGTGCTGGTGTTCCCAGAGGGGGGAAGGTCTGCTGTGGCCATTGCCTGTCTGAGGGGAACCGACTGTCCCGAGGTCCCCGATGGACCGGGCTGGTCATCTAGATCCAGAGAGACAGAGCTGCTGTCATCACTGTGGGCCTCTTCTGGGGGTGGAGGGGACATTTGTGGACCCTCCTGCGCGGTGACCTGGCGTTCGGGTCCTGCAGGGGTATAAAAGTATGGTTATTGCTTCTGTGTGTGCCAATGGCGTGCAATGGGTGGGTGCCCGTGTACCCCAGTGCTGGCATTCCTTTGTGGGGGCTGTTGTGACTGTGTTTTGGGGGGGGTGATGGGTATGTGCATTGGGCATGCTTTGGTGATGGGTGTCCATGCTTTGGGGCCGCATGCAGGGCTAAGTTTTGGGATGGGTGGGTTGTGATGGTGAGACATTTGCAAGGGGTAGTTGTGATTGGGTGAGGGTATGAGTTGGCATGCACGGATTCGTGGGTCGTAATGGCATGGGCGTATTTCTGTTGGCGTGACGGTGGAGGTTTGGTCATCGCCAGTTTATCGCTGACCTTTGGTGTGGCGGACTTTTGTGGATGTCGGTATTTTGGCGGTTTGCCTGTTGTGGGTCAGAATGACCGTGGTGGTTTACCGCGGTCGCGGCGGTGTTATGGCGGTTTTCTGTCTGGCGGAAAGCGCCTTTTACCGCCGAGGTTGGAATGACCGCCTAAGTGTGAAGGTAAACTTTTAACCGAGGCCTCCCGCGGCCTGTAGCCGAGCAGGGCTCCATCGCGGTCGGCCTGAAACTTTGACTTTGCCCCGGTCGAGGTGCAACCAGATGACCCGATTGGCGCTTTTTGTTTCTAGGCGCTAAAAAAAAAAAAAATCTTGAAAAATTCATATCTCCGGTTCCCCTTATCCGATTTTATTCGTTTTGATGTCATTTTAAAGATAAAAATATAATCTATTTTTATAAATTGGTTTGGGATTTTTAAACTGTTTCCTGTGTTTTATTTAATTACTGTTTGGTGATATTTGAATGCTTTACACTCTGTCTCCTAAGTTAAGCCTTGACACTCGGTGCCAAGCTACCAAGGGTTGAGCTGGGGTTAATTTACTGAGACCTAACTGGACCTTAGTGGAGGTTAGTGGCCTATTGCTAAGTGTAGGTACCTACCTGCCCTTACCAATAACCCATTTTCCAACACTATGTCTACATATATATCAGAGCAGTATTGATATATTCCTGTCTCTTTCCAAAGGAACAAAGAGCACCTTCTGTAGACCAGCCTTGTCTTGTTGATCAACCTGTTGAGGACACCATTGTGACCCCTATGGATGATGACACTTTCCGACAACTCCTGGACACTAATGAATCTACTACTCTGGTCTTGCCAAGTGAGAATGACATTTCAGGGTCTCCAGAGGATCCGACATCCACAGGACAAACCACATCTAGCTGTGCAATCCCAGCTGAGGACTCCGAGGACCCCCAAGTTTAATTTCAATAGTGAGCTTTAGGAATATAACAGTGAATGGCTGATGAGGTGGAGCTGGATGTAGGTCATAGCAAAAACCCTAGAAGTAGTCCATAGGTATCTGAGTCCTTATAATGGTATAGCTAAGGCCAATACAGACACCTACATGTGTTTCAATTTGATTGATGAGTCCCTAGCTGACATTGCTGGTGTCAAGATGCAGAGTGAACAACATCAGCCCTCTACTTGTGACACCAGTGAATTTGCCACGCAGATGGGGCCATCTATAACATCATCAAATACATAGAGCGCAAGTTGGATTCCTACATAACAACAAAGGATGACCTGAATAGCAATGTTGTTTCTTTGTTAACAAGCCAGCAAGACCATAGTTAGGGATTTCCTGGCTGCCTTACTGTTACTGATAAATTCCTCTGGGGGCAGGGGAGCTACATCTTCAGCCCACGATGTCTGTGTGCTTCAGATGCCTCCCATACGAACACCATCACATGTACGAGAGGCGCAACACCCATCAGAGTTTTTGGCAGCAATATGCTAATGAAATTTGTCAGTGCCTGCAGGATAGTTTCACATCATGCCACCTCTTTTGTCACTGAGTATTGTACTCCTGTTTATTTTAACCAATGTTGGACTTTGTAACACTCACACCTTCCCTAATGACAATTTGTTTCTCCTCACTAAAATTCTCCTCATCTCCACATGCACCATGCTATGTCTCCATAATGGACTCTGGCTGGTCATCTAAATGTTCTATAACTGTTGGTGTTGGTCAAAATAGGAAAGTGGGATTCCTCGCAAAGATTATGAAGAGCAATAAATCGTCAATAAAATGATGGTTGTACACAAATCGGTACAAAACATCTGATTGCATTGCATTTTTTTTATTTATTTTTTTAAATGAAAGGACTACATATGCCATGGAGGAAGAGTACACATAGAACCCATTTGTTTGCATCACAAGATGAGTGAGCAAAACTCAAAATCACATGGTGTCTTTTGGTATGCACTTACACCAGTTATAATCACTGCTGTGGACTATTGAGCAATGGGTTTAGGGAATGTCAGTGTGTAACATCAAATGGCAGCCACTTTACTGACACTCGCTGAGAGTCTGCTCCTTATCATATTAATACTTACGACCTAAAAATATGAAATGTGACCCCATAAAATTGTTCCTTTCATCCATATAAATGTTGCTTAGTGAACATATCAACTTCATCATCCTAAAATTATAACATCAATGGACAAACTGAAGAGATTCTCCTGTATGTACATTTGCATGGTTATAGCAATAATAGGCAGATACTCTTGCCAATATTAATCATGAATTAGCATTATACCTGCGCACTACGAGGTGGAGCAAGGAAAATTCAATACCTTGTGTTAGAAATGGGGTCTTTGGTTGGCAGTCAGGTTACCCCCTGTCCAAACAAGGACCCTCAGTCTAGTCAGGATAAAAGAGAATCACCCTTAGTTAACCCCTGCTTACCCCCTTGTTAGCTTGACATGACCTGGCAGGCTTAACTTCAAAGACAATGGGGGTGATTCTGAGCTTGACGGGCGGCGGGAACCGCCAGAAGACCGTACCGCGGTCAAAAGACCGTACCGCGGTCAAAAGACCGCGGCGGTCATTCTGGGTTTCCCACTGGGCTGGCGGGTGACCGCCAAAAGGCCGCCCGCCAGCCTAGCGGGAAACACCCTTCCACGAGGAAGCCGGCTCCGAATGAAGCCGGCGGAGTGGAAGGTGTGTGACGGGTGCAGTAGCACCCGTCGTGAATTTCAGTGTCTGCTAAGCAGACACTGACATTCTAAGTGGGGCCCTCTTACGGGGGCCCCACGACACCCCATACCGCTATCCTGTTCCTGGCGGCCGAAACCGCCAGGAACAGGATGGCGGTATGGGGGTCAGAATCCCCATGGCGGCGCAGCAAGCTGCGCCGCCATGGAGGATTCCCCTGGGCAGCGGAAAGCCGGCGGTACACCGCCGACTTTCCGTTTCTGGCCGCGGCTGTACCGCCGGGGTCAGAATGCCCAAAGGAGCACCGCCAGCCTGTTGGCGGTGCTCCCGCGGACCACGGCCCTGGCGGTTTTTACTGCCAGGGTCAGAATGACCGCCAATGTGTTAAGCATATGTACCAATACACACAGTAATACAGTGAACCACTACAAAATGACACAACACAGGTTTAGTAAAATATTAAATATTTTATCTAAATAAACAAGACCAAATATGATGAAAATATACAGTTAAAAATACAAATTTAGCACTTAAAAGCAAGAAAACAGTGATGTAAGGTAAAAACACTGCAAGTTGGTAAAAAACGGCGCTGTAACCGAGTCATTTCCTACAATACAACGCCAATAGGACTGATCATGGAGTCGGTCGACCCCTCAGGTACAGTACCTTCAGAACAAGTATAAAACAAGCCGGTGAACGGAGTCGGGGAGAGTAGCTTCGCTGGGTCCGATGCAGCGTCGGTTTCGGTGCCACAGAGCAGATGGACTGAGGCATCGTGCAGCAGTGTAGGGTCCTTTCTATAGGGCATTGCAGGTGAGGCAGCGTCAGATGCGAAGTCGGTCCCTTGTTTCCAGCAGATGCGAAGTCCGGAAGAGTTACTATGCTTCAGGACGACCTCCCGGGGTCACAATGACATCACAGGACTGCAGGCGCTGCGATGGAGTTGAATCATCGCAGGCGTCGGACTTACGACACTCTGGAGTCAGCGAAGTCGGGCATGATCAGTGGTTGCAGTGACGCAAGGTCTACAGGGCCTTGGGCAGGCGGTGTAACAGTTCCGGGGTAGCTGCATCAGCTCACAGGGTCGTTAGATTCGCACTCTATTTCTATTTTCTATTTTGGGATTTTATAAAGCGCATGGCTGCCAAAGGCTTCCCAGCGCTACTGCAGGACCAAACAGAAAAGAAACAACCATCAAGAGACCTATAGAGGAAAGAGAATAGTTTTCAGGGTTTTCCACAAAGAGAATTCAGAATCTATTGACCGAACTTTGGCCGGGAGAGAATTCCACAGTTGGGCAGCCCTAAAAGCAAAGGATCTACCTCCCCATCTCGCTGTTTTATAGCGGACTACGCTAATCAGGGATGCAGAGGAGGATCTGAGCAGACGTTGGGAGATATAGGGAGTTATAATCTGTTTGAGAAAAACAGGACCTTTGTTGTGAAGAGCACGATGAACCAGACAGGCTGCTTTAAACTGTATACGCTGTCCTACAGGTAACCAATGAAGGGTGGCCAGGGTAGGTTTTGCTGAGGTATGGATTGGGGTACCCAGCAGAAGGCGGGCAGCAGAATTCTAAATTACCTGTAGCCTCCTCAGGACATATTTGGGGGAGCTCATAAACAAAACATTGCCATAATCCAACCGAGAAAGAATTAAGGCCTGAACAATACGCCTGTTAGCTGAAACCGGGAGGAAAGGGAAAATTTTCCTACAGGTTCTCAGTGCACCAAAGGAAGAGGAGGCTAGTTTCTTTGCATGGCATTCCACAGTGAGTTGAGTATCCAGCCAGAAACCCAAACTCTTAATATTATCTTTTGACGGAGGAAGGGCATTTAATCCTACTGACGCAAGTAAGGAGAGTTGGGAGGAAAGAGAATGTCCCATCAGCAACACCTCAGTTTTTCCATCATTTAATTTCAATTTGCTATCCAGCATCCAGCAATGTCTGAGAGGCAGGAGGAAGGGACAGCTGATTGTGAATTGTTGTTAGTGCAGAAAGAGAAGACCAACTGAGTATCATCCGCATAGGAGATAAGAGATAATCCATGAGGTTCAACAGTGTTTGCCGAACAGGCCAAATAGATATTGAATAACGTAGGAATCAGCAAGGAGCCCTATGGAACACCACATGTTAAGGAGAAAGTGTCTGAATAATGTGACTGATTTACAACTTGAAATGTCCTATGCGAGAGGAAACTTGTCAGCCATTTAAGGGCTTTATCCTCAAAGCCCTCAGCACTCAGCGAGTCCACGGCCTTGGGGCAAGCGGTGTTGCGGTTCCGGCAGCTGCGTCCTTCACAAAGTCACATGGCACCGTCCAACATCAGTAGACTGGTTTTTCTCCAGGAATTCACTTTCAAGGGTCCTGGAACTGGAATGGCACCTTCTGACATGCTAGAGTCCACAGTCAGTAGACTCAGGTCTGGATGGTGAAGCCTTTGCTGTCCCTGAGGCTTCATAACAGAAGGTAAGCTCTACTCCAAGCCTCTGGAGTCACTTCTCAAGCAGGAATGCAACAAAGTCCAGTGTCTGTCCCCTTCCACAGGCAGAAGCAGCAACTGCAGGATTGCTCTACAAAGCACAGCCACAGGCAGGGCAGCACTTCTCCTTAGATCTTCTGCTCTTCTCCAGGCAGAATTTCCTCTTGAATCCTTGAAGTAATCTCTAGTCTGGGGTTTGGGGTTCTCTTCTTATACCCCTTCCTGCCCTTTGAAGTAGGCCTACTTTGAAGTAAAGTGTCTGTGAAATCCTTTCTTGTCCAAGCAAGGCCCCAGCCACACACCAGGAGGTTGGAGACTGCATTGTGAGAGGGCAGGCACAACCCAGCTAAGTGTGAAGGACCACTCATCCCTTCCCCTCTAACACAGATGGCTCATCAGAATATGCAGGCTACACCCCAGGCCCCTTTGTGTCTCTGTCTAGAGAGAGGTGCAAGCAGCCCAACTGTCAAACTGACCCAGACAGGGAATCCACAATACACACAGAGTCACAAAATGGTTTAAGCAAGAAAATGCCTACTTTCTAAAAGTGGCATTTTCAAACACACAATCTAAAAACCAACTTTACTAAAAGATGTATTTTTAAATTGTTAGTTCAGAGACCCTAAACTCCACATGTCTATCTGCTCCCAAAGGGAATCTACGCTTTAATCATATTTAAAGGCAGCACCCATGTTAACCTATGAGAGAGATAGGCCTTGCAACAGTGAAAACCGAATCTGGCAGTATTTCACTGTCAGGACATGTAAAACACATAAGAACATGTACCAGCTTTTACATACACTGCACCCTGCCCCTTTGGCTACCTAGGGCCTACCTTAGGGTGCCTTACATGTGTAAAAAAGGAAAGGTTTCGGGCTGGCAAGTAGGTACACTTGCCAAGTCGAATTGGCAGTTTGAAACTGCACTCACAGACACTGCAGTGGCAGATCTGATCCATGGTTACAGGGTTATTAATGTGGGTGGTACAACCAGTGCTGCAGGCCCACTAGTAGCCTTTGATTTACAGGCCGTGGGCACCTCTAGTGCACTTTACTAGTTACTTACTAGTAAATCAAATATGCCAATCATGGAAAGCCAATCACATACATATTTTATATGGGAGCACTTGCATTTTAGCACTGGTTAGCAGTGGTAAAGTGCCCAGAGTAACAAAAACAGCAGAAACCGAGTCCAGCGCACATCAACAATCTGGGAAACAGAGGCAAAAATTTAGGGAAGACCACTCCAAGGAGGCCAAGTCTAACGCGTGTCCCCCCAACTGAAAGTGGGGAGCAACTACCCTCATGGGAGTTCTTATCACTAAGGAGGAAGAATCTGGCCAGACCATCAGCATTGGCGTGCTCTGTATCAGGGCGGTGCTTCACCGTAAAGTCCATCTCCTGTGGGGAAATGGACCACCTCAACAGTTTTGGATTCTCAGCCCTCATCTGTAATAACCATTTGAGGGGCCAGTGGTTGGTCTGAACCCGGAAGTGAGTCCCAAACAAGAAGGGTATTAGCTTCTTCAGCACCCATACAAAAGCAAAACCTTAATGTTCAATGGCACTCCCCCTACGTTCCCGGGGAAATAACCTCATGCTAATGAAAGCTACTGGTTGATCTAGGCAGTTTTGATTAGGCTGTGAGAGTACTGCTCCTATACCATGCTCTGAGGCATCTGTTTGCACAACAAATTCCTTGGAATAGTCAGGTGCCTTCAGCACAGGCACTGTGCACATGGCAGCCTTCAGGGCATCAAAAACGGTCTGGCAAGTCTCCGTCCAGATCACCTTTTTGGGTTGCTTCTTCGAAGTCAACTCATTCAAGGGGGCAACAATGGTGCCACATCCCTTGACAACCCTCCTGTAATAGCTGGTGAGGCCTAAAAAAGCCCTCACCTCAGTCTGGGGCTTGGGGGGCTCCCAAGCCACAATGGTGTCTATCTTTGGCTGTAGGGGCGCCACCTGGCCACTCCCCACCTGGTGTCCCAAATACACAACTGAACCATGCCCTATTTGGCACTTGTTTGCCTTAATAGTGAGGCCTGCCTTCTGCAAGTGCATCCAACACTCTGCAGAGGTGTTGCAGATTTTCCTCCCAAGTGGAACTGAACACTGCAATGTCATCCAGGTATGCTGAACTGAAATTATTCAGCTCAGTGAACACATGGTTGACCAACCTCTGGAATGTGACAGGGGCATTTTTTAAAAATCCCAAATGGCATTACTTTAAACTAGAAGTGTCCATCTGGGGTAGAAAATGTGGACCTCTCATTGGCCCTCTCAGTTAAGGCAGTCTGCCAATACCCAGACGTCAAATCAAACGTGGTGAGGTATTTGGCAGCTCTCAACCGATCTATGAGCTTGGAGGATGGGGTACGTGTCAGTTTAAGTGACTGCATTGAGCCCCCGGTAGTCCACAAAGAACCGGAGATCTGAAGTGGCACCAGGAGCAGCAGCCTTTGGGACCAAGATCACAGGGCTGGCCCAAGGACTGCTAGAAAACTCAATCACCCCTAGGCCTAAGATCTTAGACACCTCATCTTAATGCTGGCCCTGACTTTATCAGTCACCGTGTAAACCTTCTGTTTAGTTGGTTGATTGCCCCCAGTGTCCACATCATGTGTACACAAGAGTGTGACCCCTGGGATCAGAGAGAACAGGGAGGGAAATTGTCCATAAATCTGGCGACAGTCCTTCTGCTGCTCTGCGGTGAGGGAGGGGGAGAGGTTCACTCCCTCCACAGACCCATCTTTCTCTCCTGGAGACAGGAGGTTAGGAAGATGCTGACTCACTTCCTCCATCCTATCATCTGTTGCCAGGAACATGGACAGTTCAATCTGCTCAAAGTGGGGTTTGAGACGGTTCACATGCAGGACGCTTAAGGGGTGCCTGGGAGTCCGCAAGTCTACCAGGTAGGTTACTTCACTCTTGCACTCCACCACTTCAAATGGCCCAGTCCACTTGTCATGGAGTGCCCTAGGCTCCACTGGCGCCATCACCCACACTTTTTGCCCAGGCTGAAACTCGACCACAGTGGCATTCTGGTCATACCTCAGTTTCATATCTGCCTGGCTTGCTTCCAGATTCTCTTGGGCGAGAACTCTGAAGGAGGCAGTCAGGTTTCGGAAAGCCAGCATGTAGCTAAAGACATCCTGGGGAGGTTTACTGGGGGCTTTCTCTAAGCCCTCCTTCACCAGACTCAAGGGTCCCCTAACAGGGTGGCCATACAGCAACTCAAAAGGACTAAAGCCAAGCCCTTTTTGAGGCAACTCCCTGTAGGCGAACAGAAGGCGTGTCACGAGTACATCCCACTTCCGCCTCAAGGGCTCTGACAGGCCCATGATCATGCCTTTCAAGGTGCAGTTGAATCTCTCAACCAGACCATTGCTTTGAGGGTGGTAAGTAGTGGTGAACTTATATGTTATCATTACACATGGAGAGAGGAAGAGGGAGAAGGAGGGACAAATGTGGAGGAACACACCGTACTTAGCTCCCTATAACTCAAAATACACAAGAAAGTACGGGGTTCTCTTAATTAATAGCCTATTAGTTAGGTGACCCTGTGAGTCCTTGTCCTCACAGAGGTGTCCCAACCCCCGTTTTAACTACACCAGTCAGATACCACTATTAAATTTGTTACTCCTCACAGGTGTCTGCTTAGGTGTTTTTAATTTTTTCAGTAGATTAGCTGGATCCCGATCTTTCCAGAAACAAGTTTATTTACGCACTCCCTCCTGTTCCTTTAACAGTGAGGTTGAGTCCGCCCAGGTGGCACTGTCCTACCTGGGTGGGTCTAGGTGGTCAAATGATGAAGCATGACACCATATAGTGTGTGAGACCACCTAGTCCGTAAAAGGAATTTCCTCCCACCGCTGTTCCTCCCCACGCATGCACTCTGCAGTTACCTACTGACATTTCACTGACATTTCCCTTCCAAATAGGAATACATACAACCCAGGGCTATGCTGATATCCGCGACGCCCTCGTTAAGAGAACCCCATACTTTCTTGTGTATTTTGAACTTATATGTTACCCCACACTCCTGCCACAGAGATTTCATATAGATGGATATGAAATTGGTACCCCTATCAGATACCACTTCCTTGGGGAAACCCATGCGGGTAAAAATCCACATCAATGTATGACCCACCACAGGGGAAGTGATTGATCTCAGCGGAATGGCTTCTGGGTTTGACCTGTGTTCCACCTCCTTCCAAGGGGAATCTTCCAGGCCATTGCCAAGCAAACAATCCACAGGCATGGTTAGCCTCACAGCTACCTTCAAGGAACCTGAGACTCCCCCATTCAAAGGAAACCTGCGACACTCTGCTCAGGGGCTCTGAGTTGTCCACTGCAACTACTTGGTGAAGTACCCGGGGATCTATCTGCTCTTCAGACACCAGGTGACTCCTCACTGTAGTCACAGTGGCTCCTGTGTCTCTCAGAGCCTGCACCCTCTGTCCATTAACGGTCACCCACTGCCTGTACTTTTTAGTGTTCTCAGGCACAAGGGTTCTCTGGACCATCTCACTGTCCCCTAGCAAAGCAAGGGTCATCTCAGCTGGCTCCCACCCACCTGGAACAAACTCCTCCCCAAGGGCTACATGAGCTAAACCCTGGGACTGCGCACCAGTGGGTGCCGGTGTACTCTTGGGGCACTTGAGGTCCCCCCTCACATGACCCAGCTGGTCACATGCATAACACTTGCATTGGGAACCCTCTGCCACAGGTTTCCCTTTGGAAAACCATGGCTTCTTTTCACTAGGGGGCTGGGAATCTTTAACCTGGGGATCAGGTAGGGGCCCTTTAGAGAACTCCTGCTGTTTTGTCTTGCCCCCCATTTCTTCTGAGAGGGACCCTGCCCACCCTTAGCATGGTCTCCCACTTCCCTCTTGTGGACTCTGGTGCTCTCCCAACAGTCCGCTTCCTGCCAAGCTTCCTGGGGTCAGTCAGCTTGCTGTTGATCAGGTGCTTTCATCAGCTCTGGAAAACATAAACTGCACAAGTGCTCCAAAGCATTTAAATTGTAAAGTCCCTCATATGTTGTCACCTTACTGCCCTACACCCAACCATCCAGTGACCTGCAAGAGGAATCCACACACTCCAACCAGGTTTGAGACTCTTTCTTTTTGTAGGACCTAAATGTGTCCTTATACTGCTCGGGTCAGACATCTCTTGTGACTAGGGCATTTTTAATTATGGTGTAGGTGGGTCCCTGAGGATCCCTTAAGGATGTCAAGTTGTTCCTCCCCTCTACCTCAAAGTGCTTCCACAGACCGGCCCCCAATGAGCTTGAGGGACCAGACTGATATGGAGAGCAGACTCATACCCCTTGGACCACAAGAATATGTCATCCTCCCTTTTGTAGTCTTTCACTAGGTCTTTTGGAATGTGCACCTTTCTCTCAGGCTGCACTGTGCTGTTGCTACCACCATCCCTACTAAACTGCCTCCTCTGATTAAACTCCCTCAAGATGAAGTCATGAGCCAACAATAAACTTTTCTCCTCCAATGCAATCCTCACTTTCTCCAACTCCAACTGGTGAGCCCTTTTCTATCTGTCTGTCCTGCAACTTCTCAGGGGTCAGACCCTTAGATGAGACACTGCTACCTACCATGGATACCCTCTCCCTGGACATAACAGGCCCACCCACAATACCATTGTGTACGAATTGCTCTCCCTCCTCCTCCTCCTACTCTGTGTGCCCTTCAGATTTCTTGGCTGTCACTCAGGACCTCAGCTCCTTTGGCAGCTCCTCCTTCCTGGTGGAACCCATAATGGAAGAGGCAAGATTTTTACAGAACTGCTTCAACTGAGCCACTGTATACCTCTCCAATTTCCCTAGGTCAAAAGCAGCTCAAACTGATGCATCTCCAGATTGAGACATGATAAAGAGTTATCAGAAAGTGCAAAGTTCCAAAGGCAAAAATGAGTTACCAATGAAGTTCAAAGAAAAGTCAATCAAAGATCACTAAAATATGGAATTAGGAAAAAGTCCCAAAAATAGAGCAAAAAGAACAATTGTGCATGGTCACGTAATGGTCTGCACTGAAAACAGTAGTGTGCACTTAATCACTGTATGTCAAGTACAAATTCTCACCGCTGATCACCATTGTTAGAAATAGGGTCTTTGGTTGGCAGTCAGGTTACCCCCTGTCCAAGCAAGGACCCTCACTCTATTCAGGGTAAAGGGGAATCACCCTCAATTAACCCTCTCTGACTCCCTTGGTAGCTTGGCACGAGCAGGCAGGCTGAACTTTAGAGATAATGTATTAAGTATTTGTACAAACACACATAGTAATACAGTGAAGCACTACAAAATGGCACAACACAAGTTTAGAAGAATAGTACATATTTTATCAAAATAAACAAAACCAAATTTGATGAAAATTCACAATATACAGTTAAAAATACAAATGTAGCACTTAAAAGCATGAAAACAGTGATTTGAGTTCAAAACACTGCAAGTTGGTTAAACACAGCATCGTAATGGCGATGTTTCCTACAATGCGACGCCAATGACGCAGTTCAGGGAGTCAGTCGACCACCAGGTACAGTACCTTCAGAACAAGAAGACAACAGGCAACTGCATGGAGTTGAGGAGAGCGGTTTTACTGGGTCCGATGAGGCGTTGGTTCCGGTGCCATCGGGGAGAAGGACTGCGGTGTCACGCAGCAGCAGCGGGTCCTCTCTACAGGGCGGTGAAGGTGAGGCTTGTCAGATGCGAAGTCGGTCCCTTGGTTCCAGCAGATACAAAGTCCAGCGCAGTTACGATGCTTCAGGGCAACCTCACGGGGTCCTGATGACATTGCAGGGCCGGTCCTAGGATGCTTGTTTCCGGTCAAGGGAGGACCTGGCTTGGCAGTTCGGGCAGGACTATTCCAATGATGAACAGGGTCAAGACTGATTTGCATATGGCCGGGTCCAAACTGGGGTGGCTTGGTGAGCAAAAACTCAATGGATTAAACCCAGATCTTTGTGACTGGGGGTGAATGTTTTAATTGTTCAGCATTTCATTCATCATCTGTTCTTTTTGAACTTCCTAAAAGTGGCATTTTCAAACACCCAATCTAAAAAGCAACTTTACCAAAACTTGTATTTTTAAATTGTGAGTTCAGAGACCCTAAACTCTGCACATCTATCTGATCCCAAAGGGAATCTACACTTTAATCATATTTAAATGCAGCCCCCATGTTAACCTATGGGAGAGATAGGCCTTGCAACAGTGAAAACCGAATCTGGCAGTATTTCACTGTCAGGACATGTAAAACACATAAGAACATGTACCACCTTTTACATACACTGCACCCTGCCCCTTTGGCTACCTAGGGCCTACCTTAGGGTGCCTTACATGTGTAAAAAAGGAAAGGTTTAGGGCTGGCAAGTGGGTACACTTGACAAGTTGAATTGGCAGTTTACATCTGCACTCACAGACACTGCAGTGGCAGGTCTGAGCCATGGTTACAGGGCTACTAATGTGGGTGGCACAACCAGTGCTGCAGGCCCACTAGTAGCATTTGATTTACAGGTCCTGGGCACCTCTAGTGCACTTTACTAGGGACGTACTAGTAAATAATATATGCCAATCACGGAAAGCCAATCACATCACATTTTATATGGGAGCACTTGCACTTTAGCACTGATTAGCCGTGGTAAAGTGCCCAGAGTAACAACAACAGCAAAAACAGAGTCCAGCACGCATCAACAACCTGGGAAACAGAGGCAAAAAGTTAGGGAACACCACGCCAAGGATGCCAAGTCTAACACCTCGATTGTCAGTACAAAGAAATTCAAGGGCTCTATTTTGGGGACCTGTGTCAACTAATATTTGATATAAAAAACCTACTACACTAGGAAAAGAAAAATATGTATCTCTACCCCTGAGAGGCCTAATATGTGTGAATTGAGAGTGTAATAACATAATACATTTCTGGTAAAATGCACATACATGTATCCTGTAAGTGCCAGACCACAGAATCAGAAACAATCCAACACCTCCCCAGGGGAAGAGCAAATGTGAAATATATGGGCATTAAAATAATTTGAAATTACATCATCAAAGTGAGTTTCATGATGTGCCACACTTGGCAAGGGTGCAATGGCAATGATTACGGGCAATGTCCTGCCAGCTGTGACTACACACACAAATATTAACCTGTCAACAGCAATGATTTCATAGGACAATGTTGCAATGGTGTGTGTGGTAGTGCAATACATCAGTGTGTGTTCTAGTACAGCTAGGGAGTATCAGTTTGTCTTCCCACAGATACCATGCCCTATCACTTTGACACAGGGTGCAGGAGTAGGAGACTACCTTTGCTGTATCGTATGTGAAATCTCAAACTGTGCCTCACTTATTGTTTCTTAAGTGTGGAAAATGTTCCAGAAATGTTTCATATTTGAGGTGGACTAACAGTTGTCTCTAGGCCTCTGACAAAGCTGCATATACCTTCATAAAGTGCAAGTAATGTGCTACATTGTGTATGCAACTCAATGTGCACAATGGTACAAACTATTACATATGAACCGATGATGAACTACTGAAAGTAGAACATTTGTTATTGTATTGAAAATATTATTACTACAGATACCTACCTACCCTACACTAAGTAACCTAACACTAGCCTAACAAATGTATAATGGCCATGAACTACCTAAACTTCTAAATCTTATACCATTTACACTTATCTTAATTTATCTTAACCTATCTTACACCATCTTAGCTACCATACACACATGACAAATTAAACATCAGCCCCCACCCACCTTAATAGACAAGGATTGGTACAATACAAACATCACCTAAATCTAAACATATACTAACTATACATGTAAGGCTTAACAAATATATTGTTTTTGTCTTTTTGGTTTTGTATATATATTTTTATTCCAAACATCGACCCACTCTCCCACTTAAACACCTACAACTATTAAAACAGATCTCTAAAACATTACCTAATAAAAAATCTTAAAACTAACCCCTACCTACACTATATCTATACTAAGCCCTAACTAACACTATTTCCAATTAGAATAATATACAATCAACAGAATAAAAGAAGGGAAGGGTGATATATAGAGGGAGAGAGTCACGTAAATTGGGCAACATCTTGCAGGGTATTTATTTGGTATTTCGGGCTGGTCTAATCCTTCCCAATTTGGTCCATTCATTTGGTTATTTTTTTAGGTTTGCAGAGAATAAAATATTTAAAATACAGCTCCTCACCTTCATCTAAGTCATCTGAGCAGGGCAGGTGGTGACTGTGAGGCCCCAGATGTCCCTGAGGTTGGACTTGTTGCTGCTGCTGAACATGGTTTGCTGGCTTTGGGACCCTGGAAGCAAATGTTGCCTCTTGTGTGTGGCTCCTCTATAACCCCGCTGCCTTGGCCCTCCGATAAAGTTTGGACATTTTTTGGAAGGCCTTTGATGCATGCCTAATGTTGTGGTAGTTTGTCACACCATTTCACATATTGATGATAAGGGCTACTCTGAGGGAGGCTCAAATACCCCAGATTACAACACCCATAGCTTGGGTTAGTGTGTGAAATTGTTGTTTTTGAAAGTCCATAGGATAATATGCTAACACCCTTACTGAAACACATGTTGTCATGCTTTGTAATTTCTGGTATGGCTCACATCCATGATTTCTAATAACTTAGCTCAAGCCCAACAACATTTTCAAGATCTATCTTAGTCAAAAACAATTTAGTTTGATGCCTACCCTGCTAACACTGTTCACCTTGTTTGTAAAATTATGCTTTTAAACATGGGTACAAGGACAGGTATGTGTGTACAAATATTTTCAGTCTTTCACTGCTGGTTTATCTTAGCCCACCAATGGGCAGTCACCCTGGAATCATGTTGCAGGAGAGCTCAAATGAATGCAGCATGTATGAGCTCAGTATGCTGCAGGAAGAAGGAATATATGTGTCATATTGACACACATTAAGAATTACTATGAATTTGTGATCTCTTCCTTCACACAGTTGTTAACAGTGTATGTGCATAATATGACACACTTTTGCACGCATGCATGCAACATGAACCTGCCCAGACAAGATTAATCAAGTTCATTAGCCTTAGATGCTAAATATGTGGAAACATGATACAGTATGTTTTTGCTGTATCTGGTAGAGCCACATTTGTTTGTGTTAAGCACCTGTAGAGCATGCACCAGATGATGGTTCCTGTGGCAAAATCATCAAGACTATAAATATTTTATTCTCACCACAGATTTAAAGATGTTTATAACATGTAGGCCTGTTTACATTGACCCTATGTTCACAATGGCATGCCTCCTTGTTCATTACAAATGATTCTATGGTGAAGTTCTGCTATGTTGGAACACTGACTGAAAATTGTTTGTAGGTGATTGATACCTCCCAAAATACATCACAATGTTACAATTCACACAGATCAGACACACACCTGCACACATACACATACACACACACAGACAGACACACACAGAATCAAAAGCCACACACTAGCCTTCTCACATTAGTATACACACTCTGCATGTATTCCATATCCTCCTTAAGCCTCTACGTTCACCTCTTCTTCCACATGTAATATGCAGAATGCATAAACACAATTACAACTCAGTAACTGTGTACAAACATTTAGGCACACCAATACCATGCCCACAAGGTAATGAATAACAGATGGTGTTGAACCTAATCAGCCCAGCTACCCAAAACATGCAATTGGCGGATAATCAAAAGATCATCTCATATAGGTACAACCACAGGTCGCTCACGTAAATTGATTAGGCAAGCACAAAGAGATCTTTTTATTGTGTACAATAGTGAGTGTACAATTATGTCTAAGTTTATCGCAATTATGATTTTTATTTTGCTTTTACAGAAATCACAGGAAATTAACAGTAGACATGTGATGTGTTTTGATCCTTAAAATTATGACATCTTCAAGACTAAAGAACATTAACATATATGACAGGCTTGCTTCTATGATCTCTGCAAATTTAAGAGGGCATAAATTCATTTCAGTATTTCAGACGTAAATACACATCAACTCTTTTGGATACTTTGATGTGGGCATTCCCATTCAGAGTCTCTAGAGTGGTGTTCAGTGGTGTGCTGGATTTGTTGCCCTAGAATGCAGTATAACATGTCAGATTACTGTGGTTTCACTAAAGTACAGTGGATTAGGGTCACTGACTGAAAGAGCACGGTGGTAGGTTTGTGTCCCCAGCTTGCAGTGCAGCGTGGTATGTTAGCCACTGTAGGGTGCAGTGTTGTGTAGAAGGTTAGTGGCCATTGGGTACAGTACAGTGTGACAGGTTAGTGTTTATGGTGCACTGTGCAGAGTGATGAATTCATGCCCCTAAAATGCAGTGTAGTGGGTTAGTATTCACAATATAAAATCACCAGACTCAAGAGCTCTGTACCGAGAACTTTCACAAGACACTCCCATTAAACAAGCTGCAACATAAATGAAAAGAACCTTTTAATATGCAACACTAAGGGCCTGATTACAACTTTGGAGGAAGGTGTTAATCCGTCCCAAATGTGACGGATATACCACCAGCCGTATTACGAGTCCATTATATCCTATGGAACTCGTAATACGGCTGGTGGTATATCCGTCACATTTGGGACGGATTAACACTTCCTCCAAAGTTGTAATCAGGCCCTAAGTCTAACTCTGTAGACCATGATGCAAGTATTAATCAGAAACCCATAACAATGTTGTCCTGCATTAACAAACTGATGTGCATACGGCCAGATTGTTGTGCATGTTTTTTAAACAAAGGGAGTATATTCTCTCTTCATCTGTACCTAAAGGGTGATTGAATGTATATGTAGCGGGGGTCTCCAACCTTTTCTGCGGTAAGACCTACTTATGTTCAATAAAAATCATACTGAGCTACTAATATTAGTATCTTAATATTGACCAGTTTAGACAAGGTTAAATTAGTGGCCACAACATACCAGGTTAACCAGCAATGATCACTTTGGTGCAGGGTTGCCAACAGTAATGTAAAAGAGGGTTTAACAAGATTTCAATTTTAGTATATATATTCATTTAACCAACCAAAAGCTTATAATTTAATAGGCCAGCCTGCACAGAGGAGAGCTACTTACAAGTCGCTGGAGAGCTACCAATAGCTCACAAGCTCCTCGTTGGAGAATCCTAATCTATGCATATGTGTTCGACAAAAAGCAGCAACATTCTCTTTATCTTGTCATGTGACACGATACGGGTGATGGGAAATGCAGATTATTCAGGCAGAGTGCTTGCCATCCACCATGGCTTTAACACTATATAAACTATATAGACATGTTTTGTCATTTATGAGTAATGACAAGTTTCGTGTCACGCAAATGGCTGGCTCTTAGTAATCAATACCTAGTTCACTATTCATCATTCAAAATCAATAGCATGTTGTTCCCGTCTCTGTGCATATCCTTTAGCCACAGAGAAAAAGTTAGTAGAATTTAGTGGAATAAATTGACATCTGGATACATTTTTCTTATGGGATTGAGGGTCATAAACTACGACCCTCCGAAGGATCATGTGATTTGCGTTCCCAGAAAACACACAGACTAAAATAAAAAATGTTGTAAAACAGCATCACGATTTAATATGTTTAATGTATGACTATCGTTTGATTATGAGAAACAATATGGTTCAACTTGCCCGATTGCAAATAGATAAATTAAAGTATATACTTAATAGCCAGTAATTTAGGTGATGAAGAAAATATCTGAAATGCACTCCGACATGGAGCAGAATCTTAAACGCATCCTTCCTATTAGTTTTGATTTATTTTAATCAGTGTTATTTCTCTGCAGTTTTTCTTTAGTTCTGGTTGTGTTTTCCATTTCTCGCCTTTCTATTTGTACCAATAAAATACCAGCTGCCTAAACACACACCTACACAAAGACACGACAAACATATACCTCTTAGGTAGGTACAGTATCCGGTGCTTTATTGCGCCTTTAGACCGAAACATTACAACCAAATCTCAGCAGTACGTGCATTGAACCACTTAAGGGTCCCTCGGTTATTGTATAGTTCTATATCCGTGTCTGGTGCCTTGCCTTTTTTAGACCCATCTTTCCAGCAGATTCATGTTTACGTTCATCTATTTGACTAGCACTGGAACCAGATCTCTGCAGATTACAGGTAGATCTCTGTCCAATGCATTAACCACTGATGAATCAAACTCCTGGTTTTAGCTCTTGCCTTTTACAGCCTTGTAAAGCGTTCCTACTCATAGCATACTTCTCTTTCTTTGACTGCCCCTCATTTAAGGATCGTGTCCCTTTCTTACAGCGCTCTGTTATCTTTTTCTGTTATCTTTTTCGCTCATAATATATTTCTATATTGTTTTAGTTTCCTGTTATTTGCCCTTTTCTGATGTATCATTTCCCTTTTCTTGTTGGAAAAGTTAATGCAGTTTCTTTTCGACACGTTTTGTCCTTCACTTCTAAATTATTATTTTATGAGCTACCACTTTCTCATTAGTCCCTTTCCTTTCATGAATAAATACTTCTATTTTCATACTAACTGTTCCCAAAACATCTCATTACCCCCTTGTGGAAATCACAGGAAGGCACAAACATCCCTAACAGTGTATGAACATTATCTAATGTGGTGGGATGAAAAGGAAAAGGAAAATGTTGTGGTGCCCAGGGGCGAGGTCTGGTCATACTTAGCAGTTAACATTTGGGAATTGTGTAACTCTCTTAAATTTAGCTTTACTTGCCACCCGTTGCTTTGGTAAAATAGGTTGTAGCACAGACGTAGCTATGAATGATGCAGGGAGTCTGAAGGTCCCCACTTCTCTGACTGCAGCTATGTGTAAAGGTTCTAAATTCTCTTCCCAAGTCAGACCTTTTAAATTATGGTGAGATGTCTCCTGCTGTAAGTCTCTTGTAGGTACAGTGTGTCATCCCAGGACGCTTGGTACGTACTGTGGTCCTGCTTTGTAGTACACTTTCTTCTCGTAATCCCAGCCCCCATGATATACCTCTGTAAAACAATTGTTGTCCAGAGATTTTCATTCTAGATTTGTGCTTTTAGATCATTAGAGAAATAAGTTAGCTTGGGTAGACATTGCTGACCAGGACTGAATTTTAAAAAATGGCAGCTGTGTTGCAGTGATGATGTAATATTTCAGGACCATGGACCTAAATACTTCATTTTGGTGGAAGGGGGGGTTGGGAGCACACTGCCTCACATCCCAGCACAGTTCGACAGTTCGCCCCTTTGCATCCTGGTAAATGCAGTTCACAGTTAGCGCTTACTTGGAAATTATCTGTAGTTTTTCACCAAAGTTGATGCAGACATTGCTGTATATCTCTAGACATGTGTTTCTGGGTTTAGTCCTTCATCACTAGAGAGTAGAGAACAAAGAAAATTCATCTGGGGTTGCTAGAAATGCTGCCAAAATCCTCTCAGGTTTTTCAAAGAGTGCAAATTTAGCTGAAGGCTGGCAGTTATGTTGCTGCTGGGAGCTCATTCTACATTGATATTTTTGAATATATGCATGCATGAAGTTCGGGTGGGTATACAAAACCAATACAAATACATTCACTGCGCTGTTTAGATCAGCTACTCAGCTGAAAACTTAATCTTGGAAGAAACTAATTGTAGATAAAAACATGTTTGCCCTTTGAGACTCACATACTCTGCACTTTGTTCTTTCGCCAGTCCCTTTGCCCTTGTTCTGGCTAAACCACAAATAACACATTGAAGATCCCCTGCTTTCTGATCAGTTGTTGGAGATGAACTAAGTGGATCGATCTTCTAAGTGGATGGGAATTGGGTTTGGTTCTCCTCACTTTCTCAAAAGACTCGGATTCTTGTTGTGATTCACTGGCTTCTGCTATTTCCTGACTCATTTTTGCCAGGCTTTTTTCCATGGTATACAACTTGTAGCACTTGTTGCTACAATTATAAAATATTTGATCCTCTTCACCAATCAGTTTCAATCTTTTGTGAACTTTGTCTTGCCGTATTTCTGCAGCATCTCGAACTCTCTTCTGTCCAGCAGAAGTTGATGTTAGCCTTTCCTTCGGATTAGTTTGGCATATGATGCATTTTTCTTTGTTGAAGGAGTCTTCAGATTGTGTAGTTAGCAACACTCTGTCACGAGGTAATGATCCTCTGCTACCTCCTGGGTCGCTCATGTTTACAAGTTTGAATCAATGGAAAACCTGAAATAAAAACAATATTAAAATAAATTACTAATATGATGGCTAAATCACATCTTTATAGAGCGGCCATTTTACCAAATAGTGAAACGGTTGCTCTGAGGAGGTATTTTCTGTCTCTATAAGACTACTTGACCCCCAAAACCTATGTTTTGACACCAAAATGAAACATATAGGTCTCATGGTTCCTGAAATACAACATCATCACTGCAACACATCCACCATTTTTTAAAATGTCATCCAGAAAAAATGGGCCGGATTAGCAGTGTCTATCAAAGCTAAATTACTTCTCTAACGATCCAAAAACATAAATCAAAATGAAAATCTCGGGACAACAATTATTTTTTTTACAGATGTATATCAAGGGGCCAGGACTATTGCATTCAACTCTGTTTAAAATGGAGGAAAAAGGCCAGTAGCAAGATGTGGCGGACAGCATTGGCTTGAAGAAACAATTTGAAAGAGAGGGATTTCCTTCTATTGAAATCCATTTCTATATATGCATTTTTCTTTTAATATTTCAGGAAATGCAGACGTTTTCTGCAAGTCAATCGTTTGACCACCTGTCCGTAAACAGCCTAACCAAATGGCACAGCCCTCTCACCTGCCAGACCAATACTTGGTGCTGGAGCTGTACATGGAAATCTGATAACCCTTCTCAAAATACAGTTTTTGTCAAGAAACAGTGATTTCACTGACCAAAAAGTAGGATTTGATACATATGCCAATCCTCAGCATGTTATATAAGGTTTTTCCTCTGAGTTTTATATAGCACAAACTTATGTTTTTTTTGGTAGACACAGGGAGTTTAAGTGATTTTCCCAGAACCACAGGATGTTGTCACCAGCACCCAAATTAGAACCTGGTTCCCCAGTTCCAAAGTCAGTAGCCCAGACCGTCACCCCACATCGTCTCCTTAACATCATCCTTAACTAGTAAGCATGACCAGTGTTCTCTGACTCATTCGAGTGCACAACACCTTAATAACTGAAAAATATAGGCACATGTTACCTACAAATATCTCTTCATAAAGTTCTGCCAGGGGACACTGATTTGGTGGTGTGAGGAAGGAATAGCATGATGAATGAGTAGCGGCCCTGCCACTCTTTACTGATTTGCATTTCTGCTATGTGGACATGTGTAACACTTCCTGACTGTCTTGATTTTTTGCAACCAGCACAGCATTGCATTGTGAGACGTGTAATGTAGTCTCACTCTTAACATTGTAAGAATTGCTAAAAAGATCCCAACATGAAAAGTGCTATTAGCTAAAATGCCTGATATAACTGAAGATGTCATGCATAACAGGAAACTGCATAGCAGCTATGACCTTTAATAGTTTGATAGTTCCAGTGACATTGCTCACTGGAGGCACTTCAACATCTTTACCAATATTGTTAAGGCCAGGATGCCTTTCTTTAAAACATATAACAACTAAGATTACCCTACCCCCACACAAATCTATATTTTGGGCATTTTCCTAAGGTTCTAAGTAGCCAAGTGCCTAAATGTGATTGGTGACAACTTCAGCCGGTCCTAATATTTTAGCCAACAACTTTTTTTCATTCTAGTACTCATTATATATTTTTTATAATTAGATGTATAACCACCAAACTGTGAGCATGCAAAGTGCATTTGTTTATGAAACAAGGTGAGTCTGAAGGTGTCACCTTTGAAAAAGGACAAATTGGTAGCTGTGAATGTCCTGGTTACTCACCGGTTCTTCTCATTACTCCAAGTCCCAGCCTTCCATGTCATAGTCCATTCCTCTTGGGCTGTGTTTCTTTTCCCACAGACATTGCTTGCCTAGCCCAACTCAAAATTATCCTCTCAATCAGGCACCTGTTGCTCCCATCATACCTTAATACTGGAAGCTGAGCACACATCCTTCTGTCAATACTAAAGCAAAGAAGTCAAACCCAAATCATATAAAAGGGCATTAGGGAGGGTCAGGTTCAGGAGTGTGATGAGGAAGACCTGAACTCGGACTAATGAAGATTACAGCTGAGAAACGAGGACATTACCTTCTTGTCTGTCTTCCTCATACAGTCCTTGCCTCATAAGTCAATACCCAAGCAGAAGACAAATTGGGATCGAACAAAAAAGAGACACACTGACATAATCAGTTACAACACCTGTGTTTCATAATCAAATTAAGCATTCAAGCACCATGTAATGAAGATAGAACACAAGAAACAAAGGTGGTCATTACAACCCTGGCGGACGGTGTTAAAGCGGCGGTAAGACCGCCAACAGGCCGGCAGAAAAAAAAATTGAATTACGACCGGGGGGGAAACCGTCAACAAAGACAGCCACTTAAACACTCCGACCCCCACGGTGGTACAAACAAACAGCATGGCGGTCACCACCAACAGACAGGCGGAGGACAATGTACCGCCCACAGTATCACAACCTACCAATCCGCCACCTTTTCCGGGGCGGATTCACCGCAAACAAAAACACGGCAGAAAACGCTCACCTCTACACACCACACGAGGAACGAGGACGCCATGGAACCAGAGCTGCACAGTTTCCCTGCCCTTATCTACTTGCTCCTCTACCAGGAGCATGAACGCCGACGGCGAAGACCACATTGAGTACTGCACCTACGACACAGGGGAGGGGGGAGGGAAAAAACAGGGGCACACACACGCAACACGCAACACGCAACACCCCCACCCCCATCCTCACCCACTACAACACACACACTAATACAGCATGATACATTACAGTTACACCCCCCGAACCCCCTGGAAGAATGCAAAGACAAAAGGAAATGAGTGTTACCATTGTAATATATCAAAATCCAGTACGCAAAAATATATATACACTATTATCAAATATATACACCAAGAATAGTAGTCCAGGTATTGCTCCATTGAAGTCTGTGGAACACTGGGCCCACACGGCATGGGCGAGGCCCACACTCAATACCCGAACATGACGGAGAGAACACTGCAGGGGCATCAGATAGCAATAAAACAGGCACCTCAGGGGGAAGGGAAAGGGGGGGCACTTCAGCCGGTTGAGTGCACAACGCCAAATCCATGAGGGGGCCACATGCCCACTGTTCAATTGTGGGGAGTGCAAAGCCACAGTCTCCCAAGTCTCTACAGTGGGTGGTTTGCCCACTGTTCAATCCTGGGGAGTGCAAAGCCACAGTCTCTCAAGTCTCTACAGTGGGTGGTTTGCCCACTGTTCAATCCTGGGGAGTGCAAAGCCACAGTCTCTCAAGTCTCTACAGTGGTTGGTTTGCCAACTGTTCAATCCTGGGGAGTGCAAAGCCACAGCCTCTCAAGTCTCTACAGTGGGTGGTTTGCCCACTGTTCAATCCTGGGGAGTGCAAAGCCACAGTCTCTCAAGTCTCTACAGTGGTTGGTTTGCCAACTGTTCAATCCTGGGGAATGCAAAGCCACAGCCTCTCAAGTCTCTACAGTGGGTGGTTTGCCCACTGTTCAATCCTGGGGAGTGCAAACCACAGTCTCTCAAGTGGATAACAGTCTCCACTGGTTCTGGAGGGGGCTTTGTGCCCAGAGTGCTTCATCCTGCCAAGGACAGAGGTAGTGGATGTAAATCTCTACTGGTTCCGGAGGGGGCTTTGTGCCCAGAGTGCTTCATCCTGCCAAGGACTGAGGTAGTGGATGCCTTTCTCCACTGGTTCTGGAGGGGGCTTTGTGCCCAGAGTGCTTCATCCTGCCAAGGACTGAGGTAGTGGATGTAAATCTCCACTGGTTCTGGATGGGGCTTTGTGCCCAGAGTGCTTCATCCTGCCAAGGACTGAGGTAGTGGATGCCTTTCTCCACTGGTTCTGGAGGGGGCTTTGTTCCCAGAGTGGTTCATCCTGCCAAGGGCTGAGGTAGTGGATGTAAATCTCCACTGGTTCTGGAGGGGGCTTTGTGCCCAGAGTGCTTCATCCTGCCAAGGACTGAGGTAGTAGATGCCTTTCTCCACTGGTTCTGGAGGGGGCTTTTTGCCCAGAGTGCTTCATCCTGCCAAGGACTGAGGTAGTGGATGTAAATCTCCACTGGCTCTGGAGGGGGCTTTGTGCCCAGAGTGCTTCATCCTGCCAAGGACTGAGGTAGTGTATGCCTTTCTCCACTGGTTCTGGAGGGGGCTTTGTGCCAAGAGTGC
Source organism: Pleurodeles waltl (assembly GCF_031143425.1). Taxonomy (NCBI): domain Eukaryota; kingdom Metazoa; phylum Chordata; class Amphibia; order Caudata; family Salamandridae; genus Pleurodeles; species Pleurodeles waltl. Next base: position 994,890,095 of record NC_090437.1, read on the forward strand.
TTCTTCCTGCCAAGGACAGAGGTAGTGGATGCCTTTCTCCACTGGTTCTGGAGGGGGCTTTGTGTCCAGAGTGCTTCATCCTGCCAAGGACTGAGGTAGTGGATGCCTTTCTCCACTGGTTCTGGAGGGGGTTTTGTGCCCAGTGTGCTTCATCCTGCCAAGGACTGAGGTAGTGGATGTAACTCACCACTGGTTCTGGAGGGGGCTTTGTGCCCAGAGTGCTTCATCCTGCCAAGGACTGAGGTAGTGGATGCCTTTCTCCACTGGTTCTGGATGGGGCATTGTGCCCAGAGTGCTTCATCCTGCCAAGGACAGAGGTAGTGGATGCCTTTCTCCACTGGTTCTGGAGGGGGCTTTGTGCCCAGAGTGCTTCATCCTGCCAAGGTCTGAGGTAGTGGATGCCTTTCTCCACTGGTTCTGGAGGGGGCTTTGGGCCCAGAGTGGTTCATCCTGCCAAAGGCTGAGGTAGTGGATGTAAATCTCCACTGGTTCTGGAGGGGGCTTTGTGCCCAGAGTGCTTCATCCTGCCAAGGACTGAGGTAGTGGATGCCTTTCTCCACTCGTTCTGGAGGGGGCTTTGCGCCCAGAGTGCTTCATCCTGCCAAGGACTGAGGTAGTGGATGTAAATCTCCACTGGCTCTGGAGGGGGCTTTGTGCCCAGAGTGCTTCATCCTGCCAAGGACTGAGGTAGTGTATGCCTTTCTCCACTGGTTCTGGAGGGGGCTTTGTGCCAAGAGTGCTTCTTCCTGCCAAGGACAGAGGTAGTGGATGCCTTTCTCCACTGGTTCTGGAGGGGGCTTTGTGTCCAGAGTGCTTCATCCTGCCAAGGACTGAGGTAGTGGATGCCTTTCTCCACTGGTTCTGGAGGGGGTTTTGTGCCCAGTGTGCTTCATCCTGCCAAGGACTGAGGTAGTGGATGTAACTCACCACTGGTTCTGGAGGGGGCTTTGTGCCCAGAGTGCTTCATCCTGCCAAGGACTGAGGTAGTGGATGCCTTTCTCCACTGGTTCTGGATGGGGCATTGTGCCCAGAGTGCTTCATCCTGCCAAGGACAGAGGTAGTGGATGCCTTTCTCCACTGGTTCTGGAGGGGGCTTTGTGCCCAGAGTGCTTCATCCTGCCAAGGTCTGAGGTAGTGGATGCCTTTCTCCACTGGTTCTGGAGGGGGCTTTGGGCCCAGAGTGGTTCATCCTGCCAAAGGCTGAGGTAGTGGATGTAAATCTCCACTGGTTCTGGAGGGGGCTTTGTGCCCAGAGTGCTTCATCCTGCCAAGGACTGAGGTAGTGGATGCCTTTCTCCACTCGTTCTGGAGGGGGCTTTGCGCCCAGAGTGCTTCATCCTGCCAAGGACTGAGGTAGTGGATGTAAATCTCCACTGGTTCTGGAGGGGGCTTTGTGCCCAGAGTGCTTCATCCTGCCAAGGACTGAGGTAGTGTATGCATTTCTCCACTGGTTCTGGAGGGGGCTTTGTGCCAAGAGTGCTTCATCCTGCCAAGGACAGAGGTAGTGGATGCCTTTCTCCACTGGTTCTGGAGGGGGCTTTGTGCCCAGAGTGCTTCATCCTGCCAAGGACTGATGTAGTGGATGCCTTTCTCCACTGGTTCTGGAGGGGGCTTTGTGCCCAGGGTGCTTTATCCTGCAAAGGACTGAGGTAGTGGATGTAAATCACCACTGGTTCTGGAGGGGGCTTAGTACCCAGAGTGCTTCATCCTGCCAAGGACTGAGGTAGTGGATGCCTTTCTCCACTGGTTCTGGAGGGGGCATTGTGCCCAGAGTGCTTCATCCTGCCAAGGACAGAGGTAGTGGATGCCTTTCTTCACTGGTTCTGGAGGGGGCTTTGTGCCCAGAGTGGTTCATCCTGCCAATTACAGAGTTAGTGGATGCCTTTCTCCACTGGTTCTGGAGGGGGCTTTGTGCCCAGAGTGGTTCATCCTGCCAAGGACTGAGGTAGTGGATGCCTTTCTCCACTGGTTCTGGAGGGGGCTTTGTGCCCAGAGTGCTTCATCCTGCTAAGGACTGAGGTAGTGGATGTAAATCTCCACTGGTTCTGGAGGGGGTTTTGTGCCCAGAGTGCTTCATCCTGCTCGTGGCGAACTCAGTAGCGTCAGTGCCCTTGGCGCTCATGGGCCAGCGGTGCTTGTGGCGGTGGTGTCCTTGGCAGCGGTGCTTGTGGCGGCGTTGTCTTGTTCAGCGGTGCTTGTGGCGGCGGTGTCCTGTTCAGTGGTGCTTGTGGCGGCGGTGTCCTGTTCAGCGGTGCTTGTTGCGGTGGGGTCCTAGGCAGCAACTCAGCTGCTGGTGGTTCTGTCTGGCCCAGCGGGGCTGGTGCTGGTGGTCCTTTCTGGCCCAGCGGGGCTGGTGCTGGCGGTCCTGTCTGGCCCAGCGGGGCTGGGGCTGGCGGTCCTGTCTGGCCCAGCGGGGTTGGTGCTGGCGGTCCTGTCTGGCCCAGCGGGGCTGGGGCTGGTGCTGGCGGTCCTTTCTGGCCCAGCGGGGCTGATGGCGGTGGCCTCCTGGGCAGCGGGGATGATGGCGGTGGCCTCCTGGGCAGAGGGGCTGATGGCGGTGGCCTCCTGGGCAGTGGGTATGATGGCGGTCTTCTCCGCCGTGCTGCTCTTCCCAGACTTGCTGAGTTTCTTGTGCCCCTTCCCCACCTTGGAAGTTGTCGCAGCTGACTCCACACTCCCACCTGTACCCTTGGGATCGGCTTTGAACGCTGGAGTCTTCCCCCTCTCCCGCCGGGCACTGGCCAACTTTTGATGCTTGACAGGTGGGGGACTGTCCGTGCTGTGGCTCCTTGCCACACTGGCTGCCCTGCTGCCTGGTGCACTCCAGAATCCGGTGACTACTGGCACCACTGGTCCCAGAGATGTTCTGGCTGAGGTGCTAGGTTGGGACCTGGAGAGTCGGGCCCTAGGAGACTGACGGGGTGGGGGAGGTGAGGGAAAGAGGTCAAGGGTGGACAGGAAATGTTTCTTGGGAACACTGGGACGGGTAGCTGGAGGGGGTTTGGGAGTGGAGGAAGAGGTTGTGGTTGTAGGAGGTGTTCGTTTGGTGACTTTGGGTGAAGGTGCATGCGCTGGAGGCTGTCGTGAGGTGGATGGCTGTTGGGTGGGTGTGTGCCTGCGTTTGTGTATCTTGGGAGGTGGCGTCACAGACACACTGGGAGAGGACACAGGGGACGTGTGAATGGTAGTGGGGGTGGTGACTGCACGTGAGAGGGGTGTGGTGGTGTGTGTGCTGGTGATGGAAGTAGTGGCTGTAGATGCAGTGCATGCAGGTGTGAGTGGAGACGAGACTGGGAGGGAGGAGGGAGACGAGGAGGAGGGGGACACAGTGGAGGCAGTGGATGTTGGTGTGTCTGCATGTGTGTGATGCTTGAGTGAGTGCCTGTGGGATGTGTGGTGCTTATGTTTGCCAGAGCTTCCCTTGTGTGTTGAAGTGTGTGCATGCTGGTCTGATGGTGTGCTTGGGGTAGGCTGAGATATATCGGTGTGGGTCTGGGTGGAGGAAGTTGGAGGGGGGAGGCTAGAGACAGGGACAATAGCTGCCATCAGTGCTGAGGCCAGAGTCTGAAAAGCTCGCTGAAGGCTGCCTGACCAGAATGAATACCCTCCAGGAATGCATTTGTTTGTTGCAACTGCCACTCTACACCCTGGATGGCATTCAAAAAGGTAGACTGCCCAACACTGAGGGACCTGAGGAGGTCAATGGCCTCCTCACTGAGGGCAGCAGGGGCGAAGGTGATGCCCACCCTCCTGGGTGAGTGGGCACGGGGCAAAAGCTGAGGGGCTGCTGGGAGGGCGGTGCTGGTAGGGGGGGTGTCAGCTGTACCTGTAGATGCGGGGGGCACAGATGTGGCAGCCACCACAAGGGAGATCCCATCAGAGGAAGAGTCCGTGTCACTGGTCTCAGCTTCTGTCCCCGCCGTGGAGCTCCCCTTGCCCTCCGTCCCACTGGTGAATTCCGAGTATGTAGTCTCTCCCTCCAGGGCCATGTGGGATGCAGCTCCCTCCTGCTCCATTGCCCATGCTCCTCCGCCTGATGACGCTAATGCACACAAGAACAGGGAGTCCACAAAAAGGGGGGGGACGACAGAAGAAAGACATGTTGAGTGCATGCATTACCGCTACTGTTGGTGGACACAACAGACACAGAAGCCCCCTGCACTACGCCTCGCACTTGGGGTCCACTGTTCAATCCCTGGGACATGGCCTACAAGGTATCGAGTGATTGAACAGATAGAAAATGGCGCGACGGTGTACAACGCCAGTGCAGTTACCTCACATCCCATTGTCTCACTTTACAGGTCAGGCATCCGCCATTTCAGGGGCCCACATGGCTTAATTTTTAACTGCGTCACACATACCTAGGCCTTGCCCCAACACTCATACATGCAAATTTCGGATTATGAATCGTGTTCTGTGTAAGCTGTGGATACGTACCTCTGAGTTGCTTGACTCTGTGCTCGCTGTTGTCCTTCATAGGCACCGTCCGCTGGGACATGTGAGGAGATGGCAGCATCCTCCGGTGTACAGACAGCTGGTGGACCTGTCGACAATGGAGGAAAGACATGTGATCATCACCTACAGGCTTGATCGTGCCACAATCCTGGAACTGTGTGCCCAGTTGGAGCCAGACCTGATGTCAGCTATCCGCCATCCCACAGGAATCGCCCCTCTAGTGAAGGTGCTGTCAGTACTCCATTTCCTTGCAAGTGGGTCATTTCAAACAACAGTGGCCATAGCATCAGGGATGTCCCAGCCTATGTTTTCCAACGTGTTGTTCAGAGTGTTGTCTACCCTGCTGAAAAACATGCGGAGCTACATCATTTTCCCTCAGGTGGAGGATTTTCCTACAGTGAAAGGTGATTTCTATGACCTGGGACATATCCCCAACATCATAGGTGCCATTAATGGGACACATGTGGCTTTGGTACCCCCCCGCAGGAGTGAACAGGTGTACAGAAATCGATGAATGTGCAGATGGTGTGTTTGGCCGACCAGTACATCTCCCATGTTAATGCCAAATTTCCTGGCTCAGTGCATGACGCTTACATCCTGCGCAATAGCAGCATCCCTTATGTGATGGGGCAACTCCAGAGGCACCGTGTGTGGCTATTAGGTGAGCACCTGGAAGCAAGTCAGTGGGAATGGTTGTCTGGGTCTGGGGATATCCCTACAGGTTAGTGTGTGTCTAACAGTTGTCCCTCGCCATTTGCAGGTGACTCTGGTTACCCCAACCTGCCATGGCTACTGACCCCAGTGAGTAATCCCAGGACAAGGGCAGAGGAACGCTACAATGAGGAGGCCCATGGGCGAACTCTGAGGATTATAGAGCGGACCTTCGGCCTCCTGAAGGCCAGGTTCAGGTGCCTCCATATGACAGGTGGTTCCCTATTCTACTCACCAAAGAAGGTGTGCCAGATCATCGTGGCCTGCTGTATACTTCACAACTTAGCTTTGCGACGACAGGTGCCTTTTCTGCAGGAGGATGGTCCAGATGGAGGTGTTGTGGCAGCTGTGGAGCCTGTGGACAGTGAAAACGAGGAAGCAGAAGAAGAGGACATCGACAACAGTAACTCGGTGATCCTGCAATACTTCCAGTGAGACACAGGTAAGAATAGAAAGCTGCCTACTACATGTACTTTAACACTACTACCTCTCTACTGTCCGTCGTTTTCACCCAGTGTATGGTCACTGAGTTGTCACTTTCCCTTACTATTTCACAGATGTGGGTCCCACTGTGTGACATCTGCTTTGTTTCCTCATGGACTAGAGCTGTGTGACATAGGTATGTTGACATTACAATTAAAAGAGCATTTTGACACTGTAATTGCTAATACACTATTTCGAAATCACAGACAGACTCCAAATTGTTTTGTGCTTTAAGGGTGTTTATTTAAGTGCTCAATATTGGAGGGTGCTGTAAAATGGTGAGGGGTGATGGTGGAGGAATGTCCATGGCAGAGTCCAGTCTATTAGTCTCACAGGTGCATTGCCCAAATGGGCATAGGAAGTGGAGCTGGGGCAGTTTGAGGATGGACAGGGTGACAAGGTGGGACAGAAGGATGACAATCAGGGTGATCTCATTTCTTGGCGGGGGTCTTGGCATCGTTCTCTGTCTTTGTCCTGGATCTCAGGGACCGTTTGCGGGGTGGTTCTCCATCTGCAGGGGGTGGGGTGCTGGTGTGGTAGTCCTGTGGCGGTGCCTCCTGTCCACTAGCGCCGGCAGAGGTGGTGGGCAGTTCATCGTCCAGGCTAGTGTCAGGGGCCCCTTGTTGTGCCACAGTGTCCCTCCTGGTGTTGAAGACTTCCTTCAGCACCCCTACGATGGTGCCCAGGGTGGAATTGATGGATCTGAGTTCCTCCCTGAAGCCCAAATACTGTTCCTCCTGCAGCCGCTGGGTCTCCTGAAAGTTGGCCAGTACCGTTGCCATCGTCTCCTGGGAATGGTGGTAGGCTCCCATGATGTTGGAGAGGGCCTCGTGGAGAGTGGGTTCCCTGGGCCTGTCCTCCCCCTGTCGCACGGCTGCCCTCCTATTTCCATTGTGTTCCTGGGCCTCTGTCCACTGGACCGTGTGCCCACTGCTTCTGCCCCCAGGTCCCTGTTGTTGTTGGGATGGTGGGTTAGCCTGGTTTCCCTGTAGTGGTGGACACACTCTTGATTTACGTGTCCTGGGGACGGAGGTATGGGCCCACTGAGTGGGTGCTGTGCTGGTGTTTCCAGAGGGGAGAAGCTCTGTGGTGGCCTGTGCCAGTGTGAGGGGAACCGACTGTCCCGAGTTCCCAGATGGGCCGGGCTGGTCATCTAGATCCAGTTGGAAAGAGCTGCTGTCATCACTGTGGGCCTCTTCTGTTGGTGGTGTGGACATGTTTGGACCCTCCTGTCCAGTGACGTTGGGTAGGGGTCCTGCAGGTGGATAAAAGGATGTGTCTTGAGACCAGAGAATGCACCTTTCCCCGTAGGTCGTTCCACCTCTTCCTGATGTTATCCCTATTTCTTGGGTGCTGTCCCACTGTGTTAACCCTATCCACTATTCTTTGCCATAGCTCCATCTTCCTAGCTATGGAGGTGTGCTGCACCTGTGATCCGAATAGCTGTGGCTCTACCCGGACGATTTCCTCCACCATGACCCTGAGCTCCTCCTCAGAGAACCTGGGGTGTCTTTGCCGTGCCATGGGGTGGTGTGGGTGATGTGAGGGGTGGTGTGTGTAATGGTAAGTGGGGTGATATTTAGTGGTGTGTTGTGTGAGGTGCGTGGAAGTTACGTGGGTGATGGTATTGTGTGCCTGTGGATTCTTGGTAGTAGTTTGTAGTGTCTCTCTCTGGCCTTCTTTCGGTATTTTGTTTGTAGGGGTTTGTGGGTTATGTGGGTGTGAGTTTTATATTGTAATGGGTGAGTGGTGTGTGTATGTGTATCAGGTGTGTGTATTTCGAATTGTCCAATGTGGCAGTGTTTTGTCAATGTGTGTGTATTTTGAGCGCAGCAGTGTGTACCACCAATGGAATACCGCGGTTGAAAGACCACTGCCTGGATTCGTGGGTCGTGATAGTGTGGGCGTATTTCTGTTAGCGTGATGGTGGAGGTTTTGTTTTCGCCAGTTTATCACTGACCTTTGGTGTGGCGGACTTGTGTGGGTGTCTCATTTTTGGCAGATTCCAAGCAGTGGGTCGTAATAGCTGTGGCGGAATTCCGTGGCCGCGGCGGTGTGTTGCTGGTCTTCTGCACGACGGTAAGTGGCTTTTACCGCCAAAGTTGTAATGAGGGCCAAAGTCTGGTGAAGAATCACACAACTGCACCACAAATATCTCTCAAATTGGAACCCTTGAAAGATGTCCAATATGTGGACATACCCCTTGATGATCGTCCCTGAACAGGACTCAACGGATCTTTCAGTGCCAGTTAATAGGTCTTGGAAATAGCAAATTTAACCAGTAGATAGCCGAAGCTCTCTCTCCGCAATGCCAATGGCGGTATAAAGAAAATCAACCTCATAAAAAAAAGTATGTTCCAAATAGATCACAATGGCTCGACAAATATCCAGAGTATGGAAGTGACACCGACCTTCCCTCTCCAGATCAAGATAGACAACAGGTAAAATGGTATCCTCTGAACTGTGAAAAGAGGAAGAACATGGCATGGTTTCAAAATTACTTTGTCAGACAGAAGTTTTAGATAAGGTGGGGATGCTAGAAGAGCACCTAATTCCCTGAACAAATGGCTGTAAAAAAAGAAAACGTTAGCTGAAAACAATTGTAAATCTGCAGAAGCTAATGGCTCAAAGGGAGGACCTTGTGTGAACTTCAGTTCACAAAAAGGCCAGGGGTAGCAGAAGTGACATCACATGCCATTAAAAGTTTACGTTCAATCACAAAACATGCTCATACATATACACACAATCAATCACACATGCATACACTCTCTCTCACATAAGCACACTCTTGCTTCCATGCATACACACAACATTCATTTAAAAACATTTTTTATTTACCTCAGCTATCAAGGAAAGTAATTTTCCAGCTAAATGTACTTCATGTTTCATTACACTAATAGTGAGTAATGTATAGTTATTCAGTATTAGTGTAATAAAAAAATGACAAAAAAACCAAAGAAATTAGAGCCTCAGCTGATGCCCATAAGGATAAGCTACCCCTTTGTTCTTGCCACTGATTTTGATACCTGCGAGGTCAGGAGTCGTAAATGCAGTGCAGGGGTCACCAGGGGCAAGCCAGAGGTCAGAGTTGCAACCCGTGTCGACTGTTAATGGGACCTTGTGGACCTTTTAACACTAGAGGGAGCTCCCAACGGGATAGAGGGCCATGAAACTCTGGGCAATGCAGAAAGAAACTCCAGGACAGTTGGGATGCCAAGTACAAATTAGGTAAAACTGAAGCCCCACAAAATGCCTGTATCGCTGCCCATTGACCTGCAAGATATAGCTAAACCCAAAAGAAATCCATCCTAAAGAAACAGAACTTCAATATTCTATTTGGATCAAAATCAAAAGGAGATAGAGAACAAGTCAAACACCAAAACATGATGCTTCTCTAATGACGACGTAAGTTCAGTGCCTAAGGATGCTGAGAAAGTTAGAAACACTCAGCAATCTCATTGGAACAGCCCACAGCCACCAAAATCAACCTTACAAACCGCAACCGCAATGGGGACTTGTGAATCAGAAACCTAGAACCTTGAGAAATCTGCTGACACACGGGGTACCAAGGCCTCCTCGACCATCCAGTGTTACTAACACGACTTCTGAACAATCATGCTTAATTTTCCCAAACGCCCTTGGGATTAATGGGATTGGGGAAAAGCATACAGGAGACATGGAAGCAAAGTCACTGTGTAAGGATCCCTTCCCCAGGCCCTCTCTGTGGCGATGAGACTGCAGAATGATGGAAGAAGAGTGTTCTCCTTTGTGGCAAATAGATCCAGACACAGGACTGCAAATATCTCTGTAAGTTGCTGAAATATCTGGAATGATAGACATAGACTCACTGAGGATGGGAAATGGTGGCTAAAGGAATCTGCAGGCCCATTCTTTCTCCCCTGGACATACACTGCCATTAGAGAGAAGAGATTGGACTCAGCCCACAAATTGATCATCTGGGAGAGTAGGTAAAGAGAAAACTAGGATCTGGACCCATTCCTCCCTGACGGTTAAGATTGGATCTCACCACCTGATGGTCAGTCTGTAGAAAAACCGTTTTGTGTTGAAAAAGAGGGGCAAAATGGAGCAGAGCCTTGAACAGTGCTGCTAACTTCCTGTTGGATGACTGTCTTCTGTCCTGAAGAGACCATTGACCCTGAACTGGTAAGTCCCTGAGTACTGCACTGAACCCAATCATTCTAGCATCTGTTGCGAGTGTGACAGTGGGATAAGAATGGAAATGCAACTCCCTCTCCAGATTACATGGAACCAGTCACCACTGAATGGAGTCCTGGATGTCCTGGGTTACTAGGATATTGGTGTTGTAGTCTTCTGACACCAGGTCCAGATGCTTAGAAAATGGCGAACCAAGGGATACAAATGAAGTTGAGCCCATGGTACGATGGCTAGGGTGGATGCCTTCTTTTCTTGACTGCTAAACAAAGTTTGTGCTGATGCCTGAATCATAGGTAGAAGGGCCAACAAATGCATTGTGCATTTCAGCTTCTTTTCTTCCATAAGAAAGACCAACCCCACATCAGTCTGGAAGTTGGTCCCTATGAACTGGAGTGACTGGTGGGGATTCAGTTGTGATGTGCTCTGATTCAACAAAAATACAAGGGGGTCATTCTGACCCTGGCGGTCATAGACCGCCAGGGCCGGGGACCGCGAATGCACCGCCAACAGGCTGGCGGTGCATCCAGGCCAATTCTGACCGCGGCGGTAAAGCCGCGGTCAGAAAAGGGAAACCGGGGGTTTCCCGCCGGTTTTTCCCTGGCCTGAGGAATCCTCCATGGCGGCGCTGCATGGGGATTCCGACCCCCTTCCCGCCAGCCTGGTTCTGGCGGTTTTGACCGCCAGAACCTTGCTGGCGGGAACTGGTGTCGTGGGGCCCCCTAACAGGGCCCCACAAAGATTTTCAGTGTCTGCATAGCAGACACTGAAAATCGCGACGGGTGCAACTGCACCCGTCGCACCCTTTCCACTCCGCCGGCTCCATTCGGAGCTGGCATCCTCATGGAAGGGGGTTTCCCGCTGGGCGGGCGGGCGGCCTTCTGGCGGTCGCCCGCCGGCCCAGCGGGAAACTCAGAATTACTGCAGCGGTCTTTTGACCGCGCTGCCGTCTTCTGCCGGGGGAACTTTGGCGGGCGGCGGAGGCCGCCCGCCGAAGTCAGAATGACCCCCAAAGTCTTGGAGAGTTGACTGAACCTGTTGCTCATCTTCCAGGGCTTTAGAAAGAGAGGGAGATGCAAACAATATAGCATCAAGAAACAAGTGTACTTGAATGCTGAAAGAATGAAGTATACCCATCACATGAGTGAGAATCCTGCTGAACACTCTTGGAGCTGAAGCCAGGGCGAATGGTAACATTTGGAATTGAGAATAAACCCCCTTCACTACAAATCACAGATATTGTTGGGAACGTTGATGTACTGGCATATGGAGGTAGGCATCCCTGAGGTCGATGCAGCATAGACAATCTTCTTGATGCAGCAAAGGCAGAATTGTCTGCAAGGTAAAGATTTTGAAGGTTTGATGGGTAATGTATTTGTTGACCCCTTTTAGATGTAATACATGATGAAAGTCCCCTCAAAGCTTTCTGTACCAAAATAATTGTGGACTAATATCCTTGAAAGTGTTGGTGCCAAGGGACCAATCTGATTGTGGCCTTCTGGAGCAGCAGTTGGATGCTGCGCAATAACGCCTGCTGGTGAACTATAGACTGAGGAACTGGAGTCTGGCAGAAGTGCTGAGGAGGATAACTTTGGAAAGGCACAAGATAACCTCCTGAGACAAGCTCATATGCACAGGCATCTGTGACAGAGGCAATCCGGCAATATTTGAATTGTTGAAGCTCCCCCCACTGGTGATACGTACAGATAGTCATCTACAGATAGTCATACTTTGAACCAATATAAGAACTGGAAGTGGCAAGGGATTGGAACCAGGATTTATCAACAGGCAGGTGCCCTGACCACCACCCCTGCTTTGAAAGTGTTGTCCACCCCAAGATTATCCTTGCCCAAGCTCACTCTTATATGAAAATCCTCTACCTCTTATACAGGAACTTGCTGGAGTCAGCAACTTATTGTTCTCCACTGATTTATTAGCAAGCTCCTCCAGCTGTTGATGATCTTCCCCATAAAAGGATGCTTCATCAAGATTGATTTCTGTGATGCATCAGTTTGCCAAGGACACATCCACACATGACAGCGTGCTGTGATAGAAGCCTCTGGTGATGCAGCAGCTGCACAGATTATCAAAAGAAATGTCTGAAAGAAATCGAGTTTGTTATACCATTAATGGCAACATTGCCGAACAATCCACTCCTTCATTCAGCTGGTTAGCAAGAGAATGAAAGTCTGCACTGTGTATGTGCCATATGCATTGGCACAAATCAAAAATTGTAAGCAGCGTATGCCCTCTGAACACCTGTTTATGTTCATTTATCCACCAAATCTGTGGGTAATGTTTCTTCAGAAACAACAGTACCCTGTATAGGCAGACCAGTTATCAGGTTGCCGTAAATTATTTGGCAATATTCTCAATAGGTTATCTCTTCATCAAAAAGCGAGGGAAGGACTGTTGCTCCGACTCGTTCCACTTGTGGATCAAAACCCTTTGGTTTGTACAATGTATGTACTCTTGTTCCATATGTTGATACTGCAGAAAAAAATCCATCCTCTTCTGATGAAGTCTGCAAATGGGATTCAAAATCTAAATTTTCTCTGATATGCCTCATAATCTCTGCCAAATTCACCCCTTGCACGAAAACAACCACTAATATCATCCTACTCAGTGTCAGTGGCACCGTCTGGCAGCAGTCTAGCAACCTTAGGTGGAGGAGGGGCATCCCTGGCTTGTAAAGCTGTCTTTACTGGTGTCTCAATCATTCTTTGCAAATTTTGCATGGTTGGAATGAGAACAGTGCCTCCCACCATCTCTGCTCCTTCTGCTAATGCTAGCTCTGTTGTAAACAGGTTCCTGAAGCGAGAGTGTTCCTGCAACACTTCTGTATCTATAGTAACATGATCTTATGAGGCGAAGCTAGACCTTCATGTTAATACAGGACGATTGCATAGAAAGACATCAAAAAGGAAATGTATCCCTTGTGCATGTTCCACATCATGGAGAGATAGAGAAATGCGTAATCCAGGTGGCCCAAATGGCTGCCTTGCAAAACATCAGTCGGGCGGGCTTTGACCCATCTGCTCTGCGGACAGTCAAGACCGTACCTAAACTAAAAAAGTAATCCACTAGAGCAGACCTTCTAACAAAAAATAAAGAGAAGTAAAACATAAATCACTACTCACTGAGCCGGGCAAGACAATAGGGGTCAGATGTACAACTGTTACAGATTGCGACTCACGTTTTGCATTTTTTGCATGTCGCATATTGCGAGTAGCAGTCTGTAACGTACAACAGTGTCTGAGACACCATCAACAAATCCTAGTGAGTCCCAAAGGACCTGCCGCATTAATGTTCATGAGGCAGGTTGCAATTTGAAACCCATTTGGGAATGGTCACACTCACAGGGGTGGTGGCTTCCTGGGGTCGGCAGACCACCATGTCTGTGACTGCTTTTTCAATAAAGCAGTTTTTTTCTGAAATGCAGCCCATTTTCCTGAAAAGGAAAATGGGATGCATTTGAAAAAATAAAGATGAAAGGTTTTCTTTTCATTTTTTCAGACTGGGTGGTGGTCCATGGGACCACTGCCTGCTCTGTAAAAACATTTTAGCTATAATTCACAAAGGGGATGGAGTCCAACTGGGACCCCTTCTCATTTGTAAATGGGTTAACACCAATTTGAAATTGGTGTTAACTGCAATTGTTTTGCAACTGCATTCATAGTCACAAAACAATCATACATGGGACTGCGAGTTGCAATTAGAAGGTATGCCCTTGGAATGTCCCTTCCTAATTGCAAGTCACAATCTCTATTTTGCAAGTCGGTAACAGGATACCAACTCACAAAATAGGGATGGTGCATTGTACAAGGCCATTTTGCAGTCGAAATGGGGAAATTCGCTGTTTGCGACAGCAAAATTACTTTGTACATTGGGCCCTAGATCTTCACAGAAGACAGAAACAGAAGATGTGAGGTCAAATTCTGGTTATAAGGTTTGCAGGAAGCAACGAGTGCCATATCAGGAGGTTAATTTTGAGTTGGGCAAGGCAAGCAGTATCTGTACAAAGGGAAACACAACTTATGTGCGAGGAAGACAGACGAGGAGGTAATACACCATGCAGTCAACTGTTCATGGAAAGTCAGAATCTCACTGTCTAGATTATACACCAATCCTGGTTCTTACTTTGCTTCTTGATGCTTTCACTTCTGCATTCATAGTGAGAGAAACAAAACTACATGATCCAGAGTGCAAAGCAAAGATCAGGAGTGGATAGGAGGAATTGTTGCTGACACAGGATGACTTGAGGGCATTTTAATCAGAAAGGTACACAAAAAAACATACATTCAGATGCCCCAATAACTGTGTGATCCCCTAAAGACACATTCGGTGGGGGTGCTGTAGAAACAAGATTTGCACTGTAGGGAAAGTCCAACTATCACTGCTGCCTTTTGGTCATCAACGCTGATGTAAACTAGCTGAATATGGAAAGAGGAAAGTAAGACTATGTCCAAAACCATGAGAGCAAACTGCTGACTATGGAGAGAGAGTGAGAAACACATACACACTCCAATAACACTTGTTACTTAGAGTAAATGCAAAGGTGAATTTGAGTTTATTACCACAGTTCAGAATATGTACATTAGAAAAACACTGTTTACTGAGTCCCAGACTGTGCAAACCTAACCCCTTGCATTCTGATTTTGGTTAAACACCTTTTGTTAAAATGGATGCGCTTAGCGTTAGACTTGCCTGTTAGGCAGTCAGGAACTCTGGCACCCTGTCTGGGTGTTTTTTGTCCCATCATGACCACTGCTGCCAAAAAACAGCCCACATGCTGACACTTTTAAGCTGGTCCATCTGAAAATGCATGAGACAGGTGTCACATACTTTATGGTTGATCTAAATAAACTTAGGCCCATAGTTATACTTTTTTATTGTCGCATTTGCATAATTTTTTTACGGAAAATCAGCGCAATTTGCAAGTTTGGTTGGATTTCGCTTCAAAAAACGATGCAAATGCAGCACTAAAAAAAGTATAAATATGGGCCTTAGTGATAATTGAAACTGTGAATCATTGTCTTACTTGATAAGAAGCGTCAAAGTTATCATCTGGTATGTTAAAGATGCCGACATGGGGGAGTGGATCCGGGTGCACCACCAAAGTCAAAGGATCACCCATGTGTGCAAACTCTTAGACTTTGCTCCGTCATTCCTAATCCTCTGGCAGGCTGGCTCATGCAGTGTAGTCCCAGCACAGTGAAAAATTGTCTCTCCAGACAGACGGGGATCGTTTAACTTCAGCGTGTCACCCAATCCACTTACCCATGACAGCATCTTTAACAGACCAGGTAATTGCTAGGAAGCTACTTATCAACGATTTAAATGATCACTAAATGTATTCCAATCAAGCATGTAATGAATGGCTCTTCCTTCATACATTTTTAAGTCCTAAATATGTTCCATTAATCAAAGTGGGACCAAACACAATCAATATTTGTGGCAATTGGACAGCTTTTTATATAGACTCTTTGGTTGTATAGTTATTTATGAATCAAACAGTAAACGTAGCAAAGACATTTCCATTAATCCATTGCCTATATGTAATGTAGTACACACACTGTAATGTGTTTGCTCCTCACCCACTCTTTGATCACCAGGGCACTGAGCATTAACATGAAGCATTAACTGTTTTGGATGCAGACATGTTTTATGGCCTCTGTCACTATTTATCTGTCTTTAAGTAATTAAACCTGAGCTGCATATAATTGATTACTTCACATATTTCTCTCTATATTTTTGACTGCTCCTTGTATGAGATGGTGTGTTTGGGCAGCTTGTATTACTTACTACTCCAAGAACTTTCTGGCCATATTTTTGCAGAGAACGATTATAAAGAAGCCTTGAAAAGGAAGTCACTTTCATACAACCCAGCAGATTAACATACTCCTTTTGGAAGTTTCAAACAGACAGTCTGTCCTCTCAAACATCATTTGCCACCTATCAAGGTGGGATTTTATTTTATTATGAGATATTCAAGACACCTATCAACAAGTCACTAGTATAAGCTATGCTGACTTAGGCAAATGGAGACATTGGCCCTCATTACAACCCTGGCGGTCAGTGATAAAGCGGCGGTAATACTGCCAACAGACCAGCGGTAAAAAAAATGGAATTATGACCACGGCGGAAACCGATCAGACAGACAGCCACTTTAACACACCCACTGCCACAGCGGTAGCAACAAGCACCACGGAGGTAACTGCAAACAGCCAGGTGGAAGACAATGTACCGCCCACACAATTATGGCACACCTATCCGCCACCTTTTCCGGGGCAGTATCAACAACATCAAAATCACAGCAGAAACAGAATACAGAAGTCAAAGGACTCACCTCTGGAGACTCAGGGAACAACCACGACTCCATGGAGCCTGAGTTGCACATATTTCCCATGCTCGTCTACCTTTTCCTGCATTACAAACACCAACGCTGGCGAAAACGACCACAGTGAGTACTGCTGCCTAGCACACAAGGGAGGGGGGAGGAAAAAGAGAGTAACACACACACACATGCAACACGCAACACCCCCACCCCCAACACCATACACACAACCAGATGCAGTAACATTACACATCCACCCCGTACCCTTCAGGAATAATGCAAGGACAAACTGAGTGGAAGAAAGTGAGTGTAATACGATAAAATAACATGAAAAAGTGCATCAAAATACAAACGTATATATATATATTTACAAATGGAGGGACACTGCCCAGTCCTAAATGTCCGTGGGTCTCAGGGCCACATCACATAGGCGAAGGTCCCACCTCACTCCGGCAACAACATGGAGAGAACACTGCAGGGGCATCAGGTCGAATACACAGGCACCTCAGAGGGACAGGGAAGGGGGGTCACCTCAGCCAGAAGATGGTACAACACCACTGGTCCTGGAGGGGACTACATGCCCATCACTCTGTCCTGGGGAGTGCAAGGCCACAGTCTCTCAAGTGGGTGGTTTGCCCACTGCTTGGTCCTGGGGAAGGCAAGGCCACAGTCTCTCAAGTGGGTGGTTTGCCCACTGCTTGGTCCTAGGGAGTGCAAGGTCACAGTCTCTCTAGTGGGTGGCTTCTCCACTGGTTCTGGAGGGGGGATTGTGCCCAGTGTGCTTTATCCTGGGAAGGATGGGTGAGTGGATGGCTTCTTCCACTGGTTCTGGAGGGGGCATTGTGCCCAGTGTGCTTCTTGCTGGGAAGGATGGGGTGAGTGGATGCCTTCTCCACTGGTTCTGTAGGGGGCATTGTGCCCTGTGATGCAGATCTTGGGGAGTGCAAGGTCAAAGTCTCTCACGTGGGTGTCAGACCCACAGGATTTGCAGGGGCCAGGATGCACAACAGCCCATGGAGGCAGGACTACACACTGTCCACTGGCAGTGATGGCTGCTCAGTGCAGGCAGTGGTGAGGCTGGTGTTGGTGCTGGTAGTGGTGGGGGGGGCTTCAGCCCTTTCCCTGCAGCCTTGGACTGCTGCCCACTGGGGCTGCTGGCAGTGGTGCTGGTGGCGGTGCTGGCAGTGGTGGGGGGAGGCTCCAGCTCTTCCCCTGCAGCCTCGGACAGCTGCCCACTGGGGCTGCTGCTGGTGGCAGAGGTGCTGGTGGTGGTGCTGGTGGCGGTGCTGTTGGTGGTGCTGGTGGTGGTGCTGGTGGCTGTGCTGTTGGCGGTGCTGGGGGTGGTGCTAGCAGTGGTGGGGGAGGCTCCAGGCTCCTCGGACGGCTGAACCATCATGGTTGGTGGTGGGGGCTCCAAATGAGTGCCAGCACCAGGCCTACTGTCCTTCCTGCCTGCTGGTGCAGGCCCCTTGCCCTTCCTGTCAGCAGCCGGGGATTGTCCCTTGCCCTTCCCTCCTGCAGCTGGTGGTGCCTCCTTGCCCTTACTAGTCACAGCTGGTGGTGCCTCCTTGCCATTCCTTGATGCACCTGGTAAAGGCACCCTGTCAGTGTTGCTGCCTGGTGCCTGGGATCCTCTCCCACCTTCAGTAGCTGTCGACACTACTGTGGCCGTGGACTGGGTGGCTGAGGTGTTCGCCTGGGTTCTGACCAGGCTGGGCTGGCGAGAAGGACGGGGGGAGTGGTAGAGAAGAGGTCAAGGGTGGAGAGGTAAAGCTTCTTAGGGACATTGGGGCGGGAAGAGGGTGAAGATTTGGGAGTGGAGGAAGAGGAAGTGGTTGTAGGAGGAGTCAGTCTGCTGTGTTTGGGTGCAGGTGCATGGGCTGGATGCTGTTGTGAGGTGGATGGCTGTTGGGTGTCTGAGTGCTCACAGATGCAGTGGGAGAGGACACAGGGGACGTGTGCTTGGATGTGGGGGTGGTGACTGCCAGTGAGGGGCGTGTAGTGATAGGCGTGATGGTGGTAGTGGATGAGGATGTAGTGCATGCAGGTGTGAGTGTAGACGCTACTGGGAGGGAGGTGGACGACGAGGAGGAGGGGGACACAGTGGAGCAGTGGATGTTGGTATGTCTGCATCTGGATGGTGTTTGTGTGAGTGCCTGTGGGATGATGTGTGGTGCTTGTGGTTGCCTGAACCACTCCTGTGTGTTGTCTTATGTGCATGCTGGTCTGCCTGTGTGCTTGTTATAGGTTGGGGTTGAGGGGAATGGGATTGGGCAGAGGAGGTTGGGGGGGAGGCTAGAACAGGGACAATGGCTGCCTACAGGGAGGAGGCTAGAGCCTGGATTGATCTCTGTTGGGCCGCCATGCCAGAGTGATTGCCCTCCAGGAATACAGTTGTTTGTTGCAAATGGGCTGCCAGCCCCTGGATGGCATTCACAATGGTTGACTGCCCAACAGAGATGGATCGCAGGAGGTCAATAGGCTCCTCACTCAGAGCAGCAGGGCTAACTGGGGCAGGGCCTGAGGTGCCTGGGGCAAAGGAGATGCCCACCCTCCTGGGTGAGCGGGCACGGAAAACACTCTGAGGGGCTGCTGGTGCCCTCTGAACACCTATTTATGTTCATTTATCCACCAAATCTGTGGGTAATGTTTCTTCAGAAACAACAGTACCCTGCATAGGCAGACCAGTTATCAGGTCGCCGTAAATTATTTGGCAATATTCTCAATAGGTTATCTCTTCATCAAAAAGCGAGGGAAGGACTGTTGCTCCGAATCGTTCCACTTGTGGATCAAAACCCTTTGGTTTGTACAATGTATGTACTCTTGTTCCATATGTTGATACTGCAGAAAAAAATCCATCCTCTTCTGATGAAGTTTGCAAATGGGATTCAAAATCTAAATTTTCTCTGATATGCCTCATAATCTCTGCCAAATTCATCCCTTGCACAAAAACAACCACTAATATCATCCTACTCAGTGTCAGTGGCATCGTCTGGCAGCAGTCTAGCAACCTTAGGTGGAGGAGGGGCATCCCTGGCTTGTAAAGCTGTCTTTACTGGTGTCTCAATCATTCTTTGCAAATTTTGCATGGTTGGAATGAGAACAGTGCCTCCCACCATCTCTGCTCCTTCTGCTAATGCTAGCTCTGTTGTAAACAGGTTCCTGAAGCGAGAGTGTTCCTGCAACACTTCTGTATCTATAGTAACATGATCTTATGAGGCGACGCTAGACCTTCATGTTAATACAGGACGATTGCATAGAAAGACATCAAAAAGGAAATGTATCCCTTGTGCATGTTCCACATCATGGAGAGATAGAGAAATGCGTAATCCAGGTGGCCCAAATGGCTGCCTTGCAAAACATCAGTCGGGCGGGCTTTGACCCATCTGCTCTGCGGACAGTCAAGACCGTACCTAAACTAAAAAAGTAATCCACTAGAGCAGACCTTCTAACAAAAAATAAAGAGAAGTAAAACATAAATCACTACTCACTGAGCCGGGCAAGACAATAGGGGTCAGATGTACAACTGTTACAGATTGCGACTCACGTTTTGCATTTTTTGCATGTCGCATATTGCGAGTAGCAGTCTGTAACGTACAACAGTGTCTGAGACACCATCAACAAATCCTAGTGAGTCCCAAAGGACCTGCCGCATTAATGTTCATGAGGCAGGTTGCAATTTGAAACCCATTTGGGAATGGTCACACTCACAGGGGTGGTGGCTTCCTGGGGTCGGCAGACCACCATGTCTGTGACTGCTTTTTCAATAAAGCAGTTTTTTTCTGAAATGCAGCCCATTTTCCTGAAAAGGAAAATGGGATGCATTTGAAAAAATAAAGATGAAAGGTTTTCTTTTCATTTTTTCAGACTGGGTGGTGGTCCATGGGACCACTGCCTGCTCTGTAAAAACATTTTAGCTATAATTCACAAAGGGGATGGAGTCCAGCTGGGACCCCTTCTCATTTGTAAATGGGTTAACACCAATTTGAAATTGATGTTAACTGCAATTGTTTTGCAACTGCATTCATAGTCACAAAACAATCATACATGGGACTGCGAGTTGCAATTAGAAGGTATGCCCTTGGAATGTCCCTTCCTAATTGCAAGTCACAATCTCTATTTTGCAAGTCGGTAACAGGATACCAACTCACAAAATAGGGATGGTGCATTGTACAAGGCCATTTTGCAGTCAAAATGGTGAAATTCGCTGTTTGCGACAGCAAAATTACTTTGTACATTGGGCCCTAGATCTTCACAGAAGACAGAAACAGAAGATGTGAGGTCAAATTCTGGTTATAAGGTTTGCTGGAAGCAACGAGTGCCATATCAGGAGGTTAATTTTGAGTTGGGCAAGGCAAGCAGTATCTGTACAAAGGGAAACACAACTTATGTGCGAGGATGACAGATGAGGAGGTAATACACCATGCAGTCAACTGTTCATGGAAAGTCAGAATCTCACTGTCTAGATTATACACCAATCCTGGTTCTTACTTTGCTTCTTGATGCTTTCACTTCTGCATTCATAGTGAGAGAAACAAAACTACATGATCCAGAGTGCAAAGCAAAGATCAGGACTGGATAGGAGGAATTGTTGCTGACATAGGATGACTTGAGGGCATTTTAATCAGAAAGGTACACAAAAAAACAGACATTCAGATGCCCCAATAACTGTGTGTTCCCCTAAAGACACATTCGGTGGGGGTGCTGTAGAAACAAGATTTGCACTGTAGGGCAAGTCCAACTATCACTGCTGCCTTTTGGTCATCAACGCTGATGTAAACTAGCTGAATATGGAAAGAGGAAAGTAAGACTATGTCCAAAACCATGAGAGCAAACTGCTGACTATGGAGAGAGAGTGAGACACACATACACACTCCAATAACACTTGTTACTTAGAGTAAATGCAAAGGTGAATTTGAGTTTATTACCACAGTTCAGAATATGTACATTAGAAAAACACTGTTTACTGAGTCCCAGACTGTACAAACCTAACCCCTTGCATTCTGATTTTGGTTAAACACCTTTTGTTAAAATGGATGCGCTTAGCGTTAGACTTGCCTGTTAGGCAGTCAGGAACTCTGGCACCCTGTCTGGGTGTTTTTTGTCCCATCATGACCACCGCTGCCAAAAAACAGCCCACATGCTGACACTTTTAAGCTGGTCCATCTGAAAATGCATGAGGCAGGTGTCACATACTGTATGGTTGATCTACATAAACTTAGGCCCATATTTATACTTTTTTATTGTCGCATTTGCATAATTTTTTTACGGAAAATCAGCGCAATTTGCAAGTTTGGTTGGATTTCGCTTCAAAAAACAATGCAAATGCAGCACTAAAAAAAGTATAAATATGGGCCTTAGTGATAATTGAAACTGTGAATCATTGTCTTATTTGATAAGAAGCGTCAAAGTTATCATCTGGTATGTTAAAGATGCCGACATGGGGGAGTGGATCCGGGTGCACCACCAAAGTCAAAGGATCACCCATGTGTGCAAACTCTTAGACTTTGCTCCGTCATTCCTAATCCTCTGGCAGGCTGGCTCATGCAGTATAGTCCCAGCACAGTGAAAAATTGTCTCTCCAGACAGACGGGGATCGTTTAACTTCAGCGTGTCACCCAATCCACTTACCCATGTCAGCATCTTTAACAGACCAGGTAATTGCTATGAAGCTACTTATCAACGATTTAAATGATCACTAAATGTATTCCAATCAAGCATGTAATGGATGGCTCTTCCTTCATACATTTTTAAGTCCTAAATATGTCCCATTAATCAAAGTGGGACCAAACACAATCAATATTTGTGGCAATTGGACAGCTTTTTATATAGACTCTGTGGTTGTATAGTTATTTATGAATCAAACAGTAAAAGTAGCAAAGACATTTCCATTAATCCATTGCCTATATGTAATGTAGTACACACACTGTAATGTGTTTGCTCCTCACCCACTCTTTGATCACCAGGGCACTGAGCATTATCATGAAGCATTAACTGTTTTGGATGCAGACATGTTTTATGGCCTCTGTCACTATTTATCTGTCTTTAAGTAATTAAACCTGAGCTGTATATGATTGATTACTTCACATATTTCTCTCTATATTTTTGACTGCTCCTTGTATGAGATGGTGTGTTTGGGCAGCTTGTATTACTTACTACTCCAAGAACTTTATGGCCATATCTTTGCAGAGAACGATTATAATGAAGCCTTGAAAAGGAAGTCACTTTCATACAACCCAGCAGATTAACATACTCCTTTTGGAAGTTTCAAACAGACAGTCTGTCCTCTCAAACATCATTTGCCACCTATCAAGGTGGGATTTTATTTTATTATGAGATATTCAAGACACCTATCAACAAGTCACTAGTATAAGCTATGCTGACTTAGGCAAATGGAGACATTGGCCCTCATTACAACCCTGGCGGTCAGTGATAAAGCGGCGGTAATACTGCCAACAGACCAGCGGTAAAAAAAATGGAATTATGACCACGGCGGAAACCGATCAGACAGACAGCCACTTTAACACACCCACTGCCACAGCGGTAGCAACAAGCACCACGGAGGTAACTGCAAACAGCCAGGTGGAAGACAATGTACCGCCCACACAATTATGGCACACCTATCCGCCACCTTTTCCGGGGCAGTATCAACAACATCAAAATCACAGCAGAAACAGAACACAGAAGTCAAAGGACTCACCTCTGGAGACTCAGGGAACAACCACGACGCCATTGAGCCTGAGTTGCACATATTTCCCATGCTCGTCTACCTTTTCCAGCATTACAAACACCAACGCTGGCGAAAACGACCACAGTGAGTACTGCCGCCTAGCACACAAGGGAGGGGGGAGGAAAAAGAGAGTAACACACACACACACGCAACACGCAACACCCCCACCCCCAACACCATACACACAACCAGATGCAGTAACATTACACATCCACCCCGTACCCTTCAGGAATAATGCAAGGACAAACTGAGTGGAAGAAAGTGAGTGTAATACGATAAAATAACATGAAAAAGTGCATCAAAATACAAACGTATATATATATATTTACAAATGGAGGGACACTGCCCAGTCCTAAATGTCCGTGGGTCACAGGGCCACATCACATAGGCGAAGGCCCCACCTCCCTCCGGCAACAACATGGAGAGAACACTGCAGGGGCATCAGGTCGAATACACAGGCACCTCAGAGGGACAGGGAAGGGGGGTCACCTTGTAGTGTGGTTAGTTTTACGTATTCATTGCGCTTTAGCTTCAGGCTTTAGGCCTTTGTGCATTTTGCCCTGAATATATTTTATTCATTTGCTGACAGCTTAGAGCCTCTGTGCACTTTGCTCTACATGCTTTTTATTAGGCTTCATACTGTTATTTTTCAAATAGCCAGTTCTACGGTGTTGTTTTTTATTCATATCACACTGTTTTGCCTACTTCAGCACTGGAGTTCTCCATAACATATTTACTCTGTGCTTCAGTCAAGGATACAGTCTGGTACATTGCCGATAGACGTGGTAAGAGCTTAGACTTGGCATTCCTGCGTAGGGACATTTTGTGATCACATTGACATGTTAGTTATAAAATCACTTCCTTGTCCCAATACATGCAAGAGGGAGATTCCGACCACGGAACCACAACTTGACGCTGACTGCCTCGTTGCAGATGCTGAACCAAGATCACAGGTCTTTGCTCAGGTATGAGGGCTGATGTCTCCACAGTGATTCTAATAGGCAAGCTAGAAGCTTAACATGCTATGCTCTAGATAGAACAAGCAGAGGGAGAGTAGAAACTGTTTGACAATATGATAGCTTTGTTTTTATGTTTTACTCTCCTGGTAACTATTACAATCCTACTGTGTTGTATCGTTCTGGTTATTGCGGCTCACGCCTTAATATCTAAAATACAGTTGTTTTATTAAAACATTATATAAAACTTATACTGTCTTTGTCATTTGTATATGAGATCATATTGGAAATAAGAGAGTTGGTTTGGATCTGAGTAACCACGACTTCCCTGAGAAGTTCCAAAGATGTCATGCGCTCGGCTGCCAAATCATTCCTTCCACATGGGAGAAATGAGGCACTGCTAGTTAGCCGGAGCAAAAACCGGATTTAGGGTGACAGAGTTCTTTACACGTGGGTCAGACTCAGTCCCCCACACCGTTATGCTACCTAGAAATCCAGTAGTCTCATTTAGAATAATGAGAGCCCACGCGACATGGCGCCGCCAACGTTTGGTCTGGCTCTAATGATTAGGTCCGACTGACTCTCTTGGTCTCATATATATTTTGACTCCTCGGTTCCGTATACGGAGACGTCCGTGGGGCTGAGGGTTTCCGCCGCCACGGCATAGGTGCTTCCTATTGCTTAGTGGTTGGTTGTTCAAGCTTGAACTTTGAAAGGAAAAAACCCCGATATTGGTGTGCCTTCTCTGACCTGAAGCAGTTTTTTATAAAATGGCGAATCCTAATGTAGTGAACATAGCAATTAATATGCGACATCCGCTCACGGGACATCTATTGACACATGGACTGACAGTCCAGGGGGGTCCAGTCACTTTTGTGGTGGACGCCTATGCAGCCTATAGAACGGAACTTTTTTATTCTTGGGTCGCATTTCCAGCAGTGGATGGGGGAACAAATACTTTTCACGAATACACAGTTGCGAATGTCCCTGGACAATACAGGGCTTACGCTTATTTAGAAATACCTCTAGCTTATCAAGAACACCATAATTGGCTTGATGGCGCCCTCCCACACACAATAGCACAAGTTAGGTTAGGTCCACTGAGTAATGATGGTCCTACCTGGCCTTTATTGGCTACATATACACCACATCCTGCGGTTGCTCAATTGGCAGTGGTTGATGTTCGTCGTTTATATACGGAATTAACGGCTACATATAGACGATTAGTTCAGTTTGTGATGCAGACATAAAATACGAATGCAGCGCGTGCTGCTCCAGCGCAGCCACAGGCTGTGGTTCCGGGTCTGAATCCGGCCACTGTACACTCAGTTATGGGTAAGGTACCGGCTAAATGAGAAGAGACTCCGTTTTGGCTGGCGCAAAAAATGTATACGCTGGAAGCAGTATTTCCCCATACGGGACCTCAGGATAAACATAGAATTTTGACGATGTGTTTGCCGTACGGGATGGTTCCTCCGGTGGACCTTTGTAATAACTGGGGCACGGTGTTTGCCGCGCTCTACACTACGGCACACGGTACACCGACATTAGCTAATTTACCGGACGTACTTAAACAGATTCAGGATGAATATGGGGCTGCCCCTGCCTTAGATTTGGGCATGCAGTTGCTGGGCAATTTTGCCACAGTTTCTTCTATTATTTTGAGTAATCTCAAAGGAGAGGCAGTAGCACTAGCAGTGCGTATGCGTCTTCGGAATGTACCGCTGCTTAATCAGGAGCGGGAACTTCCGAGAATAATAGCGGAAACATATTCTAGTATTGGTCGTGATAGCCTAGGGGCTAGACCACAAAAACCCCAGTTACAGGGTAAAAATAATAAAGAAAATGCTAAACAGCAACAACCTGAGGGTTCGAAAAAACGCTGGGAAAAGAAACAGCAAACACCGAAGAAAGATGGTGGGCAGTCTCCGCAACCGGAGACCCCACAGAATAAGTATAATCTCAGGAATAGGGATACTTTGAAGACGCCTGATAGATATCAATATACTGATACACGCCAATCTCGTTCCTTTCAGGACTCCTCGGAAAAGAGAAGTGAGAGAGGTGGGCGGTCAGAGCGGAGGACGGAGTATGTGAAACCGAGACAGGATTCACAACGCTCAGCGGAGGTTTCTATTAAACAAGAAGAGAAAACGCTGCAACAGAAACAGCAATTTAAAAAGAAGAAAGTGGCAGCTGTCTCAGTTAGACATGCCGCTCAAGAAGAGAGTTCTCTTGACGAACAAGACATGGGCGTTAGCACTGTTAGACAGCGCGGCAGAGGTCACAATAGTTCGCCGGAGTCTTCTAGAGCATCTGGAGGTGAAAGCAACTGATGACTTCATACAAGTCGAGACGGCGGATATGCTTGTCTCTGATCCTGATAGAGTATATGAAGTGACTCTGCGATTGGAAGGGGACATTGACCGTGTTATAAACGCCATTTTTTGGGACCATGTGGTAAAATCATATGATGTTCTGTTGGCCGAACAAGATTGGCCACCTGACTTTGTTCGCGACTGTCCAGTTGGGGAGGAGGTTATTACACCTTCCTTCTCACCACTTGTTCCGAGAGAACTCGCGGAGTCCTATAGTAAATCATGGGCTCTAGCACAGGCTCCTGCCTTGTATAGAAATAACGTGGGGTGGGACAGACAATCACCTTATCATGTAATTCCGATAAAGGGCGAACCTCAGCCACAACCGCAATATCCTATCAAATTTGAAGCTAGGGCATCGGTTAGAAAATGTCTTACACAATTGGAGTATCAGGGTGTAATTGAGCCCTGTGTCTCGCCGATGAATAATCCCTTGTTTCCGGTTGCTAAACCGGACCATTCATATAGGATAGTGGTGGATTACCGACATTTAAATAGTCATACACGCACATATGCAATACAGAATTCACACAGCGCAGCGCTTATGAATAATATAGTGCGTAAAAAATACAAGACAACATTAGATATCTCGAATGGATTTTTCTGCCAGAATATAGCGCCCGAGAGTCGGGACTATACCTTTTTCAGTGGGTTTGGCTCTCAGAAAAAAAATTGTCGTTTGCCTCAGGGGTATAAGAATAGCCCAGGACTGTTTTCAGCTCGTGTAACTGAAATGCTGCATGAGTTCGACTCTGAAGCATTATCATATGTTGATGACATATATCTGACAGATGATGAGATTCTGCAACATCTAAGGCGTGTATCGCGCATTGTTGTGGGGTTTGCTGATATTGGCTATAAGTTTAATTTTAAGAAATCAAAGATTGCCTTCCTCAGCGTCATTTTCCTGGGATATGAGTTGTCGAGTGAGGGCAAGAGCCTAGCGCCACATTTTTTGGAGAAATGTGCTTTATTGCAGCCTCCTAATACGGTTCGGAAGCTCCAGTCATTGTTGGGGTTTCTGAATTTTGGCAGAACTTACATTCCTGATTATGCAACGCGTATAAAACCCTTATACGAGTTGATTCGCCCGAATTTTTCGAGTAAATTTTGGACGATTGAACATACACACATACTGCGAGAATTACAGAGTGATCTTTTAGCAGTTAAACACTTACACACACGGGACAATAAGACACATTTAGTGATCAGGGTGATACCTGGGGCTGTTGGGTTTACTTATGTCACCTTTAATGAAGGGGAGACTGTCCCGATTGCATACAAGTTTCACTTGTATTCTGCTGCAGAGCAACGTTTTGCACAAACTTAGAAAATTCTCACTGCAGTACAGATGGCTGTTATTAAAGAAAGACCGCTGGCCCAGGGTCAACGCATAGTTGTCGTTTCCCCGGTTCCGGCCTTAGAGGCTGTTACAAAAGCGAGTGTTCCTAATTCGAAAGCTTTACACCCGCGATGGATACAATGGGCTACGTCTTTGACAGCCACTGATGTAGATTATGTATTTGACCCTAAACTGCAGACTCAAGAATTTCTTCAATACGAAATAGAATACCCTGTTCCTGCTGGTACATTGCCTATTGACCAATATGAAGTGGTCATGTATACTGATGGCTCTGCGCAACCAGCAGTTGGGACTAAACAACAGTATTCTGCTGCATGTGCGGTGGTGAGCGGCACTATGGAGGGGGAAGTGTTCTGCCCCCGACATACTTATACTAAAACCTTGGGAGATTGCACGGCACAGCTGGCTGAGCTCAAAGCTCTATTGTTAGCGTTGGAGCACGCGGATCCGGCACTTTTAACCTTGCTGGTCTGTGACTCCTACTACTGTGTGCAGTCTTTCAACGAATATTTACAGTATTGGAAGATGAATGGGTTCAGAGATTCTAAAGGCAACACCATTAAGCATAAAATGTTGTGGGGTAAGGTTGCGGATCTGAAGGAAACGCTTCCTAAAGTCCATGTTGTGCATACACTTGGACACCAGCGCGTTGGAATACACGTTGCCGGGAATACTTTGGCTGATGAAGCCGCGAAATCGGCAGTGGCTGTCGCCACTGTGGCCGCAGTGACTCGTTCGAGTTCCAAACCAGACACAGAAATTTCAGCTGCCATAAAGGCTACGGCTGATGGCACGCCCTTTCCTAAAGGATTTCCTTCAAAATATAGTTACTGCTTGAATGGTGCGCTAAATGCTATTGTTACAATTCCAGGCATTGGTGTACGTGAAATTCCCAATAAAATTGAGAGACCTCGATTGATTTCTGCAGCACATGAGGGGGTGGCTTCTGCACATGCTGGGGTGGCTGCCACAATTTCACTTTTACAGGCTCGTTACTGGTGGCCTGGTCTCTATAAAGAGACGAAGCAGTATGTCCTTTGTTGTGACGTTTGTCAACAAATTAAAGCATCGTCGGCTAGACGCCCGCAGCAGACGCCCCTTCTGATTTCAAACAAACCATTACAGTGTGTGTACTTGGATCATTGTGGTCCGCTGACACCAGATAGTGCATACAAATATATATTGGTTGCTGTAGATTCGTGCTCCAGATTTGTATGGGTATGGCCACAACGCTCGGCTGACGCTCGAACTGTTATTAAAGATTTGCGCATCTTTGTCGATATATTTGCAGTTGCGGCTTTTCATTCGGACCAGGGCCCTGCTTTTGCCTCTAAGGCATTCAGGGACACCATGGCTTCGTTGGGGGTCCAACTCCAATTCTCGTCTCCATTTCATCCCGAGGGAAATTCTGTCGTGGAGCGTTTAAATCGTGATTCAAAGCAGTCCTTAACGGCCAGAGTTATAGGTACGGGTCGTGGTTGGCTAGCCCACCTATATGGAGTACAGAGAGCACTTAATAACTTGCCTAGGAGGTCACTGGGGGGTCGTACTTCATATGAGTGCCTGTTTGGAACACGAATGTATGTTCCTGATCTAGATGGTCTTGGTGTGGAGGCGGCAGATACGCCCTTTGACATAAATGATCGTGTCACTGTTTTGCAGGATTTACAACCATTCCGTGAAGATAACTCTTCTGCCAGTGCTGCCTCCTCAGGAATTAAGGATGAGCCAGTAACACCTACTGGTTGGATACCCAGGATTGGGGATCTAGTGCGTGAAAAGGTCGCAGTTAAAAAATAATTTGGTCCTTCATATCGAGAACCTGTCCCTGTGTTAGGGGTAAGCGGCACGAGAACTGTGATTTTACCGCCGCGGAGAGGGGCCAAAGGAAATCGCTTTGTTTCCATTGATAATGTCAAGTTACAACATGTGGCCGATTCTGCACAGCAGACCAAGAGGGACACCCAGTAGTTCCGGAATCCCTCTCACTACTGGGGGAGAGGTCCCGCTGCAGGTGATTTTCACCGACACTGTTTCCTCTCCGAGCTTGGGGAGGGTGGATGAGGATCTTGCGATTGTTCCACCGACGGCGATTAATATGGAATCTTGTGATCAAATTGCTGTACGTTCTACTGACGTTTCTGAACATGTGGTTTATAGCGTGCCACGGCGAGAGCCTCCGTCTGCTTCTTCGTTCACAGTTGCACCTTTTGCTAGAACTGCTTCTGGCTGCTTCAACGACGCTGATAATGATGAGTCCGGCTCCTCGTCTTCAATGTCTTCTGTCCACGGTCCACGACGGCTGCTGGGGTGGATTAAACGAACATATTTTGTTTTTCCTTGGAACTATTTTTGGCTGTTTTTGGCCGTGATGACTATTTTATTATGGTTGGGATTTGTGGTTACTTTTTTTCTGATAATACATGGTCATTTTCTTCCTGATCGATCTGACATTGAGCACGTGGAGACTGTGTTAAAACCACATTTTTCGTCTCATATGGTTCGAAGAGACTTGTCCACAGTGAACATTTCTGCTATACCAGTTCCGGATGGAATTGTGTGGGATAAAGTAATGTTTGATATATATGGTCCCACTGAATTGATTCAAATACCGTATGTCCTCAAATTATCAATGAATGATATTGATATACCTGGCATTGTTTCTGATGATTGGGATGTGAAGACAGTAGATTCTATGCTAACGGATTTGCAATATTATACTGTCTATGACGATGAAGATGCTTACCAGTTTAGAGATAATCATGGTGACATGTTTTGTTACAACTATTATGGACACCACTTTATTCATAAAGCTAGTAGCCCTAAGCCCATGTTTAATTATGTGCAATGGGAACATTGCTCGACTCCTCCACAAGGGAGTTCAAAAACATATTATGAAAAATTTGCATATTTTGCTGGGCATGATCCACGTAATGCTAGGTCCTACTATTTTAAAGTTACACCGTATTCTAATAAGCAAATGTTATTGACCGATACTAAATTACTGTATTCCAATTTGTTTGTATCTAAACTGTCGGTCGAGGGATATGAATACTGGTTCAAAACTGTTGACTTGAAAAGTGTTTGGGGTACGAAAAATTGGCAAATGCAAGGCAGGGACACGTTATTTAGAGCATGTATTATCCCTGTGCAGATGATTTTCCTCAATGACACAGTACAACAGACTAGCTGTTTGGGCTTAGCGACGATTAGGGAGTTGACTTTACCTAGCATACCTGTCCCTTCTAAATTAAAAAATTGGCAGCACTATGTGAATGCTACTTTCAGTGACTTTACACATTGGGTCCAGAATGGTACGCTTAACACTTCATCGTTACATCCAGGCGGGTGGTTATTATGGCCTGTAGACACTAATATGTGTCATCAACGTTTTGTCACCTCTTCAGGGGGGTTCAGGACTAGTAGGGCAGACCCTCGTTACGTTTCACCAGAACATGCTGATATTATAACTACATACAGTGTGGGGAAGCTTTGTCAGCAATGGTTGAAGTCATCCACGCTGGATGCAGTTAAGTCACATCTCATGTTACTGTCTAATAATACTGATTTACAAGATTTTTTGTCAGGTCCCAAAGTACCACGGAAGAAAAGGTTCCTATACGAGGTTTATAATGAGATTTGGAAGCTTTCACAACAAGAGGCTGCAGCCCGGTTGAGGCAGATTGATCAAGAAAATCTGATGCAGACTTTGTCTGTTGTTGATAATGGCATGCATACCCTTTCTGAACGTGTTTACACGATTGACAGCATTGTTTCCTCTGCCATAGACATTATTAAATCTGACATGTCTTCTTTATATCATGGGCAGAGTCAGACGCGGTCCATCATGCAGCTGGGTTGGACTCTTCAGACCTTGAAGGCGGGTCGCGTTCCATGGCAGCACGTTCGTGCCAGAGAGATCTTTATCTCTTTTAATTTGACTCGTCAACAACAACTGATGGCTAAAAAGGAAGCGACATATGTTATGTTAAATATTGAGAAATTAGAGAAACTGCCTTTCACGGTAGCTGAGATTCCGTCAGCTGAATGGTTGATCCATGGGGTTATTAATTTGCCTATCTCTACTTTACAATTTACTTCGTGTTTGAAGCACATTCCGGTGGGTAGATATGAACTATTGGGAGACAGTTACATACACGAGGTGTGGGACCTTCCCTTTCAGTACAGATGTGTTAATGGTTTGAAGGAGGTTTTTCTTAGCGGCAGCGAATGCGAAGCTTCTGTCAGCCATTCCATGGTTTGTAAACAGCTGTCCTTGCACGGGGCGTGTAACGCTTCGATTGCTAACTTAGCTTGTTATCTGAAGGGAGTTCCAGTCCCGGTTATTAAAAACACTTTCCAGGTGCTTTCTAACGGCAGTTACATTGTTCTTAACAGCGAACGCTGCTGTGGCATGCATGCCGGAATAGTTTACATCGTCGTTGTCAACAAGGCCGTTACGTGCTGCGGGAATGTGTTGTTTCCCCCCACTCAATTTAGGGAGGTAGCAGACATCTGGCCTCATATTGCTACTTCCAAGGTTGATTTCGACAAGTTGAGTTGGCTAAAAGCTTTATTGTTTCAGAAGCATGTGGCCCTTACATCTGCTAGCGAGACCTGCGCACTTCAGGTGGCAAGGTCATCGGCGGAGATACAGTCCCTTTTGAATACTAACTTTCCGAATCACTTCGGTGAACTTGTGGGACGTATATTTAATGCATCCAGCACTGCTGGTATTGCACATTTTTTCAAAGTCGTTGGTGTTGGTTTTGCTCATACCTTCTCTTCCATATTCGGTTTGATACCTTCGGCTATACCTTCCATTTTCGGAAGCATTTTTGGGGGTTTCCCGATTACTTTGGCTTTATTGGCTGGAGTCTTGCTGTTGTTGCTATTTTTTCGCAATGGCTGTCCCGTCACGACGAGATCCTGTACTGCTGCTCCCATCAGCGCAGCATGATGCAGCATTTTGGAGCAACACTCCTGGGACATTTGGAGTGCGACTGGTCTCTGTCATTCAGACCGGTTTTTGGATTGTGTGCAACCCGTGTTTCGATGCCTTTGGTGCTCGTTTGAACATGCACTGGCTCTCTGTCTCTCATTGCAGCGCCCTCCAATGGTCAATACTGATCTGTTGATGTTCCCGATTAGGGCTCATTCCCAGACTTGTGCACTACGGATGCGCTTGCTTCGTGAGGCAGTTTATGAGATTCCCTTCCTGGAGGAAGATGATATTGTCTCTTTCATAGGCCCTGCACGGGGTGCCGCCCTGAATGGTTTTGGGGCTTTGGATCACACCTGCTCCATGGTACTTTGTGGCGTGGATCTTCCGATATTGACATATATCGAAGTGGAGGAACTCCTGCGTTCTATTGCTTCTATTTGAAGATTGGATTTTTACGAAATTGACACTATATTGAATTTGGTTTTATGATCACATGTTACCTAAATTTATGACTTTGTTGTCTTCTCACCTTGTCGAAATACTTGTTTTAGATATTGTTTATATTTAGGGCATCCTTTTATATTATTGGAACCACTTGCTACCGACAAGGGGAGGGTGTAGTGGTTAGTTTTACATATTCATTGCGCTTTAGCTTCAGGCTTTAGGCCTTTGTGCATTTTGCCCTGAATATATTTTATTCATTTGCTGACAGCTTAGAGCCTCTGTGCACTTTGCTCTACATGCTTTTTATTAGGCTTCGTACTGTTATTTTTCAAATAGCCAGTTCTACGGTGTTGTTTTTTATTCATATCACACTGTTTTGCCTACTTCAGCACTGGAGTTCTCCATAACATATTTACTCTGTGCTTCAGTCAAGGATACAGTCTGGTACATTGCCGATAGACGTGGTAAGAGTTTAGACTTGGCATTCCTGCGTAGGGACATTTTGTGATCACAATGACATGTTAGTTATAAAATCACTTCCTTGTCCCAATACACGCAAGAGGGAGATTCCGACCAGGGAACCACAACTTGACGCTGACTGCCTCGTTGCAGATGCTGAACCAAGATCACAGGTCTTTGCTCAGGTATGAGGGCTGATGTCTCCACAGTGATTCTAATAGGCAAGCTAGAAGCTTAACATGCTGTGCTCTAGATAGAACAAGCAGAGGGAGAGTAGAAACTGTTTGACAATATGATAGCTTTGTTTTTATGTTTTACTCTCCTGGTAACTATTACAATCCTACTGTGTTGTATCGTTCTGGTTATTGCGGCTCACGCCTTAATATCTAAAATACAGTTGTTTTATTAAAACATTATATAAAACTTATACTGTCTTTGTCATTTGTATATGAGATCATATTGGAAATAAGAGAGTTGGTTTGGATCTGAGTAACCACGACTTCCCTGAGAAGTTCCAAAGATGTCATGCGCTCGGCTGCCAAATCATTCCTTCCACATGGGAGAAATGAGGCACTGCTAGTTAGCTGGAGCAAAAACCGGATTTAGGGTGACAGAGTTCTTTACACGTGGGTCAGACTCAGTCCCCCACACCGTTATAGATCCTGCTACCTAGAAATCCAGTAGTCTCATTTAGAATAATGAGAGCCCACGCGACAACCTCAGCCAGAAGATGGTACAACACCACTGGTCCTGGAGGGGACTACATGCCCATCACTCTGTCCTGGGGAGTGCAAGGCCACAGTCTCTCATGTGGGTGCTTTGCCCACTGCTTGGTCCTGGGGAAGGCAAGGCCACAGTCTCTCAAGTGGGTGGTTTGCCCACTGCTTGGTCCCAGGGTGTGCAAGGCCACAGTCTCTCTAGTGGGTGGCTTCTCCACTGGTTCTGGAGGGGTGATTGTGCCCAGTGTGCTTTATCCTGGGAAGGATGGGTGAGTGGATGGCTTCTTCCACTGGTTCTGGAGGGGGCATTGTGCCCAGTGTGCTTCTTGCTGGGAAGGATGGGGTGAGTGGATGCCTTCTCCACTGGTTCTGTAGGGGGCATTGTGCCCTGTGATGCAGATCTTGGGGAGTGCAAGGTCAAAGTCTCTCACGTGGGTGTCAGACTCACAGGATTTGCAGGGGCCAGGACGCACAACAGCCCATGGAGGCAGGACTACACACTGTCCACTGGCAGTGATGGCTGCTCAGTGCAGGCAGTGGTGAGGCGGGTGTTGGTGCTGGTAGTGGTGGGGGGAGGCTCCAGCCCTTTCCCTGCAGCCTTGGACTGCTGCCCACTGGGGCTGCTGGCAGTGGTGCTGGTGGCGGTGCTGGCAGTGGTGGGGGGAGGCTCCAGCTCTTCCCCTGCAGCCTCGGACAGCTGCCCATTGGGGCTGCTGCTGGTGGCAGTGGTGCTGGTGGTGGTGCTGGTGCTGTTGGTGGTGCTGGTGGTGGTGCTGGTGGCTGTGCTGTTGGCGGTGCTGGGGGTGGTGCTAGCAGTGGTGGGGGAGGCTCCAGGCTCCTCGGATGGCTGAACCATCATGGTTGGTGGTGGGGGCTCCAAATGAGTGCCAGCACCAGGCCTACTGTCCTTCCTGCCTGCTGGTGCAGGCCCCTTGCCCTTCCTGTCAGCAGCCGGGGATTGTCCCTTGCCCTTCCCTCCTGCAGCTGGTGGTGCCTCCTTGCCCTTACTAGTCACAGCTGGTGGTGCCTTCTTGCCCTTCCTTGATGCACCTGGTACAGGCACCCTGTCAGTGTTGCTGCCTGGTGCCTGGGATCCTCTCCCACCTTCAGTAGCTGTCAACACTACTGTGGCCGTGGACTGGGTGGCTGAGGTGTTCGCCTGGGTTCTGACCACCCTGGGCTGGCGAGAAGG
This sequence comes from Pleurodeles waltl, assembly GCF_031143425.1. Classification (NCBI taxonomy): domain Eukaryota; kingdom Metazoa; phylum Chordata; class Amphibia; order Caudata; family Salamandridae; genus Pleurodeles; species Pleurodeles waltl. The sequence continues at coordinate 994,925,440 of NC_090437.1, forward strand.
ACGGGGGGAGTGGTAGAGAAGAGGTCAAGAGTGGAGAGGTAAAGCTTCTTAGGGACATTGGGGCGGGAAGAGGGTGAAGATTTGGGAGTGGAGGAAGAGGAAGTGGTTGTAGGAGGAGTCAGTCTGCTGTGTTTGGGTGCAGGTGCATGGGCTGGATGCTGTTGTGAGGTGGATGGCTGTTGGGTGTCTGAGTGCTCACAGACGCAGTAGGAGAGGACACAGAGGACGTGTGCTTGGATGTGGGGGTGGTGACTGCCAGTGAGGGGCGTGTAGTGATAGGCGTGATGGTGGTAGTGGATGAGGATGTAGTGCATGCAGGTGTGAGTGTAGACGCTACTGGGAGGGAGGTGGATGACGAGGAGGAGGGGGACACAGTGGAGCAGTGGATGTTGGTATGTCTGCATCTGGATGGTGTTTGTGTGAGTGCCTGTGGGATGATGTGTGGTGCTTGTGGTTGCCTGAACCACTCCTGTGTGTTGTCTTATGTGCATGCTGGCCTGCCTGTGTGCTTGTTATAGGTTGGGGTTGAGGGGAATGGGATTGGGCAGAGGAGGTTGGGGGGGAGGCTAGAACAGGGACAATGGCTGCCATCAGGGAGGAGGCTAGAGCCTGGATTGATCTCTGTTGGGCCGCCATGCCAGAGTGAATGCCCTCCAGGAATGCAGTTGTTTGTTGCAAATGGGCTGCCAGCCCCTGGATGGCATTCACAATGGTTGACTGCCCAACAGAGATGGATCGCAGGAGGTCAATAGGCTCCTCACTCAGAGCAGCAGGGCTAACTGGGGCAGGGCCTGAGGTGCCTGGGGCAAAGGAGATGCCCACCCTCCTTGGTAAGCGGGCACGGAAAACACTCTGAGGGGCTGCTGGTGGACGGTGCTGGTATGGGGGTGGCAGCTGTACCCGTAGTTGGGGTGGGCACAGAGATGTCCGCCACCAACAGGGAGCTTCCATTGGAGGAGGTATCACTGTCAGAACTGTCCCCTCTAGTCTCTGCCGTGGTGCTCCCCTCACCCTCCGTCCCACTGGTGCCCTCACTGTTGGTAGATTCGGCCTCCTGGGCCCTGTGGGATGCAGCTCTCCGGGTCGCCGGTGTCTCTGCTCCTCCGCCAGATGATGCTAATGCACATAAGGACAGGGTGACAAAAGTAAAAGAGGGGGGTGAAGTACTGGGTTTTTCAGAACCCAGTGGTGCCAGGGAACACACCCTAAGACTTCGAGTCCTTCCTGTTTCAGACTACAGAAACACAGAGTCTTCTTGGTGAAGTCAAAGATCTTGTTTATTGGCTGCAGCCAGTAACAGGTATCCTAGAAGTACAACACGGTGTATATTCTCAGGAGACTGCTCCTCTTGCAAAGCTAACCTTCACTTTTATACAAAATATTATGCTTTGGGCAAACATTCCTTATTTTACAGTTGACCATTCACATATTTTCACTCCAAAGAAATAGCAGGGTTATGAAGACAAGCCCATTTTTTAGTTTGTCCAGCCCTCAATCAATTACCCGGCAAGGCTCAGTACTTTCATCAGATATCAACGGACCCCCAATATAAACAGGCACCTCCTCCTTGTAAAGCAAGTCATAAAGAAAGAAACAGGGACAGATGTGTGTAAGATTAGGCATGGTCTGTGTGTGATGAAAGGTTTTATGATGTGTTGACCCTTGATACTAATTTCATTCAGCCACTGGGAAAGAAACTGGCCGAACAGGTTTGTCTTCAGGCAGTGGAGTCAGCTTGCCCAGGTCACAGAGGAGTCAGCAAAGATGTACGTGTCCTTCAGACTCGTTTTCAACATTAGACATTGGCCTATGTGAGGGCAATCACAAAATGGCTGTCGTTTAAATGGAACACGAGGGTTCAGGACGGAAACTCTGATATTCGGGTGATTTCGTTACCCGAATATGAATACAATGCTTGTGCATACTATTCTAATCATTCCCGGTCTGCTGATACCAAAATCGTTGTGATACGACGATGTTTATAACACGTGTCCAGAATTTTCAGTACCACAGACCCTCCTTTTGCCCTTACATAGGCAATAACCTATACTCACGCTAATCTGAGTCCAGGTCTATATTCATAAAGTTGTTGAGATGTTGCTGTAGCATCATCCTATTACCTAGCTCGTCCCTTGATACAGGTTTCCTTACGCACGATGTAGCACAGAGGCCACATATTGCAGGAGCACACTGTACACACAGACAGGACAGGAAAAGAATGGCTAAGATCATCCCAATGACTACCAGAGTCTTCCATCCCCAGGCGGATATCAGCTCCCAGAACCACCCCATCAATGACCAATCTCCTTTATCCACATGAATAGACTCAGAGATCTTATCCAGTTTGGAAATGGCCTGGTAGACTGTCGGAGCGTTATCTGGGATGAAAACACAGCAACTTGATTGGATCACTTTACATACCCCACCTTGGTCTGCAAGTATGACGTCTAATGCGACCCTGTTCTGAAGAGTCATAAGGCGATCCGACTGGAGCTCAGCAGTCAAATTACCAAGGGCACCGGCGGTTTCAACTACTGTGGATTCAACCACCTTTGTCAATTGCCTTATGTTCCTGCTGTTAACCATAGGACCCCAAAACGGCAGAAAACCCTTTACGAAATCTCCAAATTCTTGTCCTGTAGTGTCTTCTTTACTTATGACACCCCTAACTATCCTTGTCTTATGGTAATCTGCCGCGGCCGTGTAGGTGGGAGGTAACAGGAACGAAACAAAACATGTGCCTGAGAAGTTAGGGGGCAACCATGTATAGGCTCTATTATGTCAGATGAAATAGGTACCCTTAGCTGCTAAGAACGAAGGAGAAGTCTGAGACGCAAAAACATATGTTTCAGTGCAGATACTTTTCCCTAACTGAGCTCTGGGATTCTTGCCATTACCTTGCAGACATAGGTGACCCTGATGGGGTACAATCCAAATCGGGGAGGATCTCTTTGCTCGCTGGTTCCCACTCAGAGTAACTCCATATCCTGTTATGTTCCATCCAATATATGCTAGTGTCTCATCTCTCGAGATAGTCTCATAGGAAATATCTTCCCTAATCATATCTACTATACCCTTAGCTAGAGCACTATTCTTAGGATTATTTTTCACAGAACGTAGGGGGTTGGCTTCATACGCGTATATGAACACCGTTCTATATGCCCATAGAGAACCATTACGGCTGAAAGGCAGGACCAGATAAGGGATACCTTTATCAGTAGTATGAGGCATAAGACCACACACCCAACAGTTAGTTGTGTTCACTACTAATTGGTGTTGGTGTAGAAGCTGAATGAATTAATTGTTGACAAATTCTAATCTTCTGGCAGACTTGTGTTCAGGCAGGGGGTGAAAAGAATGCGAGGAAACAGTAGAAGGAGGTATGGGCTGTGTAATGGGTGAAAATGTCACTTGAAAAGAGAATAAAACATATCCTATTAAAAACGTCATTACACTAAGCAACATGAAAATACATAATATCAAAAATCGTTTATTTGTCATTATTATACACATTCTGGCTTTAAAGTCCATCTGTCTGGCAGGTCTCTCATTCTTGAAAAACTCCATCCTCTCTAATTGCTGCTCGTGGTGGTAGGGTGTTCTATGCTAGGGAATGCTTCTGTCAGTCCAGGGCAACTCCCTTAGACTGACCAGAACTGACGACCTAACGTCTTCAGCTGCACTCCAAAGACTTGGGCAACCACGACCCTACAGCTGAACCCGGATGGCGGTTCGAAAAGAAAAAAACAAAAATAAGAAAGTTTCTCAGATGAGAGAGCCGCACCTTTAAAAAAAAATAGCAAAGGAACAGGGAAAAAATTATCTGTCCTTAGTTCTTGGTCTCAAATTATAACGGCTTTTTCCAGGTACTGTCTGGTTCTGGAACAAGAGTTCAGGCTCTGTAGTGTTCAATCGAATTGACGGTAGCACAGCTTCTTGCAAATTATTGTCACTTTCTCGTTCAGAAATTGTTCCTTTTAGACGTGCATCGCTAAATGGCAACAAACGAGGCACAGTCTCAGTCTCAGAGTCAGCGATCCCCTCCTGGACCCACCGGTCGTACGGTAGAGAAAAAGGGACCCTCTTGCAGTGTACGCCGTGGATCCAGTTCTTTTTCCCTTCCACTCGAACAGCTGATCTTGTTGAGAGAAGGACGAGGTGGGGACCGGTCCAACGGGGCTCGTCATTCTTTGTCCGCTGGAAGTTCTTGACCAGCACCCATGATCCAGGATCGATAAGATGTCCTGGAGCTTCAGAGACCTGAGGCAGAGTATCGTGAACCTGTTGGTGTAGAACACACAATTTAGCCGTCAATTCATACAAATAATCAAGCAGTACAGGGTGTTCGATCTCACTGAATTTTGTTGGTCTTGGCACTCCCCATATGTTGGCCGGGCGGCCGAACACAATTTCATAGGGACTAAGTCCCACTCGCGAATGCACAGTCATTCTTGTTGATAGGAGTGCTAAAGGCAGAGCGTCAGGCCATTTAAGACCAGAGCTCGCTTGTATCTTTGCCAACTTCAGATTCATCACTAACCCAGCAGACTGTCGAATAGAAACAGCTGCGGCCGCTGTGGCTCTCAAGCAACTCGGCAATGCTTTAGCTACCGGATCCAAAGTCGATGAAAAATATGCGCATGGGCGCTGCTTGTCTCCAAAAGACTGTGTCAGCACTGACAATGCACAACCCTCTTTCTCATGGACATACAGTGTAAAGGGCTTACTGTAGTCGGGGGTACCCAACACAGGAGCCGAACACAATGCGTTACGTAATTCGGAAAAACTTTTCTGACAATCTTCAGACCACGGAACGGGGTTCGGTGTATCTTTATAGGTCAATGCTACCAAAGGTTTGGCCAGCAAAGAAAAATTCGGTATCCATTGTCTGCAGTATGATGTAATGCCCAAGAAAGCACGTACTTCTCTCTGTGTCCTTGGCACACTCAGTCTTGCAATTGCCTGAATTCTTTCTGAGGTCAGTTTCCTTCCCTCCTTCGATAAGAGATGACCTAAGTAGGTCACTTCTTGTCGACAATATTGCAGTTTTGAAAGTGACACTTTGTGATGTAAATCAGATAAATGACGCAACAACGACAAGGTGGCTTCTTTACAAATCTCTTCAGTATCTGTAGTGACTAGCAAATCATCGACGTACTGAATAAGGGTAGCGCCGTCAGGTAAAACAATTGCATCAAGCTGTGTTTTTAAAGCCTGACTATATATTGATGGACTTTCACAGTAGCCTTGTGGAGCGCGTTTGAAACGGAAACTTCGGCCTCCTAAACTGAAGCCAAAAATATCCCTGCTCTCCTCGGCAATCGGGATGCTGAAGAAAGCATTCTTTAAGTCAATCACCGAGAACCAGGTGGCGGAAGCTGGAATCATAGTCAATAGGGCAGTGATATTAGGAACAACTGGAAACTGTGGCACAACTATTTTATTTACCTCTCTAAGATCAATCACGAGCCTGTAAACAGATGGCTTAGAGGGGTCAGTACGTTTCAAAACAGGCAAAACAGGACTATTACAAACGTTGCCTCTTGTCTCTTCAATTACATCTTTTTCAATTAAATCATAAATGATCGTTAGCAACGCCTTTTCACCTTCACTAGAGATCTTGTATTGTTGAATGCGTGGTAATTTAACTTTGGCTTTCAATGTCACAACATAAGGCGGTATTTCCAAAAGACCCACATCATTAGGACCAGTAGCCCAAATGGTATCAGGAAGAAACGACAATTCAGTCGGAAGTTTATCCTTTGACAAATACATTTGAGAGACCAATTTCCTACCCAGTTTAAGTTGTACTCCCGAAGGAGAACAATATAATGTTGCATACAATCTTTTCAACAAATCCAATCCTAACAAGGTTTCACCACAACCTGTCGTCAGAATAAGGGGTGCTTCCAATTCACAAGGTCCAACAGAAAGGGACATAGGACTAGAAATCGGGTTCCTAACCGGGGCGCCAGAAAAACCTACTGAAACATTCATCTCGCCAGACAAAGGTGCGCCAGGGAGTTTTGAGTGCATAATAGAACTCTTTGTAGCACCAGTATCCAACAGAAAAGGCTCCGACACACCTGATGTAATCACCTTAACATAAGGTCCATTCTGATCCACTGGAACTAAAAAAACTCCCTCTCTTCGTCTATGGCTGTCCTAGCAATTATTACCTTCCAAGTTCTCATCTTCTGCATAGTAGTCGTCAGCATAGTACTGAGCCGTCCTACCAGACGCGTTATGTTGCTGGTCAAAACTATTCATTGAGTTTTGAGACGGAAAGTAACGCGTGCTCTTGGGGAAACTTCCACGTCCTCTACCTCTAGGAGCTTGTTGAACACCTTGACCTCTTGCGCCAGAAGCACCATTCGTACGCTGTAACAAAATAGGACAACTATACTTGAAATGACCCTCTTCTTTACAATATGAACACTGATTGGGACCTACAGGAACACGTGGTTGAGAAAACTCGAACCTTTGCGAGTTTCTCTGGAACTGTTGAGGTTGCTGATAGTTACTCTGACCACCACGTGGCGGATACGCCTGTTGTAAAAGAACCTTCGTCTTTAATTCTTTAGTTTTCTTGTCTGCTCTATCCTTCTCATCTTTATCCCTATTTTCATAGTACTGTGCAGTAGCCAATATTTGTGCTGAAGAGGAAACGGCCCAAGAACTCTCTGAATCCTTCAATTTCTTACACAGCTTGGCAAGCAAATTGTGCACAAACTTGTCGACGAACAACCGTTGACCACCTTCTGTACTCATATCTTGACCACTGTGGTCGATAAACGTTTCCTCAAACCTGGTGAAGAAATCAGACACTGTTTCATCTTTCTTCTGCTTACACGCAGACAATTTATCCCAATTCACACGCATCGCAGGCATTAAAGTCTTCATGTAAGTAATCATCCTAGCAGGCAGTTCTGCTACCAAAGGCTCAGGCTTGGCACCACCAACTTGTCTATCATTTGCAGCACTAATATTAGCCCATGAGTCACCTAACTCTTGCGCATGATCTGTATGGCGAATCAATCCCCACAAAGGCTGTGGAACAACATTCCCAAATAACATGTCTATGTCGGCTAAATTCATAATGCATGAGTCTGCAGTCTGTGATAATTCCTTATAATACCCTGCAGGGTTTTTACGGGGATCAGGCAAAGTCTGCTTAAGGGCTAAAACTTCAGCTCGCTTCCACGGAACATGTACCCAAACACGCTGAAAATGAGCTGGGACAGCATCAATTTGATTAGCAACATCAGCCGCAACGGCGTCCTTCCATACCGGAGGGACTTCTCTCATTGGGTACTGTCGCACCTTTTTTTTAACAGAGGAGTCATGTTGGAACAATGACTGAGAAGGATCCTTATTCCTAAAGGACAACAACGTCGCAACTGCTTTCTCAACATCGGGACCCACAATCGTGCCTTTTTCAAACTCAAACCGTACACAGCACAAATCAGGCGGATTTGTTTCCAAATCATTATCCTCCAATTCCTCACAAAGGAAGGCACACATTTTCTCAAAAACGTATCTTTGTTTCGGTGCTCCCCATTGACGGAAGACATCCATAACAGACTCTACATCGTATCTTAAAGGGTAAACAACCCATTTACGTGCCATACGGTCAAACATTTCTCTCTCTTAAGAATTAGGCAGTTGACTACGCGGCTGTTTGCGCTCCGAATCTGGGGTCACACCAGACGACCCAAAGAGAGGAAATATAAGACTGGCAACAGTATCTGTCATTCTCTGTCGGACAGAAGGAGAAGTTGATGAAAGAAGAGGAGGAAAAACAGAGGGAGGCAAGGCAGACGCAGAAGCAGACGCAGAGACAGTATCCGGAAGAACACCAGAAGAGGCAGTCGATGTAGTACATAAAGTCGCAGGAGGTACAGATGGAGCAGGTAGCGAAGTCGGCGGCCCTTGAAGGGGCTGCGCCATAGTAGTAGGAGCCAACTGAAGAGGAGCTGGCGGCTGTGGAAGAACCTGAGGCACAATAACCGGAGGTTGCACAGCTAAAGGTTGCGGGGGTGCTGTAGCATATTGTGCATAAGGGGGTAGCGAACTCAACAAATGTGACATTAAAGGATCTTTCTCAAGTTCTTTTGCTGCATCTTGCTGAAGAAGCGGAAAAACTGGATAACATTTATCGGTCACCAATTTACGTTGCCTGTGCAACTGCTCATTCATCTGTTCTTCTTCATCATCTTTAAACTGTATGGCAGCTTGCATTATCGAGATACCCTCTTCCCTCTTATTTCTCTTTGCTAATTTAATTTCCTTCTGTTTGGCTTCCTTACGCCATAGGCGGAAAGAGTCAAACATCGCCGGCCGGGCTTTCTTCTTAAAAAGTTTAACCTCCAGATTATTCAGAATCTCTGTGTCAAAACTACCATATTGGGGCCATTTTAAAACACCATCTTTCCTGGTGTATCGGATCCATACTTCATTATATGTGAGGGGGCCTATGCCATGTTTCACATATAGTTCATAGGTTGGAGTTCCAATCGGAGGAACCGGACACGAGTCCTCCAATCGGGAATCCCTATTATAACCAAGACAAAACAAATTTCCATGTCTGCTAAGACCAGGCATCTTCGCTCTCTAGTCTAGCGTCAAACTTCAAAGGATTATCGAATACGATAGCCTCGTGAATACACGAATCCCTCGGCTTTGGTACTTGCAAGTTCCAAATCAAAGATCCCAAGGGGATACCAAACTAAGAACCAAACTAAGGACTGGGAGACGCTCCACTTATACTTAACTGAGGTATCGATGACGTCACCAGAAGACTCGTTTATCGTTTCGCTCTACCAAATCATCAAGGGTCCAAAAGAGGGCGATAGTCAGGGCAGCAGTCCTTCGTAGCCGTCGGGAAGTGGGGAACCTCGCAGCAAAGACTTTCGGACCACGTCGACATACAGGGGTCGATGAAGTGGAGGCCTTCCTCCAGAATTTTCACACGAAGCTCCTCACGAACCTCTGGCTTGGACCGGTACCGCTGAAATTGCCCCACGTTGGGCGCCAACTGAAGTACTGGGTTTTTCAGAACCCAGTGGTGCCAGGGAACACACCCTAAGACTTCGAGTCCTTCCTGTTTCAGACTACAGAAACACAGAGTCTTCTTGGTGATGTCAAAGATCTTGTTTATTGGCTGCAGCCAGTAACAGGTATCCTAGAAGTACAACACGGTGTATATTCTCAGGAGACTGCTCCTCTTGCAAAGCTAACCTTCTCTTTTATAGAAAATATTATGATTTGGGCAAACATTCCTTATTTTACAGTTGACCATTCACATATTTTCACTACAAAGAATAGCAGGGTTATGATGACAAGCCCATATTTCAGTTTGTCCAGCCCTCAATCAATTACCCGGCAAGGCTCAGTACTTTCATCAGATATCAACGGACCCCCAATATAAACAGGCACCTCCTCCTTGTAAAGCAAGTCATAAAGAAAGAAACAGGGACAGGTGTGTGTAAGATTAGGCATGGTTTGTGTGTGATGAAAGGTTTTATGATGTGTTGACCCTTGATACTAATCTCATTCGGCCACTGGGAAAGAAACTGGCCGAACAGGTTTGGCTTCAGGCAGTGGAGTCAGCTTGCCCAGGTCACAGAGGAGTCAGCAAAGATGTACGTGTCCTTCAGACTCGTTTTCAACATTAGACATTGGCCTATGTGAGGGCAATCACAAAATGGCTGTCGTTTAAATGGAACATGAGGGTTCAGGACGGAAACTCTGATATTCGGGTGATTTCGTTACCCGAATATGAATACAATGCTTGTGCATACTATTCTAATCATTCTCGGTCTGCTGATACCAAAATCATTGTGATATGATGATGTTTATAACACGGGTCCAGAATTTTCAGTACCACAGGGGAGAGAAAAAGGATACCCTAGGTCAATGGCAGTAACAGCACCTCCGTTGGCCTACACAACACACACACACACAGGGAACAGCCCCATGCACTCGGCAATGCACTAACAGTCACAATGCTAGTCACCAGCCCATGGACAGGGATACCTAACCCCAAATGCAGCATACCTGAGACCCACAGACACTTGCCCACTAGTGGAGGCCTACTAGCTTGGTTGGAGGAGGTTGACATCAGAACCAGCCCAACATGGGCTCTACCCTGCACTGTCCGGCGTGGCCTAGGGGCACCCACAGGCCCACATCCTCCACCGGGATACCACCCCACCCAAGTAGTATATTGGGGCACAGTACTCACCCCCGTGTGGCTGCTGTGATGCCCCCAAGCGCCCATCCAGCTCCGGATAGGCCACTGCCAGTATGCGGGTCATCAGGGGGGTCAGGGTTCGAAAGGCACCCCTTCCTCGTTGGGAGGCCATGCCCAGCTGGGCCTCCGCGGTCTTCGTGCCCGGCGTCTCAGGTCCTCCCACCGTTTGCGTTTGGGTGCTCCACCTGCCATAGACCCCCAGGGTCCGCACGTCTTTGCTGATGGCGCACCATAAACCCTTTTTTTGATGGGCTCTGGCCTGCAGAGAAATACACATGGGAAAATGTATCATTCAGACCATCTGGCCTGTTACACTCATGGTCCACCATAGCCCTTACATCCCCTTACGAACAGACATTGCCCAGGGCCCTTCAACCAACCCCCCCTACACAAGGCCCTCACACACAGCACTCCATGCATTCATGCTCATGCATCGTGCTCACAGTGTACTCACCTGTTGGTCTGGAGGCCCATACAGCATTCAGTACTGGGGTAGGACCCCATCCACCAGTCTCTCCAACTCCACAGCGGTGAAGGCAGGGGCCCTTTCCCTAGTGACACGAGCCATGGTAGGTTCCAGACACAGGTCACAGCAGCACTTGCAGTGTAGGTCCTCTCCTGTTGAAGGTCAGGTAGACAAGTGAGTGAATATATAGAAAATGGCGGTCACGTCCGCAGCGGTGCGTACCGTCACCACTGGCGTACATCACCATTGGCCATTGTAACCCATAGGTCCAGAGGTATCCAATGAGGACTTGCACGGCGGTTCTTGACCGCCTCCCGCAACGGCGCACACCGTCAGCAGAATTACCTCATTTCCACATGTCCCTCCATACAGGACAGGTGGATGCCATTTCAGGGGGGGGCAGGCCAATGCACCTAACTGCGTCACAGTACACATAGGCACCATTGGGCCTATACAACAATGTAGTGTTACAGTCACAACATGAAATTCAGTGTAGTGTTTGGAAATATGGACTACTGACCAGCTGCTCACCGTTTGCCTCCACGTTTGCAACCGCTGCGGATGACTAGGAGATGGAGACATCACCCCGTGTACAGGCGCCTGGTGGGCTTGGCAACAATGGAGGACAGACACATTATCCTCACCTATAGACTGGACAGGGCCACAATCACAGAGCTGTGTACCCAATTGGAACCTGAACTGATATCTGCTATCCATCAGCCCACCGGGATCCTCCCTCTTGTGTAAGTCCTATCTCTGCTCCATTTCTTGGCAACTGGCTCCTTCCACGTGACAGTGGGCTTGGCAGCAGGAATGTCACAGCCAATGTTCTCAATAGTGATGACCAGAATGTTGTCTGCCCTGATTAAACACATGCACAGCTACATCGTTTTCCCCCGGAGGAAGATTTGGCCACAGTGAAAGCTGATTTCTATGCAATGGGACATATCCTCAACATAATTGGGGCTACTGATGGTACACATATTGCATTTGACCCCCCCCCCCGGAGAAATAAACAGGTGTTCAGAAATCGAAAGAGCTTTCACTCCATGAATGTGCAGATAGTGTGCCTGGAGGACCAGTACATCTCCCATGCCAATGCAAAGTATCATGGGTCTGTGCATGATGCCTTTATCCTGAGGAATAGCAGCATCCCATACGTGATGGCTCAACTCCAGGGGCACAGGGTGTGGCTAATAGGTGAGCCCTGGTTCCCACCCAGTGGATGTAAGTGTATGGGTAATGTGTGGGCCCCAAGGGTTAGTGTGTGGCTAACAGTTGTCTCTCGATATTTGCAGGCGACTCTGGTTACCCCAACCTCTCATGGCTACTGACCCCTGTGAGGAATCCCAGGACGAGGGCAGAGGAACGTTACAATAAGGCACATGGGCGAACAAGAAGAATAATAGAAAGGACATTCGGCCTCTTGAAGGCCAGGTTTTGTTGCCTTCATCTAACAGGTGGATCCCTGCACTACTCACCCAAGAAGGTGTGCCAGATCATCGTGGCATGCTGTATGTTGCACAACCTTGCCTTACATCGCCAGGTGCCTTTTCTGCAGGAGGATGAGGCTGGAGATGGGCATGTGGCAGCAGTGGACCCTGTGGACAGTGAAGATGAGGAGGCAGAGAATGAGGATGAGGACAACAGAAATGCAATAATACGACAATACTTCCAAGGACACACAGGTAAGACACTGTAATTTCACTTTACATTGACAGTTTTGTGTTTGACTGTCACTGGCAGGCTGATTTTCCCACTTCTATGCCCACTCACGGTACCCTTTGGCATCTCTATTTGCAGATATTTGTGTCCTGCTATCGCTCCTGGTGTGTTGACTGCAGCTAACTACAGGTCATTACTTTGTATACATTACGGTACAGTTATATTGCAGTGTTTAAATGTTTAAAGCTTGTTAAATGAATACATGGTTAAATCATTTGACAGATTCCATACTTGTATTTATTCAAATGGTGTTTATTTAAGTGCTAATGATTAGAGGGGGATGTGCAATGGGCTGGGATGAAGGTGGAGGAAAGTCCAGGATAGAAAGTACAGGTGCATTGTCCAAGGGGGCATAGGAAGTGGAGCAATGGCAGTTCAAGGTGGACAGGGTGACAGAGTGGTATCACAGGTGCATTGTCCAATGGCGCATAGGAAGGGGAGCAATGGCAGTTCAAAGTGGACAGGGTGACAGAGTGGGACAGAAGGGTGACAATCAGGAGAGTCATATTTCCTGGCAGGGGTCTTGGCAATAGTCTCTGACTTCTGCCTGGATCGCAGGGACCGTTTGCGGCGTGGTTCTCCTTCTGCAGGGGGTGGGGTGCTGCTGGCCTGTTGTTCCTGTGGCAGGGCCTCCTGTCCACTAGCGGCAGCGGAGGTGGAAGGCTGTTCATTGGTTTGGCTAGTGTCAGGAGCCCGGTGGTGTGCCACTGCCTCCCTCATGGTGTTGGCCAAATCTGCAAGCACCCCTGCAATGGTGACCAGGGTGGGGTTGATGTCCTTCAAGACCTCCCTCATCCACAGGTACTGTCCCTCTGCAGACACTGGGTCTCCTGCAACTTGTTGAGTATCTGACCCATCGTCTCCTGGGAATGGTTGTATGCTCCCAGGATGTTGGTGAGTGCCTCCTGTAGAGTCGGTTCACTGGGCCTGTCCTTCCCCTGTCGCACAGCACTCCTCCCAGCTTCCCTGTTGAACTGTGCCTCTGTTCTCTGAACTGTGTGCCCACTGACCCCAGGTCCCTGATCGTCCTGTGTTTGTGGGGTGTCCTGGGGTCCCTGCAGTGGTGGACACACTGCTTATTGACATGCCCTGGGGACAGAGGTATGGGCCCGCTGGGTGGGTAATGTGCTGGTGTTTCCTGAGGGAAGAGGCCCTGTGGTGGTATGGGACTTTGCCTGGGTTACTGACTGTCCAGAGATCCCCGATGGGCCAGGTTGGTCATCTAGATCCAGGCTTCTAGATCTGCTGTCTTCACTGTGGGCCTCTTCTGGGGGTGGACTGGATGTTGCTGGCACCTCCTCTACGGTGACGTTGGGTGGAGGACCTGTGGGGATGTAAATGCAGTGTTATTGTTTCTGTGTGTGTCATCTTGTGCATGGGTGTGTTGCCCTCTATGGTTGTTATTTCCCTGCCAGCTTTGCCTTTTGTGAGTAGTTATTTTGTGGGCTAGGTGATTCTCTCTAATGTGCATGCTTTAGTGATAGGTGTCCATGTAGGTCTGTGATGGGGGGTCCGTACATTGGTGTTACATGCAGGGCTTGGTATTGGGATGGGTGGGTTCTGATGGTGTGGTATGTGGGAGGTGGTGAAGTAATGAGAGTGAGGGTAAGGGTGGGGGTATGTGATGGCATGCAGGTGGGGGGTTATAGTAGTAAAGAGTTGACTTACCAGAGTCCAGTCCTCCTCCTACTCCTGCCAGGCCTGCAGAATGCATGATTGCCAAGACTTGCTCCTCCCATGTTGTTAGTTGTGGGGGAGGAGGTGGGGATCCACCGCCAGTCCTCTGTACAGTCATTTGGTGTCTTGCTGCTGTGGAACGCACCTTCCCACGTAGGTCGTTACACCTCTTCCTGATGTCACCCCTTGTTCTGGGGTGCTGTCCCACAGCATTGACCCTGTCCACGTTTCCCTGCCATAACTCCATCTTCCTAGCAATGGACGTCTGCTGCACCTGTGATCCAAATAGCTGTGGCTCTACCCGAATGATTTCCTCCACCATTACCCTTAGCTCCTCCTCAGAGAACCTGGGGTGTCGCTGCGGTGCCATGGGTGTAGTGTGAGTGGTGTGGGTGAGGGTGTGTGTGATGTAGGGTGCATGGATACTGTATAGGTGATGGTGGTGTGTGTCTGTGGTCTTGTCTGTGGTCTTGCTATCTCTCTTGTGGCACTTGTTTGTATTAGTAAAGGGTTGTGGGTAGTGTGGGTGTGTGTTTTATAGTGGTGTGAGTGCGTGGATGTGTGTCAGGTGTGTGTAGTTTGAATTGTCAAATGTGGTGCTGTTTTGTATGTGTGTGTGTATTTTGATCGGTGATTCATGGGTCATAATGCTGTCGGCGTTGTTTTGTTGGCGTAACGGTGTGGGTTTTGCTACCACCAGTTTATCACTGACCTTTGGTCTGGCGGACTTGGGTGTGTGGCTTTATAGTGACGGATTGCTATGTGTGGGTCATAATATGGGTGGCGGTAATCCACTGCGGCGGCAGTATGATGGCGGCAGTCAGCATGGCAGTAAGCGGAACTTACCGCCAATGTCATAATGAGGGCCGTTATCCCAACATTTGGAGAGACATGAAAGATATTTGCATCTGACAATGGGTACTTCATGTGGTCTGATAAATGGTACTAGTTAGATCTTTTATCATTGGCGCCAATAGAGGAAATAGTCATGACGACTTGGTTTCAGCATCTGACCAGATGTAGGCATTTGCAGGATGCTCAATTTGAGAGCATGGACTTACTCTTCTGCTTTACTTTTGTCCAAGGTGACAATGGAATGTTGATTGATTCTGAACCGCTGGCCTGTCTTTTCAGTCCAAAATAGAAAAAGCTCCAGGACATTTTTCCGCTAGTGTAATAATGTGATTTCCTGTCATGATTAGTTCCCATAAACAGGTACGTTCATATCCCAATTGATAAGAATGATCAACAAATATTTTATGCTTAGTGGTGCAAAAATATAATTTCTAATGTGTTCTACTCCCCTGTTGTCCTCTTCTCTGAAATATTGATAGTGAGTTTTGGTGAAATCTCAGACTCCAGAATTGACATCTTCTACTACCACTATATATCAAATTCACTCCTATGTAGAGAACTGGTTATCCAAAAACTCACTTGGGAAGGAGAAGATAAAGGATGTCTGCGCTGCTCACAGCCACTGAGGCTGAAAATGGCTCTCACTTCTCTTCTGCATCTGCTCCATCAGGTTCTGCAATATCCAGCCTGTTGATGTGGCTAAGAAGTGAAAACCAACGAGAGGCAACTGTGTTTATGGTGTCTTGGGCCAGAATGTTCAGCCACCCCAGGTTTTTAATCAACCATGAAAACTCGAATTTTTAGTGTGTAATCAGCACAGGAACTGGACTTCATTTTCAGATGAGGAACATGATGCTTGTCTCTCCCTTAGTGTGCAATGATAACTGTTTCTGAGATGCTTGAAGAAGTTGATGCATCTTTGCAAATGCTTTGGGACAATGAAATAAGACAGTGAGGACTAGGGCTGGTGAGGGACTACGAACAAAGACAGCGAGGACTAGGGCTGGTGGCTCATCAAGGACATAGTTCACTAATTCAAATTTTGGAACTTGCAGCAGTCCCTTTCAGTAAGAAAAAAAAACAGGTTAATTTGAGCTGGTGGTTGCTGGTAAGGACACTGGCACTCATTTTTGGGCACTGGCACTTATTTTTTTGCATTAGACATTTACAAGAAGAAGACAGGGAAAACACAAAATGAAAGGCAGAGGAAGAGAAATATGGAAAACTCCTCACAAAGGGAGAAAATAGGAACTTGCAAGAGTGAGTTATGGTGGGCATAGCATTCAGTGCATGGACATCCGATTTCACTAGCCTTGGGCATCTGAACAGAGTTTTTGGCACCGACTGGATAGCAGCCAGGCTGTCAGCCGCTATGTCTTTGATCGAAAGTGTTCCTGATCACAGACATTAGGGGATATATTTAAGAGCCTGTAGCGCTGCCCTGTGCCACATTAGCATCATGTTTTTATGCTAATGTGGCCAGATTTACAAAGTGGTGCAATGCTGCGCCTGTAATGTAGTGCCCCTTTTCTTAAATCTGGCCCCTAGGTTTCTTTAGCACTCCGAATTGGGGTGTGAGAAGAGGGTCACCTTTTCAGTATAAGGCAGTGGGTCAGATGTCATGCTTGCAGAGGCTAATACATTTTCCCTCATTGCTAATATTTATTGGGTTCTGGCAAGAATCGGATAGCCAAGAACCAGACAAGATGAGGCAAGAATTAAGTTGGTTGCACAAACTTGCACTAAAGGGTCTTGCTGGCCACTGAAAATTCAAATGACAACTGCCCCAATGAATAAACCTTTGAAACCTGACTACATTGGTTTGAAAAACCTCCTCTCCATTAAGGATAGTTCAAGGAGGGGTCTGGGGTTTGAGCATGAGTGATGTGCAAACAGCAGGTTGGGAAACTTTCTCAATGGTATAGTTTTAAGTATCTCATAGAAACATTGTTACTGGTGTGTGTAAACTGTTTAGACGGCTTTTTCTTGAGACCTTGCAGGAACATTTGGGCTTGGATTGACAAGCTCAACTCAGTGCATGTCATACAGACCTTTTACGGATCCTTGGGAATTGCTGTTCACAAGTGATGCTCGTGTGGCAAAAAAATTGGTGAAGCATTTCACAGGCTACATTACTGGTGCAACAACGATGATGTTCAATTTCTAATCTTGAAAAGTCGTTTGTTTACAAGCTTCTTCATGACTGAAAAATATGTCGTCTTTGTAGAACTTCACCTGATGGTTACGTTTTTTTGTTGTTGTAAATGTTTTAGTGAAAAATTGTACAGGAAGCGTTTTGAGGGGGAATATTAAAGCCAGAAAGGGTTTTTTCTGTTTTTTTTCAATAGAAATATTCTTTGGATGTCAATTTCACTTCAAGAAAGATAAATTATTAAGGACTGCAATGGAAATTTCCACACTCGTTTTTTGTTGGTACTCTTCACTTCAAGCAAGGTGAATATTGTTGTTTAGGAACCATTCTATCGCTTGTTGAACTGGCATTTTAGGCAATAGGCAAATAGATTGTTAAGTAATTAAATGTAAGCTTTTACCGAAATGCCACAAAGCCTAAACACGCTGATTGATAAAATAAATACTTTTTAGATGAGAAATCTCTAGTTTAGACTTAATAGTTTAAATCCAGTGGTGAGCCTTTTGGTGCATATACAAAAGCACCAAAAACAACAATGTAGTTAAGAAATAAATAAAAATTCCCTGTCAGATAAATGAAGAAAATCAGATGTCGTTTTCGAATGTCATAACGACTGTAAACTGTGCAAAAGAAAAGAGAAAAAGTTTAATATTTTCTGCACAGTGGACAGGACCTAGCCGACGCTCGAGGCAGGTTTACAATAGTCCGCAGACGAGTATTAACTTGTGGTTGATCAAACTCAAAGGTTTTGCTTTGGTTTTTTTAAAAATCTTTGGAGGATGGAAATTTGCAGTGAGGGAACGCTGGAAGCTATAGCTGGGAAACGCAACACCATGTCAAATGTGTCTATAAGTCAAGTAGCTCTTTCAACTTTTCACCAAAAAGCTCAAGGTACGAACAATCTCTAAAATGTAATTGTTAAAGTGAGTTCTCTTTTGGCTAAGCACTTTTCTTCAGGTACTCTAGAGATGAAACTGACTTTAAAACACGCAGTTTTAAAAAGTTGTGTAATTTCATTTTCCCAACTACAAAAGTCTTGAACGTTTTATGACTGACTTTGCAGGCACCAGTGAACAGGTTAATATTGTAAATGTTCATATTGGTTTACAGAAAACCATATAACACTTACATAATATTTATGGCAATGTAAACAATACAGAATAAATGTCATTTACCACAAATATAAAACGATTCACGTTAGTCAAAGCGTTACATTTATATAAAAAAAACACTACTAAGTTTGGAATTTTAAAAATCCAATTATTCCAAGCTTAATGTTACACAGCTGATTCCACTAGGTCAAAACCAAGTCAAAAACAATTATTCGTGGACTGTGCAAATGAGCCACTGATTTGCAGTGAATTAAAATGTGTGCAAGATATTTATACAAAAATTACTATAACAATTAAGCGCAGTGTTAGAATTTTACCTAAACATGCTAGCCAGTGGAAAAAAGGTATTTAGACAGAAAATCGGAAAACATATCATGGTCCAAAATATTGCATCAAGAATATCAAAGACAAAAATATTGTGAAGGTTAAGTTTCTATAAGTAAACAACGTTTTACTATATATAACTCCACATATGTATACCTTGGTGATATTACCTACTGGTGGTCCTAGTTTCCATATGAAAAGCGTTTTTTGTTTTGCCAATAACTTTGGGACCATTTGATGAATCTTCACAAAATTTTCAAAGCTAATATGACAGTCGGTTCAACTGCTGTCTTGGACGTTTTAGTGTGATTCGTCAAGCGGGGGTTGAGAAAAAGGGGGTCCTAAAACACATTTTCCCAATGCATTTTCCCATAAGATCTTCAGACACAACCACAGCCCGAACCGCTGAACGAACGACACCAAATTTGGCAGAAAGCTAGATCTGGGGACACAGATTATGCTTTTTGGGATTTAGTGCAAATCCACTCAGTCGTTTTAGAGATATTAAATGACAAAAAAAATATAGCTATATAGGGACTCCGAGGCTCTGTGGATCCAGGAGATCTGATTACTATAACTTGCCCTCACCATGCACTGATAAATACCCCACATATTACAACACTCATGACACCTTCAATGACATCATTGATAATATCAATGTAACATTTCCAGTAAAATTATTGAGAAGAAAACTGCGCATGGCAATGGCGAGAGTTATAGTTACCGTAGAGCATGAGTTATAGCTACTTGAAATAGCCTTCACAATAACTGCTGTATTTCTGTGGTTTTGTGCAAATACATTCATAACCTAACTATAACATCCCTGAAACCTTTGGGTTTTTAAGTGACTATCTATGTTTTTTTAAATTCTATTTCTTAACTATAACGTCCCTGTGACCTTTTGTTTTTTAGTAAATTTTTATGTTATTTGATGTGAAGTAATTTTAATTTCTATACGTTAATCCAACCACTGCCGTGCACGGCCTTCAGCAGCCAACCCCCTATTAGCATCTGGCTGTGCATGGCGGGAGTTGGGTGCAGGGCCTGTCTCCCTGGGTGTGAGAAGCGGAGTGAGAGGGAGTCTCTGGGTGTGAGAATGGGTGCAGCAGTTTCTGTCTGGGTGTGAGAGTGGGTGTGAGAGGGTCTATGTGGATGTGAGAGTGGGTGTGAGAGTGTCTGGGTGTGAGAGCAGATAGGGGAGGGAGCCTCTAGGTGTGAAAGTGGGTGAAAGAGTGTCTCTGTGAGTGGGTGTGTGAGAGTCTGAGTGGGTCTGTGAGTGGGTGTGTGAATGTCTGAGTGGGTCTGTGAGTGGATGTATGATTGTCTAAGTGTGTCTCTGACTATGTGCATTAGTGTCTAGTGGGTCTGTGAGTAAGTGCATCAGTGTCTGAGTGGGTCTGTGAGTGGGTGCAAGAGTGTCTGAGTGGGACTGTGAGTGAGTGTGTGAGTGTCTGTGTGGGTGTGTTAGCAGCTGTGGGAATGATTCAGCCACATAGGAACCTCCCTGCCCTTTTATCCAACAAGAGTCCACAGTTTTTCACAAAATATCTGCCCAGGTCAAGTTCTTTCTGACTCCTTGGGTAAATGTCCAGTGTGTATTCTACAGTACATGCACATTGTTGCCCAAAAGGAAATGTCTCTAGTGACCTTGTGTACATTTGGCAATGTGATTGTGATTCATGCGTGTTTCTCCAAAATTCTGTAATAACATGAATCCTCTTATGGAGTGGCCAACAAGACTACAAAGATGTAAATCTCCACCAAACCAGAGTCCTTCCTCTTCGGTATATGATGTAATTGTTTGTTGGTTTTGTGGAGATATCCACATATCATTTCGTATTGGGGGAGAGGGGCTGTGTGGCTCTCCTCCATCAGTGGATCTTGTCTCCGGGACCCAGCCATATCATCTGGATCTCAGGGAGCCAGCATTGCTGTCGTAGCCAGGAAGCTGCTAAATGTACAGCTCCCTGTCTGTGAGAGCAATCCTTTCATCTGCTTCCCTGCCCACATCTCTGCAGGCAGAAAAACAAGAAAACCCAGCTCCCAGCAAACAAGAGCTGTTTGAAAGCTCTCACTTGCTGGGAGCGAAGTTGTGTTTGCTATCCTCGCGCCCTCACCATGCACTACTAATTACCTGAGAAATTACATCACTCATGACATCGTCTTTGACATTATTAATAACATCACTGTAACATTTTTAGTTAAATTATTGATGAGAAAACTGCGCATGGCAAGGGCGCCAGTTATAGTTACCTTATGGCACTAGTTATATTTACTTGAAATAACTATAACAGCTGTATTTCTATGGTTTTGAGCATGTAAAATCCGAACCTAACCATAACGTTACTGTAACCTTTGTTTTTTAGTAATTTTCTGTTCACTGGTTTTTCACATATGCCTTATTTGTTATTGCAGGAAGCCACTGCATGATGGACCCTTTTCTTCATTTATCTTAATTTTGGTTTGTTCCTCTCTGTCTTTTTGTGCTCTGAGACCATGACACGTGCTGACAGATAAGGCCCCATTAGGCTGTACATTTTAATGTCCTGTGTCGCAGCACTATATAGGGTACATGGTCTACGACCTCCCCAGCCAAGACACGTATTTCCACAACCGCATTACACAGATATTCTCTTGAGCCTTTGATGCATTGCTTTCCATTTGTGTATTCTAGTGGAATTTCCATGCTATATTTCATTTTCTCATGACATTCTGGGAGTGGATTTGTCCGTACTGTTTATCCCGATTGTTCAGCCTACAAGTGTTAGCTCTTATATATTGTGTCCTGTGCTGCAACAGTTTATGTAGGGTACATTGTAAAGCATGAGATATGTAATTCCATTATTGCACTATGCGGACAATTTACGTTTGCCATGACTACTAACAGCAGTCCATGTTTTCCCATGGATTTGCATTAAGGAGTAGATCTCATTTGGTTTCATTTATTAGTGTACTTGATTTATGCAGCTTGCAGGTGCTTGTTCACATATCCATTGCTGCCACACTAGTTACTTTACTGAGCGTTTTTGGCCTCCTGGCCTCTAAACCTACAGCTACGCCATATACCTGGCTTAGGCAATAGCCCGTCAAGTAATTTTGTAGAGTCCACCTTTATGCAGAAATGGCAGAAGTGCAGTATTTGTAGACTGGACATGGTGTTCCATGCAGATGCACATTTTTTCATTATGATTTTATATTTCCACCTTGCTGTTTTTCATTTTACCATTCTGACTATATACTTTTACCGTATGTTGCTCACTTCTGGCATGTAATTTTGTACAGCTGTACTAATCTCAAGAATGAGTACATTTTCAAGATGGCCGTTTTTGTCTTTTTAATCAGCACAAAAGTCCTTTGTTACTTTCTATTCGTTTTGTGTTTATATTCGCTTGATGCATGGTGGGAGTTCATGTGATCAAGCCCGCATGTTGGGTGAAACACGTAATGAACTGGAAGAAGTAAACTCTTTCACTGCAACCCTGAATGAGCATTTGATTTTTGATTTTCTGTGTCGATAAATATATATATATATTTTTGATAAACAATTTTTTACGACGTACACAGTGCCATGTGCCATGGTTGGCCATAAAACCACACTGATCCGGATGGATCAGCGCTGGCAGGACCCTCTTCAGGCGCAATGCAAGAATTGTGTCAAAAACCTTCACCTCACTGTTGATAAGAGAGACTGGTGTATAGTCTGCGCAACGTTGTGACAGCGGTTGCGTTTTGGAGAGCACCACGATAGTGGCCATATCCGTTCCCTCTGAAAAGGAGCCCAGTCGGTCCACTTCACCGTATAAGGCCCTGAGATGTGGCGTTAATTCTTCCAGAAATATTTTATAGTATTCCGACGGAAACCTGTCAGGTCTGGGGGTTTTGCCAGTTCCCAGTGAAGAAATCACCTCATTGATTTCCTCAATCGTTATGGGATCATCAAGGGCTACTGCCTCTGCATGGGGCAGCATAGGAAGGGGAACATCCATTAAGAATTGACAAGCGTATTTCTGATCAAACAAGGAAGAGGCCCTGTAGAGTACCTCATAGTAGGATGAAAATTCGTCCTCCACATCTTGCAGCTTATATATATATATTCAAGGTACATAGATGTAGAGTTAAGAATGATAAATGTATACTTACCTTTTTACACTTATCTTCTCAAGATTAGGGCCTTGATATATTTGGCACGCTATTCAATCCACACAATATTTTTGCTTCTGATACTCTGTCAGTGATCTTTGAAAACATTCACTCATATATTATGTATTCTAACAGTTTTTTTTCATTTTCCTGCAGCAGGAAAAACAACCCACAACACTTTTAAATTCAGCATTCAAATGCATCAGAAGATTATAACTTCACACCAGATAACTTTCAGATAATTAACAATTCAATTGCAGAGGTGCTCCTCACAACTCCAGTTCAGGTTATATATATCAGTCTTGTCAATGCCTCTGTTATGTGGAGAGGGGTAGATAGTCTAAGATCAAAAGTTCATTGAACAGTGTAGAAAAGGATAACCCGTTCCTCATTTTAATGTTCTAGTAGACAGAGTCTGTTTTCTGATTCAGGAGGCTCATGAGATAAGTCTACTAACTGATCATCTGAATGTGTTATTAACTGACAGACAGCAAGTCTGTGGTGAGGGGTTGGGGTCCACTTTAAGTGGGAGTTCTTTGAGAATATGTGACTACCTCCCCAATGCCCAGACTATGACACTACTAATGGTTCATGACAGCTGATTCTAGAGATATATTAGAGGCATTTTACAAAATTTTCCAAGGGGGAATACTTCCTGACTCTTACTGGTGAACTACAATTGCAATTTATCACTGGAATGTCTCATACCTAGAATATATGTTGTATGTCTCTGTGACTACTTAGGAGCATGTGAGGCGGGATTGCCAGGATGTGGTTCCTGTCTATATGTCTGAAACATCAAAGACTGTAAAGTGCTTACTACAGTTATAGGTGGCCAGAGTTAGCTATCTCTCCTGTCCAGCATGCCCTCCTCAATTTCTTCTCCCTTCCTCTTGAATTAATAGTGAACCCAACGCTCAGCCTGGTGTTCAGTATTCATTGCCTGGAAAGACCCTTGGTGCTATGGTTGAAACTATCAATCAAGTGCAGCAGCATGTTAAGGTGTGATGCTAGAGAAACTAAACTTGGCTTGGTGGATCAGCCATTGGGTTTCTCTAATAGAGAGAAATGGGATATCATCTGAATCAATGTGCTAGTACTGCCACAGACACTGTCTAACTGCAATACATAGGAGCAAAAGTGACAGTTCACCTTCTAAGGGTTTCCATGGTACTATGGCCAACGGAAAGAAACGCACTGTGTTTGGATCAAACTTTGAATTCACTTGGGCATTTTGAAATGCCAATGTCCCCAGGATGCAAGTGGATATCTCTTGAAATACAAAGCTTATCTTTTGACTTTAAGAAGCTTTTTCCACCAGTGTTAATAAAAGAGAGGACCAGAGCCTGATTTCATGGCTGTCTTCCAATATGGAATTAGGATCAAGTTAGGACTTTGTAGGCACTGTAGCCAAATTAGGAGCCTGTAGCCTCTCCAGAGCTCTGCCAACCCACCCCTTAAGATACTCGCCACCACCCAACTTCCCTCTAAATACCAGTTCCAGATGGTTCCCCGGGTTCTTCCTCTGCCTTTCCCCATGGGGCCTGTTAACTGATCTGGCACGCTTGTAGCTTGGCTTTCCCTGTGCCCATTGAGCTTTTTCTCATACATTAGCAAATCCAAACCACTCCATGATCAATATTCATGTGCAGAAGTTCTTAGTGACCATGGGTTAATGGAGTTTCATACATTTATATTTGAACCAAAGCAATAGAGCCAGACAATACAGAGTGTGGGATACACTCCCCCATTGACAGCCATTGACTCATTTTGTGCAAACATCAGTGGGAAATTGCTCTCTACCTGTACACCTCCATGCTTTCCGAATCTCTAATGAGTTAAAATAGAGCGCCCCCCATTTGTGCGACTGTTCTATTAAAGCTGGTTTATGGAAGAAAAGATGTGAATTGATATTTGTAAAGGCTGGTGACAGTGTCGAGCAAATGTAGTGGCTATAATGAGAAGTTGTGGGCAGACTCCTGAGACTATTAAGGAATGTTGGAGTCTGCAGAATACAGCAGCAGCAAGCAACAACATCACTGAACTATTAAGTGAGAAAACACAACTTCTACATACTCCAGTAATGACATCACAACTAAGTGTGAGAATGGCCATTGTGAGATTTTGCAATCTGCTTTACTTAAACTCAGGGTTGTAGCTTCAGGGGAGTGTTTTGTGTGTGACACGCCACCAAATAAAGCATTCTCTGCTTTGTTGTTGGGTCTGGGCGCTCTGAGTTATGTCTGTCATCACTGTGTTGGTTTTTGTCTTTATGAGCCAATGAAAGTGAGCGTCAATGTAAACTGGAGCAAGAGAGACAGACAGATAGACAGAGATGCCCATCTCTTGGCTTATTTTAAAAATGCGAAACCAGGTAACCTGAAATCAATACCGGTTTCCCTGCTTGTCCTAATTGTGTCATGCTAGACAAATATTTAATTTCACAGTCCCTCCTTTTTCTTTATTACAACATATGAGTGCACATTTAAATACATTAATTCAGGATGTGTGCTGTACAAGCACCTCCTATATTTGATTTAGTAGATTGTAATGGTGTTCCATATGAAATAAGAGTCTTTAGGGATTACAGCAATACTGATTTGCCTCTTAGTTCACTAATGGAGGCGACCAACGGGTGTTTCCAAAAAATATCTGTTTATGCATTGATATAATCTGATGCACCAAGATGAATGCTTCCACATGTTAAAAAAAACTACACTTTTTTAATTTTAAGGAGATTGTATCACATTTTTACATTCTATTTGTTGCACAATATCTATGGCAAGCCCTTTTCAGGAGCAGCTTGTGCACAGACACTTAAAGCTAAGCCAGACCCATAGCTCAGCTGGCCCTATTACTTTGGTGACACGCTCTCCTCAATTGCGACTCTGGCTTAGTACATGGGGCCATTAGTCATGTGATAAAATGATTTGTGAAAGGCGAAGACTAGAAATATGAAGACCTGCCTACATGTACTGATTTGACAACTCTATCATGAGGGCTTCTTGTAGCAGAGATGAAGAAGAGTGCATGCATTGAAAATACATTTATAATAAGTGTTCTTTGGGCAGGGACTCCAGGCCATTGTGCTATACAAGACCATAGTTCTGAGTTCCCAGGGAGAGCTACCAGGTCCACGTGGGATGAGCAAGGGTGTAGCTTCAGTGGGGGTGTTTGGGGTGTGATTCACCTCAAATGAAATACATTCTTGACTTGATAGAGCATGGCAAATACTGTGCCCCAAGTATTGCAGTAGTCTACTGTGGGAACCATCCCAAA
The DNA here is from genome assembly GCF_031143425.1 of Pleurodeles waltl. Taxonomy (NCBI): domain Eukaryota; kingdom Metazoa; phylum Chordata; class Amphibia; order Caudata; family Salamandridae; genus Pleurodeles; species Pleurodeles waltl. The sequence goes on from NC_090437.1 coordinate 994,951,425, forward strand.
TGGCAAGCTCATAGTGAGAATTCTATTTTTATCCTGAGGTCCCATATGGGGAAAAACTGCTTCCAGTGCATTTAATTTTTTGAGCTAACCAAGTTGGAATTTCTTCTCGTTTGGTGGGTACTTTACCCATGATCGAATGTACAGTCTCAGGGTTAATGCCTGGTGTCACTGCATGTGGTTGCACTGGGGCAGCTTGTACTGGACTAGTATTAAATGTATGCATTATGACTGTACTAACAGTCTGTATATTGCTGTCAGCTCAACATATAAGCTGCGAGCCTCTGCTCACGCAAGGTGACTGCATCCGGATGCAGTGTAGATGTGGCCAATAAAGGCCAGGTAGGGCCATCATTGCTCAGAGGACCTCACCTAACATCTTTGTGTGTGGTAGGACACCATAAAGTCAGTTATTGTGGTCTTGAAAGCATAGAGGTATCTATAAGTATTCATAAGCTCTGCATTGTGCAGGTATGTTAGCAGGCGTGTAATAATGAAATGTATTAGTGTTCCTATCAACTGCTGGAAAGGTGACCCAAGAGTAGAATATTTCTGTTCCGTAGGCCGGATGAGCTGCAACTAGAAATGTTACAGGACGCTCCCCCTCTGGGCTGTAAGGCCATTAGCTAGGAAGTGAGCAGTGAGGGGAGGTCACATGTTTACTGTAATTGCTACCCATTGTGGGTTCGCCATGGTAAATATACCTGTTCAGAGATAAGGACACGAAATGGGGATCGATCCTTTTAAGGTTCAAGCTTGCACAACCTACAGCATTGGATACGTGCTACCTACCTAGCCTACACAGTATTGCGGTGCCTTTAGCACGTAGTGAGACAGAGATACTTAGGAGGATCTGAAAATCTGTGCCTGACCAAACGCTGGTGAAGCCATGCCGTTTGGGCTCTCATTAGCCTAATGAGGCTTCTGGATTTGGTTGGCAGCATCACCTGAACTGTGGGGAACTGAGTCCAATCCCACACCATGTGACAACTGTCGGCCTAATCCATTTCCAGTCAACTAGCAGTGCCTCACCTCCCCCCACAAGCAGGGATTATTTGTGTCAACTGGGCGCGTGACAAGATGACTTCTCAGAAAAATCGTGTTGGATTGCATCTCTCAGTTATATTAGTCTCACACATGCAAAGACAAATAGGTTCAGAAAATGGTTCAATAAGATTTATTGAATCAGCTGTGTCTTAGATAAAATGGCATAAAGTGCAATAATTAGAATGAAGAAACATACAAGAAGCAAAATGGTGACAAGGAAAGTGAAACACAGGAAAAGTTGCACCATACTGTCAATATGCACGATATAGGCAATTTCTACCTAAGCTCTGTTAGAGCACAGCAGGATAAACCCTAATTTGCCCTTCAGGATTCCCCCCTGGGAAGAGATCATACCTGAGTATGACATTAACAAGGAAGCCTGTTGTCTATAGAAAGACCATCCCCATGTAGGCCAGGAAACCAGTGGTCTCAGCAAGCAGCTCTAACGAAGTCAGAAAGCATGGGGTTGTGGTCATCTGGCTGGAACCTCCCTCTAACGTGCATTAGACAGGGGAATGTTTTATAATAAAACAGCTGATGTTCTGAGAAATGTCCCTACCTAAGAATACGTGTGATTCTGTGAACGTTAGAGATGCAGTGTAACACTTGTACCGACAATCCTATCTCGCTGTAGCCTTGAGTAAAGCACAAAGTGAAAATAATGTTGTGCTAAGAAATGTAATGCTTTCCTAGGCGAAAGGACAACTAGATATAGAAAAGAAAACACCACAATGAATGTGGCCGATTTTAAAATAATAAAATGAAGCAGAATAAAATGTTACTAGGCTAAAGGGTACAAGCAGCAGGCCTAGTTGCTAAAATAATGTGCCCAGAGACATCACAAAATGGCTATACAACAGTGGTTGGGTCTGAGAGCAAAGATGTTAAACATTATACTATTGCACTGTATAGCCTACCAGCAAATGATGCTGCTGAGAAAGTATGCTGAAACAAGAGATACAATCTGTTTGACATGTGGTGTCGATGTTGTGGATTTTATAAAATAAAAGGTGGGGCTTGCTGAGCCTGCAATCATGTTGGGTCAAGAGAATTAACATTTTAGTTTGAAATACCTTGTTCAATTCAGTATTTAATCTCATGTAAGTTGCTTTAGATGCTGGTAGAGGTACAGTTCGACAGGTGAGAAATGTTCCAGTCCTGTGGGACTCAGTTTTTTACAGTTTCAGGTAGTGATTTAAAAGAGCACAGCTGAATTTCTTCAGCTCAATATTAAACAAAAATACACTAGGCACTTAAATGCCAATCTGCCAATGTCAATTTTCTACAGTTGTCTGCCAGGCAGTTTATGGTCATAGGTTTGAAAGACATCAACATATCTCCCAGCATCAAAACTGCCTAAAGTGTAGCTTACACCTCTCAGAATGTATATATATATATATATATATATATATATATATATAAGTTTCGGCATGCTTGGCAAAGCCGGGGCTAAGAAAAAGGGGGGAGTTCCTAAACATATTTTTCCCATGCAATGTCCCATATTGATTTTGAACATGACTACAGCTGAATCACAGAACGGAGTTATACCAAATTTGCCATAAAGCAAGATCTTGGTCAGGAAAGATCTCTTTTTGTGATTTGGTGAAAATCCGTTCAGTACTTTTGAAGTTATTAAAGAAAATGATTTATAGATATTTTGGGACATGGACGGCCTGCAAATCTGACTGATCTCATGGTGAGATGTGATTGACTGCCAGCACTTCAACCAAGAAGTGCTGGCAGCCATCCTGCGACTCCAATGCAGCTGAGTCTCAAGAAAGAACATTAAAAGAAAAAGACATGGGGGCAGGGCAAAATCCCTTGACTCCCTAGTTCTGGGGCCAAAAACATTTTTGAATTCACTGGGGATTCGCAGAGGTTTAACAAATTCACAGTAAAATTACAAAAAAACAAGCGTTGACACTTGTTTTTTGTATGTTTCTCAGGTGGGCCAGGTCCCGGGTGGATAATTGCTAGTATAATTGGGGGAGGGGAGTGCTGTTGCTCTGTTAGTGACTTCAGCTTTTGTTCTCCTTGTCTTGCAGATTGAGGTAAGGAAGAAAGCAGCCCAGGAGAGAAGCCTTGACGTCAGAGAAGCACCTGAACATCTATAACAAGTGCCAGGTATAACATGTAGAAAAAATGCAATGACAGCTCAACTATTTATTTCCCTTTCTTTCTGCTCCCGGCACGCTTCCATGCCCTCCTCTGCCTTCTCCCTCTCAGGTAATGATTTTCACTTCATCCTTTAAAGTGCAGGCTCCAAGCCGGCCAGCCTGAGTGCACCCTCAGAGGCTACCGAGCGGGATGCGGGGGCACACACTCTGTATGCACAGCGCAGGCTGTACCCCCTTGGCTAAAGTGCTGGCTACAGGTTCAAGCACCATTTCCAAGCATGTGATGTGTTTCCAAAAACATTGATAAAAACCCTTACTGGCCCATATTAAAAACTAGGAATACTCTGTAGGGCCGAATACCTACATGCATGTAAACATTTATTCTATAAGTTGTTTATAAATGCAGCTCCCAGTTTTCAGTTTATAGTCAGTGAGGTATAGATGTGAGAAGACAGTTTCCTAGGATTGTTTAGTGGGCGTTGTGTGATTTAGGACGTTTGTACTGGTCCTTAACAGCCTCCTGTTAAATGTACTGTAACTAGGAAAGAAATCAAATTGATGTGCACAAAGCACTACAGTCATCATAATCTGTTCATCCCAACGTAACCAAAAGACTAGTAATAGAAATATGTTTTACCATGCAGTATAACAGCACTGGATTTATTGACACTAGAAGGATGAATGACTGAATTTATCCAACCGGGAATCTGTCTCACCTGCATGCAGAAGCAGGCTTTGAAAGCTTGCCTCCCGGAGATGGTTTCTGGGGACTCGTTTAGAACATGTTGCTATTTTGGATGCAACCTCACCGGGACCACATAGCTTTGAGAGCTTGCAAAAAGTCTACAATTGGAAACGTGTTCCGGGTCAGATGTCCTGCTCATGTTGTTACAGATATGTATGGGTTGGTCATACCCCACTGGATGGCATCTGATACCCAAGCCTCAGGTCCCCAAAAATCAACAAAATGTATTGGGTATGTATGAGTAAGTGGGTTTGTGATTGATTGTACAGCTGAGTGAGTGGGTGTACGGGTCAGTGACTGGGTGTGTAAGTGACTGTATCGGTGTGTGAGTGGGTGAGTCAGTGACTTTATGGGTGACTGAGTGTGTGTATGCGTTGCTGTATGCATAATTGAGTGACTGTGTCAGTGACTGTATTGGGGAGAGAGTAAGTGGTTGTGTGAATAGCTGCATTAGTGAGCGCCTGCATAGGTGAGTGAGTGGGTGTGTGGGTGCCTGTACAAGTGAGTGAGTGGGTGTGTGAGTGCAAATACAAGTGTGGAATATATTTGTAGTTTTGTACCAGCTATAATAATAACCAAAATGTTTTTAATGTACTGTGTTTTGGTTACTGTAGTAAGTTAAGCATAATGAATTAATTGTAGTGAGTGCAATTCACAGTATCACTTATTTAAAGTGAAATACTGTGGAGTTATGGGTTTTTTGCACAATCTGTATGATTTGTTTTCTCCACTGTTCAGTGATGATCATACAGTACTCCGTGTATATGTACTAGTAGAAACACTGAGAACACGAAAGAGGAAAACTAAAATGTTTTAGTAAAATGTCATTTACTGCTACCGCATAAGCAATGTATACTGTATTGTTTCAGATCTCTTCTAAGAATAATACTAACATATTTATATTCTTTTTTTCAACAGCGTTAGGAGACATATGTCATAAAATCTATGAAGATAGCAGTAGTGGCAGAGAAATATTACTTTTAGACACTTATGGAGATGGTGTTCATCCATAGACAGTATTTCAGATGTCTTGCCAGCAGTTTGTTTTCTTGATACTGACCTATATGGTACCTGAAACACACACTTCGTCAGTCTCTCACACAACTGTACATACACCACTTATACATCCCATCACTCACTCATTCATTCATGTATTCACACAGATATGCTGTCACTCACTGACACATACAGCACTCATACAGTCATTAACTCAGCCATACATCACTGGAGCACTCACTCACCAATACATTAGTCATGCACTTACTAAGTCACATATAGACCCACTCATGCAGCCTTTCACTCACACATACAACTCATGCTCCCTCTCACTCACCCATACATCAACGTATGCACTCACCCATACAACCATTCACACATTACCTCACTCACACATAGAAGTAGTCACACACCCTCTCACTCACCCATACAGCAACTCATACACCCACTCACTTACCCATACAACCACTCATGCACTCCGTCACTCACCCATGCAGATACTCATGCACCCACTCACTCACTGATGAAACTACTCAGACACTGTAACACTCACTCAGGCAGACAGTAACTCATGCATCCAGTAACTCACCCATTCACACTCATGCTCGCAGATACCATTATACCCACTTATGCAACCCTTCACTCACCCATCAAAGCAATCATGCACCCTGTCCTTCACCCAAACAGCCACTCATGCATCATGTCACTCACTTATACAGCTACTCACGCACCCTATCACTCACCATGGACCCACTCATGCTCTCAGTTACTCACCCATGCAGTCGCTCATGTACTCATTCACCCATACAGCCACTCATGCAGTCCCTCACCCATACAACCATTCATGTACCCACCAACACACCCACACAGCCACTCATACACTCATTCACCCATACATCCTCCTATGCACCCTGGCACTCACCAATACACCAACTTATGCACTCAACTCACCCATACAACCATTTATGCACCCACTCAGTCACCCATACAACCTCTCACACACCTTCTCAGTCACCTATCCACCCACTCTTGCAGCCACTCACACACTCATAAAACCACCAGCACATACTGTCACTCACTTATACAGCCACTCATGCACGCACTCACCCACCCATGCAACCACTCATGCACTCGGTCACTCACCCATGCAGCCACTCATGCACCCACTCACTCACTGATGGAGCTACTCAGGCATTCTATCACTCAGCCAGATAGTAACTGCATCCATTCACTCAATTATTCACTACTCATGCTCTCCAAAACCCTTACATTCAGTTATGCACTCCCTCATTTAGCTATCAAAGCAGTCATGCACTGTGTCACTCATCCATGATTGACTCATGCACTCTGTCACTCACCTATACAGCTACTCAAGCACCCTATCAATCACTGTGGACCCACTCAGTCACTCACCCACAGAGTCACTCATGTAGTCATTCACCCATTCAGCCACTCATGCACCCACTCACTCACCCATAAACCCATTCATGCACTCACTCACACACCCACTCATTCACCCATACATACTCTTATTCACCCAGTCACTCACCTATACGCCCACTTATGCATTCACTCATGCATACAACCACTCGTGCACCTGCTTAAACACCCATACAACTACTCACTCACCCTCTCAGTCACCAATACACACACTTTTGCAGCCAGTCATGCACTCATAAAACCACCAATACATGCTATTGCTCACATATACAGCCAATCATGCACTGACTCACTCGCCCATATAGTCAGTCATGCACCCACTCACTTACTTAGAGAGCAACTCTGACATTCCATCACTCATCCAGATGGCCACTCATGCACCCATTCAGTCACCCATACAGTCAGTCATGCACTCAATTACCCATACACTCACTTATGCAGTCATGCACTCACTCATCGAAGCAGTCATGCACCCTGTCACTTACCCATACAGTGACTCTTGCACCCTCTCACTCATCTATAGAGCTTCTCACACACACTGTCACTCACCATGCACCCACTCTTGCAACTACTCACTCACCCATACAACTAGTCACACACCCTCTCACTCACCCATACACAACATATGCACTCACTCACTCATAGAGCCACCCATGCACCCAGCAACTCGTCCATACAAGCACTCATGCATTTCTTTTTTAAAGTGAAGATGTTTCTAAGAAGGACTGTTTTTTAAAACATTTTTTGTTTTTATTGTGGTTATTTTTTAGCTATTTTTAAGTTTTATGGGAATTTTCTTTACTATTTGTGAAAAAATGTAACATCATTTGGAACAGCAAGCACTGAAAAAAAAACACAAATTGTGCAACAGCTCCAAAAAATTACAATTTATGTGCATTATTGGTCTGCACTAGAGTAAGCACAGCTTGTTCACCTACACTCCACTTTTTGCATTTTAGGCAAAAATACCAACTTTGCTGAACTCCAGAATGACAGTTGGCACTCCTGAAACCAGCCCTCCTGCAGATGATGTTCCTGGTTGTGGATTGGTGGCACTAGAGGTTCCTTGTTCCAATTCGAACTGTTGCATCTCAGCTATAGCAAGACAAGTAGAGTGGATGGTACTCAAATGTTTGCACATGCTTGAAGAACCACATTAATATTTTGTATCATACCCTCGTAACAGTACCTTTCTGGGGAGTGTGCATGTCACTTTGTATGCATTCAACTTCGTCTCGCCTTCTTGGATGGTGAAATATTCCCATACTATGCTTTCCTTCCTCCTCTCAGGAACTGGTTCTTCTTCCTCCACAACATTTACTTCCTTCTCTTGCAGGTGTCCTGCCAAAGATGTCATGCTTTCGAAATGAAAAATGTAGCAAACACCAACCAAAATTCAAAATGATAAGTTGGGAGAGACAAGCGTGGAAGGTCACAGCCACTCCCAAAGCAAAGAAGAATGGATGGGACCTTTCTGTATGGAAGACTGAAAGGTATTTAACCAATAAAATCAATTTTTTCCCGGGTCACGTGGGATGCGCAACACCATCGCGTCTCCATCGAGTATTTCTTCTCTACAATTTCTTTTTGTTTTATAGTAAACCTGTTCCTTTAATTTAAACATTCAAAGTGTCTCTATATGTTTTTTGCTACTCTTGAAAAACGCCAGAGTCATGTACCCTCTGTGATTCCGCAAATACATGGCGGCAAAATGTGCGATGACATTGCGACTCACAAAAAACTAGTAGAAAGACAATTATAATATATGCTATCTTTTGCTGTGGTACTTACTGAACAATATCACTAAACCTTTTACCTTAAAATAAATTTTAATAACTTCTATATATGTTTTCTATAAATATCTAAACCACACGGAAGTCGCGTACTGTTCACAAGGGTTCGTGTATGGTGCACAACTTCTACATTTTTTGTATAAAAAAAAAAATACACCATTTAATTAGTACAGCTACCTGACGCCCGCTATAATTTGTGCATGGTTGAGTCTTTATAGGGTGTTGGCTGTAGGGCCTGGTCACAAGACAGGCCCTACAGCCAAATATCGCTGCACACGGGCAAATCAATTTACGTTAAAAAACATAGAAATTCACTGAAAAACAAAGGTTACAGGGACATTATAGTTAGGAAATAGAATTTAAAAAAACTTAGAAATTCACTGAAAAAAAACAAACGTGTTACAGGGTCTTTATAGTTAGACTCACATTTGACACTCAGAAAACCATTGAAATTCAGCAGTTATAGTTACCTGGGCTAACTATAGTTTGTACCCCCGTAATGCACTGCTTATGACCTCGCATATTATATCACTCATGACATGGTCAGTGATATCACTCATGACATCACTGATTACATCTCAAATGACATCACTGATTACATCATACACAGAACCACTCACACACCCCAGTCACACCCCATACAAACTCTTGTACATCCACACACAGACAACTACTCATATACTCATTCACAGACCGGTAAAACTACTGACCACTCACACACACACACACACACACACAAACACATACAGTGAACCATACAGTCACTGACACAGCCACTCACTTACCAATTCAGTCACTTATACACCCATTTTGGTTATTATTATAACTGGGACAAAACTACAAACATATATATATAACACTTGCATTTTCCACATACGTTTGTGGATGTTACCATTGATAGGCCGAATGATGTCTTAAAGAATGATAACCAACATAGTGTGAATACCATATATTCAATTTCTTCTAGAAATTCTATGAAGATATTTCATCCGCACTTCATTTTTCGATATCCTTTTGTTGACATCACCTTTAATAGGCCAAATGATGTCTTACACAGTGATGGTCAACGTAGAGAGAAGATCACATAGTAATTTTCTTCAAGAAATCCTATAAAGACATTTCATCCACATTTCATTTTTGGATATCCCTTTGTTGACATCACCCCTGAAAGGCCGAATAACGTCTTAAACAGTGATGATCCAGGTAGAGAAAAGACCATATAGTCATTTTCTTCCAGAAATCCTATGAAGATATTTCATCCACACCTCATTTTTTAATATCCTTTTGTTGACATATGCCCAGATAGGACGAATAATGTCTTAAACAATGATGATCCATGTAGAGAGAAGACCATTTGGTAATTTTCTTCCAAAAATCCTAAGAAGACATTTCATCCACACTTCATTTTTGGATATCCTTTTGTTGACATCATCGCTGAGAGGCCAAATTATGTCTTAAACAGTGATGGTCCACGTAGAAAGAAGACCATATAGTCATTGTCTTCCAGAAATCCTATGAAGATATTTCATCCACACTTTATTTTTGGATATCCTTTTGTTGACATTAACCCTGATAGGCCGAATGATGTCTTAAAAAGTGATGATCCATGTGGAGAGAAAACTGTATTTTTTAGTAGAAATCTTTTGAACATATTTAATCTATATTTCAGTTTTTGACATCTTTTTCAAGACAGGACCCCTGGTAGGCTGAATGGTGTATTAAGCATTAATGTTCAACATAGAAGGCTGCATCTCATATATTTTTCAACAAACTCTTCTTAAAGCTTTGGCTGGAGAAATAATAGGTAAGAATTAGGAAGTTTGAAAGGTAGTTTTTGTTTGAATTGCAGACTGCTGTCATTGCACTCAGTCCATCCAGTTGGAGCCTTCAAATAGACAGTAAAATGTCCAGATGTAATATTAAGGCATTCATGGAAGATGATAGGCAAAGTACAGTAAGAAATTGATATCTGCCCAGCTTTAAAGTTTATAATATCTGTGTGCAATGTTATTCCATGTGCTTTGCATTGTTGAAGGATTGCTATAATGTATTTACCACTTATCCGTATAAGCAATGTAGACAATACATTTGATTTAGAACTTGGACAGGTCATATTTTGGTCCCTCTGTTTAAGACACACTTTTTAGAATCCAGCAGAGTTAAGTAGAGAAATTGCTCATTTTGGATTTCTGTGGTGGATAAGAAAAAACAATATTCACACTCATAGTTCCATGTATAACTCAGTCCTAATATTTCATCAATATTTACATCTTCTAAAACTCCAAGGATCACCATAATAATTTCCTATGCATCTTGTTGAACATTTAGAGTAAATACTACAGTTCCATTATATTTTCCTATGAGTTCTCGAATGCCTGAAGCAGACGGAATTACACTTCTGTCACGAGATAACATTGAAGAGAATAAAACAGTGCTGTGCACAATGTGTTTCATGGTTTTTCTTGAATTGCATTTACAACATGTGGAAGATGGAAGAGAACATTGAGTACAACGTTAGCATAGCAGTTTACCACATTAGTGTCATCCAACTGGAAGCCTACAATATCTTCATCATTTTCCTTTTTTTTCTTGACACCTTTTTGTTTAGCCTTGCTCTTCTGCAATTTCTGTTGATTCTGTTGTCAGTTTCTGCATAGGACATAATAGCCATTTTTCATAAACAGGATAGTTCCAAAATGAGGAGCATATTTACTTATTAATCTGTTGTGCTCTCTTACACAATTTGCATCAGCACTAAGCTTCGTCCCATCAAAATCAACCTGAAACAAACCAGACAATGTTCAAACTCATGACAATGCTACATAGAACACTCCTTCTTAAAATACTGTACTTCCAATATTAATAAATGCAGCATCTTAAACCTTGAGACTTGTGGATAGTTACAGCATATGCAAAACAGATTGGGAACTGTTTTTGCCAGACATATAAGTATTTTACAAACAAAAAGCATACAACACATTGCCCAATTTGCTTAACACCATCAACCTGATCAAACCTTATAGCTAAGAATTCAACTTCATTATGGTTAGGGTATTTAATGAAACAATTGACTAATTCTTATTCAACACTTAAATTACTTTTTAAAATTACTCCACAGTTTGTACAGACATGTAAACACTTCTCTAGTCCACGAGTCCTGGATATAGATTTGTCCAAGGAGTTCAATGTATTTTTCACTAAGTAACACAGTCACTCCTTGGTGTTTCATTTTTTGATAGCAGTCATTGTCAAAATGTCCTTATTCTCTAGTTTTATTTAATTATTCATTAAATGGGTACACTCTTGAAGGGTAAGCATTAAAGAGCTATAGATTTCCCTACTTTACAAAAGTTACACATTAGCTCTGCTGTTGTGCACTTACAGGAAAACAGTTTCCTAATAATCCAACTTTCCAACATATGTTTTCCCTTCTCTTTCAGAACTCCTATTCCAATGTCCTTTAGAATGTTTCCATATTCCATGTCAGAAGCTTAACACATATTTGTCACAAATTCCTTGCATTTGAAATACTGCCAAATGTTTACATTACCAATACTTCCCAAAGAGTTCTCAGTTTCTTCATGTGAAAGAGTTTTGAAAACAGACTGTCCTTTTACAGGAGTAATTTATAGGTCACCAAAAACAATTAAATGCTTTCTTCCAAACTGGATTTCGTATTCAGTTTTTAAAATCTGTTGCATTCTCAGGTGAACAAAGGCAAGCATTAGATTTAAAACCACGTTTACCTCATCAATAATTCAAAGCTTCAACTTCTTCCAATCTCTTGCCAGCTCATGACAAGCTGCACCAGATAACTTCTGGTATTCCAGTTTGCTGTCATGTTCTAACGGTAGTATAAGTAATCTGTGTAAAGTTACCCCTTAGATGCTGTTTGCAGCTAATCCAGTTGGTGCTATTACTGTAAATTAAATACAATACATTTGATTTTGTAGTCTTGTGTAGGTAAGTGGACAGAACTTTAATTAAAAAGCTTTTACTAGTACCAGCTTGGCTACTGATATATAAAAGTATAAAATGATGAGCAATTGTATCCTTTTTTCACATGAAGAAATCCATATTCTAGTTTGTCTTTTACTTCAATATAAATGTCCATCTGTTCATTGCTAAGTTGTGCAATTAACTGTTCTAGATTTACAGATTCATGTCTCGTCTTGTTCCATTGAATAGCTATTCCACCTTCATTTTCAATTATAGGTTGTCCAAGAGGATCCTGACTTAGTGGTGCTGAACTTTGGCTGCTATGAGAATTATCCTTAGCTACCTAACAGCAATGATTTCTTCCTTTTTGTATCTCATCAGTTAACATTTTTAGATAGTTGGTGAAAATGGAACACTGGAGCTCTATTTGCTTGTTTCATTTGAAATAGCTCAACAGCATCACCAATGACTTCTTTGGAATGTAACGGATGGATGCTGTAGTGCTCATAAATTTCTTCTGATCAGGATCAATCCATTTTCTCTATCCGTACACTTGCTGGCAAACTGTCACCTTCACCATTTGGTACATCTACAACATATTTTATAATCAACATTATGTTGTACCAGGTATAACTTTGCCTGTTTTACTTTATTAACATTAACTGACCCTTGCTAAATTTACCATTTACGAAAATAGTAAGTGACTCATCAGTGTCTTTGTCTACACCTACAGTTTGAATGTTACCTTTAAGGCCTTTCTGTAATTCTGTTGAATGTAATTTACCCGTTTTTGGTTCCAATCATATAATTTCTTGAAATGGATGTACAGACTGTATAAGGATTGATTCATACACATTTAAATCTCGCAGTTGTTCTGGAATAGTCACAAGTTCCACTCTGTTGTGTACTGCTCCGGCTGGTGTTTTATGATCCTCTGACTTATCATTGCAGTACTTACATATAACTTGCTGAAAGGACAAGTCAATTTGCTACTCTACAAATAATAAAGCTGCAAATTCTTTCCACTTCTCTCTGTTTTTCCCTTCAGTTTTGGAAAATACATCTACGTTTTGTGTTTGACTTTTGTAGTGAGTGCGCCGACAAGTAATACAAACATAGAGGGTCATTACGACCTTGGCGGGCGGCATCAGCCGCCCGCCAAGATCTGACCGCCATGCGGCCGCCGATGCGGCCGCACCCCCGCCGCGGCCATTTGGAGATCCCCGCTGGGCCGGCGGGCGGAAACCTGGTTTCCTCCCGCCGGCCCAGCGGGGATGTGGGCCGCAGCATGGGAGCCGGTTCCAAATGGAGCCGGCAGTGTTGCGGGCGTGCGACGGGTGCAGTTGCACCCGTCGCGCTTTTCACTGTCTGCACAGCAGACAGTGAAAAGCCGCATGGGGCCCTGTCAGGGGGCCCCTGCACTGCCCATGCCAGTGGCATGGGCAGTGCAGGGGCCCCCAGGGGCCCCACGACTCCCCGTACCGCAGGCCTTTTCCTGGCGGTTCAGACCGCCAGAAAAAGGCTGGCGGTCAGGGACTCGTAATCCCCTGGGCAGCGCTGCCCTGGCGGATTACATCCGCCGGGGCCATTGTGGCGGAAAACCGCCAGCCCCGGCGGTGCGACCGCGGCACTACAGCCGCGGTCAAAATACGCTGGGAGGCACCGCCAGCCTGTTGGCGGTGCTCCCGTCGTTTTGGCCCTGCGGTTGTAATACCGCCAGGGTCATCATGACCACCATAGTTTGGTTTTTCTGAACAAGCTGTGTTAAAATTTATAATCTTTATTTCAAAATTTTCAGTACTAATACCTATGATTTGTTCCTCAATACCTGTACCTACAAATTCCTCACTCTCCCTAGAATCCAATTCAGAATCAAAGAAATGAAACTGCACATCCTCACAAACATTTTCTACCTTTCCTACTGTACGATGCAAAAGTACTCTATTCATTTCTCCTACACATAAGGCTTCACATTGTAAAGTCTCCTAACTACATTTTGCATTTTTGAGTGGTGAACTGTCAACATTCTAAAGTGATGAAAGGTGAATTGGCACACTTTTTTTTTATATACATGCTAATGAATGTCCTTGTAAATTACTATACTTTCCTACTTTGCATAGATCTAATCCTTGTAAAATTGAATTGTTTTGCTTTAGACTTCTGCATGGAAACTCATGTGTACAATATCTGGAAAAATCAATAGCTTGCTGCCGAATACTACAAATACTACTACTGCTCCATTAGTAAACAAGGCCCTGTCTATGCCTTCCCTGAACCTCTTCAGCTATCAGCTCTTCCACATTTCTAAGAACAAACTCTTATTTTTCAAAGAGATTGCTATCCTTCATCTCATAACATTGATCAGTTGAATCCACTGCATGCACTAATGTGTTCTCTTGAAAATAACCTTCTTCATAAAATAAAGGTTCTTCACTGGACGTATGCTTCCATTCACCACTAAAGATTTTACAAAAAATACTTTTATTAACAAGTCTTTTCCTTTGGTTGCATCGCTTCATACCCAGCACTGTTTTATCCAGTGCTCTCATTCTAGTAAGAATCAAAATAAAAAGCTTCCTCTTTAAGCAGACACCTTAACAACTACAGCCCCAACACGTTCTTTTTGTTAACCCACTTCTCTTCTCCTTTTGTACTGCTTCATATTTTTCATAAGATTGTGAATTGCCCAGGCACAAGACATTCTAACTCTAATTTCTTTGAAATGTTGTTGTCTTTTAGTTAAGTTTTCCTTTTTATTTACTTTCCTTTTTATTTACTTGCTTTTGTAGACTTTGCAATTTCCCACAGAAAACTTTAAGAACTTGTTTGCCTCTCTTTTCAGCAGCTCTTTTCTCTTTAATCACGTTGTCCTTATGTTGTCCCTTTTGTTTCTCTGTTGCAAGCAGATAGCATGCTTTCCTCAGTTTCTTTTTTTCTTTCTGCTTTTTTTCAGCATCTTAAATGTTTGTTTAATACGAATAGATGTCTGAAATAAAAAAACTAAAATTAACAACATATTTACATTTGCATTATAAACTGTTAAATTCTATATCTTAAACATGTGATTCTAATACACTCACATCACTATATTGTAGGCACTCTACATCTATTACTTTTGATGTTTAAAGCAGAGAATGCCATGTTTCTATTATCATACTCATCAATGTCTGAATAAGTTTTGCACTGTATGCATCAATCTGCATTTCCGTGTGTCATTGAATGTATTAGTATGTGTCTGAGTATCTTATCAAATGCATTAGTGTGTTTCTCAATATGGTAGTGCATGCCTAACCATGAGACAGGGCTTGTCAGCATATGCATCTATCTAATGCTGGGTGTGTCACTATGGGCCAGATGTATGAAAGGATTTTGCATTCGCAAACGGTGCGAATGCACGTTTGCAAATGCAAAATGCCATTTCAGAATGTATAAAATACATTCTGAACGCAATTTAAGGAATCACTAAAATAGCGATTCCTTAAAATTGCGACCCTGTTTAGAGAGTCGCAAATTGCGACTCTCTAAATTAGAAATCGCAAATAAGGATTCCTTATTTGCGATTCCTTAGCACATGTATGAAGCAATTCCTAAATGCGATATTGGCATTTAGGAATCGCTAATTACCACCAAGTTCAACTTGGTGGTAACCATGTGCAAAATTTAAAAATGCATTTAAAATGCATTTTTAAATTGTACATGTAAAGCACACATGCCCTTTTGGCATGTGTGCACCTTACATGTCCCCCCAAAAAATGTTGGGGGGCAGCAGAGGGGGCCTTAGGCCCCCAGCACCCTGGGGTTTTGCATTTCCAAAATTGCGATTTCTTGTTCAGAAATCACAATTTTGGAAATGCAAATAATTTGCAGATATGGGCCAACAGGCCCATAGGTGCGAATGGGGCCGGTATCGCAATTGCCGAATCGGTAATAGCATTTGTGATTTTTAAGAAATCGCTATTACCGATTCGCAAATGTGATACATGGCACTTTGCGAGTCGGAAATAGCGATTTCTTAAAAATCGCTATTTCCGAATCGCAAATGGCCTTGATGATACATCTGGCCCTATATGCCTAACTCTCTGCCTCGAAGTCTTAAACTATGCACCAGTATGTGAATGAGTGTGTACGACTACTCTTGAATATGTACCCAGGTGCCTTATTGTATGTCTCAGTGTATTGCTGCATACTTAGTGTACACAACAGTGAGTACCTGGGTATGTCAGAATATGCGCCAGTGTATATCTGGGTATAACATTGTATCTATTTGTATCTGACAGGGAGTGTCAGCATATGCATCAGAGTGTGTTGATTTTGTCATTGTATTTGCAAGCATCTGCTTGGGTGTGTCACTGTATACACGAGTGAATGCCTGGGTGCCTCAATGTATGTACCATTGTGTTCCTGGGGTTGTCAGCATATCTATGAGTGTCTGCCTGGTTGTGTCATTGTATGCGTGAGTGTGTGTCTGTGAGTGTATGCATCAGTGTGAGAGTGACTGTGTCACTTTAAGCCTTAGTGTGAACCTGATTATGTCGGTGAATCTATCACCATGTGCCTAGGTGTCTTACCATACGCATCAATGTGTACTTCAGGGGTACAGTCTATATAGTACTGTATGTTAGGAAATATGATTGCATGTATGACTGTGTTTTTAAGTGTATATGTCTATTCATTACTGTGTGGCTGGTTGTGTCACTGTGTGCATCAGGGGGTACATGGATGTGTCAATGTATGCATCAGTGTGTACTGGGTTGTATCAATGAATATATCAGTGTGAGGTTGGCAGTGTCAGTCTTTACTTAAGTGCATACCTGGGTTTGTCACCGTATACCTGAGGGTGTGTCTATTCATATTACTCTGTACATCAGTGTGTTCCTGTCTGTGTTATTTCGTACATCAGTGTATATATGGCAGTATAAGTGTATGTATTAGTGATGGTGTGGGTATGACGGCATAAGTATCATTGTGTGCCTGGGGATGTTTGTGTATGTACAGCTCTACGACTGGGTGTGTTAGTTTATGCATGATTGCGTGCCTGCCAGTTATACTGTATGCACAACTCTATGCTTGGATGTGCTCTGTGAATATGTTTTCAAATACATAATTTCCTAAATACCTTTTTGACTTGATGTATGAGTGTCCTTTTAAAACAGGTTTGTGATACTATACCTGAAACACTGACTTATAATGCGCAATATGGAAATATAAATGCAGAAGTGATAAGCTACAAATTCAAAGTATATCTCTTATATTATAAGCACATACCACCCTCCCTATAAGCTACATGCATCCGTCTATAGACAAAACGTATATCTGGTAAAAAAGTAACTGTAAGTCTTTGAAAGTGGTTATAAATACTAACTCAACTTGGAACTTAAAGAGTGCATATAAACTCTGCTGCACTACAAAAAAACATGGTTTAACATGTAGTAGTGTTAATCATTTTCTGAAATAATAAATATATTACTACATTTTTTAATAAAAGTATCAATACCTCTCTGACTGTATGTTAGACACTATAGTTTTCTCTATATCATATGCACTTTGATCCCTCTTGTCTACAAACACAGCTGTGAAGGCAGATTTCTTTTAAACATATACTGTAATTGACATACCTGCTAAATAGCTTTTGTTGATATATAAAATACTGTCACAATATCACTTTAAGTCTTTTTCTTTTAATGGGTATGGAATCTCCGTATAAGAATGGGACACCACTCTCACACCAAAGAACCATTAATGACAACCTATTCAACTTTTCTCTCACTTATACTGCCCTAGTTAGCAAACCACAAACTGTGTTTCACATTTTATTTTTCTTATTCCACAACTGAGTGGCTAATGACTATTAACCCTTCACTGTACTTTTAGAAAGAAGCCAATTTGGTTGTGTGTGTGACTAGAGCTCCGACTCCTTCGCGGCACTCAGCGTGGCCCTCGTGTGTAACTTCGTGATGGAGTCACGATTCCAGACAGGGGTTAAAAAAATATATGTACCATTGCTTTTAGGTTATTTTTCAGATGCACTCACAATAAAATAATAATAGTGATTCAAAAAAATATAAGTTTTCAAACACCATTGCACCAAAATCACTCAAATTTGCAGATTAAAACGATAGTTGACTAAACTCCCCCTCACACTCTTTCAGCTCAGCTGCTATAGCAACCTCCTTTGGAACACTCAACTGTACGAGTAGTTCAAAATTTCAAATTACATTTTCTCAGCAGCAGACTTGCTTTACTTTGTTCTGTAGCAGGTGGGGTTGACTATTAGAGAATGTAAGTATATCCAAAATAGCATTACTTATTTGAGAAAGAATCAGCCAATCACACATGTACTGATTAAAAATTATTATTCACAACCTATTTCTATCTACCAATGTATCTACAACATCCAATCAAATTTATGTTTTTTTAACCACCTCACATTTCGAAGACTGCATCATTCAGCTGCAGCCTTCCTCTGTGTGCTACTGCTCCTTCTCTTCAAAATGGTTAGAATGTGGATTGTAAGTCATAGATATGTTTTTTGGGCTATTGAGTATGCTACAAAGAGTGACAATGACAGGGATTTGGGTATCCCTAATGTGGGTTTTATTTGGGTTGGTCAGAGAGTTAACATGGTAGCAATTGCTTCCATTGGTTGAAAGCATTAGAGATTTCTAACCACCTCACCTCATGATTGTGCACTGCAATGGTACTTACCGAGATACACTGACTGGGGTAGGACTGAAAATCCTAATGAAGGATACCTTTGTTCAATTAACTGGCCTTTTCCTTAAAACTGCCTCTGTGTTCTCTAACATATGCTAGAGGCAGAAATGGAAGTGGTCAATTATATTCTGTCCACAGATAGACAAAGCCAGGCCAACCCCCCTGCGCAGGGCCACAGCACAGGGTTGGGTGGTTATGGGGTTGGCCACGGGGACTGGCCCACAGACCAGGCCCTGCAGCCAACCCTAGCCATCACTGCTATGCACTCACCATTCACTGCTAATTACCCCATAAATTACGACACTCATCGGTGAGACTTTCTCTTATCTTGGTGTACCCACCTCTAAGCATTTTGGGGTAGTGAGGGTGAGTACTGATATTTTGTAGGTGCCATGTGAATTAGTTGTGGCTGGGTAGCGTGAAGACATTGGGAGGCAATATGGCAGTGACATGAAACAAGGGTAATTTTGGTTATGTTTTTATAGAACATTAACAGTGAATATTAGTGATTGTAGAACTGGATCTCCTATTCTTAGTAGGGTACAGTGCTAATAATTAAATTCAAGATTGAATGTGCTAATGTAGTGTCAAAGTGTATTTTTTGGGTCCAAAGAATCACTTTTTATTTACGTTCTGTAGTATCCCATTATGAACAGGGGGAATCTAAGAATTCAGACTGAGAAGCAAGACATCTATTAACATTGTTTGACAAGGTGAGATAGTTAGTCACATAATTTAGCTATTTCTTTTTTTTTTAATTGTGATTAGTGTGAAAACTCATCCAGATTGACTTCCTATGATGTAGCAATAGATCATTCTTTTTATATATTTTTAGCAAGTGTTTCAGATGAAGTATTATAAATATTTATTATCTGGATTTATGTATAGGAGCATAACACACTGTGAATTATATTTGCAGGTATCATATGTGCATATGTGGACCATTATGAATTTGAGATGTGAAGAATCGGTATCACAAGGATAATTCAATTTCTATGGATAATAGTTAATTTAAGGTCATGTGTTTAGCATGAGAAAAATATGAAGACAGAAAAGAGATCCAACTAGCTATGTCTGGCCAAGGGTTACTGCTCTGTGTGTGGTTATTGTGAATTCATTGACTTGTCTCTGTCCCCTGGGATATGGGGTGGCAAATCATTCTTTAAAGTTTGGGTATATTTGCCTAAGTATAAAAAAGTATGTAATAATTTCCAAAAGTGATCTTGTAATTATATTATACTTTCTGTTATGAAGTGAAGTTGTCTAATGTATATTTTCATAATTTTTTATGCTCATTTTTTATCTTATATAAACAGCCCAAAAAAAGTGTGGTGTGTGTGAAACACGTGTTGGCTGTTTGTCCTGTATAAAGAGACTCAACTAAAAATTACAAAAGAAAGAATGAAGAAGTACCATTGAAATTGTATTCTAGTGTATTAATGCATTTATGTTATAATTTTATCACACTGGGAGGGGGGGCAGTACACTGAAATAGAAGCGCCGGGCACTATTCCTATTACCCAATTAAATATATATATATATATATACATGCAAAAAAACAAAGGAGAACTCTGGGAAGTTCCCAATTTTAGGTGGAGAGCTGCTCTAGTAAGAAGCACCCTGCAACACCAGCGACACTCTAGATTTGCTCACCTCAAATGTCTGCTTATCTAGCAAAGTCTTTAAGCATAGGATCAGCACAGTGCTATCCTCGCCGAGCTAGATAGTGACAAAGTCTTTTGCCATATATATATGTATATGTATATATATATATATATATAGTGACTGGCTTACCATACGTAGTATGTACGTAGTATATCTACCACCCAGTACTCCTTGAATGGATGCAAACTTTTGCTTTTTAGAATTCACTAACATTGGCATTAGTAGGCTTGGAAAACTGCATCAGCCTCACATTTCTAGG
This sequence comes from Pleurodeles waltl, assembly GCF_031143425.1. Lineage (NCBI taxonomy): Eukaryota > Metazoa > Chordata > Amphibia > Caudata > Salamandridae > Pleurodeles > Pleurodeles waltl. The sequence continues at coordinate 994,972,137 of NC_090437.1, forward strand.
CATACTACTAGCAATCAAATACCCAAATGCTTGCAAACAGTCTAACCAGAGACAATCACTCCAGGTAGCATTCCAATCCATTGCTTTTCAGAGCCCCACAGTGTGAGAAAACAGGGCTGATTGCAGAGGCCCCCTAACTTTTTGCCCCCATTTTCCACTTTATGCTGGTGTTTTCCTGACTCTGATGGTGCCCTGGGTACTGCTAACCAGTCCCAGGGCCTGTGCTCTGTGTAAAATCAATATGCAAATTAGGCTAATTATAATTGGCTAAGTTAACCTACCTATAAGTCCCTAGTATATGGTAGGGCATGTAGGTTTAGGGACACTGCTGAGGTGCCCAGTGTCATTTTAAAGGCAGGCCTGCCTTGCTGGCTGCTTTTAAATTAAAGTTATATGCAAATTCGACTTTGGAATTAAAAGTAGTTCCAAAGTCTTAAACTACCTTATTTGTACATATAAGTCACCCCTAAGGTGTGCCCTATGTGCCCCTAGGGCTGGGTGCCATGTAACTATAAGCAGGGACTTTATAAAAATAGTTTTATAAGCCCTGGTGAGGTAAAAACAGCCAAATTAGTTTTTCCCTCATTGTAGTAAATGGCCTTCATAGGCTAGAATGGGGAGACTTTGTTTTAAATGTTAAAGTCTCCTTAAAAGATGCATACCAAGAATTTGGTATCAAATTAATTGTTGTAATAAATCCCACAACTTCCAGTTGTGGGATTTAATATAACTTGTTCAGGTAAAGAGTTTTAGACTTTACCTAAAAAGTTGCCAATTTCAGCCCTGCATTGTTTTTGCTGCTGTGCTCTAATTGGCCAGCCTGTAGCAGCTTAGCCAAGCTGCCTTGATGAGGTGTGAAGTGGCCTGGCTTCACACAAAGGAATGTGCCTGTGGGAGAGAATCTCCCCTCAGCAGATGGTGAGGCAGGAAGGGGGAGGGCTGCCAAACTGGTCTTCAAAGGCAGAGAAGGACATTTGGAGCAACCAGCAACACCCCCACATCCTGCAACCCCAGACAACTAGGTGCCCCCTTGATTAGATTAGGAGAGGGCAGGAGAGGGGTGTGTTTATGATTTTTAGCCACACCAGTGGGTGGGCTCAGCCAGATGTAACCTCCAAAAATCAGATTCAGCCATGTTGGATTTTTAGAGAATGTTGCCTTCTGGGATGGATTTTTGCCACACTTCCCAGGAAGTGGTCATCACAGGGGGACGACCCTGTACGTGATTGGAGAACCAGGACTCCCCTGCTTTTCACCCAGGAGCAAGGATAAAACTGGCAGACCTGCACCCACACCTCAGATCCCCACCAGAATTCAACAAGAAAAGAACTAAAGGAGAAGAAGGACTGCACTGCTGGACCCCTGGCCTGCACCTGGAACCTGCACTCAGAAGGACTGCACCAGCTGCACACTTGGGCTTCACCACAAGAAGGACTTTGCCTGGCTTCAACTGGTTCAAGGAGGGACTCCCTGTTTGCTACAGGTGAAAAATTGCTATCCAGAGTCCCCTGCACCAACTCCTGAAGAAAGCGACCAGCTGACCACTGCCTAGTGGCCAAAAAGGAGTTTGTGCCAGGTGCATTCTGGGAGTTGTAGTCCGCACCCCCCCAAGGACCATCTCAGAACTTCTGGACCCTTGGGGTGAGCTGTGGACCCCAAAAGAACCTTAAAAGAACATCTGGGTGAAGCCCCAGAAGTTTGGAGAAGATTTGCGAATTTTTGTAAAAAAGCTCCATAGAGGGACCGACCCGCCGCAGAAATTCTAGCCGGCTTGCCTCAACCGCGACCCGGCCTGATTGGGTGGTTCGTCCCGGTAAAGAAAAATCTCCGAAAAAGAGACTAAGTCCGAAGGTAAAAAGTTGACCGGGACCTCCCAGCCATCGTATCCGAGAAGGGCTCCATGGACGTCGGATCAAGATCCAGGTTTACCCCGGTCGAAGGATTTTCACCTCGAAAAAAACGACTAAGTCCGAAGGTAAAAATCTCCACCGAGGAATCCAGCATCGCGTATCCGGAGAAGGGCTCCAGGAGGTCGGATAGGACTGGCAGGTTCGTCCCGCTGAAGAAAATCTTCAAAATAAAGACTAAGTCAGAAGGTAACTTTTTAACCGAGGCCTCCCGCGACCTGTAGCCGAGCAGGGCTCCATCGCGGTCGGCCTGAAAGTTTGACTTTGCCCCGGTCGAGGTGCAACCAGATGACCCGATTGGCGCTTTTTGTTTCTAAGCGCTAGAAAAGTAATAATTCTTTAAAAATTCATATCTCCGGTTCCCTTTATCCGATTTTATTCGTTTTGGTGTCATTTTAAAGATAAAAATATAAACTATTTTTGTAAATTGGTTTCGGATTTTTAAACAGTTTCCTGTGTTTTATTTAATTACTGTTTTGTGATATTTGAATGCTTTACACACTGTCTCCTAAGTTAAGCCTTGACGCTCGTTGCCAAGCTACCAAGGGTTGAGCTGGGGTTAATTTACTGAGACCTAACTGGACATAAGTGGAGGTTAGTGGCTTGTTGCTAGGTGTAGGTACCTACCTGCCCTTACCAATAACCCATTTTCCAACATTTTTGGTGGCAGCGGTGGGATCCTGTATTTGTGTTCAGTATCACGTTACAGTTTTAAGTAAAAAAAATTAAAAATCCTTTAAATTGTCTTAGTGCAAAAATATGTTTTATTTTTTTTTAATTTTTTTTTACAAAATTAAATTATTATTTTTTTTGGATTAATTTCTATTATTGAATTTTTTTAATTTTTCTAAATTATTGTTTCCAATTTTTGCAAAAAGTTTTTGTTGACACAAAACCAGGGAACCATGGAGCTTGATCTGGCTAGCCTACCCACACTGACAGTAGTCCAGCTTAGGGGGTTGTGTACTGAAAGAGGGTTGCCTGCAACCACTGACCTCAGGAAGCAAGTCCTGATCAAATCCCTGACAGCATGGGCTGAGGCCCAAGAGGTAGACCTAGGGGAAGCTCCAGAGGAGGAAGAAACAGGGGAGGGTGCTAGCTCTAACCACTCAGGGGAGGGAGGGCATCTGAGCCTAAGTGAGGATGAGGAAGAACGGTCCTCATTACATACAGTCACTAGGGACAGACCCAAAGCTAGTGGTGGGAAGGGGGTCCTTTCAGGAGGAGAGAACCCATCCATCAGGGAAAGAGAGCTGGAGGCCCAGCTAGCATATATAGCTTTGGAAGCAGACAAGCTGGCCCTAGAAAAGAAAAAGTGGGCAAACAAGGAGAAAAGAGATGGTGGCAGCGATAAAGAAGCTGAGGTGTCCATGGGTGGGGGAGTTTGCCCCAGATTACCCAAGGGGGTGGTTCCTGCTTATGTAGAGGGGAATGATATAGACAAGTGGTTGGAGGCCTTTGAGAGGGTACTCCAAATGAGAAGGGTTAGGCCTCAATACTGGGGTTCCCTTTTGTGGGAGTTGGTCCCCAACTCAGGGAGGGATAGGCTTCTGACCTTAAGGGGGGAGGAGGCAGATTCATACCCTAGTATGAAGAGGTGCTTAGCCAAGAAATTTGGTCTGACCCCAGAGCAGTATAGAATGAAGTTCAGGGACACCCAGAAGGTCAGTACCCAGTCTTGGGTTGACTTTGTAGACACCTCACTAAAGGCACTAGAGGGCTGGATTATTGGTAACAAAGTAAATACTTATGAGGGGTTATACAATCTGATCATGAGAGAGCACATCTTGACCAATTGTACCCAAGAAAGGTTACGCCAGCATCTAGTGAACTCTAAGCAGACCAACCCTAGAGAGCTAGGGGAGGCAGCTGATGAGTGGTTGAGAACCAGGGTGGTTGTCAAGTCCCAGGGGGGAGACTCCAAGAAGGGGGGGTCAGGTCCCCAAAAACCTAAGGAGGGAGGTGGTAAGCCCACCACAGAGACTCCCTCTGTACCCCAGAATCCTAAGAAGGAGGAGAGTAAATCCCACTCCCAATCTAACAAGCAGAGACAGGGAGACCCAGGGTTAAAAAAGCTCTTGGACAGTAGGGCTTGCTTTGACTGTCAGCAGACAGGTCGCTTCAGAGGGGATGCAGCCTGTCCAAAGAAGGTGGTTAGCACTGGGCTGTCCAGTGTAGCCATGGAGGAGGACTCCTCAGATGATGAAGTCCTCCTAGCATTGAGCTGGGAGACAGGACCAGATGGTAAGCTGGTGATCCCTGAGGGTGGAAGTAGGCACTTCCACCCCATTCAGGTGAATGGGATCCCTCCCACTGGCCTGAGAGACACCTGTGCCAGTCACTCTATAGTGAGTGACCGGTTAGTGACCCCAGACATGTATGTCCCAGGAGAGACCAGGAAAGTCAGGATAGCCACAGGGGAGGTCACCTCCAAACCTGTAGCCATAGTGCCCCTAGAGAGGGAGGGTATCATTGACTGGTTTAGGGTGGTAGTCAGTGCTGACCTCCCTCTAGATTGTATCCTGGGCAATGACCTCCCAGAGGTGGGTCTGGTCCCAGATGGGACGGTCGCCCAGGGCGCCCCCACAAACCAAAGTCCTGGGGAGTCAGTCCCTACAGTTAGGAGACAGGTGTCCCCAAGAAAAGGAAAGAAGAAAAGGAAGGGTAGGCCACTCTTAAAGAGAGTTCCAGGGAGCCAAAGGCCTTCTGCCCCAGTAGGGGGGGAGCCCAGAGTTGGCACTGGTGATGCCTCCCCTGACCCCAAGGAAGTCCTGAGTAGTCAGGCAGCTGTCCAGATGCAGGGTGTTGCCCCTGCACTGACAGAAGGGAGAGTGGAAGGAGGGCGTCTGCCACATGAGGTGGTAGCCCCCCACTCTAGACAGCAAGAGGGGTGCCAGGACCCCAAAGTTGCCCCTAAAGCAGCTCAGCCACCTGTCAGTGGAGAGCTTAGGGTGTGGTTCTGGGTACTGACAGCTGTCAGTAGCCTCTGCTGGGTGCTAGCCTTCCTGGCAGCACTGTACTTGGCCTGGGAGGCAGACCCCAGGGCCAATAGCAAAGTAGGCCCCCTGACCCTATTGGTCATGGTGGGGTTGCTCAAGTGTTGGGTGACCTCTTTGGGTAAGCTAGGTGTTGCCCTAGCAAAGTTAGGAGTAGGGGAGGTGGGCACCTCACTACCCAAGTTGGCAGAGAGAGAGGAGGAAGACCCCCCTAGAGGGAAGTTTCAGTTTGAGATGGGTCCTTTCACTGTTGGGATGGCTTCACTACCCAGAGGGAGTGACCATGACAGGAGGATGTAAGGCAGAGTAGGCCCTGCAAAGGGACAGACAGTTTTCTTCACTGTCTTCCTCGCCTAACAAGCCAGGAAGACTCTCCCAGGGTTGGGCTGAGTCTCCTGGGCGTGTGGGCTGGGGGGGGGGCTTGTGTGAGAAAATAGGGCTGATTGCAGAGGCCCCCTAACTTTTTGCCCCCATTTTCCACTTTATGCTGGTGTTTTCCTGACTCTGATGGTGCCCTGGGTACTGCTAACCAGTCCCAGGGCCTGTGCTCTGTGTAAAATCAATATGCAAATTAGGCTAATTATAATTGGCGAAGTTAACCTACCTATAAGTCCCTAGTATATGGTAGGGCATGTAGGTTTAGGGACCACAGCATAGGTAGTGCACCCATAGGTGCACTGCTGAGGTGCCCAGTGTCATTTTAAAGGCAGGCCTGCCTTGCTGGCTGCTTTTAAATTAAAGTTATATGCAAATTCGACTTTGGAATTAAAAGTAGTTCCAAAGTCTTAAACTACCTTATTTTTACATATAAGTCACCCCTAAGGTGTGCCCTATGTGCCCCTAGGGCTGGGTGCCATGTAACTATAAGCAGGGACTTTATAAAAATAGTTTTATAAGCCCTGGTGAGGTAAAAACAGCCAAATTTGTTTTTCCCTCATTGTAGTAAATGGCCTTCATAGGCTAGAATGGGGAGACTTTGTTTTAAATTTTAAAGTCTCCTTAAAAGATGCATACCAAGAATTTGGTATCAAATTAATTGTTGTAATAAATCCCACAACTTCCAGTTGTTGGATTTAATATAACTTGTTCAGATAAAGCGTTTTAGACTTTACCTAAAAAGTTGCCAATTTCAGCCCTGCATTGTTTTTGCTGCTGTGCTCTGATTGGCCAGCCTGTAGCAGCTTAGCCAAGCTGCCTTGATGAGGTGTGAAGTGGCCTGGCTTCACACAAAGGAATGTGCCTGTGGGAGAGAATCTCCCCTCAGCAGATGGTGAGGCAGGAAGGGGGAGGGCTGCCAAACTGGTCTTCAAAGGCAGAGAAGGGCATTTGGAACAACCAGCAACACCCCCACATCCTGCAACCCCAGACAACTAGGTGCCCCCTTGATTAGATTAGGAGAGGGCAGGAGAGGGGTGTGTTTATGATTTTTAGCCACACCAGTGGGTGGGCCCAGCCAGATGTAACCTCCAAAAATCAGATTCAGCCATGTTGGATTTTTAGAGAATGTTGCCTTCTGGGATGGATTTTTGCCACACTTCCCAGGAAGTGGTCATCACAGGGGGACGACCCTGTACCTGATTGGAGAACCAGGACCCCCCTGCTTTTCACCCAGGAGCAAGGATAAAACTGGCAGACCTGCACCCACACCTCAGATCCCCACCAGAATTCAACAAGAAAAGAACTAAAGGAGAAGAAGGACTGCCCTGCTGGACCCCTGGCCTGCACCTGGAACCTGCACTCAGAAGGACTGCACCAGCTGCACACTTGGGCTTCAGCACAAGAAGGACTTTGCCTGGCTTCAACTGGTTCAAGGAGGGACTCCCTGTTTGCTACAGGTGAAAAATTGCTATCCAGAGTCCCCTGCACCAACTCCTGAAGAAAGCGACCAGCTGACCACTGCCCAGTGGCCAAAAAGGAGTTTGCGCCAGGTGCATTCTGGGAGTTGTAGTCCGCACCCCCCAAGGACCATCTCAGAACTTCTGGACCCTTGGGGTGAGCTGTGGACCCCAAAAGAACCTTAAAAGAACATCTGGGTGAAGCCCCAGAAGTTTGGAGAAGATTTGAGAATTTTTGTAAAAAAGCTCCATAGAGGGACCGACCCGCCGCGGAAATTCTAGCCGGCTTGCCTCAACCGCGACCCGGCCTGATTTGGTGGTTCGTCCCGGTAAAGAAAAATCTCCGAAAAAGATACTAAGTCCGAAGGTAAAAAGTTGACCGGGACCTCCCAGCCATCGTATCCGAGAAGGGCTCCATGGACGTCAGATCAAGATCCAGGTTTACCCCGGTCGAAGGATTTTCACCTCGAAAAAACGACTAAGTCCGAAGGTAAAAATCTCCACCGAGGAATCCAGCATCGCGTATCCGGAGAAGGGCTCCAGGAGGTCGGATAGGACTGGCAGGTTCGTCCCGCTGAAGAAAATCTTCAAAATAAAGACTAAGTCAGAAGGTAACTTTTTAACCGAGGCCTCCCACGACCTGTAGCCGAGCAGGGCTCCATCGCGGTCGGCCTGAAAGTTTGACTTTGCCCCGGTCGAGGTGCAACCAGATGACCCGATTGGCGCTTTTTGTTTCTAAGCGCTAGAAAAGTAATAATTCTTTAGAAATTCATATCTCCGGTTCCCTTTATTCGATTTTATTCGTTTTGGTGTCATTTTAAAGATAAAAATATAAACTATTTTTATAAATTGGTTTTGGATTTTTAAACTGTTTCCTGTGTTTTATTTAATTACTGTTTTGTGATATTTGAATGCTTTACACACTGTCTCCTAAGTTAAGCCTTGACGCTCGTTGCCAAGCTACCAAGGGTTCAGCTGGGGTTAATTTACTGAGACCTAACTGGACCTAAGTGGAGGTTAGTGGCTTGCTGCTAGGTGTAGGTACCTACCTGCCCTTATCAATAACCCATTTTCCAACACACAGAAACTAACCTAACACAAATCAGTACTGACCCTGTTCCTCATGGGAAATGTCCCTTCTGAACCCTTCACATTGCAGCCTCCTGCATTTTTAATTGTGAAATATGAGATTCACTTCCCCTGAATGTTGCTAAGAAAGCTATGCCCCAGCCTCAGCTCTTCTGGGTATCTCACGAAAGGTTATTGAAAGCTGCATATGTCTGTTAAAATTTTATGTTTTGAAGTGGGCTATTCGCTCTTTATCTACATGGAGGTAAGTATACATTTGGCAAGCTAGGCACTGGGGCTTTCCTTTGCACAAAATTCCTTTATATGGTTGATTTGTGTGCATGGTGGTATCCTTGCAGCTGAGAGCACTAATTTAGCAATTTATGTCTTAGAGTGAATTGATGCCTGCACTACATTAACAAAAGTTCTCCAAGATAGAGGAAAGAACAACCTCTTAGGCCCTCCTATGTTTCTGTGAATCAACCATTCAATGAAGCTCATGCAGCTCCTTCTCCAGTTCAGACAGCTGTGATCCATTTCCCAGTCTGACCAGGATATTTAAACTACAGACCACTACTGACCAAAATGTGTAACTCCTCGTATTCAAACACTCCCTTCATCCTATGGAATCTGATAATGTTTTGAAGTGACAGCATTTTCTTATTTAGTGTTGAAAGTTAAATGTTTAGTTAGCAAGTAAACATGCAGTCCTCGCTCATGATGTGGGCATTGTCAATTGGGAAGCACAGAATAAGCTTTTTTTAATATAAGCCACAGGCATTTTTATTCATGGTATCTGAACATTTGGGCAAGCAAAAAGATGTGCCTTACACTTTAAAATCTGATCTTCCAATGGCCAATCAATACTGTTGTCACCGATCTGACATATCATTAAGACATTCTTTGTGGGACTTTGGGCTAACTCCTGTCTAGCTGTTGCTTTCTACTTTTTTGTCTCACATCCAAATAGCTGATCCCATTAAAGGCCTATTGTGAATTATGCAATACATTTTGATCAGCCCCTTACTCATGATTGGATGGCTTCCTTATCTCACTTCCCCAATTCTGATTTAGTAGCTTCTTCTTTGTTCTTGTGTTTGATCCTCTCAGGGGCATTTCACTCCTCCGTTGTTTTGCCTGAATTCCATATATTAGTGGTGGGGGTAATTCACATAATTCTGTGCTGTGCAATCACAAGGAATTATCCATAAATGATGTGAGATTACGCAGAATTATTCGAGAAGCGTAATTCTGCAGTAGCTCTACTTTCTTAGCGCCAAAGTGTCCCCTCACATCCAATATGAACCCGAGGTCACATTTTGCGCTTAGAAATAGTACTAAATACAACAGAACATGAACAGCAGCACAAGCTAAATTTGCTCTTGTGGTAGAATATCTTTCCCCCAAAATACTCTCAACTACGCAAGCAGGCATAATTACATTATTATGTGTAATTTCACATCACCAGGAATTACCACAATTACTCCAAATAATCTGGCATAGTTGAAGTCTAGCATGTATGGTTTTACTGCTGACACCTTTATTTTCAATGCATAAACTAGACTATTTTCTCTCCCTTTCTATTTAGTTGTCTGTTGCCTACTTTCCCTTATCTTTCTTAAAATCCAAGCCCCACTCTCCCAGCACCCCAACTGTCCCGCAGATCAGGGTACACTCTAAGCACCTTGCGAATATATTAGTGGTCAGCTATCTTAAAAGGTTTTTAATGATTCCGAGATAGCCATCAGTTTACGAGTCTTTGAATAAATTTTCTTACTCGTCAAGAAAACGCATTCTTAGGTACAAGAAATTAGTGCAAAAACCTGCCTGTCATTTTCGAATGGATAAGGTTAAGGTTAAGGTATATGAAATTAATTCAAATATAAGGTTAAGGTATAAGCAATCAATTCAAATATAGTAGCCAGGATGGAGTGCACATCCTCAGTGGCCACCTAACAAAATAGCGCAAGCATTGGAAACGGCAATAAGATTCACGGACAAGATCTATAGGAATTGAACAGCTTGTTATAAAAGAAATAACCCTGCTTACACTATATGTTTATTGTGAGTAATACGTGTGCCACCTGAACAAGACTTTCTATGCAACACCAGCCGCCAAAAGTAAGCACTGGCTGTTAGATATCACTACCCCCTGAAAGGGAGGGCATTAAAAGGAGGCCTTACAGTCAGTAGCGGCTCGAGGGCTGCGGAAGGGGTGGGGCGGGGAGGCACGGGAAGGGGGAGGCCGGAGGGAATAAACATTACATTTTTTTAAAAACACTTACCTACTCCGCCACTCTTCTATCCCTTGACGCTCCTCTGCCTCTGCAGGCACAGGCTCCCAGCCTGCTCTGCGCCAATCCTGACACTGCTCAGAGCAGCATCAGGATTGGCTGGGCGTGCCCAGCCAGGGTGCTCCCAGGCTGACTGGGAGACTGTGCAGGTTCTCTCCAGCACGGCAACGGTGTTGCTGCGCCGGGAGAGAGTCTACAGCGCATGTGTGTTTGGCCAGCCTGAGATGGCTGGCCAAACACACATGCACTTTGAAGGGGGAGTGTTTAGCACTCCCCCTCAGTGCACGTCATCCCTGTGGCCCCGCCCTTTTGAAAGAAAACGATAATAAACATAGTTTATTATTGTTTTCTTTAAAAGGTTTTGCAACTGCTGCTGCTGGCGGGGGACAATGCTCCTCCGCCCAAATGGAGGATCCACCACAGTGGCGGCTGGCATCTACGGAGGAGGGGTGTGGTCAAATGGGTGGATGCACGTGCAAATATTTTTTTTTTTAAACAAATGAAAACACTTCCCAAATCCAGACATAAAGTCATACTCGCGCCGGACCTCTTCTAATGAAATTGAAGTGTGGACCAAAGAAAACTCCCTCGACCAATCCTGGCACTGCTCACATGCTCTAACCAGCATGAGAGTACTGCCCTGATTGGAGGGAGCGGCCTCTCTTGGCACTCCCCAGTGCACTGGAGGCCTGCACTTGCTCTCAACCCAGATGTTTTAGGACAGCTGGGTTGAGAAGATAAAATTGTGCATGTCAGGCTGGTTGTCGCAAGGCAGCTGGCCAAAGAGACATGCTCACTTTAAACAGTACACAGGCAGCCTCTGCCCACCACTCTTCCTTGGTGCCACTCAGCAGCCCCTGCCACATCCTGACACTCAGTTCAGGATGGGATGATGGGACTATGGTGGGCATTTAAGTGGGGCAACGCTCCTCCGCTCCAGTGGAGGAACTGCGACTGGGCCGTTGGCTTTTTCAGTAGGTTTGCAGAGATATTTGACAGGTACATTATCAGGACAAAGGGCAGTATTCATCGCAGGGATTGCCTACCAGCACTTGCGCGGGCCTCGGATAACTGGCTTGACAGGCAGTGTGAAAAAATTTACTTTTTTAAAAGCTTGTTTAAATATTGCGATGGGATCAGAATAAAAATATGTAGTACTACAGCTGACATTTTATTATATGGCAATGTATATGAATCAAAGGCTATACATAAACTGGGCATAAACTATATAAGCGGTGCAAACAACAATTCATTATTTCAAAAGGCATCGAAAAGTAGCATTTCGGCAAATGTCAATTAAGCTAATAAACATGATGCACACACAGGTTTAAAAATTCGTTATCACTTTGCAGCTATATCTTTTTTTGGTAGGTTCATTAGATGTACATTTGCACCAACTCGATTATCTCGCTTCTTTGAAGCAGAATTAAAATCTCAGGTAGGAAGGTGTACTGACGCACCTAATCAGCCCAGGTGAGCAAGGTCATTATCTGCCCTAACATGCATTTAATGAAATAGGAACTACAAGGATTGAGATTTAGAGGGGGATGCAACGACATTTGCCTAAGGATAGATAGAAAGGGTAAATAAGAGCTGCAGCAGAAGAAGCAGGAGCATAGGAATAAGTAAATAGATAATTTTGTTAGGAGTTCCTATTTGTTTTCACACAATGTAATTTATGTAGCTATATTTTTTGCCAATTTTCCATAACACCTTTCTTTTACCTAATGTCATACTCCAGAAGAATAACAAGGGCATTTACTCAATAAAACATTCAAAATATCATTTTTGTCACATTGGACAAGTATCATTAAAAAATTTAACTGCAAAAATCATTGTCAGATGGCTGATGTTGCTTTTGGTCACATGATTCTGATAATTAGGTTGGAGTCTGTCCAGCTTTTGTGTGTCGAAATTAAAATTGCATTCAAATTGTATGGGATTAAATTGACTAATGAGATCAATAAATCCTGACCTGCACCAAAGGACTGCTTTCTCAGACATAACTTTCAACTCCAATCCCTACCTGGTGTGAACATTTATGCCAATCTGAGACAGATGCTAGAGGCAGGACTGACATAACATAAATCTTGCTGTTTAATTTAAGCTAGACTGTATCAACTGAGTCAAGGTACACCACCATCAACCCTATATGTTTTGTACGAATTTTTAAGAGCAAATGCCTTAAGCTCTACTAGCCGTGTACTAAACAGACTCCTAGCACCATTTACAAGCAAATGTGCTCAAACTATGATTTTGACGAGAAATGTTATTTTTTGAAAAAACACATTTCAACACTAGTGCATGTAGTAAACCAACATAAAATAAATGTACTTGGGAAGACCAAAAACGACAACATAAAAGCAATGTCATCTCTTAATTCTGCTAGAAAGCCACCATGTGGTGCAGAGGCAACATATATAGGACCGTTGGTTCTTACACTAATCTTTCTCTATTTCCAAAAATCTCAGACTGTCTGTATAAGCCATGACCATGAAAACCCCTGGTAACCGAAAGCGCAAATTGACAACATTGTCCAAGGCATGGTAAATTTTCCCCCATCTTCATACATCTTATTGCATTGTATTTGCATTTATATAGCTCTTACTACCCATGAGGAGGCATTGAAGTGCTTTACATCTGGCAGCATAATGCTGCTCTGAAACACAAGATTAGTGTTTTAGCAGTGGATATTTTTCACTATTGCGATTAGCCTTGTGATCTTAAGGAAACCATTCCATGCATTTACTCCAGTTTCTATGTGCTAGAAGGTATATGTGTTTTTCAGTTTGAAGGGGGGGAGGTGAATTCAAGAAAAGGTTTGTGTTCTTATTAAATGAGCAACAGGTGATTAGGAACTATTAGGTTGCAGTGGGATCACTTTTAGAGGAGAGGCTTTTGATCTGTCAAATGAGGCTGAGTAATTCACAGAAATACAATAATAATTATCAAGGCAAATATGCACGTGTCATGGAGTGGGCTGTGCCCGGAGACAGGAGTCATGCAAAGGAAAGTAAGGAGAGGTTCGTTTGAAAGAAAAGGAAAGGCAACAGTTGGAAGTTTGAAGTCAAGTTCAATGGTAATGGGAATAAAGAAGGTTTTTTGAGATTGTATCAATCTGAGGATGCTAAAATGTAAAAATTAATTTTATTTGTATGTTTGATAGTACTGTATTGGATAACTTTGATAAGCACTAGAATTAGTCTCTAAAAGTCTACTAAAAGACAGCCGCTTTAGCAAGAATGCTCTATGGCTAGAAGCATAAAGTAATGGCTGGACTCACACACACAAACACACATATATATATATATATATATATATATATATAAATTCCAAGAGGTTTAAGCTACACTTAAAGCACTTAAAGGCCGCAGTAAGCTCAGTCACTCTCATAGCAACATGAACAAGTATGCAGGGTAAATAATGGATGCACCTAAAAGGAGATTCTGCAAATACTGAAGCGGATGTCGACTGATATTCACCCTTGAAGTTTGGATCACAGTGTTTGTTACATAAGCAAAGTGAGATCCACTTTTCAACTTTAATTCATGAGAATACCTCACTGGATCCCTTCAAACTGAGATCAAAATAGCAAAAATCCAATAAGTAGAACTTGAGGTATGAATTTTTACAGAAAAAAACATAACCCAGCACTTAGAAACCAAAAGTGCCAACCGGGTAAATCTGGTCGCACCTGACCGGGACAAAATCAACAGTTCAGGCCAACAGCGATGGAGCCAGTTGGGCCCACTGAAACAAACTACCTTAAATCCGGGTTGCGGAGTGGTGCGTCAGTTCCGAACCACACTGCAGAGGGATGAGTTGAATGAGTCACTTTTTTACACGTAACAGTATCAATATGTCAGTTCCATGATGCAGTGAAGCTGCGGTCTGAGTTCCTGATGCATAGACATCAAGGAAGCGTTAGACAGTCCAGGCGATGCATTGGTTGCTATGAGTGGAGGGGCTGCGATGAGGAGTTTCAGCATATCTGTCAAAGCTGCAATTAACGGAGATGCAAGGACTTTGCTCTGAGAAAAATGCCACAGTGTTGGTTCTGAAGGCAATGCGCTGGTTTCAAGATGTGAGGTACAGCACTGATGTGATTCCGGTTGCGCCAGTTGTGATCTAAGCAGTAGAGTTGATTCATCGATTTGTTACATGCACCATGAGGCAATGCGTTGATTCAGCTCCTGCACCAGAGGATGTGTTACTTCAGCTGGAGCAAGACACAAAATTCAAAAAGTCTATATCTTCCAGTTTATGAATTACACTTCTAATAAGTAAGAAGGCAATCCCAATATTAACCTATGAGGAGATAGGTCTTTCAGTAGTAAAAAATGAATTTGAGAGTTTTTCACTACCAGGGCATTGGAAACTAAAAGTATATGAACAACATTTTAACCCAATGTTACCACATTAGCACTGGTTAGCAGCGGTAAAGTGTGCAGACTCCTAAGACCAGAAAAAAACAAAGAACAGTAGGACTGACAGCAAAAGCCTACACCAAAGATGCCAGGTCTAACATCCCTTGATGTTTATCTTTAAAGAGTGTTTTGGTAATCTTGTATTTTCTCCAGAGTAGGATGCCATTAATGTTTGCACTCTAAACACTTTTCCCTTGTCAATGGAGAGTAGGGACAGGTGGTTAAGAGCCCTGTAGATGAGTCTGCATCAGTAGCATGTCAAAGAAAAGCCTGTCCATGCCTGTCCATGGCTGAACTGTGGTCAGCGACCAGACACGTTGCCTGCTCTATGAGGCAGCTATTAAGACTTAGAAGTGAATGATGAGGTTTAATGTGAATTAGCTTCTTACACTTGTAGCCTCGCAGAAGATGTCCTGTCTAAGACTGAGGGTAGTGGATTACTATAAGATCTACTCTGCCTCCATAATATATTTCCTAATTTGGCGAGCAGCATTTTGCACATACCTTTGTTAGTTAAGGACTACTAGTAGAAGTAAAGATTTAAGTGCTTTAATTATTACCCATTCTGAAGATCATTGACCTCTACTTAGAGTTTGGCAGACAAGGTACTCACAAACACAATGGAGCACCTTTACCTCCAAACCCTCAGTCACCTGCCTCATTAAGAGATGGGTGGACTTTTTTAAGTAGTGCATCAACAGAGCCCCGTTGGCTCTGCTGATAGAGTACTTCCTCTAATAGAATAGGGTCTGTTGGAGAAAGGGCATTAAACCCTCCGCCCTCTTTGGGGTGGATGGTGGTGAGGGACAGGAAAAAATAATTACCTCAACATCCTGGAACAAAACACTCATGGTGTGTGGGCCACTAGCTTTTTGTTTCTAAAAAAACTCTGAAAATCAAAGAAGCAAAGAAATTGCAAAAGTTTGGTAGATGATAGTCAAAACTGGTGGCAACAACCCACCAAACATTTTGCATATGGAAAAAGATTATTATGACAGTGGTTTCTTTCAGTGTACAGAAATTACCATTGGGTCAATGGCCATCTCTAAATTTGACCAATGATAGTCCATCGTACTGGCAGAGGTAATGTCCTCTGCCACCCTGATGGAGTGTTGTCTGTCTGTCAAAGTCACAATCAGGCCCATAATTTTATAATTCTGAATGAGGACTTGGATAAATAATGGAATCCGATCTTAAAGAAGTTTGTTTGACTATTTTTAAAGAGATAGTTCCTTCAGGATACCAAAGCAAAGATCACTTACAGAGAAAATAAGCAAGGAGGCGGAGTAACAGTGATAGCGTAGCACCATTTGAGGTGTATTAAGGTTATTGAGGACATGTATGATGATTTAGAGCTTTTGAAAGTAAAGAATTGTGATTCCTCGAGAATGGAATGGATTCCATCTAGGCCCCTAGGGAAAGCAAGAGCAAGGCTTAGCTCTCCTTTGAGAAAGGTAAGTTATCAATTGTTTGGAACAGAATATTGCTGGCTTTCATTTGCATTTTTATGACACCTTGAGTGCTCATCAAAAGAATTCAGAGTCATGATGTTATTTTATTAAGTACTTCCCTCACCAATAGGTTTGGACACATGTTTGTTATAATTTGGAGTCATAATTCATTTTTCACCGTATATTTAATTTCTCTGGTGTGGTCAGACCACTCCATTGTATTTTTGGATGGATAATTTCTGTGCCACAACAAGTCAGGTCTCCCTAGATTGATGCTAGACTGGCATGACCAGATATAAGGCAATCAAGACAGGCATCAAGTGAGACCCCTGGTTTCAAGCTCAGTCAAGACAATCCAAAATATATAGCTGCCCATAATAAGAAATTGACACAGGCATTAGATGCCCTTGTGCCCGTAATATTGATTCATAATAAAATCCAAATCTAATGGGAATAAATGATTTTCCAATGAACTTCCTGAGTTAAAGGAAAAGTTACACACCAAGAATACTCACCTATAGCAAAACATAAATGGTGCATAGTCAAAAATGCTAATAAAGACTTTTAGGCCTTTTAAAACTAATTACCACTCAAATTGTAAACTGAATATCCCAAATATGTTGAAGGGCAGCAAAAACAAGGTGCTGGATAGAATGCTTGAATTTGTCTCAGCCACTGGCAATCACTTGGCTACATCCCAAATCATCATTTTTCGACCACCATGTGACCTCAGTTTGGACCCATCCATATCCAAATCAGTCTTGATCCTTTTGAAATGGGAATAGTCAAGCCTGAAATGCAAAGCCAGTTCCTCCCTGACTCAGAACACAAGCAACCCAGGACTGGCGTCACCCTTATTAAGGTTCATCAGCCACGTAAAGCTTAGTTTTAGTGACCCAGTGAGCACTGGACCTGCTTCAGGCATACCTCTCACACTTAGGGCTGATAAGTAGCCCTAATAAAGATGAAACTGGTCCTGGTTCTTATGTTCTAGTTCACTGTCAAGCACCAAGAAGGACCACCCATGCACTCTAGACAGACATAGGGGGTCATTCTGACCCCCGCGGGCGGCGGGAGCTACCCGCCTGGAGGGAGCCGCCATATGGCCGCTCCGCGGTCGAAAGACCGCGGAGGCCATTCTGGCTTTCCCGCTGGGCTGGCGGGCGACCGCCAGAAGGCCGCCCGCCAGCCCAGCGGGAAAGCCCTCCCCACGAGGAAGCCGGCTCTGAATGGAGTCGGCGGAGTGGGTATGTGCGACGGGTGCAGTGGCACCCGTCGTGTATTTCAGTGTCTGCAAAGCAGACACTGAAATACAAAGTGGGGCCCTCTTACGGGGGCCCCTGCAGTGCCCATGGGGCCCCACAACACCCCATACTGCCATCCTGTTCCTGGCGGGCGACCCGCCAGGAACAGGATGGCGGTATGGGGTGTCAGAATCCCCATGGCGGCGCAGCAAGCTGCGCCGCCATGGAGGATTCTGCAGGACAGCGGAAAACCGGCGGGAGACCGCCGGTTTTCCTGTTCTGACCGCAGCTGAACCGCCGCGGTCAGAATATCCTGAGGAGCACCGCCAGCCTGTTGGCGGTGCTCCCGCATCCCCGGCGGGAATGACCCCCATAATCTAGGTACATCTGCAAGCAGTGCTGCTGCTGAATGGAGAGTTCGGGAAGGATTATAATGCAACGTCCTGGTGATCAAGTACATAGGGCCATGCTTGCTAAAGGCTCAATGAATAACAGTCAGCACCTTTAACAGAATTCCTTTCATAACGGGAAACCAATGCAAATCCATATGATGCCCAGAAGCTGATTTCCTCCTTGGTAGGCCAAGTATGAGATGAGCAGCTGCAACATTTTGCACCACCTGGAGTCTTCTGATCTTGTACTCCAGCACCCTAAGACGGAGGCAGTTTGAATAGTCCATCATTGATGTTATTAGTGCATAGACTATCTTTCTGTGTGTGTCTAACAGTAAGATGTCTGAAAATGTCCTCATTGACTGGAGCATGCCAAAACAGGTACCCTGCACTGACAGAAATTGGGACGCTAGAGATAACCTGTCATCTAGCTTACCTCCCAAATTCTTAGCAACTGCCATTGAACAAGAAAGGGGGAAAGATCCACTGGTCATCTGTTGTTAATTCACTGGTCTCTGGCCCTTGCACACACAAAATCTCAGCATTGCACTGAAGATAGCTTCCACGCATTCACTGTAGAACATCCTTCAGACATGGAGTGAATGACAAAATGTTGTCAGTGGCAGAATAGTCAGATGTGGGTAGCAGCTGGGTGTTGTCAGCATGAGAGATAGGCACAAGGCCATGTAACTTGATATATTTAGCTAATGGGGCCATCTAGGTGCTATAAAAAGTAGGGATCATAAATTAGCCCTGTGGCACTCCATCCAAAAGCCTGTTCCCAGAGGAGGACTGGGGGCAAGCTATATCTCTTGTTCTCTTTCATCAAGGAAGTATTTAACCCAACACCAGACTATAGCCCTCATTATGACATTGGTGGTAAATCCCACTTACAGCCGGGCTGACGGCTGCCAACTTACCGCTGCATCAGCAGATATCCATTCACCATATTATGACACACACACCAATCCGCAGTATTCAGCCACATACACAAATCCGCCAGACCGAAGGTCAGTGATAAACTGACGGTCCCAAAACCCACATCGTTATGCCAACAGAACTACACCTACCACATTATGACCCACGAATCACCACAGTGGACATTCAACGGCGCTAAACCTTTGGCGGTACATACCGCTGTGCTCACAATAGACACCCACATACAAAACAACACCACATTGGACAATTCAAACAACTCACACCTGACAACCATACACACACCACACCAACATCATTATAAAACACACACACACATTACCCACAACCCTTTATGAATACAAACCATTGCCAGCAGAAAAACACCAAGACCACTGACACAACTAGAGCCAAACACTACTCACACCTATACACCACTCAAGCACTCCACATCACACACCTCAACACATTACCCAACACACCCTCATCAACACACATCACTCAACAACCATGGCACCACAAAGACACCCCGGTTTCACAGAGGAGGAGCTAAGGGTCATGGTGTAGGAAATTCTCAGGGTAGAGCCACAGTTATTTGGAGCACAGGTGCAGCAGATATAGCTAGGAAGATGCAGCTATGGCGGAGAATCATGGACAGGCTCAACGCCGTGGGACAGCACCCAAGAACTAGGGATGACATCAGGAAGAGGTGGATCAACCTACGGGGGGAGGTACGTTCCATTTCAGCAAGTCACCAGCTCGCTATCCAGAGGACTGGCAGCGGACCCCCACCTCCTCCCCCACAACTCACAACATGGGAGGAGCAAGCCTTGGCAATACTGCATCCTGAGGGCCGGAGTCAGAGGAGGACTGGACTCTGGTAAATCAACTCTCTACTACTCGCACCCCCCTACCTGCATGCCATCACATATCCTCACCCTCACCCTCACTACCATCACTCCACTACTTCCCACACACCCCACCATCACATCTCATTTAACCCAATGCCAAGCCCTGCATTCTCTAATAATGCATGGACACCACTCACAGCCCTACCAGGGCACTCATCACTTAAGCATGGACACTATAGAGAATTAACTATCCCACCATACACTAACATACACAAGTGAAAGTTGGCAGGGCAAATCCAACCAAAGCGGGAAAGCCACGGAGGTACAATATGTCAGACACAGCAATCATAACACATCATTTACATCCCCACAGGTACCCCAGCCAATGTCAGCGGAGAGG
Organism: Pleurodeles waltl; assembly: GCF_031143425.1. Lineage (NCBI taxonomy): Eukaryota > Metazoa > Chordata > Amphibia > Caudata > Salamandridae > Pleurodeles > Pleurodeles waltl. The sequence continues at coordinate 994,991,917 of NC_090437.1, forward strand.
AAGTGCCAGCACTATCCAGTCCCCCAACTGAAAGGCCCACAGTGATGACAGCAACTCTGGTCTTCAGGATCTGGATGACCTACCTGGCCCATCAGGGACCACTGGACAGCCGGGTACCCAGGCCCAGTCACACAGCAACACAGAGCCTCCCCATCAGGAAACACCACCACAGCAGCCATCCAGCATACCCATACCTCTGTCCCCAGGACACTACAATCATCAGTGTGACACCAGGGCACACCTCACCCCAAGACAATCAGGGACCTGGGGTCAGAGGCAGTGGACACACGGTTCAGGGGACAGAGACACAGGCCTACAGGGATACTGGGAGGACTGCTGTGCACCAGGGGAGGACAGGCCCAGGGAACCGACTTTTGAAGAGGCACTCTCTGAAATCCTGGGAGCCTATCAACATTCCCAGGACACAATGGGCCAGATCTTGGACAATGTGCAGAAGAAAAGGCGGCTGTAGGAGGGACAGTACCAGGGTATCAGAGAGGACTTTCAAGCCATCGACAACACCCTGATCTCCATTGCAGGGGTGCTGGCAGACATGGCCAACATTATGAGGGAGGCAGTCTCACACCAATGGGCACCTGCAACTAGCCAGACATCTGAACAGCCGTCCACCTCTGCTGCCACTAGTGGCCAGAAGGATCCACCACAGGACTCACAGGCCACCAGCACCCCTCCCCCTGCAGAAGGTGAACCACCCTGCAAATGTTCCCTGCAATCCAGTCAGAAGCCAGGGACACTTGTCAAGACCCATGCCAGGAAATGAGACTCTCCTGATTGTCACCCTTGTTTCTCACTCAGTCACCCTGTCCACCTTGAACTGACATTTCTCCCCTTCCTATGTCCCCTTGGACAATGCATCTGTGCTACAAACAGACTGGAACCATACCCTGGACTTTCCTCCATCATCACCCCAACCCATTGCACTTGCCCCCCTATATATTAGCACTTTAGTAAACACCCTTTGAAAAAAAAACATTTTGGAGTATGTCATGTATATCAAATATGTATTAATTGTAACAGTTACAAACATTGCAAATCAACTGTTCAGAGAATGAGCATAGATTAATGACCTGTAACTGGTTGCAGTGATCACACCAGGAGTATATGTCAGGTCACCAACATCTGCAAAATGAATTGCCAAAGGGACCAGTAAGTGAGCCTAGACGTTGAAAATATCAGCATGCCATTGGCACACAAATTTAAACAAAAATCATTAAAATGTGAAGTAACACTGTCCTACCTGTGTGTCATTGGAAGTATTGTTGGCTCACATATGTACTGTTGTCCTCATCCTCATCCTCTGCCTCCTCATCCTCACTGTTCACAGGGTATACTGCTGCCACACGGGCATCTCCAGCCTCCTCCTCCTGCAGGAATGGGACATGGCGTCTGAGGGCCAGGTTATGCACCATGCAGCATGCCACCACTATCTGGCAGACCTTCTTTGGGTGAGTAGCACAGGGATCTTCCTGTTAGATGGAGGTACCAGAACCTGGCCTCAGGAGGCCAAAGGTCCTTTAAATGATCCTTCTGGTTCACCCATGTGCCTCATTATAACGTTCTTCTGCCCCTGTCCTGGCATTCCTCACAGGGTTCAGCAGCCATGATATGTTTGGGTAATCAGAGTCACCTACAAATATTGAGGGACAACATTTAGCCACATACTATCCTACATGGCCCACACCATACCCATACACCAACATATACTGGGTGGGAACCAGGGCTCACCTATTAGCCACAATCTGTGCCTCTGTAGTTGGCCCATCACGTTTGGGATGCTGCTATTCCTTGGGACAAAGGCATCATGCACCGACCCTGGATACTTAGAAATGATGTGGGAGATGTACTTGCCCACCAAGCACACCATCTGAACATTCATGGAGTGAAAACTCTTCCGATTCTTGAACACCTGTCCATTCTGCCGGGGGGGGAACAAATGCAATATGTGTTCCATCAATCGCCCCAATTGTGTTGGGGATATGTCCCATTGCATAAAACACAGCCTTCACTGTGGCCAAACCTTCAACCTGGGGGAAAACAATGTGGCTGCACATGTGTTTTATCAGGGCAGACAACACTCTTGTAAGCACTATTGAGAACACTGACTGTGACATTCCTGCTGCCACTGTCACTTGGAAAGAACCAGTTGCCAGGAAATAGGGTACAAGAGGGGGGCTCATGGTGGGGTGACGGATAGCAGACATCAGGTCAGGCTCCAACTGGGCACACAGCTCTGTGATTGTGGCCCTGTCTATAGGTGAGGATAATGTGACTGTCCCCCAGTGTTGTCACGTCCACGTCCAGGGGTTTGTGCACAGAGGTATGTCTCCATTTCCTATTCATCTGCAGCGGTAGGGATCTAAGGGACAAAAGAGTGAGAAGCCTGTCACAAACTGAACAATGGATCCACAACAGAACTTTGCATCCTGTTAACATCCTGTTAACTTGTAATGGGTCAGTGTGATTTGTTCAGTATGTCCTAATATCACCAGTGACCCAGCAATTGCCCAGGGCCTGCCCCCCCTTAAATGGTGTCCCCCTGTCCTTTGTGGAGGGACAGGTGGAAGTGAGGTAATTCCGCTGACATTGTTCGCCGTTGCGGGAAGCGGTTGGAAACTGCTGTGCAACTCCTCATTGGCTAACATTGGGCCGTATGGGGTACAGATGCCAATGGTAATCTACGCTGGCGGTGACGGTATGCACCGAGGCGGACCTGACTGCCATTTTCTATCTGATTCCTCACTTGCTACCTGAACTTCCATAGGAGAGCACCTACACTGCATGCGCTGCTGTGACCTGTGTCTGGACCCTACTATGGCCTGTGTGACTGGGGAAAGGGCCCCAGCCTTCACTTCGGATGAGTTGGAGAGACTGGTGGATGGGGTCCTACCCCAGTACGGACTGCTGTATGGGCGTCCTAGCCAACAGGTGAGTACACTGTGAGCACAATGCATGTGGCATAAATGTATGGAGTTGTGTGTGTGAAGGCCTCATGTGAGGTGGTGGGTGGATGTCCTCTTGGCGGCATACAGGTTGTGTGCTAAGCCATGTGTGTGTAAATGGTGATGGGAAGGGGTATAGTGGGCAATACGTGTAACAGGCAGGATTGTGTCTAATTCTATTTTTTTGTATGTATTGCCTCTGCAGGTCAGCACCCATCAAAAGAAGGGTATATGGCATGCCATCGCCAAGGACATGCAGACCCTGGGGGTCTATTGCAGGTGGAGCACCCACTTTTGCAAACGGTGGGGGGATCTGAGACGCTCGGCACCGAAGGCGGCGGAGGCCCAGCTGGGGATGGCCAGTGGGTGCCCCTAGGCCAGGCCTGACATTGCAGCATAGGTCCAATGGTGGCTATGATTCTGAAAGGATAGTCTTTCTACCTAGCTCGTAGGCATCCACTACTGGTCGGGCTGTGTGGGCTCCAGGTGTGCTGCATTTAGCGATGTGTGCCCCTCCCCATGCCTTGGTGGCAAGCTATTTCTCTGGTAGTGCAATGCATATTGCGTAGGGATGTTCCCTGTGTGTGAGGGTGCTGTGTACGCCAACGGTGGTGTTGGTGCAGCCATTCACTCAGTGTATCCTTTGGCTCTTTCCCCCCCTTTTTTGTTTTGTCATCCTGTCCTTATGTGCATTAGCATCATCTGGCGGGGGAGCAGAGGCACCATCAACAGAGAGAGCTGCATCCCACAGGACCCTGGAGGCAGCGTCCACTGAGGGCACGAGTGGGACGGAGGGCGAGGGGAGCACCATGGCAGAGACTGGAAGGGACAGTTCAGACACAGATACCTCCTCTGATGGAAGCTCCCGGGTGGTGGCGGACACTTCTTTGACCACCCCACCAACAGGTACAGCCACCACCCCCTGTACCAGCACCACCCTCCCGCCAGCACCTCAAGTTGCCTGTGCCTGCTCACCCAGGAGGCTGGGCATCTCCTTCGCCCCAGGCACCTCAGGCCCTGCCGCAGTGAGCCCTGCTGCCCTGAGTGAGGAGGCTATTGACCTCCTGAAATCCATCTCTGTAGGGCAGTCAACCATTGTGAACACCATCCAGGGGCTGGCAGCCCAGATGCAACAATTTAATCCATTCCTGGAGGGCATTCACACTGGATTGGCAGCCCAACAGAGATCAATCCAGGCTCTGGCCTCCTCTCTGATGGCAGCCATTGTCCCTGTTTCTACCGCCCCCCCTCCAACTTCCACTGCCTAGTCCGATTCCCCTCAACCCCAACCTATCCCAGGCACACATACAGACAAGCATGCACACAAGACAACACCCAAATGTGTCACAGGCAAACACAAGCACCACACTTCATCCCACAGCCACTCACACAAACACCATCCAGTTGCAGGCACAACAACATCCACTATTTCCACTGTCTCCCCCCCCTCCACCACCTCCCTCCCAGCCACGTCTACACTCACACCTGCATGCACTACATCATCATCCACTACCAGCATCATCACCACACCAAGCAGAACACACACATCACTGGCAGACACCTCCACAACAGCCATGCACACGTTCCCTGTGTCCTCTCCCACTGTGTCTGTCCCCCCTCCTAAAGTACACAAACGCAAGCACTCAGACACGCAACAGCCATCCACGTCACAACAGCATACAGCCCATGCACCTGCGCCCAAAAGCAGCAGACAGACACATCCAACAACCACTCCCTCATCCTCCACTCCCATTCCTTCTCCCTCTTCCCACCCACATGTCCCTAAAAAACTGTTACTATCCACCATTGACCTCTTCCCTACCCCCCTTCCTGCACGTATGGCCAGGGTATCACGAACCCAGCCAAGCACCTCAGCCACACCGTCAACGGGCCCAGTCCTAACCGCACCCACTTGTGGTGGAAAGGGATCCAGGCCCCATGTACTGAAGGGTAAGGAGCCTGCACCAGCCAGCCTAACGGGGAAGGAGCTTGCCCCAGCAGGCAAGGAGGGTAAGGAGCCTGCACCTGCCAGCCGAAAGGGCAAGGAGCCAGCACCAAGAGGCAGGAAGAGCAAGGATCCTTCACCAGCAGGCAGGAAGAGCAATGAGCCTCCACAAGCAGGCAGGAAGGGCAAGGAGCCTGGACCAGGAACTGTGACAGAGCCCCCACCACCAACCATGGTTGTGCATCCGTCCGAGGGTGCAGGGGATGTGCAGGAGCCTCCCCGCACCAGCAGTACCACCGCCACTGTGCATCTGTCCAAAGGTGCAGGGGATGTGCAGGAGCCTCCGCCCAACAGCAACACCAGCACTGTGCATCCGTCCAAGGGTGCAGGGGATGTGCAGGAGCCTCCCCCACCAGCAGCACCACCGCTGTGCAGCCGTCACCGCCGGCAGGCGCTATGTAATCCTGTCTCCATGGGCTGCTATGCAGCCTGTCCCCTCCAGAACCAGTGGGTAAGACACCCACATGAGAGACTGTGGTCCATCACTCCCCAGGATCAAGCACAGGGCATGTTGCCCTATCCAGAACCAGTGGGCAAGACACCCACTCAAGAGACTTTGGCCTTGCACTCCATAGGACCAAGCAGAGGGCATGTTGCCCCATCCAGAACCACTGGCCAAGACACCCACTCAAGAAACTGTAGTCTTGCACTCCCCAGGACCAAGCACAGGGCATGTTGCCCCATTCAGAACCAGTTGGTAAGACACCCACATGAGAGACTGTGGCCCATCACTCCACAGGATCAAACACAGGGCATGTTACCCAATCCAGAACCAGTAGGCAAGACACCCACATGAGAGACTGTGGCCCATCACTCCCCAGGAACAAGCACAGGGCATGTTGCCCAATCCAGAACCAGTGGGCAAGACACCCACATGAGAGACTGTGGCCTTGCACTCCCCAGGACCAAGCACAGGGCATGTTGCCCCCTCCAGAACCAGTGGGCAAGACACCCACATGAGAGACTGTGGCCCATCACTCCCAAGGATCAAGCACAGGGCATGTTGCCCCATCCAGAACCAGTGGGCAAGACACCCACTTGAGAGACTGTGGCCTTGCACTCCCCAGGACCAATCACAGGGCATGTTGCCCCCTTCAGAACCTGTGGTCTTGTTTCATCTCCTGGCTGAGGTGCTCCCCACTCCCCTGAGGTGCCTGCCTATTTAGCAACTGATGCCCCTGCAGTGTTCTCTCCGTGTTGAAGCAGGCGACAAGTGTGGCCTTGGACTTTGGCCTGTGGCCATGTGGCCCACGCAAATTGACGACTGATCTGTGTCCCTTTTTCTGTAAATATGTATATATCTATTATCTTGCCTGACTTATTATTTCTACTGTGTTGATCTTATACATACACTTTGGCGAAATCGTTTTGTCCTTGCATTATTTAGCCGAGTTACGGGGTCAAAATGTTTTTGTAGTGCATCCGGTTGTGTATGGTGTGTGTGTGGGGGGCGTGTGTGGTGAGTTTGTGTGTCACTCTCTTTTTCCTCCCCCCCTCCCTTGTGTGCTAGGTGGCTGTACTCACCGTCGTCATCTTCTCCGGCGTTGGTGTTCGTGGTGGAGCAGAACGTAAAATATCATCGGAAAAACATCCAGTTCTGGTTTCATGGCATTGTGGTTCTTCCCTGTGTCTCCAATGGTGAGTCCTTTCACTTCTGAGCTCTGTTTCCATCAGGCTTTTGATGTTGTTGGTACCTCCCCGGAAAAGGAGGCAGTTTGCAGGGTCTCAATATGGTGGGTGGAACATTGACTTCCACCTAGCTGTAGGCGGCTACTGACATGGTGCCTGTTGTTTCCGCCCTGGCGGTCGGTGTGGTACATTGGCTGTCTTTCAGAGATCTTGCCGCCATGGTCATGATTTGGCGGTTGTTACCGCCAGCCTGTTGGCGGTATTACTGCCACTTTATCACCGACCACCAGGGTCATCATGAGGGCCTATACCACCAATCCCCATCTATGCCATCTGCTGCAATGGAACTGTATGAGACACGGTATCGAAACCAGGAGACAAATCAAGCAAAATCGGAACAGCACTTTTCACCTAATCCAAAGTGGATTTGATCATGTTCATTATCTAATGGAGGGCAGTTTCAGTGTTGTGCTGTGGCCAAAATCCTGACTGAGTACAAAGAAGGAGGTTATTTGCCTACAAATAGATAGTCTGCAGAGCATTAACAAATATTTCCAATGTTTTGGTGATGGCAGGTAACAGAGAGATAGGACAATAGTTAAACAAGGTACTCAGATCTGTAGGTGGCTTTTTTAGTAGTGGGGTGACTTTTGCCCTCTTTCAGCAAGTCAGAACCACAGCTGACATAAATGAACAATTGAAGAGCTTATTAAAAGCAGGGCAATGGATTCTGAAAATATACTAAATAGGCCATCATTTCAGGTAAAGCAGCAGCAGTCTGACAGAGTGCACAGCAGGTCACAGCAGCAGGTGGTCCTATGAGAGTCCTTCCATGGGTCCAGTAGTGAACTGAAGAGTGGGTCTGAGGTTTCCTATTTTTAAACCTTGGTGCTTTTCTTCTGGAAAGTGAAAGAAGCTTTTGGAAAGGTTCTTTAGAGTGCATGTAATTTCCTGACTCCTCTGCCCTGGCTCCAAACTTGCTGCAGTGACAGGGTTGTTAGGCCATTTGTGTGAAGGCAGAGGACAGGCTATTCAGGTGTGAGCTGTGGTCAGTTCCGTCCCCCAATCCTGCCAGCAGATGGAGCATTCACACACCCCTAATCCCTCCATAGTGTGACTGTCTGGGAAAAATTCACAAAGTCTAACTGTCAGTTACATCCAGTCATGTGACCCAGTTTAGACTACAGGCACAAAAGGGAACTAGCAGGAAAATGCCAACTTTTTTAAAGTATAATTTTCAAAATTGTAATGAAAAATATGACTTTACCATTAAATAGGTTTATCATTACAATGTCATAGGTACCAAACATGATATATCCACCTGTTCCCAATGAAGAATTTCAGCTTATCCCCAATGTTATCCTATGAGAGTGGTAGGCCTCACAGTAGTAAAAATCAAATTTAGATTTTTTTGTTGTTGCTGACAGTCTGAGCGTGCAGCAGAAGTTGACTGCTCTGATTGTGTCCCATCTGTGTCCATCGGTAGCTGTCCCTTTTCAATAAGAGCTATACAGACACACCTAATGATGTCAAATGCCAGACTCAGCGAGATGGAGGTATGAGTGAAGCAGAGCAGAGGAATCAAGCTCCGTCCACCTTGCTCCTGATTGCTATGGATCTCTTGTGGGGCTCAGAGCCCTGTGGCTCCTGTGGCTATTTAATAAGTTTTTTCAACTTTAGCCAAGGAGGGGGCTCTATTTACAGCAGCCAGTAAGCTGCAGTCTACTTGGTGGTTTTGTTAACGGCAGCAGGTGAGTTTTACAGCGGAGGAGGTGGCATTCTGCCCAGCCCCCTAACTCCCTTTTTGTTCTGCCAGTTTGCAGTTCTTTGCTACATACTCTATAAGGTAGGAGGTGGGAGGAAGGAGACAAAAGATAGACATCAGACAGAGGCAAGGTTGGACACTGTGATTTCATTCTTCAGTGGGCATTCCAGCGTGCAGGGAAAGGCTTAGGCCACAGGACCCCCTTGGTGGCGTAGAGGTGGCTGGCATCAGGCTGGTGCAGCTTGTGCCTCCTGGAGGGGGGGCCTGCTCTCTGCACATATTTTCATATCTTGCTAATCCTTTTACTTTCTTTCAGCCACCTGGTCCTGATTTCTATCCAATGCCTGCTGTTTGCCCACTCGCTAGCACAGCTACCACTGCTTGTTATGTATAGTAACCATAGGAATGATAGATTCACTGAAGCGGCCCAGCTGGGTTGTGTGGTTCTTTTTTGCAGTGGAATAGCTAGTGCAGGTTTATTCAAGTTTATTGGTATTGCTGAGAATTTTCTGAGTCCTTGATCAGTGTGGGTGAGCAAATGTTTCTGCTTGTTCAACAGCCAATAAGCTTGTGGGAGCAGACATTGAAGGGTGTTTACAACAATATGATGACTTTGAAGAAATTGAGCTCAGGCCAAGTAATTTCTTCCTCCGCAAGCCAAAATCCAAATGTAAGGAAATTTTCCCATGGTGCCAGAAGCTCCCAGCAACTTTTTTTTCAAATCCCATCCTGTTATTACTAATGTCTTCCACAAAATGCCTAAAGTGGCTTTTGAAGCAATGACGGAAGGCTCTGGCTGTCATCCTACTGTCCCTCCTCTCTTGGCTATGTCCTCTTCTACATGCCATGAATGTCCAAAGAGGGTCAATGTTGACTGTGGGACTGTAATGGTTAGTGGTGCACAGGAGGGTCCGGTCCTTCCACCTCCAACTATTTCTTCAGTGTCTTCAATGGTGTATGAAAGACTGCTGTCTTCTACGTTTATCACTGGAGGGTGGCAACTGTGGAGGGCTTTGTGCATTTCATGAAGTATCTCCAAGAAGAGAAATCGTTGATGAAGCAGGTACACTTCCCAGCAAAGAGGCAGTGATTGGTGACGTCTGTATTCTCCCGGACTTTGACATCGATCTGCATATGGATGGTAGGGGGGTCTCCAGATTAGGGATTCCTCCCTGAAAATGTCAGATTAAGGGGGCATGCCAAATGCAATTTCCCCTTCTTCCTCTCTGCACCCATCCTTACCTCCACTGTACCGTAGTTCTTCTCCCTTGGAGGGTCAATTTCTGAATTAGATCATGAAGTCCTCCTTCTGAGTACACAATTGAACATTGATAATGGAGGGGAGGGAGCTCCATTAAATATTTTATTTTGTATTGAAAAGATCTTATTTTCCATCTTGTCTTTATTTGAAAAATCTGTGCTAAGTTCCAACCACGTATTGGAAATGATGTCTTCAATGTTTTTTGAAGTGCAGAACGTAAATAGGTTTGGCCCTTTGAAGTCAAAGTCAGTAATAAATCCTTTTAAGGATAATATTGTGAAACAAAAGTCTAAAATAGTTGTGCCCTTAGGAGGGTTGAAAAAGGGTTTCTGTTCAAGCAGGAGTACCATTGCATTCTATGCGGTCCCCAAAAAATGACGGTAATCCTGAAAATTAAGAGCTATGTTTAAATGTGTTGTTTGGAAACTAGGATGAGTGCTACTCTCTGGGTAAAGTAAGATTGAGATCTTCCTAATGTTTAAAAAGGGTTAAAAAAAAAAGGCACTAAAATGTTGGGAGAGTAAATTGATCAGCATTGCAGTTAGGTTTGGGGCTGGAATGGGAGTCGGCAATTGCTAGTACATCAACCGCATTGTATCACACTGTGCCTGCGTCAAGTAATATGACAAGTAAGACCCTTATGGAGGGTAAGATAGAGTGATCTGTAAGGAGTTAGAAAGGTATGCCTAAGAAAAGGAAAAATATAAAAATAAGAAGATTGCCAAAATGGAAAACAGAACAACTTATTTTCCCTAAGATTACCCATACAAATAGTTTGAGGGTGGAGGGCTTGATGAAATTCCCTCTTGAAGGCAATGCCTCTACTGTATCCACTACACAGAATTTCCTGTAAGATGATCCTGCTGGGATAGAGGGGAGAACTCGATTAGTGTTGACTATTTCCACTCCGCTCTTTCTCACCCTTCAGGGGGCCATGCTTCTCATATCCAAGGTTCTACTTGAGCCTCCAGGAGCAGGAGGGAGAATGAGAAGTAGGGCTCCTCTTCCCTTGCCGGAGTTAGGATCTAGTGATGTTAGTAATCTGGTTGGGTGATCTTGAGGGGAAAGTCCCCATTTAAGAGAGACAAAGGATATCAGAAGTCTATTCCAAAAAACACAAGACATGCAGATTATGGCACTATGGTATTGTTTGTAGCATACCCTCATCCCATGCTTAACTATGAGGCAAAATCCTTTTGTCCAAGGGTTGGGTAATCTCTTTGGATTCCTCTATAAGTTCGTCAAAAGGGACCTATCTGGTGCAGAACGTTATGTCATCTGTCTTGGACTTTATTCTGTTATTTGACAAAAAGTCTCCCCCAGTGAGTAGAACCTCTATCCAAAATTCCTTCATGGAGATTGATGCCTTAAAGTTGGAGAAAAGTGGTGATATCACAAATGTGACTGTTCAGTCAGTCAGTCAGTCAAGATTCTTTATTCAGCAAGATTACCATAAAAGCACAGAATATTTTACACGTAATATTATTTCCAACACAATTCTTAAAATGTAAAACAGCAACAGTAATAAAATACATCATCTGTACTACTTGCAAACTTTCTTCAAATTCATAAATCCCATACTCACATAAAGTACCGAAAACCACATTGTAATTCTCAGCGTAATCAAATCCTGTACACTATCCATCTAAATTAAGGTACAGCTACCTCCACTAATTCATAACGTTTTCTAATTGCAATAGATATTCTTAAAAAATTTAAAATGACATAACAAATATCAATAGAATTCAATATTTGAATATACATCAAAGCATCATTATAGGATGTGAATTGTAATTTCCGTAAAAGTGGTAATAAAAATGTACGTCTAGGAGCAGAGTAGAGTGAACAAAATAAAAGAAAGTGGCATGTGCTTTGTTTTGTAATAGTATCACACGGGCATTTCGGGAGCGCTTTTTGCCAACAACATTGCTTAGGAAACGCCACTCTAAAATGTATCAAATTTAATCTGAATAAAGCGAGGAGGGAATATTCTTGAAAATTCGGGAACCAAGTTAAATAAGGTTCCCTCTGGGACATTGTTGAAATCTGAACATAGTGGTCAAAGGTTTTTAATTGCATCGCCCCATGTAATCTCTTATTCGAAATATAATCAAAATATAGAATTTTAACCAAGTCCTTAGCATTCGGAGGCAACTACTCAAGATGAGTAAACATACTCTCCAAACCTAAATTCTGGAAATTAGTTTGTAAGTAAGAAAGCCACGGGATCCTGCTAAAATTGGCCAAATGGGTACAATCAGATAAACAATCTTGTACCAAGGTGGCCGCTGGATTCAACCAGGCTTTCAACCATAATAAAAGTGGGGCACAACCAATCAAATCCCCAATGTAACTTAGTCCCAGTTCCTCGTGACAGATGAAATATGCGACATTTTTGGGCACCATCAATACTCTATGTACAAATTTGTTCTCAGCACGTTGAAGAGAATCAATCTTATTCAAACCCCACAGGCCAGCCCCATAGGTAGCTGCAGATACACATTTAGCTTTATAAAGCCTGATTATATGATGAACTGGCCTGTGACCTAGTTTGCGGGCAAAATGGAAAATTGCTTCCAGGTTTCTCCCCACCTGTTGGGTCTTGAAAGTAAGATGAGTCTTCCATTGCAAAGAGGAATGAAGGTATAAACCCAGATAACAAAACTCCTTTACATTTTTTATGGTAATCCCCCCATAGCAAAATGTTTAGATCTTGTGTTTCTCGGGCCACATGTCATCACATACGTCTTCGTATAGTTTACTTTCAAATCTAAGTCTTGCATAAAGATTGAAAAATAATCCATCAGACTTTGTAAGCCATTAGCAGTGCGGGCGATCAAAACTGCGTCATCTGCGTACAATAATACAGGGAGCTGTCTCACACCCAATCTAGGGAAGTCCTTACCATTCGCTAATAAAAAACTGTAAAGGCCATTAATATATAACAAAAATAAAAACAGTGCTAAAATACAACCCTCTCAAGGAAGAGAAATGGGCGGACCTCTCACCATGTGAACCATATTGCACTGAAACCCTCTGGTCCGTATATAAGCGTTTAATTAACTCCAAAAGATTCCGATCCACCCGCAGGGATTTCATAATTGACCAAAGTTTCTCTCCATTCACCAGATCAAAAGCACCAGATAAGTCTATAAAAGCCAAATGGATAGAGTCTTTCCTTACAGTCACATATTTGCTCAATATAAGGTGCAAATTCAACAATTGTTCGATAGTGCCAAGACCAGGTCTAAATCCATATTGGATTGGAGAGATAATCTTTGCCTCAGTAACTTAGCTGTAGAGTCTATAAGAGAAATTGGTCTATAACAAGAAGGATCGTTCCTACAACCCTTTTTAAAAATTGGGATGACAATAGCCAATTTCCACGAAGAGGGAATTTTACTCATAACTATGGACTTTAATACATTAGTGACTAAAAGACCCCAAAGATCCAGCATTGACTTAAAAAGATCAATAGGAACCCTGTCCGGTCCAGCAGCTTTCCCCGATCTCAAACAGGAAAGAACATTATTAACCTCATGCAAGTCAAACGACAAATCAATATTGGTCGAGCTGGAGTCCACAGGGCTCTGATTATCTCTTTCACCCCCTACAGATGATATATTAATCTCTGGCTCAAAGACTTTAGTAAAATGGGTTACCCACACTGTTTCTGGAATCAAACATTCATCCTCCTTATTTTTCTGATCCATAAAATAAGAATGATTTACCACCCTCCAGAATTGTGTGGTATCCTTCAGTTCAGTAGCTGCCATAAGTTCATCCCATGCACTAGACCTGATTTCATTTTTCCTTGTTGCCAAAGCTGCCTTATATTGTACCCTGGTTGTTCGTACTAAGTCACAGGAGTAAGGGATCGATCTAAGAGTTCTTTTCAAATCTTTATGGGCCTCTGTGCAAGCAGAGTTGAACCAACGGCACACCCTTGGACCACTAATAGGCCTATCAATTGGTAGAGATTCTGAAATAGCAGAGCATAATTTCACATATTCTGATGTTAGCTTATCAGGTATGCTTTGATGCAACAAACATAAATTAATAGAATCCAGATTTTGTTCGATAATTTCCTGATTGAATGTTTTAGGATCTACTCTTTCCCACTTCATTCGTAAACCAAAGTTTTTATTAAAAATGGTTGCCCTATTTGGTTCCCTGTTACTTATAACCGGTTTACTATTACATGCAAGTTCAATAAATAATGGATTGTGGTGACTGGCACAATGTGGTATTATCTTGAAATCAAGAATTAAAAGGAAATCAGCAGCACTAATAAGAATAAAATCAATGATACTCCCTTTGGAATTCCCTGTAAAAGTTGGTAATTTTTGTATAGCTGCATTTGCCTTATCTCTAGCGTAAACAAGATCAAACCTAGAAATAAAAGTATTTAAAACTTCCCCTTGTTTAGTATGTATAAAATGAGTTAAAGCCTCTCTATCCTCCATAGGAGTGCAAAGAGCATCTGAAGCTTCTAAGCTACATAATGGAATATTAAAGTCCCCTGCCCATATAATAGTATACTCCTTATCCTGGAGCTTATCAGAAAAATCCAGAAAATCTGTAACCTCTTCTAAGCTTCCCTTCAGAAGGTCATTTGGAATGTTATTATAGAAATGTATTATCAGATGACCTTTGCTCCCCTCATATAACAGTAAAACAACCATAAAATTGGATGAAGACCAAATTAGAGAAACCTCCAGTTTTGGGAGATGCAAAGAAACAAGAACCATAAGACCCCCACTTGCCCTTCCCGCTGAGGAGGGAGTTGCCGGTTGATGTAAAGAATAATAACCATCTAGGAAAAGAGGATCCATTGACCAGCTCTCATGCAAACAAATCACATCATAAGAGGATATAAATTCTAACCACTCTGGGTTTTTTACCTTTGACCGGAGCCCTGCAATATTCCAACAAAGTAGCGTTAGCGATTTTGATCCTGGGCTTACCACCATATTCTCATCGCCCACTTCTTCTTGCAGCTTGAGTGGGGATGTATCTATCTCATCGGGCCCCCCTTGTACTAAGCACTTATCCAGCTCCATATCCAACCTAATATCAACATCAGATCCCTCCCAAGCACCATTCAATGCCCTAGCCTTATTTAGATGTCAATCATTCTCATCAAGGGGTTGTTGATGGCCGAAGAAACTTAAAAGTTGTACTTGAGATGTGGGGAGCCCTAAGTTATAAACACATTTTGCTGCTTTCGAAGGTGCATATGCCAAGGGAGGGTCATAAGAATGGTTAAGAGGGAGGAATATAATTCCCTCTTACTTCCCAGAACAGTAAGACAAATCTGCCATCAAGCGTTTTACTAAACAAGGATTGTCAAAATTAATCACAATACAATCGCCTTCATGTACCTTATTTGTTAAACCAACCCAATTTACTCTACGAGCCATTAAGATCCTATCATTTAGATCCCCCTTATATCTGGACTTTGATCTTAACCAATGAGCACATTTCCTCATTAATGCCTTAGAATCTTCTTCATAACAAGAGTCTAAGGGCCAGATGTAGGAAGGAAAAAATTTGTGAGTCGGAAATTGCGAGTCATTGCGACTCGCAATTTCCGACTCGCAAAATGGGATTCAACAAAAAAAGCGACATCAATTTGCGACTCGCAAATGATGTCGCACCGCAGATTGCGAGTCCGCTGTTAGCGAGGTCTCTTTTTGCGAGTCGGGTGCCGCAAATTGTGACTGTGCTGCAAATTGCATGGAGGTGCAGCAAAACAGTTGGAAAAACACTTCCTGGCTCTTGCTGATGACATCAGAGCCAGGAAGACATCAAATACACCTGGGAGGAGGGAGGACCACACCCTTTTCAAACTGCTGAGCAACTACCTGGAGGAACAGCTGCTACCATGGAAAACACAGGCAGTGCAGGAAGGAAGAGGAAATTAAAATTCTCAGAGAAGGAACTTGAGGTGCTGACAGAAAAATGCTGCCAGCACCATGACCAGCTCTTTGGAAAGGCAGCCCTGAGTGTCCCAGACACTGATAAGAGGAGGATCTGGCAGGAAATCCAGGAGAGGATCAATGCCATTGGGGTGAGCCACAGGAGCATTGAAGAAATTAAAAAACGGTGGTACAACCTGCGCTCCAGGACAAAGGAGAGGGTGGCAGAGCGCCTCAGGGAGATGAGGGGCACAGGAGGAGGCCCATCCACCATCCCACCCCCCACAGCCTTGGAGGAATTGGTGGAGCAGACACTGGAGCCTGAGGCAGTGTCAGGAATTGGAGCACTGGACACGTCAGCGCAAGGGACATCCAAAAGTGAGTACCATGTAACATGCATGTACACCTATAAATGCCATACCCACACTCACCCAGTATACAGCAGCATGCACAACCAGACTAGCTCCATTCCAGACTAGCAACCACCAGAATGGTGCATTATGGGCAATGTAGTACAGTAGGCAGCATATAGGCAAATGTTTATTATGAGGCATACAACAGATGTTAGAGACTGACAGTGTGTTCCCTATGTCCCACAGGTCTCCCACAAGACACACCCACCAGCCACACCATCCAGGGTGAAGACAGCAGGCCACAGGCAGGGCAGGAGGCTGCAGCAGCCAATACAGGGCCCAGCACAACACCACCACATTCCCCTCCGGATGAAGAACTTTACATGGAGGAAGGAGACACGACACCTGGTCCCAGCCACACTGTGAGACAGCAAGAGCCAGAAGCACCACCGCATCGCAGACGCAGAGTCCAGGTCCAGGCAGTGGCCCAGGAGGATATTGGGGAGGCATCCTTGTCTGCAGGTGAGGCATCCCTCCTATCTGGTCAGCGCCTGCAAACAAGGCAATTGAGGATTATCTCAGGGGCAATGCAGAAGATGGAACACAATTTCACACATGGCCTGGCAGAAGTGAACACACAGTTCACAAGACTGAAGGACAATGTCAGTGACCTCACACACTCAATCCACCAACTGGTGACGGAACTGGTGGCTGAGAGACAAAGTGCAAGGCGCCGTGAGCGCCAACTAGTACAGAGATTTGACCGCATGGCAGCGTCCATTGTTCGTCTTGCATTGAACACCACAGGCCTGTCACGACGGACCGTGAGCCTGCAGGTGGAACTGGGCCACTTTGCAAGGGATGTGGCGCGGGGACGGGGCCGCATTAGCCATGCTGTGGACATGTTGGAGGCCAGGCAGGTGGCAAGGGGCACGGGTGAGACCCCGCAGGACAGTGAGGAGGGGTCCACTATCAGCAGTGCATCTGCCACAGACACACGTGTACTGCGGAGTGGCAGTGCACGTCAGGGGTCTGCTGACCCACCTGGCACGAGCCATGCTGGGCGAACCAGGAGGAGGTGTTAGGCACAAACACTGCAGGACTCATGAGGCACATGCAGTTAATGTGTCGTCATTAAGGATGGACATGTGCAGCCCCTTACCGACAGTTCTGTTCTTTAGTTATTAGGTTCACTTATTAAAATGTTTTGTTTGATCCACTACACAACTGGGCTCTTTGTGTGTGGCATTGGTGAGTGTGGTATCTGTTGCCATGTACCTTCCAAAGTATTGGTTTGCAATGTGGTCCCGTCTCTGTCTGCCTTGATTTGCAATGCTTCTATCCCCATGCTGGCAATGTGGTAGCTCTTGCTCGTTATCCTCTGAATCTGGGTCTGAAGGGGTGAGAAGTAGCCCACGTCTGGTGGCAATGTTGTGTAGTATTGCGCATGCGCCAACGATCTTGAATGCTGTTATTGGGGCATACTGGAGCGCACCTCCACTTCTGTGGAGGCATCGGAATCTTGCCCTTAACAGTCCAAAGGTCCTCTCTATGACATTTCTGGTCCGCCTATGTGCACTGTTATATCGCCTCTCATTCTCATTGCTGGGTGTTAGGTACGGGGTAAGTATCCATGGTCATAGCGCATATGCACTGTCACCTGTTTGGCAAAAATAAGCACTGTTAGCAGGGCATGGGTGATTTCTACAGTGACCTGTGTGTATGGCTTCAGGGTGTCTTCAGCAATACCTAATAGATATCCGTCTCCAAACTCCCCACGTTGTAGGCGTTGGTGTATCCCACTGTGACTGAAAATGTAAGAGTCATGTGTACTCCCTGGAAATTTGGCTACCATGTCAGTGATGACATAATGGGCGTCACATACCACCTGGATGTTCAGTGAGTGGGTACACTTCCGGTTAAGGAACAGATATTCCAGATTTGAAGGAGGGCATATTTGTATATGTGTCCCATTTACACACCCTATTACATGTGGGATGTTGGCAATTCTGTAGAATTCCAACTTGGTGCTGTTAATTTCTGCCTCATTCCTGGGTAGGCATATGTATCTGGACATGTGTGTGAGTATGGCATCTAGGAAACATCTTTAGAAACGTGAGAGTGCTTTTTGGGATACCCCACCTGCCACAGCAATGACCCCCTGATAGCTACCCGAGGCCAAGAGGTGCAGTGAGCATAGCACTTGCACATGTGTGGGGATGGCGCTGCCGAGCACAGTGTGTCGTTGAAGCTGCGGATTGAGTAGGTCAATTAATTCTAAAATTGCTGCACTGCTGAGTCTGTATTTGTCATAAATCTCCTCCTCAGTTTGTTGGAAAAGTGTCTGCCTGGTTCTGTATATCCTCTCCTGTCTCTGGCTCCTCCTCCTCCTCTGCTGTGCGGCATGGACTCTCCTCCTCCTTGCTATCACATATATTTCAGCCATTTTGAGTAACTCAGATGCCTTCTGGGTCTCCTTTTATACTTTGGTTCTGGTTACCACCTGCTCTGACTTAGTGGTAATTTGGGTGTGCAAAAGTGGCTTTTTGCGACTAGTCGCAATTTGCGAGTGGCTTTTTCATATGGTTTGCGACTCGCAAGTTGCGTCTTCCTATTTGCGGGTCGCAAAATCAGGTCGCAATTTTTGCGAGTCGGTAATGGCTCGCATCGCAATTTGCACTACAAAAATGGGATTTTTGCATCCCATTTCCGATTTTGTGGGGTCGCAAATTGCGATTCGGGCCATTTGTGACTCGCAAATTTTTGCTACATCTGGCCCTAAGGGTGGTACTTTTGCAAGGACCAAAACAGATGGCATACAAGCAGGAGGAAGTTGCAATGCCTGTTTGCTTTTAGATCTAAAAATAGAATTAGCATGAGGAAGAAGTGGGTGGCCTGGGTGAGACCCAATTCTAACCTCAGCAGGGGGATATGTCACCAAGGATGATAAACCATGTCCATCTAGCAGCCGTGCCGAAGGTAAGGCTTGAGTGATCGGTGGTGTATTGTACGATACTTCTCCTTTATCAGCCACAGCTTCCACCACAGGGTGATTACCCAAATTATTAGACTCTAATGTTAATTTAGGGTTTAGCTTCGACAAGGTTGTATAGAAATGTTACAATTTTCTACCTAACAAATTAAGCAATTTCTCCTACCAAGTCTCCTACCCCTAAATAAGGGGAGATGATGATCACCCAGAACCTTACCGAAAGTACTGTGACCGACTCTGCACAGCCAGGGGCAGCTCTAACAAAGGAAACAGCCACCAATAATCTTATTAAATGCTCACCTCCTCGTATAGCACTTTTCAGGGGGGTGGCCCAGCCCGGTCTCATCCGGTCACCGATGGGCGCAGGGCAGGCCCACCCTTGGCCCGGACTTCGTCCAGGCACGGCCTGCGTGTAACCCGTGGCGCAGGAGCCCGGTGGCGCTAAAAGCAGTTGCAGAGTTTCCGTCCCTGCGCCCTGGGTGCACACAATGTTTCTGGGACTCCGAGTTCCGAGCCCCGTTCTGTGAGGGTGCCACTGCCTTCTCTATCCCGCGGAGCGGTAGCATGGTGGCACTAAAAGTGCTTGCAGAGTTTCCAGCCCGCACCTGGGCGCACACAATGTTTCTGGGACTCTGAGTCCCGAGACCCGTTCTGTGAGGGTGCCGCTGCCTTCATTATCCTGCGGTGTGGGAGCCCGGTGGCACTAAAAGCGCTTGCAGAGTTTCCGGTCCCACCCCCTGGGCACACACAATGTTTCTGGGACTCTGAGTCCCGAGCTCCGTTCTGTGAGGGTGCCGCTGCCTTCACTATCCCACGGCGCGGTGGCATGGTGGCACTAAAAGTGCTTGCAGAGTTTCCAGCCCGCACCTGGGCGCACACAATGTTTCTGGGACTCTGAGTCCCGAGACCCGTTCTGTGAGGGTGCTGCTGCCTTCATTATCCTGCGGTGTGGGAGCCCGGTGGCGCTAAAAGCGCTTGCAGAGTTTCCGGCCCCACCCCCTGGGCACACACAATGTTTCTGGGACTCTGAGTCCCGAGCTCCGTTCTGTACTAAAAGTAGTAAAGTCAATGGTGACTGATGCAGTGGGGCATGAGTCTCATTTCACACATGGGAATTCCAAAGCTATCATTATTTTACTAGGGCAAGGGGGTTGAGTATTTAATGGGGTGGAGGGTCCTGGGTTACTGATTTGAAGGACGCTCTTTTCCAGTGGAGCTGGGTGGCAGGTGATTTACCCAGGATCAATGAGGCCTTGAGGTGGACTGGGTGGGCTATTTCTGTCATGGAATGAGTCCGGACTCAGATAAGATGATAAAAAGCTAAATATTCTGAAATCTACTAATCATGTGCCTACAAGAAATTTGATCATGTACAGAGTTTGATTGCAGTGGTCATTTTTTTGGTATTGTCCTGTAATGCAAGGCATTCTGAAAGGGGTCATGCTAGTTGGCGGGAGTGGAACGTTTGCTGAAGAACACAGTTAACTGGAATCATGTAGTATACAAACACCTCAGATTTTATTTATGCTTGAAGTTGGCTTTCTTAGGTGACAATAGTTGTCCATCTTCCTTTTTATTAGTGAACATGTATATTCCACCTGGGAAACAATTACATTTCCTTGTGAGTTCACTCTTTTCTTTTGTTCATGATATTTGTATCATGGAAAATTGTCCCTGGGTTATAATCATGGGAGACCTAAATGCTAAAGTGTCTAATTCCACGTCTGCAATCTTTTCCAATGTTGACAAAAAAGATATATGGTCCATTCCAGAGATTCTGTTCCCTGATAAAATTAGAATGGATAAGTGTGGGTTAACTACTCGGGAATCTTAGAAAGTTTGACCTCATTATAGTAAATGGGTGATCTCCTGTGGTAGAAGCTGCGGGGATATTTTCCTGCCCCGTTATTTAATTACTGCTACCTTTCTGGGAAAATCCCCAAAGCATGGAAGGATGGTGTCATTGTACAGTTGTACAAGAAGGTCCCCAAATCCTGCCCGGCAAGCTTCAGACTGATAGCATTGCTGAATGCCTCTGGCAAATTATTTGCCAAAATTGTACTTTGTCATTTACAGCAGTGGTAACAAACCAGTTTTAGGAGGAATCACAGTACACTGGATAATAATGCGGTTCTTCAAACGGTGGTGGAAAAATGTGCCTTTTCTGGAGGCATGCCAATATATACGGTGTTTATTGATTTCTCGACAGTGTTTGATAGAGTGATCCATAAACGCTTTGGAGAAAGCATCTTTCTTTGGGTGTTCCTCCCCACCACTTGGGTCTTCTTATGGAGCTACACATGGATACCTGGTGCCAAATTTTGATGGGACGGACGCAGGGTTTACCCCAGAAGGTTAAAACATATAGGGCCTCATTCTGACTTTGGCGGGCGGCAGAGGCCGCCTGCCAATGTACCGCCGTCAGAATACCGCTGCGCGGCCAAAAGACCGCTGCGGTAATTCTGAGTTTCCCGCTGGGCTGGCGGGCGACCGCCAGAAGGCCACCCGCCAGCCCAGCGGGAAACCCCTTCCATGGGGATGCCGGCTCTGAATGGAGCCGGCGGAGTGGAAGGGGTGCGACGGGTGCAGTTGCACCCGTCGCGATTTTCAGTGTCTGCTTGGCAGACACTGAAAATCTTGGTGGGGACCTGTTAGGGGGCCCCTGCAGTGCCCATGCCAGTGCCATGGGCACTGCAGGGGCCCCCAGGGGCCCCGCGACACCCGTTACCGCCAGCCAGGTTCTGGCGGTCAAAACCACCAGAGCCAGGCTGGCGGTAAGGGGGTCGGAATCCTCATGCAGCGCCGCCATGGAGGATTCCCCAGGGCAGCGGGAAACCGGCGGGACACCGCCGGTTTTCCGTTTCTGACCGCAGCGGTACCGCCGCGATCAGAATGCCCATGGATGCACCGCCAGCCTGTTGGCGGTGCATCCGCGGTCGTTGGCCTGGCGGTAGTCTACCGCCAGGGTCAGAATGACCCCCATAATGGTCTTAAGCAAGGCTGCTTGTTGGCTTCCCTATTGTTTTCTATATATATTTTTGATCTTCTAGGCACTTTAAAACAAGTGAGGAGTGATACTCCCAGTTTTCAGTGGAAAAATGTGATGCATCCATGTTGCATTTTGGGACGTTTCCTGTCGTAGGCACTAGGTCTACCCATACAAGTGAAGCACCATTTTTATCGTGACACCTAGGGAAATGCCAGGTGTATAGAAGTGTGTGGCTCCCCAAAGATTCCAAGTGTGAGGTTTGCAAGGGATTCTGTGCAAAAAACATGGTGTGAGCCACGCAAGTCAGCCCATCCTCGATACCCCTAGGTGTCTAGCTTTGAAAAATGTGTAGGTTGGCTTTGTTTCTGTAGGTGCCAGCTTTGCTAGGGGCCAAAATCTTGAGCTACCCACATGGTAAAAAAAGGACCAGTTTTCTTTGGAAAAATTAGATGCATCCATGTTACGTTTTGGTTAGTTTCCTGTCACAGGCACTAAGTCTACCAACACAAGTGAGGTACCATTTTTATCGGGAGACCTGGGCAAATGCTGGGTGGAAAGACGTTTGTGGCTCCCCACAGATTCCCGAACTTTCCATCACAGAAATTTGTAGAAGATGTGGGTTTTTTTGTCAAGATAGTCAAGGTTTGAGGTTGAGGTCAGGATAAAAAAACATGGTGAGAGCCACACAAGTCAGCTCACCCTTGATACCCCAAGGTGTCTAAGTGTAAAAAATGTACAGGTTGGCTAGGTTTCCCTAGGTGCTGGCTGAGCTAGGGTCTACAATCTCGAGCTAACCACTTTGAAAAAAGGACCAGTTTTCGGTGGAAATATCTGTTGCAGACACTAGGTCTACCCACACAGGAGAGGTGCCACTTTTATAAAGAGACCTGGTGGAATGCTGGGGGAAGGAAGTTTGGGGCTCCCCACAGATTCCAGAACTTTCTGTCACAGAAATATGAGGAAAATGTGTGTTTTTTTAATCAAAGTTTGAGGTTTGCAAGGGATTCTGGGTTAAAAAAAAATTGATTTTGCTGCATTTGTGCCTTTCAAATGTACACCATTGTACAAGAAAGATGACATTTTGAAACAAACCATCCAAATCATATGCTAATATGGGTACCAAAACATTCAACAATGTAGAAGTGACCACTGCTCCTTATATCTTGTGGCTGTTTCAGAAATACATATGTTTCCTTGATATCCATTTTCACTCTGCCTATTTTGCTCTAGGAATTGGTCTATACTCTGTACTCAATGATAAAATCATTGTATGGTACACCTCAGTTGTTGGCTCTGGGTACCTTGAGCTCTTGGAGAATCTACAAACCCGAAATATCCCTCAACCAGAAGGGTCTAGCAGACATACTGGGATATTGCTTTTGTCAATTGGCCATCATAAGAAAAAGTTACAGATGAAAATGTTGCCACAAATGGCCATTTTTCCTACTCATTTTCAATATTTCTTAAATACAATAGCTATTTACCTTGGCAAAACCTTGAGGGATCTCCACATATGACCCCTTACTGTCTACTTTTCAGAAATGTATAGCTTTTCTGGGCCACGCATGGATTTTACATTGGTTTCCACCACAAACTGGAAGTAGATTGAGAGCCCAAAAAAAATTAGGAAAAATAGGCTACCTCTTAGAAAAATGCCAAAACTGTGGTACAAAATTAGGTTTTTGGATTCAGATCTGCATGTTCGTGGAAGCTGGGAAGATGGTGACTTTAGTAAAGCCAATGGTTTGTAGATGCCATATTTAGGGAAAAAAGCAAGCCACTTTTATCTGGAGCACATTTTCACTATTTTTCTAAAAAAACTCAAAATGGTGCTATATTTTGCCTATTTTCTCAGTCGCCTCCAGGGGAATCCACAAGCTCTGGGTACCTTCACAATCCACACAACTTTGGTGTGGATACCTTATGTGGAAAGAAAGGTTATGGAACCCTAAGCACAAACTACTGCAAATAGCCAAAAAAGGGCTCAGCACTGGGGGAGAGGGGGAGGCCCAGCAGTTAAGGGGTTAATATGTAATATGCCCGATGGGATCAGAAGGCTGGTCCTATTGCTGAAACTGGACTTAATCCCTTTATGTGTGATTATTGCTATTTGGGAAAAGTCCTAAAAAAATAATAGAAGATGCAAGTTGTGCCAGTTACATATTCAGGATCTTAATCACATATTATTTGTGTGTCCCGTGTTACAGAATGTTCGTCGTCACTTTTTAAGGCATCTGTTTATAAAACATAATAGCAACATAAAAGGATGATGGATGGAGTGCTGAAACGTTTCACACACTCACCCCCAGTCACAGATCTGGGTTTAATCCTTTGTTCTTTTGCTCACTGTGCTACCCCAGTTTGGACCCAGCCATATGCAAATCAGACTATTTCACTTTAAAAAAATCACATCTTTCCTTGTGTATGCTGGATTTTTGTTGTTTTGGTCTTGTGTGATTTAGATCAATATTGGCTATTTTTGTAAACTGGTATAGAGTCCTATTGTGGTGTTTTCACTGTGTTACTGTGTGTGGTTATGCAAATACTTTACCCATTGCCTTTAAGATATGCCTGACTGCTCGTGACAAGCTACCAAGGAGGTTAGCATGGGTTATCTGAGCTGTGTATCTCCCTTATCCTGACTAGAGTGAGGGTCCCTACTTGAACAGGGTATAAACTGACTGCCAACTGGAGATTTCTAACAATTGGTAAAAATTGAAATGGACAATTTAACATCTTAACAGCGGCACCAATGAAGCTGAATTTAAAAGTCAGTGGCATTTTGAAAATCTCAAATTACAGATGGGATAATTGAATTAAGGAAATGCTTCATTTCGGCAGGTGGTAGTGTGACCAAATTGGTGCCAAGGAAAACCAAAGAGCACTCATGTTCCAAAACCTGAGCTCAGGCTGAGGCAGCAGCATTCCAAGTTGTGCCAGATGTTGAGGCAAGAGAAGCATAATCCATGAAGGGCAACTCATAAATGACTTCCTGTAGCAAACGCACCCTCAACGCACATGCTTGGTAATGAGCCCTCAAGGAGAACATCAACAGATCAATGTTGAATGAAAGTAAGTGCTGCGTAGGAAGACACACCTTCAGGCACATTTAAAAAGGCACCAGAGGCATTGAAACATGGGCTGCACACAATCCAAAACTGGTTTGATTGACAGAGACCAGTTACACTCCAGTTCTTCCAGGAGGGGTGCTATGAAATACTGCACCATGAGTTCATGACACAGTTGAGCTGGTGGAAGCACCATCAGTACTCCTTGTTGCAATGGGACAGCCATTGTGAATAAAAAACAGCAATAGCAAGATGCCACCTATCATAGCCAAAGTAATTGGAAATCCCTTAAAAATAGTCAAAAATATTGAGTTTATGGCTGAAGGTATAATGCCAAATATAGGGCAGAAAGTGCTTACGAAACCAGAGCCAACAGCCTTAAAGAAATGTACAATCCCTATAGTACTGGACATGTTAAAAATTCGTCCCACGAGTTTACCAAAGTGTTTCAGAAAGTTTGTATTTAAGGGAGTATGGAGGTCATTACGAACATTGCGGTCCAGACCGCCATATAACGAACGTGGCAGAACCACCACGGATGAAATGCTGCTACCGCCAGGTTCCCGCCACAAGCCGCAGCCTGGTGGTGGCAGCGTTTCAGATCCTACAGGGCATAATGAGTCTGATTCCACCAGCCTTTCCCTGGTGGTTTAAACCACCAGGGAAAGGCTGGTGGAAAGAGTGACTTGGGCCCCCCTTGGGGCCCCTGTATTGCCCATGCACTTGGCATGAGCAGTACAAGGGCCCCCATGCACAGCCCCATCGAGCATTTTACTGCCCGATTTATGGGCAGTGAAATGCGCGACAGGTGCTGCTGCACCCGCAGCACTGACACATTGCCGCCGGCTCCATTTGGAGCTGGCATCAATGTTCAGGCCCTGTTTCCAGCTTGGCCAGTGGGCGAAAACACTGTTTACACCCGCCAGCCCAGCTGAATGTTCTTTATGTGGCCGGCGGATTGTTCTGCGCCCTGGCGGTCTTCTGTCGACCGTCAGCCCCGCCAAGATCGTAATGAGGGCTTGTATCTCCGCTGATGACCTCACCACTTGTAGCACGTAGGTCTTGCATGCAGATGTCAGCACCACATGTTTTTGAAACAATAGAGCTTTTAGTCTGCTTAACTTGTCAAAGTTCACATTTGAAGTAGCAACATGAGGCCAAATATCTGCTACTTTCGTCTGTTGCATTGGGGAAAAAGAATGTTACCTAGCGTTCATATCTGCCCACTGGAATGTATTTTAAGCTGGATGTATATTACAGTGTTGAAATAGGCAGATTGATAGCCCCATGTATTAACCATTCAGCAGATGGTATTTTAGTCACAGTAAAAGTCAACGTTTCCAACTTTTTGATGTTTAGCATAACATATGTCGCTTCTTTCTTAGCTATTATTTGTTGCTGTCACATTAAATTAAATGCTGAAAAAAATTTATCTTGCGCTAATGTGTTGCCAGAGAATGAAACCAGATTTCAATGTTTGTAGTGTCCACCCCTACTGCGTAAAGAACTTATGCTGGTGGAGAAGTGTGGCTCAAGGTGGAGAAGTGTGGCTCAATGGTTAGAGCGGCAGACGTTGAAGAAGAGATCTGGCTCAAGACCAGGGTTCAAGTCCCGCTTTGGCAGGTCTTGGGCTCAATTCCCCTTGACCAGATAATTCTCGCCTCGGTGCCTAATCTAATTCATGGGTGCAACTCTGGGCAATAGCTTGCTTAATCTCCACAATGGCCACAACAGTGCTTGGATGCCTGGCTTCCCCCTGGGGGTGCTCAGGAGTGGGTGCCTCACAGGGAAAAGCCAGGAGGGGTTCCATAGCGGTATGAGTACAGTGCCTTGAGACCCTAACGGGTGAGTAGTGCGCTATACAAGTGCTAATTTACTTTTTTTTTTTGCTGGCTCTGTCCATGTTGTAAAAATTACATGTCACTTTGTACAGTGTCTAATGCAGTTGAAATGATGGTGTTTAAAGTGTATATGCAGTCGGACAAGGTGTTAATCCCATTATCTAAACGGCTAATGTTTTCTGTAAGTTTTCCTGATCTTTTGCCTTAACCGGGCAGCAGCTTCTTGTTGGGAAAGTTTCCAAATTTCATTATAAACTGCATATAAGAAGCACGTTTTAAATTGTCTTCTGGCGCAAAACAGGAAATCCTGCAAGTCTGTGTTGTTTGACAGAAGACTGAGATTTTCTTTAACAGCATCTTGTGAGGAACTTTTTGACCATTGCTGGCACAATTGTCCTACACTTTATGTTGTTACTATACCCAAATGTTCTGATGACACATGGCGAGGGTCTGGTCTATTTGTTCTAAAAACCCCTGTGGAGTTTATAAAACATGCATGACAACCATTGTGTCCACTGGCCACAAAAACACCCGCCAGGATGTGAAAGTGATCTGTTAAATGTTCCTTTTTGGACACACCCATTGAGCTGATCTTCAGTTGCATTAATGTATTTTCGCAATTTACTGAATTTAGCAGAAACATGGATACTGGGCGCATTCAATTCCTTTATTTTTACCAAGCCTAAACAACGTGTCTGTCACACTGTGTCATTGAAATATATCATTTAAACAGGTATCAGGCATACTCCAAATAAAGCTTCCTTTCCCCTTATTGGCCAATTTTTTGTTCCCCACACACTCTTTAGGTCAATCAACTTCAGCCAATATTCATAGCCTTCTATAGCCAACCGGGAAACAAAGGAATCAAAATAAATACATTTTGCATCAGTAAATAA
Source organism: Pleurodeles waltl (assembly GCF_031143425.1). Taxonomy (NCBI): domain Eukaryota; kingdom Metazoa; phylum Chordata; class Amphibia; order Caudata; family Salamandridae; genus Pleurodeles; species Pleurodeles waltl. The sequence continues at coordinate 995,019,597 of NC_090437.1, forward strand.
AAAATTGTACATTTCCATTATATGTAATTTAAAATAATATGAGAGTCTGTTGTAGAACTTCTGACTGGCGGTTTCAGACAATGTTGCCATTGTGTGTAATTAAAAATAGTCTTTGGGGTACTTGGTCTATGAATGAAATGATGTCCATAATAATTATAACAGAACATATCTTCATAATTTTCTTTGATTGATAAACATCCTCACTTTCAAATACAGTCAAATACTCTAGTTCAGATAACATAGAATCAACAGTTTTTACATCTAAATCATCAGAAACAACGGCTGGTGTTATTATATCATTCATTGAAAGTTTAAATACATATGGGATTTGAAATATCTCCGCCGGGCCACATATATCAGAAGATACTTTATCCCAAAGAATCCCACCAGCAATTGGAATAGCTGAAATGTTCATGAGGGACAAATCATAATGGACCTTATTGGAGGAAAAATTTGGCTTTTGGACCTCATCCAACAATTCAAATGTCAAGCGCTCAGGAAAGTAATGGCCATATATTAATAAGAAAAAATGAAGACAACCCCAATCAAAAGAAGGAAGGCAAGCACAGTTAAAAAGAGCCACAGTTCCATGGACGAATGAAATAGTTAATTTTGAGCCAATTTGTCAGCGTATGTGCTCTGAACAGTCTTATTACAGAAGAGGCAGATGGGTCAGTGAAAGAGTTGTTGACATCGGCAAAATATCCAGAACCAAGTTGTGCAATAACTGAAGCCTTTTTTTGGGGGAGGAGAACTGGCAGAAGCCTCCCTTGGTGGTTCATACTAAACAATTGCATTCATTTGAGTAGAATTTAAGAACAATTGCTCATTGTTGTGGACGTTTCTTGTCGCAGAAGAAGTTAGTGGAACTAATGAAAGATAATTTTTCACCCTCCCCAAGTTCGGAAAAGTGTCAGAGTTGCTGCTCAAAATCTGTAGAGGAATATCCTGGTCTGTAGTGAGAGGAAGTCAGGGACTACCCAGGAGTCCTCTAGGTCTGTTGTGTAGGATCGGCTATGTGTAGCTTGACATCATCAATGGAGAAAAAGTGTTTTTCTTTAGAACCAGGAAGTTGTGGTAGAATAACAGTTCTGGTACTGTGTATTCCAAGGACTGGAAAAGGTGCACAATAAGAAGTACCGAACTCCTTTTTCACAGCACTCTTTTGAGCACTAGATTTCCAACTTTTGGAATCCAACCAGTTGGTGTTATTGGGGCATCTCTTATTCCCAAGGAGGTAGCACTGGCAGATGCGTAGTCATTACAGAACTGTTGTAAGTCCTGAAAGACAGTGACACGTTCATTTATGGCAAAAGGTGTATCTGTTGCTTCTGCTCCAGGCCCATCAAGATCTGGAACATACATTTGTGTTCAAAACTGGGTTTCATATGTGGTACGCCCTCCCAGGGACCTTCTGGGCAGAATATTAAGTACTCTCTGGAACCCATGCAGGTGATTAAGCCAACTACGACCCGTGCCTAATACTCTTGCTGTTAAGGATTGCTTTAAGCCTTGGTTTCCTCGCTCCACAACACTATTTCCCTCAGGATGACATGGAGACAAATAATACAGTTGGACCCCTAACAAAGTCATGGTGTCCCTGAATGCCCTTAAGGCAAAAGCATGGCCCTGGTCTGAGTGGAAAGCTGCAGTTGCATATGCACTGATAAAGGTTTGCAAATCTTTAATAACAGTTCGAGTGCCATATAAATCTGAAGCATAAGTCAACAGCGACTATGATGTATTTGTATGCCTTATCAGGTGTCAGGAGACCACAATGGTCCAAGTACAAACAATGTAGAGGTTTGTTTGAAATTTGGAGGAGTGTCTTAGGTGGGCGTTTGGCAGTAGACCCTTTTATTTGCTGACAGATGTCATAGCAAAGGACATACTGCTTGGTCTGTTTGTGTAGACCGGGTCAGCAGTAACGTGCTTATAATAGTGAAATAGTAGCCACCGCACCAGCATGAGTAGAAGCAACTCCCTCATGCACTGCTTTAATCAACTCAGGTCTTTGGTCTTGGTTGGGGATCACAAAATCACCCACCCCTGGTATTGTTACTAGGGCAGCATTTAGGTTAGCTATGCGGCAGGAACATTTGGCAGGATATGCCTTTGGCCTGGGTTTGCTCCCAGCTGAAGCTTTCACAGCAGCCGATGTTTCATCATCCAACTTCGTCCATGAATGAGGTACTGCAGCAACAGAAGCTGTAGCTACTGCTAATTTGGCCACTTCATCAGCCAACTTATTGCCTGTAAAAAGGTATTCCAACACATTGATGTCCCAAAGTATGAACTACATGGACATAGAGTAGCATTTCCTTCCGATCAGCTTCTTTCCCCCACAGTAGTCTGTATTTGATGGTGTTGCCTTTGGAATCTCTGAACCCATTCTGGCACCAGGAATGCAGGTATTCATTGAAGGACTAACACAATAGTGCAAATCACAGACAATCAATGTTAATTGTCCTGGATCCCGTGTGTTCCAGTGCCATCAACAGAGCCCTTGAGCTCTGCTAACTGTGCAGCACAGTCCCCTAAGGTCTGCATGTAAGTATGTTGTGGATGGAATTCACCATCCTTCATGTAGCCACTCACAACCGCACAGGCTGTGGAGGATTGATGTCTAGTGCCTACTGCTGGTTGGGCTGAACCATCAGTGTGAATTATTGTATGATATTGTTCAATAGGCAAATTTTTGCTGGAACTGGGTATTCTAGTTCATATTGGAGAAATACTTTAGTTTGTAATTTAGGGCCAAAACACAATCAACATCAGTGGCTGTCAGAGACATTGCTCATTGAATCCAATGTGGATGTAGTGCCTTGGCATTAGGAACACTGGCTTTTGTGACAGATTCGAGGGCTGGATTCGGAGATACAACAATAATGCATTTCCCCTGGACCAAAGGTCTCTCTTTAATAACAGCCATCTGAACAGCAGTCAGACTTTTTCTGTGAGAGCAAAGCATTGTTCAGCTGTAAAATACAGATGTGGGTTGTATGGTATAGGGATCACCCTCAATGAACATTACAAAGGTGAAACCAAAGGTATCAGTGATTACTCTGATGACCAAATGTGCTTTGTTGTCCCTTGTGTATAAGTGTTTAGCTGCAAGCATGTCTTGTTGCAATGCTCAAGGAACGTGTGTGTGTTTGACTGTCTAATATTTACATGAAAAAAACAGACCTTTTAAACCATATAATGGTTTGATGCGTTGTGCGTAACCTGGAATGTAAGTTCTGCCAAAGTTTAAAAATCCAAACAATGACTGGAGCTTTTCGAAGGTGTTCTTTGGTTGCAATTGTGCACACTTTTCTAGCAATTGGGGTACTAGGCTCTTGCCTTCATCTGTTAATTCGTATCCCAAAAATAGGACACTAAGGTGGCTATTTTTGTTTTTTTGCAATTCAATTTGTAGCATTTTTCAGCAAATCCCACAACAATGCAGCTCACCCGTCTTATATGTTGAGCGAGCGAGATCATCATACATAAGGTAGAAATCATCTATGAAGGACAGTGCCTCAGGGTCAATGTTGTGTAAAATTGAAGTAACACAAGCTGAAAACAATCCTGGACTGTTTTTATACCCCTTTGAGAGTCTGCAAAACATTTTGCGAGCCTAATGCGCTAAAACTTGTTAAATTCCTACTTTCAGGCACTATATTTCAGCAGAAGAGACAATTGGAAATATCCAATTTTGTTTGTAATTTTTTGCGCACTATATTGTTAATAAGTACTGTGCTGTGTGCATTTTGAATGGAAAATGTGCATGCATGACTATTTAAGTGTCTGTAGTTTAAGACTATTCTATATGAACGGTCCGGTTTAGTTGCTGGGAAAAAAGGGACTGTTCATTGGTGAGACACAGGGTTCAATTATGCCCTGGTACTCTATCTGTTTGAGGATTTCCCGCACGGGTGCTTTAGCTTTATGCTAAAGTAGATATTGGGGTTGTGGTTACGATTAAGTCCTAATCGGTATCATATGGTAGGGAGAATTTTGATCTCACCCTACCTGGTTGTGATACAGCGCTGGTGCCTGGGCCAACGCCCAATCAATAGCACAAGCCTCCCTGAGCTCTCTTCGCACAAGGGGCAAGAAAGCTGGTTTAATTACCTCTTCCCCAAATGGGAGATTATGGAAAAATTATGCTGGCCAATCTTTTTCAGCTAATTAAATATCATAAATGGTAGTTAAACAATCCCAAAAAATAGCATAAATTGTGTGCTCAGTGTCTCCTTCTAATTATATTTTCAGTTTATACACCCTATCAGGTATGGAGACCCACATGTCCGCATTCTCGACTTGTAAAAAGTCATTAATTGCTTTCACCTCCAGATGGTTTTGAAGATTCCAGCGAACTATTGTGACCTCTGCCACACTGTCTAGCAGGGCGAGTGAACACTTCCTGCATTTTTATAGAAATCACTGCCCCTTCTTCTTTTTGAATTGAGGCTTTTCTTGGGAAAGCTTCCCTTCTTTCTTCACAGAAATTTCTGATGAGTGTTGTGACTCCTTTCTCGGTTTCATGTACTCAGTTAGCTGCTCTGACTGCCCACCTCCCTCACTGCATTTATCCGGTGAGTCCTGAAAGAAACCAGATTGGTAGAAAGCACAGAGTTAGAGAATGTTGTGCTAAGAAATGTAAATGCTTTCCTAGATCAAAGGACAGCAAGATAAAGGGAAATAAAACATCACCACAAATGTAATCATTTTTAAAAGAAAGAAATTAAATAAAATGAAACGTTACTAGGCTAAAAGGCACAAACAGCAGGCCTAGTTGCTAAAATAGCGTGCCCCCAAACATCACTAAGATGGCTCCACAACAACAAATGTATCAGACTGGAGGTTTTATACTTTTCAATTGCTGGTTTTAATGTATACTGTATATCATTGATGTATTACTATTTTATGTTATGTGGACCTCTGTACAAGTTCTGTATCATAATAAATTAAACTGAAACTGAATTTGGGAGTTTTTCACTTCCAGGACTTGTAAAACTTAAAAGTGCATGTCCAACCTTTAATTTACACAGCACCATGCCCTATAGGCTACCTAGGGCCTATCATAGGGGTGAGTTATATATAATAAAAGGGGAGTTTAGGGCTTGACAGTAGTTGTAAATGCCTAGACAACATGGCAGTGTGACACTGTATTCAGGCTGCAATAGCAGGCCTTGGACATGATTTGAGGACTACTTAAGTGGGTGGGACAATAATTGCTGCAGGCCCACTTGTAACATTTAATTAACAGGCCCTGGGTATGTGATATACCACTCTGCAAGGGACTTGTAAGTAAATAAATATGCCAATTAGATATATGCCAACAAAACCATGTTTAGAGGAATGAGCACAAGCACTTTAGCGGTGAAGTGCACAGAGTCCTAAGACCAACAAAAACTAAATCAAACAAAAAAGTGGAGGGAAGTAGGTGAAAAGTTTGGGGAAAGACCACCCTAAGACTGACAGGTCTAACACTGGGATTGATGGATACACGCTGTTGGAATCAGATAGGAGTTTACATTCTTAAAACCTCCCTTGATGGATTCTCAGCTGCAGCAATACGATCAGTCTAAAAAGAACCTTGAACAGATTTGTTATATTCTTCTAAGGCTAATTTGCGAGCGGGACAATAGCTCAACTGCCACCTCTGCTCAGGTTGTTTACACTGCTTTTTTAAAGCCGAGAGTCCAGGTGAAAAAACAAGGAGCAGAATGAGCTTGTTTTTCAGATGAGTTGTTTTTTGTGGGAACTAGCAAGGATACTGCCGCCTGTGTCCATAATAGCTGAATAGATGAGGTGTGAGGTCCTGAGAAAGGAGTTCATGACCGCAGCATCAATGCTGCTCCACAGGGGGTGGGGCTATGCTGGAAGCCAAGTTGGTCGTACGGCAGTGAAGCTCCTGCACCAGCAGCCCCAATATCCTGTTTCAACATGCTGTTTCCCCATATCCACTACCACCTGGGGCCTCTGTTTGCTATTGGACTGCTTGGAGGACCTGGGAGGAGCAGGAAGCTGATAAACTGTGATGAAGGCAAAACAAAACTGCATTGTATGCTGTGCAATGTGACCCATGCCTTGGAGGCATCGTGGCAACAGAGGCCACTAGCAAGCTTGAGGATGCAGGCTACGGGTCAAGTCATCTACTCCTCTGCACTGTAAAATTGCCTGCATTAGAACCAGTGAGCACACTTTCATTATTGGCACTGACCTGGGCTCCATCCATTTGGGACTCAGAGGTGATGCTGTGTGTGCAGGAGCATCTTCTGAGTGAGGTGATGGCAAACATAGCACCTGATGGGCTTGTATGGACCCACCTTCACTCATACAGTGAGGTACAATCCTGCCTCCGTGAAGAACTGCACCAGCCTATGGCCAGGCTGCAGGACTCAAAGTGCTTGATCCCTTGCCCTTGCAGTGATTGATTGTGGTTGATGGGAGCACTTACATGGTCCAGGCACTACACTGAAAGACTGCCTGCCAAACTCCTGGTACCCTCTGTATACTCCTTGACTCCAGGCAGTCCTCCCACTGCTGCAGCAGCTTTCTCCCCTCTTCTGTGAAATGAACCTTGCTGGGGTGGCATGTACATTGGCTTTGCCTCCTGCACATTAACTACTAAGCTGATCTCCAGGGGACTCAGGGCATCACGTGGACCCTAAGACATGAACCCTTGCTGCTGTCCCTGTGCCAGTTCCAATCATCTTCTCCAAATACCACTCCCTCAGCCCATCTCCAACTTGGTTTGGCAAGAACCCACAAGACCTGGGCCTGTCCCAAAGACAGTGGCTGCAAGGGACCATACCAACACTACCTTCGAGCATGTCGGGGATGCTGGGAGGTCGGGGGTGCCCAGCGACATGGAGAATGGGGCAGCTGGAGGACCAGACCAGGACCACTACTCAGGCACTCTATGGTGGAGATCCGCAGGGAGTTTCATTATATAGATGCCCAATTTGATACCCTGGTGATTTGAATTGATAGACTGGGAGAGCACCTTGATTGCCAGAATGTCCGGCTGGATGGTGTGAAAGAGCACATTTCATCCTTGGAAGATGGGGCAATAGCAGTACACAAACAGATTGAGAAAACTGAGTGCATACTTAAAACCATCCCAATCAAGAATGAAGCTCTAGAGGCCATGTCATACCATAACAACCTGCATATCATGGGGGTTGCCGAAACACTGACACTGGCCGTATGGATCTTTATTTAGAGCTTCAGCTTTCTTAGCCGTTTGGCTGTCAAAATGTCACCACCGCATTGCTGGTGGAATGTGCCCAGCACTTGCTTGGACTGAGCCATCCCCTGGAGTGCCGCAGCGCCCCATCATTGCCTGTCTCTTGAATTTTCAGGATCACGACATAACACTCCACTTGGAGAGCAAAATGAGAGAAGTTCCATATCAAGGCTCCCAGCTTTCCTTCTTCCCTGACTTCACTACAGCGATACAAAATGCCCATCAGAAATATGCAGACGTCAAGAACAAACTAAAGAACTTGGGATTGATATATGGCATGCTCTATCCAGCTCGCTTGCAGGCTCAACTTCAATAGAAAAGCTTATATTTTTGACCCCTATAGACACCCTGGCCTTCCGCAAACAATATTGCAAAGATTGCTCTCCTCCCTGCAGTGTCACATGGATGTCTTTCCATCAGACTGATGCTCACAACAGCCAAACATGGATGCTTGCCTCCTGACCCTTTCTGGCTACCCCACATTCTGTACTGCACCTGTTCTATTGCACTTGTACCCTGATGATGTTATACCTTTTTTAATTCTAGCAACACGTTTGAACTTATAAAGCTTAATTTTTAACCTGTCACAGGGACTCTGGTTCAGATGCGATGTTCGCCCCTTCAGTGTACACCACATTGCGTACTATTGAGTTTTTTTTTTTTTTCTGTTGTTGACATTGGGTTCAGGGACTTGCTGGGTGGTTTCTTGTCCAACGTGGATGGGGAGTAGTAAGATGGGGTTCACAGGGGTTCTGCTATGTTTGCTTATTCAACACACAGGAAGGTACTATCCTCTTGAATGGACTTGGTCGTGTCTGCTTACATGAACTCATTTACAGTGAAGCATGACATTCTGGGCACAGCAGGTGAACTTCCATTCCTATCCTGGAACATTAGGGGCCTAAACAATCCATGTAAGGGTAAACTGGTTCTCCAATACCTCACATGCCACAACTTAAAAATTGCATTCTTGCGGGAGACTCATCTCCCTCAGAGAAACTCAAACTCATTTGCCTCTTTGTGCGGCCTGCTTTGATACTTCTCTAATTACAGTACATACTCACGGGGTATTCAGCTAAATCCACAGATCCATTCCGTTTGACCACACAACTCACCTCACTGATGATGAGGGCAGGTACTTGGTAGTCATTGCACCCTGGCGGGCCAGACCATCCTGCTTCTCAGTGCGTAAGCCCCAAACACAAACTCCCTGTTTACACCTTGACATCACTCTTTGGCATGCTGAGGCAGATCATAAAATACTGGGGGGGGACTGCAACCTCATAATTGACCCTCTCCAAGATTCCACATCCAGGTCTCCTAGCATGAAAACTTGTTTACACCAGGCCCTACACATCCTTCATGACACACACATTCTGAGTGATGCCTGGCATTTGGTCCATGCTAAAACTCTTGGCTATACATTCTATTCCACTCCCCACAACACATGGTCCTGCATAGGCTATTGGTTCTTATCAGCCATAGCTGCTCCATGACTGTGCAGTGTCACTCATGCCCCAAGTACCCTCTCAGATCTCTTCCCTGCTCAGGTGTTGTTGGTCACACTACATGGGGGAAATTGAGCAGCATATCGTCCTTCTGGAGGAGATGTTGAGATCAGAGCTCATACTGATATAACTGAATACTTCAAGCTCAACAACGGCTTGGTCTCAACACAAGCAGTTCTCTGGGAAGCTTTTAAAGCATACATCAGGGGTATAACTATCTCTACACATGGGGGCATGCTGCACAATATTCACAACAGCCTGGCCCGTGTCAAAACTGCCCTGTGTGACATTGATAGCATAGAAGCTCAACTGGTGAGGTGGACGGATTTACTGAATGTGTTTTGTGAGCTAGCTGAACAAGAAGTTTTATTCCTAGGGAAACATGCTAGGGCCAGACACTAAGGGAAGGAATAACAAACTGGCCACACTCTGGTACGCTTGCTTTGACCTCCCAGGGGCACTTCATACATTGATGAACAGCAACAACCTGATGGAACCAGGGTGGCTGACAATACCGACATCCTGATGGAGCTCCTCAAGTATTATTTGCATCTCTACCCTGCCCACACTACGTGTGAGAACAAGGCCAGGAAAGCCTACCTGGCAGAAATTGCCATGGTCTGGATCATAGATGCCTAGCAATGAGATCATACAAGCAATTGACTCTCTGGCAGGATCCAAGGCTCCCTGTCCCAGTCTAGACGGGCTCACAGGTTTTCTTACAAAGCTTACAAACAACTGCGAGTCCCACATTTACTGGAGATGTATGCTGAATCACTAGAAGTGGGATCCTTATTCCCAAGACTGTGTGAGGCTGTCATCACATTTTTAGTGAAGTCCAGTAAGGATCCACTACACTGTACTTCATCTCTGCCACTATCGCTACTTAATTTCAAGAATAAGATTTTGGCCAAAGTGCTGGTCACCAGGTTGTCACTTTTGCTAGATCAAATCATATCACCCTTCAGTCTGGTTTTGTTCCACATTGCTCCACTTCCCCTAACCTTTGTATGAGGTTCTCAGTGCTCAACAGGATTTCCCCCACAGTGCCAGCCACGGTTGCTCCGCTGGATGCTGAAAAGGCATTTGACTCGCTGGACTGGCCCTTCCTTCCAGCGACTTTAGTTAAACTTGGACTCCCTCAGTGGTTCATCACACTTGTTAGGTTTTTATATTCCTATCCAACAGCCCACCAATGGCTCACTTACAGATGCTTTTGATGTCACCAGGGGGACTAGTCAGGGATGCCCATTATCCCCACTCCTGTTCATAATAGCCATGAACCCCCTGGTTTGACATCTTCAGGAGAAGCACCTCCGCCATTGGCTGAACGTTAAACCAGGCCCATTATTATTGTTCCTATATGCTGACTACATCTTAATATCTCTCTGACACGAACTGAGAATTTTGCACCTATAGTTCGAAAGATCATCCGCTTCGGCGTCTTTTCTTGCATCATCATTAACTGGGACAGAACTGAGCTCTTTCCACTTACTGATACTACCGACATGGTCACCTCTGAGTTCCCGCTAAAATGGTGCAATAAAAAAATTGAAGACATAGGTCAAGGAATGGATTTGGCTGCTTCTGTCGATGGTGGGAGGGATTGCTATTATCGAAATGGTAGTACTTCCTTGCTTTCTATAACCTTTTGTAAATTGTCTGATCCCTCTCACCAACGCATTCTTCACCACATTGAGAGCCCTTTGCCTGTGGTTGGTTTGGGAAGACTGGAGGCCCTGGGTTAGCTGGGACACTTTAGTGTTTCCCTATGACAGATGGGGGATTTTGGTACCACATTTATAACTTTACTACCTAGCTGCCCAATGGCAGTTGCATAGCATTGGTACCATTGAGATTTCTGACTCCCCTATGCCATACATGAGCGCGACCAGGCAGGACCCCACTGACATTTTGACACTTTACACCACCTGCTTGGCATTGAAGAAGCTGCTTTTTATTCTCAGAGGGGAGCTCCTCTACTCCCCCACACTGCCATTAGCAGATAACCAATAGATCTCTCCCGGGAGTGAGAAGCTGGTTAAACAAACACTGTCACAGCATGCTTTACATGCGTTCAGGGACATGTTCCCGGATGGCCACTCTCTCTCCCACGCCGATGATTTCCTCCTAGCCCATGCTACCCCAATGGACCATTTTTTGCTACGCCACACAGCGCCCTCCTTGCCCTCATACCTCCTAGCCCCAGAAGAGTTTACCCCTCTGTCGCTGGGCATGACTGATCTTGATGGCTGGCACTCGGTATCCAAACTCTACCGTGCCTATGTGGCTCTATTACAAATTCAAGACACTAGACTTTGGGAAACCTGGGAACATGAATTAGGCCGGCCCCTCTCTGAGAAAAGCTGGTACTATTGTTGCAACCAAACCAAGATGATATCACATAACCACAGACACCAACTCTACATTATAAATTGTTACAGTGCATGTACACCACACCCAGTGCCCTAGCAAAGATGGATCCTTCGAGATCTTTCAATTGGCTGATGTGCCATTCAGCAGATGCAGACTTAGCACACTAGACATGGTCCTGTGGCACGGCTAGTTTACACAAGTTTCCTTGATGATTGTGTCTGAACTGGAGCCAGATCCGTTCCTCTCTTTCCTGGGGTATGTTGAGAATATACCACGTGGAGTCCGCAGAATTACAGCCATAGTACTACTGCTGGGAAAATGGAAGATCACCATACACTGTCAGTCGCCATCACCCTTCTTCCTGTGACTGGTTAAAAAGCATGGTATACTGCAATACCAATAGTGAAATATATGCCACGCTCCAGCCCCCCACAACCAGACCAAAAGACATGTGGCAACCACTTTGGGAATATCTGTTGTTACAGGAACACGAGGACTGGGATTAGCCTCGTTACTTTTTCTTCCTCAAATTTTCTCCTCCTACTTGTAATAACTGTGTTGTCCGAGTTGTGCTCAACTGCTGGCCACCTCATTGATTGATGTTCCACTCTCTTACTACTCTATGTCACCAAATATCTTTATAGTTGTATTGAACCATTGCATCTTGTAATGCTATATTGCTTTTTAGTATGCCCATACCATGCACAGTCCTTGCCTGTGTGTTTTCTTGTGTTCATTCAAAATGATAAATAAAGACCGAAAAAAAAGATTGCTCCATACTTTCACCTCTTACAAAGCCTGGCTCGCAGGAGAGCTCTTCATGGTACCCGTGTCTCAAAAGAAAGGAACCAAAAAAGGGACTGACCAATGAAAAGGGGAAGGAGTATCAAGGAACAAAGAGAGATTCGAAAAAATGAGATCAACTACTGGGCTCCAACTCTGAGTGTATGCTAGTTTCAGTTAGAAATAAGGCATCAATGTCTTATAACAAATTGTGAAATATTCAGACCATGTTAAGGCAAAGAGTTTGAGAGAAATGGCACACCCTGGAGAGGCCATAATACTATTCAGCCACGTGCACATCGGATTTAGCAAAGCATGTATCATAAACTAGCAGTGAGGGAGGGACACAGGACAACAAGAATTCACACCTCTGCCACCAGCATTCAGCATCCTTTTCTGAGAGGATTAAGCTGACGTAATTCACCCCTGCAGTAAGTGCAACAGAGCACCTGAGCTGTCTTGGAACGAACATAGTGGATAGAGCTGGTTGGGGCTGGGTTGCAGAGAGGTGTTAACAGGCTTCCAAATGCAATGAATCATTATGTGGAATTAAATGATAAAGAGTGTGAGGCACTGATTGCAAGATTGGAGTCTGGGGTCGGGGCAGATGCTTCTCTAGCTCAATGACATTAATCCCTTTTGTTGGGATAATTCAATGAAGCATGTGGTTTTATTAGTGCCTCCTTGAGTACTGATTTGGTGCCTAAAAGACTTGTAGTCTACAAGCCCTCTGTTAAAGATGTTGAAGGTTTGGATATTTATAGGTCTGAGTCTCAATTACTTTATTTAGCTAAACTTCTGGGATGAGCTGTTTTAACCAAACATCACCCTTTCTGGATTTTATGTCAAGGCACTGACGATCTCAGTGTTGAGGCCGACTAGGTCATCTCACTTATTATCAATTTTACTTGCTTTATCTGGAGCACTCAACACTGTGGACCACCGGATGAAAGTCCTCTGGGCCATATTTATACTTTTTGACGCAAAATTGCGCTAACGCAATTTTGCGCCAAAAAAATTTGCGCCGTCTAACGCCATTTGGATGCACCATGCAGGCGTCAAATTTATACTTTGACGTACGGCGGCGCAACCAACAGGTGGGAGACATTATTTTGTGACGCACACAGCGTCCGTCTGTCGTAAAGTAAACCAACGTAAATGCGACGCACATCACTGTGGGTCGATTTACGACAGCGCAATCGTGAAAACGCCGTTTTTTTTCACGCAATAGCGTCACATTTTTGCGCGAAAACTGCCCTTTCAGGAGAGGAGACCCAAAATGGATCCTAGATGCCCCAACAGACCCCAGGAGGATGAGAGCAGACCAGGAACCAGCCAGGAGGAAGCATACAGGACCCAGGACATTTTTTAAAAAAAAAGAAAGTGTCGCTTCAGTGCAGAGGAGCAGGAAATCCTGGTGAAAGAGGTGACGGAACACCAGCACCAACTTTTCATCTCCTCAAAATTGCCACTCAGTAGGAGAGAGGCCATCTGGAAACAAATAGTGGACAAGATTAACAGTGTGGCTGAAGAACGCCGGACAGTCACTGAGTGTAAGAAACGCTGCCATGACTGCAAACGTAGGACCAAAGAGAAAATGGCCAGGAACAGGAAGGCAGCAATGCAGACTGGAGGGGGGAGTCCAGCACAACAGGAGGCCCTGGACCACATGGAGGAGATGGTCGCAGCCGTCATCCCGGAGGAGATCGTCACAGGGATTCAAGGACTGGACAGCGCAGACTACCACGACACTACGCACATGCAGGGTAAGTCGCATGGGGAATCATAATACAATAATGGGGACTGTAAGCAGGGGGGGGATACCTACTACACAATGCATGTAAGTCAGCACATATATGAAGTGGCATGGGGAAAGGGGCACGGCAGGGGGGCATGCCCAGTACTGACCGAAGCTGGGGCACGACAAAATACAGCAACCACAACAGTCCCACGGGGACATCCTGTAATTACAACAAGAGAGCCAAGGGAAAGCAGTGACAGGTGGGAAGGACACTACCTCAAATCCACATCCAGGCACTTGTATTGCAAAATCTATTCCCCATCAACTAGCTCCCTATCTGTAATGCAGTAGCAAATACAACAACTGTAACTTAACTGCAAACACAGTTGACAATAACACCTCTCATCTCTGTGCATCTATAGTACCAAATGGCAGAAACCCCACCCTGGAACATACATACCTAAATTAGGGGGTGAGGGTGACATCTGCAATTACTCCTAGAAATAAGACAAAGGTACCAGTACACTCAAATGCCGAATGTCCATAACTGACACATACATAAGCCTAAGTAAACAGCAATAGGAGCCACACAGCACTAACGATACACACATGCTGCATACGTCAGGGTCCCTCACGTGCCTGGCTAACAAGGCTACATCACTAATGTCATACTGCTCAGACAACAACATTGAGGAGGGGACACAGGCAACTGGTCACTGAAACACACCTGCAAAGTCGGACAAACAAATAGGACCTTCATACGATAAACAGGCCAATCCAATTCAAAACACATCACCCAACACCATCTCAAAACATCAAGAATGTTTACATCCATACCACATCCTAACATTGACATGCATAGGTAATGCCACGTTACATGTACAGATCATGCAATGTGAATAAAAAGTGTATGGGGCAGGGCCTGAGAGGCAAGTGTGCTGGCAGGGCAGTCACAACACCCACAGTCAGTCAAAGTGTAGTGTGGCAAGTGAAACGTATACTTTGCGCATTAGCCTCAGGCTGGAGGCCTTTGTGCATCTTACCCTGAATGTACTTATACTCATTTGCGCACATCTAAGTGCCTCAGAGCAATTTGCACTAAATGATTCTCATTGCCCTTCCTATCAGTTAATGTAGCAAATAGTCAGTCCTAAGGTGTTGTCAATTAGTCAAATCACACTGTTTTGCCTACTTCTGCACTGGAGTTTGCCAGAACATATTCACTCTGTGCCCCAGTCAAGGATACCGTCTGGTACGTTGCTGATAGATGTGGTAGGGGTCAAGGTTTGGCATTCCTGCTTAGGGAAACTTTGTCATCACCATGACATATGTCTTTTACATTCACTCCCTTGTCCCAAGACACGCATGGGGGAGTTTCCAAACAGAAAATAACAACTAGATGCTGCCTGCCTTGCTGCTGATGCACAACCAGATCCTAGCCCATTCCTCTGATATGAGGGATGATGTCTCCCCTGTGAGTCTGACAGGCAACCTCCAAACTTAACAAGCTGTGCTATACATGCAGGGGGAGAGTAGAAACAGTTAGGCACCATGAAAGCTGTGTACTAATGTATTACTCTCCTGCGGACTATTTCAATTCTAACAGTGTGTATTGTTTGTGTAAATGGGGCTCACACCTAAATTCCTACAAGTCAGTTGTACAATGAAACTTCATATCAAACTAATACTGTCTATGTCATTTGTGTATGGGAACCTACCGGATAAGATACAAATGTGTAGGACCTGAGTGACCACCACTTCCCTGAGAAGTTCCAAAGATGTCATGCGCTCGGATGTCTAAACATTCCTTTGATGTGGGAGACCAGAGGCACTGCTAGTTAGTCTTAGCTAAATTGAATATCTGGGTGACAGAGTTATTTTCAAGTGGGTCAAACTTAGTCCCCCACACCATTAGCTATCCTGCTGCCTAGAAAGCCAAGAATCACATGTTGGATAATGAGAGCCCACCCTACAAAATGTCCCTCCATAACAATAGTGAAACACCGAGTGAGGAGTTGGAGAAAAAAACACCTATTCCTAAATAATTACAAAGCAACACCTAGAGGCGACCTGGCAGACATGTCTGAAAGATCCATATCAAACATGTGACACACAGGTGGGCCATAGGCCTACAACAATGCCCTATGACGGACAGCAGATACCTAGACAAACACAGAGTACAATGTTAAGGCATCCAAAGGCTTGTA
This sequence comes from Pleurodeles waltl, assembly GCF_031143425.1. Lineage (NCBI taxonomy): Eukaryota > Metazoa > Chordata > Amphibia > Caudata > Salamandridae > Pleurodeles > Pleurodeles waltl. The sequence continues at coordinate 995,035,455 of NC_090437.1, forward strand.
TCTTACTGCAAAATTGTCACAACACAGAAACACTAATTGTACCCTGCTTCATTGCAGAGGAACACGGATCTCCTGCTGATCTGCCTGTCCATGAGTTCCCTGATGACATGGATGACGACACCATCAACCTCCCACAAGAGACCATTGACATGATCCTTGAAAGCCTCCAAACCCCACCTTCAGTCACAAGGAGGAGCACAGAACAAGCAGCCACCACAGTAGAACCACCCGCCACCCCAATTGTAAGACCTGCCAGCTCCAACACAGCTGAGGACTCTGACGACACTGGCACCAGCTTCGAAACTACTGTCGTTGGGGTCCAGCGGGAGCTGGCCAAGGAGGTGCGGGTGGGGATGCAAAATATGGCAGCCAGCCTTGAGGGGGTGCGTTCATGCATGTTGTCAACTGCTGATCAGGCAGCTGCAATGCAAGCCAGAAATTTGCTCTTGGAGGACATTTCAAAAACACTGAAGGAAATTGGCACAGCTGTCATCCAGTTGACACAACAACTCAAACTGCAAGCCACTCAACGTGTGCACGAATGCAACATAGAACCCCTCATGGCCGACCTGGCTGCCTACCATCGGGATGTGGCTGCCATTCTGAAAAACCAGTAGGCCCTCCTTGCTGCAGTACTGCCCTTCCTTACTCAACAGGGATCAGCCCCCGGGATGTCTGCCTCCATGTCTTCTAACACTGAGGTGTGTGTTGCCCCTTCACAACCAACAACAACAAGGACACACCAGGCAACACACACATCAGAAGAAGAAGACATGGAACAGATAACATTCACACGCAAGAGTACCCGGAAGCCCTAGTCCCTGCACCATGCCCTACTCTGACCAAGGTCCTACGTTTTGACACATGCCAGTCTCACTACAACTAACCTCAATGACTGTTCGGCAATCCACTGTCTGACTTGTCCACCTTGCCAGTGAATGTTTCTCTCCTACCATTTGGCATTTCATGTTCCTCTGCACTGTCTGTGACATCACCCCAGCATGTCAGGAGCATCATCCACACCCCTTCTGTAGGATCACCATGTAATAATGCACCAGAAAGGAGTCAGCAAACATGGTGAATGGACATTTTGCACAACACCACTTATAAATAAATATCACTTGCACACCTATTGTGTCTCTGTGTCATTTCAAAATTCAACTGTGCAGTAGATAACTCCAAAGTGGCTGTGTGGAAACCATGTCGATTCTCTATACTACTGTCCTGATTACATGTATACTGAATCATCTGTGCAGTGGCCAGGATTGCATCATAGCTTTACTATACTGAGGAAAATAACTGATGAAGGGACTAAGCACACACAATCATGCTGTGTTGGACAGAATGATGCACCATCTATAGCTATTCTACACAACTAATGGTGGCTGAGAAATGTAGGCACCATGCAATACTAAAATTTGAATTTATGCTGTAGAATGAAAGGAATGATAAACAAATTACACTGCATCAATCACCCTTACGGCGTATACTTCCATGAAGGAAAGTCATGCTGAATCAGTACACACATGATGTAGTTCAGCAATGATAGCAACAAGACAAGAGTGTGAACAAATCATCATCTATAAAGCTCTCCCTGAACTTCACAATGCTGTCCGACCTATCTATTTACCTACAATAACAAGTCTGGAAGCACTCTTTGTGAAGTAGGATACATACCAACCCCAAACCTTGATGATCAATGCACACTACCAATGGTGGCTCTCCAACATGGTGGATACTTACCAAGTTAGCACACGGGTAGCTGGCATGTTAAACCTCATAAGCCTGGGGATAGGGAGCATGGAACACAAATGTCATACTTAACATTGCTGCTACACTGATGTCAAGGCCATGAAAAGGTAGCACCTAACGCATCAGGTACAGGGTTAACAAATTTTTTATTTAAAAGTAGTAATAAAAGAGGCAACTAAGGGAAAGGTAAACCTACACTAATCTAACCTGACTACTACTAACCCACAACTGTCCCTAACTAACCTAAGCTAAACTTACTCTACACATGTAACAAAACGATCTAAACATCAACCCCCCACCCACCATTAAGAGACAAGACACATGCAGGACAACACTTACTAACCTACACACATACTATACTATCGTAAACAAACATATATTTTTTTGTATTTTTTATTTTTTATAAAAAAAATGTATTTCTTTTTTTATTTATTAAACAGGAATCCCAACATTGCCCCCCACCCACCCACCCACACAAAAATATTAGATACCTAACACTAACTAAGCTAAATACCTATACTTATCCTATAACTAACCCCCCAAACCCAACTAACAGTATGAAAAGAGGAAAGAGGGGAGAGGGGAGGGGTAAAAGTTCAGGAGGGCAAAAGAACTAAAGATTTGCCCTCTGAAGTGTGCGCCGGATGGAGCGCACCTTCTTTTTCACCTCCGCCATGTCCTCCGTCAGGTTGTCCACCTTTTGAATTAACCTGTCCAGTTTCATAGACAATGCCTGGAAGGCTGCAGGGTCAATTGGAGGGTCACTGCTGGTCTGCGTGCTGGTGGAGTTGGAGATTGTCGCTGGAGTGGAGTGGCCACGGGACAGCCCTGCTCCCAACACACGGCTGGGTCCAGGTCTTGATGAAGATGGCTGGTCCGTCGCTGGGTCCCCTTGGGCAGACCTGGTGGTTGTAGGTGGCACCGTTGGTGGAGCCTGTGGTGTGGCATACCACGCCCCGGAGGCCCGATCAGAATTGTATCTGCGGGCCATCCTCCGATACCCACACTGCACCTGCAGGATGTGCCTGTACCTCATTGCCCTGTGCTCAAAATGGTTGCGCTCTGCGGCACTCAGGTTTGCAGCTGTGAAGAGAAAAGGGAAATATTGAGCATTGAATTTACAGTGGGTTGAATCCCACAATGGCTCATTTGTCCATTACTAGAAATATATTGTATGCAGCAATTGTTACAACATAGTTCACGGAAATGCTCAGAGGAAGTACATGTGAATCATGCATCCCTAAGGTCATATCGCACCTAGCATATCCATGTCTCTACATGATGGATGACATCACCCTAAACTACTCATCCAAATCATACCTAAGGCATTTGACATTATGGCACCAGCTCTTCCGCATACTGACTTCAGTACATATGTCATTCTATGTGATTACACTCACACTCCTCACTCAATAGCATTTTTAATTAGTTGTGTGCTAAGATTGAACCCCTGGCCCAGAATCATGTATCCACACTAGGTGTCAGATGTAGGAAATTAGGAAAATCAACTAGCAAATTGCAAAGCAGAACGGTGTCTCTGACACCGTCTGCGAGTCGCTATGGGGTCCATAAAACCCACCTCATGAACATCAATGATGTGGGTTCCAAGTTGCCCCACTTTAGCAACATGGGCACTCACGGGGATGGTGGCCTGCTGGGACCAGCAGAACTCCATAGACATGACTGTTTTTAAATTAAGCAAGTTATTTCTCCCCAAGTGTAGGCCGTTTACCGGAAAGAAAAATGAGCAGCAATTATTTTCAAATCACAACAATTGTACTTGGAAATTTTCACGGTAATTATTGGTCCCTTAGACCACTGGCTTTTTTGCGCAGGATTCTTTTAGTCCACTCACAAAGGCTGAAGCTTTACAATGAGGACCCCTTCCAGTCAGCAAGGTGGTTACCATCCACTTCAAGTGGATGATAACAGCTACTCACTTTGCAACCACGTACTCGGTTGCAAATGGGATTGCCTACCACTGTGATTTGCAAGTAGGTCTGGTAAAACCCTTCATTATATCAATTTTGAAAAGCATTTTACTCATATTTACATGACCACCAAAGACATTTTGGATTAGGAAACAGATGTTTGCAAATCCCACACAGATATTTATGCCATTTGCAACGTGTAGACATTTTTCTCACTCTGGCCCAAGGTACGAACTCAAGTCACAAAAGGTGTTAAGTACGTGTAACATACTGGTTGCTACAGTCCTAGGTACCCTGTTTCACAGTAACATCCCAGTCTTTGTGGGTGGTGTGGGAAGAACAACCAACAATCCCATGTTCAATGCACACCCAGGAGTGTACAGAAAGTGCAACAATTATGTGCCTTCACACACAACACCTATGAAGGGCTAGCAACACGTTGTAGTCAACCCAACCTTGTCACATCCCAGGTCCACACATGTCAAAATGTTATGACTTAGCCCAACATAACATACTATTAGTGAGGCATGTCTAACAACACACACAGGGGAGGTAGTACACCCATTCACATGATTCAACTGAACACCTAGGTCATTGCACTCAAGTCACACACACTTCGAGTTCACCTTGTGGAAGTACATGCCCATGGAAGATCCAAACTACAGTGTACACAGTCCATCCTCAACTAGGAAGAAGCACTTGTCATCAATGCCATGTGCCTAAGCTATCTGGGAGACTGTCAGTCTGATATGCAGACTCAGTTCATGGCAAGTCCCTGACCAAATCTAACATTGACCAGTCTATTCGAAATGAGTCATACCATTCCCAATTGCCGCCCTAATTGAATGGGCTACAGCCCCTCAATCTGAGAGATGACTACGTATTGCTTGGCAGAAACATAATTCTAATTTGATATCACACTAAAAGAACAAAGCAAATGAACGGCCAGCATATCAAATCATGAATTCTCTTGAACACACAGTAATCCATCATGCGTCATTACCAAACAATGTAAATAGCACTCAGGCGACACTCACTGTAGGTATCGGGGTCGTCAAAATGGGTCACCTCTCCCACGGTGTACGGGGCTGGTCCACCTGTAAAGCATGAAACAAAGATTATACTCAGACTGGGTGAACGGACAAAAGATTTCTGTTACAATGACACTGTGTGAAAATGACATGGTAATGATAGACTTTCACACATGCTCATCCTGCATGGATCACTTTGTATTCAACATTAACATTGGATGAGTCTCCTGCTCCAGTGTCACACCCTACTACACTCATGCAGTGGTCAGGACAGTCAGGTGTCGTCCAAGTTAATCCTCCATTAGTATGCCCCAACAATAATGTTATCCATACATCTCAGCATGTGCATCCCCGATAGACATTCCAAAACTGGTTCCATGAGGACTGCATGACCACTCACAATAAAACAGGCTATTTGGACAGGGTCAACAGACAGCAACCAGACACACATGTGACATATGTGTGAACAACATGACTGACTTCATGTGACGTGACGGCAACACACATGTATAGCATCATCATGTGTTTCCAATTTTCTGTCTAGCTATGGCGTCTGCATCTGTAGGTATGTTGTTTCTACATGACGTACTCACTGGCCATTATGACCAGTGGAGTACAAATGGAGCCGTTCATGTGTTGCATTTCTGACACAAAGGCAACACTACATTACATGCAGCTACAGGCATCTGGTATGTGTTGCAAAAATGATCCATCGGACTGGTAGCATAGGTCTTCATACACATTCTGCAACAAATACACATTAGGACACATATGTATACCTTTGTAGCGCAGCATTTAAAACATTTGGGATTCAGAGAGGGGGCGACTTAGCATAATACAAATAGATGTTGAATTTATAAAGCTGTCATTGCGTGTACATGTGTTGCAAGAATGGGGATTAATGTGTATAACCATGGGCCTAGGTTTCCCTGGCATTACACACACTCAGCTACTTATTTTGCAGATTCGCTAACAATCATTCACACACCGATTTCTGTCATTCCCATGTAATTGTTTTTTACTCACCAACATGGCCACCAATCTGGAGTCCCAGGTGGTCCAGCAGGTCCTGTTCCCTGGTGATCAGATCTGCCCAGCGGTGCTTGAGTTGGTGTACATTCCTGAGACTCCCATAGACCCGGACCAGGTGATGGCGCACCTTCTCCCACCGGATTTTCCTGGCCTCCGTGTGATACCCCTGTATCACACGGCCCCCAGCTTCCAGCATTAGTGGGAGGAAATGGCTTACGAGCCATATGAACCCCCCCAATTCGTCTTCCCCCATCCTGGACAGGCGAGGCCTACATGTCATATTGAGAGGGATAAGAATGTACCAACAAAATATAAAATATAAAGGGGGAAATGGGGAAAGGTAGAGGTGTGAAAGAAAAAGGAGAAGTAGAAAAATAGCCCAACTAACCCCCCAAACTATGCTACCCACAACAGACTCCCACAGACAATACAAACTATCACAGGTATAGACAAAATAACACTAAACAGACTGAGACAATGTGATACAACAATAATAGATTGACACTAAGACAAAATACAAGGCACACAGGACACTAGAGCAGTAAAACACAGGACAACACCTTTCACACAACCACACAGTCTAGAGAAATCTGAGACTGCAAAGTGAAAGTGAAAGTTACCTCCCAGTACAGATTTTGTAAACAGGATATCCTATTACATCACTTCCTGCATAAAATGGCCGCCGTTTTTATTTTCCCGTTATGCGTCATATTTTCACGCATACACAGTTGTGCGTCAATTTTTTATGACGCATTACAGTGCATATGATGCGGAGTGAAAAAATATGAAGATTAATAATACTGTACATGAAATGACCAATATATTGTGCATGTAGCGTCAATTTCACCACGCATACATCATGGGCGTCGTTTTTTTTTCACGTACAGTGGTGCACATGATGCGGAGTGAAAAAATATGATATGAAGATTAATAATTAATACTGTACATGAAATGACCAATATATTGTCCATGTAGCGTCAATTTCACCACGCATACATCATGGGCGTCGTTTTTTTTTCACGTACAGTGGTGCACATGATGCGGAGTGAAAAAATATGATATGAAGATTAATAATTAATACTGTACATGAAATGACCAATATATTGTGCATGTAGCGTCAATTTCACCACGCATACATCATGGGCGTCGTTTTTTTTTCACGTACAGTGGTGCACATGATGCTGAGTCAAAAATATTGTGGATGTCAATAATAATTTGAAGGTGAAATATCAAGACACTTTTGGATACATTTGTATCTGACTCTGCATTGTGTGCACTCATGTACGTGAACAAATTATGACGGCCATGCTGTATGCGTAGAATATGGAGCAAATTTATCCAAATGTGTTTAGCTTTGGAAAGGTGATTTGTCATGGTAAAACAGTGCGATGTGAGACACATTTGTGTTTGTATATGACAAATGTCCGTACTTTTATGTATAGACGGCCTTCACACTGTGATGTTTGGGATACGTTAACTAATGTATTGACCATATTTGACAACATATTTGGTGTAATTGCTGATGGCTATTTTGAAATGATGTTTTTGATACCATTATATATTCCGTCTCCAAAATGTCCCCACCTTTATTATGGGGATGCTTTTATCTGTAGTCCTAACAGGGAGTGGGAGAGTCACTTTCAGTTTTTATGGGGCTGACCATGTCCCATAATGATTTTGTGTTTCATATTTGTGTAGAACTTGTGACATGGAGGCCACACATGTGCCTTATGCATGTGTTTATTTCACAAGTACATGATTCTTGTATGTTTTGGGGGTGGTAGAGGTGGAGTTAGGCCCCCAGCACCCTAGGATTTGACCATCCAGAATAGCTACTGTATCCATGGAGTATTTTTATCATATCCTGGCAAACCTGCAGCAGCGGGCGAATGTAAGGCCATATGGTATGAATGACTGTTGACCATTCATTCATCTCATTAGCCCATTTGACGTTTGCAGTAATGATGATTTGGAGCTAAGTTGCATACCATTTTCATATGACTAAGGGGGTCATTCTGACCGCGGCGGTCGGCGGTCGCCGCCCGCCAAGCGGTTCCCGCCGAAAGACCACGGCGGTCATTCTGGCTTTCCCACTGGGCTGGCGGGCGACCGCCAAAAGTCCGCCCGCCAGCCCAGCGGGAAACACCCTTCCCACAAGGACGCCGGCTCAGAATGGAGCCGGCGGAGTGGGAAGGTGCGACGGGTGCAGTTGCACCCGTCGCGAATTTCAGTGTCTGCAAAGCAGACACTGAAATTCTTTGTGGGGCCCTCTTACGGGGGCCCCTGCAGTGCCCATGCCATTGCCATTGGCATGGGCACTGCAGGGGCCCCCAGGGGCCCCGCGGCACCCCCTACCGCCATCCTGTTCCTGGCGGGAGACCCGCCAGGAACAGGATGGCGGTAGGGGGTGTCAGAATCCCCATGGCGGCGGAGCGTGCTCCGCCGCCATGGCGGATTCTCAAGGGCAGCGGGAAGTCGGCGGTACACCGCCGACTTCCCGTTTCTGGCCGCGGCTGAACCGCCGCGGTCAGAATGCCCATCGGTGCACCGCCAGGGTCAGAATGACCCCCTAAGTTTGCAAGACTCTCAGCGTTCACGATGTGATAATGCGAAGATTGTTTTGCTTGTCTGTGTCCCTTTCTGCATAAACTGGTTTAGTGTCATGTTACAATCTTCCTGCTAGGTTCAAACTGGGACACAACTGTGATGGTCTACTTTCAAATATTAGGTTGGTTGTATGACATATGTGTACATGTGTGTGGGAATGTGGATCCAGTATGACCTGTCTGTGTGTATGTTGTCACTGTAACTTCAAGGTCTCCTCCTGAGTTAGTGGCAGCTGATGTTGTTGCAATTGTGTATTGCTCACATCATACACTTGAGAGAAGCCATTGATGACATGTTCACGTACACATGGATGGTCCCACCCTGTCTCTGAACACGTGTGATGTGACTTTTAAATGATCTCCAATTTTGGGCTGGATGAGAGACTGTTTCAGTTGTTTGGATCCGGCATGTGTAATTGTCACATTTGTACTCTTGTTGGGCTCTGTGTATGGTAATGTAACATGTCACATCCTACCCTCTGTGCATACAGTTGTGATGTTTATTTTTGGTGTGATGAATTTTACTGGCATTCTTGATCAATGAGACGACATTCATCTTCAGCTATTTCAAACTAAAGGTGGTCAGAAATGAATAGGCCAAAGCATGATGTGGTGTTTGTGATCTGTGTTTATTTACAAGTGTGGAATACAAGTGATTATAATAACTTAAGTAAAAAAATTGTTCACAAGCTGTTGGCGCCTACGCACTCCTGCTGCGGTGTTAGGTTGTTCCCCCTCCTGTTGCAGGCCAGCATCCTCCTCATCATCATCCTCAGGCATGTCTAGGTCCGGTTCAAGGAGGGGAATGTTCCTTTGTACACAAATATTGTGTAATATGGCACAAGTGAGTATGATTTTGCAGACCATCTCTGGGGAGTAGAGTAGGCTTCCGCCAGTGATGTCAAGGCAGCGGAACCTTGACTTTAGGATCCCAAAGGTCCTCTCCACAATGCTGCGTGTCCTCTTGTGGGCGTCATTGGATGCCCGCTCAGCAGCAGTATTTGGGTTCCCATATGGTGTCATTAGCCAAGGCTAGATGCCATACCCCTGATCAGCTGAAAGAGAAACACAGAATGGTATCAATTAGATGTAGGAGGCACTGTTGTACGTATCTTTGATGGCAGTAGTTGTGTTGTGTTGTCTGTGACTATTTTGTGTACTAATGTGACAACCTATGGTTGTTGGTGGAAACTTTGGCATTGTTTTTTTTCCTTGGCTGAGCAAGTGTTTGTTGGCTAACTGTTTGTCAGCAGGATGTATCGGTTTCTCAAGTACAGTGTGCCCTCCCTTGCATTGTGACTTGTGACACAGGTGTCCGTGTGTCCTCACTGGGGGTGTGATGATAGTTCCATGCAGAGTTGAAACATGAAAGTGTATTAGAAACGTTCATATGAACATACCCAGGCCATCCCATCCCTTAAAACTTATGCATTGTATTAGTGTACAGGTTATTGTGAGACTTCCAATTTGCAAGGTGACATTTAGGCAACCACAGTCATGAATGTCTTCACACTAAGCTGTGGAGTAAATTCCAATGTGTGAGAGGTTCAATGGTGACTTGTGACACATGCTAGTGATGTGAGTACCTCAGCGTGTTCCTGTCTAGGTGTTGCTATTGTGGTGTATGTGTTGTTTATCCTAGAGGGTTTCTGTGCAGTGAGTATATAAGTAGATTTTTGTCCTTACCAACAAGTAGTCCATTGCCATACCGTCCATCCTGGAAGTGTTGGTTGATGGTGGAGTGACGGAAGATGAATGCGTCATGTACACTCCCAGGATATTTAGCCACAATGTTGCTGATCAGTCCTTGGTGATCGACTATGGCCTGCACGTTGATGGAATGTGTGTGCTTCCTGTTGCGGTAGAGGTGTTCACTCGCAGCAGGTGGCACAAGGCGTACGTGTGTGCAGTCGATTGCACCAAGGACGTGCGGAAAGCCACTGATGGCGTAGAACCACTGTTTTGTTTCCTGCTGCTTCTGCAGTGTGTTAGGGAAGCAGATGTGGCGGGGTGTCAGTCCAATGATGGCATCCAGTACTTTAGGCAGGAATGCAGAGAAAGATGGTTGTGAGATTCCACCAACCAGGGCACCAGTTGTCTGAAACGAGCCACTTGCCAGCAGGTGAAGTACGGCAAGCAGCTTTGTTTCGGTTGGGATAGTGCGTGGAGTCACTAAAGTGGGGGCCAATTGCTGTTCAATATTTGTCAGCAGCTGCTGAATGGCCTGCCAGTTCAACCGGTACCTCTGGATGATGTCTCGTTCCCTGAGGCCATGCAGGGTTGTTTGTGGGCAGAATATCCTCTCCTGCCTTCTGCGCTGTCTTTGGAGTCCCTGCTGTTGTTGTTGTGGCTGCTGTTGTTGCTGCAGGGCTCTGCGTCTACGTGCACGTAGAGGTAAGTATTTTTTATTAAATGTTAGAGGTCCTCCACCACCGGCAGGCACCCGCCTGCGCCTCATCCCTGGTGCCTAGTAGTAGGCGTATCTAGTATACCGTGTATTTAGTTTCCAAAGCTCTTATTTCATTTCTTGTGTTTGATTTTTCGTTTTTCACAATGTTTTTACCGTAAACTGTGGCCATTTTGTGCTCCGCTTTGTATTTGCACTCTATATTTGTGCCCGTTATCTTTTCCGGCTCTCGACGGTTTCTCTCAACCAGCCGCTGCGTCCCATGTGGCCCTGCCCCCATTGGACACTCCCTCCCTCCTCCCGCCTCCCAGCTGCTCCTCCCTCCCACCTCCCGTTCTTAATGGCGGCCGCTTCGCTGGCGCCAGACGCAAGCCCGTCTGGGCCAGTCCGCGCCTGGACCTCGCCCAGCGCCCGTCCCCCTGGTCCACGCTCCTCCGGCCCCCCAAGAGCCACTACTCTTTCACAGAACTCCTTCCTCTCAACCCAGTCCAGCACCCCGCCTGCACCCAGGCAAACTCCAAAACATACACACAAACCTTTCACATGCCACTCATGTCATTTCTTCTGCACTCACACCAACACCAGCAACACCAACAAGCACCACAACAACACCAAACCCCCGAATTACCTCAACTGCATCCTCCTTAACACCCTCTCTGTCCACAAGCACGCCATCGAGCTTTGGGACCTGCTCACCACAAACTCTCCTGACATTGCCTTCCTCACTGAAACATGGATGAACTCCTCATCAGAACCTGGCATCGCCATAGCCATCCCAGAAGGTTACAAAATTACCCGTAGAGACGGCACCAACAAACCAGGAGGAGGTATCGGCATAATACACAAAAACTCCATCAAGATTTCCACCAACACCAACGACACCCTAGACAACGCAGAACACCTACACTTTCAAGTACACATCAACGCCAACATCACCCTAAGAGAAACCCTCATCTACAGACCACCAGGACCCCACCCCCCATTCTGTGACACCATCACCGATACTATCAGCTCCCACGCCCTCACCTCCACAGACTACATACTCCTTGGTGACCTTAACTTTCACCTGGAAAGCCCCCACGACTGCAACTCCACTTCCCTGCTGGAAAACCTTGCGAACCTCGGCCTCAAGCAACTGGTCACCTCACCCACCCACTCAGCGGGACACACGCTAGACCCCATTTTCACCTCCAGCAGCCACATCACCTTCACTCACACCACCGAACTCCACTGGACTGACCACCACTGCGTCCACTCATCCTTCCTGAAACCCACCACCAACAGCACCCTGCACCCTACCTCAAGTGGAACAAGATCTCCAAAGAACACCTGATCTCCAACCTCGCACAAGCTCCACCTCCCATCACCAACGACCCCAACACCGCCGCCCTCAACCTCACACGATGGCTAGAAACTTGCCCAGACTCCCTCGCCCCTTTGAAAACAAACAACAACACCCGCAACATCAAGACCGCCCCTGGTTCATCACAGAACTTCAGTCTTCCAAACGAGAATGCCGAGAAATTGAGAAAGCCTGGCGGCAAGAACCCTCAATGAGCAACTTCTCTGCCCTCAAAACAGCCATACGCAAACACCACCAACTCATCCGGACCACCAAACAGTCCTTCTACAAAGAACGCATAGACAACAACACGCACAAAAGCAAGGAACTTTTTGCCTTCATCAAAGAACTCACCAAACCCAAATCCTGCACCATCGACCCTCCAAACTCCCAAGACCTCTACAACTCTCTCTCCAACTACTTCCACCGCAAAATCGCAGACATACACAACAGCTTCACATCATCAGCACCCACCATCACCACCACCGACACAACCAACACCACAACACCCTGCCGCACCAACCTACTGAACACCTGGACCCCCACCAACGACTAAGAAATCGGCAAAACCATGTGCTCCATCCACTCAAGCCCCCCAACAGACCCTTGCCCCCACCACATCTTCAACAAGGCCAGCCAAATCATCACTCCCCAGCTCCGGGCCGTCATCAACAGCTCCTTCGGCACCGCAACCTTACCAGATATTTGGAAACACGCTGAAGTCAACGCTCTTCTCAAAAAACCCAAAGCAGACCCTGAAGACCTCACAAACTACCGACCCATTTCTCTTCTTCCCTACCCCACAAAGGTCATGGAGAAGATAGTCAACGTACAACTGTCTCGCTTCCTAGAAGACAACAACATACTCAACGTCTCCCAGACGACAACAACATACTCAACGTCTCCCAGTCTGGATTCCGCAAGAACCACAGCACCGAGACCGCCCTCATCGCCTGCACAGACGACATCAGGACCAGATTGGACAAGGGCGAGACCGTTGCCCTCATCCTCCTAGACCTCTCTGCAGCTTTTGACACTGTATACCACCAAACCCTCCGCGCACGCCTTTTCGATGCCGGAATTTGCCACAAAGCCCTGGACTGGCTCACCTCCTTCCTCGTCGAAAGAACCCAAAGAGTCCGCCTTCCTCCTTTCCGGTCTACAGCCACCAAGATCATCTGTGGGGTCCCCCAAGGATCCTTCCTCAGCCCCACCCTCTTCAACATCTACATGGCTCCTCTTGCCAACATCCTTCGCCCCCACGGCATCACCATCATTTCATACGCTGATGACACCCAGCTCATCATCTCCCTCACTAGGAACCCAGCTACCACCAAGAATAACCTGCACACCGGACTCCTCGACATCGCCGACTGGATGACAGCAAGCCACCTCAAATTGAACTCAGACAAAACAGATATCATCATCTTCGGCCCCAACAAGGCAGCATGGAATGACTCTTGGTGGCCCACCACCCTCGGACCTCCCCCAAAACCCACCACCCACGCACGCAACCTTGGCATCATACTGGTCTCGTCTTGCACCATGACCCAGCAAATCAATACCATACCATCCTCCTGCTTCAACACCCTTCGTATGCTACCCAAGACTTTCAAATGGATTCCTTTAGAAACAGCAAGAACAGTCACCAATGCCCTCATAAGCAGCAGACTGGACTACGGCAATGCCCTCTACGCAGGGACCACAGCCAAGCTTCAAAGAAAAGTCCAGCAAATCCAGAACGCAGCCGCACGTCTCATCCTCAACCACCCCCGCCGCAAACACATATCCTACCACCTAAGATCCCTACACTGGCTGCCCATCAACAAAAAGATCATTTTCAAAATCCTTGTCCACGCTCACAAATCCCTCCTTGACATTGGACCAGCCTACCTCAACGAATGAGTCAACTTCCACATACCAACTCGACAGCTCCTCTCCACCGACCTCGCCCTCGCTACAGTCACCCACATACAACGCACCACCTCCGGTGGAAGATCCTTCTCCCGCCTCGCCGCCAAAACCTGGAACTCCCTCCCCACCAACCTACACAAGACCCAGGACCTCCTAACCATCTGAAAGCACCTAAAAACATGGCTTTTTGAGTAGTAACTGACCACCCACCCCCCACCCGCTCCCAGCGCCTTGACACCCTAGCAGGTGAGTAGTGCTCTTAAGAAATGTATTTGATTGATTAACCGTTGTTCCATAAATATGACGCCCGGCTGGCGCGTTGGAATGGTGGTAGCCAGCGTTATACCTTTTGACCAGAAAGTATAAATATGGGCCTTAATGCCTTTGAACAATCTAGGCTGCAATGGTGTAAATCTGCATCTTCTGGTATAAACAGGTTATAACAATTTCAGAAAACTGCAGCTTGACTGTGCGTTAGTTTCAAGTTGTTTTAGCAAATTTCATCCAACTTCAGAGCTTGGGTCTCTGGAAGGATTGAGCTCTACGCACAGTCTGCACACTAAACCCTGGCTGTGCGTAATATAGGCTTGCCACCCTAATAGAGCTTTTGTGTGTGGAGAAAGTGGTCTCTAAGCACAGTCCATGCACTATGCGCAGATTCTGCATAGTAAGGGCTTACCCATCTAATGTGTTCCACGTGCCGCCTGCGCAGTAAGTAGTGGCTTAATAGTGATTTGGAAGTGAAGTCTCTATAAGGAGCTTTGCGCAGCTAGAGGGCTGAGCTTTAATTCGTTTTTTTTCGGGTCTCTTCTGGTCCAGTGGGAATCCCACAGGAATCCCATGGGAACGTGACAGTATATATATTTTTTTATTATGGCCCAGAGAAAGTACCCTCACAAGGGCTGATGGATCAGTGTGTTTTCAGGTCTCAGCGACTGAGTCTCTGAGTACTATAGTGGCAACAACATTTGTCTTCATGAGGCAACTGCCAATCAGGTTCTTCAGTCTGACAGATCTCCTGTGGGACCAGCCAATCAGATTTCTTTTTTTTGTCATTTTTACCCATGGGAGATCTGCAGGACTCCTGCAGAACTGCCACAGCAAGAAATATCTATCTATTTTTAACTTAATTTCTCTAAAACAACTGAACAGATTTACACCAAATAATAAAAACTCACTTTGAGGATAAAAATGAAGCTTTGAGACAAATTTGCTGTAATTCTGTACAGCTATATTAGCTGTAGTGCTGTTCAAAAACCTCTATGGAAATTGCAGGAGGAAATTGAATTTTGGAACGCCTCTTTTTCCATGCTTCTGTCTGAAGGATCACTCCAAAACTTTCCAGACAGGAGTAGAGGTTGATGATCATTTTTTTGGGAAGCATTTATAAAGATTCCTCAAACAGCACTAAAGTTATTAGCAAAACAAACACTCCATTTCCTTTGATAACTAGGTCTTAACTATAACTACACAGTGACTACCACCACTGTGTAATTTATATTATATTACGTAGTATTTGTTAAATACCTTACTGCATTGTATGCCACTCTGAGACGTGATTGCAAGCAGAATGACATGCAATAGTTGTATTTTCAAGGTAGATCGCAGTTGAATGAGAAATATTTCAAGCATCATCCCTTTATTTGCCTATTCTCTTTGCTTGCTGGAACCTATTTCACCCCGTGACCTTCCATACATGTGCATCTGTGTGATGTGCGAATTCCTGAATGCCACACGATATTGATTTTTCAATAATGTCAGAGGTTGAGAAGATTAGGGTCATGCATTCATTATCCTCCACCTTTTTGAGAGCTGCAGCCTGTAAAATCAATGTGTTCTAATGCATTCTTTTTCATAAAATATAAACCCTATTTACACCACAAAATCTACTGCTACGCGGCATATTTGAGCTATTCGGTGCAAGATGAAAATATTGTACATTAAATAAGATGTGCTAAAAAAAAAGTCACGCTATACTTTACACAATTGGCATCAGACGTTATGACAATAAAGACAGCTCACCTTGTGTAGCGTTTTATATCTCACGTCTGAAATTTTTGTGTAATTATTAAGTCTTACTGTTATCCAATGTAATCATACTCAGTTTACGGACCTGGGAAGGATGGAAGGCTGGTGCCATGCTGGTGTTCAAATTTGTGAACTGCAGGCCCTCACATGTTTCTGCGATGAGTGTTAACCCAATTGAGGCATCATGCCTCCTAAAACAAAGAAAGCAACTGTTTCTGCTCAGAGAGCATTTGGTATTATACAAAACATTCTGGGAAAAAGAAAATCAAGTATAGTACTTTTTTTAATGTGAAAGGGAAATATTTCCCACTTATTATCATATTTTAATTTTGTATATGACCTAATACACAAACCGATGGCAATTATTTCCTTTATTGGGTTTACAACAAATGTTGGCAATTTCCCACGCAGTCTTTAAAACAACATACGAATACACAGAACTTTAAGACTTGTGGTTTACCTATCACTCAATAAGCCATCAAAGTTTTCAAGCAGATGTACTAAAACTACATAAAATATCACTAAAGATTTTAAAGCATACGGGGCTGATTCACAAGGGTTAATTTGATTGTGAAGAGGAGGACAACATTTACCTCTTCTACACAGGGACATGCCTAACAATATTACTAAAACTGACCTTTATATCTTCCTTTGGAAATAATGGTGAAATCGTAACAGACATTGGACCAACAGCATCCCCTCACCCCCCCATCAGCTTCCAGTGGCTGGGCTGCAAGGCTGAAGGCCAGTCTCACATGAAGTACTCCTCCAGTCCTCTCAAGTCCACTAAAGCTGGACGAGACTTCATTGAGTTTGTCATTGCTTTCTGTGCCCCCTGCACCCCACTCTCTGCCTGATAAGTCTCCTTGCAAACTAACCATATGCAAGGGAGAGCAGGATAGATGAAAGGCAAATAAAACAGCAGGAGTGCCTGCATGTTCGTGTTGTGGCTACTGCAGCGCGTAACTCGCCAGGAATGGGCTTGAATGACAGGATGTGTACCTCAACCCTAACCCTTTGCTCCTGAAATTGATAAAACAGGTACCACAGAGCTCATGAAAATTTACTATTTCGGTGCTAAAAAATTCTAAATGTGCCACAGAGAGTGCTGCATAAACCTTGTTATGATATATTTGATGTATGTTAGAAATGGGGTCTTTGGTTGGCAGTCAGGTTACCCCCTGTCCAAACAAGGACCCTCATTCTAGTCAGGGTAAGTCACACACAATCCAAATTATCCTGTGACCATTATATGGTAGCTTGGCACTGAGCAGTCAGGCTTAACTTAGAAGGCAATGTGTACAGTATTTGTGCAATAACTCATACAATAACACAATATAGCACCACAAAAATACACCCCACTGTGTTCAGAAAAATATATAATATTTATCTGGATAAATGCAGGTCAAAACGATTAAAAATGTAATAAGTATATGTTGAGATATCACTGAAAAGTGATATAAAGTGTCTTTAGTCTTTTAAAAGCAAACAAATTCTCTTTCAAGCACAAAGTACTTGGTTTGCGTGAAAAATCTCCACGAAGAACCGCAGAGGAGGAGATGTGTGGAAACAAAGGGGTGTGCGTTGATTTATCGGACTGCACACAGCAATGCGTTGTTTAGTTTTCACGAAGGGACGGCTGTGCGTCGATTTCTGGTGCTCGGTTGTGGATCCTATTTGGGTTGCGGGGTTTTCAGACGCCCCAGGGACGATGCGTTGATTCCCGGAGCTGCTAGGACGAAGTCACAGGAGCTGCGTCGATCCGATAGGCGTTGCGTTCAATTTTCTACCTCATGGCAGGTGCTGCGTCGATTCATCTCTGGAAGTTGGGCTGTGTTGTTCTGGCTCAGCTGTGCGGCGATCAAGGGAGGCCATGCATCAAATTTCCGGTCACTACGCTGGCTCTGCATCAATCTTCTCATTGCAAAGTTGGGCTGCAACGTTCCAGTTTGGCGTGCAGTGAAATTTTGACCGTGGTGCAGACTGTGCATCGTTTCTGGCAGGCTGTGTGTCGATTTTCACCGCACAAGGAGTCCTTCTTGCAGAGATGAAGTCTTTTTGGCCCTGAGACTTCAGGGAACAGGAGGCAAGCTCTATCAAAGCCCTTGGAGAGCACTCCTTCACCACAGCTGGAGAGCAGCAAGGCAGCAGGGCAACAGCAAGGCAGCAGTCCCTCACAGAAAGCAGACAGGTGAGTCCTTTGAGCAGCCAGGCAGGTCTTCTTAGCAGGATGCAGGTTCTGGTTCAGGTTCTCTTCTCCATGAAGTGTCTCAGTTGGTAGGGGCAGAAGCCCTGTTTAAATACCCAAATGTGCCTTTGAAGTGAGGGAGACTTTAAAGAGTGGCTTAGAAGTGCACAAGGTCCCCTTTCAGTCCTTTGTGTGAGGGCAGGATATTGTCCTTTGACATGCAAGTGTCAGGCCCTCCACCCTCCCAGCCCAGGAAGACCCATTCAAAATGCAGATGTATGCAAGTGAGGCTGAGTATCCTGTGTTTGGGGTGTGTCTGTGTGAATGCACAAGGGAGCTGTCAACTAAGCTCAGCCAGACATGGATTGTAAGGCACAGAAATATTTAAGTGCAGAGAAATGCTCACTTTCTAAAAGTGGCATTTCTAAAATAGTAATGTTGAATCCAACTTCACCAGTCAGCAGGATTTTGTATTACCATTCTGGCCATACTAAATATGACCTTCCTAATCCCTTCAGATCAGCAGCTACCACTCAAACAATGTAAGAAGGCAGCCCCAATAATAGCCTATGAAGGGAGCACTCCTCAAAGCAGTGTAAAAACGAATTTAGGAGTTTTACACTACCAGGACATGTAGACTACATAGGCACATGTCCTGCCTTTTGCCTATACAGCATCCTGCCCTAGGGGTTACCCAGGGCACACCTTAGGGGTGACTTATATGTAGAAAAAGGGGAGTTTTAGGCTTGGCAAGTACTTTTAAATGCCAAGTCGAATTGGCAGTGAAACTGCACACACAGGCCTTGCAATGGCAGGCCTGAGACAAGGTTAAAGGGCTACTGGAGTGTGTGGTACAATCAGTGCTGCAGGCCCACCAGTAGCATTGAATCTACAGGCCCTGGGCACATATAGTGCACTATACTAGGGACTTATAAGTAAATTAAGTAAATTGGGTATGATCCAATGTTACCATGTTTAAAGAGAGAGCATATGCACTTTGGCATTGGTTAGCAGTGGTAAAGTGCGCAGAGTCTTAAAACCAGCAAAAAAAGTATCTCAAAAGTGGAGGGATGCTGGCAAAAAGTTAGGGGTGACCACGCTACGGCTGTCAGGGCTGACAGGTCTAACAATATATAAACAAGAATGATGAAACTGAAGGCAACAACACAGAGACCAGTATGGTAGTTCAGTGGACTAATGTATCCACTCTGTGGATGTGTGTTTAATGCCACAGTAATGGGTTCAGACCTTGGTTAAACCGCACAGTCTTTCATCCTTCTGAAGTTGGCAAATGAAGTAACACTAACTTGTACTCAGTAGTACCAGCAGAGTACTCTGGGTGGAAGAGCACCTCACAATTATGCCTGTCATATCTATGTTAACACATAAAGGGAGACATGTACCTAGCTTTTTACCTGTTACAAACGGCCCGATTCGCAGAATCTGACCGTTTGTGAGAGGAAAAAAACATTTTGGTATGTACAGACCCTATTTTGCGATTCGGTAATCTATTTACCGAATCACAAAATAGGTTTGCGAGTCGTAATTAGAAAGGGGAGTTCCCTTCCTAATTGCGAGTCGCAGCGCGTTGTAGCATTGTTTTGTGACAGTGAATGCGGTCACAAAACAATCACAGTTAGCTCCAGTTTCAAACTGGTGCTACCCCATTCACAAAGGGGAAGGGGCTCCCATGGGACCCCTTCCCCTTTGTGAATGGCAGCAAAAATATTTTTTCGGAGCAGGCAGTGGTCCTACGGACTACTGCCTGCTCTGAAAAAATTAAAAGATTTTTTTTTTTTTTTTTTTTTTTAATGCATCTTGTTTTCCTTTAAGGAAAACGGGCTGCATTTAAAAAAAAAAAAAAAAAAGGCTTTTTTAAAAGCAGCCACAGACATGGTGGTCTGCTGTCTCCAGCAGGCCACCATCCCTGTGAGGGCGGCCATTCCCAATGGGGTCGCAAATTGCGACCTACCTCATGAATATTCATGAGGTAGGTCCTTTTCGACCCAATTGTAAATCGCAAACAGTGTAAAGTACACTGTGGTACATAAGGTTTTGCGGCTCGCAATTTGCCACTCGCAAACAAGTCGCAAATTGCGAGTCACAAAACTTGGGGTGGTACATCTGGCCCAAAGTGATTTACGAGTAGTATCTTTCCAAGCACGAAGTCTCCGCACTTATCTTTTTATGTGCAGAGACTCCACACTCATAAAGACACTACTCATAAATACCTATGTGAATAGCAAACAATTCTAAACTTACATGAAAGTGTACATTTACCATTGTTATTCAGGCCTAAAGTGTCTCCAGCTCTTAAACAGAAGCGTCCTCCACAAATAGGTGCTATGTCCCTCTGCACAGTATTTCCTTGGTGTGTTAACCTCACCTCCATTGGAGGGACACTATGCTGCTCTACTTATGATTTATGCTTTTTTACACAAAAGTGTGTAATCACCTACATGCACATCCACAATTCACCATTTCATGCCATTTCTAACCCTCTCCACTACTCTCAATGCTTATGCGGACTGGCACTGGCACATCTTGCTTTCATCAACTTGTTCAAACCTCACAGACCTCATTCAGCATTTTTAATATAGTCCAAACTTCAAAAAACACCTTTCTGACACTAACACAACCCACAAAGTTGGTGTGAAAGCAAGCATTACTGAGAGCAGGGCAAACGGCCAGCACCTCAGTTATGTAAATAGAAAAGATTTGATTTATTGATTTTCATTCCAAAGCGTGGGGTCCTAGAATGACCTTCCCCAACTTCAAGCTTTATTAATCCTAGGAATATTGGGAAGAGGGATAGTTGTGAATATAATGCCCGTATTTATACTTTGTTAGCACAATGTTTGCATCATTTTTTGAAGCAAAAGCGGCACAAACTTACAAAATACAGTTGTAGTTTGTAAGTTTGCGCGCTATTGTGTGAAAAAGTGGTGCAAATGCGGTGCTAAAAATGTATAAATACGAGCCTAAGGGGGTCATTCCAACCCTGGCGGTCGGTGTTAAAGCGGCAGCCAACCCGCCAACAGGCTGGCGGTGTAAAAAATGGAATTCTGACCCTGGCGGAAACCGCCAACAGAGACCGCCACTTTAACACTCCGACCGCCACGGCGGGACAAACAAACAGCGCAGCGGTCACTGCCAACAGACAGGCGGGAGACAATGTACCGCCCACCCTATCACAACCCACCAATCCGCCACCTTTTCCGGGGCGGTAGCCCCGCCGATAAAAACACGGCGGAAACAGCCATTACGAACGGAAAACGCTCACCTCTACACACTCCACGAGGAATCTGGACAGCATGGAACCCGAACTACACATCCTACCAGCTATTGTCTTCCTGCTCCTCTACCAGCAGCACGAACGCCGGCGCAGAAGACAACGGTGAGTACTGCACCTACGACACAGGGGAGGGGGGAGGCAAAAAATTACGGGGACACACATACGCGACACACCCACCCTCACCCACAACTACATACACATCAATGCAGAGCAACAACTCAGAGTAACACCCCCAAACCCCCCCGGAAGAATGCAAAGACCAAAAAAAATGATCATGAAATTTGAAGTATATTGTACGGCTAAGTAAAAAAATATATCAAACATCGATAACTATATATACATATGTAAATTGTCCAGTCCAAATTGAGTATAAGCCATTATTCGTGGACCAATGGGCCTAACCACATGGGCAAAGCCCACACACGATACCCGGCTCCAATGGAGAGAACACTGCAGGGGCATCAGATAGCAAAACTACAGGCACCTCAGGGGGAAGGGAAGGGGGGGCACCTCAGCCAGATGAGTCCACGACGTCAGATCCACGAGGGGCCTCCATGGCCACTGTTCAATCCTGGGGAGTGCAAAGCCACAGTCTCACAAGTCTCTACAGTGGGTGGATTGCCCACTGTGCCATCCTGGGGAGTGCAAAGCCACAGTCTCACAAGTCTCTACAGTGGGTGGGTTGCCCACTGTGCCATCCTGGGGAGTGCAAAGCCACAGTCTCACAAGTCTCTACAGTGGGTGGGTTGCCCACTGTGCCATCCTGGGGAGTGCAAAGCCACAGTCTCACAAGTCTCTACAGTGGGTGGGTTGCCCACTGTGCCATCCTGGGGAGTGCAAAGCCACAGTCTCACAAGTCTCTACAGTGGGTGGGTTGCCCACTGTGCCATTCTGGGGAGTGCAAAGCCACAGTCTCACAAGTCTCTACAGTGGGTGGATTGCCCACTGTGCCATCCTGGGGAGTGCAAAGCCACAGTCTCACAAGTGGATTACTGACTCCACTCGTTCTGGAGGAGGCATGGTGCCCAGAGTGCTTCGTGCAGCCCTGCCCGACACAGATGCGGGCCTGCTCCTTCTGCCAATGGGCCAGCGGTGCTTGAGACGGCGGTGCCCAGCGGAGCGGTGCTTGAGACGGCGGTGCCCAGCTGAGCGGTGCTTGAGATGAAGGGCCCAGCGGAGCGGTGCTTGAGATGAAGGGCCCAGCGGAGCGGTGCTTGAGATGAAGGGCCCAGCGGAGCGGTGCTTGAGATGAAGGGCCCAGCGGAGCAGTGCTTGAGACAGCGGTGCCCAGCGGAGCGGTGCTTGAGATGAAGGGCCCAGCGGAGCGGTGCTTGAGATGAAGGGCCCAGCGGAGCGGTGCTTGAGATGAAGGGCCCAGCGGGGCGGTGCTTGAGATGAAGGGCCCAGCGGAGCGGTGCTTGAGATGAAGGGCCCAGCGGAGCAGTGCTTGAGATGAAGGGCCCAGCGGAGCGGTGCTTGAGATGAAGGGCCCAGCAGAGCGGTGCTTGAGATGAAGGGCCCAGCGGAGCAGTGCTTGAGACGGCGGTGCCCAGCGGAGCGGTGCTTGAGATGAAGGGCCCAGCGGAGCAGTGCTTGAGATGAAGGACCCAGCGGAGCGGTGCTTGAGATGAAGGGCCCAGCGGAGCGGTGCTTGAGATGAAGGGCCCAGCGGAGCGGTGCTTGAGATGAAGGGCCCAGAGGAGCAGTGCTTGAGATGAAGGGCCCAGCGGAGCAGTGCTTGACATGAAGGGCCCAGCGGAGCAGTGCTTGACTTGAAGGGCCCTGTTCAGCGGTTCTTGAGATGGCGGTGCCCTGTTCAGCGGTTCTTGACTTGAAGGGCCCTGTTCAGCGGTTCTTGAGATGGCAGTGCCCTGTTCAGCGGTTCTTGATTTGAAGGGCCCTGTTCAGCTGTGCTTGAGATGGCGGTGCCTGGTTCAGCGGTTCTTGACTTGAAGGGCCCTGTTCAGCGGTGCTTGAGATGGCGGTGCCCTGTTCAGCGGTTCTTGACTTGAAGGGCCCTGTTCAGCGGTGCTTGAGATGGCGGTGCCCGGTTCAGCGGTTCTTGACTTGAAGGGCCCTGTTCAGCGGTGCTTGAGATGGCAGTGCCCTGTTCAGCAGTTCTTGAGATGGCGGTGCCCTGTTCAGCGGTTCTTGACTTGAAGGGTCCTGTTCAGCGGTTCTTGAGATGGCGGTGCCCTGTTCAGCGGTTCTTGACTTGAAGGGCCCTGTTCAGCGGTGCTTGAGGTGGCGTGCCCGGTTTAGCGGCTCTTGACTTGAAGGGCCCTGTTCAGCGGTGCTTGAGATGGCGGTGCCCTGTTCAGCAGTTCTTGACTTGAAGGGCCCTGTTCAGCGGTGCTTGAGATGGCGGTGCCCGGTTCAGCGGTTCTTGACTTGAAGGGCCCTGTTCAGCGGTGCTTGAGATGGCGGTGCCCGGTTCAGCGGTTCTTGACTTGAAGGGCCCTGTTCAGCGGTGCTTGAGATGGCGGTGCCCTGTTCAGCGGTTCTTGAGATGGCGGTGCCCTGTTCGGCGGTTCTTGACTTGAAGGGCCCTGTTAAGCGGTTCTTGAGATGGCTGTGCCCGGTTCAGCGGTTTTTGACTTGAAGGGCCCTGTTCAGCAGTGCTTGAGATGGCGGTGCCCTGTTCAGCGGTTCTTGAGATGGCGGTGCCCTGTTCAGCGGTTCTTGAGTTGAAGGGCCCTGTTCAGCGGTTCTTGAGATGGCGGTGCCCTGTTCAGCGGTTCTTGACTTGAAGGGCCCTGTTCAGCGGTGCTTGAGATGGCGGTGCCCGGTTCAGCGGTTCTTGACTTGAAGGGCCCTGTTCAGCGGTGCTTGAGATGGCGGTGCCCTGTTCAGCGGTGCTTGAGATGGCGGTGCCCTGTTCAGCAGTTCTTGACTTGAAGGGCCCTGTTCAGCGGTGCTTGAGATGGCGGTGCCCTGTTCAGCGGTTCTTGACTTGAAGGGCCCTGTTCAGCTGTGCTTGAGATGGCGGTGCCCGGTTCAGCGGTTCTTGACTTGAAGGGCCCTGTTCAGCGGTGCTTGAGATGGCGGTGCCCTGTTCAGCGGTTCTTGAGATGGCGGTGCCCTGTTCAGCGGTTCTTGACTTGAAGGGCCCTGTTCGGCGGTTCTTGAGATGGGGGTGCCCTGTTCAGCGGTTCTTGACTTGAAGGGCCCTGTTCAGCGGTGCTTGAGATGGCGGTGCCCTGTTCAGCGGTTCTTGAGATGGCGGTGCCCTGTTCAGCGGTTCTTGAATTGAAGGGCCCTGTTCAGCGGTTCTTGAGATGGCGGTGCCCTGTTCAGCGGTTCTTGACTTGAAGGGCCCTGTTCAGCGGTGCTTGAGATGGCGGTGCCCAGTTCAGCGGTTCTTGACTTGAAGGGCCCTGTTCAGCGGTGCTTGAGATGGCGGTGCCCTGTTCAGCGGTGCTTGAGATGGCGGTGCCCTGTTCAGCGGTTCTTGACTTGAAGGGCCCTGTTCAGCTGTGCTTGAGATGGCGGTGCCCGGTTCAGCGGTTCTTGACTTGAAGGGCCCTGTTCAGCGGTGCTTGAGATGGCGGTGCCCTGTTCAGCAGTTCTTGACTTGAAGGGCCCTGTTCAGCGGTGCTTGAGATGGCGGTGCCCGGTTCAGCGGTTCTTGACTTGAAGGGCCCTGTTCAGCGGTTCTTGAGATGGCGGTGCCCTGTTCAGCGGTTCTTGACTTGAAGGGCCCTGTTCAGCGGTTCTTGACTGGAAGGGCCCTGTTCAACGGTGCTTGCCTTGGCAGTCCTTGCCATGTTCAGCATTGCTTGAGTTGGCGCTCATTCATTGCCCAGCTGGGCTGTGGCTGGTGCTCCTTCATTGCCCAGCTGGGCTGTGGCTGGCAGGGCCCTCCTGTGCAGCTGGGCTGTGGCTGGCGGGGCCCTCCTGGGCAGCTGGGCTTTGGCTGGCGGGGCCCTCCTGTGCAGCTGGGCTGTGGCTGGCGGGGCCCTCCTGGGCAGCTGGGCGGTGGCTGGCGGGGCCCTCCTGGGCAGCTGGGCTGTGGCTGGCGGGCCCTCCTGGGCAGCTGGGCTGTGGCTGGCGGGGCCCTCCTGGGCAGTTGGGCTGTGGCTGGACTTGTCGGGCGTGCTGCCCTGGCCACCCTTCCCTGCTCGTCTGTGGCCCTTTCCTCCCTTTGCCGTTGTGCCAGGTGGCACCCCACTCCCAGACGGTGCCAGGGTAGTGCTTTTGAAGCCTGCTGTCTTTGGCCTCTCGCGCCGGGCACTGGCTTTCTTGGCTTTTTTTGCAGGGGGTGGGCTGGCCGTCTCTTTACTCCTAGCCGAAGTAGCTGGGCTTGAGGGTGGTGGACTCCAAAATCCTTGGACTATTGTCTTTGTTGCTCCAGGTTTTGTGGTGGCTGAGGTGCTGATTGGAGCCTTATGAGATGGAGGAGTGGGTCAGTTGATGGAAAGAGGTCAAGGTTGGAAAGGAAAAGCAATTTAGTAAGACAGGGACGGGTAGTTGTAGTGGGTATGGGAGTGGAGGAAGAGGATGTGGTTGTAGGAGAGTGAAGTATTGTGTCTTTGGGTGCAGGTGCTTGTGCTGGAGGCTGTCGTGAGGTGGATGGCTGTTGCGTGGGTGGCTGCCTGCGTTTGTGTGGTTTGGAAGAGGGGGTGACAGACACACTGGGAGAGGACACAGGGGACGTGTAAATGGTAGTGGGGGTGGTGACTGCACGTGTGCGGAGTGTTCTGGTGGGTGTGCTGGTGATGGACGTAGTGGCTGAAGATGTTGTGCATGCAAGTGTGAGTGGAGACGTCACAGGGAGGGAGGAGGGAGACGAGGAGGAGGTGGACACAGAGGAGGCAGTGGCCGTTGGCATGTCTGCATGTGGATGTTGCTTGTGTGAATGCTTGTGTGATGTGTGGTGCTTATGTCTGGATGAGCTTCCCTTGGGTGTTGAGGTGTGTGCAGCCTGGTCTGTAGGTGTGTCTGGGATAGGCAGAGGTACGGGGAGTGGGACTGGGTTGAGGAAGTTGGAGGAGGGAGGCAGGAGACAGGGACAATGGCTGCCGTCAGTGCTGAGGCCAGAGCGTTGAACGATCGCTGATGGGCAGCCTGACCCGAATAAATGCCCTCCAGGTATGCATTACTCCGGTGCACCTCCCTTTCTACACCCTGGATGGCATTCAAAAGGGTAGACTGCCCAACAATGAGCGTCCTCAGGAGGTCAATGACCTCCTCACTGAGGGCAGCAGGGGTAACTGGGGCAGGGCCTGGGGTGCCTGGGGCAAAGGAGATGCCCACCTTCCTGGGTGAGCGGGCACGGGGCGAAGGCTGAGGGGCTGCTGGGAGGGCGGAGCTGGTGCACTGGGTGGCGGCTGTACCTGTTGTTGCGGTGGGCACGGATGTTGCCGCCACCACAAGGGAGCTCCCTTCTGAGGACGTGTCTGTGTCGCTGGTGTCACCACGTGTCCCCGCTGTGGAGCTCCCCTCGCCCTCCGTCTCACTGGTGAAATCAGAGTCAGTTGCATGGCCCTCCATGGCCATGTGAGATGCAGCTCACTCGTGCTCCGATGCCACTTCTCCTCCGCCTGATGATGCTAATGCACACATGAACAGGAAGACCACAAAAAAGGGGAGGGGGAGAAAGAAAGACATGTTGAGTGCATGGATTACCGCTACCGTTGGCGGAGAGGACAAACACAGAAGCCCCCTGCACTACGCCGCGCACTTGGGGTACACTACTCAATCCGTGGGACATGGCCTACAAGCCTATGGACGACAACTCCACACATAGGTGACACAGGGCCATGATTAGCTGTACTAGGCAACCTACAGAGGTGGGGGGCGGGGGTACAGGACCATGCCTAACGGAGGGGCCTAGCCTACAGAAAACGCCCCTGCCTAGGGATACCCACAGCCCTCCTCCCCCACCCAGACACCTCCAATGTGCGCAAAATCAGCAGAATGTGCTTGTACTCACCCCCTTGTGTCTGCTGTGATGTCCTCACGCGCCCATCCAAATCTGGGTAGGCCACCGCCAGGATCCGGGACATCAGGGGGGTCAAAGCACGACTGGCACCCCTCCTACATTGGGAGGCCATCCCCAGCAGAGCCTCCGCGGTCTTCCTGCTCCCGCGGCGGATGTCCTCCCACCTCTTCCGGCAGTGGGTGCCCCGTCTGTTGTGGACCCCCAGGGTCCGGACGTCCTTGGCGATGGCACGCCAAATGTCGATTTTCTGATGGGCGCTGACCTATGTAACATGTGCAGGGGGAGAAAATGAAACAAACATCACCTTCTGCATGCTCGATGTGAGTGGCCCCCCATCCCCACCCTTGCCATGTGGCACATGCTCTCATCTTTCGTTTGATGCATGCCTGATTCGCTCCCCTCCCCACCATCTTTCATTCACCCCACTCAACCCAGGCATTGACCACAAAGCATGGTCCCAGTGTACTTACCTGTTGGTCTGGAGGACCGTAGAGAGCGCATACTGGGGGAGGACCCCATCCACGAGTTTCTCCAATTCTTCAGAAGTGAAGGCAGGGGCCCTTTCCCCAGTCGCAGCAGCCATTGTCTCTTCCAGACCTAGGTCACAGCAGCACTTGCAGTATAGGTCCTCTCCCGTGGATGATCAGGTATCGAGTGATTAAGCAAATAGAAAATGGCGGTCACGCCCGCGGCGGTGCGTACCGCGGCGGTGCGTACCGCAACCGCCGGCGCACATCCTCATTGGCTCCTGAAACCCATAGGGTTCAATGTTACCCAATGCGGCTTTGCGCTGCGGTCTTCGACCGCCTACCGCCACGGTGTGCCACGCCAGCGCATTGACCTCACATCCCACTATCGCACTTCACAGGTCAGGCAGCCGCCATTTCAAGGGCCCCCATATCTTAATTTCTACTGCGTCACACATACCTAGGCCTTGCATCAACACTCATACAAGCCATTCAATGCATTGAGAATCGTGTACTGTGCAAGCTGTGGGAACGTACCTGTGGGTTGATTGACTCTGTGCTCCATGTTGTCCTTCCTAGGCACCGTCCGCTGGGACTTGCGAGGAGATGGAGGAATCTTCCCGTGTACAGACCGCTGGTGGACCTGTCGACAATGGAAGAAAGACATGTCATACTGACATACAGGCTTGACAGAGCTACTATACAGGAACTGTGTGCCCAGCTGGAGGCAGACCTGATGTCACCCATCCGCCAACCCACCGGGATCCCCCCTCTAGTGCAGGTGCTGTCAGTACTCCATTTTTTGGCAAGTGGGTAATTTCAAACAACAGTGGCCATTTCATCAGGGATGTCTCAGCCTATGTTTTCCAAGGTGTTGTCCAGAGTGTTGTCTGCCCTGCTCAAACACATGCGGAGCTACATTGTTTTCCCTGAGGTGGGGGATTTGCCTACATTGAAGGGTGACTTCTATGCCCTTGGACATATCCCCAACATCATAGGTGCCATTGATGGGACCCATGTGGCTTTGGTACCCCCCAGAGAAAGTGAAAAGGTGTACAGGAACAGGAAAAGTTATCATTCCATGAATGTCCAGGTGGTCTGTTTGGCTGACCAGTACATCTCCCATGTAAATGCCAAGTTCCCTGGGTCAGTGCATGATGCGTACATCATGCGAAATAGCAGCATCCCTTACGTGATGGAACTACTTCAGAGACACTGTGTGTGGCTAACTGGTGACTCTGGTTACCCCAACCTGTCCTGGCTACTGACCCCAGTGAGGAATCCCAGGACAAGGGCAGAGGAACGGTACAATGAGTGTACTAGGAGGGTGATCGAGCGGACCTTCGGCCTCCTGAAGGCCAGGTTTAGGTGCCTCCATATGACAGGTGCATCCCTAATGTACTCACCAAAGAAGGTGTGCCATAACATCGTGGCCTGCTGTATGCTTCACAACCTGGCTTTGCGACGCCAGGTGCCTTTCCTGCAGGAGGATGGTCCAGATGGTGGTGTTGTGGCAGCTGTGGAGCCTGCGGAGAGTGAAGAGGAGGAAGACGAAGAGGACGACACAGACAACAGGGACACAGTGATACAGCAGTATTTTCAATGACATACAGGTAAGAATCAACACCGGCATTTTACATTTACTTAAAGTCTCCTGCCTCTCTACTGTCTGAGTTTCCCCCCAGTGTATGTTAACTGAGTTGTGACTTTCCCTTCCAATTTCAGGGATGTGGGCCCCACTCCGTGACCTCTGCTTTGTTTCCCCATGGACTACAGCTGTGTGACAGTGGTATGTTGTCATCACAATGTAACTGGACATTTTGGCACAGTTCTGTGTAATACATTTGTTCAAAAATACAGGCAGACTCCAGATTATTTTTGTGCAATATGTGTGTTTATTAAAGTGCTCAATTTTGGGTAATGGTTGCAATTCGGTGATGGGTGATGGTGGAGGAATGTCCATGGCAGAGTCCAG
Source organism: Pleurodeles waltl (assembly GCF_031143425.1). NCBI lineage: Eukaryota > Metazoa > Chordata > Amphibia > Caudata > Salamandridae > Pleurodeles > Pleurodeles waltl. The sequence goes on from NC_090437.1 coordinate 995,065,367, forward strand.
ATTTTCAGTCTCACAGGTGCATTGTCCATATGCCTGTGGAAGGTGGAGCAGGGGCAGTTTAAGGTTGGACAGGGTGACAATGTGGGACAGTGGGATGACAATCAGGGGGTATCCTTTCCTGGCGGGGGTCTTGGCATCCTACTCTGTCTTCTTCCTAGATCTCAGGCACCGCTTGCGGGGTGGTTCTCCTTCTGCAGGGGGTGGGGTTCTGGTGGCCTGTTGTTCTTGTCTTGGGGCCCCCTATCCACTAGCACCGGCGGAGGTGGTAGCCTGTTCTTGGTCCATGCTAGTGACAGGGGCCCTTTGTGGTGCCACATGGTCCCGCAATGTGCTGACAATCTGATTGAGAGCCACAACGATGGTGCCCATTGCGGAACTAATGTTTCTGAGTTCTTCCCTGAACCCCATAAACTGTTCCTCCTGCAGTACCTGGATCTCCTGGAACCTGGCCAGGACCGTCGCCATCGTCTCCTGGGAGCAGTGGTATGCTCCCATGATGGAGGATAGGGCCTCGTGGAGAGTGGGTTCCCTGGGCCTGTCCCCCCCCTGTCGCACAGTAGCCCTCCCAGTTCCCCTGTTTCCCGGGCCTCTGTCCCCTGGACCGTGTGCCCACTACCACTGCCCCCAGGCCCCTGTTGTTGTTGGGGTGGTGGGTTAACCTGGGTGCCCTGTAGTGGTGGACACACCACTGATTGACGTGTCCTGGAGACAGAGGCATGGGCCCGCTGGGTGGGTGCTGTGCTGGTGTTCCCAGAGGGGGGTAGGTCTGCTGTGGCCTGTGCCTGTCTGAGGGGAACCGACTGTCCCGAGGTCCCCGATGGGCCGGGCTGGTCATCTGGGTCCAGGGAGACAGAGCTGCTGTCATCACTGTGGGCCTCTTCTGGGGGTGGAATGGACATTTCTGGACCCTCCTGGGCGGTGTCGTGGCGTCGGGTCCTGCAGGGGTATAAGAGTATGGTTATTGCTTCTGTGTGTGCCATAGCGTGCAATGGGTGGGTGCCCGTGTACCCCAGTGCTGGCATTCCCTTGTGGGGGCTGTTGTGACAGTGGTTTGGGGGGGATGGGTATGTGCAGTGGGCATGCTTAGGTGATGGGTGTCCATGGTTTGTGGTCGCATGCAGGGCTTGGGATGGGTGGGTTGTGATGGTGAGACATTAGCAAGGAGGATGTGTGATGGGGGCGGGGGGGAGGGTGTGGGTATGATTTGGCATGCCGGTGGGGGGGATGAAGTAGTTGAGATTAGATTTACCAGAGTCCATTCCTCCGCCTACTCCTGCGAGGCCCTCAGGATGCAGGATCGCCAAGACCTGTTCCTCCCATGTTGTAAATTCTGGGGGTTGAGGTGGGGGTCTGCCGCCAGTCTTCTGCACTGCGATGTTGTGTCTGGATACCATGAAACACACCTTCCCCCGTAGGTCGTTCCACCGCTTCCTGATGTCGTCCCGATTCTGTGGATGCTGACCCACAGCGTTGACCCTGTCCACTATTCATTGCCATAGCTACATCTTCCTGGCAATGGTGGTGTGCTGCACCTGTGCCCCGAAGAGCTGGGGCTCTACCCGAACTATTTCCTCCACCATGACCCTGAGTTCAGCGTCTGAAAACCTGGGGTGTCTTTGGGGTGCCATGGGGTGGTGTGGATGAGGTGTGGGGTGGCGTTTGTGGTGATGAGTGTGGTGAGTGTGGTGGTGTGTGGTGTTTTGTGCGTTGATGTTGTGTGAGTAATAGTGTTATGTGCCTGTGAATGCTCTGTACTAGCTGGTAGTGTCTCTCTCTGGCCTTAGTCAATAAATGGTGGTCGTAGGCGTTTGTGGGTGATGTGGGTGTGTGTTTTATATTGTGTTGGATGTGTGGGAGTGGTGTTTGTATGTGTATCAGGTGTGTGTGTTTCAAAATGACCAATGTGGCAGTGTTTTGGAGCTGTGTGTGTATTTTGACCGCGGCGGTGTGTACCGCCAATGGAATACCGCAATTGAAAGACCGCCGCTTGGATTCGTGGGTCGTAATGGAATGAGCGTATTTCTGTTGGCGTGACGGTGGAGGTTTGGTCATCGCCAGTTTTTCGCTGGCCGTTGGTGTGGCGGACTTTTGTGGATGTTGGGTTTTTGGCGGTTTGCCTGTTGCGGGTCAGAATGACCGTGGCGGTTTCCCACGGCCGCGGCAGTGTTATGGCGGTTTTCTGACTGGCGGTAAGCGCCTTTTACCGCCGAGGTCAGAATGACCCCCTAAGTGTTTTAGATGGTTATCAGTGTCCTTTTGGTTTTTATTTGACTAGATTTTAAGCATAAGGTAAAATGCCTTAACCTGAATATTTAGTCCAAGGGCAGCTAGTGTAGCCAGTGAAGGTTATGTCATGCAGCGTACACATGATCATATTTTGTTAGTTTACAGAACAGTCTTACATCATATTCTAGAGCCTAGCAGTTTGAGCTGCTGATACTCCCAAATTCAGACAATTAAATTAGCCAACCCAGCTATAGTGTAAACACATACTACTGTAGAACAAGAATCATTGGAACAGAATGGTAGCATTTTCCTATGTGCCTATGCTCCTTCAGTAACCCAAAGCAAGGGTTACGAGCAAAGGAAACAAGATGGGAGAAGGACAGATTCTCATGAAAAACATATTCAATGAATAGAACTTTTCCATGGGGATTGATGAGTCACCTGGAGATGTTTATACTCGGTTTGCTCTGAATTAGTGTCATTTTTTTTAACGCTAATTCAGCGCAAACCTAACTCCATATTTATACTTTGGTGCTAGACACGTCTAGTGCCAAAGTTATGGAGTAAACGTTGTTTTCTGGAGGGGAGAACCTACCTTGCGTCAATGAGATGCAAGGTAGTCGCTCTTGTCCAGAAAAGGATGAAATGGCCCTTGCTCCATATTTATCCCCCGTGCTAAAATCCAGCACAGGGTAATGGGGGGCCTTAAATATTGTCTCTAAGCTTTGTTAGCCCCATTATTTAACGCATGTGTATGGGCAGGCATAAGGGGGCCTGTAGGCATATTTCCATGGCCCTTCCCTGGCCCCAGGGACACCCCTACCCAGCCCCACCCACACCAGGAGGACACCTAAGGATGGGTGGACCCATCCTAGGTAAGTCCGGGTGAGTATTTTTGTTTTTTTTCCCCAACACCGTTCGGGGGACCTGACTTGGGGCCACCTGCACCGTGCTGGCCCCAATGACCATGCCCAGGGGACATTTGTCCATGTCCATGGGGCTTGTGCATCAGAAAATGGTGCTACACTGCTTAGAGGCCATTTTTTGCCTCTAAACAGTGTAGTACCATAGTTTGGCGCACAAACCCCAGTTCCCCTATGCCTCCCCACCCCTGTTAGGGTCCTTTCCAAGGACGCTAACAGGGCATTAACACCTGCTAGCGCCATTCCATAAATATGGTGCCCAGCCGGCGTCTTGGAATGGTGCTAGCCGGCACTATACTTTATCAGGCAAAACTGCACTAACACAGTTTTGCGTGAAAAAGTATAAATCTGCCCAGAAGACCATGATCAGTTGCTCCAGCAAAGTTTCTTTTCTAAAAAGTAAGAGCCCTGGTTTGTCAGTGATAAGGATTAGGAAGTTGGGATGCTTTCACTGCTGGACAGCATCCAGATAATCATGCAATTTGGGTCTCAAATCCAATGCTTCTTACTTCAGCAGGTCTGTGTCATCCATACATGAAAATGATTGGTATCAATTTAAGTGAATAAGGCATAGCAGAAGTTGAACCCACAAGATGAACTGCATCACCTCAATTAACCACATCACACTGCAACTGAAAGGTAGCCAATTGTATCAATTTAGAGAACCCTATCGAAAGGGATATAAACCAATTGTACAGTAGGTCTTTGAACCTAGATTCTGCAGCATCGTTCGATATACTGTATCAAAGTCAGAGAGGTCCAGTAGTATCATTTTAGTTGAATCATCTTGATCTGCCACAGAGGTGATTTTATCTGCCCTAGAGACTAGCACCATCTCTGTGCCCTTCTATTGGCAAATGTCCATCTGCCAGTCTTCTAACATTTTGTCTTCTTCTAGGAACAGGGCCAGTTGCTCAGCTACCAGCTTTTCTAAAACCTTTTTTTAAGGCTGCCAGAAGTGTTATCTAGAGATCAATCTTTTGCATTAGATGCACCCATATTGGATTTGTTAAAGTGTCGTGAAGGCCTCTTGCTACCAGGAGGCCTGAACCGTGCCATATAGACTTAAGAGTTTAAACATGTCAGTGATCTTTCCAGTCAGTAAAAGATCAAGAGCTTCGATCACAGCAGGTTGCAGGGTCTCATTACTGGAATCCAGGTTAATAGAGGATAAGAGGTAAGCCATTATCTCCTCCTATAGCAACCTGAAGCTGGACCACTGTAAATGAGGGTCCTCATACATTGCAGGATACAGTTTTTCTATTATTGCAAGATTCTTTCATCTTGAAGGAAATTCCTACTGAAATATACTTACTACGCCATCCGTAAAACATATGTAAACATTTCAAAGAGCTAAATTGTATATGTGACTTTCACAGGTACTACTACTATTTTATATTTTGCAAATGTGAGTTTTCATCGGTATGCTGCTGTCATAGTTGGACTCTCGCTCCTAAGCAAGATTGCTGGTTTAGGGATGGCAGCGCTTTTGCTTGTAGGCAACTTATTAACTCCTACAACAAGTCACAACTGTCGGCCCAACCCTCCCGGCTCACAAGCAGTGCCTCACCAAAAACCCAGATAGTAAAAGGGGATTTCTGTCAGCCTTCCGCATGGACTCTAGAGTGCGACATCTCAGGGGAGTCGTGGGGGAATGGAAGTCACCCTTTTCTCACGTTAGCAATAAGTATCAGTCACACACAGGCAAAAAAGGAGATGCAGGAGATTTTTCAACAGGTTCATTGAAAAGACTGCAATCTACAGTAAAATGCATGGGCTGAGATATTTAGGATAACAAATAATAGAAGAAACAGTATTGTGAAGATGAGAGTTGTGAATAGAAAGACCCCCACCATCTTGCAGTAAACATGAAATGTCAAATCCCTAGCATGGCGAACCTAATCTCTAACCTAAAGAGAGCTAGGTGTGATAAACCTAATCTGCCTACTCTCATGTCCATGAAAAGCGCTCTCAACCCTCGTTACCTTGGAATGAGGTCCCTAGGTCAGACTCCGTGGGGACACGAAGGCTGGTTTCTGCAGAAGGGTGACATGCAGCATAGATGGCATTGATAGCATCTGGTAGGAATCCCTCTGATAACTCTGTCTTTGGAGGTGTATACATACAGACCATGTAGGACCCCTGATGCAGGTATGTTCCAAAACAATAGATAAGGAGGCATACTTGTGTGGCAATTATGTGAACAATCCTGACAAGTGCACGTTATGTTCCTGTCGCCCATAAGTGAAAAGGGGAACATGATGTGCCTACCTACGTTCATGACTTGATTATGACGCTGATAGTGTCAGCTAGTGGCACTGATAACACAAAATCAAAACATTTCTCTAGCTATCAACAAGGCACTCATTTTAAAAGAAATAATAAAATAAATGCGCTAAAACAGAGCAAGCTAAGTAGGTTAAAAAAGCACTCAGTGACAGGGGCACAGGCCTGGAAACCAAAAGACTAAGCTGACCTTCTGAGTTCCAATAAAACTAACAGGATCCACAACACCCTTCCCACTGCCAGAACAAGGATGACACCATAAAGATGACACAACAGAAGGTGCACAAGTCCAAGCTAAAAAATGCTTGAGGCTAAAAACATGCTAAAGTCTAATTAAAAACTAGCTAAAAACATACAAGGAGATAAAATGTCACCCATGACAAGTACAGCAGGCCAAAGTAAATCTAATTTAAGAAGGCAATACAGCATTAACTTTTTAAAACTTTGGAATAAAGCCAATGGTCAAATTAGTTAACAATAATTGTGATCTTGAAGACTGTCTCCGAAGTCATTGAATAGGAGCGCATCCAGGAATTACTCCACATCGTCAGATCGTCACAGGATTGGCAGACGGATCCATGGAGCAGAAGTGCGCAGACGCTTCAAACGCATGATTACCCACCAAAGCAGCACCATCCAAAGTGCTTGAAGAAGCCAAATAGTTGACAAGGGGTGGTTCATAGGTGGCCTCGCTAATCAGCCTCAGTCTCATGGGGCACAACCATGAATGAATCCTCATCTGGAACATTAGGAGTTCTCTGTCCACAGGAGGCATTGGCGGAACAGCAAGACACACTAATGGTAGACACTCAAAGAAGCACCAGGTGCAATGAAGGACAGGTTTCATGCACCAGAGGCTGGTCGGAATGACAGTGACCAATCATGCTCCAATTCTTCCAGCAACAGAGCACCAAAGAACTGTACCATGCGATAACGTCACAGCTGGGCTGGTGGTAGTAACTCCATTACTCGTCTTAGCTGAGAAGGCACAACCAATGTATATTAGGGACAGCAGCAACAATATTCTGCCAATCAGCACCAAAGTCATAGGAAAGTCACCAAACACACATGAACAAGTGAATGGATAGCTGATGGAATGACTCTGAAGACAGTCTGGAAGCTGGAAACGAATCCAGACCCAACAGCCTTAAAGAAGTGCGCCATCCCTGTAGTGCTTGAGGCGTTAAATATTCTGAAAACCAGCTCTCCAAAGTGCTTGGCGAAGTTGGTATTTAACAGGGATCGTATCTCTGCTGATGATCTTGCTGTCTGGAGAGTATTCATCCGTCTGGCCGATCTCAACGCCACTTGTTTTTGGAACAGTGGCACCTTTAGTCTGCTCAACTTGACATAATTTACATTAGTAGTATCAATGTGAGACCACATTTCTGCTACTCTTATCTCTTGTGTCGGGGAATAGAACATGTCCGCAACAAGTTACAATTTGAGGGACTGAAATTGCTTATGCAACTCCTGTTCTCATTCCGTAGCAGCTCTGATCACCCAAGACCACAGAACTTCCATTTTAAAGTATATGAAATTCCGGACAAAAAACACTGTTTCACCATTCAGACATTTGAACTCAAAAGGGAGCAACCACTCTTATTTTATAAAGCTATCTCCCAGCCGCTTGTATCAGCCGACAGCAAAATTTTTCATACATTTCGTGAAACAAAAGGTAGTAATTGGCAGATTTATAATGCAATGTATAAGCCATACAGTTGAGGGACTTACTGCTACTATGAAAGGCAGCTTTTCTAGCTTTTCTTTGTTAAGCATGGTGTAACTAGCTTCCTTTTATCCATTATCTGTTAATACCTGGAGAAATTAAAAGCAGAGAACAAGTCACTGCTGTTAATGTCTTTTCATGGGACGCAGCCTTTATTCAGACTCTGTAACGCCCAACCCAAATGCTTATGGAGCGAAGCTAACTTTGTCCATGGTGTAGAAGGGACATGTCTTTCTGAATGATATCAATTGCAGAAGACACTATGGGGGTCATTATGACTTTTGCGGTTGGAAAAGCCTGTCTGCTGCAGTACCGATGGGCAGGTTGCCACCAGTGCGGCCCCCTCCCCGCCGACCCCATTATGAGTTTCCCTCTTAGTCAAGGCCTACAGCATTGTCTCTGGCTCATAATAGAGCCGGCAGCAATGCTGTAGTATGTAGGGTGCACTAGCACCCGTCACAATGTTGCAGAAAGTGAACATCGTGACGGGGCTGGCCAGGTGGGCCCCTGCACTACCCATGACAAGTGGATGGGCAGTGCAGGGGCCCCCCTGGGGCCACCTGCACCCTGGCACCGCCAGCCTTTTCATGGAGGTGCTACCGACATGAAGCCGATGGCGGAGAAGGGAGTCGTAATCCCGAGGATCATGGCCACCAGCACCACCAGTCCATCCTGTGGAGGAAAACTGACTGTGCTGGAGGTCCGACTGCAGCGCTACCTCCGCAGTCATAATGTCGCAGTCGGAAGACCACATTGACAGCAGTCTGACCGCGAACCTGGCAGTCTTAGGACATCTTCCCCTGTGTAAGAGCTTACGGAAGGGCTCGGATGACCAGTCTCTTTCTCCCAATAGGATATCACAATTAAGTTAATCCCAGAAAATAACACTAATGGTGCACTCTGTTTCTCCCTCAAATTGGATGTTTAAATCATAGACCCTGTTGGGTGAGAGAACACTCCCATCCACAGTCTCGACTGCAAGAAAGTCGTTAGTTGCTGTTGCATCGAGATGATCTTTCAGACTCTGGCGACATTTTGTGACTTTTGCCATGCTGTCCATCAGGGTCACTGCCCACTTCTTGTTCTTCAGCAATGTTCTCAAGTTTGCTGGCATGTTTAATTGAAATTGCTGTCACCTTTTTCTTTTTAAATTGTGGCTTTTGTTATGGGGATTTTTCTTCTATCTTGTCTGAAGACCGCTGTAAACCTTTCTTCTGTTTCAGGTAGTTAGGAACGTTGCTCTGATGGGCCCACTCTCTCACTACATCTATCAGGTGCTTCCAGAAAGGGATGAGAGGGATGTGAATCAGTTCATCTGTCAGGAGCCTTTATATTGTTTCTATTTCTGAGATTATATCTCTTTTCGGAGCTCTCCGGGTGTAGACTTCTTCTGACTTTATTTTGTTTTTGTTTATTCCAGTGTTTTTTAGAACCCTCTTGTGCTTGTTTAGTACCGTCCTTCAGGGTGGTAATCTGTATATATTTTTTTTCGGCTTGACTCCCAAACTATCCAGTCCTATACCAGTACAGGTGCAAGAAATGATTTTCAGTAGTTGACTCTCTTGTTCCTCTCACCATGCTGGTGGTCATTTCTGAAGCATTGGCATGAACCACTGTCGCAGTGGTTCATGTGATTCTTGAAGGAGCACAGCTCCATCAACCTGATAAAGTGGTCTGTCAATCTTCTGTTTTTTTTCAAAAAGAAAATCCAGAAGCTGGATTTTCTTTTTGAAAATAAAAAGAAATGCCATCTCGCTATGGGGGTTATCTCCCATGACTAGGGGGGGGAGGTATTAGATAGTTAGATAGTTTTCACCACCCCTTACCACCAGGGTTTTCCTAGGAGTGAAAGGCAGTGAAAACTGACCTATCCGCCCATCTAAATTAGGTATGTGAACTAAGGAGTCAGCCTCTGGCAGCCCTTTTTCTGGTGGGCCATCAGAGGTGTACAAGCATGAGAGAGACAGAACAGTCTCTGTAGTGGTTAAACCTAAGGTCCTGTTGACTCACTTGCAAAGGTCTTCTTCCCGCCTCAGGTTTAGAACCCGCAAGTGCTTCGGTGAGACTCCATACCTTATCCCACCACTAGAAGTTGACTGGATCTTTGTACTCAGTGAGGAGTGTAGTAAGCAGATTCATCCAACATGAATCAATAACACAAAACCATAAACAATTCTAGACAGCATAAAAAATGTAAACACTTAATCAAACTCCAAACCGAAGAAAGGTCCACATTATGACATTGGAGTTAAGTCCCACTTACCGCCATGCTAATGGCCTCCAACTTACCGCCGTGGCGGCGAATATCCGTTCACCATATTATGACACACACACACCAATCAGACAGAATACAGCCACATACACAAATCCACCAGACCAAAGGTCAGTGATCAGTGATAAACTGGCGGTATCAACACCCACACCGTTATGCCAACAGAACAACCTCCACCACATTATGACCCACGAATCACCACAACGGACATTCACCGCAGGTAAACCATTGGTGGTACATACCGCAGCGCTCACAATGGACACCCACAGACAAAAGAACACCACATTGGACAATTCCAACAACACACACCTGACACCCATACACACATACCACCCACACACCCACATCACTAAAAAAACACACGCCCACATTACCCACAACCCTTTACGATTACAATTCATTAGCACAAGACTGACACCAAGACCACTTAGTCAACTAGAGGCACACATCACTCACACCCATACAACCCTCACGCACTCCACATCACACACCCCAACACATTACCCAACACACCTCACATTACACCCATGGCACCACAAAGACACCCCCGTTTCACAGAGGAGGAGTTAATAGTCATGGTGGAGGGAATTGTCAGGGTAGAGCCACAGCTATTTGGAGCACAGGTGCAGCAGATATCCATTTAAAGGAAGATGGAGCTATGGCGGAGAATCGTGGACAGAGTCAATGCCATGGGACAGCACCCAAGAACAAGGGACAACATCAGGAAGAGATGGAACGACCTACGGGGGAAGGTACGTTCCATAGTAGCAAGACACCAGCTCCTCCCCTACAACACACAGCATGGGAGGAGCAAGTCTTGGCAATACTGCATCCTGAGGGCCTGGCTGGAGTCGGAAGAGGGCTGGACTCTGGTAAGTCAACTTTCAATAATTATCACCCCCCATACCTGCATGCCATTACTTACCCTCCCCTCACCCTCACCCCCATCCCTCCACTACATCCCACACACTCCACCATCACATCTCTTCAATCCCAATGTCAAGCCCTGCATGCTGTACCAATGCATGGACACCCCTCACAGCTCTGCATGGACACTCTTCACTAAAGCATGCATGGCAGAGAAAACTAACAATCCAACCATACACCAACATACACAAGTAAAAGCTGTCAGGACAACACCAACCATAGATGGGAAGCCAGGGATGTACAACATGTCACACACGTTAACCATAACACATCATTTACATCCCCACAGGTACCCCAGCCAATGTCACTGGTGAGGAGGTGCCAGCACTATCTAGTACCCCAACAGAAGAGGCCCATGGTGATGACGGTAACTCTGGACTTCAGGATATGGGTGATCTACCTGGCCCATCAGGGACCACTGGACAGCCGTTTACCCAAGCCCAGTCACAGACCACCACAGAGCCTCCCCCATCAGGAAACAACACCACAGCACCCACACAGCATCCCCAAACCTCTGTCCCCAGGACACGTAAATCAGCAGTGTGCCCACCTGTACAGGGACCCCAGGCTAAATCTCATACCCAAGATAATCAGGGGCCTGGGGTCAGTGGCAGTGGACACATGGTTCAAGGACAGAGGCACAGGCCACCATGGACACTGGGAGGACTGCTGTGCGCCAGGGGGAGTACAGGCCCAGGGAATCGACTCTCTAGGAGGCACTCTCCGAGATCCTGGGAGCCCATCAACATTCTCAGGACACGATGGGCCAGATCCTGGACAACGTGCAGGAAAACAGGCGGCTGCAGGAGGGAGAGTACCAGGGGATCCGGGAAGACTTGCAGGCCATCAACAACACCCTGATCTCCATAGCAGGGGTGCTGGCAGAAATGGCCAACATTATAAGGGAGGCAGTGTCACACCATAGGGCCCCTGCGACTAGCCAGCCATCTGAACAGCCTTCCACTTCCACTGCCATTAGTGGCGAGGAGGCCCTGCCACAGGACTCACAGGCCACTAGCACCCCTCCCCCTGCAGAAGGTGAACCACTCCGCAAACATTCCATGTGATCCAGACAGAACTCAGAGACACTTGCCAAGACCCACGCCAGGAAATGAAACTCTGCTGATTGTCTCCTCATGTCCTGTCCACCCTGTCCACCTTGAACTGCCATTGTTCCCCTTCCTATGTCCCCTTGGACAATGCACCTGTGCTACAAACAGACTGGATCAAAGCCTGGACTTTCTTCCATCATCACCCCATCCTATTGCACTTTCCCCCTATATACGTTAGCACTTCAATAAACACCCTGTGACAAAAATCGATTTCGGGTATGTCATGTATTTCAAATAAGTATTGATTTAAACAGGTACAACCAGTGCAAAAGAACTGTTCATAGAATGAGCATAGAATGGATGACCTGTAGCTGGCTGTTGTGATCACACCAGGAGTATTTGTCATATCACCAACATCTGCAAAATGAATAGCCAGAAGAAACAGTAAGTGGGCATAGAAGTGGGTAATACCAGCATGCCAATGCCACACAGAATACAACCAAAGTCATTGAAATGTAAAGTTACACTGTCTCACCTGTGTGTCATTGGAAGTACTGATGGATTACAGTTGTTCTGTTGTCCTCATCCTCATCCTCACTGTCCACAGGGTCAACTGCTGTCACGGGAGCATCTCCAGTCTCCTCCTCCTACAGAAAAGGTACATGGTGTCTGAGGGCCAGGTTGTGCACCATGAAGCATGCCACTACTATCTGGCAGACCTTCTTGGGTGAGTAGCACAGGGGTCCACCTGTTAGATGGAGGCACCAGAACCTGGCCTTCAGGAGGTCAAAGGTTCTCTCAAATATCCTTCTGGTTCACCCATGTGCTTCATTATAACGTTCTTCTGCCCTTGTCCTGGCATTCCTCACAGGGGTCAGCAGCCATTGTAGGTTTGGGTAACCAGAGTCATTTGCAAATATTGAGGGACAACATTTAGCCACACACTATTCTATATGGCCAACAGCATAGGCATACACCAACATATACTGGGTGGGAACCAGGACTCACCTATTAGCTACACCCTGTGCCTCTGTACTTGGGCCATCACATTTGGGATGCTGCTATTCCTCAGAACAAAGGCATCATGCACCGACCCAGGGTACTTAGCATTGACATGGGAGATGTACTGGTTCGCCAAGCACACCATGTGCACATTCATAGAGTGGAAACTCTTACAATTCCTGAACAACTGTTCATTCTGGCGGGGGGACAAACGCAATATGTGTTCCGTCAGTCGCCCCAATTATATTGGGGTTATGTCCCATTGCATTAAACTTGGCCTTCACAGCGGCCAAATTCTCAACCTGGGAGAATGCAATGTAGCTGCACATGTGTTTTATCAGGGCAGACAATACTCTTGTCATCACTATTGAGAACATTGTCTGTGACATTCCTTCTGCCAAGTCCACTGTCACTTGGAAAGAACCAGTTGCCAGGAAATGGAGAACTGATAGAACTTGCACAAGAGGGGGGAATCCCTGTGGGCTGACGGATAGCAGATATCAGTTCAGGTTCCAAGTGGGCACACAGTTCTGTGATTGTGGCCCTGTCCAGTCTATATGTGAGTATTATGTGCCTGTCCTCCAGTGTAGTCAAGTCCACTAGGGGTCTGTACGCGGGGTATGACTCCATATCCTATTCATCCGCAGCGGTAGGTATCTAAGGGACACAAACTGAACAATGGAGCCACAACAGTAGTTTGCAATCTGTATACATGAAATGGGTCAGTGTGATCTGTCCAGTATGTGCTAATTTCTCCTGTGATGCAGCATTAATCCATAGGTCTGCCACCCCTGAAATGGCGTCCACCTGTCCTGTGTGGACGGACAGGTGGAAATGAGGTAATGCCGCTGATGTTGTGCGCCATGGTGGGAGGTGGTTGTGAACTACTGTGAAATTCCTCATTGGTTTATATTGGGCCCAATGGGGTACAGTTGCCAATGGTGATCTACCCCGGCAGTGACATTATGCACCGCCGCGGATGTGACCGGCATTTTCTATCTGATTCCTCATTTGTTTTCTGACCTTCCATAGGAGAGGACCTACTCTGAATGTGCTGCTGTGACCTGTGCCTGGAACCTACCATGGCCCGTGTGACCGGGGAAAGGTCCCCAGCCTTCACTTCAGAGGAGTTGGAGAGACTGGTGGATGGGGTCCTATCCCAGGACAGACTGCTGTTTGGGCCTCCAGACCAACAGGTGAGTACAATGTGGGCACGATGCATGTATGGACGTGTGTGTGAAGGCATCGTGTAAGGGGGAGGGATGTCCTCCTGGCTGGGAACACATTGAGTGCTGGGCTATGTGTGTGCCAATAGTGATGGAAACGGGTATAGTAGGCCATTCCTGTAACTGGCTGGACTGTTTGTCTAATGGTGATCTCCCGTCTGTATTGCCTCTGCAGGTCAGCGCCCATCAAAAGAAGGGAATATGGTGTGCCATCGCCAAGGAGGTGCGGACCCTGGGGGTCTATGGCAGGCGGAGCACCCACTGTCGCAAACGGTGGAAGGACCTGAAATGCTGGGCATGGAAGACCGTGAAGACCCAGCTGAGGATGGCCTCCCAATGAGGAAGGGGTGCCCATCAGTCCCTAACCCCACTGATGGCCCGCATACTGGCAGTGGCCTACCCTGAGCTGGATGGGCACATGGGGGCATCACAGCATCCACAAGGGGGTGAGTACAGTGGCCATAATTGAAGCTCATGGCTGGAGGGGTGGTACCCGGGTGGTGGCTGTGTGTCAGTGGGTAGCCCTAAGCCACGCTAGACATAGCAGAGTAGGTCCTCTGGTGGCTAATGGTATGATTATGAAATACTGCTTACCTAGCTTGTTAGTATTTACTACTGGTCAGGGCTGTGTGGGTCCAAGGTGTGCTGCTGTTGGCAGTGTGTACCCCTCCTCAATCCTTATTGAGTAGCCAATTCACTGGTAGTGCAATGCATCGTGTGTAGGCCCGTTCCCTGTGTGTGAGGGTGCTGTGTACGCCAACAGTGGTGTTGGTAGAATCATTGACCCAGTGTATCCTTTGTCTCTCTCCCCCTAGTTGTTTTGTCATCCTGTCCTTATGTGCATTAACATCATCTGGCGGAGGAGCAGAGGCACCCCACGACAGAGGGAGCTGCATCCCACTTGACCCTGGAGGCAGAGTCCACTGATGCTGAGGGCACCAGTGGGACGGAGGGCGAGGGGAGCACCACAGCGTAGACTGGAGGGGACAACACAGACTCTGATACCTCTTCCGATGGGAGCTCCCTGGTGGTGGTGGATGCTAGAAATAGGGTCTTTGGATGGCAGTCCAAGCAAGGACCCCCACTCTAGTCATGGTAAGACACACACAATCCAAATTATCCTGTGCCCACCCTCTAGTAGCTTGGCACTGAGCAGTCAGGCTTAACTCAGAAGGCAATGTGTAAAGTATTTGTACATTAAATCATGCAATAACACATTAGAACACCACAAACACCACAAAAATACACCACACAGTGTTTAGAAAAATATATAATATTTATCTGATAAAATGCAGGTCAAAACGATTAAAATGAAATAAGTATATTTTGAGACATCACTGTAAATTGATATAAAGTGTCTGTAGTTTCTTAAATGCAATAAATGTCTCTTTCAAGCACAAAGTACCTGGTTCGCATTCAAAATCTCCACAAAGAACAGCAGAGGAGGAGATGCGTAGAAACCAAGGAGGTGTGCGTTGATTTCTCCGGCCGCATGGGGAAACAAAGCAGATGTCACGCAGTGGGGCCCACAGCTCTGAAAACGGAAGAGAAAGTCACAACACAGTTAGCATACACTGTGGGAAAAAGTCAGACAGTAGAGAGGTAGGAGTCTTTAAGTAAATGTAATATGCCGGTGTCTACTCTTACCTGTGTGTCACTGAAAATACTGCTGTATTAATGTGTTCCTGTTCTCTATGTTGTCCTCTTCGGCTTCCTCCTCTTCACTCTCCACAGGCTCCACAGCTGCTACAACACCACCATCTGGACCATCCTCCTGCAGAAAAGGCACCTGGCGGCGCAAAGCCAGGTTGTGAAGCATACAGCAGGCCACGATGATCTGGCACACCTTCTTTGGTGAGTACATTAGGGATCCACCTGTCATATGGAGGCACCTGAACCTGGCCTTCAGGAGGCCAAAGGTTCGCTCGATCACCCTCCTAGTCCGCCCATGGGCCTCATTGTACCGTTCCTCTGCCCTTGTCCTTGGATTCCTCACTGGGGTCAGTAGCCAGGACAGGTTGGGGTAACCAGAGTACCCTAATAGCCACACCCGGTGCCTCTGGAGTTGACCCATCACATACGGGATGCTGCTATTCCGCAGGATGTAGACATCATGCACTGACCCAGGGAACTTGGCATTAACATGGGAGATGTACTGGTCAGCCAAACACACCATCTGTACATTCATGGAATGATAACTTTTCCTGTTCCTGTACACCTGTTCACTCCTGCTGGGGGGTACCAAAGCCACATGTGTCCCATCAATAGCACCTATGATGTTGGGGATATGTCCAAGGGCATAGAAATCACCCTTCACTGTAGGCAAATCCCCCACCTCAGGGAAAATGATTTAGCTCCGCATGTGTTTGAGCAGGGCAGACAACACTCTGGACAACACCTTGGAAAACATGGGCTGGGACATCTCTGATGATATGGCCACTGTTGTTTGAAATGACCCACTTGCTAAGAAATGGAGTACTGACAGCACCTGCACTAGAGGGGGGATCCCTGTGGGTTGGCGGATGGGTGACATCAGGTCTGCCTCCAGCTGGGCACACAGTTCATGTATAGTGGCTCGGTCAAGCCTGTATGTCAGAATGACATGTCGTTCCTCCATTGTCGACAGGTCCACCAGCGGTCTGTACACGGGAAGATTCCTCCATCTCCTCGCATGTCCCAGCGGACGGTGCCTAGGAAGGACAACAGCGAGCACAGAGTCAATCAACCCACAGGTACGTTCCCACAGCTTGCACACAACACAATTCACTATGCATTGAATGGTTTGTATGAGTGTTGATGCAAGGCCTAGGTATGTGTGACGCAGTAGAAATTAAGCCATGTGGGCCCTTGAAATGGCGGCTGCCTGACCTGTGAAGTGTGACAATGGGATGTGAGGTCAATGCGCTGGCGTGGCACACCGTGGCGGTAGACGGTCGAAGACCGCGGCGCAAAGCCGCATTGGTTAACATTGAACCCTATGGGTTTCACGAGCCGATGACGATGTGCGCCGGCGGTCGCTGTATGCACCGCCGCGGTACGCACCGCCGCGGGCGTGACCGCCATTTTCTATCTACTTAATCACTCGATACCTGATCTTCCACAGGAGAGGACCTACACTGCAAGTGCTGCTGTGACCTCGGTCTGGAAGAGACAATGGCTGCTGCGACTGGGGAAAGGGCCCCTGCCTTCACTTCTGAAGAATTGGAGAAACTCGTGGATGGGGTCCTCCCCCAGTATGCGCTACTCTACGGTCCTCCAGACCAACAGGTAAGTACACTGGGACCATGCTTTGTGGCCAATGCCTGGGTTGAGTCAGGTGGATGAAAGATGGTGGGGAGGGGAGCGATTGAGGGATGCATCAGATGACAGATGAGAGCATGTGCCACATGGCAAGAGTGGGATGGGGGGCCACTCACATCGAGCATGCAGAAGGTGATGATTTTTTTTCTCCCCCTGTACATGTCACATAGGTCAGCGCCCACCAGAAAGTCGCTATTTGGCGTGCCATCGCCAAGGACGTCCGGACCCTGGGGGTCCACAACAGACGGGGCACCCACTGCCGGAAGAGGTGGGAGGACATCCGACGCTGGAGTAGGAAGACGGCGGAGGCTCAGCTGGGGATGGCCTCCTAACAACGTAGGAGGGGTGCCAGTCGTACTTTGACCCCCCTGATGTCCCGGATCCTGGCGGTGGCCTACCCCGATTTGGATGGGCGCGTGAGGACATCACAGCAGACACAAGGGGGTGAGTACACTCTCATTCTGGTGACTTTGTGCGCAGTGGAGTGGAGGGCTGTGGGTATCCTTAGGCCAGGGTGATTTCTGTAGGCTAGGCCCCTCCGTAAGGCATGGCCCTGTGCCCCCGCCCCCCACCTCTGTAGGGTGCCAAGTTCAGGTATCCATGGCCCTGTGTCATCTATGTGTGCAGTTATCGTCCATAGGCTTGTAGGCCATGTCCCACTGATTGAGTAGTGGACCCCAAGTGCCCGGCGTAGTGCAGGGGGCTTCTGTGTCTGTCCTCTCCGCCAACGGTGTCGCCTATGCATGCACTCAACATGTCTTTATTTCTCCCCCCCCCCTTTTTTGTGGTCTTCCTGTTCATGTGTGCATTAGCATCATCAGGCGGAGGAGAAGTGGCATCGGAGCACGAGGGAGCTGCATCCCACATGGCCCTGGAGGGCCATGCAACGGACTCTGAGTACACCAGTGGGACGGAGGGCGAGGGGAGCTCCACAGCGGGGACTCGTGCTGATGTCAGTGGCAGCGACTCGTCCTCTGAAGGGAGCTCCCTTGTGGTGGCGGCAACATCCGTGCCCCCCGCAACAACAGGTACAGCCGCCACCCAGCACACCAGCACCGCCCTCCCAGCAGCCCCTCAGCGTTTGCCCCGTGCCCGCTCACCCAGGAAGATGGGCATCTCCTTCGCCCCAGGCACCTGAGGCCCTGCCCCTGTCACCCCTGCTGCCCTCAGTGAGGAGGTCATTGACCTCCTGAGGACCATCATTGTTGGGCATTCTACCCTTTTGAAAGCCATCCAGGGTGTAGAAAGGGAGGTGCACCGGAGTAATGCATACCTGGAGGGCATTCATTCGGGTCAGGCTGCCCATCAGCGATCGTTCAACGCTCTGGCCTCAGCACTGACGGCAGCAATTGTCCCTGTCTCTAGCCTCCCCCCTCCAACTTCCTCCACCCAGACCCAATCCCCAGTACCTCTGCCTATCCCAGACACACCATCAGACCAGCCTGCACACACCTCAACACCCAAGGGAAGCTCATCCAGACATAAGCACCACACATCACACAAGCATTCACACAAGCAACACCCACTGCCTCCACTGTGTCCCCCTCCTCCTCATCTCCCTCCTCCCTTCCTGTGACGTTTCCACTCACACTTGCATGCACAACATCTTCAGCCACTACGTCCATCACCAGCACACCCACCAGAACACTCCGCACACGTGCAGTCACCACCCCCACTACCATTTACACGTCCCCTGTGTCCTCTCCCAGTGTGTCTGTCACCCCCTCTTCCAAACCACACAAACGCAGGCAGCCACCCACCCAACAGCCATCCACCTCACGACAGCCTCCAGCCCAAGCACCTGCACCCAAAGACACCAGACTTCACACTCCTACGACCACATCCTCTTCGTCCACTCCCATACCCACTACACCTACCCATCCCTCTCTTTCCAAATTGCTTTTCCTTTCCAAACTTGACCTCTTTC
The DNA here is from genome assembly GCF_031143425.1 of Pleurodeles waltl. Classification (NCBI taxonomy): domain Eukaryota; kingdom Metazoa; phylum Chordata; class Amphibia; order Caudata; family Salamandridae; genus Pleurodeles; species Pleurodeles waltl. Next base: position 995,084,237 of record NC_090437.1, read on the forward strand.
CAACAACTCCCCCACCCCGTCCATCTCCTAAGACTGCAATCAGCACCTCAGCCACCACAAAACCAGGACCTATAAAGACTGTTGTCCAAGGACTGTGGAGTCCCCACCCTCAAGGGCAACTAGTTCTGCTAGGAGCCAAGGCACGGCCAGCCCACCCCCGGAAAAGCACCCAAAGATTACCAGTGCCCGGCGCGAGAGGCCAAAGACACCAGGGACCAAAATCCCTACCCTGGCTCCGGCTGGAAGTGGGGTGCCACCTGGCACACCGCCAAAGGTGGGAAAGGGCCACAGACGACCAGGGAAGGGTGGGAAGGGCAGCACGCCCTACAAGTCTGGCAGCAGGACAGCTGCCCAGGAGGGCCCCACCATCCCCATCCCAGGTGTGCAGGAGGACACCCAGAGGCCCGGTACTGCAGCCCAGAAGGGCCCCGCAAGCCAACAGACAGATGGGCAGGAAGGCCCCACCAGCCACATGTCAGGTGGCGAGTGACATCCATGCCTGGGCCGGAACCGCTGCACTGGACACTCATCTCAAGCACCGCTGAACAGGGCACCGCCGTCTCAAGCACCGCTGAACTGGGCCCTTCATCTCAAGCACCGCTGAACAGGGCACCGCCGTCTCAAGCACCGCTGAATAGGGCACCGCCGTCTCAAGCACCGCTGCACTGGGCCCTTCATCTCAAGCACCGCTGAACAGGGCACCGCCATCTCAAGCACCGCTGAACTGGGCCCTTCATCTCAAGCACCGCTGAACAGGGCACCACCGTCTCAAGCACCGCTGAACTGGGCCCTTCATCTCAAGCACCGCTGAACAGGGCACCGCCGTCTCAAGCACCGCTGAACAGGGCACTACCGTCTCAAGCACCGCTGCACTGGGCCCTTCATCTCAAGCACCGCTGAACATGGCACCGCCGTCTCAAGCACCGCTGAACAGGGCACCGCCGTCTCAAGCACCGCTGAACAGGGCACTGCCGTCTCAAGCACCGCTGAACTGGGCCCTTCATCTCAAGCACCGCTGAACAGGGCACCGCCGTCTCAAGCACCGCTGAACAAGGCACCGCCGTCTCAAGCACCGCTGCACTGGGCCCTTCATCTCAAGCACTGCTGAACATGGCACCGCCGTCTCAAGCACCGCTGAACAGGGCACCGCCGTCTCAAGCACCGCTGCACTGGGCCTTTCATCTCAAGCACCGCTGAACATGGCACTGCCGTCTCAAGCACCGCTGAACAGGGCACCGCCGTCTCAAGCACCGCTGAACAGGGCACCGCCGTCTCAAGCACCGCTGCACTGGGCCCTTCATCTCAAGCACCGCTGAACATGGCACCGCCGTCTCAAGCACCGCTGAACAGGGCACCGCCGTCTCAAGCACCGCTGCACTGGGCCCTTCATCTCAAGCACCGCTGAACAGGGCACCGCCGTCTCAAGCACCGCTGAACTGGGCCCTTCATCTCAAGCACCACTGAACAGGGCACCGCCGTCTCAAGCACCGCTGAACTGGGCCCTTCATCTCAAGCACCGCTGAACATGGCACCCCCGTCTCAAGCACCGCTGAACAGGGCACCGCCGTCTCAAGCACCGCTGAACTGGGCCCTTCATCTCAAGCACCGCTGAACATGGCACCGCCGTCTCAAGCACTGCTGCACTGGGCCCTTCATCTCAAGCACCGCTGAACATGGCACCGCCGTCTCAAGCACCGCTGCACTGGGCCCTTCATCTCAAGCACCGCTGAACATGGCACCGCCATCTCAAGCACCGCTGAACAGGGCACCGCCGTCTCAAGCACCACTGCACTGGGCCCTTCATCTCAAGAACCACTGGCCCATTGGCAGAAGGGGCAGTGCCGCATCTGTGTCGGGCAGGGCTGCACGAAGCACTCTGGGCACCAGTCCCCCTCCAGAACCAGTGGACACTGTCATCCACTTGAGAGACTGTGGCTTTGCACTCCCCAGGATGCAGCAGTGGGCAACCCACCCACTGTATGGACTTGAGAGTCTGTGGCTTTGCACTCCCCAGGATGCAGCAGTTGGCAACCCACCCACTGTATGGACTTGAGAGACTGTGGCTTTGCACTCCCCAGGATGGAAAAGTGGGCAACCCACCCACTGTATGGACTTGAGAGACTGTGGCTTTGCACTTCGCAGGATGGAAAAGTGGGCAAACCACCCACTGTAGAGACTTGAGAGACTGTGGCTTTGCACTCCCCAGGATGGTACAGTGGGCAACCCACCCACTGTATAGACTTGAGAGACTGTGGCTTTGCACTCCCCAGGATGGTACAGTGGGCAAACAACCCACTGTGTGGACTTGAGAAACTGTGGCTTTGCACTCCCCAGGAAGGGACAGTGGCCATGGAGGCCCCTTGTGGATCTGGCATTGTGTACTCATGTGGCTGAGGTGCCCCTCCTTCCCTTCCCCCTGAGGTGCCTGTAGTTTTTCTATCTGATGCCCCTGCAGTGTTCTCTCCATTGGTGTCAGGTATCCTGTGTGGGCCTTGCCCATGTGATTTGGGCCCAGTGGTCCACGGACAATGACTGCTAAAATTATCGGACTTTTAATATTTATGTATATATTAGTTTTAAATGGGTGATTTTTTATAAGCCAATAATACAATATATTCAACTGTTTATGATCATTTCCTTTTGTCTTTGCATTCTTCCGGGGGGTTTGGGGGTTGTAACAGTGATGTATTGCTATGCATTGATGTGTGTGTTGTAGTGGGTGAGGGTAGTGGTCGGTGTGTCGCGTATGGGTGCCCGTAATATTTTCTCCTCCCCCCTCCCCTGTGTCGTAGGTGCAGTACTCACCGTTGTCTTCTGCGCCGGCGTTCGTGCTCCTGGTAGAGGAGCAGGAATACAATAGCTGGTAGGATGTGTAGTTCGGGTTCCATGCTGTCCAGATTCCTCGTGGGGTGTATGGAGGTGAGCGTTTTCCGTTTGAAATGGCTGTTTCCGCCGTGTTTTTATCGGCGGGGCTACCGCCCCGGAAAAGGTGGCAGATTGGTGGGTTGTGATAGGGTGGGCGGTACATTGACTCCTGCCTGTCTGTTGGCGGTAACCGCCGCGCTGTTTATTTGTCCCGCCGTGGCGGTCGGAGTGTTAAAGTGGCGGTCTCTGTTGGCAGTTTCCGCCAGGGTCAGAATTCCATTTTTTTAACCGCCAGCCCGTTGGCGGGTTAGCCGCCGCTTTAACCCCGACCGCCAGGGTTGGAATGACCCCCATAGTTCAGCACACAACATGTACACTGCAAAGAGGACATCCGCCCACCCTCCTTACATGAGGCCTTCACACACACAATACCATGCATTCATGCCACATGCATTGTGACCACAGTGTACTCACCTGTTGGTTTGGAGGCCCATACAGCAGTCCGTACTGGGGTAGGACCCCATCCACCAGTCTCTCCAACTCCTCAGAAGTGAAGGCTGGGGCCCTTTCCCCGGTCACATGGGCCATGGTAGGTTCCAGACCCAGGTCCCAGCAGCACATGCAGTGTAGGTCCTCTCCTGTGGAAGGTCCGGAAACAAGTGAGGAATCTGATAGAAAATGGAGGTCACGGTCACGGCGGTGCATACCGTCCCCGCCGGTGTAGACCACCATTGGCCACTGTACACCATAGGGCCCAATTATAACCAATGAGGAATTGCACAGTGGTTCACGACCGCCAACCGCCACAGCGCACAACATCAGCGACATTACCTCACTTCCACCTGTACCTCCATGCAGGACTGGTGGACGGCATTTCAGGGGGTGGGCAGGCCTATGGATTAATGCTGCATCACAGGAGAAATAGGCACATACTTCACAAATTACACTGTCCCATAACATGTTTGCAGATTGCGGACAGCTGTTGTGGCTCCAATGTTCAGTTGGTGACAGCCTCCTCACTCTTTTGTCCCTTAGATACCTACCACTGCAGATGAATAGGAGATGGAGACTGTTAGAAATTGGGTCTTTGGTTGACAGTCAGGTTACCCCCTGTTCAAGCAAGGACTCTCACTGTAGTCAGGGTAAAAGAGAATCACCCTCAGCTAACCCCTGCTTACCCCCTTGGTAGCTTGGCAGAGCAGTAGGCTTACCTTCAGAGTGCTAGCTGTAAAGTATTTGTACCAACACACACAGTAACTTAATGAAAACACTACAAAATGACACAGCACCAGTTTAGAAAAATAGGAAATATTTATCCAAACAAAACAAGACCAAAACGACAAAAATCCACCATACATAAGACAAGTTATCAATAAAAATGCAAAAAGAGTCTTTAAGTAGTTTTAAACACACACTAGCGCTGCTAGAGTGAAAATGTACCTGGTGCATGTCAAATAACCCTGCACAGGTGGGTGTGCATCAAAAATAAATCCGCACGGCGGTACGTGAGTCAAAAATTCAGCCACATGATGATCTGAAAATCCCGCAGCGCAGGTTGTGATCTCCCAGCCTCCGTCAGCGATGCTGGGCACGTTTCTCCTGCTCCGTGCGCCGATTCTTCGGTCGCGTTTCCTGCGAGCGTCGTTTCTCAGCTGCAGAGCCGTCGGCGCGTCGTTTTTTTAGCCGCAGATCGGATTTGCGTCAATCTTTTCCCCGCACGGCTCTCTGTGCGTGGATTTTCTTGTCTTTAGGCTGCCAGCTTCTCCTTTCAGGGTCCCAGGAACTGGATGGGCACCACAGGGCAGAGTAGGAGTCCCTCTAGAGACTCCAGGTGCTGGCAGAGAGAAGTCTTTGCTGTCCCTGAGACTTCAAACAACAGGGGGCAAGCTCTAGATCAAGCCCTTGGAGATTTCTTCTCAAGATGGAAGGCACACAAAGTCCAGTCTTTGCCCTCTTACTCTGGCAGAAGCAGCAACTGCAGGATAGCTCCACAAAGCACAGTCACAGGCAGGGCAGCTCTTCTTCCTCAGCTATTCAGCTCTTCTCCAGGCAGAGGTTCCTCTTGGTTCCAGAAGTGTTTCTAAAGTCTGTGGTTTTGGGTGCCCTTCTTATACCCAGTTTCTCCTTTGAAGTAGGCCTCCTTTAAAGTAAAGTCTCTTTGGAATGTGAAATCCTGCCTTGGCCAGGCCCCAGACACTCACCAGGGGGTTGGAGACTGCATTGTGTGAGGGCAGGCACAGCCCTTTCAGTTGTGAGTGACCACTCCTCCCCTCCCTCCTAGCACAGATGGCTCATCAGGATATGCAGGCTACACCCCAGCTCCCTTTGTGTCACTGTCTAGTGTTTGGTGCAACCAGCCCAACTGTCAAACTGACCCAGACAGGGAATCCACAAAAGGCAGAGTCACAGAAATGGTATAAGCAACAAAATGCTCACTTTCTAAAAGTGGCATTTTCAAACGCACAATCTTAAAATCAACCTTACTAAAAGATGTATTTTTAAATTGTGAGCTCAGAGACCCCAAACTCCACATGTCCATCCACTCCCAAAGGGAATCTACACTTTAATCAGATTTAAAGGTAGCCCCCATGTTAACCTATGAGAGGGACAGGCCTTGCACCAGTGAAAAACGAATTTAGCAATATTTCACTGTCAGGACATATAAAACACATTACTATGGGGGTCATTACAACATTGGCGGTAAAAGCCGCTTACCGCCATGCAGAAGACAACCAACACAGCACCGCGGCCGCGGAATTCCGCCACGGTCATTATGACCCAAAGCCAGGAATCCGCCAAAATCTAGACACCCACACAAGTTCGCCACACCAAAGGTCAGTGATAAACTGGCGATAACAAAACCTTCACCGTCACGCCAACAGGAATACGTCCACACTATCACGACAGACAAATCTACGTGGTAGTCTTTCAACTGCGGTATTCCATTGGTGGTACACACCGCTGCTCTCAAAATACACACACATTTACAAAACACTACCACATTGGACAAATCGAAATACACACACCTGATACACATACACACACCACTCCCACACACCCAATACAATATAAAACACACACCCACATCACCCACAAACCCCTACGACCACAATTGCGACTGAAGGCCAGAGAGAGACACCACCATCTACAAACTAGCATCCACAGGCACTCAACACCATCACTCACATAACATCCACGCACCTCACACAACACACCTCTAAATATCACCCCACACATCACAACACACACCACCCCACACATCACCCATACCACCCTATGGCACTGCAAAGACACCCCAGGTTCTCTGAGGAGGAGCTCAGGGTCATGGTGGAGGAAATCGTCCAGGTAGAGCCACAGCTATTCGGATCACAGGTGCAGCACACCTCTATAGCTAGGAAGATGGAGCTATGGCGAAGAATCGTGGACAGGGTCAGCACAGTGGGACAGCACCCAAGAACTAGGGATGACATCAGGAAGAGGCGGAACAACCTACAGAGGAAGGTGCGTTCTGTGGTCTCAAGACACCACATCGTGGTTCAGAGGACTGGCGGCAGACCCCCACCTCCTCCCCCACAACTATCAACATGGGAGGAGCTAGTCTTGGCTATACTGCATCCTGAGGGCCTCACAGGAATAGCTGGAGGAATGGACTCTGGTAAGTCAAATCTTTACTACTTCATCCCCCACCTAACCTGCATGCCATCACATACCCCCACCCTCGTCCTCACCCCCATCACTCCAACTCCTCACACATGTCCCAATATCACAAACCACTCATCCCAAACCCAAGCCCTGCATGCAACACCAAAGCATGGACACCCATCACCAAAGCATGGCCACTGCACATACCCATACACTCCCCTAAACCATCATTACACAAGGTCCTACACAGGAATGCAAGCAGTGGGCTACACAGTCACCCACTCATTGCACACCATGGCACACACAGATGCAATAATCATGCTTTACACCCCTGCAGGACCCCTACTTAACGTAACCGGAAAGGAGGGTCCAGATATGTCCACTCCACCCACAGAAGAGGCCCACAGGGATGACAGCAGCTCTGTCCAACTGGATCTAGATTACAAGCCCGGCCCATCTGGGACCTCTGGACAGTCGGTTCCCCTCACAGTGGCACAAGCCACTACAGAGCTTCCCCCCTCTGGAAACACCAGCACAGCACCCACCCAGCGGGCCCATACCTCTGTCTCCAGGACACGTCAAGCAGCAGTGTGTCCACCACTACAGGGAACCCAGGCTAACCCACCACCCCAACAACAACAGGGACCTGGGGGCAGTGGCAGTGGGCACACGGTTCAGGGGACAGAGGCCCAGGAACACAGGGGAACTGGGAGGGCTGATGTGCGACAGGGGGAGGACAGGCCAAGGGAACCCACTCTCCACAAGGCCCTCTCCAACATCATGGGAGCCTACCACCATTCCCAGGAGACGATGGCAACGGTACTGGCCAAGTTTCAGGAGGCCCAGCGTCTGCAGGAGGAACAGTATTTGGGCTTCAGGGAGGAACTGAAATCCATCAATTTCACCCTGGGCACCATTGTAGGGGTGCTGAAGGAACTCGTGAACACCAGGAGGGACACTGTGGCACAACAAGGGGCCCCTGACACTAGCCTGGACGATGAAATGCCCACCACCTCTGCCGGCGCTAGTGGACAGGAGGCACCCCCACAGGATCACCACACCAGCACCCCACCCCCTGCAGAGGGAGAACCACCCCGCAAACCGTCCCTGAGATCCAGAACAAAGACAGAGAACGATGCCAAGACCCCCGCCAAGAAATGAGACCACCCTGATTGTCATCCTTTTGTCCCACCTTGTCACCCTGTCCATCCTTAAACTGCCCCAGCTCCACTTCCTATGTCCCTTTGGACAATGCACATGTGAGTCTAATAGGCTGGACTCTGCCATGGACATTCCTCCACCATCACCCCTCACCATTTTACAAACCCCTCCAATATTGAGCACCTAAATAAACACCCTTAAAGCACAAAACAATCAGGAGTCTGTCTGCGATTTCAAAATAGTGTATTAGCAATTACAGTGGCAAACTGCTCTTTCAAATGTAATGTCAACGTACCTATGTCACACAGCTCTAGTCCATGAGGAAACAAAGCAGATGTCACACAGTGGGACCCACATCCGTGAAATCGTAAGGGAAAGAGACAACTCAGTGACCATACACTGGGTGAAAATGACAGACAGTAGAGCGGTAGTAGATTAAAATCAGATGTAGCAGGCAGTGCTGTCTTCTTATCTGTGTCTCACTGGAAGTATTGCAGGATCACTGTGTTCCTGTTGTCGATGTCCTCTTCTTCTGCTTCCTCGTCTTCACTGTCCACAGGGTCCACAGCTGCCACAAGACCTCCATCTGGACCATCCTCCTGCAGAAAAGGCACCTGTCGTCGCAAAGCCAAGATGTGAAGCAGACAGCTGGCCACGATGATCTGGCATACCTTCTTTGGTGAGTACAATAGGGAACCACCTGTCATATGGAGGCACTGGAACCTGGCCTTCAGGAGGCTGAAGGTCCGCTCTATAATCCTCCTAGTTTGCCCGTGTGCCTCATTGTAGCGTTCCTCTGCCCTTGTCCTGGGATTCCTCACTGGGGTCAGTAGCCATGACAGGTTGGGGTAACCAGAGTCACCTGCAAATGGCGATGGACAACTGTTAGACACACACTAACTCATAGGGACATCCACAGACCGAGACAACTATTCCCACTGTATTGGGTCCATGTCCTCACCTAATAGCCACACCCGGTGCCTCTGCAGTTGCCCCATCACATAAGGGATGCTGCTATTCCGCAGGATGTAAGCGTCATGCACTGAGCCAGGGAATTTTGCATTAACATGGGAGATGTACTGGTCTGCCAAACACACCATCTGTACATTCATGGAATGGTAATTCTTCCGGTTTCTGTACACCTGTTCACTCCTGCGGGGGGTACCAAGGCCACATGTGTCCCATCAATGGCACCTATTATGTTGGGGATATGTCCCAGGGCATAGAAAACACCTTTCACTGTAGGCAAATCCTCCATCTGAGGGAAAACGATATAGCTCCGCATGTGTTTCAGCAGGGCAGACAACACTCTGGACAACACGTTGGAAAACATAGGCTGGGACATCCCTGATGCTATGGCCACTGTTATTTGAAAAGATCCACTTGCTAGGAAATGGAGTACTGACAGCACCTGCACTTGAGGGGCGATTCCTGTGGGATGGCGGATAGCTGACATCAGGCCTGGATTGTGGCACGATCAAGCCTGTAGGTGATGATCACATGTCACTCCTCCATTGTCGACAGGTCCACCAGGTCTGTACATCGGAGGATGCCGCCATCTCCTCACATGCCCCAGCGGTTGTTGCCCATGGAGGAGAACAGCGAGCAGAGAGTCAACCAACTCTGAGGTACGTAAACACAGCTTACTCTGAAAATATTAGCAAATCTAAATTTGCCTGTATGAATGTTTAGGCAAGGCCTAGATATGTGTGACACAGTCCAAAATAATGCCATGTGGGCCCATGAAATGGCGTCTGCCTGACCTGTAAAGTGGGACAGGGGGATATGAGCTAACTGCGCTGGCGTTGTACACCGTCGCGATAGGCGGTCGAAGACCGCAGCGCAATCCTGCATTGGTTAACATTGGACCCTATGGGTCCCAGGAGCCAATGACGATGCACGCCGACGGTACGCGCCGCCACGGACGTGACCGCCATTTTCTGTCTGTTCAATCACTTGATACCTGATCTTCGACAGGAGAAGACCTACACTGCAAGTGCTGCTGTGACCTCAGTCTGGAAGAGACAATGGCTCGTGTGTCTGGGGAAAGGGCCCCTGCCTTCAGCACAGAGGAGTTGGAGAAACTCGTGGATGGGGTCCTCCCCCACTACACGCTACTCTACGGTCCTCCAGACAAACAGGTAAGTACACTGTGAGCATGCTATATGGGCAATGCCTGTGTGGAGTGGGGTGGATGAAAGATAGGGGGGGTGAGAATGAGGCGTGCATGAAACGACGGTGAGTGCATGTGCGTCATGGCAAGGGTAGGGATGCGGGCTAATGACTGTGACGGTGCAGATGGTAATTACTTCTCTTTTTCCCCTGTACAATTCCTGTAGGTCAGCACCCACGAGAAGAAGGACATTTGGCGTGCCATCGCCAAGGAAGTCCGGACCCTGGGGGTCTACCACAGACGGAGCACCCACTGCCGGAAAAGATGGGAGGACATTCGTCGCTGGAGCAAGAAGACGGCAGAGTCCCAGCTGGGGATGGCCTCCCAACGTGGGAGGGGTGCCTGTTGCACCATGAGCCCCCTGATGTTCAGGATCCTAGCGGTGGCATACCCGGAGTTGGATGGATGCTTGAGGGCATTACAGCAGACACAAGGGGGTGAGTACACTCTCATTCTGCTGATTCAGCATGCATTGTAGGTGTATGGGTGGGGGAGGTGGGCTGTGGGTTCCCCTAGGCCAGGGCGAGTTTAGTAGGCAAGGACCCTTCTTGAGGCAGGCCCTGTGGCGCCCCACCCCACCTGTGTACAGTGCCAACTACACCTAGTCAGGCTCCTGTGACATCCATGTGTGCAGAAATCGGGCATAGCCTTGTCACCCATGTCCCTGGGATTGAATAGTGGACTCCAAGTGCACGGCGTAGTGCAGGGGGCTTCTGTGTCTGTTGTGTCTGCCAACGGCAGAGGTATTGCATGCACTCAACATGTCTTTCTTCTGTCTTCCCCCCTTTTTGTGGTCTCCCTGTTCTTGTGTGCATTAGCATCATCAGGCGGAGGAGCAGTGGCACCGGAGCAGGAGGGAGCTGCATCCCACATGGCCCTGGAGGGCGACACTACGGAGTCTGAATTCACCAGTGGGACGGAGGGCAAGGGGAGCTCCACGGCAGAGACAGGAGCTGACACCAGCTATACGGACTCCTCCTCTGATGGGAGCTCCCTTGCGGTGGCGGGCCCATCTGTGCCCCCCGCATCTACAGGTACAGCAGCCACCCCCCCCCACGAGCACCGCCCTCCCAGCAGCTCCTCAGCGTTTGCCCCGTGCCCGCTCACCCAGGAGGTTGGGCATCACATTCGCCCAAGGCACCTCAGCCCCTGCCCCAGTCACCCCTGCTGCCCTCAGTGAGGAGGCCATTGACCTCCTCAGGTCCCTCACTGTTGGGCAGTCTACCATTTTGAATGCCATCCAGGGTGTAGAGAGGCAGTTGCAACAAACCAATGCATACCTGGAGGGCATTCACTCTGGTCAGGCAGCCCTTCAGCAAGCTTTTCAGACTCTGGCCTCAGCACTGATGGCAACCATTGTCCCTGTCTCTAGCCTCCCCTCCAACTTCCTCCACCCAGACCCACACCCCTGTACCTCAGCCTATCCCAAGCACACCATCAGACCAGCATGCACACACCTCAACACACAAGGGAAGCTCTAGCAAACATAAGCACCACACATCCCACAGGCGCTCACGCAAGCATCAGACACATGCAGACACACCAACATCCACTGCCTCCACTGTGTCGCCCTCCTCCTCGTCTCCCTCCTCCCTCCCTGTCTCGTCTCCACTCACACCTGCATGCACTACATCCTCAGCCACTACGTACATCACCAGCACACCCACCACCACACCCAGCTCACGTGCAGTCATCACCCCCACTACCATTCACACGTCCCCTGTATCTGTGTCTGTGAAGCCACCTCCCAAGGTACACAAATGCAGCCACCCACCCATCCAACAGCCATCCACCTCACGACAGCCTCCAGCCCAGGCACCTTCACCCAAAGTCACCAAATGCACACCTCCTACAACCACTACCTCTTCCTCCACTCCCAAACCCCCTCCAGCTACCCGTTCCAGTGTTCCTAAGAAACGTTTCCTGGACAACCTTGACCTCTTTCCCTCACGTCCCCTACCCCTTCTGTCTCCTAGGGCTCGACTCTCCAGGTCGCAACCTAGCACCTCAGCCACAACATCGGCGGGACCAGTGGTGCCAGTAGTCACCGGATTCTCGAGTGCACCAGGCAACAGGGCAGCCAGTGTGGCAAGGAGCCAGAGCACGGACAGTCCCCCACCTGTCAAGCATAAAAAGTTAACCAGTGCCCGGCGGGAGAGGGGAAAGAAATCAGCCACCAAAGCCGCTCCCAGGGGTACAGTTGGGAGTGTGGAGACAGCTGCGACACCATCCAAGGTGGGGAAGGGGCACAGTAAAACCGGCAAGTCTGGGAAGATCAGTACAGCGGACAAGACCGCCAACAGCCCCGCTGCCCTGGACCCCGCCGCCAGCAGCACCACTGCCCAGGACAAGACCGCCACCAGCCCAGCTGCCCAGGACCCCGCCGCCAGCAGCACCGCTGCCCAGGACAAGACCGCCACAAGCCTCGCTGCCCAGGACAAGACCACCACCAGCAGCACCGCTGCCCAGGACCCCGCCGCCAGCAGCACCGCTGCCCAGGACAAGACCGCCAGCACCACCGCAGGACAGTGAGCACCAATGATTACAACGCTGGTGAGGCTGCCACGGGCAGGATGAAGCACTCTGGGCACCAAGCCCCCTCCAGAACCAGTGGAGAAAGGCATCCACTACCTCTGTCCTTGGCAGGATGAAGCACTCCGGGCATCAAGCCCCCTCCAGAACCAGTGGAGATTTACATCTACTACCTCTGTCCTTGGCACGATGAAGCACTCTGGGCACCAAGCCCCCTCCAGAACCAGTGGAGAAAGGCATCCATTACCTCTGTCCTTGGCAGGATGAAGCACTCTGGGCACCAAGCCCCTTCCAGAACCAGTTGAGAGTTACATCCACTACCTCTGTCCTTGACAGGATGAAGCACTCTGGGCACCAAGCCCCCTCCAGAACCAGTGGAGAGTTACATCCACTACTTCTGTCCATGGCAGGATGAAGCACTCTGGACACCAAGCCCCCTCCAGCACCAGTGGAGACTGTTATCCACTTGAGAGACTGTGGCTTTGCACTCACCAGGATTGAACAGTGGGCAACCCACCTATTGTAGAGACTTGAGAGACTGTGGCTTTACACTCCCCAGGATTGAACAGTGGGCATGGAGCCACCTTGTGGATCTGGCGTCGTGCACTCATCCGACTGGGGTGCCCCCCCTTCCCTTCCCCCTGAGGTGCCTGTTTTATTTCTTTCCGATGCCTCAGCAGCGCTCTCTCTGCCTTGTTTGGGTATTGAGTGTGGGCCTCACCCATGCCTTTTGGGCCAAGTGGTCCACGGACTATCATGGTGCAATCCCTTGGACTTCTGTTTTTGGTGTATGTAATTGTTTATTGGGTCAATCAGCTTGCTATCAATCAGGTGCTGGCGCAGCTCTGGAAAACATAAACTGTACAAGTGCTCCCAGGCAATCAGATTGTAAAGCCCCTCATACGTAGTTACCTTACTGTCCTTCACCCAACCAACCAGTGACCTGCAATAAGAATCAACGCATTCCAACCATGTTTGGGATTCCTTCTTCTTGCAGGACCTAAACTTATCCTTGTACTGCTCAGGGGAAAGACCATACCTTGTAAGCAAGGCATCCTTCGTGTTACAGTAGGTGAGATTCTGAGCATCCCCTAAGGCTGTCAGTGTATCCCTCCCCTCTACCTCGAAGTGTTTCAACAGACCCGCCCCCCAATGAGCTTCAGGGACCAGATTCATGTGGAGAGCAGACTCATACCCCTTGAACCACAAGTATATGTCATCCTCCCTCTTGAAATCTTTCACAAGGTCTTTAGAAATGTGCACCCTCCTCTCAGGCTGCACTGTAGGGTTGCTGCCACCATCTCTACTGGACTGGCTTCTATGATCCATCTCTTTCAAGCTAAGCTCATGAGCCATCGCTAACTTCCTCTCCTCAAGGGCTAGCCTTCTCTGCTCCAATTGGTACTCCCTTTCTGCCTGTCTGTGCTGTAACTCTTCAGGTCTCAGACCCTTAGATGAGACACTGCTACCTGCCCTGGAGACCTTCTTCCTGGACATAACAGGCCCACCCACAATATCATTGTGTACTGAACACTCGTCCTCCTCCTCCTCATCTCCCTCATCCTCTGTGTGCCCTTCAGTGCTCTTGGCTGTCACCCAGGCCCTCAACGCCTTTTGCAGCTCCTCCTTCCTGGATGAGCTCTTAATGGGACAGTCAAAACTTTTACAGAACTGCTTCAACTGAGTATAACTCTCCAATTTCTCAAGGTCAAAGTCAGCTCCAACCGATGCATCTCCAGCTTGGGACATGATGAAGATTCAAAAACAAGTGCAAAGTTCCAAAGGCAGAAAAACAAGTTCCCAAATCAAGTTCCAAAGAAAGTCAATGAAGGAATCCGCGGAAAAATGGAAGTAGAACAAAAAACAGTCCCAAAGAGAAAGAATCAAAAGATCACCAAACAAGTAGTATGTGGTCACGTGCTGCTGCACTCGAAACAGTAGTGTACACTTAATTACTGTATGTCAAGTACAAATACAAGTCCAAATCCCAACCGCTGATCACCAATGTTAGAAATGGGGTCTTTGGTTGACAGTCAGGTTACCCCCTGTTCAAGCAAGGACCCTCACTCTAGTCAGGATAAAAGAGAATCACCCTCAGCTAACCCCTGCTTACCCCCTTGGTAGCTTGGCAGAGCAGTAGGCTTACTTTCAGAGTGCTAGGTGTAAAGTATTTGTACCAACACACACAGTAACTTAATGAAAACACTACAAAATGACACAACACCAGTTTAGAAAAATAGGAAATATTTATCTAAATAAAACAAGACCAAAACAACAAAAATCCACCATACACAAGTCATCAATAAAAATGCAAAAAGAGTCTTTAAGTAGTTTTAAACACACACTAGCGCTGCTAGAGTGAAAATGTACCTGGTGCGCGTCAAAAATAACCCCACACGGGCAGGTGTGTATCAAAAATAACTTGCACGGCGGTACGTGAGTCAAAAATCCAGCCGCACGATGATCTGAAAATCCGACAGCGCAAGTTGTGATCTCCCAACCTCCGTCAGCGATGCTGCGCTTCGTTTCTCCTGCTCCGTGCATCAATTCTTCGGTCGCATTTCCTGCAAGCGTCGGTTCTCAGCTGCGGAGCCAGCGGCGTGTCATTTTTTCAGCCGCAGATCGGATTCGTGTCAATCTTTTCCCCGCACGGCGACTGTGCGTGGATTTTCTTGTCTTTAGGCTGCCGGGTTCTCCTTTCAGGGTCCCAGGAACTATATGGGCACCACAGGGCAGAGTAGGAGTCTCTCCAGAGACTCCAGGTGCTGGCAGAGAGAAGTCTTTGCTGTCCCTGAGACTTCAAACAACAGGGGGCAAGCTCTAGATCAAGCCCTTGGAGATTTCTTCTCAATATGAAAGGCACACAAAGTCCAGTCTTTGCCCTCTTACTCTGGCAGAAGCAGCAACTGCAGGATAGCTCCACAAAGCACAGTCCCAGGCAGGGAAGCTCTTCTTCCTCAGCTATTCCGCTATTCAGCTCTTCTCCAGGCAGAGGTTCCTCTTGGTTCCAGATGTGTTTCTAAAGTCTGTGGTTTTGGGTGCCCTTCTTATACCCAGTTTCTCCTTTGAAGCAGGCCTACTTCAAAGTAAAGTCTCTTTGGAATGTGAAATCCTGCCTTGCCCAGGCCAGGCCCCAGACACTCACCGGGAGGTTGGAGACTGCATTGTGTGAGGGCAGGCACAGCCCTTTTAGTTGCGGGTGACCACTCCTCCCCTCCCTCCTAGCACAGATGGCTCATCAGGATATGCAGGCTACACCCCAGCTCCCTTTGTGTCACTGTGTAGTGTGAGGTGCAACCAGCCCAACTGTCAAACTGACCCAGACAGGGAATTCACAAACAGGCAGAATCACAGAAATGGTATAAGCAAGAAAATTTCAAACGCAGTCTTAAAATCAAACTTACTAAAAGATGTATTTTTAAATTGTGAGCTCAGAGACCCCAAACTCCACATGTCCATCCACCCCCTAAGGGAATCTACACTTTAATCAGATTTAAAGGTAGCCCCCATGTTAACCTATGAGAGGGACAACAGTGCAACAGTGAATAACGAATTTAGCAATATTTCACTGTCAGGACATATAAAATACATTACTATGGGGGTCATTCTGACCTCGGCGGTAAAAGGCCCTTACCGCCGGTCAGAAGACCGCCATAACACCGCCGCGGCCGCGGTTAACCGCCACGGTCATTCTGACCCACAATGGCCAAACCTCCAAAATTCCGTCCTCCACTGCAGGCCGCCACATCAGCGGGCAGCGATAAACTGGAGATGACCAAACCTCCACCGTCACGCCAACAGAAATACGCCCATGCCATTACGACCCACGAATCCACACGGCGGTCATTCAAACGCGGTATTCCATTGGCGCTACACACCGCCGCGGTCAGAATACACACACATCACCAAAACACAGCCACATTGGACAATTTGAAATACACACACCTGATACACATACACACACCACTCCCACACAATCAACCAACTATAAAACACACACCCACATCACCCACAAACCCCTGCGACCATAATTACTGAGAGAAGGAGAGAGAGACACAGCAGACAATCCAAAGCAAGTCACACTGAGGCACACTACACCATCACACACACCACATAGTAGCACAAAGCACCACTCACCAACATATTTATCATCACATACACCACCCCACACCTCACCCACACCACCCCATGGCACCCCAAAGGCACCCACGCTTTTCGGACCAAGAACTCCGGGTCATGGTGGAGGAAATCCTAAGAGTGGAACCCCAGCTCTTCGGCTCGCAGGTGCAGCACACCAGTATAGCTAGGAAGGCGGAGCTATGGCAGCGGATCGTGGACAGGGTCAACGCGGTGGGACAGCATCCCAGGAATAGGGAGGACATACGCAAAAGATGGAACGACCTACGGGGGAAGGTCCGATCGATGGTCTCCAGGCACAACATCGCGGTCCAGAAGACTGGCGGCGGCCCCCACCCACCCCTCCCGAATTCACATCGTGGGAGCAAGACGTCTTGAACATCCTGCATCCTCAGGGCCTCGCAGGAGTAGCCGGAGGAATGGACTCTGGTAAGTCCAATCTCAACTAATATATCCCCCCCACCCCACCAGCATGCCAACCCACACCCCCACCCTCACCCCCAACCCCCCAGCACACATCCTCCCTGACAATGTCTCACCAGCACAACCCACCCATCCCAACACCAACTCCTGCATGCCAAAACAAATCATGGGCACCCATCACCTAAGCATGACCACTGCACTAACCCCCTCCCCCCCCTAACTACCCTCACAACACCTCCCTCAAGGGAATGCCTGCACTGGGGGACAAGGGCACCCATAACACGCACGCTATTGCACACACAGAAACAATAACCAAACTCTCTTACTCCATGCAGGACCCGAACGACAACACATCAGCCAGGAGGGTCCAGAAGTGTCCATCCCACCACCGGAACAGGCCCACACTGAGGATAGCAGCTCTGTCGACAGTGAACCTGATGACCAGCCCGGACCATCGAGGACCTCTGGGCAGTCGGTTCCCCTCAGGCAGCCACAGGCCACACCAGACCCGACCCCCTCTGCCAACACCAGCACAGCTCCCACCCAGCGGGCCCATACCTCTGTCTCTAGGACAGCTCAATCAGCGGTGTGTCTGCCACTACAGGGCACCCAGGCTAACCCAACACCCCAACACCAACAGGGACCTGGGGGCAGTGGTAGCGGGCACACCGTCCAGGGGACAGAGGCCGGGGGAAACCGGGCAGCTCGGAGGGCTGCTGTGCGACAGGGGGGGGAGGAGAGGCCCAGGGAACCCACTCTCCAAGAGGCCCTCACCACCCTCATGGGGGCATACCACCACTCCCAAGAAACGATGGCGACGGTACTGGCCAGGTTCACTGAGATCCAGGCACAGCAGGAGGAACGCTACATGGGGTTCAGGGAGGAGCTGAGAATCATCGGGACCGCAATGGGGACCATCGTCCTGGCCCTCCACAGGATAGAGGACGCGTTGCGGGACCATGGTGCACCACACAGGGCCCCTGTCACTAGCCCGGACCAGGAACAGCCTACCACCTCCGCCGGCGCTAGTGGACAGGAGGTCCCAACACCTCGACAGCCCCCCAGAACCCCACCTCCTGCTGAAGAACAACCACCCCGTAAGAGGAGCCTGAGACCAAAAAAAAAGACAGAGTAGGATGTCAAGACACCCGCCAGCAGGACATACCCCCTCAAGTCTTCCCACTGTCCCACATAGCCACCCTGTCCAACCATGAACTGCCTATGCTCCATCCTTCCACAGGCAAAAGGACAATGCACCTGTGAGACTGAGAACTGGACTCTGCCATGGATATTCCTCCACCCCCACCCATCACCCTTAGAATCACATGTACCGATATCTAGCACTGTAAATAAATCACATTTTGCACACAAATCTGTTTTGAGTCATGCTGTATTATTAACAAATGTATTACATATTACTGTTCAATTTCTGTTCTGTCAATTAGTCATGACAACATACCAATGTCAATACGCTGTATTTCATGGGCGAACCAAGCAGAAGTCAGGTACTGAGTCAGACAGCACTGAGAAGGGAAGGGAAAGGCAAAAATTAATGAAAAACATCTGTGGGGAACTACAGAAAGTACAGATGCAGGAGGCTATAAGCAATTGTGAAATGGCGTGGGTGATTCTTACCTGTGTGTTACTGGAAATACTGTTGTATCACTCTGTCCCTATTGTCTGTGTCGTCCTCAGAGTCTTCCTCCTCTTCACTCTCCACAGGCTCCACGGCTTCTACAACACCACCATCTGGACCATCCTCCTGCAGGAAAGGCACCTGGCGTCGCAAAGCCAGGTTGTGGAGCATACAGCACGCCACGATGATATGGCACACCTTCTTTGGTGAGTACATTAGGGATCCACCTGTCATATGCAGGCACCTAAACCTGGCCTTCAGGAGCCCAAAGGTTCGCTCAATCACCCTCCTAGTACGCCCATGGGCCTCATTGTACCGTTCCTCTGCCCTGGTCCTGGGATTCCTCACTGGGGTCAATAGCCACGGCAGGTTGGGGTAACCAGAGTCACCTATTAGCCACACACGCTGTCTCTGTAGCTGTTCCATCACATAGGGAATGCTGCTATTTCGCATAACATACGCGTCATGCACTGACCCTGGGAACTTGGCATTTACATGGGAGATGTACTGGTCAGCCAAACAGACCACCTGGATATTCATTGAATGGTAATTCTTCCTGTTCCTGTACACCTGTTCATCGTCATTTGGGGGGACTAAAGCCACATGGGTCCCATCAATTGCACCAATGATGTTGGGGATGTGTCCAAGGGCATGGAAATCAGCTTTCACTGTAGGCAAATCACCCTCCTCTGGGAAAATGATGTAGCTCCGCATGAGTTTCATCAGGGCAGACAACACTCTGGATAAGATCTTGGAAAACATAGGCTGAGACATCCCAGATGACATGGCCACTGTTGTCTGGAATGAGCCAGTTGCAAAGAAATGGAGGACAGACAGAACCTGCACTAGAGGGGGAATTCCTGTGGGTTGGCGGATGGGAGACATCAGGGCTGGCTCCAGCTGGGCACACAGTTCATGGATGAAGGGTCGGTCAAGTCGGTATCGTAGTATTATGTTGCGTTCTTCCATTGTGGACAGGTCCACCAGCGGCCGGTACACGCGAGGATTCCTCCTTCTCATCGCTAGTCCCAGCGGACGGTGCCTAGGAAGGAGAATATGGAGTACAGAGTCAATCCACTCACAGGTATGTACAACACAGCTTGCACAGTACAGGTAAATGTATGGTTTGATATGTTTGTATGTGTGCCATTGCAAGGCCTAGGCCTGTGTGACGCATTAGAAATTAAGCCATGTGGGCCCTTGAAATGGCCGATGCCTGACCTGTGAAGTGGGACAATGGGATGTGAGGTCACTGCGCTGGCGGGGCACACCGTGGCGGTAGGCGGTCGAAGACCGCTGTGCGAAGACGCTTTGGTTAACATTGAAGCCTATGGGTTTCAGGAGCCAATGACGATGTGCGCCGGCGGTCGCGGGACGCACCGCCGCGGTACGCACCGCCACGGGCGTGACCGCCATTTTCTATCTGCTCAATCATTCGAGACCTGATCATCCACAGGAGAGGACCTATACTGCAAGTGCTGCTGTGAACTCGGTCTGGAAGTGACAATGGCTGCTGCTACTGGTGAAAGGGCCCCCGCCTTCAGTTCAGAAGAGTTGGAGAAGCTCGTGGACGGGGTCCTCCCTCAGTATGCGCAACTCTACGGTCCTCCAGACCAACAGGTGAGTACACTCAGTGCACATTGAATGGGTTATGCCTGTGTGGAGGGGGGGGGATGTAAGTTGGTGGGGTGTGGAGGGAATGGGGAGTGTAACGCACGACAGATGAGAGAATGGGAACCATGACAAGGTTGGGGAGGGGGGGGCATGTACTCCAAACATGGAGATATGTGACGGTTTCTCTTTCCCACCCTGTACATGTCAAACAGGTGAGCGCCCACCAGAAAATCGATATTTGGCGTGCCATCGCCGAGGAAGTCCGGAACTTGGGGGTCCACAACAGACGGGGCACCCACTGCCGCAAGAGGTGGGAGGACATCCGCCGCGGAACGAGGAAGACCGCAGAAACACTGCTGGGGATGGCCTCCCGACCTAGGAGGGGTGCCAGTCGCACCATGACCCCCCTGATGTCCCGGATCCTGGCGGTGGCCTACCCTAATTTGGATGGGCGCTTGAGGACAGCACAGCGGTGAGTATCCGCACATTCTCCTATCTGTATGCGCATTGGGGGCGTCTGGGTGGGGGAGGAGGGCTGTGGGTGACATTAGGCCCGGGCGCTCTCTGTAGTGTAGTCCGCTCCCTTAGGCATGGCCCTGTGGCCCCGCCCCCCACCTCTGTAGGGTGCCAAGTGCAGCTACCCATGCTCCAGCATCACACATGTGCGCGTGTGTTGTCCCTAGACCTGTTTGCCTAGTCAGAAGTACTGAGTAGTGTACCCCAAGTTCGCGACTTAGTGCACGAGGCACCTGTGTCTGTCCTCTCCGCAAAGGGTATTGCTAAGGCATGCACTCAACTTTGTTTAATTTCTCCCCCCACCCTAAATCTTTGTCTTCTTGTGTTTTAGCATCATCAGGCGGAGGACATTTGGCGTCGGAGCAGGAGAGAGCTGCAGGTCACCAGGCCCCGGTGGGCACTGACACAGACACCGAGGGCACCAGTGATCCGGAGGGCGAGGGGAGCACCACAACGGGGGCCGGTGGAGACACCAGCGACACGGACACGTCCTCGTTTGGGAGCTCCCTAGCGGGGGCGGCACCATCTGTGCCCCCCGCAACAACAGGTACAGCCGCCACCCAGCGCACCAGCACCGCCCTCCCAGCAGCCCCTCAGTCTTCGCTCCGTGGCCGCTCGGCCAGGAAGGCGCGCGTCTCCTTTGCCCCAGGCACCTCAGCCCCTGCCTCTGTTACCCCTGCTGCCCTCAGTGCGGAGCTCATTGACCTGGTGAGGACGGTCATTGTTGGGCAGACTACCCTTCTGAATGCCATCCAGGGGGTGAAAAGGGAGGTGCATCGGAGCAATGCCTACCTGGAGGGCATTCATTCGGGTCAGGCTGCCCATCAACGAGCGTTCACTGCTCTGGCCTCAGCACTGACGGCAGCCATTGTCCCTGTCTCCAGTCTCCCTCTTCTATCTGCCTCCACCCTTTCTCTGTCTCCTGTACCTCAACCTATCCCATCCACACCATCAGACCAGCCTGCACACACCTCAATACCCAAGGCCAGCTCATCCAAACATAAGCACCACAGAAAACACAAGCATTCACCCAAGCAACACACAGATGCAGACATATCAACAGTCACTACCACCTCTGTGTCCCCGTCCTCCTCGTCTCCCTCCTCCCTCCCTGTGACATCTACACTCACACCTGCATGCACCCCAACATCAGCCAGTTCTTCCACCAACAGCAAACCCTCCACTACAGTCCGCACACCTGCAGTCACCACCCCCACTGGCATTTACACGTCCCCTGTGTCCTCTCCCACTGTGTCTGTCACCCCCTCTTCCAAGACACTTAAACGCAGGCAGACACCCAAACAACAGCCAACCACCTCACCACAGCCTACGTCCCAGTCACCTGCACCCAAGGACAGCACACCTGGCTCTCATACAACCACATCCTCTTCCTCCACTTCTCTCACCACTACTCCTACCCCTTACCTTGGTCCCAAGAAAAATTACCTCGCCAGTTTTGACCTCTTTCCCTCCCCCGACCCACCCCCTCCAACTGGGAAAAGTCCCAAGGGCACCTCAGCCACCACAAGCCCAACTACTACAGTGCAAGTGGTGCATGGCATGTGGAGTCCACCCTTTGGCGGCAGTCACACTTCGGTGAGCAGCAAGGGGACAGCCAGCCCCCCCCCAAGCAAGAGGACCCGGAAATTGAAGGGCCGCCGTGAGCGGACAGAGACGGCTGCCCCCAAGGAGGTGACTCCGGCCACTTCACCGGCCACAGCAGCCAGGGGAGGCAAGGGCCCGAGAGCCCCATCTAAGGAGCGGAAGGACAGCAGGGCGGAGAGGACAACCACCAGGAGCGCGGAGCAGGAGGGCCCCACAAGCCCCATCCCGGCTGCAAGGGACGACACCAAAGGGCCCAGGACTCACTCCCCGAAGGGGCCTGACACAGCACGGTCGGAGGGCGACTGAGCAGGGTGTCCAGGCCAGGTATGACTCCCTTGACATACTGCAAGAGCACCGCTGAACAGGGCCCCGCCGTGAAGACAGGTACCGCTGAACAGGGCCCCGCCGTGCAGAAGAGCACCGCTGAACAGGGCCCCGCCGTGAAGACAGGTACCGCTGAACAGGGCCTCGCCGTGAAGACAGGTACCGCTGAACAGGGCCCTGCCGTGAAGACAGGTACCGCTGAACAGGGCCCCGCCGTGAAGACAGGTACTGCTGAACAGGGCCCCGCCGTGAAGACAGGTACCGCTGAACAGGGCCCCGCCGTGCAGAAGAGCACCGCTGAACAGGGCCCCGCCGTGAAGACAGGTACCGCTGAACAGGGCCCCGCAGTGCAGAAGAGCACCGTTGAACAGGGCCCCGCCGTGAAGACAGGTACCGCTGAACAGGGCCCCGCCGTGAAGACAGGTACCGCTGAACAGGGCCCCGCCGTGCATAAGAGCACCGCTGAACAGGGCGCCGCCGTGAAGACAGGTACCGCTGAACAGGGCCCCGCCGTGAAGACAGGTACCGCTGAACAGGGCCCCGCCGTGAAGACAGGTACCGCTGAACAGGGCCCCGCCGTGCAGAAGAGCACCGCTGAACAGGGCCCCGCCGTGAAGACAGGTACCGCTGAACAGGGCCCCGCCGTGCAGAAGAGCACCGCTGAACAGGGCCCCGCCGTGAAGACAGGTACCGCTGAACAGGGCCCCGCCGTGAAGACAGGTACTGCTGAACAGGGCCCCGCCGTGCAGAAGAGCACCGCTGAACAGGGCCCCGCCGTGAAGACAGGTACCGCTGAACAGGGCCCCGCCGTGCAGAAGAGCACCGCTGAACAGGGCCCCGCCGTAAAGACAGGTACCGCTGAACAGGGCCCCGCCGTGAAGACAGGTACCGCTGAACAGGGCCCCGCCGTGCAGAAGAGCACCGCTGAACAGGGCCCCGCCGTGAAGACAGGTACCGCTGAACAGGGCCCCGCCGTGAAGACAGGTACCGCTGAACAGGGCCCCGCCGTGCAGAAGAGCACCGCTGAACAGGGCCCCGCCGTGAAGACAGGTACCGCTGAACAGGGCCCCGCCGTGAAGACAGGTACCGCTGAACAGGGCCCCGCCGTGAAGACAGGTACCGCTGAACAGGGCCCCGCCGTGCAGAAGAGCACCGCTGAACAGGGCCCCGCCGTGAAGACAGGTACCGCTGAACAGGGCCCCGCCGTGCAGAAGAGCACCGCTGAACAGGGCCCCGCCGTGAAGACAGGTACCGCTGAACAGGGCCCCGCCGTGAAGAGAGGTACCGCTGAACAGGGCCCGCCGTGCAGAAGAGCACCGCTGAACAGGGCCCCGCCGTGAAGACAGGTACCGCTGAACAGGGCCCCGCCGTGAAGACAGGTACCGCTGAACAGGGCCCCGCCGTGCAGAAGAGCACCGCTGAACAGGGCCCCGCCGTGAAGACAGGTACCGCTGAACAGGGCCCCGCCGTGAAGACAGGTACCGCTGAACAGGGCCCCGCCGTGCAGAAGAGCACCGCTGAACAGGGCCCCGCTGTGAAGACAGGTACCGCTGAACAGGGCCCCGCCGTACAGAAGAGCACCGCTGAACAGGGCCCCGCCGTGAAGACAGGTACCGCTGAACAGGGCCCCGCCGTGAAGACAGGTACCGCTGAACAGGGCCCCGCCGTGAAGACAGGTACCGCTGAACAGGGCCCCGCCGCGAAGACAGGTACCGCTGAACAGGGCCCCGCCGTGCAGAGGAGCACCGCTGAACAGGGCCCCGCCGTGCAGAAGAGCACCGCTGAGCAGGGCCCCGCCGTGAAGACAGGTACCGCTGAACAGGGCCCCGCCGTCTCAAGCACCGCTCCGCTGGGCCCTTCCTGTCAAGCACCGCTCCGCTGGGCCCTTCCTGTCAAGCACCGCTCCGCTGGGCCATTCCTGTCAAGCACCGCTCCGCTGGGCCCTTCCTGTCAAGCACCGCTCCGCTGGACCCTTCCTGTCAAGCACCGCTCCGCTGGGCCCTTCCTGTCAAGCACCGCTCCGCTGGGCCCTTCCTGTCAAGCACCGCTCCGCTGGGCCCTTCCTGTCAAGCACCGCTCCGCTGGACCCTTCCTGTCAAGCACCGCTCCGCTGGGCCCTTCCTGTCAAGCACCGCTCCGCTGGGCCCTTCCTGTCAAGCACCGCTCCGCTGGGCCCTTCCTGTCAAGCACCGCTCCGCTGGACCCTTCCTGTCAAGCACCGCTCCGCTGGGCCCTTCCTGTCAAGCACGGCTCCGCTGGACCCTTCCTGTCAAGCACCGCTCCGCTGGACATCGCCATGTCATGCACCGCTGCGCTGGGTCCCGCCGTCTCAGGCACTGTTTATGGTTCACTGTGCCCACCATGCCTCCTCCTTGACCAGTGGACTCTGTAATCCACCTGAGAGACTGTGGCTTTGCACTCCCCAGGATGGCACAGTGGGCAATCCACCCACTGTAGAGAGTTGAGAGACTGTGGCTTTGCACTCCCCAGGATGGTCCAGTGGGCAACCCACCCACTGCAGAGACTTGAGAGACTGTGGCTTTGCACTCCCCAGGATGGTACAGTGGGCAACCCACCCACTGTAGAGACATTGAGAGACTGTGGCTTTGCACTCCCCAGGATGGTCCAGTGGGCAACCCACCCACTGCAGAGACTTGAGAGACTGTGGCTTTGCACTCCCCAGGATGGTACAGTGGGCATGGTGGCTCCTCGTGGATCTGGCGTTGTGGACTCATGTGGCTGTGGTGGCCCCCCCTTCCCTTCCCCCTGAGGTGCCTGTAGTTTTGACATTGGATGCCCCTGCTGTGTTCTCTCCAAAGGACTCAGGTCTCGTGTGTGGGCTTTGCCCTTGATTCGCAGAACCTTGGCCCACGGACATGTTAGATTCGTAGGATGTGCAGGACTTGTTACTTCAGTGATACACTGATGTGTATATCGTTTTGGTTTTTGTAAATATTTTTCACGGTTGCTCAATTATTTCCAGGTGCTTTTTTTGTACATGAAAACTTATTCCAAATTTGGTTGTGTCATTGTATTTTTAAAGGGTCTTTGTGTGGTGTCACTGTGACTTCCTGCTCTGCATTGGTGTGTACATATTGGGGGGGTCGCATATGTGTATGCCCATAACCTTTCTTCCTCCCCCCTCCCGTGTGTCGTAGGTGCAGTACTCACCGTTGACATCTGCGCCGGAGTTCGTACTCGTGGTAGATGAGCAGGTAGACGAGAGCAGGTATGATGTTCAATTCGGGTTCCATGCTGTCCGGATTCCGCGTGGAGTGTCTCGAGGTGAGCGTTTTCCATTGGAAATGTCTGTTTCCGCCGTGTTTTTATCGGCGGTGCTCCCGCCCCGGAAAAGGTGGCGGATTGGTGGGTCGTGATAGGGTGGGCGGTACATTGTCTGCCGCCTGGCTGTTGGCGGTGACCGCCGCGCTGTTTGTTTGTTCCGCCGTGGCGGTCGGAGTGTTAATGCGGCGGGCTGTGTTGGCGGTTCCCGCCAGGGTCAGAATTGCATTTTTTTGACCGCCGGCCTGTTGGCGGGTTGGCCGCCGCTTTATCACCGACCGTCAGGGTCAGAATGACC
Organism: Pleurodeles waltl; assembly: GCF_031143425.1. Classification (NCBI taxonomy): domain Eukaryota; kingdom Metazoa; phylum Chordata; class Amphibia; order Caudata; family Salamandridae; genus Pleurodeles; species Pleurodeles waltl. The sequence continues at coordinate 995,110,445 of NC_090437.1, forward strand.
CCCTATATGTCCTACCTTAACCATACACTGCACCCTGCCCTTGGGGCCACCTAGGGCCTACCTTAGGGGTGCCTGACATGTAAGAAAAGGGAAGGTTTAGACCTGGTAAGTGGGTACACTTGCCAAGTCGAATTTACAGGTAAAACTGCACACACAGACACTGCAATGGCAGGTCTGAATCATGATTACAGAGCTACTAATGTGGGTGGCACAACCAGTGCTGCAGGCCCACTAGTAGCATTTGATTTACAGGCCCTTGCACCTCTAGTGCACTTTACTAGAGACTTACTAGCAAATCAAATATGCCAATCATGGATAAACCAATCACATACACATTTTGTAAAGGAGCACTTGCACTTTAGCACTGGTTAGCAGTGGTAAAGTTCCCAGAGTAACAAAAACAGCAATATCAGAGTCCAGCACACATCAACGACCTGGGGAACAGAGGCAAAAAGTTAAGGGAGACCACGCTAAGGATGAAAAGTCTAACAGAGACATACTCCTGTGTACAGACCCCTGGTAGACTTTGCTACACTGGAGGACAGGCTCATTATACTCATCTATAGACTGGACAGGGCCACAATCGCAGAGCTGTGTGCCCAATTGGAGCCTGACCTGATATCTGCTATCCGTCACCCCACTGGGATCCCGCTCCTGTGAGAGTGCTATCAGTTCTCCATTTCCTGGCAACTGGTTCTTTCCAAGTGACAGTGGGATTGGCAGCAGGAATGTCACAGCCAATGTTCTCAATAGTGCTGACAAGAGTGTTGTTTGCCCTGATTAAACACATGTACAGCTACATTGCATTCCCCCAGGTTGAGGATTTGGCCACTGTGAAGGCTGGATTCTATGTAATGGGACATATCCCCAGTATAATTGGTGCGATTGACGGAACACATATTGCATTTGTACCCCCCCAAGAGAATGAACAGGTGTTCAGGAATAGTAATAATTTCCACTCCATAAATGTGCAGATGGTGTGCTTGGCGGACCAGTACATCTCCCACGTCAATGCTAAGTATCCTGGGTCGGTGCATGATGCCTTTCTCCTGAGGAATAGCAGCATCCCAAATGTGATGTCCCAACTACAGAGGCACAGGGTGTGGCTAATAGGTAAGCCCTGGTTCCCACCCAGTATATGTTGGTATATGCCTGAGGTGTTGGCCATATAGGATAGTGTTTTGCTAAATGGTGTCCCTCAATATTTGCAGGTGACTCTGTTTACCCAAACCTATCATGGCTGCTGACCCCTGTGAGGAATGCCAGGACAAGGGCAGAAAACGCTATAATGAAGCCCATGGGTGAACCAGAAGGATCATTGAAAGGAACTTTGGACTCCTGAAGGCCAGGTTCCAGGGCCTCCATCTGACAGGTGGATCCCTGTGCTACTCACCTAAGAAGGTCTGCCAGATTGTAGTGACATGCTGCATCTTGCATAACCTGGCCATCAGATGCCATGTACCTTTTCTGCAGAAGGAGGAGACTGGAGATGCCCCTGTGGCAGCAGTGGACCCTGTGGACAGTGAGGATGAGGAGGCAGAGGATGAGGAAGTGGACAACATAACATCTGTGATACGTCAGTGCTTCCAATGACACACAGGTGAGACAGTGCAACTTTACATTTCTATGACTTTGGTTGTATTCTGTGTGGCAATGGCATGCTGGTATTTCCCACTTCTTTGCCCACTTACTGTTACCTCTGGATATTCATTATGCAGCCAGCTGCAGGTCATTAATTCCATGCTCATTCTATGTACAGTTCATTTGCAATGGTTGTAGCAATTTCAATCAATACATATTTGAAATACATGACATACTCAAAGTCGATTTTTCTCCAATGGTGTTTATTGCAGTGCTATATATAGAGGGAAAAGTGCAATGGGATGGGGTGATGATGGAGGAAAGTTCAGGGTATTGTACTAGTCTGTTCTTAGCACAGCTGCATTGCCCATGGGGACATAGGAAGGAGAGCAATGGCAATTCAAGGTGGACAAAGTGACTGAGTGGGACACAAGGGGGATAATCAGGAGAGTCTAATTTCCTGGCGGTGGTCTTGGCAAGTGTTGCAGGCTTCTGTCTGGTTTGCAGGGAACGTTTGCAGGGTTTTTTCACTTTCTGCAGAGGGAGGGTGCTGGTGGCCTGTTGGTCCTCTGGCGGGGCCTCCAGGTCACTAGCAGCAGCGGAAGTGGAGAGGTGTTAAGATGACTGGCTAGTGGCAGGGGCCCACTGGTGTGACACTGCTTCCCTCATAATGTTGGCCATGTCTGTCAGCACCCCTGCTATGGAGATCAGGGTGTTATTGATTGCCTGAGAGTCCTCCCTGATCCCCTGATACTGTCCCTCCTGAAGCAGCCTGTTCTCCTCCACGTTGTCTAGGATCTGGCCCATCATGTCCTGGGAATGTTGTTAGGCTCCCAGGATCTCAGAGAGTGCCTCCTGAAGAGTCAGTTCTCTGGTCCTGTCCTCCCCCTGGAGCACAGCAGTCCTCCCAATGTCCCTGTTGGCCTGTGCCTCTGTCCCCTGAACCGTGTGCCCACTGCCACTGACCCCAGTCTGATTGTCTAGTTTGTGAGGTGTGCCCTGGGATCCCTGTACAGGTGGGCACTCTGCTGATTGACGTGTCCTGGGGACAGAGGTTTGGGGCTGCTGGGTGGGTGCTGTGATGTTGGTTCCTGATGGGGGAGGCTCTGTGGTGGTCTGTGACTGGGCTTGGGTGACCGGCTGTCCAGTGGTCTCTGATGGGCCAGGTAGATCGTCCAAATCCTGAAGACCAGAGTTACTGTCATCACTGTGGGCCTCTTCTGTTGGGTGACTGGATAGTGATAGCACCACCTTTCCAGTGACATTGGCTCGGGTACCTGTAGGGATGTAAATGATATATTAAGCTTCATGTGTATGACATTTTGTACATCCCTGGCTTCCCCTCTATGGTTGGTGTTGCCCTGCCAGCTTTTACTTGTGTATGTTGGTGTATGGTGAGATTGTTAGTTGCCCTATGCTGTGCATGATTTAGTGATGAGTGCCCATGCAGTGCTGTGAGGGCTGACCATGCATTGGTACAGCATGTAGGGCTTGGCATTGGGAATATTGCGATGTGATGGTGGAGTGTGTGGGATGGAGTGGAGTGATGGGAGTGAGGGTGAGGGTGAGGGTGTGTGATGGCATGCAGGTATGTGGGGTTATAATTGTTTAAAGTTGACCTACCAGAGACCAGTCCTCCTCCATCTCCAGCCAGGCCCTCAGGATGCAGTATTGCCAGTACCTGTTCCTCCCATGCCGTGAGTTGTAGGGGAGGAGGTGGGAGTCCATCAGCAGTCCTCTGTATAGCGAGCTGGTGTCTTGCTGCAATGGAACATTCCTTCTCCCGTAGGTTGTTCTACCTCTTCCTGATTTCATCCTTTGTTCTGGGGTGCTGTCCCACGGTGTTGACCCTGTCCACGATTCACCACTATAGCTCCATCTTCCTTGCAATTGATATTTGCTGCACCTGTGCTCCAAATAGCTGTGGATCTACCCTGACGATTTCCTCCACCATGACCCTTAACTCCTCCTCAGTGAAACAGGAGTCCCTTTGTGGTGCAATTGGAGTTATGTGATGTGTGTTGGTGAGGGTGTGTTGGGTAATGTGTTGGGGTGTGTGATGTGGAGTGCGTGAGGGGTGCATGGGTGTGAGTCGTGTGTGGCTCTAGTTGTCGCAGTGGTCTTGGTGTCAGTCTCGTGGCAATGATTTTTATTCGTAAGGGGTGCGTGTTTTATAGTGGTGAGGGTGTGGTGTGTGTATGGGCGTCAGGTGTGTGTTGTTTAAATTGGCCAATGTAGCGTTTTTTTGTCTGTGGGTGTCCACTTGTGAGCACTGCGGTATGTACTGCCAATGGTTTACCGCCATTGAATGTCTGCCGTGGTGATTCTTGGGTCATAATGTGATGGGCGTTGTTCTGTTGGTGTAATGGTGTAGGTTTGGGACCACCAATTTATCACTGATCTTTGGTCTGGCGGATTTGTGTATGTGGCTGTATTCTGTCTGATTGGTGTGTGTGTGTCATAATATGGTGAATGGATATCCGCCACCGCAGTGGTAAGTTGGCCGCCATCAGCGTGGCAGTAGCGGGATTTACCGCCAATGTCATAATGAGGGCAATAGTAATTTCAATGATTTCATACAGTTCCTCCAAAATATTACATTTGCTTATTTGTTACTTCAGAATATTTTCTCATGACACACAAAATGAACTAAACAATGTTTCATGCAATTTATTAAAGTTTCCTGTCTTGTTCGACAGCAGGAACACCTATTGTTATATAGTTAACACTCAAACATGTTCTTCGTCTTCAATACAATAGGACATTAAACATCACATCGGCAACCTAGGGGAACACTTCAGGTCAGAGGGAACAGAATAAGCAAATACTTTTCTTCTTCTGCTGCAAGATTGAAACTTCAGGCCTAGTCCAGCTAAGAAAGCCTAAGTGCACATTAATACAATTAATAAACATAAAACCTATTGCACACCTTACAATTTAAATCATATATGCAAAGCCAATAATTTTACCGCAAATATTATTTACAGCAAATTAAATCACATTTTAAACATGCATTTATTTTTCTGCACACATGTAACTCAGGTTAATAAAATTAATTTAGTTGAGGATAAGTGTGATTAATTCATGATCATTTAATACTAATATTATTTTACTGTTTCTTCTTAAAGATAATATTTCTCTTCTTAATTCTAATTAATAATTTACACAAATGTAAATGCACAAACTCTTTATTTTAAAGTGTAATGTTAGATACAAATAGAGGCCACATTGTCCACCACATTTCAAACATGCACTTTTTACATGTTCACGTTAATTTCTCTTGTTAGGCTTTTAAATGAAGGTTTGTAAGTCAATATATGCTAACTCCTATGCCACTAATGTATTAGTAAAATTTTATCTCTATCAGTCCCTCCTCTTGTGGCAATGTATGCTGTCACAAAATAACTTTTCTCATTTACAATGAGGCAAATTAAAACCTAGTAGTCTGATAAGACATAGATCTATCTCTACGATAATCATCAATTCTCTTCATAGTCTGGTAATATCTGTTTCTCACATTCTCCATTTCCATTTCTTCCCTCCTCTGTTTATTCTTTACTCTTTGTCTTTTCCAGAAATGGTAAGCCTTAAATAATCCATGTGCACTAATTATGCACACTGTCACAATCATTAAAAGTTCCAGTATCATTTTCAGAAATCTATTGCCCAAGTTTCCAACCCAAAATCCTACGTTAGCGAATCCTTCACCTACTGCTTCCCAAACATTTGCCTGTTTCAGGTCATTCAAGTCGTTTTTCAGACTTGCCAGATTAGAAAGGTATTTCCTTATATCCTTACTGTTATTTGGTATGTAAGTACTGCAGTCTTGAGTCTTTAAATTTCAATAGACTCAACCTTCCTTTGCTATATGGATGTCTAACGTAAGAAGGTTCTGCAAAACCATTGATCTTACTGCAACTATTTCCATATCCATTAGGAGTATCTCACCTGAAAAATCAGTTGGCATTTTATCTATAATCGTTGATAACTTTCTTATCTTCATGTCAATCAAGATCACACCCACTTATGTAACAAAAGCTCCAAAATTATCTCCAGTGTGCATATGCTGTTCCAAGGGTTAGTGTAGGTTCAAAGAATGCACCTACTATATCTATGTTCTTACCCTTTGCAATGCTGCTCAAATGCTGATTAATGTGAACAAAAAAAAAACTAAATCAAAGTTGGAATAAAAATATTGAATGTATTCTTGATTGTAAAAACATGTTAATAATAAACAGGAACTAATGTTATAAGTCAGTAGTAAGCTGTGACAGGTGATTCCCTCTTGTACTGATGAAGGAATTTGTGTACACACATAAAAATCACGCACATTCATTGTATCCACATACTCATACAGCAAACTATAATAAATATTAGAAGATAAATCTCCCTTTGTATCGTCTAAATGAAGCAATCCCTCATCCTTATAAAGTGTATCCTACTTAGATGTTGTCATTCTCTGCACTGGAGTTGCAATGCTTTGAATATCTCCTTTCATTGAAACACATACTATTACCAACCCAATGCACACATATTAATATTTATTACATTTACCCTGTCCTGGGTTCATGGCTTCTGTAGAATCAACGAGGAGAAAAAAAGAAGAAAAAAATTAAAAGGCAAAAGTGACCAAAATCAAATCCAAAACAACTTTTCCAAGCCTTTTGCACAGTTTATAACAGTTTTCGATGTTCAAGAAAGTTCATCAAGATTCAACTAAAAATTTCTCAAAAATAGTTCAAATGTTCATTTTCAAATAAACACAGTCTGTAATGTCTTTGTTGATCAATTGGCAAAGTTATTTCAATCTCAGTTTGAATGCGACTTCAAATTCCAGAATGTTTAACTGAGTTCTCACGGTATGTATGTATGTATGTGAAATGTATAAAGCGCATTCCGGCTCAGGAAGCATTGAAGCGCTGACAGAAGGTGAGAGACGCAGAGACCGAAGAAAAGGGCGACAAGAAAAGAAAGCGAAGCCAATGACTAGCGCGGTAAGAGCCAGGTTTTGATCAGTTTCCTGAAACTTAAATAACTACCGTATTTTCCGGCGTATAAGACGACTTTTTAACCCCTGAAAATCTCCTCAAAAGTCGGGGGTCGTCTTATACGCCGGTATACGGCGTGCCGAAACTTCAGGGACAGGCGCCCTGTAGCTGAACCTCCGTACGCTGCATTTGGAAATGAATTCCAAGCGTACGATGGGTTCCGCGTCCTCGCTGGCAGTTGTCTGGGCAGGCGCGTGTTCCTGCGCGTGCCCCAGGCTATTCAAAGCGCGCTATTACGGTACCATAGAAACACCATTTGTTTTCTGTTTTCTGTTTCTTTCTTCTCGCGCATGGCACATGTTAGGAGATTACCATATAGTAACGGCCATTTTGGATTGGGATATGACAATATTATAAAAAAATATATATTTTGACCGCATTTAACTTTGGTTGTACTGCAGTTTCAACAATCTTAAATGTAATATTCATTCTCCGTGATTGGCTGGTTGTTGTATTGTTGGTGATTCTGAGGGAAGGCAATCTGGTGAGCAGATACATGTGGTGGTGAATACAGTACAGCACAGCACCAGTACCAGTACCAGTATCTGTACCAGTTCATACAGTACAGCACCAGTACATACAGTACAGTATACAAATGGCTAACAGACAAGACCCCATCCTGGCTCCACCAGCAAGAAGAAAGAAATATGAAGCCAGTTTCAAACTTAAAGTTGTAAACTTTGCCATGGAACATAATAACTGTGCTGCTGCAAGACAATATGGAGTAACAGAAAAGATGGTTCGGGACTGGAAAGCAAATGAAAAAGCATTAAGGAGTATGCCAAGGGGTAAGTGTGCATTAAGAAGAGGTACCCCACATTGGCCAGAACTCGAAAAACATGTAGCAGACATGGTGAATGAGCATCGCCAAAGTGGTTATATAGTGACACGAAATCAAATACGTTTGTTCGCCCTTCAGTGGGCCAAATCTAACCCAGATCACAGCAACAGATTTAAAGCCACTGTATCCTGGTGTACTAGATTCTTTGAAAGGCATAATCTGGTACTGAGGCAAAAGACGAAAATTGCACAAAAATTACCTGCAGATCTTGAAGCCAAAGTAAATAGTTTCCATCGATATGTAATACAACAGCGCAATAAACATGGCTATGCGTTAAGTAGTATCGGAAATATGGATGAAACTCCAATGAATTTTGATATGGTTGGAAATAGAACTGTCCATCCAAAAGGTGCAAAAACAATTTTAATTAAAACAACAGGACATGAGAAGTCCAGTTTTACAGTGGTACTAGCATGCACAGCTGATGGTGCCAAACTGAGACCAATGATTATTTTTAAAAGAAAAACAATGCCGAAACTCAAGTTTCCTGTTGGTTGTTTTGTACATGTACATGAAAAAGGCTGGATGGATGAAGAAGGGGTAAAGCTATGGCTTGATAATGTATGGAGCAGGCGACCAGGTGGACTTATTCAAAAACGTAGTCTACTGGTGTGGGATATGTTCAGGGCTCATTTAACTCCCAGCACCAAGCAAAGGCTGGCAAGAATAAACACAGATGCGGCAGTTATTCCTGCAGGATTGACATCGTTGGTACAGCCACTGGATGTGTGCCTAAACAAGCCATTTAAAGATCACATTCGAGAACAGTGGAATGAGTGGATGGTTAGCGGCGAAAAGTCATTCACAAAAGGAGGAAACATGCGTGCTCCACAGTTGGATGTTTTGTGCAAGTTTGTCATAAAAGCCTGGAATGATATTGATGCAGAAACAGTAATCAAGTCTTTCAAGAAGTGTGGCATATCAAATTCATTAGATGGTATGGAGGACGACTACTTGTGGCAAGATGAAGAGAAACCCGAAGCTGAGACCACACCATCTGATACGGAATTAGATCCATACGATGACTGCCTTACAAATGTACCACAAGATGTAATTGATTTACTTATGATATCAGATGACGAACAGGAGGATTTTGAAGGCTTTTAAAGAGAAACTGTCAAGCCAGCAAGTCCTGTAAAAATAGCTTGGAGTTATGATGGGCGTTGCTGACTCCCCAGGATCTTGCCCGGCACTTGCTCTCTCTCTCTGTTTGTTATCTTCCTCCTATCATCTTCAGTTCCAGTTTGGTTGACAGCTTAGAGAACAAACAGCATGGCAGTTCCCATGGGTTTATTGTCTTATCCTTCCTTTCAGCTTTAGAGTGAATTAGGAAAAGTTTAATCCACTTGCACTGTTTTATGTTTACATGTTTGATGACAAACAGCCTTATGTTTATAAGTGACAGTTTTCCTACTACGTACCTGCATGTCATAAGCATTTGAATTAAAATTACCATATTAAAATCAAACCTGATGTTTTTTAATTTTTATTTGGTGTGCATTGGAAGAGGGGTAGTCTTATATGGCGAGTATAGCCCAAACCCTATATTTTAACAGGAAAAGTAGGGGGTCGTCTTATACGCCCAGTCGTCTTATACGCCGGAAAATACGGTAGGTTCTTTCCTAATATTCAGGGGAAGCAAGTTCCAACATTTTTTCCGCGGCCGCGGTGAAGGCTTTTTCATCCCATTTGACTTTGTTGGTACGAGGAACCTGAATTCTGTAGGCCTCGGATGACCTAAGATGTGTCTTGGGTCTATACCAACAGAGCTTGGTGATCAGATATTGAGGACCGATGCCATGAACAGCTTTGTGAGTCAAGCAGAGCTTTTTAAAAGTAATGCGCTGAGCCACCGGGAGCCAGTGTAGTTGTTTAAGGCTATCTCTGACTGAAGCCAAGCGGGGAAGATTGAGGATAGCTCTAGCAGCCAGATTCTGGATCAGTTGTAGCTTATTCAGCGAAACTTTGTCCAGCTTAAGTAAAAGGGCATTACAATAGTCCATTTTGGACATAACCAAAGCTAAGGTAGCTGGGATTTTCCATTCCTATTGAAGATAGGGAAAAACTTTCCTTAACATTTTTAAAAACCATAGGCACATTTTTACAGTGAGATTCACATGACTTTTGAAAGATAGGCAATCGGCAAAGATGATTCCTAAATTCTAACTAGCGGTAGTAGGGATTGGGAGAGTACCACAGTCTGTCGGCCACCATTGTGAATTCCATTGCTCCAAAGGCGATAAACTTGTTCTCCCATTCATTGGTGACAAGACATATCTATTCAGGTGAAGAGTATTTGCAGCGTGGCACTCTTTTCCTTTTCATTCTCCTTACAGCACCATCTTCATCTTAATTTTGGATTTGACTCTTCAACTGCCTATGTGATAGCCGGGAGATTATCAGAAACCAGTTCATGTGTGGCTGCAGGCCATTGATCTCCTTTAACAGTTATTTGCTGCATTGGCAGGAGTCAGTTGGCTTTGACTTTGCTCTCCTGCATCTCTGTCTACATTTAGAATGCTGCATTTTCACCATTTCGAACAACTTCTGTTTCAGCCACTTGTTCAGTCCTCACAGCTTGATTAACATGAACCCTTTCTTGTTCTGCATTCACTATCTGGGAATCAGACTCTGTGTTTTCAAGGAGACACAGAACATTGTGGGTGTGGCTTGCATGAATCCAGTTAGGAAGACCAGCACACTTCACAGCTGTTCTCGTCGCCAGTATAACTATAAGTCTTCCTTACGTGCTTCTTAATAAGAATCCAATCTCCATTTTTCTAAGCTGTGACACTGTTCTTGAGTATGTTTGGAATGTTGCGGCTTCAACCTGATGAGACAAAGAGCGAACCACATCAGCTAGACCTTTGCAATAATCCAGCACTTTGTCATATGTTATGTTCGCAAGTGCATTTGCAGGTACTGCTGGTAACATCATTGCACGCCCCAAAGGATCTTGTAGGGTGGCAGTCCTGTCAAGTCACAATGCATCAGGCCATTTCAACATTGTAGAGACACAGACCTTTGCCAATTGAGCTTTCATTGTTCCATTCATCTATTCCACCAATCCAGATGCCTCTGATCTGTAACTGCAGTGCAATCTTCGCTCAATATTCAGTGCTGCGCACAACAGTTTTATTATCTCATTATTAAAAGGAGTTTGTCAATCTGATTCCACAGAAGTCGGGAGCCCAAATCTCAGTATGAGCTCCCTGAGATGCAGCTTAGCTACAGCAAGACTGTCATTCCTATGTATTGGATAAGCCACTATCCAATAGGAAAACACACACACAACAACCAATACATACTTTAATCCATACAAACAGGCTTCTCAATAAAATCAAGCTGCATTCTGTTAAATGGACCTCCTGATCTGCCTGTGTTGGTCAAATCAACCACTGTGCGTTTCCTCCTTTTGTTTGTTAACATCTAACACATGTGTAATGGACTGCTTTTGCAATCAACCTAAATCTGTGGTTGTACTATGTCTGTTTGAAGGTGCAAATCATTAGATCTTTGCCGAAATGAACCTGATCATGATTATATTTTGCCATCGAGTTCAACAAACAATCTGACAATACAACTTTCGATTCTCTTGAAATCCAGACATCATCTTCCTCTCTATGTGCACAACCTGCTCTACTCCAACCTCTGTGTTCTTCCTCTGTTGCTTCCTCCTGTAATCTTTTAATTTCATCCCAGGTATCAGCCACTGACATCAAGAAACTTTGATGTTTCTCACTGGTGTCACTTCCACCACCCCACTCTTCACTGAAGGTGATGCAATGGAGTGCACAATATTTGGCAATTTTGTCAGCATAGGCATTATCCTATGATACATAATCATTTGACTTTTGATGGGCTGTGCACTTCACAACTGCAATCTTTTCAGGTAACTGCAAATCATTCAATAAACTATTAATTCTTTCACCATTTTGAATGGGCAATCCAGATGAGGTAATAAAACCTCTCTTGTGTCATAACTGCCTGAAGTCATGCACAGCACCAAATCCATATTGACTATCTGTGAATATTGTCACTTTAAGCTGCTCAGATACGCAGCATGCTCTTGTAAGATCAACCAATTTAGCAACTCCTGAGAAAGAGCAAACTGCATAACCAGCTCTCAGAGTTCCTTTGTTGTCTCTTAAGCAGGAGCCATCAACAAACACAACTTGATAATACTCCTCTAAAGGAGTGTCCTAAATATCAGGTCTGGGTTTCATGCATAGTTCAGTGACATTGAGGCAGTCATGTTCCATCTCATGAGCACCATTTAAATCATCAACATTAAGAGGTAATAATGTAGTGGGGTTCAGCACAGAGCACCTTTTTACGGTCATGTTGTTTGATCAAAGGATCAATAACTCATAATAAGTGGGACAGGCATTGGTCAAATATTGGATTTTGGTTCTTGTTAAAAGAACTTCAACTGAATGTGTGACATAAACAGTTAAAAGGTATCCCATCACAATGCCTTCACATTGACCTATCCTTACACCAGCAGCTGCCATGGCTTTTAAACAGCCGGGCAAAGCAGCAGCAACAGGATCCAGTGTGGCAGAAAAATATGCCACTAGTCTGTTCGTTCATCCATGCAACTCTGTCAAAACAGAAAGAGCACATCCATCACATTCATGACAAAACAATGAAAAGCTTTTACTATAATCAGGCATTCCCAAAGCTGAAGCTCTACACAAACTCTCTTTCAACTCAGTGAAAGCTTTCATACATTCTTCACTAAAGGGCACTGGGTCCATAACTTCTTTGTGCATTAGCTTCTGCAGTGATTTGCAAATTATTGAAAAATTCAGGATTACCATGCTTAAAAACATTTTGACATCTCTCTGTGAAACTGAGGGATTAATTTGCATTGTAGCTGCAACTCTCTCTCACAACACTTTTCTTACACCTTTCTTAATTTTGTGACCCAAATACTTCACCTCTTTCTGGCAATACTATAACTTGGTAGGGGAAACCCTATGTCAATTTTCACCCAAATGATTAAACACAGCTATGGTATCTGGTCTGCAAGCTTCACGTGTATTAGATGCAACCATTAGGTCATCAGTGTACTGCACTAGGGCAGACAGAAATGGCATGTTCAACAACTCTAAATTCATTTTTAAAATCTGATTAAAAATGGACGATGATTCCGAAAACCATTTTGGAGTATGGCTTCATGAATATACATGGTTGAGGAATCTGAATGAGAAAAGGAATTGACTATCCTCATGTAAAGACACAGAAAAGATAGGCTGTGACAAGACAATAACAGAAAACCATTCTACTTCACAGGGAATCTGGAAGAAAATTACTGCTTGATTTGGCACCACAGGACAACAGGATACCACAATTTCATTCACTGTTCTCAAATCCTAAACTATTCGATATTCCCCACTTGGCTTCCCCAGTCCCATAACTGGAGAATTACATGGGTAGCCCATGACTTCTTTTAGAAGTCCCTGCTCAACAAAGTCTGTAATTATTGGGGTCATTCCTTCAATCACTTCTGGGGTCATGCATTTGCGTAACTGGTGCCAACACCTCGTATGAGTCCAATATTTTTACTGAAGAGATCCGAAACTGTCAGCATTACTGTGTCGTATAATTCATCAGGCAGTTCTCTGACTGTCATCACAGGAAATAATGTAATGAGAGTATGCATCTCATCAATTTGACTGGAAGTTTCATCATCACTATTTGCTTGAATTTCTATCCCTTCATGAGTATACTTGATGGAGCATGTTAGCTTGCACAGTAAGTCTCTCCCTAACAGATACACAGAACTGGAATCCCAAACTACGAATTGGTGCAAATCCTCAAAGGTTCCTATTTTATTTGGAATGGGCTCTGTAATGGGGTTTATCAAATGCTGTTTTTCTACACCTACAACCTGAACTGTCCTTCTAGAAAAGGGCACATTTGGGACTTCTGCAGGTCTGAAAGTGGAATGAGTTGCTCCAGTTTCAACCAGAAATGAAACATCATGACCCATGACACTTGCATTTATATAAGGACCACGTTGATCTACCTCCACTGAGGCAGCCAACACACATTCTTCTTCTTCTGAACTCTCACTGATACACTCTTCATTCGCTTTATCATCACTGAAAACTGATTTACATTTGCATTCGTTCTCTGGTTCGCGGTGTGCTGTGAAACCATTATCTATTGCTGTGCCATCAGAGCTTGTGGAATCTGCATTTTCTGTGGGGCTTGAATTTGTTGTCAGGGAAATTGTACTTGTTGTTGGGGAACCTACATGCGGACAGCTCCAATAGGAACATTCATGTTTTGATTTCAGGGTATTTTAACTTTTTGATTTTGAAATTGACTGTTGTCAACCATCTGTGCAACACTACCTTCTTGCACCACATTATTTATGTTATTACAGGGACACTCCTGTTCCTAATGTCCAACGTTGCCACAAGCATGACAAGGAAGCATTTTCTTCATGTTTTGAACATTAGCCACATTAACATTCAGATCTACTCAAATTCCATGACATCTACCTCTAATCTGAGACATCATAATGCCCTGATGCTGTGTTCTGTGCATTCCTGCGTTGTTCACCATTTCTTGTGATCCCTACATACCTGCTGCTTGAGCAGATTTAATTTGCATCACCATTGCCTTCTCCCTCAATCTCTTCTGCTTCAATTAAATTTTGTCACTAGAGGATTTTGGGTAATGCAATACTTCATCAATTGGCTTTCCCTGCCAGCAAATCAAATGATTCTGAATCATGTTGCTAATTTCAGGCTTCAATCCTAGAACAAATCTGAACACAAAATGAATCGTGTCTTTCGGTTCAATAATCTCAGTGCCACTATATTGCTTAAATGGTTGCAACAATCTCTCATAATATGCATGAACAGACTCCTTTTCTCTCCTGAACTGTCCTGTCAATCCGTTGCCCATCAACATCTTTGAGGGAGACACTAGTTTTCAAAAACTCAATCACCTTGTAGTGGGTTTTCATCACCTCTTCAGACAGCACACCTGTTACTGCATCCCTTCACAGCTTATGCGTTGGCCAGTCAACATTCCGCTCACACACAACTTAAAAATCTGCTGGAACCACAGTTTCAAATGAAGCATTCAAATCTTCCCACAGACACTTGACAAACCTCTCTGTTAGCTGGTACCATTCCACTGGCTTCTCACTCACCTTTGGCTAATCATTTGTAAATTACAGTATGTCACTTCTGCTCCATGGTACATGAACACAATTCCCTCCAGGAATTTCTCTCATTGGCAACATTTGTATAGCTCTCTTAACCTGCTGTACATCATTTGAAGATGTAGTTGGCTTTTTCTTCTGTTCTCTTTTCTTCACCCATCTGCCTTTCCATTTATCTAAAGCTTCCCATGTCTGACTGCTCTGAATCAATTCTTTAATGTGAATTTTCATTCCAAGTGATCTCAGGTTTGCAATGTCTCTCAAATCAAATTCTAATCTGTAACTTCTCTTTAGCTGTTTAGATGTATTCATCTGGATTTCATATTTCTCAGCTAAATCAGATAATTTCTCATAGATCGGTCCTGCTCGAAGAGTAACATCCTTGTACATAAAGCGCAACTCTTGCTAATTGTAAGAATCCAATCTGTCTAATTCAAGTGTTCCCTCAATCATTTCATTTAATTCCAATTTTAATCTAGCCATATTGTTAGAAATGGGGTCTTTGGTTGGCAGTCAGGTTATCCCCTGTCTAAGCAAGGACCCTCACTCTAGTCAGGGTAAGTCACACACAATCCAAATTATCCTGTGCCCACCCTCTGGTAGCTAGGCACTGAGCAGTCAGGCTTATCTTAGAAGGCAATGTATAAAGTATTTGTGCAATAAATCATGCAATAGCTCCATATAGCACCACAAAAATACACCACACAGAGTTTAGAAAAATATATATTATTTATCTGGATAAATGCAGGTCAAACCGATCAAAGATGCAATAAGTAAATGTAGGAATATCACTGAAAAGGGATATAAAGTGTCTCAAGTCTTTTCAAAGCAAACAAAGACACTTTCAAGCACAGAGTACCTGGTTTGTGTGAAAATTCTCTGCAAAGAACCGCAGAGGAGGAGATCCGTGGAAACAAAGGGGTGTGCGTTGATTTCTCGGGCAGACCACAGTGATGCGTCGTTTAGTTTTCACGCAGCGATGGCTGTGCATCGGTTTCCAGCCCTCGGTCGTGGATCCTCTCCGGGTTGCGGTGTTTTCAGATGCCCCAGGGACAGTGCGTGGATTTCCTGCGCTGGCAGGACGGAGTCACAGGAGCTGCGTTGATCCGATGGGTGTTGCATCGAATTTTCGACCGCACAGCAGGCGATGCGTCGATTCTTCTCTGGAAGTCGGGCTGCATCATTCCGGGTCAGCTGTGCATCGATCCAGTGGGCCGTGCGTAGAATTTACGGTCGCTACGCTGGCGCTGCATTGAAATTCTCCTTGCAAAGTCATGCTGCGTCATACCGGTTCAGCGTGCGGTGAAATGTTTACAATGGTGCAGGCTGTGCATCATTTCTGACAGGCTGTGCATCGAATTTCGCCATACAAGGAGTCCTTCTTGAAGAGATTAAGGGGGTCATTCTGACCCTGGCGGTCGGTGACCGCCAGGGTCACCGACCACGGGAGCACCGCCAACAGGCTGGCGGTGCTCCGTCGAGCATTCTGACCGCGGCGGTTCAGCCGCGGTCAGAAACGGAAAGTCGGCGGTCTCCCGCCGACTTTCCGCTGCTCGGGAGAATCCTCCATGGCGGCGGAGCGTGCTCCGCCACCATGGGGATTCTGACACCCCCTACCGCCATCCTGTTCCTGGCGGGTCTCCCGCCAGGAACAGGATGGCGGTAGGGGGTGCCGCGGGGCCCCTGGGGGCCCCTGCAGTGCCCATGCCAATGGCATGGGCACTGCAGGGGCCCCCGTAAGAGGGCCCCACTGTGTATTTCAGTGTCTGCAATGCAGACACTGAAATACGCGACAGGTGCAAACTGCACCCGTCGCACATACCCACTCCGCCGGCTCCATTCGGAGCCGGCTTCCTCGTGGGGAGGGGTTTCCCGCTGGGCTGGTGGGCGGCCTTCTGGCGGTCGCCCGCCAGCCCAGCGGGAAAGCCTGAATGGCCTCCGCGGTCTTTCGACCGCGGAGCGGCCATATGGTGGTTCCCGCGAGGCGGGCGGCTCGGAATCAGGCCCTAACTCTTTTCGGTCCTAAGAATCCAGGGAAAAGGAGGAAAGCTCTATCCAAGCCCTTTGAGAGCACTTCTTCACCTCAGCCAGAGAGCAGCAAGGCAGCAGGGCAACAGCAAGGCAGCAGTCCTTCACGGAAAGCAGTCAGGTGAGTCCTTTGGGCAGCCAGGCAGTTCTTCTTGGCAGGATTCAGGTTCTGGTTACACGTTTCTTCTCCAGGAAGTGTCTGAGTGAATGCACAAGGAGCTGTCAACTAAACCCAGCCAGACCTGGATTGTAAGGCACAGAAAGATTTAAGTGCAGAGAAATGCTCACTTTCTAAAAGTGGCATTTCTAAAATAGTAATATTAAATGAAACTTCACCAGTCAGCAGGATTTTGTATCACTATTCTGGCCATACTAAATATGACCTTCCTACTCATTTCTGATCATCATCTACCACTCAAGCAATATGAGAGAGTAGACCCAATGTTATCCTATGAAGGGAGCAGGCCTCACAGAAGTGTAAAAATGAATTTAGGAGTTGTACACTACCAGGACACTACATAGGTACATTTCCTGCCTTTTGCCTACACAGCACCCTGCCCTATGGGTTACCTAGAGCATACCTTAGGGGTGTCTTATATGTAGAAAAAGGGAAGTATTAGGCTTGGCAGGTGCTTTTAAATGCCAAGTCAAATTGGAAGTGAAACTGCACCCACATGCCTTGCAATGGCAGGCCTGAGACAAGGTTCAGGGGCTACTTAAGTGGGTGGCACAATCAGTGCTGCAGGTCCACTATTAGCATTTAACCTATAGGCCCTGGGCACATATAGTGCACCCTACTTGGGACTTATAAGTAAATTAAATAGTCCAATTGGGTGTGATCAAATGTTACCATGTTTAAAGGGAGAGAGCATATGCACTTTAGCACTGGTTAGCAGTGGTAAAATGTGCAGAGTTTTACAACCAGCAAAAACAGTATCTAAAAAGTGGAGGGAGAAAGGCAAAACGTTAGGGGTGACCACCCTAAGGCTGTCAGGTCTAACACATATTCAATGTTTTTTCTCTCTCAAGGGTGTTCTTCAAACCTAGCCCTTCATTTAAATTGTCTAACCATTCTGTTAGTTGTTGTGCTGATAACCCCTTTAAACTAATGTTATTACCACAAGATATGGGCTGTGGGTAATCACTGGATGCTCTCATAGCTTGTTCCTGAGTCATTACAGATGAGCCTGTAGAGCATGAGGGGAGTGTCACATCAATTAGTGGGCCTACTCTATCACATGTCTGAATAAGACCAAAAGAATTCACAGGAGTCATGGCTGGCACCATGGTGCTCAGTCTCTCTATTTCTGCATTAGTTCCAAAAGGAGAACTCATTGCTTGTACAGGACTTGAAATCTGTGAACTGCTCTGATTATTACCCTGGACAGGCAACAGGACAACTGGACCTATTGTCACAAGAACTGTCAATGCATCTGGTCCTGACAAATTAGTTTGACTTGCACAAACATTAATCCTTTACCATGAACAGTTAATACTGTACAAAGAGCCTGATTTAAGTGATTTGTGGCAACATTCTGTGGTGTCATCATTGGGGAATACATAGGTATTATCTGTCTCTGGTTCACAACTTCTGCAGGTGTCTATACATTAGGCATTGACTCAAATGGAGTCATTCTTGCATTCTGAATTGTCTGTGGCATAACTGGAAATGTGACATTCTGAACTGTATTGATAACTGGAACTGTTGGGTAAATCTCAGGTAGCTGTGCAACATTAGCAGTAGGTACGTTTGGAGTCATCTGGACCTGGCTCTATGCAACCGGAGCTGTGGCTATACTCAGAACTATAATCTGATTTGCTGATTCGACTGCATTATATGGTGGGAGATGATTCTGCAACAACTAAATTATAAATTAATCCTCTGAATCACTTGTGTTATCAGCTACCTTTTTACTTTCCCCTAACTTCTGTTCTGGAGCTTCTTCAGCTTTCTTTTTAGCTTCAGATTTAACTCTTCCATCACTCTCCTGAGTAATTGCTGGGAACACCTTCACTGCATGTAATGTATCTGCTCTCCACATTCTCTGAACCTCATCCCATCTAGCTTCTGCATTCTCTTCTGCTTTCCTCATTCTCTTTCAAATTTCTGAGCCTCTTTCTGACTGGCAACTAATTCCCAAATAGCAAGTGTGTCAAATTGTGCAGGTCTAGGAACAGGTTTCGATTCATACAACAACCTCCTCAGATTCTCAAATACTCTTAAATTAAATGTTTTGTAACGAGGAAAAAGTAGGGGCCCTCCTTCTCAGTTATTTTGCACCATTGATTTATCCAAAGACATGCTGAAACTCATCTTTCCTCCATGATCTCAAACGGTGGTGTACCCTCAAGTGGAGTAGGTTCATCAACTCTAACTAGAATAAAGCATCTCCTCTCAACACACTTCTTACAGCTTTGAAAAACTTTATTTTTATACAAATCTAATTCACAAACACAAATTCTATGAAACCAGGAAGTACATTTCCAATCCCATAATCCTTCTCACAAGCTGCTCTCAACCTATAGTTGCGCAGTCTTGTCCACCAATCCGTGCGCTGCTTTTCTCACCAACCACCTATCCCAGTGCGAACCAAATGATGTCACATTCACTTCACTTGGCAGCTGCGACTCATCTCAGAGTAGTCTCATACATCTCTCAAGTAAAGCATCTAAATGCACTTATTGCAAGGACAAAAACCAAACTTGTCTCCTCACTATGGGTAGGACTCAAACACTTCGAAAACTGTACAGAACTTTTGACTGTGGCCTTTCACCCAAACAGCTAAACTTCCGACTTTGACTTTCTCATATGTAGAAGTAAGATTTGACCTGCAAATCTCACTGTGAATTATCTGGATTCTCTCTGTGCACTCAGGATTTGCCTAATACCAAACACCAACTCACACACACTTAAGGAAATCTACTGGTATTTTCGACAGTGCTCAATCAACCAACACCTCACTGCAGACAATAAATTAACCATGTGTCTCCAAACACTTGTACAATACACAGGCCTCATAGGACCCATCAACAGTAACAACAAGGTTAACAATTTCTGAGCACAAAGTGCACCATTCACTTGGAGTACGCCGACTCCCCATTTTCTTACTTGGAGTAGACAAACCCCCTATTCACTTCACACACTACAGTTCACTGTGATTGAGCCAAAGCATAGCAAGGTAAAACACTATTCAAAATACACCACACATGTACGCAACACTGGAATTTCATCAACCACCAAACACTTCACCAAGAACTACTCACATTTTGGGCAAAAACTGACTCTCCTCCTCATAAGAGAAAAACATAACTTTGCTACCAAAAACTGGCTCGCTTGTGGAGGTTTTCTTCCGACCTCGGGCTCAGAAAACACAAGCACTCTGGTGAGACACCATATTATATATGTATCAAAATACATAAAAACCATAGATTGACCAAATCGTCTAAAAAGATTAAGCCTACTAAACATCAATACTGTTAGACACTACAAAAGAATTACACAAATCAGTAAAACAACAATATGCACATTAATTCCAGATTTCAAAGCAGAAGATGGTGACATCAGTAAATCAGCAAAACAACTAATTTACCAGGGTTGGGCCATCCTTATCTCTTACACGAATCTGTGCTTGCATGTGTGGGAATGGGCTTACACATGCAGACAAAAACAAAGGATAAACAAAAATAATTTGGAAAAATCATCTAACTATGGCAATTCGCTAACAAAAATACACTGGTGTAATTATCTAAACTGAAAAGGAAACACAAAACCACATTTAGTTATACCTCTCCTCATGGGGAAGCAGACAGATACGTTCGCATCAGACAAGCATTCATCAACTCTCGACGTGAGATGACAGCAGCATCAGGACAATGCAGAAAAGGGGCTGCACATTTGACAGGTCAGCAGTTCAGAATTGTTTGGGCATATTAATACTAAACAGCATAAGCAAATGGGGCATATAAAGTATGACTTCATTCATCAGAAGATAGCTAAAGGGTAGAAGGATTCAGAAGAAGCAGGGAGCAGCACCCCAACTAGGATCATCAGCTCATCAAGACTGGCTCTAGCAGAGTTCGAGACGGACTCTCACTAATAGAAATATCCGTATCCTTCCAATTGGTCCTCCAGATGGGCTCATCTCACACACAGGATACAGCATACAATAACAGCCGGTGACACCATCAAGTTTGCATCTATTCCGGATTCTCAGAGAAAACATATAGGCCCTCAATATGACTGTGGCAGTAAATACCGAATACCGCTGAGCTGACTGCCGCCAGCATATCGCCGCACTGGCAGACATCCATCTGCCAGATTACATATACACATACATAAAAAACTGACAGAAAACAGGCACAACCACAAATCCGCAAGACCCACTGCACGTGGTAAAGTGTCTGTACTACCACCCATACCGTTACGCCACCAATACTACACCCTCCAAATAATGACTCACGGATCTCCACAGCGGACATTCAACGGCGGTAAACCATTGGCGGTGAACACTGACACAGCAGAAATGGCCACCCAAACACAAAACAAGACAACATTGTCCAGAACAAAAAACCCACACCTGACACAATTACACACAAGCCACACACCCAACAACAGCACTATAAAACACACACCCACATCACCCACAATCCCTTGCTAACACAAGAAGACGGCTACATTTTGCTACTCCAATCCAAAAGAGAACTGCACACACATATCACAACTACTTATTCATCCGACACGCACCACACACCCCACCACATCACACATCACCCTCTGCACAATGTACACAGACCACACAACACCCATGTCCCCACAAAGGCACTCCCGTTCCACCGATGAGGAGTTGAGGGTCATGGTTGAGGAAATAGTCAGGGTAGAGCCACAGCTGTTTGGAGCACAGGTCCAGCAGATTTCCATTGCCAAGAATTTGGAGCTATGGCAGAGGATCATGGACAGGGTGAGCGCCATGGGATCACATCCACACACATGGAACGACCTACGGGAGAAGGCGCGTTCCATTGCAGCAAGGCACCAGCTTGCCATCAGGAGGATTGGTGGTGGACCCCCACCTCCTCCCCCACAGCTGACAGCATGGGAGAAGCATGTCTTGGCAATCCTGCATCCTGATGGACTCACAGGAGTAGCCGGAGGACTGGACACTGGTGAGTCAACATTTACTATCTATCACTTCCATACCTGCATGCCACCACGACCCTGACACCCATGACCCCACTCCGTCCCACACAGTGCACCACCTCAATTATCAATATGAAATGTCAAGCCCTGCATGCCATACCCACTGCATGCACGTCCCTTCCAGCCCTGCATGTCCACCCACTACCAATGCATGCACAGCATGGAGAACTAACAATCCCACAATCCATCACCATACACAACCAAAGGTGGCAGGGCAACAGCAATAACATTGCGGAAGCTAGTGATGCAGAATATGTCACAGACATGTAGCATTTACATCCCCACAGGTGCCCCAGCCAATCTCAGCGGCGAGGAGGTGGCACGGCTACCCAGTCCCCCACCAGAAGATGTCCCCTGTGATGACAACAACTCTTTAGCTCTGGATCTAGATGAACTCCCTAACACATCAGGGAACACTGGTCAGTCGGCTACCCCATCCCACACCCAGTCCACTGCAGAGCTTCCCCCTCAGAATCCAACACCACAGCAGCCAACCAAAGTCCCCAGACCTCTGTCCCCAGGACACGTCAATCAGTAGTGTGCCCACCTGTACAGGGACCCCAGTCAACATTTCACAGGCAAGACACTGAGGGTCCTGTGGTCAGCAGGAGAAGACACTCCATTGAGGAACACAGGGGGAATACAGGCCCAGGGAACAGACTGCCCAGGGGGCACTCACTAACCTCGCTTACCAACAATCCCAGGACAAGATGGTCAGGTCCTAAACATCATGCAGGAGAACCAGCGGCTGCAGGGGGAACACCACCAGGAGATCAAGCAAGAATTGCAGGGCCTGAATACCGCCATGGTCTCCACTGCAGGGGTGCTGGTGTTGTGTAGCCATTTTAGTTATAGCTCCATGCACGTTATTCTAACACACTAGGCTGTTGTGCACTTTAACCTAGATATATTTTATTCAGCTTCGTCTTATTATTGTTACAATAACCATTTTTACATACTTGTTTTATTTTCGTCTATCTAACTGTTTTTGCAAAGGCCAGCACTCTGTTCTTAAACAAGACATTCTTGATCACTCTGTGCTTCTTCCAAGGCTACAGCACGGTACATTGCCGGTGAACGTGGTAAAAGTTTAGTCTCCAACATTCGCAGAAAACACACATCCTTCGTAGGGACATTTTCTCAGAACATCAGCTGTGTTATTATCAAAACACTTCTTTGTCCCTTACACGTTAGAGGGAGATTCCAGGCAGGGAACCTCAACTGTATGCTGATTTCTGAATGCTTTGCTACAGATGCTAATGCAGACCGCAGGCCTTTGCTCGGGTTGGGGGTTGATGTCTTCCCAGAGGAACCTGAAGGGCAGAATTAGAGCTTAACATGCTGTGCCCTAATCTAGCCTAGATAGGAGCTAGTCCATTGATAATAGTAACAACATGATAGCGTTGTTCTTATGCTTCACTCTTCTCGTCACAATTTTAATATTGTCATGTTTTGTCATCCTGATTATTGCAGCTCACGCTTTGCTATCTAAAATGCAGTTGTTTTATTTAACCCATTTTTTAAACATATACTGCCTCTGTTTGTCATTTATATATGAGACTGAATTGTAAATGAGAGAAACGGATGAGACCTGAGTGACCACGATTTCCCTGAGAAGCCAAGTATGTCATGCCCTCGGCTGCCCAGTCATTCCTATCCTTGGGTAGAGATTAGGCACTGCTAGTTAGCCGTAGCAAAACCCAGATTGGAGTGACAGGTGTCACCCACAGTGGGTTAGACTTAGTCTCCCACACCGTGGGTGATTCTGCCGCTCAAAATCCAGAAGTCTCAATAGAATAATGAGAACCTACGCGACAATGGGTGACATGGCCAAAATCATGAGGGAGTACACAGAACACCAGCAGGCCCCTTCCACTAGTCATCGTACTGACCAGCTAACAACATCTGCTGCAGCTAGTGGACAGGAGGCCCTGCCACCAGACCCACAGGCCACCAGCACCCCTCCCCCTGCAGAAGGTGAAACACCCCGCAAACTGTCCCTTTGACCCAGACAGACACCAGAGACAGTTGCCAAGACCAAGACAACCTCCAGGAAATGAGCCCCTCCTAAATGTCCCCATTGTGTCACACTGTGCCACCTTGTCCACTTTGAACAGTCATTACTACCCTTTCAATGGGCCCTTGGCCACTGGACCTGTGCAACAAACAGACTTGCCCACTACACTGGACTGTTCCCAACCTTCACCCCACTTTATTGCACGTTGCATTGTATACAAATTTTTAATAAACACCCTTGGACACAACTTGAGTAATAGTGTTTTATCTAAAGGTAATGTACAATGTAACGAACTGTAATGAACTGCACGATCCTGTGCAAATGCCCTGTAATATGTTGATCCATCCTACATATGTTTCAGCAGTCTGTACACATCACAGCATTACACTGTTGAAATCACAGCAACATCTGCAATAGGTGAAGGCATAGGTGACAGTTAGTTGGGATGCAAAGGTAGTGATTGGCATTATGCTACAGCCACACAGCACAACACTGAAATGGAGAAATGTTTAGTTCAACAGTCTTACCTTAGTGTCATTGGAAGTAGTGCTATATCATATGTATCCTGTTGTCCACATCCTCTTTCTCTTCCTCGCCGTCACTGTCCTCAGTGTCCACTGCTGCCACAGCTGCATTGTCACCCCTTCCTTGTGCAGATAGGGCACATGGCGTCTGAGTGCCAAGTTGTGCAACATGCAGCACACCGCAACAATCCTGCAGACCTTCTGAGGGGAGCAGCATAGGGATCCACCTGTCAGATGGAGGCACCGGAACCTGGCCTTCGGGAGACCGAAGGTCCTTTCAACAATCCTCCTCATACACCTATGAGCATCATTGTACATATTCTCAGCCCCTGTTCTCAGATTCCTAACAGGGGTCAGGAACCAAGACTCTTTGGGTAGCTGGAATCGCCTGCAAGAAGTCAGTGACACACATTAGCCTTGCACAATGGCAGGGGGTATGACTTCTGGAGGCATACATTGACAAACATTGGGTGCCTACTCACCTATAAGCCACACTCTGTGCCTCTGTAGTTGTGTCATCAGCTGTGGGACACTGCTATTCCTCAGGACAAAGGCATCATGCACCGACCCAGGATACTTGGCAGTGATGTGGGAGATGTACTGGCCAGCAAAGCACATCATTTGGACATTGAGTGGATGGAAACTCTTCCTATTCCTGCACATTTGTTCATTGGCCCTTGGGGGGACATAAGCAATATGGGTCCGGTCAATGGCCCCAATAACATGTGGTAAATGTCCCATTGCATAGAATCCAGCCTTCACAGTGGGAAATTCATCTACCAGGGAAAATGCGATGTAGCTGCACATGTGTTTGAGCAAGGCTTCCAAAACTCTTGTAAGCACAATAGAGAACATAGGCTGTGACATTCCTGCAGCCAAGCCCACTGTCACCTGGAAAGAGCTAATTGCCAACAAATGGAGCACTGAGAGTATCTGCACAAGAGGGGGTATTACTGTTGTGCAACGGATAGCAGGTAGCAAATCAGGCTCCAATTGTGCACACAGCTCTGTGATTGTGGCCCTGTTCAGACGATAGGTGAGTATGATGTACCTGTCCTCCAGTGTAGCCAAGCCCACAAGGGGTCTGTACACGGGTACTTGCCTCCTCATCCTATTCCTCCACAGTGGTTGGTACCTAAGGGTCCCAAAAGTAAGAAGGGAGTGACAGCGGGAACTATGAACACGCTACAGCAGTGTACACAGAACATGTTTGACTGTTGAATACTGGAATTGTCTAAGTGTCTACATTCGACCACAATGACACACTTTTACATGTGTACTAGCAGTAGAAAATGGCAACCCCCTTTCCTGTATGCAGGGACAGGTGGAAGTGACCTCACTCCATGGACGTTCCCTTTGTGGCGGGAGGTGGTCTGCACTGCAGTGCAATTCTTTATTGGCTAACATGGCCCTCTATAGAGTATGTGAACCAATGATGATCAACGCTGGTGGTGACGGTGATCACCGCCACGGACGTGGCCACCATTTTCTTTGTACCACTTCACTTGATTCCTGATTTTCCACAGCGTATGCTGCTGTGACCTGTTTCTGAAACCTGCCATGGCCCATGCAACAGGAGAAAGGGCCCCAGCCTTCACGTTGAAGGAGTAGGAGAGGTTCGTGGATGGGGTCCTACCCCTGTATGAGCAGTTGAATGGGCCTCCAGACCATCAGGTGAGTACATGATGTGCACATTGCATGCGACAGGGCAGCATGTAGATGTGTGTGTGTGCTGGCAGTGTGTCATTTGGGGGGTATGGCTGGTGGCAGTGTCAATGCAGAGGTCTGAGTCACGTGTGTGCCTGATGAGGGGCAAATGCAGTTTGTAGACCATATCTGTGACATGCTGGATTGTCTGGTTCATGGTGTCCCTCTGTTCGTGTTTCCTATGCAGGTCAGCGCCCATCAGAAGGGGTTGTGATGTGCCATCACCAAGGACTTGCGGACCCTTGGGTTACATAGCCAGCGGAGCACCCACTGCAGGAAACGATGGGAGGACCTGAGACGCTGGGCCTGGAAGAACGAGGGAGGGCTGCTCAATGGAAGCTGACCCCCCTGATGGCCCGCATACTAGCGGTGGCCTACCCAGAGCTGGATGAGCGCTTGAGGGCATGACAGCAGCCACAAGGGGGTGAGTACAGTGTGTTTGACAACCATCTCTGTTGCCTGGCCTGGGATTTTGGTACAGGGTACTAGCCACTGGATGCCTCAATTGTCAGTTTAGACATTGCTGTGTGGTCCAGCTTAGTTTTATTGGGCGAAATGCACGTTTTTGATAGCTAGGTAGCTGGATTTCCATGGCAGACAGGGCTTAGTTGGTCCCAGTTGGTGTGCAGATGCCAATGTTTGGCTCCTACCTGCTGTGGTGCTTAGCCAATGGTATGCCAGTGTGGTCCATACTGCCAATTCTCAGTCTCAGTGTGTGACAGAGATGTGTATGCCATATGTGCTGCTGGTACTGTGATTGCCCTGTGCTCACTTTCTTTCTCCCTCCCTCTCTCATTTTGTCATTCTGTCCATGTGTGCATTTGAATCATCTGGCAAAGGAGCAGGTACACCGGCAAGTGAGGGAGCTGAAGCCAGCGGGACCCAGGATGTTGAAGTAAGCCTCAGCAAGGCCTACTAGTGCAAGGGGTTCGCCCTTCTCTGCACAAAGTCCTCAGACCATATAGGAAGAAGTTGGCACAGAAACTGAAATAAAAGACAAAGTTTATTAAACCTCATGAGGTGGTACTACAGTTCAAACAGCACCCTTCGGTAATGTTTGAAGTAGCACACTGAACTAAGAAAGCATGGTCCTTTTATACCCACGCAGGGGCTAAAAGAAGGTGGTACAATTATAGAAGCAAGACTTACATACATGTAAGGTCATATGGAAATGCACAGTTGACAGGTAGGAGGTGCTAACAGTTTAAAGGACTAGTTGACACATTACTGTCTGTCACTGATTACTAACAGCTGCAGATCTTACTGGGCATGTGCGGAAGTGGGAGATGCTAAATATAACTTGTCACTAGACAGATTTTAAAGAGTAGTTAACAGAAAGGTAGGACAGAGCACATGGCGAGCACATGGCAGAGAAAATGGCTTCCATGAATACAAAATGGATTCCGCCAAATGTTCACAATAGTTGCTAAATACAAGATGTCTTCTGCTAATGCTTAATCTAATTGCTATTAAGTTACAACAAGGAGGCAGAGTCCACTGACCCTGAGGGTACAAGTGGGATGGAGGGTGAGGGGAGCACCATGGAGGGGACAGGAGCTGATACCACTGACTCTGGTTCCTCCTCCAATGGGAGCTACCTGGTGGTGGCGGACCCCTCTGGGACCACCCCTGCTACAGGTTCTACTGCCACCCGTACCAGCACTGCCCTCCCAGTAACCCTCCACTGAGTTGCCCGGGCCTGCTCTCCCAGGAGGGTGGGCATCTCCTTCCACCCAGGCACCTCAGGCCCTGCCCCAGTCAGCCCTTCTTCCTTCAGTGAGGAGGCTATTGACCTCCTGAGATCCATCCCTGTATGGCAGTCAACCATAGTGAATGCCATCCAGGGGCTGGCATCTCAGATGCATTAATGCAATACCTTCCTGGAGGGCATTCACGGTGGCTTGGCTTCTCTACAGAGATCGTTTCAGGCTCTGGCCTCTTCACTGATGGCAGCCAGTGTCCCTGGTTCTTCCGTCCCCTCTCACACTACCACTTCCCAGTCCCAGTCTCCTCACCCCAATCCCATCCCATGCACACATTCTGACAAGCATGCACACAAAACAACAGACAAGACTCGCACAGACAAACACAAGAAGCACACTTCAGTCCACAAGCACTCACACAGCCAGCACACAGATGCACACACAACATCATCCCCCTCCTCCTCCTCCTCCCTCACAGTCACATCTGCACTCACACCTGCATGCACTGCATCAACAGTCCCTGAACCTGCCACCTGCACAGCCTTGCCCACAGTGACCATAACAACAGACCCGCAGACATGCACCCCATACACCACATCGGCAGTCACCACCATCACCACCTCATGCAGCACACCCACCTCACTTGCAGACACCACCACAGCATCCATCCACATGTCCTGCTTGACCTCCCCACCCTGTCTGCCCCCTTCCAAAGACACACAAATGCTCGCATCCAGACCCCCAACAGCCATCCATCTCATACACACACACTGTACATGCACCTGCACCCAAGTCAATCACACCTCCTCCTCCTAAAACCTCTCCCTCTAACTCCACTCCCATCCCTCCTCCCACATCCCACCCCATTGGCCCTAAGAAGCTTTTCCTTTCCCATCTTGACCTCTTCCCTCCCTCTCCACCGTCCTGCCCATAAGAGGAAGGTCCCACCCCACAGCCCTGTACCTCCAGCACCCAGTCTGACCCTGTTCCACCCCCAAAATCTTCTGCTGCCACTAAGGAGCACATGAGTGCGATGTCGGCCCCCCACCACCAAGGACACTCCACCGCCCCCAAAAACAGAGGGCTGAAGTGCTGCCCCCTCCCAAACAAAAAGCGAAAACCATGGAGCTAGCTCCAAAAGCAAAGGCCAAGGAGCTACCTCTAAAATCGAAGGCCAAGGAGACCCCTCCCAAAACAAAGGCCAAGGAGACCCCTCCCAAAACTAAAGCCAAGGAGACCCCTCCCAAACCAGAAGCCAAGGAGACACCTTCCAAACCAGAGGCCAAGGAGCCCCATCCCAATGACGAGCCCCCCTCATCCACCCCACTCCCTCACCCCCTGAGGTGCCTGCCCATTTCCAACATGATGCCCCTGAACAGTGGAGTCCTGATGTTGTGAAGTTGGGGTTTGGACTTTGCCCTGTGGGCATTACAGACTTTGAACTGGCCATTGGGCCTGCATGTAGATATGCAGTTCTCTATATTTTGGTTTTAGGCTCTTCAACCAATAGGATTACAGTGGTTGGAACAGAGGTGTGTGTCCTGGCTTTCTTTACTCCTGGGTTCTGTTACTGTCATTTAACTCTGCAGATGGTTCTGGTGTGTGTGTATGGTGTGTGTTGTGTGAGTGTGTGTCACTCTCCCCTCCTTTCCTCCCTCTCTTGTGTGCTAGGCGGCTGTACTCACTGCCGTTGTCTTCGTTGGCGCTGGCGCTCCAGGATGGCCATGGCATGGTACAGCATCTGGAAAACTTGCAGTTCATGTTCCATGGCCACCGCTGACTCCTCTGTGTCCCTGGAGATGAGTGTTTTCTTTTATATGTCGTGTTTCCGACAGGCTTTTGGTGGTATTACTACTGCACTGGAAATCCTGGCAGTGTGCTGTCATAATGTGGTGGGCGGATCCTTGTTTTCCGCCTGTCTGTAGGTGGCTACTGCCGTGTTCAGCGGTCGTACTGCACTGTCGGTTGGTGTGGTACATTGGCTGTCTATGAGAAGGATCACTGCCGTGGTCATTATTTGGCAGTCATTACCTCCTGCCTGGAGATGGGACTACAGCCGTTGGCGGCGTGGGGGTCACCTGACCGCCAAAGTTATAATGAAGGCCATAGTCATTTCAATGATTTCATACAGTTCCACCAAAATATTAGATTTTCTTATTGTTTGTTACTTCAGAATTCTTTTTCACGACACACAAAATTAACTAAACAATTTTTACATGCAATTTATAAACGTTTCCTGTCTTGTTCGACAGCTAGAACAAATATTGTTACATAGTTCACACTCAAACATGTTCTTCGCCTTCAATACAATAGGACATTCAACATCACATCAGCAAACTAGGGAAAAAATTTAGGTCAGAGAGAACAGAATAAGCAAATAATTTACCTCTGCTGCTACAAGAATGAAAGTTTAGGCCTAGTCCAGCAAAGAAAGCCTAAATGCACTTTAATGCAAGTAATAAACATAAATATTAATGAGCATCTTACAATTAAATCGGATATGCAAAGCAATTTATTTACCCAATAGATTATTTACGACGTATTAGAACACATTTTAAACATGCATTTGTTTTTCTGCACACATGTAACTCACGTTAATAAAATTAATTTAATTCAAGTAAGATTAATTCATTATCATTTAATACTAATAATATAATTCATTTCCACTGTTTCTTCTTATAGATAATACTTTCTGTGTTAATTTTAATTAATAATTCACTCAAACATAATTGCACAATCCCTTCATGTTGAAATGTAATGTCAAATACGAACGGAGGCCACAGTGTCCACCACATTTCAAACGTGCACTTCTTACATTTTCACCTTAATTCCTCTTATTGGGCTTTTAAATGAAGGTTTGTAAGTTACCACATGCTAACTTCTATGCAACTAATGTATTACTGAAATTTGATCTTTATCAGTCCACTTACATATAAATTGGGCTGGGGACCATTATGTTGGTGGTAAGAATACTCCATCACCATTGTGATGGAGTATGTAATGTTGTGGGCCCTAGGCCCATATACTGTATAAATGATGGAAGCAAACACAGGGGTAGGTTTTTTGGTCCCAGCCGGCTTCCCACATGACCCAATCCTGGCTGCTGCACGAGCCAGCATTGTTCCTGCCTAGCGGTAGCATCTGGTTTTTTTCTGCTGCCGCTGGGCAGGAACAATCTGAGTTTCCTTGCTTGTCAAAGAACATGCAGGAAAACAAATGTCTGTTGCTACTCAGCTGAAGCATTTTCAAAGCTCCCTATGGAGAAAACATGCCTTCCCTGCCCGTGTTCCTGAGGGCAGGGAGGTATGTCTACTCCCACCCAGCAAGAGCTTTGAAAATGCTCTTGCCAGGTGGGAGTAGACATATGTTTCCTTGCCTGCGCTCTTGCAGGCAGAAAAGCTACTCTGTTCCTGGGGTAGGCTCCCTGGGACACAGTGTTTGAGCAAGCGCTTGGGGATGGGGCTCCTGGGGCCTTTATAGGCTCGGGAAGCAGGGGCTGTGCACCCCCTATATTAATATGTTGCCCCCCGGGGGATTGGCTCCCGAGTGCCTTTGCAGTGTCCCGTTTAGTTTGAATTCAGCCCATGGAGCTTTACTGAGGCTTGGGGATGAGGACATGCATCCCCTTCCCACTTTTTGAAAATTCTACCCTCGGGAGGTGAGCTACCAGGGCCTATTAGTGGCTCAGGGAGGGGGGTAACATGCACCCTCCCCTCTTTCAATGATTCTGCCCCAGGGGACGGGATCCTTGGGGCCAGAACTGGCTTGAGGAGGGGGTACCACTCAAGTGCCTTTCCCCAAATACCTTTAAAAAAAGTTCCATGGATCCTGGCCCATCCCGGGGGTCTAAATATTAAAATATGAAACACTAGCTGGAGTTTTCTTATTTTCTTTTAAACCACAATGCCGCTGGAATCCTGTGAGACTCCCGTAGATTGCAGACTTTTTTGTCAAAAAATATAGATTTTGGCCCTGGAAGGCCCTCTGGAAACCACCTGCTCACAGCTAATGTGGTGGGTAATCTCTACCTCGCCCCTTTAAATTGTTTTTCACAAAAAAAACTTAGGACCGGGTACTAAGTCCCTGAGTTCTGCAATGGCTGCATAAAATGTTTCTTCATGTTGCAGGCAGCCAATCAGTGTGCTCGCTCCCATGGGAGCGTGTCTCCTATGGGAGCAAATTGGCCCAAGGGAAAAACATACCCTGTGCCAATTAGATCACTCTATTTTTTAAAAATTAGGTTTGAGGGACATTCACAACCCAACCATCCCTCGCACCCAACTGTCCAGCTATTTTTATATATTTCTACCATAATATCTCAAGAACTATTGAACGGATTTACACCAAATTACAAAAAGCACACTTTCTTGTCCAAGATATAGCTTCCTGCAGAACTTGGTCTATGGAAAATGTATGGGGATTTTGCGATTTGTGAAACCTCTTTTTCTCAGTCCCTGCTTGATTGATCACCCCGGAGCTTTTCGCGCACAAACTTGGCAAAAAAAAGTACTGTTGTTGGAAAGCTTTGTGAAGATTCAAGTCGCCAAAGCTATTATCAAAATGAAATTATCAAAAAGTTAAACTCTACAAGTTCTACCCAGGCCTAGCATAGAGGCATTTGGCTGTAGCCATCTGCATACCACCCAGCTCAGCACTTAGAAACAAATGGCAACTGATAACCAAAGTGGCACAGGAGTAACTTTCGATAACATCTGCAGTATTAACACACACACTTTTCCTGGGGTAACAGTAGGTGGAGTTGGTATCAGATCATCACTTGCTTGTCCAAACCAGGGATACAAGAAGTACTACTTCCGCACTCTTCAAATTTCACCTCCAGCCACTGCAGCTCCTCAAATCTGTTTCCTGATCAGACCACATGGAAAGTCTGTCCATGCCTATGCTGTATATCTCTTTGGCGTAGTGCAGACCCTGACAAGAAACTTACAGATTGAGCATTACTTTGCACATGAGTGTAGAAGCAGTTGGAGGTTGATTAGATAGGTTAAATAGTTGATGGGTTAAGTAGCATAGGGCTTTGAGACAGGCATAGTTAGAAGAGGTGGGCAAAATTATGATTTGAGTCTATAAGTAATAGACATAAATTTCATAAGAATTATAAATATTGTGCAAATGTGGCATTAAGGTGTTTTGCATGAAGATTGTATGTACGCCATGCCATCATGAACAAAAGGCACAAGCTCAGTGTGTTGTCCAAAACAGTTTTAAAATTCACATGATGGACATTGCTAGCACAGGGTATGGGACCACAGAAAACGTCCAGTTTCATAATTGTCATAACAAATGCTCAAATGCAGTCTTTGGTGACAGGTATGACAGCTTGTGGGAGGTAGGATAGGGCAGCTAGGTTAGAGGAGGTATATTTTGAATAATTCTTTTGAATTCTCATATTTTTAGTAATATGTTATCTATTTTAATTGTGCATTATTATCTTGTGTTTGAGTTAAAGAGTAATTGTTGTGACATTGGCCCTGATTTAGTCTTTGGTGGATGGAGTTACTCCATCACAAACATGACGGATATCCTTTCCGCATATTACGATCCCATTATATCCTATGGGAATAGTAATACAGTACATAGGATATCTGTCACATGTGTGACAGAGTATCTCATCCGCCAAATTCTAAATCAGGCCCATAGTCTCTGATGTAAGTAGATCCGGAATCCTGATGGCATTACACAGGTCAAACACACAAAAAGAGATGGGAGGAATGCTTGAAAATAGTCTAAACCACTGACAGTTCTTATGGGTAGCATTCAAACTTTTTGCTTTTCACCCACTGTGCCCCTATAAACAGCATCTCGCCTTATACAAATTAGTACTGACTCTGTTCCTCATGGGAACAGTCAAGCACAAACAGCCAGGCAAGAACCTTTTCAGAAGGGAAACCCCAGAGAGTCAAAGTCTTATAAGACCCTGTCTGTGAGGCTTGGGCCCTGTGCAAGCAACCTACCTCTGGGTATACCCTTGCCCACTTAAGGTGTTACAGCAAACACGCAAAAAGTGATCATAGGGATGAATACAGAACTACTGGAAACCTCTCTGGGTAGCATTCCAGCCAATTGCTTCATGCCCATTTGTAACATTTTAGACAGAGGCTCACCTTGTGCAAATCAGTACTAAGCCTGCTCCTCGTGGTAACATTCCATCCTGAGCTGCCAGGTCAGGCCCGCTCCAGAAAGGAAAATAAGCAGCAAAACTGGTTTTTGCCTTATTAGGCTTAGTCAGTGAGTTATCACTTGGATCCTGTGTCACAGCAAGCAAGGGACCCACGTCTGGGCATTCCATTAGCCACTTAAGGCATTACACTGAACACAAAAAATTATGTCGGGAATGCTTGCAAATAGGCAGTACAACTAGCAGTTGCTCTTGGTAGCATTCCACTGCATTCTTTTTCTCCCACTCTTGACAGAGGCCCATCTTATGCATTTCAGTATTTACTCTGCTTCTCATGAGAAAAGTCCATCCCGAAAGGACAGGTCTCTCCTCCAGAATGAAACAAAAGCAATCCTATTGAAAAGTGGGTTTATGGTTTGGCAGAGGTATGTACCCTGTCCAAGCAGGAACCACAGTCCTATTCAGGGTAAGTCAGATACACACTATAAACCTGTGCTTGCCGTCTGGTTCCTTAGTACAGAGCATTACGGCTTATCTTAAGACACAATGTGTAAAGTATTTAAGTGACACTTCAACCAGTAACACAGTGAAAGCACCACAAAAGACTCAACACGGAGTTAGAAAAATAGATTCATATTTTGTACATACAACAAGACCAAACCAACAACAATCTAATGAGTAGAAGTTGACATGCATTTTTAAAGAATAAATGTGAAAATAGTGCTTATGAGAAATGAGCACCTGTTGGGGTATCTGGTTGCACTGAACCAAGACCAAGTCAAGTGTTCAAGCTGACCGTGATGGAGTGCAGACCGGCTACAGGACCCACACAGGGCCAGCTGACCAACAGTGCCTTAATCTTTGCTACAGCAAGAGATGTGTCGATGAAGCCCCACGCAGTTGGGGTGTTGCACCAGATTTCTCCATGCAACTGCGGCGTTGTGTCAGTTCCATTGAGTGAATTGCTGGTTCTGAGTGTAGCAGTTCTGAATGCATTGTACTGGGTTAATCCACGCTGGAGGGGGTGATGTGTCGATCTTCTCCATGCAGTGGCGGCAATGCGTTGGTTCTAAAGCAGTGGTTCCAGAGGTGATGCAGCAGTTCCAAGTGCAATGCACGAGTCTGGTCTCTGCAACAGTGGTGATATGTTGATCCTGATCTCACAACAGGCGAATCATCAGTTCTGATTAGCGCAACTGCGTTGGTACGCAGGTTCTGGCAGATGCAGCACTTTATGCCCACTTCCAAGGGCCTAGGACTGAATTAGCACCAATTGGCAGTGTAAGACTTGCAACAAGTAAACTCCAGGTGCTGTGGGTGATGATGGGTTGAAGTCTTTTGTGTCCCTGAGACTTCAGAAGAACAAGAGGTAAGCCAGAAAGTCATTGGAGTCACTCTGGGTTCAAGTGAGATGGGTCCAGTCCTTCCTCAGCAGGACAGAGGGCAACAGGCAGCAGGGCAGCACAGCAGAAAAACACTCCTTGTCCTTGTAGCAGCACAGCAGTCCTTTCTCCTGGCTGTCGGGCCGCCAAACTCAAAAATGCTCCAGAACCCACATCTGGCATTCAGTAGCATGTGCCCCTAAGCAAATCACCTGCCCTTGCATGGACCAGTGATTGTTGTTGCCTTTAAGAAATGTTTACTTGAGCAAATGCTTGTTTTAGAATTTGCGTAGGAATCTGGGGCACATGTCAACTTGCTGCATGAGCTTGTGGCATCCTCATGACTCAGGGTGGGTGTGGCCAGGTACAACAGGTATTTAAAGCCACACCAGTCTTGAGGTGATTGTTTGCTGTCAGAGGTCTTCAGATGCAGAGTGGAATTACCTGCTCCTCTGCGCTTGTTTCTGGATCATCTATTCCACAGCCCAGCGTCACAGATACCGATCCTAGAAAAGAAGAGATCAAGAAGATTAGCATCATAAAAGACGGTAACGTGCTGCATGTGCTTGGAAGGCTTCATACTGGTTACCTTTGATAGTTAATTGCCAGATGGACAGTGCACACTAGAAAGGCATGTTATCACTGTCCTTGGTTACTTCAATACTTCTTGTCTGCCAAATAATAGCGCTCATTGTTGTTAGCTTGCAATGACAGTACAGATTTGAGCGTGTATTGGACAACTGTTATTTTAACAATGTACTATGAACATGTTTGTTATAGTTGAGTATTATGTAGCATTTTTGTGAGGCCAAACATTGCCTATGAAAAAGAGCACTCAGTAATTGGCACACACTAGTTTCAAAAGGTAAATCAAAGGGCTGTTATTTCCATGCTTAATTGTCACTGTGATGTAACAGCGATGATACCAATTACATACGAAAGTGAGCTTTTGTATATTAACCCTATGTTCTCAGTGTGGTTAAAACACTGAACTGTGTTCTTTCTGATACTAACACGCTGCGTTGATTAATATTTTAATATTTGAGAAATCTAAATATTCAAGAATTGATTTTCATTCTTTATTGCCTGTTATATGACTATGATTGTGAGTGTGACTGTGTTTTAGAAAGTCTCAACCAGACCTAACGAGCAAGACGTACACTGAATTTCTGGAACACTTTAGGTAGGTCTTCCAGTGGTGCCACATTAACTTGGGAACAAGGTGCGAATACGTGTAAATAGTATAGAAGGCAAATCATTGTATCTCGTTGCAGGTCCCAACCTGTTTCTTGAAGATCCCTAGAGAGAGGGAAGAGCCATCAAAAGTGGGAAAGGGGACCCTGACAGGTATACCTAGTTTGTGGGAATTGGCAAAGAGTAGTTTTAGTACATTGGTTACATAAAAAGTGTTATTTGACTAAATAGTTGATTCATCTTAGGAGATATCTGCTCTTTGTAGACCACCACTAGCCTTACTGATTCTGCCAGGCAACATCTGTGTTTCTCTCGCTCTCATCCATCCCCTTCCCCCTGGAATGTTCTCTTGCTGATCACATACAAGTAAGTGGAACGCACGCAATGTCTAGGTGGAGTTGGCAACAAGTTACTTGGGCCAGCATTGTATCTCCGTGGGACGAACAGATTAGTGCTTGACAGTGGCAAATTTCTTCACTGGTCTAGTAGTGTACTGATTTGGTACAGTCAGAGGTCCAGTATGTGTACCCAGTTGTGACTTTGAAGTTTAGGTAACTTCAAAGAAAGGTCTTTGAAGTACACAGAGGTTCTTTCTCTTTGCCATGGCTTCAGAGGCACTACAGGGGCTTATGCAGCCCTGTCTGGGATCGGGACACAGCCCACTCACGGGGTAAGTGTCAGCTTCTCCCTCCTATGCTTCCCAGGTTGGCCACCTGCATGTTGATGGTCCATTAGTCACACCTAAGCTACCTTTGTGTGTGGCTGTCTAGTGAGAATGCTGAAGAGCCCAGCTGTCACCCATCCAGACGTGTATTCAGAAATCTAGATGATTTAAAGAAAGAAAATGCAAACTTTATTTACAGTGGTATTTTCAGCACTATAATTTAAAATCCAACTCCACATAAATTGTGATTTTAAATTCTGATTCCAGAGACACCAAACCTGGGAGTCCCCTCTCTGTCCAACTGGAAATTACACTTATAATATGTAATAACTCAATCCCAATGTTAATCCAAGGGAGCGATAGGCTTTGCAGTAGTGAAAAATGAATGTAAGAGCTTTTACACTAGCTAGATAAGTAAAGCTTAAAAGTGTATGTCTAGCTTGTTAAATATACTGCACCCTGCCTTTGAGGCTGTCCAGGACCTATGTTAGTGGTGCCATATAAATTGAAATGGAAGGTTTGTGCCTGCTAAGAGAGTTAACTTGCCAGGTCAACATGGCAGTGTAAAACTGCCCACACAGGTTCTGCAAAGACAGGCCTGAGCCATGTTTAAAAGGTTACTGAAGTGGGTGGCACAATCATAGCTGCATGCCCACCAGTAGCATTTAATTTACAGGCCCTGGGCGTGTAAATTCCAATTTCTGCTTATCTTGTTTTTAATATTATTAAGCAATAAAACAAACAGTCACAGTGAAATAAAGACAACATGTAAGGAGAACTGATCTATAATTAGTCTTAAAATAACCAAAAGACACCAAGGCCCATATTTATACTTTTTTGCACCGCATTTGCATAATTTTGGGATGCAATAGCAGCACAAACTTAGAAAAAACAATTATATTTTGTATGTTTTTGCGCCAAAAAATGACGCAAATGCGGTACAAAAAAAGTACAAGGGTCTGATTTAAGGTGCAGCGGATGGGTAAAACAATCCTCTGAACTCTCAATCAGGCCCTTAGTCTTATTCTTTCATCCATCTGGCACCCACCTAACCATGTAATTTTAAAATAAATATTGTTTTCTAGCATTGGTTGTAACCCTGAATGAATGATAATATTTATTTAGCTGTTTACGTGACTTAAATTACTAGTTCCTCCCAACTCAAAATGGCCGAACTTCTTGTTTTTGATAGTAGGCTCTTCCTATGTATGAAGGACTCTTAGAAACTATTACCTAGAGGTCATACTCTTGGCAGGTTGCGATGCCACTGGAATCTGAAGATGGATCAGGTCCAAGAATTATTGACAACTGTAAACTACCTGGCACTTTAAGTTCAAAGCCTGACTAATGAAAATGCCTGCTTACATTAGTCTCTTGCAACATGGCTCTTTGAATTCACCTGTAACTGGCTTGGCAGACTAAAAATTTGATGGAAATCCTACAAAACTAAAGGCCTTCATGGACACTTGCAAGGTCTATTTCACCTTTAAGCCCTATAGTTATGCAAGTGCTAGATCTAAATTGAGCT
The DNA here is from genome assembly GCF_031143425.1 of Pleurodeles waltl. Taxonomy (NCBI): domain Eukaryota; kingdom Metazoa; phylum Chordata; class Amphibia; order Caudata; family Salamandridae; genus Pleurodeles; species Pleurodeles waltl. The sequence continues at coordinate 995,149,184 of NC_090437.1, forward strand.
TTATTGTCAGCCATATTATGCAAAATACCTTGGCATGGGCTATGTCTTTAGTTTCCGCTGCAAGTCCAATTCTGGACAATTTCCCTGTATACCTCATGGAATTCAAAAAAAGTTTGACTACCAAGACCTTACATACGCCACAAAACAGGAAATTGTGAACTCAATCAAGTGTCAATGGATCTACATAGATTCATCTTCAAGTTTAAAGACCTAGCTCAAGAGATTGAATGATCTGACTCAGTCCTCTTCATCTTGTTCCAAAAGGAGTTAAAAGATGAATTGAATGATGAACTTGCAACGCTTCTTTTTTCTTTCTCTCCCTTGAAACAATGAGCTATAACAGGAATATCTTGATGGATACTTAGAGTATGGTCTGATTACTCCATCCAAATCTCCAACCAGGGCCTCTTTTTGTACCGAAAATGATTGTTATCCTTTGCCCCTTATTTCTGGTATTCTGGAAGCTGTCAAAGAGGCTAAAATATTCTCAAAGTTGGATATCAAATAAGCCAATCACCTGACCCGGATTCGATCAGGTGATGAGTGAAAACTGCTCTCAGGACACCATTTTGTCACTTAGAATGGGGATGCTGTGTGGCCTATCCAAAAGCCCCTTCTGTGTTCTAGCATTTTCTGAGCGTACCATTTTCAAATGTGATCCTCCAGACATTCGCCATCTATTGAGACAAAATACTTGTTTTGCTAAAAATCTAACAGACAGTTCAACCCATATCAACCAAGTCATGTACATTTAAGAGAAAATAAATTGCCAGCCAATCCTGAAAATTGTCTATTTGGGACACATTATGTAGACTATGGGGGTCATTACAACCCTGGCGGATGGTGTTAAAGCTGCGGCAATACCGCAAACAGGCCGGTGGACAAAAAAAGGGAATCATGACCCTGGCGGAAACCACCAACAAAGACAGCCACTTTAACACTCCGACCGCCACGGCGGTACAGACAAGCAGCGCGGCGGTTACTGCCAACAGACAGGCGGGAGACAATGTACCGCCCACACTATTACAACCCGCCAATCCGCCACCTTTTCCGGGACGGACGCACTGCGGATAAAAACACGGCAGAAACAGCTTTTGCAATGGGAAAACGCTCACCTCAACACATCCCACGAGGAAGGAGGACACCATGGAGCCCGAATTACAAATCCTACCTGCCCTTGTTTTTCTGCTCCTTTACGACCAACAGCTATGTAGGCACAGAAGATACCGGTGAGTACTGCACCTACGACACGGGGGAGGGGGGAGGTAAAAGTTAGGGGGACACCCACCAAACACCCCCACCCTCGCATATCACAACATACACACCAATGCAGTCACAAAAATCACAGTAACAACCCACAATCCCCCCGGAAGAATGCAAAGACAATGCGAAAATTGGGCAAACATTGTAATTTGCCAATATACATGTCATACAAAAATATACAGATATACATATCTCAAAATCACTCTTATTTACACATACAATCCGAGAAGTAGTGCAGATATGTACACAACAATGTCCGTGCACCAACAGTCCAAAAAAGCATGGGCGAGGCCCACAATAGATACCTGACCAAAATCGGAGAGAACACTGCCGGGGCATCAGATAGAAACACTACAGGCACCTCAGCCAGATGAATGCGAAGCCAGATCCACGACGGGGCTCCATGCTCATTGATGTATCCTGGGGAGTGCAAAGCCACAGTCTCACAAGTCACTACAGTGGGTGGTTTGCCCACTGTGCCATCCTGGGGAGTGCAAAGCCACAGTCTCTCAAGTAGATGCAGGTCTCCACTGGTTCTGGAGGGGGACTGGTGCACAGACTGGATGAGTCTCCACGTGAAAGTACCTGTCCTGTCACTGTCCCAGCTGCACATGGGATAAGGATGCCTGATGTGGCGGTCCATTCATTCCTAGACGGTGCATGCCCTGTTCAGCGGTGTTTTGCCATGGCGGTCTTTGCCCTGTTCAGCGGTGCTTTGCCATGGCGGTCTTTGCCCTGTTCATCGGTGCTTTGCCATGGTGGTCTTTGCCCTGTTCATCGGTGCTTTGCCATAGGGTTTTTGTCCTGTTCAGCGGTGCTTTGCCATGGCGGTCTTTGCCCTGTTCAGCGGTGCTTTGCCATGGCGTTTCAGGACTGTTCATCGGTGCTTTGCCATGGCGGTCTTTGCCCTGTTCATCGGTGCTTTGCCATGGCGGTCTTTGCCCTGTTCAGCGGTGCTTTGCCATGGCGGTTCTGATACGGACATTGGTGTGTGGCATGACGATCTCTACAATGGGCATTGGTGTGTGGCATGACGTTCCATCATTGCCCAGCGGGGCTGTGGCATCCTGGCCCCTCCTGGGCTGTGACACTGGCGGTGGTCTCTGGACCAGTGACAATACTTGTGCCCTCCTGGGCTGTGACTCTGGCGGTGGTCTCTGGACCACTGACGATACTTGTGCCCTCCTGGGCTGTGACTCTGGCGGTGGTCTCTGGACCAGTGACGATACTTGTGCCCTCCTGGGCTGTGACACTGGCGGTGGCCTCTGGACCAATGACGATACTTGTGCCCTCCTGGGCTGTGACTCTGGCGGTGGTCTCTGGACCAGTGACGATACTTGGGCCCTCCTGGGCTGTGACACTGGCGGTGGTCTCTGGACCAGTGACAATACTTTGGCCCTCCTGGGCACTGACTCTGGCGGTGGTCTCTGGACCAGTGACGATACTTGGGCCCTCCTGGGCTGTGACTCTGGCGGTGGTCTCTGGACCAGTGACGATACTTGGGCCCTCCTGGGCTGTGACACTGGCGGTGGTCTCTGGACCAGTGACGATACTTGGGCCCTCCTGGGCTGTGACTCTGGCGGTGGTCTCTGGACCAGTGACGATACTTGGGCCCTCCTGGGCTGTGACACTGGCGGTGGTCTCTTGACCAGTGACGATACTTGGGCCCTCCTGGGCACTGACTCTGGCGGTGGTCTCTGGACCAGTGACGACGGTGCTGGCGGTTGTGTCTGGACCGCCGGATATGATGGCGCACTTCTCCGCCGTGACACTCACAACAGGCTGGGCAGACTTCCTCTGGACCTTCCACACCTTTGTTGGAGTTACAGCTGACTCACCAATCGCCTCCGATCCCATGTCACTTGTTGTCCCACCAGGAGTCTTAAGACGGTCCAGTCGTCCACTCTCCATTTTCAGAGCCTTTACAGGGGGTGGGGTGCCACTGCTTTGGCTCCGGGTCCTACTGCCTGCCCTGGTGGACGGTGCACTCCAAAAACCTGGAACACGCACCACTGGTACTGGAGGCTTTTTGGCTGAGGCGCTACGACCGGACTGATGAGTGGGGGGGGGGGGCAAAAAGGTCAATTTGACAGAGGGACAGTTTCTGACGAACACTGGGATGGGTAGCTGGAGCGGGTCTGGGAGTGGAGGAAGAGGAGGTGGTTGTAGGAGGTGTCACTTTAGGTGTTTTGGGTGCAGGTGCAGGTACTGGAGGCTGTCGTGAGGTGGATGGATGTTGGGTGAGTGATTGCCGGCGTTTGGGTACTTTGGGAGGGGGCGTCACACAAACATTGGCAGAGGACACAGGGGACGTGTAAATGGCAGTGGAGGTGGTGAGTGCAGGTGAGCGGCTTGTGGTGCTGGGTGTCCTGGTGTGAGTCCTAGGGCCTGTAGATGTGGTGCATGCAGGTGTGTGTGTAGACGAGACTGGGAGGGAGGATGGAGCAGAGGAGGAGGGGGACACAGTGGAGACAGTGGATGTTGCTGTGTCTGTATGTGGGTGAGGCTTGCGTGAGTGCCTGTGGTGTGTGTGGTGCCTATGTTTGCTTGAGCTACTTGTGTGTGTTGACTTGTGTGCATGCTGGTCTGTAGGTGTGCTTGGGATGGGCTGGGGTAAAGGAGATTGGGTCTGGGTGGAGGAAGTTGGAGGGGGGAGGCTGGACACAGGGACAAAGGCTGCCATCAGTGCTGAGGCCAGAGATTGCAGGGTTCGCTGAAGGACAGCCTGACCAGAATGAATGCCCTCCAGGAATGCATTACCGTGTTGCAACTCCCTCTCTACACACTGGATGGCATTCACAATGGTAGACTGCCCAACAGTGAGTGACCTGAGGAGGTCAATGTCCTCCTCACTGAGGGCAGCAGGGGTGACTGGGGCAGGGTCTGAGGTGCCTGGGGCGAAGGTGATGCCCACCCTCCTGGGTGAACGGGCACGGGGCGAAGGCTCAGGGGCTGCTGGGAGGGCGGTGCTGGTAGTGGGGGTGGCGGCTGTACCTGTAGAAGTGGGGCGCACAGGTGGTGCCGCCACCACAGGGGTCCGTGTCGCTGGTTTGTGATACGGTGGCCGACGTGAAGCTCCCCTTGCCCTCCGTCCCACTGGTGCATTCAGAGTCTGTGGTGTGGCCCTCCATGGCCATGTGGGATGCAGCTCCCTCGTACTCCGGTGCCACTGTACCTCCGTCTGATGATGCTGATGTACAAAAGGACAGGGAGAGCAGGAAAAGGGGGGGAGACAGAACAACGAGAGTTTTAGTGCATGGCATACCGCTACCGTTGGCGGACAAGACAGACGCAGCAGCCCCCTGCATTACGCCGTTCTCCTGACCTCTGCACATGCGATTTCTGGGACATGGCCTACATGGCAATGGTGGGAATCTGCGCACATTGATGCCACAGGGGCAACTATACCTCAACTTGGCACTCTGCTGAGGTGGGGTTGAGTGCCACACGGCCTACATAACGGAGGGGCCTTGCCTAACTAACTCGCCCTGGCCTAGGGACACCCACAGCCCACCTCCCCCACCCAGACACCTATACTGCACGCAAACTGCGCTGAATGAGGTTGTACTCACCCCCTTGTGTCTGCTGTGATGTCCTCAAGTGCCCATCCAACTCCGGGTAGGCTACCGCCAGGATCCGGAACATCAGGGGGGTCATGGTGCGACGGGCACCCCTCCCACGTTGGGAGGCCATCCCCAGCTGAGCCTCCGCCGTCTTCTTGCTGCAGCGGCGGATGTCCTCCCATCTCTTACGGCAGTGGGTGCCCCGTCTCTCTGGTGGGCCCCCAGGGTCCGGACCTCCTTGGCGATGGCACGCCAAATGTCCCTCTTCTGGTGGGCGCTGACCTACATGACATGCACAAGGAAAGAGGAAGAGTCATTACCAACTGCACCGTCAATGTGAGTGGCCCCCTCCCTACTCTGGCCATGTGGCCCATTCATTCCCATGCATGACTGTTCTATGTACTCTGCCCCCTTCCCTCTTCCACCCAGCCCTCTCCACCAAGGCCTAGCCCATACAACGTGCTCCCTTGGTACTAACCTGTTGGTCTGGAGGACCGTAGAGTAGCGTGTACTGGGGGGGACCCCATCCACAAGTTTCTCCAACTCCTGTGCAGTGAAGGCAGGGGCCCTTTCCCCAGAGGCAGCAGCCATCGTCGCTTCCAGACCGAGGTCACAGCAGCACTAGCAGTGTAAGTCCTCTCCTGTCGAAGGTCAGGTATCTAGTGATTGAACAGATAGAAAATGGCGGTGACGTCCGCGGCGGTGCGCATCATCACCGCCGGCGCACCTGCTCATTGGCTCCTGGGACCCATAGGGTCCAATATTAACCAATGCAGCATTGCGCCGCAGTCTACGACCGCCTACCGCGACCATGTGCAACGCCAGCGCACTTACCCCACAATCCCATTGTCCCATTTTAGAGGTCAGGCAGCCGCCATTTCAGGGGCCCACCTGACTTCATTTACTACTGCGTCACACATAGCTAGGCCTATACTCAACACACATACAGGAAGGCTTTTTTGTCATGTGTAGTCTTGTGTGTAACTGTGGGTACATACCTGCAGGAATAGTGACTTGTTCTTCGCTGTTGTCCTTCTTAGGCACCGTCAGCTGGGACATATGAGAAGATGGCGGAATCCTCAGGTGTACCGACCGCTGGTGGACCTGTTGACAATGGAAGAAAGGCACATCATCGTCACCTACCGGTTTGACCGTGCCACAATCCAGGAACTATGTACCCAGTTGGAGCCAGACCTGATGTCACCAATCCGCCATCCGACTGGAATCCCCCCTGACGTGCAGGTGCTGTCAGTGCTCCATTTCCTTGCAAGTGGGTCATTTCAGACAACAGTGGCCATGGCATCAGGGATGTCCCAACCTATGTTTTCCAACGTTTTGGCCAGAGTGTTGTCTGCCCTGCTGAAACACGTAAGGAGATACATCATTTTCCCTGAGGTGGAGGATTTGCCTACAGTGAAAGGTGACTTCTATGCCCTTGGACATATCCCCAAAGTCATAGGTGCCATTGATGGGACCCATGTAGCTCTGGTACCCCCGCAGGAGTGAACAGGTGTACAGAAACCGGAAGAGTTATCATTCCATGAATGTCCAGATGGTCTGTTTGGCAGACCAGTACATCTCGCAGGTAAATGCAATGTTCCCTGGCTCTGTGCATGACGCCTACATCCTGCGGAATAGCAGCATCCCTGATATGATGAGCCAACTCCAGAGGCACCGTGTATGGCTATTGGGGGACTCTGGTTACCCCAACCTTTCGTGGCTATGGACCTCAGTGAGGAATCCCAGGACCAGGGCAGAGGAATGGTACAATGATGCCCATTGGCGGACTAGGAGAGTAATCGAATACACCTTCGGCCTTCTTAAGGCCAGGTTCAGGTGCCTCCATATGACAGGTGGATCTCTATTCTACTCACCGAAGAAGGTGTGCGACATCATCATCGCCTGCTCCATGCTCCATAATTTGGCATTGCGACACCAGGTGCCTTTTCTGCAGGAGGATGATCCAGATGACGGTGTTGTGGCAGCTGTGGAGCCTGTGGAGCCAGTGGACAGTGATGAGGATGAAGCTGATGATGAAGAAAACGACAACAGGGAGTCAGTCATACAGCAATATTTCCAGTGACACACAGGTGAGAACATTTTCATGTTTAACATTACATTTACTTTCACACGTCAACCTCTATCCTGTACCTACATTTCACTAACTATTTGTTAATTGAGTTGTACCCTTCCATTTCAGTTTCACAAGTGTGGTAACCTACGTGTCAACTGCTTGCATCCTTCAAGGGCTTGTGATGTGTGACATTGGTATGTTAGCCTTACAATGGGTAACCCATTATGACACTGTAATTGATAATACAAAGTTCCAAATCATAGACTGACTCAAGATTTTTTTGGCTTTCAAGGGTGTTTATTTAAGTGCAAAAAAAATCAAGGAAGGTTGTAAAATGGTGATGGGTGATGGTGGAGGAATGTCCATGGCAGAGTCCAGTCTATTCGTCTCACAGGTGCACTGCCCATCTGGGCATTGGAAGTGGAGCTGGGGCAGTTCCAATCTGGACAAGGTGACAAAGTGGGACAGTGGGGGGACAATCAGGGTGGTCTTATTTCCTGGCGGGGTCTTGCCATCTTGCTCTGTCCTGTTCCTGGATCTCAGGGACCGCTTGCGTGGTGGTTGTCCGTCTGCAGGGGATGGGGTGCTGGTGTGTTGGTCCTGTGGCAGGGCGTCCTGTCCACTAGCGCCGGCGGAGGTGGTGGGCAGTTCGTCGTCCTGGCTAGTGTCAGGGACCCCTTGGAGTGCCAGGGTGTCCCTCAAGGTCTTTTGAATGTCCGTCAGCACCCCTACGATGGTGCTCAGGGCGGAGCTGATGGTCCTGAGCTCCTCCCTGAACCCCAAATACAGTTCGTCCTGCAGACGCAGGGTCTCCTGCAACTTGTCCAGGACCGTGGCCATCGTCTCCTGGGAGTGGTGGTATGCTCCCATGATGGAGGATAGGGCCTTGTGGAGTGTTGGTTCCCTTTGCCTGTCCGCACCCTGTCGCACAGCAGCCCTCCCAGTTCCCCTGTGTTCCTGTGCCTCCGTCCCCTGGACCGTGTGCCCACTACCACTGCCCCCAGGTCCCTGTTGTTGTTGGGGTGGTGGGTTATCCTGGGTGCCCTGTAGTGGTGGACACACCGCTGATTGACCTGTCCTGGGTAGGGAGGTTTGGGCCCGCTGGGTGGGTGCTGTGCTGGTGTTACCAGAGCGTGGCAGCGCAGTGTTGGGCTGTGGCTGGGCAAGGGGAACCGACTGTCCTGAGGCCCACGATGGTCCGGGCTGGTCATCAGGATCCAGTGGGGCAGAGCTGCTGTCGTCACTGTGGGCCTCTTCTGGGGGTGGAGTGGTGTTGTCTGGACCCTCTGGTGTGGTGACGTTCCTTTGGGTTCCTGCAGGGGTATAAGCACATGATTATTGCATCTGTGTGTGTAATGGTGTGCAATGGTTGGGTGTGCGTGATCCCCAGTGCAGGCATTCCTGTGTGGGGGCTTGTGTGAGGATGGTTGGGGGGGTGTTCTGGGTATGTGCAGTGGGCATGCTTTGGTGAGGGGTGCCCATGCTTAGTTGTGTCATGCAGGGCTTGGTGTTGGGATGGGTGCTTGGTGTCATGTGTAGATTGGTGAGGATTTGGGGTGATAGGGGAGGGTGTGAGGGTGGGGGTGTGTGATAGCATGCAGGTAGGGTGGGGGATGTGATAGTTAAGATTTGACTTACCAGTGTCCCATCCTCCACCGACTCCTCCGAGGCCCTCAGGATGCAAGATGGTCAGGACTTGCTCCTCCCATGTTGTTAGTTGTGGGGGAGGAGGTGGGGGTCCGCCGCCAGTCCGCTGCACCGCGATGTTGTGCCTGGAGACCTTCGAACGCACCTTCCCCGTAGGTCGTTCCACCTCTTCCTGATGTCGTCCCTATTTCTTGGGTGCTGTCCCACTGCGTTGACACTGTCTACTATTCTGCGCCATAGCTCCATCTTCCTGGCTATTGATGTGTGCTGTACCTGTGAGCCAAATAGCTGTGGCTCTACCCGGACGATTTCCTCCACCATGACCCTGAGCTTCTCCTCGGAGAAGCGGGGGTGTCTTTGGCGTGACATGGGGTGTTATGTGTGATGTGTGGGGTGGTGTATGTGTTGATGAGTGTGGTGAGTGTAGTGGTATGTGGTGTTTTGTGCGTGGATGTTGTGTGGGTGTTGTGTTGTGTGCCTCTGTGTGATGAGGTTGTCAATAGCTGTGCTGTCTCTCTGGCCTTCTCTCAGAATTTCTGGTTGTAGGGGTTTGTGTGTGATGTGGGTGTGTGTTTTATATAGTGTTGGGTGTGTGGGAGTAGTGTGTGTATGTGTATCAGGTGTGTGTATTTGTAATTGTCCAGTTGTAATTGTCCAATTGGCGGTGTTTTGGAGATGTGTGTGTATTTTGAGCGCAGCGGTGTGTACCGCCAATGGAATACCGCGGTTGAAAGACCACCGCGTGGATTCGTGGGTCGTAATAGCATGGGCGTGTTTCTGTTGGCGTGGAGGTGGAGGATTTGTTTCCGCCAGTTTATCGCCGACCTTTGGTGTGGCGGTGTTGTGTGGGTGTCTGAATTTCGGCGGATTCCATGATGTGTGTCATAATAGCTGTGGCGGTCTACCGCGGCGGTGTGTTGGCGGTCTTCTGCACGGCGGTAAGCGCCTTTTACCGCCAATGTTGTAATGACCCCCCATGTTCTTTCCTTTGAGAGAATAGCCATAGTTACCTGAAAAGTTCAAGCCATTTTGGACTAGCAAGATTTCCACTTCTTAGGTCTAGCAAGCTACTACTGGAAATTCATCCAGAATTTCTTCAAGCTTGTCTCTCTGAAATTGATTCTTTCAAAGACTAAGGGCCAGATGTAGGAAAATCCAATTTTGCAACTTGCAAATTGCGAGTCTGACCGACTCGCAATTTGCAAGTCGCAAAATTGGATGCAGAATGGTGTCTCAGACACCTTCTGCGACTCGCTATGGGGTCGCAAAGACCCACCTCATCAATATTCATTAGGTGGGTCGCATTTTGCAACCCCATAGCGAGTCCCTGCACTCACAGGGATGGTGGCCTGCTGTAGTCAGCAGACCTCCATGTCTGTGACTGCTTTATAAATAAAGCAGTTTTTTTTTTCATTTTGCAGCCCGTTTTCCTCAAAGGAAAACGAGTTGCAAAATGAAAAATAAACCGAAACCATTTGGTGTTGTTTTTTTTCAGAGTAGGCAGTGGTCCATAGGACCACTGCCTGCTCTGAAAAAATATTTTTGCCGACATTCACAAAGAGGAAGGGGTCCCATGGGGACCACTTCCCTTTTGCGAATGAGTTACCACCAGTGTGACACTGGTGGTAACTGCGAGTTGGTTTGCGACCGCATTCGCGGTCACAAAGCAACTCTGAATTGCGATGCGAGTCACAAATAGGAAGGGAACACCCCTTCCTATTTGCGAGTCGCATTCCCAAATTGCGAGTCGGTACCGACTCACAATTTGGGAATGAGCATCGCGTTCGGCCGTTTGCATGCCGCAAACTGCGATTTTTGCAGTTTGCGACATGCAAACGGCTTTCTACATCTGGCCCTAAGACCTTTGATAGCAGTCATAGTGCCACCCTAGCCTTCAAAAACATAAGAAAGACTTTATCAGAACTCCCATTTTACAACAACCTGATGCCTTCAAGCACTTAATTCTCAAGACAAATGCCTCAGACCAGGCAATGGGAGTGGTTTTAATATAGCGTAGGCGTTTCTCTTTTGAAAATTCCCCACAGAAGAAAACAACTATTCTATCCTGGTGAAAGAGTTTCTTGCTATAAAATCAGCTTCTGTAGAGTGGAGGCATTTTTACTTGCAGTCCAATTTCGAGCAATGGTGTGCATTGATAACAGAAGTCTTCTAGAAGACTGAATGTACAAACAGTAGTCAAGCCCATTGGGCATTATTTTCCTTCAAATTTATTTTTTTCTTACTTACATTCCTGAATATTAAAAAGGTATTGCTGATTCATTGTGTAGACAATCCCTTGTGTCGGAGAGTTCCAGGACTGTTGAGAAGATTATGGCTCCTCAGGCCTTCATTTCCTCAAAAACCTCTATATTTCTTGAGGCTATTCCTCAAGAAACTAAACACATTAATCTACAAGACCTGGTTATATATTTTTCTCAGTTGTTCCTAAAAGATAGTAGCAGTAGTAATTGCTTTATTTATAAAAGACCAACTTACACATAGGCCCTAAAAATACAAAAACAATTCTGTCATCATTTACTGCAGTAATTCATTGTCTTACTGCATCAGCTATTGCACACTCAAAAACCAAAAAATGTCCCCTCATTTAATTTCATTCCCATTATCAATAAGCTTACATCCGAGCTGCCAAGCATATTGTAAGTATCTAGACAAGGCAAAAATCAACCAGGGTGTCATGTCACTTTTAAAGACCCTAATGGTAGAACTCACATATCTATCTGATACGAGACGAGACAAGTTAGATTAAGCCATACTTTCCAATACACACTGTATCTAGGAAAGAAGAAGAAAAAATGTTCCTCAGTTTCTGGACACACTGGACAAGGACGAAAGGGTGAGATATTTACACCATTTTATCTACTAAGAAAACTTTTTAGTGGCACGGTGATGCCTGTGGGGGTTCAATCTGGTTCAGGAACTCTTTCTGATGTAAATAATCTTAAAAATCCAGGAACCTAGCTGTTAAATCTCCCATAGTGCCTGAGTTCAGCCAAGCGCCCTGGATATAAGACCAATAATTAATCTTGAGGGACGCCAAAGTATTTTTGTTAATACTTTGCATTATTTGTCCATAGGTCACCCATATCCATCTTATTTAACCTTTAACCACTTTTTCACCTAGCGTAACCATGGAATCCTCCCTTTATTATCTAATGGCATTACTTCACTTAATGACTTAATGATTTTCTCATAGGAAGTGGCGAATTGTTAAGCCAAATCTTCACCCAAAACTCTAGGGGTCTAAATGCTGCCACATGCGCAATATTATTCAACACAAGATCTAATCGTATTGGAGTTAATGGTACATTACTTTGTAATCCCAACATTAATCTCATAAAAGTACTTTTTCAAGTACCCCTAAATTCTGGGTGCCCCATACCTCAGCACCATATAGTGCTGCACTTACCCCCTTTTTTTAATTTTTTTTATTAGTATTTTTTACAAGGATGAAGAAACATCGAAACCAAACAAGAAACATTGTCACTTTCAGAAAATGAAGCAAAACAAAATCAACTGAAATTATCCAAGAAATAATCCCCCTAGATCAGTGAGAACTTTTTAACACTGCCTACTTGGCTAGCGTATCGGATCTCCTGAAGTCTAACTTGCGCCATCTTACAATACCATTCTTGACCAGTAGGAGACAGCTCGGAATGCCAATTTCTCAGCAGAAGCGACCTAGCGACCGCAGTGGCTATGAATACGAGCTTCTCCCATCTAGAAGAGAGCCTTGCTACGAAAACATCCAACCCCAACCACCTGAACTGCATCCTCATCAACACCCGCTCCGCACGGAAACACGCCATCGAGCTCTGGGATTTGCTCGACACCACTGCTCCTGACGTGGCCTTCCTGACCGAAACCTGGTGGAACGACTCCTCGTCTCCGGACATCGCCATCGCCATACCGGACGGATACAAAATCACCAGACGAGATCGAACCAACGGAATCGGCGGCGGAATAGCCATCGCTCACAAAGCTACCCTCAAAATCCACACCCACTCAGACGACACCCTCAAGACAGCCGAACACCTCCACTTCCAGATCCACACGGACCCCAACACGACCCTCAGAGGAACCCTCATTTACCGCCCTCCAGGACCAAGACCCCCCTTCAACGACACCATCGCCGACCTTGCAAGCACCCACGCCCTCGCTTCCCCGGATTACATCCTCCTGGGAGATCTGAACTACCATCTGGAAAATGCCAACGACGTCAACATCGCGTCACTGACCTCCAACCTCCTCAACCTTGGTCTCCGCCAGCTAGTCAACACACCTACCCACATCGCCGGACACACCCTTGACCCCCTCTTCACCTCTAGCAACCACATTTCCTTCAGCCACACCTCCGAACTCCACTGGACTGACCATCACTGTGTCCATTTCACCTATAAGAAAACCACAGAGCAACACCGCATCCAGCTTCCTCCCCACCGCCGCTGGGGCAAAATCACCCAAGAACAACTGACCAACACCCTCGTCAACAACCTTCCACCCGACGCAATCGACCCGAGCACAGCCGCCATCAACCTCCATCAATGGATCCTCGACTGCGCCAACACCCTTGCCCCTCTCAAGAAACCCACCACCACCCAAGGAAAGAGAAAACCAGCCTGGTTCACAGACGATCTCACCACCTCCAAAAGCAACTGCCAGAAACTCAAAAAGAAATGGATCCAAGAACGCACACCCGACAACCTCGCCGCCCTCAAAAACGCCAACCGCGAACACCACCAACGGATCCGCACCGCCAAGCGCGCCCACTTCACCGAACGCATCAACAACAACGCCCACGACTGCAAAGAACTCTTCGGCATCGTGAAGGAACTCTCCAACCCGAAAGCCAACTCCAACGACATCCCGCCCTCCCAGAAATTCTGCGACGACCTCTCCACCTTCTTCCACCAGAAAATCACCACCATCCACGACAGCTTCATCACCGGTCCACCGCCAGACCCCACCCCCGACGTCTGCTCCCGCGACTGCCGCCTCACCGCCTGGACCCACGTGGACGAGGCAGAAACCATAGCAACCATGAACACCATCCACTCAGGCTCCCCCACGGACCCCTGCCCCCATCATGTTTTCAACTCAGCAAACGCCACCATCGCCCCCGAACTCCGCAAGATCATCAACCTCTCCTTCACTTCTGCCACCTTCCCGGACAGCTGGAAACACGCAGAAATCCAACCCCTCCTCAAAAAACCCAAGGCTGACCCCAACGACCTCAAAAACTTCCGTCCGATCTCTCTCCTCCCTTTTCCAGCGAAAGTCATCGAGAAGATCGTCAACACTCAGCTCACCCACTTCCTCGAAGACAATTCCATCCTGGACCCCTCACAATCCGGATTCAGACGAAACCACAGCACTGAGACCGCCCTCCTCGCCGCCACAGATGACATCAGACATCAAATGGACAACGGCGAAACCTCAGCCCTCATCCTCCTCGACCTATCAGCCGCTTTTGACACCGTCTGCCACCGCACCCTGCTAACCTGTCTCCACGAAGCCGGCATCCAAGACAAAGCCCTCAACTGGATCTCATCCTTCCTCTCCGACAGAACGCAGAGAGTCCGTCTCTCCCCTTTCCGCTCCAAAGCCACCAACCTCATCTGCGCCGTCCCCCAAGGATCCTCCCTCAGCCCCACGTTGTTCAACATCTACATGGCCCCCCTCGCTCAACTGGCCCGCCAACATCATCTCAGCATCATCTCCTACGCCGACGATACCCAGCTCGTCCTCTCCCTGACCAAAGACCCGCTCACCGCCAAAACAAACCTCCACGAGGGACTAAAATCCATCGCCGATTGGATGAACGACAGTCACCTGAAACTCAACTCCGACAAGACGGAAGTCCTCATCCTCGGACGCACTCCCTCGGCCTGGAACGACTCATGGTGGCCCTCCGTCCTCGGACCCCCACCCACCCCTGCCAGCCACGCAAGAAACCTCGGCTTCATCCTGGACTCCGCCCTCACCATGTCCAAACAGGTCAGCGCCGTCTCCTCCTCCTGTTTCAACATCCTCCGAATGCTCCGCAGAATTTTCAAGTGGATTCCAACAGAAACCAGAAAGACGGTGACCCAGGCCCTCGTCAGCAGCAGACTTGACTACGGCAACGCACTCTACACAGGCATCCCAACCAAAGACATCAAACGCCTCCAACGTATCCAAAATGCCTCCGCCCGACTGATCCTCAACATACCCCGCCGAAGTCACATCTCCCCTCACCTAAAGGAACTCCACTGGCTCCCGGTAGACAAGAGGATCACCTTCAAACTCCTGACCCACGCTCACAAGGCACTTCACAACACCGGACCCTCCTACCTCAACACCAGACTTCACTTCTACACCCCAACACGTCAACTCCGATCCGCCAACCTCGCCCTCGCCATCGTTCCCCGAATCCAGCGCAAGACATCCGGCGGCAGATCCTTCTCCTTCCTCGCCGCCAAGACCTGGAACTCTCTCCCCACATCCCTTCGCCAGACCCAGGACCTCCTCGCATTCAGAAGGCTCCTCAAGACCTGGCTCTTCGACCGATAAACCAGCAGCGCTCCCCTCCCCCCCCCCCTCAGCGCCTCGAAACCCTGACGGGTACATAGCGCGCTTTATAAATACTTTGATTGATTGATTGATTGATTGCCTCGAGATCGTAGCCCAAGCTCATTAAGCGAATACTGGGAGATATGGATACCGATGCCATAATCGTTAAAACTTCAAAAACTCCCTCCCAGTATCCCTGTATACATCGGCATGTCGCAATCATATGGATCCAACCTGCCACTCCTACTTCCTTGCAGCGAAAACATCAGGATAGCCAGTCCCCATGCGAGATAGGGCCTGCGGGGTTCGATACAATAACCATTTACTGAAAAATATCATTCTGTGCCAGTTAGCCCCTCGGAGCACGGAGAAATTCAGACGATTAATAGTCTCCCAGTAATCACTTGAAACCTCCAGGCCCTCCTGGCGGGCCCATTTCGTCTGGGCTTTTGTCCCAAGATCTACTTTGGCCCTTTCTGCCAGGAGCCTTCTCCACGACCCTGCAGTCCTTATCCCCGGAGGGTCGACCAATTCTGTTACCAATGAGTGGACGTTGACGATAGAATTGACGTCTAAATCCCTAAGAGTATGTAACAAAATGTTATAAGACCCAGCCAACAAAAAATAATTTTTAACAGTAATCAAAATATTTAATGGAGTTTCCCAATTATCCTGAGCCCTGAAATCTCCGATCTTACTGAATCCAGCGAGCTCCCACCTCTTTACTAAATCTTCATTAAGCTGAGCACCAGAGTGCAAAAAAATCTGTGAAAGTGGAGTGTCAAAATGTAGAAAAGGAATTGAGTATTTTCTAAAGAAGTCTGATCTTCGCTTAAAAAAACATTTAAAAATCTTATAGCAAACTTTTTTTGGTGATTTCGCAAAGAGTGCAGGGTTCCGGATATTATGCTCCCTACATAATAATACCTGAAAATCAATAAAAAACCTGAAGCCTGCCAAATGATCCATATTAAAGCTGGCATAATAATGCGCAAAAATGCATTAAAATAATCTTTGAAATTTGGCAAGGCCAATCCCCCTTTTTATTTTTTGCCATACAGTATACTTAAAGCAGCGCAGGCCTTTCGGTTCAGCCAAATGAATGGGCAAAATAGGGCTACGAGTTTTCTAAAAAAAAATTGTGTTAAAACGCACAGAAGAGCTGCAAACAAAAAATTTAAAAGTGGTAAAATTGACATTTTAATTAATGCAATTCGGACCAATATTGAGAGGGGGAGAGACCCCCAACGAGCCAGCAGAGCCTGAGTTTTCTGAAGTAAGGGATCAAAATTTAAATCGTAAAGATCTCCCATATTGGCCGAAAAATAAATTCCTGAGTATCTCTTTGGATTGGCATTTACACAGCTCCATAATTCAGGAAGGAGATAGATAGAAGTGCCACAGTGAATAATATCAGTCTGAGTCATGTTGATCTTGTAACCACCAATCTGTTCAAATTCATTAAACAGATTAAAGACCACTTCCTGAGAAGATCGTTCTGTATCTAAAAACAAAATGATATAATCTGCGTAAAGTTTAATCTTACCAATTGACTTTAACGGAGGTTGGATCTGAATATGTTGTCTGATTTTAATAGCGAGAGGCTCAATAAAAAGGGCAAATAAAATGGGGGATAAAGGACATCCCTGTCTCGTCCCTTGTTGTATTTGAAGTTGTCCAACAGACTTCAAATTTATAATGATATTGGCCTCTGAGTTTGAGTACAACCTTTGAATTAGTGCAGTGACCTGAGAAGGTATCTTGTAGCTAGCCAAGACTGCGAAAAGTGTGTCCCAAACAACTAAGTCAAATGCTTTTTCCGCATCCAGCAAAAGAATAATGTCAGGGACTTTATTAGTAGCAAAATAATCAAGAGCCTCAGCTACATAATGTGTGTTTGTAGCCAGTTGTCAGGCAGCTATAAACCCGTTTTGATCGGGAGGTACCAGTTTATTAACTACCCTATTAAGCCTATTGTTCAATAGTTTTGTGATTATTTTATAATCTGAGTTTAACAGCAAAATTGGACGATATGGATTTGGATCCTCCCTGTCCTTATTTTTCTTAGGAAAGCTGACCACGTTTCCTGAATGCCAGGTTTTAGGACTCGGTTCGCCCCGCAGCAGACCATTGATTAAAGCCAAAAAATCCTCGCAAATGTATTTATAAAAGTCTTATAGAGCTCAGCAGGGAAGCCATCCGGCCCACAGTCTTTCCCCGTGGGAAGGTTCTTAACAACGTCTAGAAGTTCTGGCTTCGTGAATGGCTGTGAAAGTGCCACAGAGTCTTCCTCTGAGAGGCAGGGCATATCTAGGTCCCTCAGGAACTTTTCAATAGTCCCAGGATCTATAACGGGGGCATAATTATAAATTTGCCTAAAGTGTTCTAGCATAATTTTGTCAAGATCCCCGGGGTCAGTATGTCTAGCCCCGGTGACCGGACATCTTAGAGCGTGTATAACATTATCAGCAATACGATCTCGAAAAATGTCCCTGAAAAGTTGCTCTCTTCATACGCCTTTTGTTTATAGATCCGATATTCTATATCCACCTTCTTAAAAAAAAAATCCACCAACGCTTTCTTGGCAGCTTCGAAGGCCTGCCTATTAATGTCCGAGGGGGCATGTAGATAGGCAATTAAACACTTTTGAACTACATCTTCCAATACAGCGATCTCTTGTCTCAAGAGCTGTTTATCTGCTGCCTCTTTGGCGATTACCCAGCCCCTAAAAAAAGCCTTAAATGAATCCCATACTACAGCTGGAGTTGAGGATCCCTGATTGCGTTTGAAAAAATCCCTTATTTTGTCCTGAGAAGCCTGTATCCACCCTTCGTCTAAAAGAAGCCAAAGGTTGAAAACCCACCTTTTGGTCTGAGTTGTGTAAGCTGAGGAGGAGAGAGACACTCCCAGCAGCAAAGAGGCATAGTCTGAAAGACCAGAGTGCTGAACCGACTGAGATCTATAACACAATGTATCTGATATCAGGAAAAAATCTATGCGTGAGGAGCTTTTAAACCGAGTGGAAAAACAAGTATTTTCCCTCGCATCGGGGGTGTTCGTTCTCCAAGGATCGGACAGTGTCAAAACCTTAGCGAAATCTCTGAAGATTTTTGCATCTTTAGGTTTGTGCTGTCTCTTACCTCTTACTGTAGTATCTAAAACTGGGTCCTAAAGGAAATTGAAATACCCACCAATAATAATTTTACCTGTCAATTGCCAGAGGGAGTGAAACAGGCCTGTATAAGGGGCTGGGTCATCTATCAAAGGACCATAAAAACTAACAAAAATGAATCTCTCCTGGGCAATTAAACATTGAACCCAGCACCAGCGCCCATCAGGGTCAGAAAAAAGATCCAATGGCTGTGCATTGAGGGCTCTGGCTAAAAAGACT
Organism: Pleurodeles waltl; assembly: GCF_031143425.1. NCBI lineage: Eukaryota > Metazoa > Chordata > Amphibia > Caudata > Salamandridae > Pleurodeles > Pleurodeles waltl. Next base: position 995,167,692 of record NC_090437.1, read on the forward strand.
GCCACACCTCTATGAGCCGCTGACGCCGCAACAACTACTTTAAAATCAGCCATTTTTTTAAACATGCAATAATCCGGGACTTTATTAACCGGAATATGAGCCTCCTGAAGAAGTATAACTGAAGGATTGAACGCAGATACCCTTTCCTCGATAGCGGATCTTTTCCTACGATTATTTAGTCCATTAACATTCCAGGAAAGTATTCTTAATGGAAAAAAAGATGTTATCATTGATTTATACCTAGAGTTAGTCTGCCTGAGGTCTCCCCTAATCTGGAGTAAAATAGACTATCCAAAACATTACAGTCCTCCAAAGTGACAAAGCCGGATCCTGGTGTCCGTACCTCTCCCACCACCCCCACCTTTCTTGCCCCCCCATCCCTCACCCTCAGTGGCCCACACCTGGAGCCCTCCCGCCTGGACAAACTAAGGCCACACCCCTCCCCCTGCCTGCATCCTTCCCTAGCATGGTGCCTTGTCATGGCACCTTAAGCCATATACTTAGAGAGACAGCAAATAGAATAGCCTGAGCATGCGCTGTGGGAAACAAAAAAAAAATAAAGATTTGTATGTTCATAGAATACCATTATCCTCATTATCCTTATAGTCCAATATGTCACCCTGATAGTGTCTTATTATCTTATTAAGTCTTTTCCACCCTGGCCCTGGCCTCACCACCCCTTGCTCGTCCTAGCTGCTCAGAGTTCTGGATTACATAAAGCAAGTACTTTGCAGCATCGACTGTATGAATAAAATTCAAGCGACCCTGAAAAAAACTTTAAGTTTAGATTTTTGCACAAGTCCAGCCTGAGCTCCTGCTTTTTGAAATGCCAGAATCATCCCTTTCAGTTCTCTTCTCCAATGGGCAGCCACCACCGACATGTCTGAAAAAATCTTGAATGCATAATCGCCGGGAATCTGGAAGGTTTTAGTCTTAATTGCTTTCTGTAGAATCTGATCCTTGATACGAAAGTCACCAAAATTCACTAAAATAGTGCGAGGATATTTAGGGTTTGATGGCTGGACTGCGGGTACCCGATGGGCCCGCATAATAGTGAGATCTGGATGCTTATCCGTTAGTCCTACCAAAACATGACCTTGAATAAGATCAGTTACCAAATCTAAGATTGTCTGGCCGTTTTCACGTCCTTCAGGGATTCCTGTGAATCGCAGATTGGATCTACGTGATCCATTTTCAGCATCGTCGAGTCGAATCTGTAAATCTAACAAATCAGCTTGACATTTTGCCAGAGATGGTTCCACAGTCACCCGGATGTCCTCAAGATTAGAAACTTGTTGCTCAATATCCATAATTCGCGAGTTAAGTTGCTGGATATTACTACAGATCAAGTTCAATTGTGATTCTGTTTTCTGATTTGCATCGTCCTGGGAGACTTTCAGCGTTTTTAACTCGCTTAGAATCTGCAGAAGTAAGTTTTCCGGGGGAGCGCTAGTGCTTGTCGTATCTTTCTGCTCCTGAGAAGGACCCCCATTTTGGCCGTTTTGGCCATTAAATCCGGAAGGCACAGCAGAAAAAGCAGCTTGAAGAGAAAATCCTGCTGCTGTGTCTATCTCGTGCACTGATAAAGAGCTGTCTACCTGAGGGGCAGGAGTGCAACTACTAGATAGTGCGGAGGTACCCTCCTTGTGGGTTTTTCCCCCCCAAACAAGGGATAGAGGGGTCGGGTCTGGGCGCAGAGTCCATATCTGTTGCCTGATCACAAGAGGTCTCAGAGCTCCAGCCGGGGGTTGACTGTGTAGGCAAGGAGAGCATTCGAATGACCGCGGGCTAGGGTCCAAGTTCGCTGGCAGAGCCCTAGACTCGTCAGATAGGCAGTCCGAGCTGAGGGGGGGGCTTGACAAGTTAGTCCCGGAAGGTGGTAGATTAAGAGGTAGGGGTAAAGTAGGGTTAGAGACTGAATCTATGGCGGAAGAAAGGAGAGGTACGGAAGCAGGAGCCTTGTGCAAATGATTATCTGAAGGCGCAGGGTGTTTCTGTTTGGCAGTGCGTGTCGCTCTAGGAACTCTGGCGGCAGTGCAACCTGCACCCAATGCATAATGTGGAGAGCGCCGCATCTTCCCAGAAATCACTGAGCAGCGTGTAGTGTAACGATGAAAGAGAGAAGAAAGAGGGAAAGAGGGAAAAAAAAAACCCGAGCTCTCAAGATGCACAGGGGCAAAAAATAAACTGACCCCCCAAAAAAATGTTGAACTCTTCCAGCACTTCAAATACAATCCCCGTAACCCCTATCCAACTGGGGCGGTAATGTACAGGTTCCCTCCGAAAAAAAAAAGGAGAAAGAAAAAAAAAAAGGGGGTGTGTAGCAGTCTTTTTCTAATTCAGTTCAGTTTTAATTTAGTCTTCCCCTACTCTCTCTCCTTGAGCTGCTCCCCGAAAAAAGCCCCTACCTCTATATACTGAGCCGGGCGAGGCTGACGGCTTCCTGACCAGCAGAGGTCGATAGTTGAAAAATGTTCACAGCAGCCACCCCCCGTCCCCTAGGATGTAAAAATCCTGGTGTCTCACTTGCCGCTATCCTGCTCCGTCAATCTGCAGTGAATCTGCAAAATACCTGCCCGGTTACACGTCCCTGGAGACCGCTTGTTTTGACCGATGTTTGGCACTTCCTCGGAGATTCATGGATACGGCGTCCTAGATACAGCTTAGAGACCTCGTGAGCTTCAGTTTCAGTTCCGCATAGCGCGTCTGGGAGGCCGCTCACAGTGCGCCCCAGCCAGCGTCTTCGTCGCAACCGCCTGGATACTGCTGCAGTCTCGGAGCCTCGGATCCTTGGAGAATCACTTCCACATTCCGTTCCGTTCAGCAAACCATTTCGGAGCCTCACAGCGCGTTGGAGTCTGGCGCGCTCGCTCTCTCCCTGTCTGTGGCTTAGCCGCGGAGCATGGCGGGAGCTCCTGCGGCCGTCAGGTTCCTCCTTGCACTTACCCTCTTAGCCTGATAAATTACTCTGACACTACCGGCTGGTCTGTATGTGCTGGCTTTTAGCCTTTTAGTTAAGGGAGAGCTAACATGTTGGAGGACTAACTGTGACTTAGTGATGTGCGTGGTTCAAGCTAAAATTTCAGTAACTTTTAGACTGAAGTACACAAAGATGTGATTCTTAACTTGGCGGGCGGCGGAGGCCGCCCACCAAAGTACCCCCGCCAGAACACCGCACCGCGGTCGTCAGACCGCTGCGGTGATTCTGGGTTTTCCACTGGGCTTGCGGGTGACCGCCAAAAGGCCACCCGCCAGCCCAGTGGAAAACAACCTTCCCACGAGGACGCCGGCTCTGAATGGAGCCGGCGGAGTGGGAAGGTGCGACGGGTGCAGTTGCACCCGTCGCGAATTTCACTGTCTGCAATGCAGACAGTGAAATTCAAAGTGGAGCCCTCTTACGGGGGCCCCTGCAGTGCCCATGTCATTGGCATGGGCACTGCAGGGGCCCCCAGGGGCCCCACGACACCCCATACCGCCATCCTCTGCCGCGAACAGGATGGCGGTATGGGGTGTCAGAATCCCCATGGCGGCGCAGCGAGCTGCGCCGCCATGGAGGATTCTTTTGGGCAGCGGAAAACCGGCGGACAACCGGCGGGAGACCGCCGGTTTTCCACTTCTGACCGCGGGCAAACCGCTGCGGTCAGAATGCCCTGCGGGGCACCGCCAGCCTGTTGGCGGTGCTCTCGCCAACCCTGGCCCCGGCGGTCCATGACCGCCGGGGTCAGAATGACCCCCAAAGTCCTTTACTTTCCCCCCAACTTCATTCTCCTCTTTAATGATTTATGTGGGCTGAACATGATAAATGTGGTCTTGTTGGTGTTTACTCCAAGACCAACTTCCCCGCATGCTGTGGCAAACCTGTTCAATAAGTTTTCTAGCGCATCTGTGTATTAGATAAAAGCAAAGTGTCATCTGCGGACATCAGGGATGCCACAGGGTTGCCTGCAATCTTGGGGGGGTCCCAATTACAATACTGTAAGGTTACAATTAGCCCAATAATGGATAGAGTAAAAAGGGTTGGGGCCAAGACACATCCTTGTCTTATCCCTCTATCCACTCAACACAATTGGTCAGCTCTCCATTGGATCCCCATCTTATCCAGGCATAATTCCCTAGGTAGAGCCTAATGATAATTTTTTAAAAGAAATTGAGGACTCCTAGCTGTTCAAGAGCTGTCCACAGTTTCCCCCTAGGGATGGGGTCAAAAGCTGCATGTAAATCTACAAAAATGACATGCACGTGTTCCTTATCAATCACCACATATTTCCATAGGATAAATAAGAAAGTGAAATAGCTGGTCAATTGTACTGGTATTTTCCCTGAACTCTGCCTATAGAATCTTGTTTCCTTTAGTCCAATTTAATAACCTCCCCAGCAGGTGCTTACAAAACAGCTTTTGCAATATATCAGTGAGGCTGATCGGCCTATAGTTTCTTGGTTCACTTCTCTCCCCCTTTTTATATGCTGGGACTATTTCTGATCCCAAACAAGAAGCAGGAAAATGTGCACCCTTTAAAATAGCATCTCATTAAATCTAGCCTTGCCTCCTTGCATGACTTGTTAAACCAAGCAGCCCCTTTCTTATATTTTGCAGTCCCCCTCTCATTTCTATAGAAGAAGGTTTTAACCTCTGCTATTAACTTAGAATATGTATGTGTGATGTTGAGTATCTCACACACATGCTCAACCATAGCTTCAAGGGTTTAGGCTATTATTTCGTAAATGTGAGCTGCAAAGGATTGGTCACCGTCTATCTTGTACCATTTAGGCCCTCATTACAACCCTGGCGGTAAAGTCTGCTGACCGCGGTGCTGACAGCCGCCAACATACTGTGTCAGCGGCAGAAATCAGCTATGGGTATTATGACCCACACTTAGAAATCCTCCACAATACAGACACCCACACAAGTCCGCCACACCAAAGGTCAGTGATGAACTGGCAGTACCAAAACCCACACCGTCACGCCAATAGGAATACGCCCACACTATCACGACCCACGAATGAACGTGGCGGTCTTTCAACCGTGGTAAACCATTGGCGGTACACACCGCCGCACTCAAAATACACACACAGTTACAAAACAAAACCACATTAGACAATTCAAAATACACACACCTGACACACATACACACATCACACCCACACACTCACACCACTATAAAACACACACCCACATTACCCACAACCCATTACAACGAATTTTTTGGAAGAAGCAGAGAGACAGAAAAGCAAAGACAACACCAGCATCCAGAGGCCCACAACACCATCATTCATACACCATCCACGCACAAAACGCCACAAACCCCAAAACATCACCCCATACATCATATCACACATCACCTCACACATCACTCACACCACATCATAGCACCTCAAAGACACCCCAGGTTTTCTGAGGAGGAGTAAGGGGTCATGGTGGAGGAAATCATTCGGGTCGAGCCGCAGCTATTCGGATCACAGGTGAAGCAGACATCCATTGCAAGGAAGATGGAGCTATGGCAGAGAATTGTCGACAGGGTCAACGCAGTGGGACAGCATCCAAGAACACGGGATGACATCAGGAAGAGGTGGAACGACCTACGGGGGAAGGTGCGTTCCGTGGTATCCAGACACCAGGTAGCTGTATGGAGGACTGGCGGTGGACCCCCCACCTCCTCCCCACAACTAACAACATGGGAGGAGCAAGTCTTGGCGATCATGCATCCTGAGGGCCTCTCAGGAGTAGCAGGAGGACTGGACATATCTTTACTATTAAATCCCCACCACCTGCATGCCATTGCAAACCTCAACACTTACCCTCACACTCATCACTCCAACACCTCACATATACCCCACTTTCACAACCCACACATCCCAAAACCAAGCCTTGCATGTGACAACAATGCATGGACACCCATCACAGACCTGCATGGACACCCATCACCAAAGCATGTCCAAAGGAGAGACTCACCCAGGGCACACAATCACCACTCACACAAGGGCCAAGGCGATATTGCAAGCACAGTAATAGAGGGAAACACACCCATTGCACAAGATGGCACACACAGATACAATAACAATGCATTTACACCCCAACAGGACCCCGACACAACGTCACCGGAGAGGAGGTGCCAGCCATATCCAGTCCCCCCACAGAAGAGGCCCACAGTGACTACAGCAGCTCTGCACGCCTGGATCAAGATGACCAGCCCGGCCCATCAGGGACCTCTGGACAATCGGTTCCCCTGCCACAGTCCCAAAACCACCACTGAACCTCCCCCCTCAGGAAACACCACAACAGTACCCACCCAGCAGGCCCATGCCACTGTCACCAGGACACGTCAATCAGCAGTGTGTCCACCACTACAGGGACCCCAGGCAACCCCAATGACACAGGATGATCAGGGACCTGGGGTCAGTGGCAGTGAGCACACGGTTCAGGGGACAGAAGCAGAGAACAACAGGGAAGCTGGGAGGACTGCTGTGCGACAGGGGGAGGACAGGCGGAGGGAACCCACTCTCCAGGAGGCACTCTCCAACATCATGGGAGCATACCACCATTCCCAGGAGAACATGGGCATGGTACTGTCCAAGTTTCAGGAGACCCAGCGGCTGCAGGACATGGGGATCAGGGAGGACTTGAAGTCCATTAACACCACCCTGGTCACCATTGCAGGGGTGCTGGCAAATATGGCCAACACCATGAGGGAGACAGTGGCATACCACCGGGCCCCTGACACCAGCCCGAACGATGAACAGCCTTCCACGCCCACCGGCGCTAGTTGACAGGAGGTCCCGCCACAGGACCAACAGGCCACCAGCACCCCACCCCCTGCAGAAGGAGAACCACCCCGCAAACGGTCCCTGCGATCCAGCCACAAGACAGAGAACATTGCCAAGACCCCCACCAGGAAATAAGACTCTCCTGATTGTCACCCTTCTGTCCCACTATGTCACCCTGTCCACCTTGAACTGCCTTTGCTCCACTTCCTATGCCCCCTTCGACAATGCACCTGTGATACCAAGAGACTTGACTCTACCATGGACATTCCTGCACCATCACCCCAGCCCATTGCACATCCCCTCTACTTATTAGCACTTAAATAAACACCCTTGAATCACAAAACAATCTGGAGTCAGTCTGTACTTTCACAAATGTATTATTACAACTTCTTCGACAAATATCAATATTGATGTTCATTTGCACATATCAATGTATGACAGTTGTTGGGCAACAGTAAACATAGCAGAAGGCAGAATGAGGTACCCAGATTTGTGAAATAGAAAGCCAAAGTGAACTGCAGGGTCCATACACAGAGGTTAAGAGGCTGACTTATTCAATGTCCTACAGTAGTCAGATATGAGATGAGCAGTTTCAGTCTCTTACCTGTGTCTCACTGGAAGTACTGCATGATGATGTTGTTTCGGTTGTCAATATCTTCTTCCTCTGCCTCCTCTTCCTCACTGTCCACAGACTCTACAGCTGCCACAATACCATCATCAGGCCCATCCTCATGCATAAAAGGCACCTGGTGTTGCAAAGCCAGGTTGTGTAACATGCAGCATGCTATGATTATTTCGCACACCTTCTTCGGTGAGTAGTATAGGGAGCCACCTGTTAGATGGAGGCACTAGATTCTGGCCTTCAGGAGGCCGAAAGTCCGCTCAATAATATGCCTAGTTCGTCCATGTGCCTCATTGTAGTGTTCCTCTGCCCTTGTCCTGGCATTCCTCACTGCGGTCAGTAGCCATGAGAGGCTGGGGTCACCTGAGTCACCTGCAAATGTCGATGGATATCTGTTAGACACACATTAACCCTTAGGGACTACCCCATACCCAGACACCTATTCATACTGTGTGGGGACCTTGGGCTCACCTATTAGCCAGACCCGGTGCCTCTGGAGTTGCCCCATCACATAAGGGATGCTGCTATTCCTCAAAATGTAAGCATCATGCACAGAGCCAGGATACTTGGCATTCACATGAGAGATGTACTGGTCTGCCAAACACACCATCTGCACATTCATTGAACGGTAGCTTTTTCAATTTCTGTACACCTGTTCATTCCTGCGGGGGGGACAAATTCCACATGTGTACCATCAATGGCACCAATTATGTTGGGGATATGTCCCAGGGCATAGAAGTTAGCTTTCACTGTGGGCAAATCCTCCACCTAGGGGAAAACGATGTAGCTGCGCATGTGTTTCAGCAGGGCAGATAACACTCTGGTCAACACGTTAGAGAACATTGGCTGAGACATCCCTGATGCCATGGCCACTGTTGTTTGGAAGGAACCACTTGCCAGAAAATGGAGCACTGACAGGACCTGCACTAGAGGAGGGATACCTGTGGGATGGCGGATAGCTGACATCAGGTCAGGCCCCAGTTGGGCACACAGTTCTTGGATTGTGGCACGATCAAGTCTGTAAGTGATAATGATGTGTCTGTCTTCCATTGTCGATAGGTCCACCAGGGGTCTGTACACCAGAGGATAACGCCATCTCATCATCTGCCCCAGCGGATGTGCTCTATGGAGGAGAATGGTGAGCAGAGGGTCATGTACCACATAGGTTGCACAAGTGTTTTTGCTGTAATGTGAGTAAATCCGTGTGTGGCATGGTCTGTCCGTATTTCTGCCCAAATGTGCTGTGACACAGTTAGGTACCATGCCATGTGCCACCCTGAAATGGCAGCTGACTGATCTGTAAGGAGGGACAAGGGGAAATGAGGTAACTGCGCTAGTGTTGTGCAGCGTCGCAGTAGGCGAAGACCGCCACGCATTTCAGCATTGGTTATCATTGGGCCCGATGGGTTTCAGGAGCCAATGAAGATGTACGCCGGCGGTGACTGTACGCACCGCCGTGGATGTGACTGCCATTTTCTATCTGTTCACTCACTTGATACCTGACATTCAACAGGAGAGGACCTATACTGCAACACAGCAAGTGCTGCTGTGACCACAGTCTGGAAGTGCCTCAAAAAGGAAAAAATTTCCCCGGGGACCCCCCTGGGTGCCAGGTATGGAATCCCAGTGGTCCCAAAGGATGGGAGACCTAAAGACTCTCAGACCCTCGAGAACACTAAGCAGTTTTACTCTATGTCTATGCAAAAGATATATAATTTTATTCAAATATTAACATGATTATTCTTCATATAAGATCAAACAATATCAAAGTGTATGTCTAACAACCTAATCTAACTCCTAATTGTGCACCCTGGAGAAAACATATCATTAAAAAGAACCACACATACATTCAGTCATACTGAACCATTCATAACATGTTAAAAGGAAGAATCAATGAGGACTAAGGCCCATATTTATACTTTTTGACGCAAAACTGCGCTAACGCAGTTTTGCGTCAAAAAAATTAGCGCCGGCTAACGCCATTCTGAAGCACCATGCGGGCGCCGTATTTATTCAATGACGTTAGCCGGCGTTAGCCGCCGGCGCCGTCTGGTGTGCATTAAAAAAAACAACGTACACCAGGCAGCGCCGGCGTAGGGGAAAATGGAGCTTGGGCGTCAAGAAATGGGGCAAGTCAGGTTGAGGCAATTTTTTCGCCTCAACCCGATTTGCGCCATTTTTTTTCACTCCCAACCCCCATAGAAATGACTCCTGTCTTAGCAAAGACAGGAGTCATGCCCCCTTGCCCAATGGCCATGCCCAGGGGACTTCTGTCCCCTGGGCATGGTCATTGGGCATAGTGGCATGTAGGGGGGCACAAATCAGGCTCCCCTATGCCACAAATTTTTTTTTTTTAAAACACTTACCTGAACTTACCTTAATGTCCCTGGGATGGGTCCCTCCAGCCTTGGGTGTCCTCCTGGGGTGGGCAAGGGTGACAGGGGGTGTCCCTGGGGACATGGGAGGGCACCTCTGGGCTCCTTCAGAGTTAGTTTTGCGTCGAAATTGCGTCAAAAAAAACTACGCAATTCCGGCGCAAACGGAGTATAAATATGCCCCTAAATATCTAGTACAGAGCCAATTCTGACTAAATATAGTGGAAGGCAGATATGGTATAATATACATTTATATCTTGTAACCTGCCTTCTAGTCAGTCCACAGCTACTTAATGAGCATTGTCTCAATCCAATGATTTCGAAGTCACATGATAGAAAAAGGCCCAATGTCCCGGGTCCTCTGGATTCGGAGTCTAAGTTAGAATTAGTCCTCTTATAAGATGACAGCAGAGTTCTTGTTGGCTCCAAGTCTTTGATTTTTCCTCACTGTAGATCTGAACAGTTTAAGAAAACTACAAAGGACTTTTTCCGATAACCACGACTGATGTTAGCTTTGTGGGTTAAAATGACTTATGTTAGCTTTGTGGGTTAAAATGCTGACATGCGTTTCAGTGGAACTGCGATCACTAACGATCGCCCACCTTCTTCAGGGCATTGGCCTCTGTATGTAGACCCATAAATCCAGGGAGCAATTTGAAACAGGATATGTCTTTCTGAAAAAACAAATAAAGTGTATCTGTAGTCCAGAGATCCCATCCTCAAAATCCACCACACACAGACAAGACATGCACAATACATAAAACAGTCTTAGCTAACTAAGAATAGAAAAGAAAAAAATATGTATAACAAAAATCCAAGAAAAAGAAAGAAAAAGAAAAAGATAATGAATACAATTCATATTTGTGCTCAGAGCTCCACCGAGTGAAGAAAACTTTAAGAATGCAGTGTGTAGTAGTGAGCATAAAAGTAGATTGCATGCCAAATTAGGTGTCACCGTTGTCCTAAAGGATGCATTGCCCGTATGTGCTTATATTCCTTTTCATTATCTCTTAATTTTATTGATATTTTATCGTTATTGCATCCCCTCATGGTGTTGTACAAATGGGCACTACGCCGTTACCTCGATATTTTTCAGGTGAGCAGAGTATTCTCAAATTGAAAAGGGGATTAAAAGCCAGTTCGAGGACTCATACCGGACTATATTTATAATAAAAAGAGCAGAACATACACACTATATCTCTCCTCGAATAGTAATAGGGTCATTATAGCCTTCTATCTTTCAATACAATGTTTGGACGTGCCAAATAACTGAATATTTAACATAGAAATATCTTATATCTCAACAGGGGGTTCCTACCTGATATAAAACCGCAGTGTAAAGCGTAGGAAAGTTTCTCGAGGTAGTGCTGCAGCAAGGGGCGTCATAGAGACAATGCACTCCAGCGTGGGGCACAAACCCCGACAGCCTCAATCTCACCACAGGGGGACAACTAAACATGGCACCCAGAGTGGACGTCCATCCAGCGAGCGTCAGCGCAAAAAAAGGGGGACCCTGCATATGGTCCGAAGACACCTGCAAAGAGAACCAAACAAATGGCCAGCCATCCAGTATATAAAGAAGGACCTGGAGCTATAAACATAAATAAAGGACTGAATTGTAAAAAACAACGGTCCGAAATGATACTGTGGGCGCCATTTTGAAGAGTGAAATAGCTAAATATCTGTGGCCATTAAAAGGAGAGGGAATGAGATACAGAGTGCCATCTATTAAGCGCAATCACGATCTAAATGCCTAATATATATATCCATATGGGCTAAACAGACAGATGACAAAAAATTATACATATGTGTGAGCATGGGAGAACTTGTTCTAGCAAACAGCTTCTTACCCAGAGCATTAGTTCAAAGAAAGATAAAACCACGGGCGCCATCTTGGACTATTTCACAAATAAATACATTTCTCTGTAGCTATAGAGAAGTAAGCAGGATATATAAAGACAGTTACTCTATCCCTTATGACTTACTGAAAATAATTTGCCCATGGAATGCGCTCATTTAAGACCTTTTGTACTGTATCCAACCAGAAAATCCAGAAAACTTCTTTTTTTCCTAAATTTCTCTTGTTCTTCAGATGTTGAGTTAATTTTCTCCAATATTATACATTTTAATTCTCCTTCCTGGTGTCAGTCTGGAAGTGACAATGGCTCATGTGTGTGGGGGAAGGGGCCTTGCCTTCACCGCGGAGGAGTTGGACAAACTGGTGGATGGGGTCCTCCCCCACTACACGCTACTCTACGGTCCTCCAGACAAACAGGTGAGTACAGTGTGAGCATGATGCCTGGGACATGAATGTATGGAGTGGTGTGGATGGAAGATACATGTGGGGTTGGGGGCTGAGGCCTGCATGAGAGGATGGTGAGTGTAAGTATGTCAGGGCATGGGTGGGAAGTGGTGGGCAATGAGTATGACGAACTGGACTGGAAGGAATTTCCTTTCATCCTATACCTTTCCTATAGGTCAGCGCCCACCAGAAGAAGGGTATTTGGCGTGCCATCGCCAAGGAAGTGCGGACCCTGGGGGTCTATCATAGACGGAGCACCCACTGCCACAAGAGATGGGATGACCTGCGCCGCTGGAGCAAGAAGATGGTGGAGGCCCGGCTGGGGATGGCCTCCCAACGTGGAAGGGGTGCCCGTCGCACCATGACCCCCCTGATGTTCCGGATCCTGGCGGTGGCATATCCGGAGTTGGATGGGCGCTTGAGAGCATCACATTAGCCACAAGGGGGTGAGTACAGTCTCATTCAGCTGGCTCAGTGTGCTTTCCGTGGTGTCTGGGTGGGGGATGTGGGCTGTGGGTTCCCCTAGACCAGGGCAAACTTGGTAGCGTAGATCCCTTGTTAGGCAGGCTCTGTGGCACTCCAACCCCAATAGTGGTAGTGGCCATCTACAACCAGTGAGCCTCCTGTGGGTTCCAGGTGTGCAGCAAATGGGGTTAGGCATAGTCCCCCATGGGCAGGGGTTTTTCATACTAACTGATAGTGCATGGCCTAGTGCATAGGGCTGCTCCCTGTGTGTTGTGACTGCCAACAGTAGTGGTGTTGCTGGCATTTACCATGTGTCTCCTCTGTCTTTCCCCCCATTTTGTTTTTTCACCCTGGCCTTATGTGCATTAGCATCATCTGGCGGAGGAGCAGAGGCACCAGAGACGGAGGGAGCTGCATCCCACATGGCCCTGGAGGGTGAATCTACGGAGTCTGAAGACACCAGTGGGACGGAGGGTGAGGGGAGCTCTGCGACGGGGACAGGAGGGGACACCAGCGACTCCTCCTCTGATGGGAGCTCCCTTGCGGTGGTGGGCACCTCTGTGCCCACTGCAATAACAGGTACAGCCACCCCCCCACCAGCTCCGCCCTCTCAGCAGCCCCTCAGTGTGTTTCACATGCCCGCTCACCCAGGAGGGTGGGCATCTCCTTCACCCCAGGCACCTCAGGCCCTGCCCCAGTCAGCCCTGCTGCCTTCAGTGAGGAGGCTATTGACCTCCTGAGATCCCTCACTGTTGGGCAGTCAACCATACTGAATGCCATGCAGGATGTCGAGAGGCATTTGCAACAAACAAATGTATACCTGGAGGGCATTCACTCTGGCGTGGCGGCCCAACAGAGAGCATTTCAGCCTCTCACCTCAGCACTGATGGCAGCCATTGTCCCTGTGTCAAGCCTCCCCCCTCCAACTTCCACTACCCAGACCCAATCCCCTCTACCTCTGCCTATCCCAAGCACATCAACAGACCAGCACACATCAACACACAAAAGTGGCTCCGGAAAACATAAGCACCACACTTCATCTCACAGGCACTCACACAAGCACATTACCCATGCAGACACACCAACATCCACTTCCTCCACTGTGTCCCCCTCCTCCACGTCCTCTACCTCCCTCCCAGTGTCGTCTCCACTCACACCTGCATGTACTACATCATCAGCCACTGCCTCCATCACCAGCAAACCCATCACAACACACCACTCACGAGCAATCACCACCCCCACAACCATTCACACGTCCCCTGTGTCCTATCCCAGTGTGTCTGTGAGCCCTCCTCCCAAAGTACACAAACGCAGGCACACACCCACCCAACAGCCATCCACCTCACAACAGCCTCCAACCCGTGCACCTTCACCCAAACTCAGCAGACGAACACCTCCTACAACCACTACCTCTTCCTCCACTCCCACACCCCCTCCATCTTCCCATCCCAGTGTGTCAAAGAAGCATTTCCTGGCTAACATTCACCTCTTCCCTACACCTCCTCCCCCCGTCCTTCCCCTAGGCCAGGATGTCTGGAGCCTGACCAGCACCTCAGCCACCAAATCAGCGTCCACTCTGGTCCCTGCAAGGATTGAAGGGGCACCCATCTGGGCTGCCAGTGTGCCAACTACTGAAGCTAAGGACCACCCGATTCTACCACCTGCCAAGGTAAAGAAGGGTCCAGCATGCAGAAGGGAAAAGACGCACCACCCACCCAGCACGGCCTCATCCAGAAACAAAGAGGACAGTGCCAAGGTCCCAGCAACGACTACCAAGGTGAGAAAGGGACACAAAAGCAAAGGAAAGTCACCTCAGGGCATGGAGCCTCCTGGTGGGGGACTGGTGACCCCCATTTCGCATGACAGGCCAGCAACCTGTACCAAGGCGAGCACCGCCGCAATGACCGCCACCTGCAGCTGCCACAACTACTCTCACCAGCATCATCCCTAGTGGGCAGCCGTCCGAGGCTGCTGGAGGCAGCCTATTGTCTCCCTCCATTACTACAGACACCTGCACCGCAGGCAGCACCAGCAGCATCTCCCCCGCAGACACCACCGCAGCCACCGCCACCTGCCCTGCCACGTGCCCAGCCAGTGCCACTACAGCAGACATCAGCAGCATCCCCAGTCGGCAGCCGCCCGAGGCTGCAGGAGACATCCTGGACCCTGCACATACTACAAGAGGCACCACCACCAGCACTGGCACTACCAGCAGTTTGCAGCCTAAGTCGCTGCAGGGTGGAGTGTGGCTCTGCCTCCATGGAGTATCATGCTACCTGTTCCTCAAATATCTCGTGGCTCAGACACCCGGGTAAGGGAATGGGAACTGCCACACCCCAGGTGCAGCAACACTGGGCACCATGCCCCCTCCGGAACCAGTAGACAAAAGCATCCACTCACCCTATCCTTGGCAGGATGAAGCACTCTGGGCACAAAGCCCCCTCCAGAACCAGTGGAGAAAATCATCCACTAACCCAGTTCTTGGCAGGGTGAAGCACTCTGGGCACAAAGCTCCCTCCAGAACCAGTGGAACATGTCACTGACTTTAGAGGTTGTGGCTTTGCAATCCCAGGGGCAAGCAGTGGGCAACCAACCCACGTAAGAGACTTGAGAGACTGTGGCTTTGCACTCCCCATGAGCAAGCAGTGGGCAACCCACCCACTTGAGAGACTTGAGAGACTGTGGCTTTGCACTCCCCAGGAGCAAGCAGTGGGCAAACCACCCACTTGAGAGAATGTGGCTTTGTACTCCCCAGGAGCAAGCAGTGGGCAAACCACCCACCTGAGAGACTCTGGCCTTGCACTTCCCAGGACCAAGCAGTGAGCAAACCACCCAATTCAGAGACTGTGGCTTTGTACTCCCCAGGACCAAGCAGTGACCACACCATCCACTTGAGAGACTTTGGCTTTGTACTCCCCAGGACCAAGCAGTGGCCATACCACCCACTTGAGAGACTGTGGCTTTGCACTCACCAGGACCAGGCAGTGGGCATGGAGCCCCCTCGAGGAGCAGTGGCATCGTCCCATCATCCGGCTGAGGTGCCCCCCCTTCCCTCCCCCTGAGGTGCCTGTTTTTTTTCCGACCTGATGCCCCTGCAGTGTTCTCTCCATTTTGAGGCAGGTGTCATGTGTGGGCTTCGCCCATGCTGTTTGGGACCACTTGTCCATGGACATTTCATGGGACAGTGTACGGACTTGTGAACTTGCTGTTCATATTTGGATATACTGATTTTTTTAATATCTCTTGCTATATCTGAATGTTTGTATATTACACTAGTTCAATTCATTTCGTTTTGTCCTTGCGTTCTTCCAGGGGGTGACGGGTGTATCTGTGATGTTTTTGGATATGTGTGTGTGTGTGTGTTGTTGTGGGTGGGGGGTGGGGTGTTGCATTTTGCGTGTGTGTGTCACTCTCTTTTCCCTCCTCCCCTCCCCTGTGTGCTAGGTGCAGTACTCACTGTTGTCCCTGCCTTCTTTCCACTTTGTCGTGTATGAATAGATACAGCAACATGGGCAGGACCTGTAACTCGGGCTCCATGGCATCCTGGTTCATCGTTGAGTGTCGAGAGGTGAGTGGTTTCCCTTCCAAAGATTGTTTCCGCCGTGCTTTTGATAGTGTTGGTGCCACCCCGGAAAAGCTGGCGGATTGGTACCTTGTAATAGTGTGGGTGATACATTGTGTTCCGCCTGTCTGTTGGCGGTTATCGCCACGGTGTTTGTTTCTACCGCCGTGGCGGTCGGAGTGTTAAAGTGGCTGTCTGTGTTGGCGGTTTCCGCCATGGTCGTAATTCAATTTTTTTTACCGCCGGCCTGTTAGCGGTATTACCGCCCCTTTATCACCGACCGCCAGGGTTGTAATGAGGGCCTTAACCCTTCTTAAATTATTACTAGTGACAATTGGATAACTCAACTCACACCCCCAACTTAACTCCCGGGTCTGTGAATATTTAGTCAAGGTCTAAGACTAAAGCATTGTGATCACTGTCAGCTTTATCAATGACCTCCACTGCAACTGGCCCTCTTAAATGTATGTTTCAAATCCTTATCTAACTTTAAGCAACCATTACATGCTCGAAGACTATACTTCAGTCTAAGTGCAGCCACCTGAAAAGCAACTTTTGTGTTCCGAGCTACAACTAGTGGTCTCAAACCTGGGACTCTCTATTCCTCCTTCTCCTCCGTCATGTTTGAGAGCAACTCTGAGGGTTCATATGTTGTGTTAAAATCATCTGCCAACAGAAAAAAATCACAGCTGTCTACCCTATAAAAACTCAACTAGAATGGTCACTGTGGGGGAATCTTTGTGCTGTGATGGAAATCTGTTGTAATTATTGACTATGAAGGTTGATTTCTTCCCGGTAGTACTTACAAGATTCACAGCCAATATGTCCCTAGAATATACCCTCATAAAAGATAGAAATGATCTGATTTGTGTAGGAACAAACTCTATATCCCTCCAAAGCATTTACAAAGTTTAATTCTTCAACAAGTCACAATTCTTTAATTTCTCAACATGGAGAAATAAGAGTCATAGAATATGTAATCTGAATAAGGTTCTGAAGGCCTTGTCTTCAACAAGATGTCACCACCTATGTAAATTATTGTAGATGCCCAAAATAAATCTGAAACACAAAGAAAAGTAGGAGTATTGATAACACCTGAAATTCCCACCAATCCTTGGGAGATTATTTCCACTGACTTTAATGTAGATTTGCATGGGTATTGTATCACAGTAATGTACAGTATATTCATATACTAATTGTACTGCAATAATGTAGTTTACTAAAGTAGCTCACTTTTCTGATCTGACCTAAATACCTCCAACATCAGACACAGCTGAGATCTTCTACTTTGAAACCTGCATGGATATACCTTTTTAATTATTTTCAGACTGTGGACCTGAATATGTCTCAAACTTTTGGTGGTCTTTGAATAAAGCGCTTGGAATTTTAAGGGTGTTAAGTTCTGGCTTACATCCTCAAGCTAATGGACAAAGTGAAAGGCTAAATCAAAATCTTGAAGAGTTCTTAATGTTTTACTTTTCTGCTATCTAAGACAGCTGGATGGACACCCTACCTCAGCACAGTTCGCCTACAGTAACTTAATCCACGCTTCCACCGGCTTTTGTCCCTTCTTTGCCTTGACATGATTTAATTCTCAGACTTTTCCAGATTAATTAGAAACAGAAGATCTGGGCCTGCAGTACAGTAATCACTAAAAAGGATCAAGAGAAATGTATCTAAGATTTACGGATCCCTAAGGCCAGTCGGTGTAGATGATCCGCTATCACTTATAAGATAGGAGACAGAGTTTGGGTTTCCTCTATTAATCTACCTTGCTCTATTTATTGAACCATGTTTTCTCCTAGGATTAATGACTTTTTGAAATTTCTAAGTATACTAACCCTGTCACTCAAGCTTCCCCTTGTTGTAAGGATCATCCTTTCTTTCATGTATCCCAGCTCACGCCATGTTGTTGTCATATAGGACACTAGGTTAAAAAGAAACCATTTCACATACTTGTTGATGGATAACCTGAGTATGAAGTCAAGGAGATTTGTGACTCCCATTACTTTGAAAGGGAGATTCAATACTTTATTGAGTGGAAGGACTAAGGGCCACATGTACGTAGGTTCAGATTTGCGACTCGCAATTTGCGAGTCTTAAATCCGAATGTAGGATGGTGTCCTTGACACCATTTGCAATTCGCAAGGGGGTAACAAATGCCCACCTCATGCATATTCATGAGGTAGGTCGCAATTTGTGACCCCCTTGGGAATGGCGGCCCTCACAGGGATGGCGGCCTGCTGGAGACAGCAGACCCCCATCACTGTGACTGCTTCTCAATAAAGCAGCTTTTTTTTTTTGTAATGCAGCCCCTTTTTCCTTAAAGGAAAACGAGATGCATTACAAAAACAAAAAATGAAACGTTTTCGTTTCATTTTTACAGAGCAGGCAGTGGTCCGTGACATTCACAACGGGGAAGGGGTCCCCCAGGGACCCCTTCCCTTTTGCGAATGGGTTAACACCCATTTCAAATGGGTGCAAACTGCAATTGTTTTGCAACCGCGTCCACGGTCACAAAACAATCCTACATTGCACTGCGAGTCGCAATTAGGAAGGAAACACTCCTTCCTAATTGCATGTCGCATTCCCATTTTGCGATTCGGTAACCAGGTTACCGAATCGCAAAACGGGGTTTGTGCATCGTGATGTGCTTTTTGCACGTCGCAAACAGCCAAATTTGCTTAGTACTTGTGGCCCTAAAGCCCTTGTGATCCTTCATAGGAACCTGTAGAATAGTTTCATGCTTCTTTTTGGTTAACACTTGATTGAGATCGTTCATGGAAAACTGCAGAACAGGTTCATGCTCCCTTTTTGGTTAAGCAGTACTATTTGAAATTTCCTCACAAACCATGAGCTCCTAAGAAGAGTCAGATTGTAAGGGTTTTTCCCTCTACCTTTTCGTTGACATGCTTGAGCGTGGGCTATGCAGCGGCCTCGGTCTGCTATGGGCTTCTGCTGCACCTAGGCTTGCTGTTCTCTTAGGGAATGACAGCGTCCTAGGGTGGCATTTTGTTGAAAATGCGTCAGTCTGATAGGGCCAGAGAGAGCATTGTCGGACAATTTTTCCTGCGCCTTCCTCTGTGCCGCATGCATTAGATGCATCTAACCTCATAATTTTTAATTAAATGTTGTTTTTCTAGCATTGGTTGTAACCCTGAATGAACGATAATATTTAAGTTGTTTTTGTAAACTTGTATTACTGGTTCCACTTAATTCAAGATGGCCAAACCTCTTCCTAAAACATCACACCCTATCTAGCGCTACGTAGGGGGAGTCAATTTTGAGTCGTTTTGAGTCTAGCTGAATCACAATTGTTCTTGCTCGCCCAGTGGACTCTCCACCTTCTACAGGTCCTGTTTATTATTCTTGCCCTTTGCCTTGCTGCTTGACCTGGACAGCTGGAAGATTTGTACTTCCTCGTGGACATTATTATCTGGGGCAATACTAGATTCCTATTTAAAATCATTATTTCTGGAGATTGTAAGCCGTTCCCACACATGAAGAATTCTTACCAACTGCCGCTTAAAATACTTGTTCTTGACATAAGGCCTACTTAGGGTTGACTTATGTAATATTTCAAATCACTGGTTGCTCAGACAATAATGAAACATTATTGAATTACCATGTAGTTTGCATATAAAGGAAAAAAGCTATTGAAAGCATACTTTTGGACTCTAAAGTTCTACAGCCCCCGCAACATTGATCCTTAGTCACTCAGTAGGAGTGGCCTGGTTAACTGCAACATATGCAACATGTTGCAATTAAGATTTTTGAGATAAATTTTGGCAGATCAAGCCTGCCAATACTTAAAGGAGTTAATATGTCTGGTACTTGCGGAGTCTGATTTTTTCAGGTGCAATAGATATTACTGCAATTACTGGCACACTCATAACGAAGGCATTAGACTGGCAGAATGCACTGTATCTATTCAGTATAAAATTAAATGTATTACGTGAATCTTCGGCACTGTTCTACTGTTCTCAAATTGATTTCTCATTACGAGTGGCCTAGAAAATGAGATGGATTTTCCATACCTCTGGAATAACTTATATCTGGGTACTGGTAACTCTGTGGGTCCCTTAAGATCAGTAAGAAATGATGAATTACATACGAAGTGGTAATTCTGGGTTCTATTCCCCCGGAAATTCCTAATTTTCCACAAACTTTCATGAAGAGATTTTGAAAAATCTCTTAGTAAAAGTAGAGAGATCTGCGGTGTTCCCACAGCTTTCATAATAATGATGAGGCTGGTAACTTCTATTACTAGCCCCATGGAAATTAAGAGACCTCTTGTTATGAGAGCCTAAGTGTACTTGTGTAAACTGTTCATGAAAAATGAGATATGAAATAAATTACGGTATAGCTGACTCTGACTTTGAGATTCACCTTATTGTCTGTTGCAAAATATAGAATTTATTGATTGAAATGTTTTTATTTTCAATTTCTTCAGAGTATTCCTGTTTTGGTAAATATTCATGCTGAGTCTTGTGAATCAGAGTAATGACAAGCTGAGTGTAATACTGTGCTGATCCATGTTATGTTATGCTATGTTATGTTATGTTACGTTGTGTAATGTTATGTTATGATATGTTATGTTAGGTTTTGTTATGTTATGTGTGATTTTCTAGCACGGTAATCACCAGTGGTGCTCTGTAGCAAGTGTGTGAGACCAAACCTGATGGCTTTCTTGAAAATCCTGGTTCCTTCAAAAGTTTAGAAGAGAGGACGAGGCTCTGATGGCTTGAGGAAAGTCGTTCCAGGCTTTAGAGGCCGGGTACGAAAACACATGCCCCTCTACTCTGCTTTTGTGTATGCCAGAGGAGTGTGCTAGTGAGAGACCGTCCGAGAGGATAAGTCTGAAAGGTTAGTGGACATGAATGAGGCTATTCAATTAGGTAGGGCCAGTGTTGTGGAGAACTTTGTAGGAGTTGGTGTGGAGTATAAGGTGTGAGCTCTTGTGTATCGGTATCCAGTGGAGGTCTCTAAGTTGTTGTGTGATGTGGGCTTGCCATAGGAGATTAATCTGATTTGGACAGATTCCAATCTTCTTGTGAGCTGGTGGGTAATTCCAGCATACAGGGTGTTTCCATAGTCTAGACCTGCCGGTGAATTTCCTGGTGATGCCTGGTAGCTCCTTGAAGATTTTCTTCAGCATCCTTACTGTGTTGAAGCAGACAGAGACTATTGCGTTGACTTGGGTGGTCATGTCCTGTTTGTTGTCTATAATGATTCCAAGGATTCTCATTTGGAAGCAGGGCATGGTGGTGGGGGTTCCAAGGTCTGTGTCCCACCAGGTAGAATCTTGTAATGGTGAAAGTTGACAGCTTTTCTCCTCTATTGACTGGGCAATAGTTGACATACAAAGAATCAAATTCTATGCACTGCAGCACCCTTGAGGTAGATTTATAAGATTCTAACCCCATCTAGGATCTAAATTAAAGGATCATTCCAGTTTCATCCTGGGAAAGAGAAAGAAGGCCAATTTCTTGCGTTTTATGGCAATCAGTATTAATTTTAGGTAGAGGTAAACAGAACTTGCAGAGATTTCCTTGGAGTTACATGAAAACTGTGATATTCTGCAGAGTTCCGTCAACGGACGAAATTAGTCATGTTGAGCTGCTCGCACTGAGTTTTAGTGTTAGAGCTCATTTCACATTGCATCATGTGGCATGGGGATGCTGCTTCTCAAGTTGATTTTGCTGCTGCTTCAGTACATTTTCTACTTGAGCAGCAGCTTTCTGACTGTAAACCGTCATGACTGTTGGGAAAATTTTGCTCGGTGCCCTCCTAGCAACTGAAAATCGAGCTAGGGGACACCAAGTCTTGCTCCTGCTCACTATCCTACTGCTGGTGATCCACAAGCAAGAAAAAACTCTTCCACATGGTGGTTTGACAGAGTTTGACCAGAACCCAGCATTAAGAGTTACGGTGAGTGGCCAGAACTCAACCAACTCCATTGGCAGGGCAGAATTCATCACCCACACCTAATTCAAGGTTGAAACTTAGGACCTAAGGAAAGAACAACAGAATTCTCAAAAATCCTCAGGTATGGATCTTGACAAACTAGCAAACCTAGGGACAGACGTACAAAGCTTTTTTCTGTGTGCAAACGGCCCAATTCGCAGAAATTGAGGTTTGAATTCTATTTGCAGAATACGGCCGTTTGCGCACAGAAAAAAGCATTTTGGTATGTACAAATGCTATTTTGCTATTCGATAATCTATTTACCAAATTGCTAAATAAGTTTGAGAGTTGCAGTTAGGAAGGGGTATGCCAAGGTCATCACATGCTTATTACTAGTCGCAGTGATATGTATGATTGTTTTGCGACCGTGAATAGAGTCACAAAATAATCACAGTTAACACCAATTTCAAATTGGTGTAAACCCATTTGCAAACGGGGAGGAATGCAAAAACAACCAGTTCCCCTTTGTGAATGGGGGCTCCAACATTTTTCAGGCCATGGGCAGTGGTCCCACAGACTACTGCCTACTCTAAAAAAATGAAACTGAAACATTTCATTTTTATTTTTGTAATGCATCCCTTTTTTCTTTAGGAAAACAGGCTGCATTTCTTTATTTAAAAAGCAGTCACAGACAAGGTAGTCTGCTGAAACTAGCAGGCCACAATCCCTGTGAAAGCAGCTGTTACTGAATGGGTCCCAATTTGCTACCTGCCTCATAGATATTAATGAGGCAGGTCCCTTGTGACCCATTTGGAAATCACTGACAGTGTAGTTTACGAACGAGCGAATCGCACGTTTCGAGTTGCAAAACAAAAAGTCATACATCTGGCCCCTAGTTCCCCTAATTGACAAGTTAAGGAGTTGACAACCAAAAAACGGTATTTACCATGAGGAATTTATCAGTTGCATATCCTAGAGGTTTGAATGGTAGTATTTACAAAAAAAATCATAGAGAGGACATACCAGAGACATCAGGTACAACAGATTGACAAAACATGCATTCCTCAAACACCAGGTGCTGTCCGGAGCACACCAGAGAAGCACCTGAAAAAAACATTAGTACAGCCTGTGCCCATCTTGGAGCCTGTGTCGCTGGGAGTCTGCTTTTGCAGAACTATGCATTAGGACAACAGACCCTCAGCGCCACTTCTGCCAAATCAGTACTGTTATACCAAAATACCTGACTGGTTCACAGTGTCTTACTTGCCCTCCTATCCTTACAAAGTGACAAGTAATTGTGGCAACCCAAAAGGCACAACACTCTTACCCCCTTTCTCAGGGAACAGTGGAAAACAGGCCAGTCCTTTTCATACATGATCTCAGTCATACATATCCATAGCAACAGACACAAAGAAAGTATACAATATATTTATTGCACCCAACATAGTCTATTATAAAGCAAGTTAGATATGATTACAATACTAGTAATAACTATAAAAATCAGAATAGCTGTTAGAAATCTATACAGCACAAAAGTGCCACCATAATGCAAGTCCGGTGGCCTAAGCCTACCTAGTAATTGTATGCACAGGAAGGCTATTATTATTAATTATGATCTCTGGGAGTGGAGAACCTCTGTTTGCATAGTCAAGTGGTCTTCATTGGGAAGTGTAAATCCAGTTTAGAAGGCTGCATGCTCCGGAAGGCATCAGTTCCCCAGGCGTGTCAAACCTGCTAGAATCCTCCTCTCTAAAAATAAACTCTACGGGCACTAATTTATAGTGTTATCTTGATACAGTGAAAAGCTACTGTGCTATGTCTATAGAAGCCTGGGAACGATTGCTGGATGGACAGAAAACAACACCTAGCACTTGGTGTGCCCACCTAGCAGTCAGAGAATGTAGACAGAATCCCAGGAAAGTGACTGCACAGCAAGTGAAACTACAATGTGTTTCAAAACAATGGCACAAAAGAAAAAATGTGCAATGTACAACAATGCAAAGCAAAGACATTGTGATTTCTGGAGTGCTAAGAAATGAGGCATAACTATAGTGAGTCCATGAACAGGCCTCATGACCCCTCCTATGGACGGGACAGCAATTTAATACACAAATGACATACAAAATGAATGTAACCAAGCAACCTCAACGCAATAATAAAAGCATAATATAACAAATCACAACAACTATTTGCAAAAGGACTGGTGGGAATTTAAAAAAACGGGATAAATTAGTTGGGGTTGGAGGCACCCAAGATCTCTTCCACCAAGTCAATAGTTAGTGAAGGACTGACTCCATCTCTGCAGACAATTGCTAAACAGCCCCATTCAGTAGCTCAAGAGAACAGATATGATCCTCATTATCAGTTGATGCTGAGGAAATGGCCGGTTGTGCTGCCTCCATGTATGCAAGTCTGAGGTGATTAATCTTGGTGCTGATGTACTCATCTCTCCAGTAGGAAGAAACGCATACCAAGCATCTTGAAGCAAGTGTAAGTTCATTGGACAACTTTGGAAATGGTTCTTTAAAGGAAATAGGAACAAGAGGTTGCAGAGCAAGGCAGATATCCAGTGGAACACGGGTTGAACACAGATAAACCAGTCCAGTCAGAATGACAGTGACCAGTCAAAGTCTAATTTCAGGAGAAATGGGGCTTCAGTCCGCTGGCTCATGTGCCTACGCACTGCTGGATTGTTGGTAGGTCCAGCATTAGCTGGCTTTGGGCAGGTGCATCCCTTGCAGAGTTAAAAAAAATAGGAAAAAAATGCCACAGATGAGGAAAAACACCAAGGGAATGCTCCCAAAAATATTGGAAAATGATTAATGAATAAGACTATGGGGGTCATTACAACCTGGCGGTCTTCGACCACCAGAGCTGTTTTGGAGGAAGCACCACCAACAGGCTGGCGGTGCTTCCATGGGGGATTACGACCGCGGTGGAAGCACCACGGTCGCACCGCCGAGACCGGCGGTTTTCCTCCACTTTTGTCCCTGCTGAAGTAATCCTCCAGGGCAGCGCTGCTTGCAGCGTTGCCCAGGGGATTACGAGTCCCCCTCCCGCCAGCCTTTTCATGGCGGTTTGAACCGCCATGAAAAGACTGGCGGAAAGGGAGTCGTGGGGCCCCTGGGGGCCCCTGCACTACCCATACCACTGGCATGGGCAGTGCAGGGGCCCCCTGCCACGGCAATGTGCAGCTTTTCACTGTCTGCACAGCAGACAGTGAAAAGCGTGACGGGTGCAACTGCAAAACCAGGTTTCCGCCCGCCGGCCCAGCGGGGATCTCATAATGGCCGCGGCAGAGTGCGACCGCATTGGCGGCCACCCGGCGGTTCGACCTTGGCGGGCGGCTTCAGCAGCCCGCCAAGGTTGTAATGAGGACCTATATAATTCCAAAAATACGATGGAAACTACTGACTAAGCCAGTGCCTATGGTTTTAAAGAAATGTTCTATGCCGGCAGTATTGAAAGAATTAAAGATGCATTTTACTAACTCGCCGAAATGTAATGGGAGGTTTGTAGCTAAGAGAGACTGTAATTCGCTTGGCGTCCTTGTGACTTGAAGTTCAAAGGCTTCTTTATGGGAAGTTAATGCTACCTCTTTATGAAACAATAAGGCTTTGAGTTTGCTTAGCTTATAGAAATCTGTCTTCAAAGTTGGAGTGGAAGGCCATAGCAAACTATCAAGAACCCCATGCGTGGGAGGGAAAAGAATGTTATTACAACATTTCAATAGTTAGACACCAAAAAAATATATGGGGAAATGCATCATTCAAGAAGTGAACTGGAATGTTGAAATAGGGAACAATATTACTCCATGTATTAGCCAAACTGCAGATGGTGTTTCTGCAATGTTAAAGGGTAGCTTATCTATCTTCTCAATATGTAACATTGGGTATGTACCATCTTTCTGAGCCAAGAGTCATTTACGAGTCAGATTAAATGGAAGAAATAGGTGACTCTAATTAAGGTATCGCCAAGGTATGCAACCATTTTTAAGGACCTGTAAAGCCTAGCTAAATTACATAATTGATCTAAGCTGATTTTGCCCATGGTACAATACAGACATATCATTTTGCATAATATCAATGTCAGATATTACAACTGTAAATTTGAGAAGGCAATGTGTTAGTGCTATTATCAACAACAGCGAGTACTTTCTCAAAATTATCTTGGTCAGTTTGTCTTAAACATGCAGCAGCTTCCATTTGCAACGATTTCCAGATTTCATAATGGGTTGCATAAGTAAATCTTTCTGAATGCGGAGACCTAGGACCCAACAAGAAATCAGAGAGCTCCACGTCCTCTGATACTTTTAGAAATATGTTGTTTTACTGCAGACAGTGTGGAATGGTTTAACCATTGTTGACATAACTTTCTCACTGAATATGTGGTGAGTACGTCTGAGTGTTGAGAAGGGAAATAACAAGGGTCTGGACTGCTTGCGTTGAACCCCTATGAGCAATTTGAAAAATGAGCATGAGAACCATTTGTATCCTGTAGCCACAATAACCACCCATATGGACCTGCAATTGTAGAGTTAAATGTGCCATTTTGGACCATTTCTGTGATCTGGTCTTCAATGTAATTTAATATATTCTTCCAATTGTCAAAGAGAGCAACAGAGGGAATATTCGGGCCATTCATGTCCTTAATCTTTGCGAATCCCAGACATGAAGTCCGTTGAACCGTGCCATTCAGAAAAATCAGTTATGTAGGGATTAAACAGGCTCTAAACAAAGTGTCTGTCATTGAATCAGGTAGGGTTTTGTTCCGCAAATAGATTTCATATCTATGGTCTCTTTCAAATACTCATAGCTTTGTACAGCTAATGTGTTAACAAGGGAGTCTGTATATGTGAGTTTGGTTAGTGACTGCATGCATTTCTTTGATGGTGTAGGGACTAATTTAAAATTAAAGGATGTCAGGTCAGTTATATGGTGACTGGAAAAATATTTAAATTTAGCTTGGTATTTTGGAGAACTGCCCTGTGGGGAAGTTGGACAATGCTCCCACTGTGTATCATTGAAAATGGTATCCCAATGTTGGCTCTATGTAAATAGTGATGTCAATAATGGTAGTAACAGAACATTTCTATGTAATTCGCTGAATTTACATAAATATTCTCATCTTCGAAGACAGTATGCTATTTTAACTCAGACAAACTTGCATTAACAGTATCACAATTCCAATCATTAGAATGTAACCAAGGTAAGACGTCACCCATGGCTACTTTGAATACAAATGGAATCTGCAGAATATCGGTGGGGCTGAAGACTTCAAAAGGTGACTTTATCCCAAACAATTCCATCTGTTACTGGCACAGCTGAAACGTCACTCAGGAGAAGTCTCTTGTCTGTGGGAAGAAGAATGAGGCATTAGCTATATGGTAGCAAAATGAGTTAGGGAACTACCAAGGACTCCTTGTGGCCTGCTATTTAGTATCAGCCACATGATGTAATTTGACCTGTTCAATAGAGACCAAACGATTGTCTTTGGAACCAGCAAGCAGTGGCAAAATTACAGTTCTTGTGCCTTGTATGCCAAGGACAGCCAGAGGAGAACAGTATGCTGGGCCGAACTCCTTCTTCACCACTACCTTCTTTCTGATGAGATCCCCTATTTGCGGGATCCAGCTGGAAGTCTCTGGTTTCTCCTTGATTCCAGCAGAGTCAGACGTCTTAAAATGCTCACTTGCGTGCAAGCCACAGAAGTGTTGCAAATCCTGTAAGACAGCACAACAATCATTTACGTCAAAGGACACAGTAGCCGCCACATTGTCTAGAGCATCAAGGTCTAGAACATACATATTTATGCCAAAGAAGACATGGTATAGAGTCCGTCCCCTCAGATTTTGTTTTGTGAGATTATTAAGTGTGCGTTGGACCTCATAGAGGTGGTGGATCCAACTACATCCTGAGCCTAATACTCTAGCTGTCAAGGACTGCTTTAAGTCATGGTTCATTCCTTCCACAACAGAGTTGCCTTCTGGCCTGTATAGTGAGGAATAATGCACCTGTACCCCTAACAAAAACATGGGGTCCTTGTATGCTTTGGAAGCAGGGCCCTGGTCCGAGTGGAAAACGGCATGCATAAGTCACAACAAAGACTTGCAAATCTAAAATGACAGTTCGAGCATCAGACGAATGCTGTGGCCACAACCAGAGGAATCTAGAGCAAGAATTGACCGCAAGAAGGATAAATTTAAATGCACCATCCGAATTAAGAGGACCTGCATGATCCAAACATAGCCAAAAGGTTTGTTCTAAATTAACAGGTGTGTCTGTGGTGGGCATGCTACTGTGTAGCACTTAGGGGGTCATCATGACACCGGCGGTGAGTGTAAATGTTGCAGTAGTACAGTCAACAGGCTGGAGGTACATTCCGCACATTATGAGAATGTCGGTGGGGCCGAAGACTTTGAAAGGTGACTTTATCCCAAACAATTCCATCCGTTACTGGCACAGCTGAAATGTTCACTCAGGAGAAGTCTCTTGTCTGTGGGAAGAAGAATGAGGCGTTAGCACCTCCTCCACCAGTTCTGTGGCTGAATGTTCTTGAAGATAGTGGCCTTTGATTGACAAGAAAAAGACAGTCACAAATACAATCCAGAGAAAAAAATGATCAAGACTGGGATAATCCAAACGTATATCCAAGGTGGAACCAAATAAGTATGTTTTAGCCATGAAAAGAAAACACCAATTTTCGTAGGTGGAGTTTCTGAGATGGTGGAAGTGTGAAAAGAGTGTGATGAAAAATCATCCGTACCCACAAAACAACCAGAACCAGTCTGTCAAAAAATGGGAGCCACAGGTGGTAATAAAGAACTGGTAGAGTCACTGAGGGGGTGGATCTGTATAAACCAAATATCCACTCTTACCTCCATGGCGGTATCAGCCGCTAGGCCGGAGATATCAATCTCCAGCCGGGCAGCTGACACAGTACCGCCGGTGGCATTATAAGCCTACCTACCACCATGATTTTTGAGGCGATAGCCATGAAAACTATGGCGGTAGGCCCTACCGGTGACAGAGAATTCCTTCCCTGTCACCGGTAGGCAGCTCCCTCACCCCACCAAAACACACCTGACACCCTACCACCCCCCTCCATCCAAAGCCCAACCCCCATACACACACTAACCCCCATCCTCGACATTCACATAGCCCCCCGCTCTGATCCAAACACACATCCCCACCCCCACAATGCACACACCCGCAGACACGTGCCACGGATACACCCAATCACTCACACTGGCATACACGCATTCATACACACACTGGCATACACACATTTATACATGCATACTTCCAGACATGCTCACACACATTTTTACACACAATCACAGTGACATGCAGACACGCACTCACTTCACCATTCTTACACCCATTCACTCACACGCATACAACCACACAAACAACACAACAAACACAGTCACATTCACACACTCACTCCCACATTCATGCACAAACTCAGAAACACACACACCACACACCCCACCTTCCCATACCCTCCCCTGTCGGAAGCCCGACTTACCTTTGTCGAGGAGGTCTTCCGGCAGAGAACAGGAAGGGGCACTGCAACCGCCAGCAGAACACCGGCAGGCCGTGTCACAGGTTATGATACTGCTGGAGGCATTCTAGTGGCGTGGAGGTGTTGGTGGTAGCAGCGCCACCTTACCACTGTCCGCCACCATGAACACTGCCGGATTTCCGCCCTTCTTGTGGCAATAGTCCAGCAGTGCTCATATTATGGCAGATGGATGGTAGTGGTATTTTGGCAGTGGTCACCGCTGCCAAAGTGAAAATGATCACCTTAATCTATTGACAGATGTCACAACAAAGGACATTTTTCTTTGCTTGCATGTATAAAACACTCCACCAATAAGCTGCTATAACAGCAAAATTGAAGCCACCACACCAGCATGAGCAGAAGCAACACCTTCATCTGCAACTTTTACTAAAGCCAGCCTGTGGTCTTAGTAGGTAATCAGCCAATCACCAACTCCAGGGAGTGTAACGTAGGATATATTATGTTCACTTAAATGGTATGCATTCTTAGCTGGAAAGCCCTTAGGTTAGGGAGTGCCATTGCTCTTAGCATTTACAGATGCCAATGCATGGCCAATGCATGGTTGCAAACGTGTAATCACAGCTACAGTAGCAATTGCAACTGCTGATTTGGCTGCTTCATCAGCCAATAAATTCCCTACATACCCAATGTATGAACAACATGAGCCTGTGGCAACCTGTCTTTGAGGTCTGCCACTTTCACCCAAAGCGTTTTATGGTTTATAGTGTTATCTTTAGAGTGTTTGAAACCATTCTGATGCCAATACTGCAGATTGTCATTAAAGGACTGAACACAATAAATACCAATCCCCTATGATAAGTATACAGAATTCAGGATCCGTATTTCTAAGTGGCAAAATCAAAGCTTTTAATTCAGCTAACTGTGCAGCACTGTCCCCTAGGGATTATGTGTGAGTTTTCTGGGATTGGAACATACCATCCAAAATAACACCAGGAAGGGGGACACACGCCACTGAATACTGGTGCTTAGTCCCTGTTGCAGGTTGAGCTAACCTCAGTATATACTATACATTTATACCGTTCAAGAGGTGTTAGTGGGCATGGGGTAAATAAGGCAAAGGGCCTCATTACAAGTTTGGTGGTCAGACCACCAGACTGCCATGTTGGCCGTCTTAAAAAAAGACTGCCATAGTGGCTGTCTTTCAGACAGCTCGATTACGAACTCTTCAGGCCGAACCGCTAAGCACCTAGCAAAAAGGGCAGATCGCCAGTAGCTTGGCTGCCTGGATGTAAGTGGTCTGACCTCCAGTGCCTAAAGCACCGCGAACAAGCGCTAACCTTATTACAAGCACACAATCAATGTGGCAGACCACCATGGTGGTCAGCCAGTGGTTGACCGAACCATGGAGGTTTGCGATCAGCAAAGTAATACACAACTGCACATTGGATGAATTTGAAAACAACATAGCTGACACATTGCCACAGTGGCCACAATAGTAAAGGACACTATAAAACACACCCCTTTGCAGACCACAGTCGTTTGTATTATCAGTGCCAAACACTGAAGCAAGAGCACCTTATTTCTGAAACACTGAATAGATTAGGCAAGCCTTTTTTCACTATCCCACAGAACACCCTGCACACATGTTTGTGCATTCACACCCTTTTGCACTTCCCCAGTTTAGTAAGTTACTGTCACCCGTAGGTTTGTTTCTACCATGTCACGCTTAACAAATCCTTGTTTTTCAGAAGATGAATTAAGAGTCATGGTGGATGAAATTGTTAGAAATTGGGTCTCTAGTTGGCAGTCAGTTTACACCCTGTCCAAGTAGACACCCTCACTCTCGTCAGGGTAAGGGAGATACACAGCTCAAATAACCCCTGCTCACCCCCTTGTTAGCTTGGCACAAGCAGTCAGGCTTATCTTAGAGGCAAAGTGTAAAGTATTTATACAAACAAACACAGTAACACAGTAAAAACACCACAAAAGGACTCCACACCAGTTTAGAGCAATAGTCAATATTTATCTAAATCAAACAAGACCAAAACAACCAAAATCTAACATACACAAGCAGAGATATGATTTTTAAAAGATTGAGGCCCTCATTATTAACACGGCGGTCGAAACCGCCGTGTTCATGCTGGCGGTCAAACCACTGACCGCCAGGGCCCCCGGATCCCTGCCAGCCACAGCAATGCCTGGCCGGTACATTGACGGCTGCTCCACATGGAGCCACCTCCAATGCCTCTGTGCGGCGGGTGCAGCTGCACCTGTCGCGCAGATCATTGCTCGAAAATCAGGCAGTGATCTGTGCGATGGGGCACTGCACTGGGGCCCCTGCACTGTCCATGCAAAGTGCATGGGAAGTGCAGGGGCCCCCAGGGGTGCCCCGGTGCACCCCTTCCGCCAGCCTTTCCCTGGCGGGGAAACCCGCCAGGGAAAGGCTGGTGGCTGAGGAATCATTATCTGAGGGGCAGCACTGCTGCCCTGTCGGTTAATGATTCTGACCGCCACCAGGCTGCCTGATGCAGGCAGCCTGGCGGTGAGTGAGGGCTGTCGATGGCGGCCCTCGTGGGGTTCTTTATGTGGCGGTGTGGCCCACCATGCTGGCTGGCAGTTTTGCCCGCCACCGCCGGCATGGCGGACCACACCGCCAACATCATAATGACCACCTAAATCCCAATGAAAACACTTAGAAACAAAGTAGCTCCGCTTGGGACTATCACAACGTTGTTGACGAAGTTGTTCCCAACAGGCCAACATCACTCATGGGGATGGCGGGGCTGGTAATAGAGTCACACGGACCCATAGGTACAGTACCTTTGGAAACTAGGAAAAAAAGCTGGTGCACGGAGTCGGGGAGGTGAGGCATTGCTGGATCTGATGTGGCATCAGCTCCTTACTATAGAACTGGGGAGGAGATGCGGAGTTGGGGCAAGGCATTGGTTCCTTACGATCCGGTGGGGCCGATGAATCTGGTGGGTCAAGACATGGTGGGGCAACCGCTCGGGTTGCAGTTACGCCACGGAGCTACAAGTGCCACAGCAGAGTCGGGTGTCATGGATGTCGGTGATACAGCACTCTGGAGTCACAATGTCACCGGACTTCAGCGTACAATTTTGTCCAGCAATTCCTTCTCTACCTTTATGTTGTTCCTGATTACTCTGTGTTGTCTGTCTACAGTTGTGTGTATTTCAGCCTGCCTGCTGATCCATTTGCTGTTCTCTGCAAACTGACTTTCTGGGCAGTGCTAGTGTCACCCAAGATAAAGATAACTGTTGACTATATGCACATCTGGGTGTAAATGCAATTGTGGTGTCATAGCACTGTGTTCTGTTTGGTATGGTACGTATTTCATCTTGTGTTATCCAATATGAACATGTATGGTGTCAGACTTCTACACCTGATATTGATTGGTGATTCATCTCATGTGTGGCAGCTTGAGTTTTCATAGTGCAGACATGAAGGATGTTAAATTGTGCTACCTTTGTTTGCATTTAACTGTGCATGTGTCCATTTAGCTTTGTGTACCTTGTAGATTCTTCATGTACATGTATGCCCAATGCAGTTCAAGTTATATTTGCTTTGTTCACTTGCACTTCAACATTGACCAGATTGGCATATCACTCAACTCTAGTATTATTTCTCCCTGAGATACATGTAGGGCCAGTTTGTGCGTAAATTTTGTCTTTGGGGCATGTGCAAAGTCAAATGTGTCCCAGTGCAGCCTCCTTCCCTGTATGCTCATGATGCGCCCATCCCTACTATGAAGGTATTGTTTGCGTAGTGAGCTTAGAATATTTGTCTCTCTATTGTGCATCACATTGTCCTTCCATTGGGTTGCAATGTGGGTGATGTGTCTATTGCAGGGATTTTTGGGGGGGAAGTGGTGACAGCAGTACATGGCGTGTCCAATGTGAGTGTGTGAGCTGTATATGTAGATGTGATGTTGCTGTGTTGTTGGTGTTGTGTGACACAATGTTGTGTACACTTCCTGTCGCTGTGCATGAGATGAGCAGATGTGTGTTTTTGTGTAGCGTTGCAGTGCAGTGTGGGTGATCTGCCCAAAGGGGGCATTTTGTGACTGTGTTTGTGTCTTTCTTTGTGAATGATTCCGAACCGGGACGCAAAGAAATGTACTTGAAGCCGTAGCGTGACCCCCCATATGATGTCGATGACGGTGCAACAATCTGTTGCTGAGCGTAATAACACAGGTATGTGTGTGTGTACTTACGTTTGGTTGCGTCCACGGTGGCATGCATTTTGTGAACCAGGACATATGTGATTGGCCTCATCACAGCACAGGATGTATACGGCTGCGTGCTGGTGAGTACTGTCCATTTCCGCCTGCTGAGATGTGGTGGTTGGACCGCCACGGTCACCTTGGCACTGTGCAAGCTTATAATGAGCCTAGCAGAAACGCTGTCTGCCAGCCTGTTTGTGCTGCCTCATGACTGCAGCAGTCTGTGCTGCCTGGCGGTGCTTACCGAACTATGGCAGTCTTTGCTCCATAGGCCTGCATGACTCATAATACAGCATTCAGACTGCCACCCTGCTATAGTTGAGCTTCCACAACTGCCATGGCAGTCCACGGACCACCAAACTCGTAATGAGGCCACAAAGTCTACATCCGTGGCTGTTAAGGATGCTTCCCACTGAATCCACCTAGGATGCAGGGCTTTATCATTTTCAATGCTAGCATTAATGACAGCTTCTGAGGCTTGACTTGGTGTAACAATTATGTATTTTCCTTTTGCAAGAGGCAATTCTTTTAGAATGTCCATCTGCACCACAGTCAGTATTTTCTCAGTATATGCAAAACGCATTTCCGCATTGGAATATAAATGCGATTTATATGCAATCAGCACTGTTTCACCCTCATTGAAGGAAATGTAAATAAACCCAATGGCACCTACAATTATGCAGATGACAAGGTTTGTAGTGTTGACACGTGCATATAAATACTGTATAGAAAGTAAGTCAGATTGTAGTGATCTTAGTATGTCAGCGGGCTCAGATGTCCAATGTCAACTGAGAAAATCTAGCTGTAGAAATTCATACAATGGTTTTATATGTTGAGCATAGTGAGGAATATATGTTCTGCCAAAATTAAGGAACCCCAAAAGTAATTTAAGCTTCCAAAGATTATTAGGTGGTTGTAGAAGTGCACACATCTCTAAGAGTGAGGTGCAAGGCTCTTGCCTTCATTTCTGAGTTTATATCCCAAGAACATGACACTGAAAAATGCAATGTGATATTTCTTAAAGTTACATTTGTAGCTAATGGCAGCAAACCACAAAATTATGTGATCCACACTGGCTAAGATAGTGTCCAACTCATCTTCCTTTAGATAGATATAATTTATATAAGACAATGCATCTGTGTAAATATCATGAAGAATTGCCACAATACAGGCAGCAAACAGTCCTGGACTGTTCTTCTACCCCTTGGCCAGTTGTGCTGGAAGCCAAGCGCGGAGAAGGCAGTTAAGTCCCTACTCTCGGGCTCTAGATTTTGACTGAAAAAACATTGGAAATATCCAGGGTAGTTTTGTATTTTGTATGGACAATATTATTAATAAGAGCTGAACTGTGTGTGTTTTCTATTGCAAAAGTGTGTGTATGACTACTGAAATGTCTTCAGTATAGGACTATTCTATAGGAATGATCCAGTTTCAGAATAGGAAAAAGTAGATTGTTACATCTCTAACTGGGAAAGGATGTCCCTAACAGGTGCTTCAGCCGCATCCCCTTTAATGGGATATTGTGGTTGCGCTTGCGGGCTGGACCTTAAGGGTATTATGTGATAAGGGAGAGTCATTATACCAGATTATATGATTGCCATATAATGCTGGAGCTTGACCAAGATCCCATTTCGTCATATAAGCTTGTTTGATTTCCTTAGAGACAAGGGCAGAGGAAGAAGAAAGGATTACTACTTCCCCCTGCAGAGAAGAGTGGACAAACAACTTACAATTGACCTCCGCTAATAGAATGTCATAGGATAATGTTAAATTACCCAAAGAAAGTGGCACGAATAGTGCCTAGTATGTCACCCTCAGTTTTCATGTCTAAATCATAGAGCTGATTTAGAGAGGCCACATGCCTATCCGCGGACTCAACTGTCACATGTGGATCAGTTGCTTTCACTGCCAGAAACACCTGGAGAGTCTGACGGTCTGGTGACTTCCGCCGCACTGTCGAGGAGACTCACCATCCATTTACCATTCAAGAGAAGGGTTCTCTGGATTTGGGGCATGTTTGTCGGTTATGACCGCACCCTTTTTCTTTTGAAATTGGGGTTTAAACTGAGAAGGTTTTTCCCTCCTGCTGGATCTTCACGTCAGATGAGCATTGTGAGTCCTTTCTCGGTTTGACATACTCTTCTTGTCTGCAGTCAGAATACCCTGCTCTCACATACTGGCTGTCAGATGGGTCCTGGAAGGAACAAAAAGGCTGAGTATCAGACAGCTAATATCTCTCTGGTGGTTTAATTTGTGTGCAATCATGCAAATATATTTAATTTCAAAGGTCTCCAGTAGAGAACTGCCTCGAGATTTAGCCTTTCCTTTAGACTTAGATTTGTCCCATTGTTTTTTAACTAACTCTGGGTTCTGTTTGGCAGTGTCCTTGCTTTTGCCAGGTTTGCCAAGTTGTGGTTTAGGTGGTCTGATCCCCAAATTATTGTGACCAAGCAAAGTAGAAACTTATTGCTGTAATGGTCTGCATCTCACGTTCCCGGTCGGCAGCAGCGACCGCAGTGAGCTTCTGACATATAGCCAGAGATACAGCTTCACCTCTGATGTTGGAAAGAATCATCTCAGAAACAGAGGAAAATTTCACATTAATTTCATACCAAAATCTAGGGCCAGGTCGGCCCCATACTCACCCTGCACTTGCTTCAGGACAAAGACGGCGTGCCATGACATCCGGGAATAGACAGCTGCACAGACTGTACCCCATGTGCTACAGTCCGATATCTGGGGTACCATCCCATATGGTAAACACATAGCTAATACTTTATGTTTGTTCTGTGGTCTCTTAAGTGGAAACACAGCCTCAATTTGGTTTATTTTTTTGGCAATCCGAAAGGGAATTTCCTCAGATAATGTGGGTACTTTACCCATAACCATATTGATAATGATAGAACTAATAGTTGGAGCAGCAGGCAAATGAGGTACACCTGCTGCTGCCACTTGTGCAGGAGCAGCCATCAAAGTGCGCATAACAAACTGAGCCAGGCATCGGTAGAATCGGACAAGGGTAGTATTTAACTGTTGAAGTTCAGCAACAGTCAAGTGATGTAAATCAGGATAAGGTGTATAACCAGATAAGGCTGTCCAAGAGGCCCCTTCATTACCAAGGAGACCCATGCATAACAGGGCAAGTATATGTTCTAGGGCGCCTCTGAACCAATTAGTATGTTCCCAATGTGTAAGTGGTACTTCTAAGAGTGCATATGCTCTATATACATTAGCTGGTGCAACATTAGTGTGTTTATGAAAATGATTTGTATTAGTATCCACAGCCGTAAAATTGACCCAAGAATAAAAAAAATCCATTCTGTAAGCACTGCGTGCCTCCACCAGAAAAATCAAATCACCGCCCGCTTTAGTGAGGCTGTGAAATGTTACATGTACATAAACAGCCAGTCTGCAGTTTGCAGCAATTTGAACTGGTTGTGGCGTATTTGTCATTTTAAAAACAGAAGTGGTAACAAAGCGGTAACACCTAAAATGAGTAAATCCTTTTTAAAAGTCCGAGCTCAAACAACCATCTTTATTAGAAAATGCTGTAGAGGATAAATCAAACACCATGGAAGTTTCCAGTGTAGGTGTGATGGTACTATGGACACTTAGAAGAAATACTTAGGTGACCCATTAGATAAGTACCAGACACATCCTTGGTAGTGACATGTTGCAGGGAGTCTGTGTTTGCAGAACTGTGCCAACAGAACATCAGAATGCAGGTGCTGTGCCACTTCTTCCAAATCAGTACTGTCATACCAAAATACCTGACTAGCTCATAGTGCCTTTCTTGTCCTCCTAACCTTACAGAGTGACAAATAATTGTGTCAACCTAAAAGGCACAACAAACTAGCCCCTCTCTCAGGGAACAGTGGAAAACAGGTCAGTCCTTTTAATACATTATCTCAGTCATACATATCCATAGCAATAGTAAAAAAGGCGCAATGAAAGTACACTATATATTTATTACAGCTAACATAGTCTATCATGAAGCAAATTAGATGCAATTACAATACCTGCAATAATTATAAAAATCAAAATAGCAGTTTGACAACTGTAAAACACAAATAGTGCCACCATAATGCAAATCTTGTGGCCTGAGCCTACCCTGTAATTGTATGCGCAGGAAGGAAATTATTATTTTTTATGATCTCTGGGAGTGTAGAACCACGTACCTCTGTTTGCGTACTCAAGTGGTCCTCATAGGGAAGTGGAAACCCAGTTTACACAGGCTGCATGCCTCGGAGGGCATCTGTTTGCAAGACATGTCAGCTCTGCTAGAATCTTCCTCTCTAATCAGAAGCGCTACAGGACCTCATTTGTAACATTAGCTTGATACAGTGAAAAGCTACTGTGTTATATCTATAGAAGCCTTAGAATGATTGCAGGATGGACAGAAAACAACACCTGCCACTTGCTGTGCCCACTGAGCAGTCGGAGAATGTACAGACAGAATTTCAAGAGAGTGGCTGCACAGCAAGTGAAAATACAGTTTGTTTGAAAACAATGGCACGAAAGAAAAAATTTGCAATGTACAACAATGTAAGGCAAACACATTGTTTTTTCTAGAGTGCAATGAAATGAGGCATAACTATAGTGAGTCCATGCACAGGACTCATGACACCCTTGTTCTCCAGACATCTCATCGCCACTGTGTCAATTCAGTCGATAGTTTGTTTTGGAAAATAGATTGCTATCTCACTCTTGGATTCAATAGCCAAAGCTGGCATCAGTCTTTCAAATATATACTTTTAATAACAGCACAACTCGAAATGCAAATTAGGCCTTCTAAGAGAGTGGACAGAGAAGGGCACCATGTGAGTGGCAAGAGCTGATGCCCACATCCTAGAGCAAAAATAATTTAAAACCAGCATTACACAATGACTACGGGAAGATGCCAGGCCAGAGAAGGATTGCAAATTCCTGACTTTAGAAGATCAAAACCTCTAAAGAGTTTCAATATCAGAGTTTCTATTGAGACAAGTTGTCCTATGGGGATCAAAATGCCTTCATTCAGACCACTGAATTTAAATAGTGGAAAATGACAGGCCTTCTTGTAAAAATTTTAAAATATTAGGGAATGAAGTGCGATCTAGGGTCAAAAGAAAAAAGCAAGAATAGTAGTCATACTCTTCTATAGGCCAAATCAAGGAGAAAGTCTTCAGTAAATTAAATGCTAGTTACCATATTTCCTTGAATATGCAAACATTCCCTTACTGATGTACCCGATCTCAGAATAATCTGCAAGAGGATTTTTAGTCTGGTCTACCTGGACTCCTGCAACAATACTAAGCCTTGGACACTATTGATTGTGACCCCTATGTGTCCTAACTTCTGCGATGGATTGATGGGATATTTTTGCCAGTTCAGCAGAAAACCACAGTTCTGCATGGTCTGGACTGTTGTTGTATCTGTTAGAGATTGACTGCAAGAAGGAGGCTGGAAACAGAGATTGTCCAGGCATGGGTGGACTGTGATCCCCTAGGAGGCCTAATGCTACTGCCAGAATTCTTTTTAAAAACTGTGGGCGAGGTCTTGTGTCCAAAAGGCAACACCCACAAGTGCCAGTGATTATTCTCAAAAGCAAATCTCAGTAATCTCTGCTGTTTTGGAACTATCTGTACATGTAGATGTGCATCCTGAAAATCTACCTTGGTAGACTTTCTAAAGTCTCTTTTGGAGATGAGCAGGATGACCTGTTGTAGGGTATTCCTCTTTAAATGAAAAGATGGTATGAACCTGTTGGGGAATCTCATAATTATTATAATGCTGTAATTGCCTGGGGCCTTCCACACAAGGAACACACTGGCGTAGGAACCCATGTCCCTCTCCTCCAGAGGAACCGTAAAGACAGCCTCCTTCCCCAGTAGAATGGAAATACTGTCCACTAGAGCATTCCATCTTAATGGAGATAGTCCTTCTATGAAATAGTGCTGGAGATAGTCCTTCAGTCCCACCTGTCTGGAATCATGTTGTTCTAAACTTGAAAAAAATAGATGACCTCCAACCACTGTAGTAAAGATCCCGGAATAATCAGGTACCTTATTCAGAGTTAGTTTTACTAGTTGACTGATGTGAGAATTAACCTGAATGAGATTTTGTAGGCTAGAACCGACTTTCTAAATTGAAGAAAGTCAGTCCTCCTTCTTTTTTTCCTTGCTGATCTGATCTCCATTTCTTGCTTTTCCAAATCCTTTGTTTGTTGCGGAAAGGCTAAGTATGCCTTTGGCCTTTAAAGGACTTTTGCAAAACCTCTTTCTCCCCAATTATATAGGGGGTTATTCTAACTTTGGAGGAGGTGTTAATCCATCCCAAAAGTGACGGAAAAGTGACGGATTTACCACCAGCCGTATTACGAGTCCATTATATCCTATGGAACTCGTAATACGGCTGGTGGTATATCCGTCACTTTACCGTCACTTTTGGGACGGATTAACACTCCTCTAAAGTTAGAATAACCCCCATAGTTCCTAAAAAAAAGACATGGTCATAAAGCAATTCTTTTGAGCAGACTCCACCTTACAATTTCTAAGATGTAGATTCTTGCTGCAACAGTACCAGCCAACACCTCAGTATCCTTCGGATTATCAAACATTATGGCCCTCATTATTACTTTGGCGGTAAATACCGCATACTGCCGTGCTGACTCCCGCCAGCATACCACTGTGGAGGCGGACATCGGTCTGCCACATTATGACACATATATACAAAACCGACAGAAAACAGCCACAACCACAAATCCGCCAGACCCACTGAACGTGATAAACTGTTCGTACTACCATCCATACCATTACGCCACCAATACTATGCCCTCCAAATAAGGATCCACCAATCACACCAGCGGATGTTCAACAATGGTAAACCATTGGCGTTGAACACCACTGCGGCGGATAAGACAAAACATTGGCCAGAAGAAAAAACCCACCCCTGACACAATTACACCCACCCCACACAACCACCAACAGTACTATAAAACACACACCGACATCACCCACAATCCTTTGCTAACACGAAAAGACCACAAAAGCTAATCACGCAAATCACAGAGACAACTACACACACCACATCCACCCATTCATCAGTCACGCACCACACACCACACACTCCACCACATTGCTCAACACCCTCTGCACAACACACCCCACACAACACCCATGTTCCCACAAAGGTACCCCTGTTTCACTGATGTGGAGTTGCGGGTCATGGTTGAGAAAATAGTCAGGGTAGAGCCACAGCTGTTTGGAGCACAGATCCAGCAGATATCCATTGGCAGGAAGATGGAGCTATGGTGGAGAATCGTGGACACGGTGAACACCGTGGGACAGCATCCACGAACAAGGGACGACATCCGGAAGAGGTGGAATGGCCTATGGGGGGAGGTGCATTCCATAGCAGCAAGGCACCAGCTTGCTCTACAGAGGGCTGGCAGAGGACCCCTCCTCCTTCCCCACAGCTGACAGCATGGGAGGAGCAAGTCTTAGCAATCCTGCATCCAGAGGGACTCACTGGAGTTGCCGGAGGACTGGACACTGGTGAGTCAACATTTACTACCTATCACCCCCCATACCTGCATGCCACCACCACCCCTCACCTTGACACCCATTACTCTACTCCATCCCACACAGTGCACCACCACAATTAACAAACCTAAATGCCAAGCCCTGCATGCCATACCTACTACATGCACATCCCTTCCAGCCCTGCATGTACACCCACCACAAATGCATGCACAGTATGGAGAACTAACAATCCCACAATACATCACCATACACAAACAAAGGTGGCAGGGCAACAGCAACAATATAGGGGAAGCTAGGAATGCAGAATATGTCACAGACATGTAGCATAACACACCACTTACATCCCCACAGGTGCCCCAGCCAATATCGGTAGCGAGGAGGTGCCACGGCTACCCAGTCCCCCACCAGAAGATGCCCCAAGTGATGACAGAAACTCCGGAGTACTGGATCTGGATGAACCCCCTGGCCCATCAGGGACAATCGGTCAGTCGGCTACCCCAGCCCACAGAGAGCCTCCCTCCTCAGTATCCAATACCACAGCAGCCACCCATCGTCCCCAGACCTCTGTCCCCAGGACATGTCAATCAGCTGTGTGACCACCTGTACAAGGACCCCAGTCAACACCTCACAGGCAAGACAATGAGGGTCCTGCGGTCAGTGGCAGTGGGCACATGGTTCAAGGGACACAGGCACAGGAGGCCAGGGACACTCGGAGGACAGCTGTGTCCCAGGGGGAGGACAGACCCAGGGAACTGACTGTCCAGGAGGCACTCACTAATGCCCTGGGGGTTTACCAACAATCCCAGGACACGATGGGTCATGTGATAGACATCTTGCAGGAGAACCAGTGGCTGGAGGAGGAACATCACCAGGAGATCAATAAAGAATTGCAGGCCCTGAACACCACCATGGTCTCCATTGCAGGGATGCTGGGTGATATGGCCAACATCATGAAGGAGTACACATCACACCAGCAGGCCCCTTCCACTAGCCAGTCAACTGACCAGCCCTCCACATCTGTTGCAGCTAGTGGACAGGAGACCCTGCCACAGGACCCACAGGCCACCAGCACCCTGGATCAATTGCGACCTGTTGTCCACATCCTCCACCTCTTCCTCCTCCTTACTGCCCTCAGTGTCCACTGCTGCTGCTGCTGCATTGTCACCCCCCCTCCTCCTGCAGATAGGATACATGCCATCTGAAGGCCAAATTGTGCAACATGCAACACACAACAATGATTCTGCAGACCTTCTCGGATTCCTAACAGGGGCCGTGAACCATGACAGGTTTGGGTAGCCATGACAGGTTTGGCTAGCCCGAATCACTTGCAAGAAGTAAGGGACACACATTAGCACTGCACAATGGGATGGGCTATGACTCCTGAAGGCATATACTCACAAACATTGGGTGGGGACACAGGCTCGCCTATTAGCCATACTCTGTGCCTCTGTAGCTGTGCCATCAGCTGTGGGACACTGCTATTCCTCAGGACAAAGGCATCATGAACTGACCCTGGATACCTGGCAGTGACGTGGCAGATGTGCTGGTCAGAAAGGCACACCTTCTGGATATTGAGTGAGTGAAAACTCTTCTGATTCCTGTACACTTGTTCATTGGTCCTGGGGGGGGGACTAAGGCAATATGGGTCCCATTGATGGCCCCACTAACATGTGGTATGTGTCCCATTGCAGAGAATCCACCCTTCACAGTGGGTAAATCATCTACCTGGGGGAATGCGATGTTGCTGCACAT
Source organism: Pleurodeles waltl (assembly GCF_031143425.1). Lineage (NCBI taxonomy): Eukaryota > Metazoa > Chordata > Amphibia > Caudata > Salamandridae > Pleurodeles > Pleurodeles waltl. The sequence goes on from NC_090437.1 coordinate 995,210,732, forward strand.
GTGTTTGAGCAAGGCAGACAAAACCCTTGCAAGCACAATAGAGAACATTGGCTGTGACATCCCTGCAGCCAAGCCCACTGTCACCTGGAAAGAGCCTATTGCCTGGAAATGGAGCACTGAGAGTACCTGCACAAGAGGGGGGATTGCTGTGGTGCTACATATATCAGGTAGCAGATCAGGCTCCAATTGTTCACACAGCTCTGTGATTATGGCCCTTTCCAGACAATAGGTGAGAATGATGTGCCGGTTCTCCAGAGTAGCCAAGTCCACAAGGGGTCTGTACATAGGTGTGTGCCTCCTCCTATTCCTCAGAAGTGGTTGGTACCTAAGGGACCCAATTGAAAGAAAGGAGTGACAACAGGAGCCATGAACACACTACAGCATTGTACACATAGCACTGGAACTGTGTAGATGAGTGCATTCGACTACTTTGACGCACTAATTAATCTGTACATGTGTACCAGCATTAGAAAATGGTACCGGCCTGTCCAGGGACAGGTGGAAGTGACCTCACACCGCTGACGTTCACGTCATGGTGGAAGATGGTCTGCACCGCCATGCAATTCCTCTAACATGGCCCTCCATGGATAATGGGAACCAATGATGATCAACGCCGGTGGTGACGGTGTTCACTGCCGCGGATGTGACAGCCTTTTCCTTTCTACCACTTCACTTGATTCCTGACTTTCCATAGGACGTCATCTCCACTGCGTGTGCTGCTGTGACCTTTGTCTGGGTCATGGCTCGTGCAACAGGGGAAAGGGCCCCAGCCATCACGTCGGAGGAGTTGGAGGACGGGGTCCTACCCCAGTATGGCCAGTTGCATGGGCCTCCAGACCAACTAGTGAGTACACCATGTGCTGGCAGTGTGTCAGGTGGGTATGGCTTGTGGCAACGTCAATGCAGGGGTACGGGCCATGTTTGTGCCTGATGAGGGGAAATGCTTTTTGTGGGCCATGTGTATGACAGGCTGGATTGTCAGGTTCATCGTGTCCCGCCTTCTGTGTTTTCTCTGCAGGTCAGCACCCATTAGAACAAAGGATTGTGGTGTGCCATCGCCGAGGACGTGCGGACCCCGGGTGTCTATAGCAGGCAGACCACCCACTGCAGGATACAGTGGGAGGACCAGAGACTCTGGGCCCGGAAGACCGCAGAGGACCCGCTGGGGATGGCCTCCCATTGAGGAAGGCATACCGGTCGGAACCTGACCCCCCTTATGGCCGTGGCCTACCCAGGGCTGGATGGGCACTTGAGGGTATCAAAGCAGCCACAAAGGGGTGAGTATAGTGTGTTTGTCAACCATCTCTGTTGCCTGGCATGGGATTTGGGTGCAGGGTACTAGTCAGTGGATGCCCCAATATGCCAGTTCAGATATTGCTGCGTGGTCCAGCTCAGGTTAATAGGGTGGAAAGCATGCATTAGATAGCTAGGTAGATGGCTTCCCATCTCAGACAGGGCTTAGCTGGACCCAGTTGGTGTGTAGCTGGCAGTGTTTGGCTTCTACCTGCTGTGATACATATTCAATAGTATGCCAGTGTGGTCCATACTGCCCATTCTCAGTCTCAGTGTGTGACAGTGATGTGTATGCCATCTGTGCTGTTCGTGCTGAGATTGACCCTGTGCTCCCTTTCTCTCTCTCCCCCTCTCTCTCTTTTTGTCATCCTCTCAATGTGTGCATTAGCATCATCTGGGGAAGGAGCCGGGGCACCGCCAAGTGAGGGAGCTGCAGCCCACGGGACCGAGGAGGCAGAGTCCACCAACGCCGAGGGGACCAGTGGGATGGAGGGCAAGGGGACAGTAGGTGACACCACTGACTCTGATTAGTCCTCCGATGGGAGCTCCCTGGTGGTGGCGGACTTCTTTGGAACCACCCCAGCACCGATTCTTCATCCAACTCTCTTACCAGCACCACCCTCCCAGTAGCCCCCCACCGAGTTGCCCGTGCCCGCTCACCCAGGAGAGTGGGCATCTCCTTCGCCCCAGGCACCTCAGGCCCTGTCCCAGTGACCCGTGCTGCCCTCAGTATGGAGGCTATTGACCTCCTGAGATCCATCTCTGTAGGGCAGTCAACCATAGTGAATGCAGCAATGCAATGCCTTCCTGGAGGGCATCCACAGTGTATAGGTTGCCCTACAGAGATCGTTTCAGGTTCTGGCCTCATCACTGATGGCAGCCAGTGTCCCCACTCCAAGTACCACTACCCAGTCCCAGTCTCCTCACCCCTAACCCATCCCACGCACACATTCTGACAAGCATGCACCCAAAACAACACACAAGACTCGCACAGACAAACAAAAGCAACACACTTCAGTCCATAGGCACTCACACAAGCAACACCCAGATGCACGCAAAATATCATTCAATGCCTCCACTGTCTCCCCGCCTCCTGCTTCCTTACAGTCACATCGACACTAACACCTGCATGCACTGCATCATCAGTCCCAGATCCTGCTACCTGCACAGCCTTGCCCACAGTCCCACAACAGCAGACTCGCAGACATGCACCCCACACATCCCACATACCACATGTGCAGTCACCAGCACCACCACCTCATGCAGTACACTCACCTCACTTGTAGACACCAACACAACATCCATACACACATCATGTTTGTCCTCCCCACCATGTCTGCCCCCTCCAGTAACACACACATGCTCTCACTCAGACCTCCAACAGCCATCCACCTCACACATACACACTGTCCATGCACCTTCACCCAAGTCCAGCACACCTCCTCCTCCTACAACCACTCCCTCTACCTCCACTCCCATCCCTCCTCGCACAACCTGCCCCATTGTTCTGAAGAAACTTTTCTTTGCCCGCCTTGATCTCTTCCCTCCTCCTCCTCCCCTCCCTTCCTGCCCATAAGAGGAAGGTCACATCACCCCAGCCTAGTACCTCAAGCAACCAGTCTGACACAGCTCCACCCCCAAAGTCTCCAGCTGCCACTAAGGGGCACATGAGTGAGAAGCCAGCCCCCTCACCAAGGACACTCCTCCCCCTAAAACGGAGGGCTAAAGTACTGCTCCATCCCAAACAGACTGGCAAGACAAATGGGGCCACCTCCAAAACCCAGGGCCAAGGAGGCCCCAACAAAATCCCTGCCCAAGGAGGCCCCCCAGAAATCCAAGGCCAAGGAGGCCCCCCAGAAATCCAAGGCCAAGGAGGCCCCACAGAACTCCCAGGCTAAGGAGGCCCCCCAGACATCCATGGCCAAGGAGGCCACACAGAAATCCCTGGACAAGGAGGCCCCACTGGAAACCATGGCCAAAATTGTGGCCAAGGAGCAGCATCCGGAACCAGAGGCCAAGGAGCAGCATATGGAACCTGAGGCCAAGGAGTAGCATCCGGAACCAGAAGGGGCACCATCAATAACCAGTGGGCAGGCAGCCCCCTCCTCAACTTGTGGGAAGTAAGCCCCCTCCCAGCTCCTTGATACTCAGTTTATGAGCCAACAAAAGTTTCTTCTTAGCCAAGACTCTGTCAAGTGCTTGTGCTTCTCTCTCTGCCCTCCTTTCCCCCTGTTGAGCCTAACTTTTCAGTATTGCCATTTGCAATTGGAACTCCCTCTCCTCTATCCTTTCCTCTGCAGTCAGGCCTTGCTCAGAGACACTGCTCCCTGTTTTTTTAGGGGGCACAATTGCAGTGGTAACATCATCCACTGATGGCAAAAAATCCTCTGAGGGGCAATCTTCTGGCTCCTCCTCCTCAGCATCCTCCTCTGAATGGGCTTCTGCCCAGGCCCTCAGCGCCACTTGAAATTCCTCCTTTCTGGAGGCACCTTGGGTGGGTACTCCCACCTCCTTGCAGAACCCTTTCAGCTGTATGACAGTATATGTCTCCAACAGGGCTAGGTCAAAATCTCCTGCTTGAGAACCAGCCTGAGACATTTGAGTGAGGATTTTAGTTTAGAAAATTGTCAGGAAAAAATGAAATTGCAAAAAAAAAAAAAATCAAGTTGACCTTTCTGTGGGTGGGTAGTGAAATACTAACCTACTGTATGTCACTGCACAAATACAAGTCCTATACTCACCGCTGATCACCAATGTTAGAAATGGAGTCTTTGGTTGGCAGTCAGGTTACTCCCTGTCCAAGGAAGGACTCTCACTCTAGTCAGGGTAAGTCACACACAATCCAAATTATCCTGTGCCCACCCTCTGGTAGCTTGGCACTGAGCAGTCAAGCTTAATTTAGAAGGCAATGTGTAAAGTATTTGTGCAATAAATCATACAATACCACCATATAGCACCACAAAAATACACCACACATTATTTAGAAAAATATATAATTTGTATCTGGATAAATGCAGGTCAAAACGATCAAAGATGCAATAAGTAAATGTAGAGATATCACTGAAAAGTTATATAAAGTATCTTAAGTCTTTTAAAAGCAAGCAAAGTCTCTTTCAAGCACAAAGTACCTCGTTTGCATGAAAAAAATCTCTGCAAAGGGCCGCAGAGGAGGAGATGCGTGGAAACAAAGGGGTGTGCGTTGATTTCTCAGACCGCACATGACAATGCGTTGTTTAGTTTTGATGCAGGGACGGCTGTGCGTCAATTTCAGGCGCTCGGTTATGGATCCTCTTCGGGTTGTGGGGTTTTCAGATGACCCGGAGACGATGCGTGGATTTCCTGTGCTGCTAGGACGAAGTCACAGGAGCTGCATCGATCCGGTAGGCGTTGCTTCGCATTTTCTACCGCATGGCAGGTGCTGCGTTGATTCCCCTCTGGAAGTCGGGCTATATCGTTCCGGCTCAGCTATGCATCGATCCGGTGAGGCTGTGCGTCGAAGTTCCGGTCGCTACGGGGGCACTGCATCGATCTTCTTGTTGCGAAGTCGGGCTGCATCATTCTGGTTCGACGTGCGGTGAAATTTTCACCGCAATGCAGGCTGGCGTCATTTCTGGCAGGCTGTGCATCGAATATCTCCGCCCAAGGACTCCTTCTTGCAGAGAAGAAGTCTTTTTGGTCCTGAGACTTCAGGGAACAGGAGGCAAGCTCTATCCAAGCCCTTGGAGAGCACTTCTTCACCACAGCCAGAGAGCAGCAAGGCAGCAGGGCAACAGCAAGGCAGCAGTCCTTCACAGAAAGCAGACAGGTGAGTCATTTGAGCAGTACACTGTTCCAAAAGAAATAGAAATGCAGGGGCGAAGAGAGTCGGAGATATCATTAACATATAACTTCCTTATACTCTTCTACACTTATACACACTTATCTATCCTCTCAGTCAGTATTCGTTTCAGACCCTTACCTGGCAAATTGCCTTCGGTTCAGTACCATCCCAGTTCCCGGGGTGGTCCGCCAGACATTGCAGCACCGGTCTGACGAGGAGACAGCTCAATGATGAAACTTGTCACCCTTGGGTGCTTGAGGGCTCTCCTGATATCAATGATATCTCCGACTCTCTTCGCCCCTGCATTTCTATTTCTTTTGGAACAGTGTACTTGTTATATAACAGTTAATCTTGGGAGACTGTACACTGGACCATTAATCTCCCTGGCCCTCTTTTTGTATTTAAGAGTCATTTGAGCAGCCAGGCAGGTCTTCTTAGTAGCATGCAGGTTCTGGTTCAGGTTCTCTTTTGCAGGAAGTGTCTGAGTTAGTAGGGGCAGAGGCCCTGTTTTTATACCCAAATGTGCCTTTGAGGTGGGGGAGACTTCAAAGAGTGGCTTAGAAGTGCACCAGGTCCCCTTTCAGTTCAATCCTGTTTGTCAGGGGGTGTGGCAGTCCTTTGTGTGAGAGCAGGCCCTCCACCCTCCCAGCCCAGGAAGACCCATTCAAAATGCAGATGTGTGCAAGTGAGGCTGAGTATCCTGTGTTTGGGGTGTGGCTGAGTGAATGCACAAGGGGCTTTCAACTAAACCCAGCCAGACATGAATTGTAAGGCACAGAAAGATTTAAGTGCAGAGAAATGCTCACTTTTTAAAAGTGACATTTCTAAAATAGTAATATTAAATCCAACTTCACCAGTCAGCAGGATTTTGTATCACCATTCTGGCCAAACTAAATATGACATTCCTACTCCTTTCAGATCAGCAGCTACCACTCAAACAATGTATGAGGGCAGCCCCAATATTAGCCTATGAAGGGGGCAGGCCTCACAGCAGTGTAAAAACAAATGTAGGAGTTTACACTACCAGGACATATAAACTACACAGGTATATGTCCTGCCTTTTACCTACACAGCACCCTTCCCTAAGGGTTTCCCAGGGCACACCTTAGGGGTGACGTATTTGTAGAAAAAGGGGAGTTTTAGGCTTGGCAAGTATTTTTAAATGCCAAGTCCAATTGGCAGTGAAACAGCACACACAGGCCTTTCAATGGCAGGCCTGAGACAAGGTTAAGGGGCTACTTAAGTGGGTGGCACAATCAGTGCTGCAGGCCCACTAGTAGCTTTTAATCTACAGGCCCTGGGCACATATAGTGCACTCTACTAGGGACTTATAAATAAATTAAATAGCCCAATTGGGTATGATCAAATGTTACCATGTTTAAAGGGAGATAGCATATGCACTTTAGCACTGGTTAGCAGTGGTAAAGTGCCCAGAGTAACAAAAACAGCAAAATCAAAGTCCAGCACACATCAACAACCTGGGGAACAGATGCAAAAAGTTAAGGGAGACCACGCCAAGGATGAAGAGTCCAACACACATGTTCGACCATCTTATATGATGTAGATGGCTTTCCTATATTATGTACCTATGCCATGTAAAGGTTGACATTCATGATTTTTATAACTTGCAGGTGATGGTCACTTTCCCATCTGACCTCTATGCTAAAATCTTGAAAGTACTTGAAGATTGCCATAGAAGCAACTGTGTAATCTAGAGTGCTTGCAGATTTCCTTAATTTGTGCGTAGGGTTCATTGGGCAGTCTGTGGGGAATTGACCAGTCAGGGCCCTCAGTCCTAATCCCTCTAAGGCTCTCACCAGAGAATGATCAGATTTATCCATGACCATAAAGGATGATACTTGCTGCGGGATGCCCTTAGTTTATGTTTTCTATACTGCTAAATACGAAAACAATAGCTATAAATCACATTGAAATGAGCAAAATGTCATCCATTCTACCATGGTTATTACTAAAGCAGCAACAATAGTAGTGTTGATTCAGCATTATGAGTCTTATGAGCATCCACCAGACTTGGCATCACAAGCCCTCTAGAGTAAAATATCTCTTTATGGAGGTCACTCACATTGTTATGTATGGCTTCCATTGGGAGCCTCTGTCGTTTACATCAGATTGTAAATCTGGTACTTACATGGGTACTCCAGTGCTCATCTAGGGTGCCCACAAAACACTATGCTGGGGCTGCAGAGGGAGACCCAGGGCCCCTGTGGCCCACTGGCTGCCTGCATGCACTCAACATGGGTGCAGCATGAGCTGACATTGCTCCCTCTACACTCTGTCTTTTTTCACTGCTCTCACCAGGCAGGAGGAATCTAAGTTTCCCTGCCCACAAGATCACAGGCAGGAAAACACATTTCCGATCCCACCTGCCCATGAGCATTTTTAAAGCTTCGGCCAGGTAAGGATGGGCTCCCAAGGACACAGTCATTGAGCCAGACCTGAAGGGGGTGGGACCCCTGGGACCTTAACTACCTTGAGGAGGGGATGGGAGGGGGGGAATGCATGCCCCCTTCTCTTTTATATAAACTTGGGGCCTGGGGGTGGTGGGGTCCCTGAGGCCTTAACAGGCTCAGGGAGGGGGAAGTGTGTCTCCCTCTCCTTTAACATTGATGTCAGGCCTGGGGGACCACATGCCAGCCTCCTCTTTAATATTGATGTTGAATCAGGGAAATGAAGTCCAAGGGCCTTAACTGGCTTGAGAGGGGAGAGCGCACCCCACTCCCCTTTAATTTTGAGAGATGGGGTCTTTGGGTCCTCCAAGTGAATCAGAAGGGAGGCTATGCAGCCCCTCCCTTAAATATCTAATTGTGCTGCTCCTCCCCTGGTCCCTGGCCCACCAGGGAGTATTTATTTTTATAAAACCTCAGAACATTTGTGACAAAATTTCATCAAACAAATAATGTTTTTGGGCCTTTCCAGGCCTAAGAAAGGAGGGTATCTCTATTCTGCCCTCTTATAACTAATTTTTTACATTTTTCAAGGACTTAGGACTGAGTCCGGAGTCCAAAGACTGCTGCCTCCCCATCACTGTTGAGGTGGTGGCATCCAATCTGATCTCATTTCAGATCTATCAGATCTGCGGATCCTTTGCAGTGTGAAATATGCAAAGTTTTCGAGGCTTAATTACTCAAAATGTACTTAACAGATTTTCATACATTCACAAAAGAACATGCTTTCTGGACCAAGATCTGGCTTTCTGCCAAATTTGCTGTAATCAGCTCAGTAGTTTGAGATGTAGCTCTGCCTAAATTTCCTATGGAATAATGAGTGGGAAAAATGTGTTTTGGGACCAGCCCCTTTTTCTCAGCCTCCACTTGATGGACCACCCCAAAACTTTCTAGTTTAAAGCTGAGGTGAACAACATTTTTTTCTAAGTTTCATGATGAATCATAAAATGGCGCCAAAGTTATTAGGAAATAAAAGCCTTAGCCTTTTGAAACATATTCCTAACTATAACTACCCAGTGGTCACCTGGTGGTTCACTGAAAAACACCAAAGGTAAAGGGACATTATAGTTAGGTGAAAATTCCAGTTAATACATACCAATTTAAATGAACAAAACTACTAAATTTCACCAGTTTTAGTCATCTCAATTAAATATAACTCGTGCCCTAAGATAGCTATAACTCGTGCCCTCATCATGCACAATTTTATCATCAATGATGTTGTTGTAAATGTTGCAGTGATATTATTAATGATCTGGTAGAACATGCCATGGCAGATGTATTACGTAGGGTAACTAACAGTGCATTTTGGTGGTTTTGTTTTGCTGAAAACATTATGGCCCTCATTACGAGTTTGGCGGTCACCGAACCGCACAGTGGAGTCGGCGGCCAGCACCGCCGCGGGCCCAGCGGTGAAGACCGCCACATTACAAGGTACCTGCAGAACACAGCCAAGTAACCGCACAGCCCGCCACAGCGGAAGTGCCGGCATGCCAGGCAGCAGCGATCTCAAGGCTGGCGGTCAGGCAGCATCCTACGACCATATTACGAGGTTGCACACCGCCAGGATTTCTGGGGTGGAACCACCACCACCAAAACCCTGTCAGAAACAAAATAAAGGGAATGCCTACCTTCAGGATCACAGACATGTCCGTAGGTGCCATGGCACGTGAATTGCAACTCCTTCCAATCCTCTACCTGGCCCTGCAACTCCCGGACCAGCGACGGCGACCACAACACCAACTGTAAGTACACCAGCCTAGCACACACTGGAGAGAACAACGTTAGTACACACACACACACAGCACACACATGACACGGAAAGCCATGCCTACACACACATGCAAACAAACACCCATACCAACACACACGCACACACACCAATACCCACAACCACCACACATACATGAAGAATGAAAGCCAGGACTAGGCAGATAACAATGACACCAACGGCGTAGTGGTGCTTGAAAAGCTAATATTAAAAACAAATGTGATAAAACGTATGTACATACAGGCCTAAGGGCCAGTCCATAATCCATAGTGCCCTGTGAACACTGGGCACAAGGTGGCGCCCCAACTTGACTGCTGACTGCAAAGTGCAGACCTCCACAGGGCAGGGGCATCAATGGGGAATGCAGGAACCTCAGGGGGGAGAGGAGGGTGGGGTTGGGGGTATCCTTGGGCTTGGAAGGGAGGTCCTTCTGTCTGGGCCTGTGGAGGGCCCTTAAGGGTGGCCCTAGATGGGGGCCCCTGGGGTTGCCCTTGGATGGAGGGCTTAGCAAGGGGCTGCAGTTTGGCCTTGCCCTTGGATGGGGTGGGCTTAGCAAGGGGGTGAGCATGTGCTTGGCTTTGGAGGTGGAAGGAGTGGGCTTGGGTCATCTGGGATGAGGAGGGAGTAGGTTTGGGTTTTGCAGCAGGAGCAGTGGACATCACAGTGGCGGAAGTGAAAGGTGGAGGAGGGGCATGGGCAGTGGCAGACTGTGATGCGAACAGCGGGCCAGAGAAAGAGTAGCAGGGTGCTTGAAGGAAACAGGGACTGGGGCAGTGGTGGGGAACAGGGAAAATTTGCGCAGGAAACACATGGGAGAGGTTACTGGAAAGACGTTTGGGAGTAGAGGGAGTAGGTATGGTTGTGAGGTATGTACATGGGTGCACCATGGGTGAAGGTGCTTGGGTGGATGAAATGTGTGTGCTGGGGGACTGTTGGGTGGGTGAGTGTGTGCATTTAAATGTACATGGAGGAGGTGGGGATGAGATGCAGAGAGATGGCAGGGGGAAGTGTGAGTGTATGCGGGGGTGGTGTCTGCAGGGAAGGTGGATATGCTGCATGTGGGGGTGTTGACAGTTGTGGTGTTTGCGGCAGTGGTGTATGGGGTGCATGAATGGGGGTCAGAAGACGTGGTGAACATGGCAGTGAGGACACATGAGGCAGGAACTGTGACTGATGTGTTGCTGACTGCAGGTGTGAGTGTTGTGTAGACTGTAAGGAGAAGGTGGTTGGGGAGTCGGCGCAGGGTGTGGATGTTGACATGTCTGCATGGGTGTGTTGAGTGTGTGCATGGCGATGGTGGCGTCTGTGGTGTTTATGTTTGTCCTTGCGTACCGTGTCTGTTGCTGTGGATGCAAGTGGGTCAGTAGGTGTGCCTTAGATGAGTGAGGGGAGAGGGATGTTGGATTGTGAACAGGTAGCTGGAGGGGGATGGAAGAAGAAGGGACACTGGCTGCCGTCAACGAGGAGGCCAGAGCCTTGAACGATCTCTGTAGGCCAGACAAGGCACCGTGAATGGCTTCCAGGACTGCAGTAGTCTGTTGCATCTGGAATGCCAATCCCTGGATGGCATTCACAATAGTTGTCTGTCCCACAGAGATGGACCTCAGGCGGTCAATGGCCTCCTCAGTGATGGCAGCAGGGCTGACTGGGGAAGGGGCAGAGGTGCCTGCGGCGAAGGAGCTGCCCACCCTCTTGGGTGAGCAGGCACAGGCAACTGGGTGGGGAGCTACTGGGAGGGCGGTGCTGGTATGGGGGGGTGGCAGACAAGGATGGTGCTGGGGTGGTCCCAGATAGGTACGCCACCGCTAGGGAGCCACCATCGGAGGAGGAATCTGAAAATGTAGTGGTCGATCCGGTCTCCCCGTGGCACTACCCTCGCCCTCTGTCCCACTGGTCCCCTTGGCTGGTGTCAGCCTCCTGGGTTCCGTGGGCTGCAGCTTCCCCACTCGCTGGTGCCCCTTCTTCTACGTTAGATGATGCTGATGCACACAAAGATAGAGGACGGCAGGGAGGGAGGGAGAGAGAGACAGGGTGCAACCGGTCAATGCCAGCACAACAGTCACACAGGGTAGAACATCTGCATTTGATGCCAAGCTGTTATGCATCATGCCCACCTCTGAACATCTTCTACTTGGTGACACCATAGGGGAAAGAGCAACAATGCACATGTCAACCGCTGATGGTCTGAGTGAGGCATATCTCTACATGTGTCATACCCACCGCACCTGTCCAGTACCTGCCCACTACCCATAGCCCTTGAGACAAGCATGCAAAGGACTGGACGCCCAAGAGGATCCTGTACAGCTAGTTGGAAGGCCCCCTTGACTAATGTCAAGAAGCACTGTCACCACGTGGTGCACCCACCCCACCATTCATGCAGTGCCTGCCAGCTGACTGAGTTCATGGATACACCCCTGGCACAGTGGTCGGCCAGGACCAAGCACAATGCCCCGATACCCCAGCTCTGAAGATCCACTAGCCATGTGCTGGCAAGCAGTTGTAGCAAGTAGGTGGCCACACAGTACGTCATTGAAGGTGTCTGCCCCGCTACCACTGACTGCATGGCATTACTCACACCTGTGATGGCAATCCTGCCCAGATGGACACATCCCATAGTGGAGAACAGTGTACCTAGCATGCACGCTACAGCTACCAAATGCTGTCAACCCAGAGTCACCATGTCAACACATGTCACAAGTGAGAGTGAGTACTCACCCCCATGTGGCTGCTCTGCTGCCTTCAAGTGCCCATCCACCTCAGGGTAGGCCACCGTCAATATGCAGGCCATTTGGGGGTGAGGGTCTGACAGGCACCTCTCACTCATTGGGAGGATGTCCCCAGCTGGGCCTCCGCAGTATTCCGGGCCCAGCATCTCAGGTCCACCTACCGCTTTCTGCAGTGGGTACTCCGCCGGGCATGGACCCCCAGGGTCCGCACTTGCTAGGTGATGGCACGCCAAATTCCCTTCTTCTGTATGGGTGCTGACCTGCATGGGTGACACAGACAGAAGAACACAGTCATGTAGGATGGCATTCCTGGGACCGTGGTGGACAGCACACATCACACATCCACAGCCACATGTTGTCAGCCAACCTAGCCCTCGGCCCCTCACCCATGTCCATGCTCCATTCACACTGCCACCAACCAAGGTCATCATTCCCATGTGCACATACAGGACAATGGGCTCACCTGCTGCTCTGGTGCCCCATACAAATGTCCATACAGGGGCAGGACCCCATCCACAAGCCGCTCCAACTCTTCCTGAGTGAAGGCAGGGGCCCTGTCTCCTGCAGGACAGGCATCTTGGCTACCAGAGTCAGTACACAGCAGCCCACGCAGTAGAGGTTCTCAATTCAGGTTCACGAGTCAAGTGAGCATAAGCACATGAAATGGTGGTCAGGGCCACCACAGACATTACCGTCACCGCTAACGGCGATCTCCATTGGCTCCTGACTCCCATTAGTAACAGTGTCAGACAATGGTGTGTAGCACGGCGGTTGTGAACGCCTACCCCCATGATGTGTTACGCCGGTGGGATAATCTCACTTCCACCTGTCCCATGCATGCAGACAGGGGGCAACCATTTCACATTTAGGATGTGATGTGTGTGAAATTTACTACATCATACGTGTATGCTTCACAACATTTTACCACCTGTTCCCTGTTCCAAGGTACATTGCACGGTTGAGGATGAGGAATGCACTGGTGTACAGGCCCCTAGTCGACCCTGCCACCTTGGAGGAGCGTCACATCATCCAGACCTATCCCCTGAACTGTGTGACAATAATGGAACCAGTGGCCCAGTTGGAGCCAGATCTTTTGCCTGCCATTCTATGTCCCAATGCCATCCCACCCACAGTACAGATGTTGTCAGTCCTCCACTACCTTGGCTCTAGCTCCTTCCAGGTCACAGTGGGCCTCGCAAGTGGGATGTCGCAGCCCATGTTCAGCAACGTCCTGAGGGATGTACTGTGTGTCCTGATAAAACATACGGCCAGCTACATCCAGTTCCCCCGACATGTAGAATCGGTGCCATTGACAGCACGCACATTGCTCTGGTGACACCCAGGAGGAATGAACAGGTGTACAGAAACCGCAAAAACTTTAATTCGGTAAATGTGCAGGTGACTTGTCTCGTGGACCAGTACATCTCCCAGGTCTCCCGAGTACTCAGGCTCTGTGCACGATTCCTACATCCTGTAGAACAGCAGCATCCCACACAAGAGGGCACCACTCCAGAGGGACTGGGCTTGGCTCATCGGTATGTACCCCTGCATATGTGTGCCCCTCAGCTCACTGCACCCTTGTGTCCCTGCCCTATTGCCCTCCCGGTCATGACATGCCTCTACCCTCTTTGCACACTAGTGACTCAAGCTAGCCCAACTTGCCCTGGCTCTTGACACCTGTCAGGCATCCAACCTCAGCTGCAGAGGACCGTTATAATGAGGCCCACAGTCATACCAGATGGGTCATTGAGAGATGCATTGGCCTGCTGAAGGCAAGGTTCTGCTGTTTGCATGTCTCCAGGGGTGCCCTGCTCCACAACCCACAGGTGTGCCAGATCATAGTGGCCTGCTGTATGCTGCACAATCAGGCCCTAAGGTGTCAAATTCCATTGCTGGGTGCAGCGGAGGGGATAGCTGATGAAGGGGACATGGGGAGTGATGAAGAGGAGGATGATGAGGGTGCAGCTGACTCCAGGGCGGGCTGACTCAACAATACTGCAGCTGAGATGCAGGTATGTGCAAACTGTATGGTATGTGTCCTCTACAAGTGTCTGACATGTACCTGCTGCCACCAGTCGTGTATGACCACTGATGGTACTGGTTGCAGCTCTGACTCAGAGTTGGATTGGGTAGCTGTCAGATGTGCCCAAGACTGAGGTAGTCACAGTGTAGTGTACAGGTCAGGCCTATAGTCAGGCAGGTGTTGTGCTGGTGCACTAGTGCCACCTACATGTATGTGGAATGTTCCCTGAGTTGCCAGTTCATGTGCTATGTGTGTGCCACACAGGGATGTTGCATGTGTGCAGCATCCACCCTGGGAGTCGATATTGGGTGGCAGTACAACATTGTTGTTGGTGGCAGTGGGTGTGGGTCCCGGTCTGACGCTAGGAGATGTGAGGGTGGGAACATTGGGGTGGTATGTTTTGTATATGTGTGTTGGTACTGGCTATATGGTTTTGGACCTACCTAGCATGTCAGCCCTGGATTCCTGTTCTGACAGTGCATTTGTGTGGAGTTGGCATCTATGACTCCTACAATGATTGTTGTCCCTGTCTTGCTGTCCTTTCAGGACAATGTAGTGCTGTTCTATGCTCCCTGCCTGGGCTGTTGCCTCCATTGACACATATGTCTTACACTGCATGCTCACAATCAACATCCCGGCATTTTGCTCCCCACGCTGTCACCCTCCCATAAATGTGCTGGCCGTGGGTTGCTACTTTTTCACGTATTGGCTGTTCCATACATACTCATGGGAAATAAACTGTAGACATGGACTGCGCTCAGTTGTTGTTTATTTGTGATGTACAGGTGCAAGGGGTGATGAGTGGGGTCATGGTGGGGGAGATCATCAGAATGGTAAGGCCAGCTGTAGGTAGTCCAGGTCCTGTCTGCTGGCTACGGATAGGCGGTGATGTGGGAGTGCACCGTCAACAGTGTGTCACACACAAGGGAGAATGTTCAGGAGAGGGTCACTTCCTGGCAGTGGTCTTGGTCTGGGCATCACGTCTGGCTGAATGTCTACTTGGGCACCCTCGCTTGCGTGGGGGTTCCTCAGCTACAGGGGTAGGTATAGTGGTGTCCTGTGAGACCTGTGGTGGGGCCTCCATGCCACTAGCTGCCGCTGACATGAAGGGCTCTGATGGGATGTGCTGTGGTAGGGGCCTGCTGGTGGGTGGTGGACTCACGCATGACAATGATCAGGTCCTTGAGCACCCCTACAATGGAGGCCATGGTGGCATTGTCGGCCTGCCACTGTTGCATGGCCTCCTGATGGTATTGCCCATGCAGCCACTGGGTCTCCTGCACGGTGGTGAGGATCTGGACCACTGTGCCCTGGTTGTGCTGGTATACAGCCAGAACTTGGTTGAGGCCCTCCTGGGCAGTCAATTTGTGTGGCTGTGTTGAACCTTGGGTCACAGCTCCCCTCCCACTCGCCCTGGCACCCTGTGCCTGTGGCCCTGGCACAATGTGGCCACTCCCAGGATCAGCAAGGCCATCATCATCTAGGGTGGGTGCCCTTGGCCCTGGCTGTTGTACTATGGGCCACACCTCTGATTGTTGGGTCCCTGGGGACCATGTTTGGGGTTCATAGTCTGGCTGTGGTGTTGTTGCCACATGGGTAGGGTCTTCTGGTGTGTCTAGGGTGGGTGTTCCCTTTGGTGGACTGCCCAGTGGCCCCAGATGGCCCAGGCAAGTAGTCCTCGTCCAGACATACAGTGGGGCTTTCATCCTGGAGGAGGCTGCCTGAGCCTGGAATCCTCTGTGGGGTGTCATTGGTACTGGAATATGGGTACAGTAGATGTTAGTGTTATTGTTGTGTCCCTGTTGTGATGCATGTAGTGGCTCGACTTGTTACCCAGTGATTGCAATGATAGCTGCTGCGCTGCAGACATTGGTTTGGATTGGATTGTGGGAATTGTGATTCTTCCACATTGTGCTTGACATCCATGCATTTGGAGTGTGTGACTGAGGATGGTGTGAGTGGGGTGGTGTGGCATGCAGAGGAAGGGCGTGGGGTGTTTGGGACTGGGTCAGTGGGGTAGGTTGCATTGGGTAGGAGAGTGGTGGGGAGGCATGCTGGGCATGGGTGGTTGGTGCTTGTGGGGTATTGCTGACTTACCAGAGCCGAGCCCTCTGATGATGCAAGTCAGGCCCTCAGGATACATGATGTCCAGGACCTTCTCCTCCCAGGTTGTCAGCTGGAGGGGAGGAGGTGGGGACCCACCGCCGGCCTTATTTCTGGCTATCCTCTGCCTGGATGCCGTTGAAAGGACCTTCCCTCTGAGGTCAGTCCACCTCTTTCTGTTGTCCTCCCTTGTGCGTGGGTATGTTCCGACCGCGTTGACCCTGTTGACGATCCTCTGCAATAACTCCGTCTTTTTGGCTATGGATGTTTGTTGTACCTCGACTCCCATGAGTTGTAGCTCTACTCTGATTATCTCTTCCACCATGACCTGCAACTCATTGTCGGTGGACCATGGGTACTTCTGCCGTGACATGTTGTGGGGTGGGTATGTGAAGTGCGTGTTGGGTGAAGTGTGGGTTGTGTGGTGATATGGGGATGTTTGCTGGGTGTACTGGTGGGCTGCAGTGTTGAATTGTGCAATGTGATGTTTGTTAGCTGTGTTTGGGGTATGCTTGTTCTCAGATTTGGCTGTGGCTGCTCGGTTCTGACGTGGTAGATTGTTTGTGGGGGGAGGGAGTTATATGGTGGTGTGGTAAGGTGTCCGTGGTGTGTATGGTTATCAAATGTGGGTTATTTGAACTGGCCAATGTGGTGTTGGGTACTTTCCACGGTGCCTTTTTGTTCCGCCGCGGTGTGAACCGCCAAGGTTTTCCGCTGTGCATCTTCCACTGTGCTGGAGGTTGCCTCATAATATGGCAGTCGGAAAGGTGTCGGTGTTGTGGGGCCGGCAGTTGATCAGTCACTGTTTCACCGTGGATTGACCTGGTGGTGTTGGTTTTGTATCTGTATTTGGGCGGTTTGTGTTTTGGGACTCGTAATACAGCGGTCGCTTTACTGCCACCACTGCCGGTATGGTGGCGGCATTTCACATGGCGGTCTTGCCCAGAGGCCACCAAACTACCAATGAGAGCCTATGTTTTAACTGACTTTCTCACCTAACTATAACATCCCCCTTTAAACATTTTCTAACTAAATATATTTTAATACTTTCTTATTATCAGATGAATATATAGTGGCATATACGCCTTTTGTTACAAAAGAGGCCTAAAGGCATAAACACACACTACCCCTTATGTAAGATGTACTTATTATGTACTATGACAGCTATATATATGTAATGCAAAAGATATACATTTAATTGTATGTATTTGTTTTTTGTACTTTTTCCCCTTATTTGCTAGAACTCAAATAAAATGCATGGATGCATGTATATAGACAGAAATACACATCTAGCTCTAGCTATGGGTATAGTGATATATATGACATGTAAGCATTTAGAAGGAATAAATCTCTATATATCTAAATATAATTTATATGTAGTCATATAAACATATATAGACATGCATAATATACAAATACATCTATGCATGTGCTTACATATACATGCAGATAATAGTGCCATGCTTGATCATTTCAAACAAAAAGGCTATACCCCACCAGGTCATTAATCAAGCAGAGAAAATCATTAGAGATAAGACTAGAGACACCCTCTCATTCGCAAAACCAAGGACCTTTGAAAGTAGAAATGTAAGGACAGATCAGGTGAGATTCATCACAACTTTTAATTGCAAATTTACAATTGTTCATAAGGTGATGAATAAACACTGGACAGTTGTGACAGGACACAAGATAATCAGTAAGGAATTAAGTTGCAACATGTTTTATCACCTAGAGATACCCAAGATGCCTAAGGGGCATACTAGTGTATAATGGTTTGAAGTCCATGGACAATAGGCATTGGATGAACTCTATCAAGGGGTTCATGAAATATGGGAGATGTAAAGCTTGCAAGGCTAGCAATAATATTAGAAAATACACTAGCATAATAGGTAAAGAATGCACCATATTGGAAAACCTCACAAGTACATTTGATTACAGTGTTTGTGTCTTTGCTCACTGGAATATGTTGGAAGCACAACCTTCCCTGTTAAGAAGACGGTGATGAAACATCACCCATCTTACCCTGTGGCATGACATTTTAGGGACAAACATCAATCTAATGCAGACCTGCTCTCATTTTTTGGCATATACAGGTCCACCTGGCAAGGAGGCAACATAATTAAGAAACTGTGGAGGCTGGACTAGAGATGCATTATTTTTCTGGGAGGCAAGTACTTGGGTGTTCTGAACATAGAGGAAGAACTATCCATATTCATCAGATGAGTGGTTAATTGGTTGGTAACTTTCCATCTAACTGAGGCCCATATTGTTTTTTTTAAGTTTCTGATTGTTAAAGCTCTCTCAATTGTTTTTCAATATCTTTTTTGTCTTCTTCCTGGGTAAATTATGCCAACTTGGGTGGGGTGACTAACAGGTGTAGGATAGGTACTTAGTCCATGGTAGGCATGAGTTAAATTAGATGTATTTGCCATGGCAATAGAGGAAAAAGCTAGGGTAACTTTGGGAAATACACCCTGGAGGCAGGATATGGATGTACATAGACAAATGGGTATATTCTTTTATTTGAAAAATTGCACATATCAGGTGTCAGTGCCTCATTGTAAGTGATATAGTTAAATTGCAAGATCTTAATTTTGATTCTATTTACTGTGCAGTGCTGCCAATTGAATTGCAATAGCTTTGTAATGATTTGAGAAATATTAAACAAGAATTATGGTCATCTGTTTTATTTTAAAATAAAAGCAGTTACATCATTTTGACTTTCATTTTGACTTTACATTTTTAGAAAGTGATTTTAATTTGGTCAGTGTTATTTATGTTTTGTTGGCTCCAGCAATTTGGTTTGTTCTTCTTTTCACAGTCTTCTGTGATTAGTGCTTAGTTTATGTATGCTGTTTCAAAGTGTTTGATTGGTTTAAGTTCTTGGTCGGAGTTACAATATATTTAAACCTAAAATGGAAGAACCACTCAATTGTATTGTTACTCTTTTTTTTAAAAAAAGGATGATTATTCAACCTGTCAGACTTAGGGTGGTCTTTCCCAAACTTTCTTCCTTCCTCTATTTTTGCTGATCTCGTTTTTACTCTGTCTTCTCGAATAGGCTGTGTCTTGCCTGGACACAAAAGACTGTATACCTCCTGTAGTTAGTCTGGAGCCAGGACAGGGAGGACAGAAATCCTGGGGACTTCAAAGGGAAACCTCTAGAAGTTTCTTCCCCACTTCAAAGGCACAAATTGGGTATAAATACTAGACCTCAGACACTTTCAATTCAGTACACTTCTGGAACTATGCATACTCTGCCAGGAAGAAGAACTGCTGTGCTTCTGACGGACTGCCACTTTGCTGGACTGCTGCCATGCTGGACTACTGCCATGCTATGCTGCTGTCTTGCTGTGCTGACCTGCTGCCCTCTTAGCTGGTTGAGAAGGATTAGACCTGCATCTCTTGAACCCAGAGCTCAGAGTGACGTCAAGGGCTAATTAGCTGTCCTCTTGATCTGATCCCTCAGAGATACAACAGGCTTTCAACAACCCCCTATCTGCACCTGGAATCTCCCACCTGTGAGTCTACCCTTCCAAATGATCCCACCCCAGTCCTGGATCCTTGGAAGTGGGCCAAAGATGCTTTTCCAGCCTCTGTGGCTCTAGCAGAACCGATGCATGTACTCTTCTGCGGGGCATAACCCTGAGCAGCACCTACGCATCGGTGCTACTTCATGGATGGGAATCACAGCAAAGACCTGCATTGCATTGCTGCCCATTGCTGCACTGGAACCACCACTGCACAATGCATCCACAGCGCAGGCCCTAACAACCCTCCTTGACGGCAGCCACAATGACACCGTACTATGCATCATAGCCTTTCAGCTAATCATAATCAATGCATCGCCCCCACTGTGCGACGCATCCTCGACACCAGACTTTTCATTGCAAGCCCTCTCCAACAAGATCATCAACAACGACTCAGCAGAACCTCACACCATAACTTCGCTGCATCTCAGTTAAAGTACTCTGTTCAGTGGATCTAACTTGGTCCCTGTAGCCAGCCAGTGCTCCATTCCGGTCGGCCTGAACTTGTGACTTTGTCCCAGTCCAGATATCCACAGTTAGCACTTTACACCTTCTGGTGCTATTTTTACTAAAATCCTTAAAATTGAATAACTCTGGTTCTACTGATTGATTTTTGTAATTTTGGTCTTGTTTTATTGACAATTACTTTATGCATTGCCTCTGAGTTGAGCCTGACTGCTCTGTGTCAAGCTACCCAAGCATTGGGTGCAGGTTGATTTAAGGTTAGCTTGTTACTTCACCCTGAGAACAAGTGTGGTTGCTGCTTGGCAAGGGTTTTACCCCCTCTACCAGTAACCTCATTGCTAACAATATTTTATGTTCATATTGTTCTACATTTTCGTAGTTTACTATAAATTTTATTATTTTTTTGAGTTATTTGTCGACATTTTGGTGTTTGATCACTTTATTATCAATATTTAGGTCATGTTGCAATTGATTTACTTTGCTCTCATTGTTTTTATTTTCTACATGCATGTGTTCAATAACACGAGATTTATGATAGTTTTATCAGCAATATTTTTGTAGTTTGTGTATGAGTTTAAATAGTTATCTTAGTGTTATAAATATTTTTTCAACTATATTTTTGCAACTTAATAATTTTGTATTCAATATTCTATCATACAACCTTTCCTGTGAAGCGTTAGTTCTTTGTTATATTCTTTTGTACATAGTTTTCTGTCTTTTCTTGAGTTAACTCTGCTTTTGGAACGCAATTAGAATCCTTCTGAATGTGAACTAGTTCGGGTAAAACCATAACAATCATGTGAAAACAATCACTTTTTTTAACCATATAGATGTAAACAGTTGTAGCTTAAACAGTTACTTAAACGTCATCAAAATCAATTACTAATATATAATGTTTAAATATAAATGTCACTAAGCTTATTTCATTGTGAAATGCTGTTCAAAGAGAAAAATGTTTACAGCATATCAAATAGCATTTGATGGGAAAAGCCACTGGGTGATTGAGGTAACCTGTACTGTAAACATTGGCACATATTATGACTGTCATTTTATGACATTGTGACTTCATGACTTTGCTAGGAAAAATAATTGAAGCATCTCTTATTATAAAAACCAGCAGACATTATCCTAAATCATAAATCTGATGTTACATTTGTCTCGGCAACATTTGGCAAGAAAAAATGAAGGCCCATATTTATGAAAATGTGGCGCATCAGAGCTGATGTGCTGCTTTTTCTGAACCCCATACTGCCACCTAACAACACCATGGTTCTACAGTATTTATAATACGCCGCACCATGGCGGTTGTTAGGACAATAGCGTCAACATTTTGATGCTACTATGAGGCTTTGCTACACTAGCATCAAAAATGTTGATGCTAGTGTAGCAAAGTGCAAGGAAGCCCATAGGTTTCTATGGGTGCGTTATTTTAACACCTGCTCTGAGCAGGCACTAAAAATGTCGCCAATGATGCAGCAAAATCTTTTAAACTTTACTGTGCCATTTTTGTGGCCTCCCAGTGCGGGATCGCCCCCTTTCAGACATTATGCGTGGCCCAGTATTAATGTGGCGCAAGGGGTTACAAAATGGCCAAATGCATGCAAAAAAGCCACTTAAGCTCCGCCTTAGCATTAAAAAAATGGCGCTATGGCGGCACTAGGGTGGTGCTAGGGGCTCCTAAATATGCCCCTAAATATGATAAACATGATCTAAGAAATGCACATTACAGATCATTAGAGATTCTTCAGAACTTCACATTCCATTCATAATAATTCTGGACATTTTGAGACTGCTATTCAGTCTCCAAGATTGATTAATTAATTAATTTGGGGAATCCTTGATCAAGCTGCTCAAATGACCCTTTTCATATATTAAGATGTTGTTTACTTTTCCACAATCTATAGTTTCCTGAATTTCACCATAGATTTTAGGCCTGAATATCAAGTAGGTATTAAGCAATGAAATGTCAAGTATGTTGTTTGCTTAGGCTAAAAAAATCCCAGCATTGTCTGATTCTTTGCTGAGACACAGAGATCCTCTCTCTCACAATGTTTGCCATGGGAAGAGAAGAATTTTAAGAACGAGCTTGGTGACTGTGATCAAGCAAGGAACCAAACACTGTTGGGAATTTTTCCTAGCGTAAGAAAAATTACAAACAGTTTTGGGGTTCTTGCTGGGTAAAGGACTGGTGTGCTCAATTAAGTAAACAGACATTGTTTAGATTTTATCTGCATTGGTCTCCTTGCTGGGGCACAAAATGGTATGTCTTAACCAGAATGAGCCAGACTCTGGGCCTGATTATGAGCCTGGTGGTCCTCAAACCACCAGACTCGCGGGGGAGGTTCAACCCCAGTGGCTGTGACGGTCTGACCTCCATATTGCAGGTTTGCCAGTCGGTGCTGCCAAAAGACGACCGTCTCCGCCAGGATTTCTGATCCCGAAGGGGTGATGGTGGTTGTGGTTGTAATCACCCACGGCGGCACTGAAGTCAGAGCGGCCACGCTAATTACAACCAAGTTCTCTGCCAGACTTTTCATGCTGGTTCAACCGCCATGAAAAGGCTCATGGAGAACAAGTGCAGGGGCCCCCCTTCCCAGCACCATCAGAATAGGCACTGTCTGCTATGCAGACAATGGGCATTCCGAGGGTGCTAGGGGGGCCCCCTGTGCAACAGCGTTGGTCTCTGCTCCATGTGGAAACCTTAGTTTCCACCGGTCAGCCCAGTGAAAAATTCATAATGGGGTCAGTGGGGAGACAGCCAGCTCCGAGGCTGTCTCCTCACCATGGGTCAGGCGGTCGGGTTTTCCGATCGCCAAACTCGTAATCTGGCCCACTGTTTGGATTTGTACTTAAGCTAAAAAATCTAGGATGTGGCTTCTAACAAGGGAAACTATGCACAGCTACTTCCTCTCACAGTACATTTCTTGAACACAGACATATTGTCAAAAGAAGGAGATGTATGGAAATAAACCAAGAAGTGGAAATTGAAAGGGGAGGGACCAGCAACAGTTCTAGTCCCCCTCCCTACAAACCCCACATCCTTATTCATTTTTTCTGTTGGTGGAGTGGAAGGTCTAGCAGTGCAAGGGTAGTGTGGGCTGGGTTGCTCCACCCCACCTCTCTTCCACCTTATTTGCTTGCTACCTCCAACAAAAGTGGATATGGTTGGTGGGCATGACTACGCATGAGTTGGTATCAATTATAGTGGCTTCTAGCATCCCATAGCCCTGCACAATGGCTCAATCCTAGGAAGGACCAATAGGGGGCAAGTGAATCTCTCTGAGGTGCTTCCTTCAGGTATGTGTGAAATCACTCACAATGTCAAATGCTTATCAATGAAGCATGCCAAAAGTGAGCATTTGGCCACCTGGCTCTGAAGTTTGCTGGTGCCAATAATGGATCAGTCAATAGCAAACTGCCTCAAATGACCCCAAGAAATAAAACAAGATTGCCTCTCATTCCTTGGGGGAAAAAATAATTTACAAATATAGGCGTGGACCTGTTAGTCAAATATGTTGTGACATGTAAATTGTCATAATGGTGCCCTGAGGTCACTCTTTCCTGGAAGGTGTCAAGTCATTAAAGGTGCCTGAAATATGTAATCTTCTAATTTTACACATACATATGTTCTGATTTGGTGGATGCACACATTAGATTTAGCCCATCAATGTTTTGCTACAAAACTTTTCCTGAAGGTAAAGCTTTACATTTCATTGTCTGGAATCATTTTGTGCTTCCCGTGCACATAGGAGCGTAAGTTCAGAATTATGTTTGCGACCCTCAAGTTGTCAAAGCCATGCATAAGTATACAACACAGTCCAGGTGTTTCTTGATGTTTTTTTTTTAGGCAAAACTAAAAATACCGGTCAGTACTGAACAATGTATTATATGGAACATTGAGAGATCTAAGGGTGAGGTGTTAATGAAAAACAGGTATGTGATGGCACAATTAGTATTTGTTTCCAGAAAATGACTAACTCAGTGCATTTCCATACTGAAGCATAGTAGAGATGTTATTGGAGTGATAGCAAGTGTTGTGGATGTGTCACAAATTACGATTCTAATATTGAAGGGGCTGATCCCTACCAACTTAGTTAACATTGTTTGGTTAGCTTAGAAGTCATTTCTGAAACAATCTCTACTCAACCCCTGGTAACTATGGCACAAGTAGCAAGCAATCTCCAAAAAAGTGTGTGCTTAATTTAGTGTCACAATTTCAAAATAAAGAACAGAAAGAAATTCCAAAAACAATTTAGAAAAACAGAGAAAAATACAATGATAAAACACCACTGAAATGATTATTTGTGGTTGCCCGGCACCTTGAAATGATTTCAAGTGAAACACTAATGAGAAGATGTGATCAATGCAAGATGCATTTAGCACTAACAAAGCATAAAGTAGTGTTTGACATTAGCAAGAGCGCTTGTGTTCTGTCTGTTCATTTTCTTTCTATGCCCCTGTGAAAGAATGATTACCTTAATGGCATCTCAGGTATGTTATGTAATATACTTGTGTATTCTCAGACATTTTGCTTAGCAAGTGTAATGCGAAATGCTGGAAATCATGCAACCTTATGTGGGCGTAAACTACATTTTGGCTGGGCCTAACTAGAAGCCCCTGTTTCAAGATGGCAGTACCTTTCTGCCAGAAAGGCAGACTTGTCTTCAGCTCCTTAGCCACTCCCCTATTTGGATGAAGTGTCCTCCCATCTGACAGGGTTCAAACCATTTTCTCGTCTGTGACTAGATCCTGGCTGCCTAGAAAGGTTCTTGGAATGAATAGGAAAAGCCCTCCTTGACATCTCAAAGTCTAAAGAGATAGTGATAATGGTGTTCTTTGTTCTGATAACTGTTCCTGTCCACTCCCAGTTAGCTATTCTCTGCTATGTAGTCAGAAGTTAACACCTCTCTGTCTTTCCTGGCCTAAGATGCAACCCATTGTCTTCCAAGACAGTTCATTAATTTTCTCAGTCACAGATATCTATTCCAGCACTGGAGGTGTGATGAGTGGCAAAACAGGTTTTAAGTTGAATCTTGCTAAGTTTGCAAGTTTCACCATTAAATCTGATAAAATAAATTAAATAAGAAATAACTGTGAAGGACTTTTCTAGCCTTTTCATGGGTAGAGATATGAAATTAAAAATGTTAATGAAACCTATCCCTGTCCTGTGGGAGCTGTAGCTGGAGCTACATTCTAAAATAGCTTCTAAGCGTTTAGTCACTTTTAGGGCACACATTTTAAACATATGTGGCCTGAATCACAAAGGTAACTTACACACTTTTGAATATGTTTACTACTTTTTGCTGAACATTTTAAAATAAATATTAAATATACGTTATATTACATTTTAATAATGTAAAATAATTGTGTATGCTTATTTTAACTGTAGAACAAAAAATGCTAAAGCACTATGAACTTAACTTTGAGATAAATATTTAATTGATGCGTCTATTTTGAATTAAATTAAATTTTAAAAAATGTTTTTGGTTTACATTAAAAAATAAATTCATACCTAAATTAGAAAAATATTATGCATTAGTACTTATCAAAAAATGTGGTGTATAGAATTATTTTAAATTAATGCAGCTATATTTTAATACAAATTACTACTAGATTCATTTTTAAATTCAAAATAGGGTGTTAAAACATTTTATAATTATATAATAAATATGCACTATTTTATATATTTTATAAATTTTTCAACATTAAATTATATTTATGTATACTTTTAACTATTGAAAAAATAATTTCACTTAACATTATTTTCTGTGGGGTTTCCTTTTAATTCCCTATAACCATTGTTTTCTATGGGAGAATGTTGAAGTACCAGTGGCTGGCCATATTTGGTGCTTGACTTACTACTGTTTATTGGTTTTTCTTTTAGGAGCAACCTCAGATTTTGTAAATAAACAAAAAGTAGTAAGCTCACTCAGAAGTGTAAATTACTCAAACATGTACGTTGTGAATCAGACCCATAATGTGGAACATTTCTACATATCATGCACTGTGTCAAGGGACCTTGAAGGATACACTTTAGAGGTGGCTTATTCAAATCTAAAAATAGGTTTTCCATCTATGCTTGCCACTTGTTACATTAGTACCTTTAAACTGCAGCCCATATAGAGTAGATTTGTGCTCCTGAATACAATATATTTTTATCAAAAACAGGGGTGGTGTAAATTTCCAATGCAGCACTCATACAACATTTAAGTCCCAAACCATTTATGCATTTTCGGTGCCGTCTACTATGGCCTTACAGGAAAATATAACAGATCAATAGGGTGAAACCAGTTTTACAAATACGAGCTTTGAGGCCAGAGCAGATACTCTATGGCATTTATTTTCAGTGCCTCAGGGCATAAAGTCTTAAAACCTTCAATAGTACGGTCCAGAGAAAAAGTGACAACTCTGTGGTGACCATGTAGAAAAGGTGAATTTGCTACAGGAGAAAACACTCAAAATGTCTATTTCATTAGACCAAAGAAAACTGGCTGTTAAGGCTGTTATTTCATAGTGGTTGTGTCTAAAATGATTTAAATTTTTCGGGCATTATCATAAGTAATTCTGTTATATGCCAGATTCTGTATGTTTAGTATACTTTTACAAATAAGTCTACTAGCTGAACATGCAAACTATTGAAGACTGAGTGATAGTTCT
Organism: Pleurodeles waltl; assembly: GCF_031143425.1. Classification (NCBI taxonomy): domain Eukaryota; kingdom Metazoa; phylum Chordata; class Amphibia; order Caudata; family Salamandridae; genus Pleurodeles; species Pleurodeles waltl. The sequence goes on from NC_090437.1 coordinate 995,237,582, forward strand.
AGGCCCTTATTACGAGTCTGGTGGCCCTGGGACTGCCAGACTCACGGTGGCGGTCGGACCGCCGCCAAAGCAACAGCCCAGCCTCCACATTATGACCGTGGCAGAAACATCAGCACCACCAGTTTGCCGCCGGTCGACAGCCTGGCGGTATCAGTGGTCTTTATCTGCCGGGGCAGCGCTGCAAGCAGCACTGACCTGGGGATTACGAGTCCCCTTTCCACCAGCTTTTGCATGGCAGTCCCAGTGGAAAACTCACCACAACATTGACACCAGCTCGTAATCAAGCCGGCGGCAATGTTGCGGTGCATCAGGTGGGACAGCACCTGTCACGCTTTTCACTGTCCATGATTCGGGCATTGAAAAGCGCAATGGAGTTGTCCATGGAGGCCCCTGCACTGCCCATGCCAAGTGCATGGGCAGTGGGCGGTGCAGGTACCCCCATGGCGCTCCCGGCACCCCGTCTCTGCCAGTCTTTGCATGGCGGTGGCACCACCATGTTTAAACCGGCGGAGACGGGAGCTGTAATCCCCAAGGCAGCGCTGCCATGGAGGATCAAGACCGCCAGCACTGTCAGGGTGTCGACTGGCGGAAACCTGGCTCTGCTGGTGGTCAGACCGTGGTGGCTATGCCAGGGTCATAATGTTGCGCTGGACAGCTGCATTGGCTGCGGTCCAACCTCCACAGCGGCCTGAATGTTGAAGTCCAATGGTAGTCAATCTTGATCCCACAGGATGGTTGCTTGAGAAGAAATGAGGCTCAGTGGGTATGGTAAATATGTCAGAACTGGGGGAACTAAAGTTACATTGTCGCTTCTCCATTTTCTCAAATCTTAATTCGATAAGGCTCATTTAATGTGAGTGTGTATTATTTCTCTTAGCTACCAAATAATAAAGAGTCTACATAGGAAATATAGGGCTCTTTGTGCATTATGAATTACACACTAACATCTATTCAGTCATCTGGGTTTTACCTGTGAAAAAATGTATGCTGATGTGAATAACTGTGAACAGGGCATTTGACCAGGTTGAAAAAAAAACACTATGATACACATGTGCATGAGTGAGGTTGACGAAGGAAAATGTTGTATGGCTCAGCTCGGCATCTATGTGAGGCGCTCTGGGACAGACAGAACCCGCTCTAAAGTATTATAATTCAAGTGGGTAGTGAAAGGATCTTCATAAGACAGTGTGTGTAATGTTTTATTTCTTGCACTTATTTTCTAATCTGTATTAAACTGTAACTTTGGATTGGCACCCGTTGCAAAGTGCTGGATCATGGCCTTCTCCACATTTAGTTATGCATGGAATTATTTTCAAATTTTAGATATACCCTCAATGAACTGATTTTTGTAAGTGCATCTTTATCTCAGCCAGTCTTAGTGAAATTTGCTATTAGTGATGTCTAGATAAATGGAGTAGCTACGGTGCCCTGACACCTGTAGATTAGGTCCCCAGTAAACAAAATGCACATTCCAAGAAGATTATGATTCTCTTGCTGGAGGAAGTGGGCAGGTTTGAGATTTTCAGAACTGGTAATGAGCATTTTCTAGTTAATTGAGATAGTGAAATATCACAGTCTTAACAAATAATAGAGGACAGATTTTTACTCTCTGAAATTCAACAATATGCAACAATGAGTTTTAGAATGAAGATTAAAGGTCTGAATGAGCATAGACAAGCCCAGAGAAATAATGTGCTCTACTTTTAGAGGGGATTGCCATTTTAACTTTTTCCCAGATTGTGGAAGGACAGTAAGTAGGTTTGTTCCTTGAGTGACAGCTAGAGGTGTTGGGAGGCTGCACCACAGGTTTGGGTGGGTTCCTCATCAGTAATAACACTGTTGAGCTCCCTTCAAAATCTTACCCACAGGATGAGGAAGTTGAAAGTGAATCTGTAAAGGAAGGCGGAAGAACCTCCGCAGTTGAGATCACCATCTGGAGTCCTGGAGGTGCATCCACTTCTGTCATGTACTCCTGAACTAACTTGAACTTTCTCTACGGCTGGTGACACAAGCTGTCATACTCTCTCCCAGTCCTAGTGGTGAGTGGAACTGCTGAATTGCCTTGAAGAAATGATGTTGTAATATTCTGTGGACTCCTGTTAAGAATGATTATGCTATAGTGCCTGGAGTAGGGGCACTATAGACTCTGGCTGTTGTAAGCAGTTCCTCTTGCAGGAGGCAGAAGGTCTGAGTGGCAGAATAATGCAGACATAATAGTGATCTGCTGTAGTGGACCTCTAGAGTACTGATGAGGAACTGGAGATCCACATGTTTGCCCATCACTGGCACTAGGAGGAGGACAGGCCAAGGGCCGTTATTGTGAAGTTGTTGTTATCCCAGCGGACAAAGAATGGTGAAGAGTCTATAGAGGGCTAAAGCAATCCTGCCTTTTCATTAGTAAGAAAAGCCACTAGCTGTTGCACTGGTAGCTGAGGAAAGTCCTTGGGAGCAGAAAACTCCAATTTCTACTTGACTAGCAGTCCAGAGATATCTTAATTGTTTTTGCAGCTAGTGAGCTGTTTTGTTTAGCTCGTGTGTGGCTTTCCTGAGGCAGAGTCACCTGACTGCCCTTTGAATCCACTACAGCAATTTAGTGGAATTTAGTTATAGTCCTCTTAAGTGGGCTTGCACAAAGAATTTCCCAGCTCAATTATGTGCTCTTTTCTTATTCATCTTTGAGAATACGTATTAGCACCGCGAGGCTGATGCTCCCTGCCTGAGGGTAGTTCCTAGGCTATGCTGATGGGATCTCACTGAGAGTGCTGTCCTTTATTCCCACTGCTCTCTGAAACCAGAAATCAAAGACATTTGCATGTGGAAGAGCAAGAGATGCTTACTACCTTGCACATCACTAGACATGAAGTGTCAGGCAGGCGGAGAAGCCAGCAAAACTGTGTGACTCAAGAAGCTCAACCACAACATTCCTATGTAAACAGGTAGGGCAGGAAAAGTCTGTCACACATGTCCCACAATGATCATGGCTACATACAGGAAAGATAATCCCCACCATGGTGTGGAAATAAAGGAGAAGTGAAAAGGCCTGAAAAGAAAGGGACCACATGGTTGCGCCAAAAAGCCTATAACATACATATATCCAATTCCCCTAACTATCTTGGTTGACAGACAACTAGAAAAACACAAAAAGATCACCTGCAACAAGTTCCGATATAAAACAAATAAGTTAATATGTATAGCTCTTGTTAAAGACCTCAAACCCACCTGTTAAATATTTTAGGACTGGCTGACTGTAATGTTTATTTCCCCACATGGATACTTCGCATCAATATGATATTGGTTTATTTGTCTAGGGAAAAACTTGTGTTAATATTCAAATATGTGACCTTATTTATTTGACTGTGAAACTATGATTAAAGGCTGTTGACCTTTACCAGTGATTGTAAACATCTTGACAAAGCCTATAAATAATGATTGCTAAAAAAGTGTGTTAATTGTAATAGGCATGTTTTGAGGAATTGCTGATTTAGCATGTTTTGATCTCCAGATACATCAGCTGTTGCATTGATTCTTGCAGATAATGACAATTTTCATAGTTTATGTGGTTAGTTGTCCCCTCTGATAAATCTTCAAGATAGGTGATTTTATGCTGTGTTTTTCTAGCAATGTCACTTGAAGAGGTCGCAGAATTTGGGAATCTGTCCTTTCTGCAGGGTCACCCCAGAATTTTGCCTTCTGCTTTTGATCCTTTTCTGTTGGTCACAGGACTCATCCCCTCTTACCCCAAAAACAGTGGAAAGGTCTGTGTGCTCTTACTTTTAAACAATGACATAACTGCCATATTTAATTTAATTATAAGTCCCTAGTATATGGTATTACCTGCACCAAGGACCTGTAAATTAAATGCTACCAGTGGGCTGCTGAAGTAAAGGGACAAGGAGGAGATCATTCACACAACTGATTATGCTTAATTCAGATATTTATGCATCCATAGTATGTGACATTGAGTCAAATCATAAGAATTAATCACAATCACATGTTTGACAACATTAAAGCTAAGACACAAACAAATGAATTTGGGTAAACGAAAAAATGAAAAGCAGGTGTACAAAAACATTCACTTTGTGTATATTCCAGAGTTACATAAATACATAGTGGTACAAAAAGCAACCAGACAAACGTATGTCCAGTGGGTAATTTGTCCATATTGTTGCATTGACAATGTATGATACAGATGTATGTCAACTACACTATCAAAAAAGAAAAAATGCAAAGAACATGTCCTTGAGATGTAGAATTTGTCCCTGTGGACAGATGTTTACAAATAAGTAGTGAGATCTGTGTTGACGTTTCAGTCCCTATAGTTTTATATTTGTGAGACCATCCTCAGGGACTTTTACATCTTGTGAAATCAGTGAACCGCGAAGTTGTCTCTAAATGGAAAAGCAATCCAAGAATTATATGTACAGCTGTATGTATATATTGCTAAGGGTGAGAGTGTGAGCACTGCAAACGTGAAGGCATATATGTCTCACTGCAATGGTTTAGTGTGGTTCCTTAAAACCATGTAACAATGGAAGCCATATTAAGATGGGTCAAGAATGGAGAAAGTGTGATTAACATTCCCACAAACTCACACTAAATGACTAATTTGTCCTTTAGGTAATCACACTGGGGAAAAAGAACAAAACTTAGGAAGCTGCTGAAGAACAAAGACTACTAAGAATAAAAGTGTATTATTCAGATAACAAACAAGTGCAATGCCAATGTAAATGGCAGCTGTTAGAAATTGGATTTCTGGTTGGCAAAGGTGTGCACCCTGTCCAAACAGGAATCACAACCCTAGTCAGGGCAAGTCAGATACACACCATAGATTAACCTGTGCTCATCCTCTGGTAGCTTGCCAGAGAACAGTCAGATTTACCTTAAGACTCAATGTGTAAGGTATTTGTGCAACACTTAAAACAGTAACACAGTGAAAACAAGAAAAGATCCAGAAAAGTAGAGCTTACTTTTATGAACAAATCAAGACCACAATGAAAAAAACACAATACGTAGAAGTCAAGATATGATTTTTAAAGAATGAACTGAAATGTAGTGCCTAAAAGCATAAGGTGTCAACCGGAGACATCTGGTCATGCTAGACTGGGTTAAATCTAAAGGTTCAGGCTGACTGTGAACGAGTGCGGGTTGGATACAGTCCCAGACAAGTCCCACTGAAGTTTTACCCAGAAGTTGAGCCAAGAGTCCCATTCTTGTGGAAGACGTTTGCCGGGAGGAAGGAGAATGTCACTGGTGGTTGGTCCGTGGGCACAAATAAGATGCCGGGCATCAAGAAAAGGTAGACTGGAGCCTCATGATCATGAACAGTAATGCTTGCTGTGCAAAGTGACGAGCTTGCAGAAGTTCATGCTGTTTCTTCGGGCGAGCGGCGTGGTTCCGGTGTAAGTGGCCTATTTGCGGTTGTGAAGAGCATAAAGGCTTGATTTTCAGAGCCAAAAAACGCTTTCAAGTACTGAAGAGGTGCCTCTTCAGGGTCAGGAGCTGGTTGACGATGGATCCAGGAGCTGTAGCAGGACATCTGGTAGTCTTCTGTGTCCCCGAGACTTCAGAAAACACAAGGCAAGCCAGTACGCCCTTGGAGTAACTCTGAGTTCAAGTAAGATGGGTCCAATCCTTTCTCAGCAGGGTAGAGAGCAGTAGGCAGCAGGACAGCAGAGCAGAAAAGTGGTTCTTCCAGAACAACAGCCCAGAGTGGCACTCCTTGTAGCAGCAAAGCAGTCCTTCTTCCTGGAAGAGTTCTTCACAGGTCCAGCAGTGCACTGAATTGGTAGGGTCAGAGGTCCAGTAGTTACAGTCAGTTGTGCCTTTGAAGTGGTGGTGACATCAAAGAAGGGTCTTTAAATTCCACAGAGGTCCTTTCTCCCTGCCCAGCCCCCAGACTCACTACAGGGGGGTATGCAGGCCTTTTTGTTGGAGCAGGACACTGCCCAATCAAGTGTGTCAGCTCCGGCCTCCCATCCTGCCCAGAATGGCCCATCAGGATGTTGACGGCCCATCAGTCACACCTAAGCTGCCTTTGTGTGTGTGGATGTCTAGAGGGAATGCGCAAAGTCAAGCTGTCACCTAGCTCAGGCGTTTATTGGAGACAAGTTGCAGGTACACAGGGGTAAGAGCAGGAAAATGCCAACTTTCTAAAAGTGGCATTTTCAAAATTGTAACAATGAATCTGGCCTTACCATTAAAAGAGGATTTCTCATTATAATTCCATCGGTACTAGACCTGACCTATCTACACCTCAAGTCAAAATTACAGCTTTTTAAATGTAATAAGGAATCCTCAGTATTAACCTATTAGAGGGATAGGCTTATGTGAGGGAACAGGCTTTGGCAGAGGAAATGTGGTTACGTCAGTTTAGACAGGATGCCCTTATCGAGGAAGATTTACAAATCTGGAGGGGGATCCTTACACAGTTAAAGGAAGTTGAGGAACCCGCACTTGATGACACCACAGAGATTTTAGAACAACCATTACTGGAAATATACAATGTTGGGAAAATAACCAGAGCAACAAAAAGAGCAGAATATGTTTCTGTCTTTAATCATTGATCCTGTTGTATGGAATTACTACTGTAGTGGATTGTCTCGGAGCTGGCTTACATGTTCCAAGTTGTCAATGGTGCAATGTCAATGATGCACTGAAAGTTTAAAAAAAAACAAGTTCTTATTAGAGGGGTAGGCTTCAGAGTAGTGAAAAAATAATTTTGGAGTTTTTCACTACCAGGACAAGCAAACCTTACAATTATATACCCTGCTTTTTAAATACATAGCACCGTGCAATATGGGCTATCTAGGGCCTATCTAAGAGGTGACATATGCATTAAAAGGGGGGTTTAAGGCTTGGCAAAATGTTTTAAATGTTAAGTCAACATATGGAATCTACAATGGCAGGCTTGAGACACATTTGAGGGCTACTTGAGTGGGTGGCACAGGAAGTGCTGCTGTCTCAGTAATAGCATTTAATATTCAGACCCCAGGTGCATATAGTGTACTTTACTAGGGACTTATAAGTAAATTAAACATGGCCATTTTGGATGTATAATTCAAACCATGTTTAGGGTAGAGAGCACATGCACCTTAGCACTGGTCAGCAGTGGTAAAGTGCTAAGAGCCCGTAGGCCAACAAAATGAAATCAGAAAACATATGAGGCAAACAGGAAAAATGTTTGGGGAAACACCATGCTTCAGCTGTCTGGTCTAATATGTGCCCCCCAGCTGAAAGTGGGGGAGAACTCTCCAATCTCCTGGGGTTATCATTACTAAGGTGGAAGAACCTAGAGAGACCATCAGCATTGGTGAGTTCTGACCCAGGTGTGTGTTCCACTGAACAGTCTATTTTCTGTAGGGAGATGGACCACCTCAACAATTTTGGATTCTCACCCCTCATTTTCATTAGTCGCCTTAGGGGGCTGTGGTCTGTCTGAAGCCAGAAGTGAGTCTCACACAGGTATAGTCTCACGTTCTTCAGTGCACAGACCACAGCAAAGGCTTCCAATTCAATAGCACTCCACTTCTGTTACCTGGGAAGTAACCTTTTGGAGATGAAGGCTACAGGTTGGTCTATGGTCTAGGCCCTCATTTGGCTATGATAAGACTGCCCCTATGCCATGTTCTGAAGCATCTGTCTGTACAATGAATTCACTGGAAAAGTCTGGGACCTTGAGCACAGGGGCTGTGCGCATGGCCTGCTTTAGAGAGTCAAATGCTTTTTGGAATACCTCTGTCCAAATCACATTGTCGGGCTGCTTCTTCGAAGTCAGCTCTCTCAAGGGGGCCACAATGGTGCCTGAACCCTTGACAAACCTCCTGTAGTACCCAGTGAGGCCAGAGAAGACTTTTACCTCAGCCTGGGATTCTGAGGGCTCCCAGGCCATGATGTGGCCCGATTCACAAAGGTAAGCTTAGATTTGTGGTCTAAACATAGACCAAAAGTCTAAGTTTACAACTTTCTGTATTCACAAAGCGCATTTATGAGTAGTATTTTTTGTCCGCACTCGGGCGGAGACTCCACACTCGGTGGAGTAATTGCACTTTCACACACCTGCAGAGTATTAATACCACCTGCAACCCTGCACTATGAACCACATAAAAGCAGCACACATTCAAGGCTCTGGTCTTTCCACACCCACACTGTGCCTGCCTGCTCTGTGCCTGGAAATACTGAAAACATGCTACCTTTGAGGAGGAAGAAACATTATACTGAGAAGGAGACCATCATGATACTCAAGTTCATAGTGAGGCACTACACAAGACTGAATGGCCTCCCTCCTCCAACAGCAGTGCCATACAGAAGGCAGCCCTATGGCAGCATTTAGCTATGGCAGTCACAGCATTGGGGAGGATGTCCGTACAGTCACAGACCTCAAGAAGAAGTGGCAGGATGAGAAGAGGCAGGTGAAGGAGGTGCACAGGAGAATAGAGGTGGTGAGTGCTCTCCCTGCTGGAGCATCTCCATCTCACACCACTTGAGGGATGTCCTCACCATGAACCCACTTCTGCTCTATGGACTGCCTGTGAGTGATGACCTCAATGTGGTCCATGGTAAGATGTGATGAATCTAACAGTGCCACTAAATTATATTTGTCTGTGATATACTACAGATGTGGCTATGGATGTTGTCCCAAAAATGTGTAAATTGCATGCTGAGTCAGAGTCTCATGTGTCTCATTTAGACCATTGCACTATAAGTCCCAGGAGCCTTAGTAATGGAAATGGCAACTTCAAATTCCTCAGTTCAAAACATTAGCCCATTGCTGCTGGTGTCTTACATTGATAAAAGACAAAAGATGATGTGCCTCATTTGCTCACCATTACTGTTGGCATGTAGATACAAGTGTGTAAATATGTGGCACGTTGCACATATTCAACATGTTTTCCTTATGTCTGGTGACATTTCCCATTTATTGCCACATACAACCAGAGTGCAGTCACACACTGCAGCAGAGGTCCCTGCACCAGCAGTAAGGCAACATTGTGGGGCACATCAATCCATACAACCAGCACCAACTGGTACATAAAAATGGCCAGGTGATGGTCCAAACTTCCACACTGTTATCAGACAACCCATAGATAAATTACATAGAATCTATCAACAGTCCAAAATCTATGAATTGTACTAGGTACTGTTGTGCATCACATGTCAACAAGAATGTAACCTGAAAACACACATTGCTCTAGTCAATCCAACTAATAAGCTCACATATCCTCTGCTCGAATTAACTCATAAAAATACTAAAACTGAACACATATTTCCCTATACTAATCCACCACTAATTCCTCTTGGGCTCCGGAGTAGCGTGCTACTCGCCGAAAAGCACTTCAACGCCTTGTCAGGGGTGGTAAGCGCTATATAAATACTATTACAATACAATACATATCATTGTAGGCTCTATAATGTTGTCCAGAATACCACAGCTCAAAGTGATCTCTGCCACATGTACAAATGTGACATCTGGTCAAACACCACATACTGGGCAGATACGGAACACTGGTAAGTTTACCTAATAATAGCTTTACCAAATGCTCATGCTCCTAAAAAGTGGCCTAAATGTCAGCTGTATGTGGTGTGTGGCTAATATTACTGTTGTCTCTCATCTCCATATGCTCACATCAGGCTCATAATAGTATATCACTTCATAACATCTTGCCTAATGAAAGGATGGTTCAAACTGTACAGCAAGTGAGTATAGAGCTTACCTATTTGCTCATATTGTCTCTTATGAAGAAGAGTAGAAACAACTGATTTGAAAGACCATTACATGGATACTTGTTAACAAACTCCCAGGGCCCAAAATGCATGTTAACTGATGTGTATGAGGGCTGCACCGATGCCAGCAGGGTTGCATTTGGGGAGGAGGGTTGTGGCTGGTAAGGTGGGTGTAGAGGAAGTGAAACATATTTATCTGGTGGTGGAACTGCACAATGTGAAACCAGTAAAGGTGGGGATCATCCTAGCTTCTGCACATGACCAAAATGAGTGATCCTAGCCAAACGTTGATTGTTCACTTTTCCCCCTATATCTCCATAATCACACATAAGTGAAGCTTAAAATCCCTGAGTTGAGAATGTGTGGTGTACAAAACTCTATCAAGTGTTAAGTAAAATAGACTATGGTGGTGTTTATGTATAAAGGGAAAACAGGCCACAAAAAGAAGTAGACAGCACAAATTTCTGACCTCCCAAGGAACAATTGGCATTGTGGTCCCAGGGGAGGAGGAGAAGGAAAGTTACCCAAATATTGGTTGACCATTATACCTATGCATTGTTGTTGTTCATCTGTCGTTGTTGGCGATGAACAAGGATATCACGTTGAAGAGGTTGACTGGGTACGGTATGTCCGACTGTTGCTGATCAGTCCAAGGAGGGCTCGGAAATCTCTGCCGCATGTCAGGCACAAGTGGTCTGCTGGGTTGGTTGGCAAAGAGTTGGCTATGGCTTTGCGCAGCTCACACTTCTGCGCCTCTGCACTCCTGCTCTGCTCATAAGAGGTAGCTCCTTAGCTGAAGCAGCTTTGCTAGGTGGGGTGGTCTTGCACTAGGGTTTCCCAGGAGTCCAGGTCAATGCCAAAGCTCTTCAGAGAGACTTTCAACATGTCCTTGAAGTACTTTTTCTGCGCACCTTGTGTGTGTTTGTGTTAGACTTGGCATCCTTGGCGTGGTCTCCCCTAGCTTTTTGCCTTTCTTTCCCAGGTTGTTGATGTGTGCTGGACTCTGTTTTTGATGTTTTTGTTACTCTGGGCACTTTACCACTGCTATCCAGAGCTAAAGTGCAAGTGCTCCTATATAAAATGTATATGGAATTGGCTTATCCATGATTGGTATATTTGGTTTACTAGTAAGTCCCTAGTAAAGTGCACTAGAAGTGACCAGGGCTTGCAAGTCAAGTGCTACTAGTGGGCCTGCAGCACTGGTTGTGCCACACACAGTAGTAGCCCTGCAAACATGGCACAGACCTGCCATTACTGTGTCTGTGTGTGCAGTTTTAAACTGCGAATTCGATTTGGCAAGTGTACCCACTTGCCAGGCCTACACCTTACCTTTTTATTCATGTAAGGCACCCCTAAGGTAGGCCCTAGGTAGCCCCATGGGCAGGGTGCAGTGTATGTTCAAGGTGGGACATGTACTTATGTGTTTTACATGTCCTAACAGTGAAATAATGCCAAATTCGGTTTTCACTGTTGCAAGGCCTATCTCTCTCATAGGTTAACAGGGGGCTGCCTTTAAATATTAATAAAGTGCAGATTCATTTAGGGAGCAGATGGAAATATGGAGTTTAGGGTCTCTGAGCTCACTATTTATAAATACATCTTTAGTGAAGTTGGTTTTTAGATTGTGTGTTTGAAAATGGCACTTTTAGAAAGTAGGCATTTTCTTGCTTTAACCACTCTGTGACTCTGCTGGTTTGTGTATTGCCTGTCTGTGTCTGTTTGACAGTTGGGCTGATTGACACATCTCCTCTAGACAGTGAGACAAAGGGATCTGGGGTGTAGCCTGCATTCCCTGATGATCCATCTGGGCTGGAGGGGAAGGAAGGAGTGGTCACTTACACCTGAAAGGGCTGTGCCTGCCCTCACACAATACAGTCTCCAACCCCCTAGTGTGTGCCTGGGGCTGAGCATGGGCAAGGCAGGATTTCACAACCACAAGAGACTTTCCTTTGAAGTAGGCCTACTTCAAAGGCAGAAAGGACTATAAGTATTGGGCCCAGAACTACAGACTGGAAGATTACTTCAGGGATTCAAGAGGAACCTCTGCCTGGAGAAGAGCTGAGGAGAAGTGCTGCTCTGTCTGTGACTCTGCTTTGTGGAGCTATCCTGCGGTTTCTGTTTCTGCTTGTTCAAGGGGACAGAGACTGGACTTTGTTGCATTCCTGCTTGAGAAGGGACTCCAAGGGATTGGAGTAGAGCTTGCCTCCTGTTTTGAAGCCTCAGGGACAACAAAGGCTTTACCAACCAGACCTGAGTCTACTTGCTGTGGACTCTAGCTTGTCAGAGGGTGCCATTCCATTTCCTAGACCCCTGAAAGTGAATTCCTGGTGAAAAAACAGTCTACCAATGCCAGATGACGCTGTGCGACTTTGCAAAGGACGCCGCTGCCCGGAACTGCGATGCCGCTTGCCCTGAGGCCGTGGACCTCGCGGATGTGCGAATCCGATGACCCTGTGATCTGACGCCGCTACCCAGGAGATGTGACGCCGCCTGCCCGAGGCCGTGGACTTCATGGATGCCCTATGACCCTGTAGGCCTTGAGTCGCTGCAACAGCTGATCCTGCCTGACTTCGCTGACATCGGAGTGTCGTAAGTCCAACTTTGGTGACGTTCTGACGCATCGCGGTGCCTGCGACCCCGTGAGGTCACACTGAAGCATTATAACTCTGCCAGACTCGCATATGCTGGAATCAAGGGACCGACTTCGCATCTGATGCCGCTCACCTCCACTGCCTTGTAGCAAGGACCCAACGCCGCTGTGCAACGCCACTCTCTTCCTAGCCCGTGGCACCAGAACCGACCCCGCAACGAATAACGAATCCAGCATAGCCACTCACTCCGACTCCGTGCACCGGTTTGACTTCTCCTTGTTCTAAAGGTACTGTACCTGGAGTGGACCAACTCCATGAACGACTTGGTTACGAATATTTGAATATTGAATATTTTTCTAAACATGTGTTTTTTTGTAGTGGTTCACTATATTACTGTGTGTGTTGGTACAAATACTTTACACCTAGACTCTGGAGTAAAGCCTGCCTGCTCGTACCATGCTACCAAGGGGGTGAGCACGAATTAGCTGAGTGTGATTCTCCTTTACCCTGACTCACATGAGGGTCCTTGCTTGGACAGGGGGTAACCTGACTGCCAACCAAAGACCCCATTTCTAACAGTTTGCCTTCCTCCAGTTTATCATAGAACAGTCTCTTGGGGAGGCGTGTGTCTGGCATACGTACAAGGTGGCCTTGTAATTATGCATTGTAGTCTTGAAAGCACTAATAAGATCTGATGTGCAAAGGTGATACAGGTCTGCATGTTGAGGTAAACTCCCTTGGAAATTTGAAGAGACCATATCATACTTATGATGCATGATGCCCCTAAGAAAGAAGGAGTATCCAAAGGTAGGTGGGGCAGAACACATTAGTAACTTCCTTCCTTTAACTATCAGTAACCTTAAAATACAGATTTTCCTATGAATGTAAAATCTAGTTGATGTTAGTGCTGTGTTAAGTCAACAGCTGTCCAAGTGCTGCTGTTAACCAGAGGTAAAGGTCAGGAGGGCCATATGCATCCCCAACCCATACATGGCAGATCACTGATCTATACCTATGACATATGCATGTAAAATAATTACCATGATCCCTTGCACTTAAATATGGACATGTATGTCACATTGTAGCTGCTGTCAAGATGTCCTCAATGTTCCAGAAGACACCATCCAGAGGTTTGGGAGACATCCTGGCTGCAGCAGTGAAACCCACTAGCATCCCTCCGTTAGGTAAACAGTGTTGTAAACTATTGAATCCCAATTCATTCACAATTACGAAATCCTTGTAGAAGGACTTAGTAGATCTAGCAACTTTTGAATAATATATGAAGTTGGTGTGTAAAATGTTCCCAACATAATCAGTGTGCATGGTAGCATATAATTTATGCAGAACATTAAGATGCTGTCACTTCCTTCTCAAGCTGCTTGACCGAGGAGCACATCCTCTGCCACACACTCGAGGCCACAGGCTCAGCAGCTGACATCAAGGGGTTCAGAGCTGTGGTTGGAGCTGGTGAGTTTCATTTTGCATTGCACATCTGCAATGAGCACCTCAATGCTACGATGTGAGCTGTCATATGTAGGTGTAACCAAACCAGATCACATGTTGAACATCAGCTGATGTGCAGATTAATTCATGTAACCCTTGTAGTGCACCACATGTTATTCTAAGGCAAATACTTAAAGGGCCTGATTTAGATCTTGGGGGTGTTACAGCCAAGGCTCGTCGGTAGTGGACCCGAGAAGACCATCAAGTCAATGGTGTTCCACCCACCGTATTTAAATGTTACAGTCCTGTAGGTGGTGTACTGGTGGCGAATTTCTGATGGAGGAAGACAGCGGCAGGACCCAATGGACTCTGTACAATGGCATTGGCTATGGACTACAGGTAAATGACTCACATTGTACCTTAGCCATATGTGTCACCCTGCTCTACACACTACATACACACTACATACATACCATCATCCATTACAATTACAATACAACACAACCAGTACATGCCAAAAACACACATTGACAAGGATCCATGACACAAAACACACACCATTAATATTGCACCCACACATGGCACAACCACAACAACCAACACAACTACACAAACACACACAAGCACAACTGCACACATCACAAAAACATCTGTCACACACTAACAACACTCATCTGAATGTGTCACATGGCAACACAACATACACTACAACACATACAGACACAACCACATCACCCACTCCAGCTCCTTCCCTCTCGATCAGCCAATCCACACCCACACACAAACACACACACACACGCATACTGACTCACATGGACAACAGATAGCACAAATCTACCCATACAGGTCCCCTTGCAATGCACACAAATGGACACTATTGTCCATTGTGAGTGCGCCATCATTGTGGTGCCAGCATTCATTTGACAATGAATGATGACATCCCATTGACAGGTGTGTATGTGTGCGATATGCGTGTTGAGCTAGTATGTCCCCAACCATGTGTGACACAATTGTCTCCCCGACATAGGCATGCCACAGTCACTTTCAACAATTACTGTGACATATATATGCCTCCACTGGCCTGACCTCTCTGGACACAACAACATACCCTGTCAATGCGGGTTCCCTACCTTTGAGTCCAGCGCAGTGAGGCTCATGTTTTATCTGTGGGTGAGTGGCAGCAGTGATGGTAGGGGCTGTCCCATTGTGTCTAGTCAAAGACGGAGTTGGAATGGGGAAAAAGGTAAGTTTTCAACCCTTTTCCCTCCCAATCCGTCAACTCAGAAGTCAGATCGCTACATTTTTCTTGTCGGTAAGGTGCATCCAAATCTGCATGGCAGGAAGGATAGCTGAGGTCCCACTGGCATTCACTTTCCCCCTTCCATTGTCGATGTGGGTAGTGTTTTTAGGCGGAGATGGCAGTTCGAATGTGGGCTTTCGTCTATGGAACCTCAAACATCTAAATACAACAAGCGGACCATCATGATGGCGGATGGGTTTTCAGTCAACTGCGGGGACCATTACTGCCAAGATCTAACTCAGGCCCTTAATCGTTTTCAACCTCTGTCTTTCGGGTGCTGAGGAAGATGAGTTGCTTCTGGTAGAAGGACCATCCATCATTGGCAGGCGAAGGGCAATTCAAGGGGAAAACCCGCTTCAATTCCAAGCAGCCTTGCTGACTGCCAGGAATGTACAGCAGGAGGACAAGGAAGTAGAGGAGGAAGAAGAGGAGAAAGAGGAGGAGGAAGAAGATTAGGCACTGTTTGCAGAGGATGGGGAGCCTGATCACTGAACACCATTTTTGCCTCACTGGGAAAAAGAACTAAGCTCACACTTGCCCCGGCCAGCATAGTGCCTCACACTTCACCCTCAAGGATTGCCGAATCCCAGCAGTCAGCTAACCAGCCACAGTGTTCACATACCCGAACAAAACCATCAAACCCTCACAGCCCTCGTGTCCAGGTCAGACATGTTCGTTCCTCTACACACTCCTCCCATGACAGTGCATCCCAGTCCTTCTTGCTACCATCTGAGACACCTACCACCCCTGGTTAGGAGCAGGTATCACCTATGTATCTATCTCAGGCCCACAGCCTCCCACCTGCCACCTGCCACCTTCCCTGCTGCTGGACCTGATGGTGGCATCTGAGGCTGTCTCATACAGAGGGGGGCTGGCGGATGAACATTGTGACCAGTCAGAGGACAACTGTTTCCAACAGCAGGTTTTTTTGAGGCAGGACATTTGTGCCATAGGGGCTACTCTGTCTGACATTTCACACTCACTACAGGACATCCGCCACTTCCCTCAGATGTTCAACACACTGCCCTAGGTCTTAAACAGAATGGATACATTTTGGCAAGACATATCAAAGAAGATAAATGACATCATAGCCATCCGTAGGGAAAAGAGTTCAAGACACCATCCCTTGGCCATGAAGATGATGGTGGGCATGCTGAAACTGATACAAAGTCACCCTTCATGGTCAACAAATGGAGGGGACCCAACACATCTACCTGCACCACATCACACCCAGCCACTGGTACCACAACCAGCACAGGCACCCCCTCAACCATCACAAGCACCACTGCCCTTGCACATGCTCCCCACTTCACAGGCATGTCCATCTCCTGCCCATTCACATCCACCACCTGTACAGCCACCATCGTCCCCTGTTCAGGTACATACCCTACCTGTACAGCCTCCCTCACCCCTGAACAGGAACAGGCACCACACCTACCCACAGATCAACACCAAAATGTTAAAAGCACTTGCTCACAGAGATCCTCACCACCACAATTGCGAAGTTACAAGAGGAATCTCCCATGATCAATGTAATATATGTTTTCATTACACTTTGTAAATAAAATACATCTTCTACATTTCAAATGAGTTGAGCAATTGTTGATGATGGTCAATTGAGTAATCTGGTTGTAGGGCATATATGTGTTGATAAATGTGCATAAGGCATGTATATTATAAGAACCATTTGCATAGAGGTATCATGTTGAAAGCATAGCTAAACACCTAATAATGTAACTTCAATTGTTGGAATATAGCAGATATAATGAAACACATAAAACAGTGAGGTAGATTTTAATTTTTTTTGTCTTATATAATACTTTAAAAAACTGTCCATTAGAAAGGGAGAAAGGAAATCAAATAGAATCTTAAAACAGATTGGACAAGAGGACTTGGTGGGGGGGTTGGCAAAAAATACACACCAGGAAGCGTCAGTGGTACCAGTCTATGTACAAGGGGTAAATAAAAAAACAGTCCACTGTCAAAACAATGTCTAGTCACTGGCCATCCTCACTGCCATCCTTTACAATAACGTCCAAACTATATGTGTCTGTAGACTGTTCTTGGATTGCCAGTACAGGACCAGACTCCCCACGGGAGAGGGCAACATGATTGGTGCGAGGGGTAGCAGGAGGAACAGAGAAGGAAGATGAACTGGGCAACATGACAACAGTGGTGAAGGGGGGTGCTGGGCCAACATAGCCAAAAGGGCTGCTCCCAAAGAAGTGATGGAGACACTGAGGTGAGCCATGTCTCAGGATTTTGCTTCTCGTAACATACAGAGCTCATCTCTAATCTCCTGTAAGATCTGAGAGGACACATTCCCCTCAACCTCAAATGCCAGCACCAGTTCCTGTGAGGCAGCCAGAGGAATCACTGTACATGTAGGCATCTGGGTCGAACAAGATGGATGTGGGTTGTTGGGAGCAGGTGCCTCCCTCAGCTCTTCTGGGCAGGAACATGGATGGGGAGTGGTTACAAGGGGTGCAGCTGGAAGCCCCAATGGATTGGGGGCCTCTGGATTTAGGGAAGGGTCAGTGGCAGGCTCAAATGGGAATGGAACCTACTCTGTGGACATCGCATCAAAATCCTGAACTTCTGAGCCAGGGGGAGACCCACATTCTCTCCCCTCCAGCTGGGTGTGTTCTACTCACCCCCACCTCCTTTAATGTCCGCAGCCACCACCCGAGCTGATGATGTTGTATCGTCCATCTGAGTGGGTGCACTTCCCCTGCTTTAGTTTTATTCTCCCTCCTCCTCTTCCTCCTCCTCGCTGGTGGTATTGAGGGGTCACACCCACCTATGAGCTGAGGTTCCACTCTTCTGCCCCTGGTCCTGGGTAGATGTCTCTTGGCCAGCCAGGTACACTGAAATAGAAGGCAAACAATTATGTACTTGGCGTTCAAATCACCAAGAAGCTCACAATAACAATAAGCAAGTGCTGCCTTTGTAATTTTTTAATGCCCTAGGCAGTGTAATGTTTTGGGAGGCCAAAAGTATGTTTATTTTCACTGTAATGTCCTGATATTAGACACACAGTAACACCTGTCTCAAGTTATCTCTCTATCCTCTTCAATATTTACCAACTCGCATCTTCAGCATTGGTGTGATGTGAGTTTCAGGACTTTGAAACATAGTTGTTTTCTCATGAAAATGTTCATGCTGAAAGGGGGTGCCTTGTCATCAAGCCCTCAGCCATGTTGGGGACAGGTTGGATATGCAGAGCAACAGGATAGCAGAGGATCATGTTTGGAGGTGAGGATGGCTCGGAATGACTGTTAAATGGCTGTCGGGAGCTTCCTTTTATGAAGCTCCTGTTGTTTATTTCCTGTTTGTCATAGCCTGTATGATATTGTTGGGTTCTGACCCAACTGCGGATTCTCCAACCCAAGTGCGGAGTCTCTGCACGATGTGCGGAGTGTACGCACTCGGGCAGAGAACCCACGCTTCAGCTACAAAACAATTATTTACTAAAGAAAATGACACACAGGCAACAAAAATGCAGGAAATACAGTACATAACATTACATTCAGCCTTTTAAGGTTTTCTGAGCCATCCTCACCACATACAAATGAGCACAACACCCATACATCTGAATTAAGCTGGCCAAATTGTATTATGCATATGTATGATTGCATTGTATCATGTGAGCACCACGCAAAGTGGTACATGCATGATGCAAAGCTCTATGTCACATATAGGAGGCAAAACAAAGGAAATTTAAGTGGCTTAGGGTTGCCTCATAAATCAGAAGTAGTGGTACACTGCATACAATGCTGCATTACACTACTGTGCACTGGCTTGTGGTGGTTATTCCCATGCAACACAAATAGATTTGGACACATCCTCAAATTTAGAAGGCTATGTAACCTTGTATAAGCGCAATACCCATACGACTCCCCACATGAGACACAATAAGAAGCCGAGTCACTATTTCTCCTTTGCAGCACACATAGAAAGAGGCTAAAGCCTCCCAGGTTTGCCTATGTGGAAAAGGGTGCCTCTTCATGCACAAATTCATTTGTGCATGCAACACAGGCACCCTTGTACCATTGTGCAAGGGTGCCTGCATTGACACTAGGCACCCCGTTTTGCACCAGCTTAAGTGTAGAGGACAGGAATGTGCCATATACCTTAGATATGGCCCTTCCCTGACATTTCTAAATTACACAGTGCACGCAGCACTGCGCCACTTTTTTAGTAAATATGTCCACAAGCTTATGACACTTCCTGATACCCCCCTGTCACATGTGTATTAGGACCATGCTCCACCATACAGTCTGACACAAAGCCAACCTCCTCTAAACAATGGGAAAGGTATGCTTGTTTGAAGTGTAGGTATTTCAAAAACGCTAAGGTTGATATTTACTTGTACAATTTTCAGTTACAATTCTAACTTTTCTTTCTTGTACACAGTGACAAATGCAAATTAGGCCATGCATAGGCATAGTTCATTGTGACACTTGGGCATATTTTTGGGGGGTTGGCACAGGTCTGTGCAGCTAGTCAGCCTGCAGTACTGGCCCGCATCATGTTGAAATTGCAGCAATACACTGGCCGGCGGTAAAAAAAAATGGAATCACGACCGTGGCGGAAACCGCCAACATAGACAGCCACTTTAACACTCCGACCGCCATGGCGGTACAAACAAACACTGCGCGGTCACCGCCAACAGACAGGTGGAAGACAAGGTTCCGCCCACTGTATTACAACAGTCCAATCTGCCACCTTTTCCGGGGCGGATTCACCGCGAACAAACACACGGCAGACACAGGACTTGGAAGGAAAAACGCTCACCTCTACACACCCCACAAGGAATCAGGACTCCATGGAACCGGAACTCCAGATACTGCCAGCCTTTATCTTCCTGCTTCTCTACCAGGAACAACAAAGACGGCGGCGAAGACCACAGTGAGTACTGCACCTACGACACAGGGGAGGGGAGGGAAAAAAGAGGGACACACACACGCAACACGCAACATGCAACACTCCCACACCCACCCTCACCTACTACAACACACACACAAGTACATGTTGATACATTACATTAACAACCCCCAAATCCCCCTGGAAGAATGCAAGGACAAAAGGAAATGATTCGAACGTTTGTAATTTATTCAAAAACAGTAATCAAAAATATATATATTCATATATATATATATTTACACTAGAAACAAATATATACTCCAAGAATACAAGTGCAAGGTATTCCACCATCATAGTCCGTGGACCACTGGGCCCAAAATGCATGGGCGAGGCCCACACTCAATACCCGATCAAAACGGAGAGAACACTGCTGGGGCATCAGATAGAAATACAACAGGCACCTCAGGGGGAAGGGAAGGGGAGGCACCTCAGCCCGATGAGTGCACAACGCCAGATCCACGAGGGGGCTCCATGCCCATTGATGTATCCTGGGGAGTGCAAAGCCACAGTCTCTCAAGTCTCTCCAGTGGGTGGTTTGCCCACTGCTTTATCCTGGGGAGTGCAAAGCCACAGCCTCTCAAGTCTCTCCAGTGGGTGGTTTGCCCACTGCTTTATCCTGGGGAGTGCAAAGCCACAGTCTCTCAAGTCTCTCCAGTGGATGGGTTGTCTACTGCTGCATCATGGGGAATGCAAAGCCACAGTCTCTCAAGTCTCTCCAGTGGGTGGGTTGCCCACTGCTGCATCCTGGGGAGTGCAAAGCCACAGTCTCACAAGTGGATAACAGTCTCCACTGGTTCTGGAGGGGGCTCTGTGCCAAGAGTGCTTCATCCTGCCAAGGACTGAGGTAGTGGATCTGAATCTCCACTGGTTATGGAGGGGGGTTTGTGCCCAGAGTACTTCATCCTGCCAAGGACTGAGGTAGCTGATGCCTTTCTCCACTGGTTCTGGAGGGGGCTTTGTGCCCAGAGTGCTTCATCCTGCTAAGGACTGAGGTAGTGGATGCCTTTCTCCACTGGTTCTGGAGGGGACTTTGTGCCCAGAGTGCTTCATCCTGCTCGTGGCAGCCTCAGTAGCATCGGAATCTTTGGCGCTCACTGGCCTGCGGTGCTGGTGGCGGCGGTGTCCTCTTCAGCGGTGCTGGTGGCAGCGGTGTCCTTTTCAGAGGTGCTGGTGGTGACGGTGTCCTGTTCAGCAGTGCTGGTGGCGGCGGTGTCCTTTTCAGCGGTGCTGGTGGCGGCGGTGTCCTTGGCATCGGTGCTTGAGGCGGCGGTGTCCTTGGCAGCGGTGCTTGTGGCGGCGGTGTCCTTGGCAGCGGTGCTGGTGGCGGCGGTGTCCTGTTCAGCTGTGCTGGTGGCGGCGGTGTCCTTGGCAGCGGTGCTTGTGGCGGCGGTGTCCTTGGCAGCGGTGCTTGTGGCGGTCTTGTCCGCCGTGCAGGTTTTCCCAGACTTGACTGTTATACTGTGCCCCTTCCCCACCTTGGATGGTGGCGCAGCTGTCTCCACACTCCCAACTGTACTCCTGGGAGAGGTTTTGGTCAAAGCTTTTTTCTTCTCTCCCGCTGGGCACTGGCCAACTTTTTGTGCTTTTGAGGTGGGGGACTGTCCGTGCTCTGGCTTCTTGGCACACTGGCTGCCCTGCTGCCTGCTGCACTCCAGAAGCTGGTTACTACTGGCACCACTATTCCCGCAGATGTTGTGGCTGAGGCCCTGGGTTGGGGCCTGGAGAGGCGGGCCCTAGCAGACTGAAGGGGTGGGGGAGGTGAGGGAAAGAGGTCAAGGTTGGACAGGAAAGGTTTTTTGGACACAATGGGACGGGTAGATGGAGGGGGTTTGGGAGTAGAGGAAGATGTAGTGGTTGTAGGAGGTGTATGTTTGGTGACTTTGGGTGAAGGTGCATGGGCTGAAGGCTGTTGTGAGGTGGATGGCTGTTGGGTGGGTGTGTGGCTGAGTTTGTGTACCTTGGGAGGTGGGCTCACAGACACACTGGGAGAAGACACAGAGGATGTGTAAATGGTAGTGGGGGTGGTGACTGCACATGAGCGGGGTGTGGTGGTGGGTGTGCTTGTGACGGAGGTAGTGGCTGACGATGTAGTGCATGCAGGTGTGAGTGGAGACGAGACTGGGAGGGAGGAGGGAGACGAGGAGGAGGGGGACACAGTGGAGGCAGTGGCTGTTGGTATGTCTGCATGTGTATGATGCTTGCGTGAGTGCCTGTGGGATGTGTGGTGCTTATGTTTGCCTGAGCTTCCCTTGTGTGTTGACGTGTGTGCATGCTGGTCTGATGGTGTGCGTGGGATATGCTGAGGTGCAGGGGTTTGGGTTTGGGTGGAGGAAGTTGGACGGGGGAGGCTAGAGACAGGGACAATGGCTGCCATCAGTGCTGAGGCCAGAGTTTGAAAAGCTTGCTCATGGGCTGCCTGACCAGAATGAATGCCCTCCAGGTGTGCATTGGTCTGTTGCAACTGCCTCTCTACACCCTGGATGGCATTCAAAGTGGTAGACTGCCCAACAGTGAGGGACCTGAGGAGGTCAATGGCCTCCTCACTGAGGGCAGCAGGGCTGACTGGGGCAGGGCCTGAGGTGCCTGGGGCGAAGGAGATGCCCACCCTCCTGGGTGAGCGGCCACGGGCCAAACGCTGAGGGGCTGCTGGGAGGGTGGTGCTGGTAGGGGGGGGTGGCGGCTGTACCTGTAGAAGCGGGGGGCACAGAGGGGCCCGCCACCGCAAGGGAGCTCCCATCAGAGGCGGAGTCTGTGTCGCTGGTCTCAGTTCCTGTCCCCGCCGTGGAGCTCCCCTCGCCCTCCGTCCCACTGGTGGCTTCTGAATCCGTTGTGTTGCCCTCCAGGGCCATGTGGGATGCAGCTCCCTCCTGCTCCGGTGCCAGTGCTCCTCCGCCTAATGATGCTAATGCACACGAACACAGGGGGACCACAAAAGGGGGGGGAAGACAGAAGAAAGACATGGTGAGTGCATCCAATACCACTACCGTTGGCAGACACTACAGACACAGAAGCCCCCTGCACTACGCCATGCACCTGGAGTTCCCTAATCAATCACAGGGACATGGGTTACAAGGCTATGCCCGATTGCTGCACACATGGAAGTCACAGGAGCCTGACTAGGTGTAGTTGGCTTTGTACACAGGTGGGGTGGGGTGCCACAGGGCCTGCCTTAAGAAGGGACCTTGCCTACTAAACTCGCCCTGGCCTAGCGGAACCCACAGCCCACCTCCCCCACCCAGACACCTACAATGCACGCTGAATCAGCTGAATGAGATTGTACTCACCCCCTTGTGGCTGCTGTGATGCCCTCAAGCGCCCATCCAACTCCGGGTACGCCACCGCCAGGATCCGGAACATCACGGGGGTCAGGTGCGACGGGCACCCCTCCCACGTTTGGAGGCCATCCCCAGCTGGGCCTCCGCCATCTTCTTGCTCCAGCAGCAAATGTCCTCCCATCTTTTCCGGCAGTGGGTGCTCCGTCTGTGGTAGACCCCAGAGTCCGGACTTCCTTGGCGATGGCACGCCAAATATCCTTCTTCTGGTGGGCGCTGACCTACAGGAATAGTACAGGGGAAAAGGAGAAGATATAACCGTCCGCACCGTCACAGTCATTGGCCCGCATCCCTACCCTTGCCATGACGCACATGCACTCGCCGTTGTTTCATGCACGCCTCATTCTCCCCCCCCATCTTTCATCCACACCGCTCCAAACAGGCATTGCCCATACAGCATGCTCACAGTTTACTCACCTGTTTGTCTGGAGGACTGTAGAGTAGCGTGTACTGGGGGAGGACCCCATCTACTAGTTTCTCCAAATCCTCCATGCTGAAGGCAGGGGCCCTTTCCCCAGACACACAAGCCATTGTCTCTTCCAGACTGAGGTCACAGCAGCACTTGCAGTGTAGGTCCTCTCCTGTTGAAGATCAGGTATCAAGTAATTGAACAGAGAGAAAATGGCGGTGACGTCCACGGCGGTGCATGCCTTCACCGCCTGCGTACATCGTCATTGGCTCCTGGGACCCATGGGGTCCAATGTTAACCATTGCAGGATTGCACCGCGGTCTTCAACGGTCTACTGCAATGGTGTACAACGCCAGCGCAGTTACCTCATATCCCCTTGCCCCACATTACAGGTCAGGCAGCCGCCATTTCAGGGGGCCACATGGCATTATTTTTGACTGCGTCACACATATCTAGGCCTTCCTTAAACACTAATACAGCCATATGTCGATTTTAAAACATTTTCCGATTAAGTTGTGTTTACTTACCTCAGTGTTGGTTGACTCTCTGCTCGCTGTTCTCCTCCATAGAGCACGTCTGCTGGGGCAGGTGAGGAGATGGCAGCATCCTCTGGTGTACAGACCGCTGGTGGACCTGTCGACAATGAAGGAGCGACATGTAATTCTCACCTACAGACTTGATCGTACCACAATCCTGGAACTGTGTGCCCAGTTGGAGCCAGACCTGATGTCAGCTATCCGCCATCCCACAGGAATCCCCCCTCTAGTGTAGGTGCTGTCAGTACTCCATTTCCTGGCAAGTGGGTCTTTTCAAATAACAGTGGCCATAGCATCAGGGATGTCCCAGCCTATGTTCTCCAACGTGTTGTCCAGAGTGTTGTCTGCCCTGCTGAAACACATGCGCAGCTACATCGTTTTCCCTCAGGGGGAGGATTTGCCTACAGTGAAAGGTGACTTCTATGCCCTGGGACATATCCCCAACATCATAGGTGCGATTGATGGGACACATGTGGCCTTGGTACCCCCCGCAGGAGTGAACAGGTGTACCGAAACCGGAAAAGTTACCATTCTATGAATGTGCAGATGGTGTGTTCGGCAGACCAGTACATCTCCCATGTGAATGCCAAATTTCCAGGCTCAGTGCATGACGCTTACATTCTGCGGAATAGCAGCATCCCTTATGTCATGGGGCAACTCCATAGGCGGTGTGTGGACTAGAGCTGTGTGACATAGGTATGTTGACATTACATTGGATATAGCATTTTGCCACTGTTATTGCTAATACACATTTTCGAAAGCACACCAGACTCCAGATTGTTTTGTGATTTAAGGGTGTTTATTTAAGTGCAAAATAGTGGAGGGGGTTGTAAAATGGTCAGGGGTGATGGTGGAGGAATGTCCATGGCAGAGTCCAGTCTATTAGTCTCACAGGTGCATTGTCCAAAGGGGCATAGGAAGTGGAGCTGGGGCAGTTGATGGATGGACAGGGTGACAAAGTGGGACAGAAGGATGACAATCAGGGTGGTCTCATTTCTTGGCAGGGGTCTTGGCATTGTTCTCTGTCTTTGTCCTGGATCTCAGGGACCACTTGCGGGGTGGTCCTCCATCTGCAGGAGGTGGGGTGCTGGTGTCGTGGTCCTGTGGTGGTGCCTCCTGTCCACTAGGGCCGGCGGAGGAGGTGGGCAGTTCATCGTCCAGGCTAGTGTCAGGGGCCCCTTGTTGTGCCACAGTGTCCCTCCTGGTGTTGACGAGTTCCTTCAGCACCCCTACAATGGTGCCCAGGGTGGAATTGATGGATTTCAGTTCCTCCCTGAACCCCACATACTGTCAGTACCATTGCCATTGTCTCCTAGGAATGGTGGTAGGCTCCCATGATGTTGGAGAGGGCCTCGTGGAGAGTGGGTTCCCTGGGCCTGTCCTCCCCCTGTCGCACAGCAGCCCTCCCAGTTTCCCTGTTTCCCTGGGCCACTGTCCCCTGAACCGTGTGCCCACTACCACTGCCCCCAGGTCCCTGTTGTTGTTGTTGGGGTGGTGGGTTAGCCTGGGTTCCCTGTAGTGGTGGACATACTGCTGCTTGACGTGTCCTGGGGACAGAGGTATGGGCCCGCTGGGTGGGTGCTGTGCTGGTGTTTCCAGAGGGGGAGGCTCTGTTGTGGCTTGTGCCAGTGTGAGGGGAAAACGACTGTCCTGAGGTCCCAGATGGGCCGGGCTGGTCATCTAGATCCAGTTGGACAGAGCTGCTGTCATCACTGTGGGCCTCTTCTGTGGGTGGAGTGGACATGTCTGGACCCCCCTGTCTGGTGACATTGGGTAGGGGTCCTGCAGGGGTGTAAAAGCATGATTATTGCATCTGTGTGTGCCATGGTGTGCAATGGATGGGTGACCCTGTAGCCCAGTGCTTCCATTCTTGTGTGGGACCTTCTGTGATAATGGTTTAGGGGAGTGTATGGGTATGTGCAGTGGACATGCTTTGGCGATGGGTGTATGCTTTGGTGTTACATGCAGGGCTTGGGTTTGGGATGTGTGGTTTGTGATATTGGGACATATGTGAGGAGTTGGAGTGATGGGGGTGAGGGGCGAGGGTGGGGGTATGTGATAGCATGCAGGTGGGTGGGGGATGAAGTAGTTAAAGGTTTGACTTACCAGAGTCCATTCCTCCAGCTACTCCTGCGAGGCCCTCAGGATGCAGTATAGCCAAGACCTGCTCCTCCCATGTTGTTAGTTGTGGGGGAGGAGGTGGGGATCCGCCCCCAGTCCTCTGAACCACAATCTGGTGTCTTGAGACCAAGGAACGCACCTTCCCCCGTAGGTCATTCCACCTCTTCCTGATGTCATCCCTAGTTCTTGGGTGCTGCCCCGCTGCGTTGACCATGTCCACGATTCTTCTCCATAGCTCCATCTTCCTTGCTATGGTGGTGTGCTGCACCTGGGATCCGAATAGCTGTGGCTCTACCCGGATGATTTCCTCCACCATGACCCTGAGCTCCTCCTCAGAAAATCTGGGGTGTCTTTGCGGTGCTATGGGGTGGTGTGGGTGATGTGTGGGGTGGTGTGTGTTGGGATGTGTGGGGTGATATTTAGAGGTGTGTTGTGTGAGGTGCGTGGATGTTGTGTGAGTGATGGTGTTGAGTGCCTGTGGATGCTATTGTTCTTACTGGTGGTGTCTCTCTCCGGCCTTCTGTCGCAATTGTTGTTGTGAGGGTTTGTGGGTGATGTGAGTGTGTGTTTTATAGTGTATTGGGTGTGTGGGTGTGGTGTGTGTATGTGTATCAGGTGTGTGTATTTGGAATTGTCCAATGTGGTTGTGTTTTGTAGATGTGTGTGTATTTTGAGCGCGGCGGTGTGTACCGCCAATGGAATACCGCAGTTAAAAGACCGGCACGTGGATTCATGGGTCGTGATAGTGTGGGCATGTTCCTGTTGACGTGACGGTGTCGGTTTTGTTATCACCAGTTTATCACTGACCTTTGGTGTGGCGAACTTGTGTGGGTGTCTAGATTTAGGTGGATTCCGAGCTGTGGGTCATAGTGGCAGTGGCGGTATTCCGCTGCTGCGGCGGTGTGTTGGTGGTCTTCTGCACGGCGGTAAGCGGGTTTTACCGCCAATGTTGTAATGACCCCCTGTATCTAAAGGATACAGCACATTTCTGTCCTTCCACCAGCACTAGAGGACAAAGGGGCTGCCTTGCACCGACCCGGGAAGACATGCACCATGGTGCAAGGTTGTCTACATTACATGCAGGATTGTTTTTGTTTAGTAAGGGGCACCGTCCTGCACAAAAGCAATCCCGGGAGGCTTTTTCCTTTTTCTATGCGTGCTGTAGAATGTAGCACAATTATAATGAGGAAAAAAGGAGGAAACAAAATGAATGTTCTACTTATTGCACCTCCCCTGGGAGGCATAAAGTTTTAATGTATCCCCAGACATACAAGGTCTTGTAAATCTGGGTATGCAACTAAATCCAAGGCTTTTGGGTGGGGACATAGAATACCTCCCTTTTGCAGAGTAAGGCACTGCAATGATTTGCGCTGCCTTGCCTCACCCATGTCTATGAGGCCATTGAAAGCCACACAAAGAGATATGGTTGCAATGTCTGCTCAGCTATTGCGTCAGAAAAAGTGATGCTGAAATGGCACAATGGGCTCACAAATATGGCCCTTGGTGTATAGAAAGTTTAAGATGCCAGTGTCCAGGAAGATCACACAAATAAATTTACATGTACACCCCTTAGGCAACGGAGTCATTTGCAAACTTGACAACACTTTACACTGACATGGGCACAAAATGTGCAGCAGGGACTTTTCACTCTTGAAAACATCTGTTGTTGACAAACTATGTGTACTGCTTACAAAAAAGTCTCAGGATGGAATTTATGAACAGAGCGTTAAATGTCCACCAATCATCATTAACAACAGGCTGTGCAACCACATAAAGGTGGTCATTATCACCTTGGTGGTCAGGTTACCGCCACGCCGGTGATGGCAGTAGTACTATTGCCAGGCCGGCAGTAATGACCACCAAATAATGACCATGGCGGTGATCCCTCCCATAGATAGCCAATGTACCACACTAACAGCTAGCGCTGTACGAACACTGAACACGGCAGTAGACACCTACAGACAGGCGAAAGATAAGGATCCGCCTACCATAATATGACATGGCACACCGCCAGGATTTCCGGGGCGGTAGCAATGACACCAAAAGCCTGGCGGAAACACATCATGTAAAAGGAGACACTCACCTCCAGGGACACACAGGAGTCGGCGGCTGGCATGGAACCCGAACTGCAAGTCTTTCCAATGCTGTACCATGCCATGGCCATCCTGGAGCACCAATGCCGATGAAGATGACGACAGTGAGTACAGCCACCTAGCACACAAGGGAGGGAAGGAGGGAGGGGAGAGTGACACACACACGCACAACGCACACTATACTCACACACCACACACTGAGAACCAGCTGCAGAGTAAATCAACAGTAACAGAACCCACGAGCAGAGAAAGCTAGGACACATGCCTTTGTTCGACCACTGTATTCTTGTTGGATGAATATTCAAAATGTAAAAACATACACAACTGCATATATATATACATATATATATATACATATATATATATGTATATATATATACATGCAGGCCCAAATGCCAGTCCAAAGTCACAAATGCCCACAAAGTCCAAGCCCCAGCTTGACTCCTGACAACATCGGGACTCCACCATTTAGGGATATCATGTTGGTAATGGGCAGGTACCTCAGGGGGGTGAGGGGGCACATCATTGGGCATGGGCTCCTTGTCCACTGGTTCTGGAGGGGGCTCCTTTCCCACTGGTTCTGGAGGGGGCTCCCTGCCCAATGGTTTTTGAGGGGGCTTCTTGTTCACTGGTTCTAGAGGGAGCTCCTTGCCCACTGGTTTTGGGGGGGCTCCTTGCCCACTGACCCTGGAGGGGCTCGTTGCAAACTGGTTACTGGGGGGGCCCTTGGCCTCTGGTTCAAGATGGGGTTCCATGGGCCCAGTTTTGGCTGGGGCCTCCTTGCCCTTGGTTTTGGCTGGCGCCTACTTGGGCTCAGTTTTGGCTGGGGCCTCCTTGTCCTTGGATTTGGCTGGGGCCTCCTTGGGCTCAGTCTTGGCTGGGGCCTCCTTGTCCTTGGTTTTGGCTGGGGCCTCCTTGTTGTTGGGTTTGGCTGGGGCTTCTTTGGCCTTGGATCTGGGTGGGGCCTCCTTGAACTCAGTTATGGCTGGGGCCTCCTTGGCCTTGGATCTGGGTGGGGCCTCCTTGGTTTTGGATCTAAGTGGGGCCTCCTTGGCCCTAGGTTTTGGAGGTGGCTCCATGGTCATGGTAGTCTGTTTGGCAGGGGGCGGCACTTTAGCCCTCTGTTTTGGGGAGAAGGAGTGTCATTGGTGTGGGGGGCCGGCATCGCACTCATGTACCCCTTAGTAGCAGCTGGAGACTCTGGGGGTGGAGTAGTGTCAGAATGGGTGCTAGAGGTACTGGGCTTGGGGGTGGGACCTTCCTCTTACGGCCAGGGGGGGAGGGAAGAGGTCAAGGTGGCCAAAGAAAAGCTTCTTAAGGCCAATGGGGTGGGATGTGGGAGGAGAGATGAGAGTGAAGGTAGAGGGAGTGGTTGTAGGAGGAGGAGGTGTGCTGGACCTGGGTGCAGGTACATAGACACTGTGCATGTGTGAGGTGGATGGCTGTTGGGGGTCTGAGTGCAAGCATTTGTGCATCTGTGGAGGGGGGTCAGACAGGGTGGGGAGGATAAACATGATGTGTGGATGGATGCTATGGTCGTGTCTGCAAGTGAGGTGGGGTGCTGCATGAGGTGGTGAAAGCGGTGGTGGTAACTGCTCATGTGGTGTGTGGCGTGCATGTCAGTGGGTCTGCTGTTGTGACTGTGGGCAAGGCAGTGAAGGTGGCAAGTTCAGTGACTGTTGATGCAGTGCATGCAGGTGTGAGTGAGGATGTGACTGTGAGGGAGGAGAAGGAAGGGGAGACAGTGGGGTCCGTGGATGATGTTGTGTGTGCATCTGGGTGATGGCTGTGTGAGTGCCTGTGGACTGAAGTGTGGTGCCTGTGTTTGTCAGGGCGAGTCTTGGGTACATGCTTGACAGAATGTGTGCATGGGATGGGTTGGGGGTGTGGAGACTGGGACTAGGAAGTGGTCGTGTGAGGGGGGACGGATGAAACAGGGACACTGGCTGCCATCAGTAAAGAGGACGGAGCCTGAAACGTTCTCTGTAGGGCTGTAATCCACCATGAATGCCCTCCAGGAAGGCACTGCATTGCTGCATCTGGGATGCCAGCCCCTGGATAGCATTCACAATTGTTGGCTGCCCTACAGAGTTGGTGGCGGTAGATCCTGTAGCTGGGGTGGTTCAAGAGGGGTCTGCCACCACCAGGGAGCTCCCATCGGAGGAGGAATCAGAGTCAGTGGTATCACCTCCTGTCCTCGCCGCGGTGCTCCCCTTGCTCTCTGTCCCACTGGTCCTGTTTGGCATCGGTGGACTCTGCCTCCTGGGTCCCGTGGGCTGCAGCTCCCTCACTCGCTGGTGCCCTTGCTCCTTCACCTGATGATGCTAGTGCACACATGGATAGGATGATAAAAGGAGAAACGGGGGAAAGAAATGTAGCACAGGGTCAATCACAGCACCAAGAGCACAAATGGCATACACATCACTGTCACACACTGAGACTGAGAATGGGCACTGTGGTCCACACTGGCATACCATTGCCGAAGTACCACAGCAGGTAGGAGCCAAAGACTGCCAGCTACATGCCAACTGGGACCAGCTAAGCCCTGTCTGCCATGGGAAACCACCTACCTAGCGATCTAAAGCATGCATGTCACCCTATTAACCTAAGCTGGACAACGCAGCAATGTCTAAATTGGCATAATGGGGCATCCACTGCCTAGAACCTTGCACCCAAATCCCATGCCAGGCAACAGAAACGGTTGATAAACACACTGTACCTATCCTTTGTGGCTGCTGTGATGCCCTGAAGCGCCCATCCAGCTCTGGGTAGGCCACCCCCAGTATGCAGCCCATCAGGGGGGTCAGGTTTCGACGGGCACCGCTCCCTTGTTGGGAGACTGTCCCCAGCTGGGCCTCTGCGTTCTTCGGGCCCAGTGTCTCAGGTCCTCCCACCGTTTCCTGCAGTGGGTGCTCTGCATGCAATAGACCCCCAGGGTCCGCACGTCCTGGGCGATGGCACACAACCCCTTCTTCTGATGGGTGCTGACCTGCAGAGATAACACAAAAAGTGGGACAACAATAACCAGACTGTCCAGCATGTCACACATATGGCCTACAAAATGCATTATCCCCTCATCAGGTCACACATGACCTGTACCCTGCAATAGCGCTGCCACCAGCCATACCCCCCCATATGACGCACTGCCAGCACACACATACATCTCCATGCTGCCATGTCGCATGCAACGTACCATGGTGAACTCACCTGTCAGTATGGAGGTCCGTACAACTGTCATACAAGGTTAGGACCCCATCCACAAACCTCTCCAACTCCTCTGACATGAAGGCTGGGGCTCTTTCCCCTTTGCACGAGCCATGGCAGGTTCCAGACACAGGTCACAGCAGTTCACGCAGTTGAGATGTCCTCCTGTGGAAAGTGAGGAATAAGTGATGTGGTAGGAATAAATGGTGTTCACATCCCCGGCCGTGAACACCGTCACTTCCGGCAGTGATCATCATTGGTTCCCATACTCCATAGAGGACTATGTTAGAAAATGAGGAATTGCACGGCGGTGCAGACCGCCTTCCGCCATAACGCAAATGCCAGCGGAGTTAGGTCCATTCCACCTGTCCCTGAATACAGGACAGGCAGGTACCATTTTCTAAGGCTGGAACGCATGTACAGATTGATAAGTGTGTCATTGTAGTCGAATGTTCTCACCTATACAATTCCAGTGTCCAACATACAAATATGCTCTTTGCACATTGCTGTAGTGTGTTCATGGTTCCTGTAGTCACTCCCTTCTTACTTTTGGGTCCCTTAGGAACCAACCACTGTGGAGGAATAGGAGGAGGAGGCAGGCACCCATGTACAGACCCTTTGTGCACTTGGCTACACTGGAGGACAGGAACATCATACTCACCTATCGTCTGGACAGGGCCACAATCACAGAGCTGTGCACATAATTGGAGCCTAATCTGCTACCTGCTGTTTGTAGCACCACAGTAATACACCCTCTTGTGCAGGTACTCTCAGTGCTCCATTTCGTGGCAACTGGCTCTTTCCAGGTGACAGTGGGCTTGGCTGCAGGAATGTCACATCCAATGTTCTCTATTGTGCTTGCAAGGGTTTTGGCAGCCTTGCTCAAACACATGTACAGCTACATAGCATTCCCCCAGGTGGATGATTTACCAGCTGTAAAGGCTGGATTCTATGCAATGGGACATATACCTCATGTAATTGGGGCCATTGACAGGACACAAAGGGCCTCATTTGGACCTCGGCGATCTTTTTCAAAGGCCGCCAAGGTACCGCTGTGCTGAAGACCGCCAGTGCAGGTGGTTTTCAGCACAGAGTATCATGACTGCTGGCAGCCCTCTGCCCTTTTCTGGACGGAGAGCCCCCAGCAGCCATTCTGGCGGTCGGCGGTGAAGTGGAGGCTGCTCCACCTCCACCGCCACGTCATCAGAAGACCACCCACCGAATCACGTCCAAGGATGCGGTGTGGTGGTGTTCTGGTGACGGGGAGCTGGTGGCAGAGCAGCCCCCATGGATCCCGTTCCCTCCCGGAGGATCACAGGACAAGGTAAGGTGATCATCCGTTAGGGGAGGGGGGTGTTGTGTGTTGTGTTCGTGCATGGGGTTGTGCGTGTGAGTGTGTAGAGGGGGTGTGTAAGTGCGTGTATGCATGCAGGGGGTGTGTTGTGTGTATGGGAAATGTGTGCGTTTATGTCTGTGTGCATGTGTGCGTGTATGTGTAGGGGGGTGGGGTGTGTGTGTAAATGTTTTGGGGGGTGTGGGGACGGGGGTCGTGCACCTTTGGGGGCTGTGTGGGGGTCGTGGATTTGGGGGCAGGACTCTGGGGAGGGGAAGGGTTGGGGGAGACCCCTATCCGTGCCAGGGAATGAATTCCCTGGCACTGATAGTGCCTACCGCCATGGATTTTGTGGTGGTACAGAACCCCACAAAATCCATGGCGGTATGCGGGGTCATGATACCGCTGGTGGTCTAGTGACCGCCGCCGGGCTGGAGACCGAAGTCTCCAGCCCAGCGGTCGTTACCACCCTGGCGTTCGGAGTGGAGAAGTGGTGTTTTGCCATGGCGGTAACCGCCATGCTTGTAATTTCATTTTTTTTTCAGCCGGCCTGTTTGCGGTATTACCGCCACTTCTGCACCGACCGCCAGGGTTGTAATGAGGGCCATATTGCCTTAGTCCCCCCCAGGGCCAATGAACAAGTGTACAGGAATCGGAAGAGTTTCCACTCACTCAATGTCCAGGTGGTGTGCCTTGCTGACCAGTACATCTCCCACGTCACTGCCAAGTATCCTGGGTCGGTGCATGATGCCTTTGTCCTGAGGAATAGCAGTGTCCCACAGCTGATAGCACAACCACAGAGGCACAGAGTATGGCTAATAGGTGAGCCTGAGTCCCCACCCAATGTATGTCAGTATATGTCTTCAGGAGTCATAGCCTGTGCCATTGTGCAGGGCTAATGTGTGTCCCTTACTTCTTGCAGGTAATTCCAGCTACCCAAGCCTGTCCTGGCTCCTGACCCCTGTTAGGAATCGGCAAACAAGGGCTGAAAATAGGCACAATGATGCTCATGGGAGTACGAGGAGGATTGTAGAGAGGACCTTCGGTCTCCTGAAGGCTAGGTTCAGGTGCCTCCATCTGACAGGTGGATCCTTGTTCTACTCCCCTGAGAAGGTCTACAGAATTGTTGTTGTGTGCTGCATGTTGCACAATTTGGCTCTCAGATGGAATGTGCCCTATCTGCGGGAGGAGGGGGGTGACAGTGCACCTGTGGCAGCAGTGCACACTGAGGACAGTGAGGAGGAGGATGTGAACAACAGGTCACATATGATCCTGCAGTACTCCCAGTGACACTCAGGTAAGACTATTGAACTAAACATTTCTACATTTTAATGTTGTGCTGTGTGACTGTAGCATAATGCCAGTCATTACCTTTGCATCCCACCAGACTGTCACATATGCCTTCCGTTATCGCAGATGTTGCTGCGGTTACAACAGTGTAGTGCTGTCACGTGTACAAACTGCTGAGACACATTTGTAGGATGGGTCAACATGGTGCTGGACATTTACACAGGATCATGCAGTTCGTTACATGGTACATTAACTGTAGATAAAGCACTAGAGGTCAAGTTGTGTCCAAGGGTGTTATTGGAAATTGGTATACAATTGGAAGTGCAATAGAGTGAGGTGATGGTTGGGAATAGTCCTGTATAGTGGGCCAGTCTATTCGTAGCACAGGTCCAGTGTCAAAGGGGCCATAGGAAGGGGAGTAATGGCAGTTAAAAGTGGACAAGGTGACACAGTGGAACACAAGGGGGACATTTATGAGGGCCCCATTTCCTGACAGTGGCCTTTGTCTTGGCAAGTGTCTCTGGTGTCTGTCTGGGTCGCAGGGACCGTTTGCGGGGTTGTTCATCTTCTGCAGGGGGAGGGAGGCTGGTGGCATGTGGGCCTCCTGTCTGCTAACTTTAGCAGATGTGGAGGGCTGGTCAGTATACTGGGTAGTGGAAGTCGCCCTCTGGTGTGCTGTGTAGTCCCTCATGAAGTTGGCCATGTCACCCAGCACCCTGCAATGGAGACTATGGTTGTGTTAAGGGCCTGCAATTCTTGCTTGATCTCCTGGTGGTGTTCCTCCTGCAGCAGCTGGTTCCCCTGCATGATGTTTATCATCTGACCCATCTTGTCCTGGGATTGTTGATATGCCCTCAGGACATTAGTGAGTGCCTGTTGGACTGTTGGGTCCCTGCGCCTGTCCTCCCCCTGATGCACAGCTGTCCACTGCCCATCCCTGGCCCCCTGTGCCTGTGTCCCCTGAACGGTGTGCCCCCATTGTCTTGCCTGTTAGGTGTGGACTGGGGTCCCTGGTGAGGTGGGCACACTGCTGATGGACATGTCCTGGGGGCAGAGGTCTGGGGACGTTGAGTGGCTGCTATGGTGTTGGATACTGAGGGGGGAGGCTCTGTGGTGGACTGAGTGTGGGTTGGGTAGCTGACTCTACCAGTGGTCCCTGATGGACCAGGGAGTTCACCCAGATCCAGAACTCCAGAGTTGCTGTCATCACTGGGGCCATCTTCTAGTGGGAGACTGGGTAGCCGTGGCACCTCATCGCCGCTGAGATTGGCTGGGGCATCGGCGGAATATAAGTGGTATATTATGATACATGTCAGTGACATATTCTGCATCCCTAGCTTCTCCTATGTTATTGCTGTTGCCCTGTCTCCTTTAGTCGTGTATGGTGATGGATTGTGGGATTGTTAGTTCTCCATGCTGTGCATGCATTGGTGGTGGGTGTACACATAGAGCTGGAAGGGATATGCATGCAGTGAGTATGGCATGCAGAGGACAAACTTAGGTTTGTTGATTGCGTTGGTGCACTGTGTGGGATGAAGTGGGGTGATGGGTGTCAGGGAAGGGGTCAAAATTGCATGCAGGTATGGGGGGGTGATAGGTAGTAAATGTCGACTCACCAGTGTCCAGTCCTCCGGCAAATCCTGTGAGTCGCTCAGGATGCAGTATTACCAAGACTTGTTCCTCCCATGCTGTCAGCTGTGGCAGAGGAGGTGGTGGTCCACCACCAGTCCTCTGGGTAGCGAGCTAGTGCCTTGCTGCTATGGAATGCACCTTCCCCCGTAGGTCTTTCCACCTCTTCCTTATGTCTTCCCTTGTTTGTGGATGCTGTCCCACGGCGTTCACCCTGCCCACGATCCCCTGCCATAGCTCCATTTTCCTGGCAACGTATATCTGCTGTACCTGTGCTCCAAACAGCTGTGGCTCTACCCTGACTATTTCCTCCACCATGACCCGCAACTCCTCATCAGTGAAACGGGAGTGCCTTTGTGGAGACATGAGTGTTGTGTGGTGTGTGTAGGTTGTGCAGGGGTGATGTGTGATGTGGTGGGGTGTGTGGTGTGTGGTGCGTGTTAGCTGAATTGGTAGTTGTGATTTGTGTGCAGTTCTCTTTTGGATTGTCCTCGCGAAGTGTAGCCGTCTTGTCTTGTTTGCAGAGGTTTGTGGATGATGTGGCTTTGTGTTTTATAGTGCTGTTGATGGGTGTGTGGGGGGTGGGTGTATTTGTGTCGTGTGTGGGTTTTTTGTTCTGACCAATGTTGTCTTCTTTTGTTTTTGGGTGGCCATATCCGCTGCGGCTGTGTTCACCGCCAATGGTTTACCGTCACTGAATGTCAGCTGTGGTGATTCATGGGTCATTATTTGGAGGGCGTTGTTTTAGTGGTATCAGTTTGTCACGTTCAGTGGGTCTGGCGGATTTGTGGTTGTGGCTGTTTTCTGTTGGTTTTGTTTGTATGTGTCATAATCTGGCAGATGGATGTTCGCCCCTGCGGTGGTATGTTGGTGGCAGCCACCTCGGCAGTACTCGGTTTTTACCGCCAATGTCATAATGAGGGTCCACGTCTGTCATACAACTAGTGGCTTAAGAGAAAAAAGTGTCAGCCAGCTGGTCATGCACCTGCATATCCTACCCTCTGTTAGGTATAATGGCCTTGTTCTGCAATATTGTGCAAGACACAACAGGCTATTATAATCTTGCTTGAAATTTCAGGGGAGGACAGCAGTACGCCCTCTCTACAGTCAAGACATCTGAAATGCAACTTTAGGAGTCCAAAAGTACGCTTGATTCTGGCTTGTGTCTGTATGTGTGCCCTATTGTACCTCTGCTGAGGTACAGTGATTGCACGTCTGCATGGTGTGAGGAGATGAGGGGAGAGTGCAAATGCAACATCAACTAAGGAAGGAAAAGTGCAAATTTTCGTGGATGTCCCAGTAGCATTTATTAGGTTACTAAGATATGAAATGGTGCATGCAGTGTCTGTTGACATAACGTATATGTAGCAAATCATATTTACATTGTGATGGATGTGTATGAAAAAAAATCTACATATAGGCAAACTTTTCTGTAGGTAGTGTATTTACCTAGAAGTCACATATTGCCAAAATCTCCCACTGCCAGCTGCTGGGCCAGAGGTGACCTTCAGAATATGTAGCTGCCATATGTATTCCCGGGGAATACTGCATGCACATTTGTAAAGCAGCTACTGGCATCACACACACCCTGCATATTAATGAAGTGCCAGTGGTATCTGTTGCAGAAAATGTGGAGATTGTGGAGAGGTAGCTGAAGTGTCACCTGAGTGCAAGTGATTTCATCAAGCACGCGTTGGGAAGTGGGATAAGATGTAAAAATCCCTGGCAATTCTTTGCCCTCCTGCCAGTGTATGGGGCATACGTATGTACTGATGCACTCTCCTATTCATGCAGCGCAGTACCTGACTCAAGCATTGGGACTGGATTGCCTTTGATATCGCCACAATGTCACTGAGCACCCTCTGGAATAAGCCAGTGGAAAAGAAATGGAGAGCTGCTAAGATCTTGACACAGGGTGGGGTGGTGAGTGAGTGGAGGTCACAGAATCAAGATCTTGCTCCCACTCAGAAACCATCTCCAAGATGGCATAGGGGAAAAACAGAGTCTGGATCTGAAATCTTGGCTGGGTAATAGCCTTGAACACTGGATCTGTCTTCCCTCTTGTACCCAAGAAACAGAAGTGGACTTCAAGTGTCATAAGATTGACCTCCTGCTAAAGCTACAAGGACACAGCAAGCTACAAGTGGCCTTTTTCTGGAGCTGCCCAGCTGACCTGTAGCAACATTACCTTAACTGGACCCTTCAGTGGCCTTTACCTGCCACCCTGTGAGTCTCTAAGTGCCTCCCTTGAGGGCCTGAGCAGCTTTAGAAGTGTACTCCTATGATGGATTGGTAATGAAAGGACTAAAGTCAGAAGTAAAAATCTTCGACCAGGACAAACCTGGTTAGTGTATCTGACCTGTTCCTCCACGACCAATGGCGACTGGCACATTGTGCTTCTTAGAGCTTTAAGGAAATGCCTCTTTTTGCATGTTCACCCTCACATTTTTGGACTGATCCTGCTGGCTTTTTGACTCTCAGAGTGCACTCAGGCCTGCTAACCACACCTCAGTGCCAGTTTTCTAACCCCATATAAATGACATGTTGAATTGGATACACCGAATTGGCAAGTCCTGACTTACTTATAAGTCCTTAGTATATGATACCTAGGGCATGCAAGACAGTGTCCACTCAGGGCTGCAGCATTGCCTGTGCCACCCTTCTACTGACAAGGTACAAAATGGCTCTCAGGCTGCCACTGCAGACTGGAAGAACAGTGTTTTCACTGACAGTTTGAGGATGCCATTGTTAGAAATGGGGTCTTTGGTTGGCAGTCAGGTTACCGACTGTCCCAGCAAGGACTCTCATTCTAGTCAGGGTAAAGGAGAATCACTCTTGGTTAACCCCCGCTCACCCCTTTGGTAGCTTGGCATGAGCAGGCAGGCTTAACTTTAGAAGCAATGTGTAAAGTATTTCTACCAACACACACAGTAATACTGTAAAAACACCACAGAACGACTCAACACAGGTTTAGAAAAACAGCCAATATTTAACTAAACAAAACAAGACCAAAACGACAAAAATCCGACATACACAAGTCAAGTTATTAATTTTTAAAGATTAAACTCAAAAATAGCACTTAGAAACACAAAATGCTTTGATAAGGTGATAAGACAGAGCCGTTCCCAGCAATCCAAAGCCAATGGCACTGGGTGCAGAGTCACGCAGACCCCCAGGTACAGTACCTTAGTAAAATGTGAGAACAAGCCGGTACATGAAGTTGGCAATCGCTGCTTCGATGGAACCAAGGTGGTGTCGGTTTCGATGCTGTGAGGCAAAGGAGCGGAGGTATCACGAAGAGGCATCGGGTCCTTGCTGCGGAGCAGTAGAGGTTTGGCCGCATTGGTGCGAAGCATTGAAACCACGCATTTCGGGTGGAGTCGGTCACGACGTGGTGCTGAGACTTCCCCAGAGTCGTGGACTTCAGTGGGGCTGCTGTAATGTCAGGCCTCCAAGGGTCGTCTCACTCCAGCCAGGACCACAGGGTTGGTTGCAGGTGGCATCACGGGATTCGGCAGTGGCATCGGTCCAGAGTTATCCGAAGTCAGTTTTCTTGGATTTTCACCAGCTTCTCCTTTCGAGGGCCCAGGGACTGGATAGGGCACCAATTGTCAGGGCAGGAGTCTCAGCAGAGAGTGCAGGTGCCGGAAGGGGAACACTTTGATAGCTCTGAGACTTCAGAACAGGGGGCAAGCTCAATTTAAGCCCTTGGAGATTCTTCTCAAGCTGGAATATACCATAAATTCCAGTCTTTGTCCCCTTTTACAGGCAGAAGCAGCAACTGCAGGATAGCTCAACAAAGCACAGTCAAAGGCAGGGTACCGCACTTCTCAGCACTTCAGCTCTTCAGCTCTTCTCCTTGGCAGAGGTTGCTCTTGATTCAGGAGTGTTCTGATTTTCAGGGATTTTGGGTGTTCTTCTTATACCCCTTTCTGCCTTTGAAGTAGGCCTACTTCAAAGAGAAGTCTCTGTTGTTTTTCAGATCCTGCCTTGCCTAGGCCAGGCCCCAGACACACACCTGGGGGTTGGAGACTGCATTGTGTGAGGGCAGGCATAGCCCTTTCAGGTGTAAGTGATCACTCCTGCCCTTCATCCAAGCACATATGGCTCATCAGGATATACAGGCTACACCCCAGCTCCCTTTGTGTCACTGTCTAGAGAGAGGTGCAAACAGCCCAACTGTCAAACTGACCCAGACAGCCAATCCACAAACAGGCAGAGTCACAGAATGCTTTAAGCAAGAAAACGCCTACTTTCTAAAAGTGGCATTTTCAAACACACAATCTAAATCCCACTTCAGTAAAAAATGTATTTTTAAATTGTGAGCTCAGAGACCATAAATTCCATATTTCTATCTGCTCCCAAAGGGAATCTGTACGTTAATACTATTTAAAGGCAGCCCCCATGTTAACCTATGAGAGAGATGGGCCTTGCAACAGTGAAAAACGAATTTGGCAGTATTTCACTGTTAGGACATGTAAAACACATCAGTGCATGTCCCGCCTCTACCATACGCTGCACCCTGCCCATGGGACTACCTAGGACCTACCTTAGAGGTACCTTACATGTATAAAAAGGGAAGGTTTAGGCCTGGCAAGTTGGTACATTATGAAAATAGAAAAAGTACATTGTTCCAATATTTGCATATGCAGGGAGTGTGTGTTAGTATTGTCAGGAGAGCCCTCAAGCATCCACTAGGATGCTAAGCATCATCATTGGGCTATCTCCTCATCAGTCCGGTACTGCAATGTCTGGCGGACCACCCCACACAAGGTGGTGGCACTCAACCGAAATTAATACAGTAGGAATGATAAGGTCTGCAAAAAATACTGAGAATAGACAAAGAAGGAGATACAATGGATTAAAATTGACTCTGAGCCTTAGGCATCACGATTTAATAACTCAGAAAAAGGTTCAGGCCAAGATTAAAAAAGGGGAACAAGTGGAGTTAGTACGGGTCTGCCAGACATTGCAGTACCGGTCTGACGAGGAGATAGCCCAATGATGATGCTTAGCATCCTAGTGGATGCTTGAGAGCTCTCCTGACAATACTAACACACACTCCCTGCATATGCAAATATTGGGACAGTGTACTTTTTCTATTTTCATATCTAGGCTTTGGGAGACCGTACACTGGACCACAATTCTCCCAGTCCCTTTCTTTGTTTTAATAAGTTGGTACATTAGCCAAATCGAATTGGCAATTTACAACTGCACACACAGACACTGCTGTGGCAGGTCTGAGCCATGTTTGCAGGGCTACAAATGTGGGTGGCACAACTAGTGCTGCCGGCCCACTAGTAGCAGTTTATTTACAGGCCCTGGGCACCTCTAGTGCACTGTACTAGGGACTTACTAGTAAACTAAATATGCCAATCATGGTAAGTCATTTGCACATACATTTTACATAGGCCTACAAGTGGCATTTGACTTACAGGCCCTGGGCACCTCTAGTGCACTTTACTAGGGGCTTATTAGTAAACCAAATATACCAATCATAGATAAGCCAATTACATATACATTTGATATAGGAGCACTTGCACTTTAGCACTGGATAGTAGTGGTAGAGTACCCAGAGTAACAAAAACAGCAAAAACAGAGTCCAGCATACATCAACAATCTGGAAAACAGAGGCAAAAAGTTAGGGGAGACCACGCCAAGAATGCCAAGTCTAACACATATCCCACCAGCTGAAAGTGGGGCGCAACTACCCAAACTCGTGGGAGTTCTCATCACTAAGGTGGAAGAATCTGGATTGACCATCAGCACTGGCGTGTTCTGTACCAGGGCGGTGTTCCACCATAAAGTCCATACCCTCTAGGGAAATAGACCACCTCAACAGTTTTGGATTATCACCCCTCATCTGCATTAACCATCTGAGGGGCCTGTAGTCGGTATGAAGCCAGAAGTGAGGCCCTAACAAGTAGGGTCTTAGTTTCTTCAGCACCCAGACCACAGCAAAAGCTTCACGCTCAATCGCACTCCACCTACATTCCCTGGGAAGTAACCTCCTTCTAACGAAGGCTATAGGTTGATCTAGTCCCTCTTCATTAAGCTGTGAGAGTACTTCTCCTATACCATTCTCTGAGGTGTTTGAAACTCAATTTCCTTGGAATAGTCAGGTGCCTTCAGCACAGGTGCTGTGTACATGGCAGCCTTCACGGCATCAAAAGCGGTCTGACAAGCCTCTGTCCAGATCACCTCCTTTGGTTGCTTCTTGGAAGTCAACTCTTTTAAGGGGGCAACAATTGTGCCCTATACCTTGACAAACCTCCTGTAATAGCCAGTGAGGCGTAAAAGGGCTCTCACCTCAGTCTGGATCTTGGGAGGCTTCCAAGCCAGAATGGTGTCAATCTTTGGCTGTAGGGCTGCCACCTGGCCACTCCCTACCTGGTGTCCCATGTACATCACTGAACCCTGCCCTATTTGGCACTCGCTTGCCTTAGTAGTGAGGCCTGCCTTTTGCAGGGTCTCCAACACTCTACAGAGCTGCTGCAAGTGTTCCTCCCAAGTGGTACTGAACAATGCAATGTCATCCAGGTATGCTGCGCTGAAGTCATCCAGCCCAGTCAACACCTGGTTGACCAATCTCTGGAATGTGGCTGGGGCATTTTTCATCCCAGATGGCATCACTTTAAACTGGAAGTGTCCATCTGGGGTAGAAAATGCTGACCTGTCCTTAGCCCTCACAGTTAAGGCAATCTGACAATACCCAGACGTCAAATCAAACGAGCACCCAACTGATCCATGAGCTCATGAGCTCGGGGATGGGGTGTGCATTAGTATTAGTGACCGCACTGAGACCCCGGTAGTCCACACAGAACTAGAGTTCTGGGGTGGCACCAGAAGCAGCAGTCTTTGGGACCAAGACCACAGGGCTGGCCCAAGGACGGCTAGAAAAATCAATCACCCCTCGGGCTAACATCTTGGACACCTCATCTTTGATGTTGGCCCTGACCTTATCAGTCACCCTGTAAAGCTTCTGTTTAATGGGTGCACTGTCCCCAGTATCCATATCATGCACACACAGGTATGGGATCCCTGGGATCAGAGAGAACAAGAAGACAAACTGACCGAATACCTGGCAACAGTCCCTCTGTTGTTCTGATGTCATGGAGGCAGATAGGTTCACTCCCCCCACAGACCCATCCTTCTCTTGAGCAGACAGGAGGTCAGGAAGAGGCTCACTCTCTTCCTCCACCCCATCATGTGTAGCTAAGAGTATGAACAATTCAGTCCCCTCAAAGTGTGGCTTGAGATGGTTCACATACAGGACCCTTAAGGGGTTCCTGGGAGTCCGCAGGTTCCCAGGTAGGTCACTTTTCTCTTGCGCTTCACCACCTCAAATGGCCCAGTCCACTTGTCCTGGAGCACCCTAGGCTCCACTGGCGCCATCACCCACACTTTTTGCCCAGGCTCAAAGTCGACCAGAGTGGCACTTTGGTCATACCACTGTTTCATGTCTGCCTGACTTGCTTCCAGGTTCTCTTGTGCAAGAGCTCTGAAAGGGCAGTCTGTTTTTTAAGGCCAGCATGTAGCTAAATAAATCCTGGGGAGGTTTACTGGGAGCTTTCTCTAAGCCCTCCTTCACCAGGCTCCAAGGTCCCCTAACAGGGTGGCCATACAATAACTCAAAAGGACTAAATCCAAGCCCTTTTTGAGGCACCTCCCTGTATGGGAACAGAAGGCATAGCAAGAGGAAGTCCCATTTCCTCCTCAAGGGCTCTGAGAGGCCCATGATCTTGTATTTTAAGGTGCGGTTGAATCTCTCAACCAGACCATTGCTTTGGGGGTGGTAAGGAGTGGTGAACTTATAAGTTACCCCACACTCCTGTCAAAGAGACTTCATGTATGTCGATAGGGAATTGGTACCCCTATCAGATACCAATTCCTTAGGGAACCCCTTGTGGGTTAAAAACCCCCATCAATGCATGACTCACCACCGGGGAAGTGATTGACCTCAGAGAAATGGCTTCTGGGTACCAGGTGGCCTGGTCCACCAAGGTCAGGATGAATCTGTTGCCCACGGCTGTCTTGGGATCCAGATGCCCCACATTTCAAAGGGGTACTGACCACTGGAAAAGGTTGGAGGGGAGCTTTACACCCCCCCCTGCCACTTGCCTGACAAGTCTGTCAAGACCTGCAATGAGCA
The DNA here is from genome assembly GCF_031143425.1 of Pleurodeles waltl. Taxonomy (NCBI): domain Eukaryota; kingdom Metazoa; phylum Chordata; class Amphibia; order Caudata; family Salamandridae; genus Pleurodeles; species Pleurodeles waltl. The sequence goes on from NC_090437.1 coordinate 995,281,661, forward strand.
TCTGAGTGCCTGCACATTAGGGGCCAGTAAAAATGGGTGACAAGCTGTTCAAAGGTCTTGCCCTGCCCCAATGTCCAGCTATGGGCACATCATGAGTCAGACCCAGTAGGAAGGCTCTGAAGCACTGGGATACCCCAAGTACACGGGCTGAACCAGGTTCAGCAACCTTAGGCTCACTATACAGGAGGTTGTTCTCCCAGTAGATCAGGTGAGAGCCTGGCTCCTTGCTAGCCGCCTGGTCTGCAGCCTTCTGCCGCAAACCCACTAGAGTAGGGCATGTCCTCTGTGCCTCACAGAATGCCTCCCTGGTGGGTTGTTAGTTTGAATGGCTGTGTGATTTTGACTGATACTCATGTCTGGGCCCTAATTTTTAATTAAAGGTAGATGTTGCTGCTGATCTTTTGCCTGTGTGTGTGGCCCTCCATTTTAATGAAAGTGGGCTTCCAGCTCATCTCCAGTCTCTGTGGCTCTCGGTGTTAATGATGGTTGGTTTCTGGCTTCTGTTGTTGTCTGGGATTTTTCACATTAGTGTGATTCTGACCTGATAACAATATTTGAGCTCCTCGATTTCAATGGCAGAGGGTTTCTGGGCTACCTCCTGTGTTTGTGGCCGTGGGGCGATTCTAATGACTGTGGGGTCGATTATGACTTCGGTGGACGGAAAAGCATGTCCGCCAAAGTCCCGACAGGCAAGTTGCCACCAGTGAGGCCGCCTCCCCACGGGCCCCACTGCTAGTTTCCCATTGGGTCAGCGGGTGGAAATAGAGTTTCCAGTGCCTGGCCCAGTGGAAAACGCCCTACAGCATTGTCTCAGGCTCATAATAGAGCTGAGGGCAATGCTGTAGAGCGCAGGGTGCACCAGCCCCCATTGCGATGTTCACTGTCTGCAAAGCTGACAGTGAATATTGTGACGGGGCTGGCCAGGGGGGCCTTTGCCCTGCCCATGCTAAGTGCATGGGCAGAGCAGCCCCCCCCCCCCCCCGGGGCTGCCTGCGCCCTGTCTCCACCAGCTGTTTCATGACAGTGCTACTTTCATGAAACTGCTGGCGTGAGGGGAGTTGTGGCTGCCTTGGCAGATTAGGACCGCCAGTACCACCAGTCCGTCCTGTGGTGGAAAAGTGGGATGCAGGTGGTCCGACCGAAATACCACCGCTGAGTTTGTAATGTGGCTGTTGGACCACCACATTGGCAACAGTCCGACTGCCAGAGTCGTAATGAGGACATATGTCTTCAGAAGGCTATGCCCATTCTTTCATTCACATACAGTGCATCACGAAAGATGCAAGAGCGTATTAAGCCACAAGCTTTCTTTGCAGGTGGGGGCAAAGAATCATGATTTATCGACCGGTTTCAATAAACTATGTGGAAAGCTGAAAATAATGTATACATAACTGATGTTTTGCATCAATTTTAAATACTTGGAACAGGTGGCATAACCAACTAAAACTGAATACATTGGAGGTCATTACAAGTCTGGCCCGCTCTTGACTGCCAGACTCATGGTGGCATTTGGACCGCTGCAGCGATCCAAATGTCACATTATGACCACGGCAGTTGTGCCGCTGTTGGACTGCCAGCACTGCCAGGATTAGTTGTCCCGGCAGTTTGGTGGTCGTGGTGGCCCTAATCTGCCAGGGCAGCTGCCCTGAGGATTACGACTTTGTTCTCCACCAACGATTTCACAGTGGTACTACTGCCTTGAAAAGGCTGGTGGAGAACAGGTGCAGGGGGGCCCAAGGGTGCCCATGCCAAGTGGCCCCTGGCCAGTACCGTTGCAACGTTCACTGTCTGCTTAGCGCACCCTGCATCCTAGAGCAATGCCGCCAGCTCGATTACAAGCCAGAGACAATGCTGTAGGGTGTTTCTTACTGGGTCGGTTTCTGCCTGCCGACCTAGCGGGAAACTCATAATGGGCCCAGCGGGGAGGTAGCCACAATGGTGGCAACCTCCACGCCGGAAGTTTGTATGAGGCCCATAGTGTTAAAGTTATTCGAATTTTGTGTAGCAAATAATTCCCACAATGTGTATTGTAGAAGGAGGTCAGAGGAGATATATGGTGGGATGGTGGAATTCCCATCCACAGTTTTGACCCATACTCCACAAACACCTGTATTAGTCCTGACAGACAAGTTACAGCCCTGGCTTTGGCAAAGCTGGTGTATTGCGGATTATGGTGTATGTTGGAACGGAGGCGTGCGGGGTGCAGAGGTGAGTCCAGCATTTGTGCTAGAGTAGATACATGTTTGAAGAGAGTGGTAGCGTTTTACACCTACCCTTCTTTGAAGAGTTGGTGTGTGATGGAGGTTGATACCCCTTTTAAAGGGATCTTTGGCACTCACTCATGAGATATTTGAGAGCGTTTCTAAGACTGGGAAGCAAATATCTTACATTGGGTTTGCAGTGTCAGTCAGATGTAGCACCCGATATAGTAGGAAACACCTTGTTCTCCCACAGACAGGGACTTTCGGCCACTCACTTCTCAGACCTACACTCAATACACCATTAAATAATCCCTAACGTAGGTGCAGGTGTCAGGGGCCCCTGCGTGTTCTACCCCTCCCTGAGGCTCAGTCACCCCCGTCCGCCTCCGAGAGCGCGCTCCCGGCCGCCGAGCGCGTGCTCGCCTCTCGGAGGAAGAGCTGTGGATGTGCCGCTGCTGCTCCTCTGCTGCAGTCTGCAGCTCTTGTCGCCAGGAAAGGGTCCACCGCATCACCGCCCTCTCTCCACTGCTAACACCGGCTGCCTAGGTACCGGGGCTTCCGCCTGCTCCCTTTGAGCGGCGCCCCCCCCCCGCCCCCCCCCCCCCGCCAAGGGTTCACACCCTCTGCCAGGGCGGCAACAGCAGCCTGGCAGCGGCGCCGCTGTGCTCCCAATCCCTCCACATTGGGTGAGTGGGTTTAACGCTCGTATTTTGCTACAAGCCGCATGTCTTGCGACCCGCTTGCAGTTTTAACTGCCCTCAAGGAGACAGAGAGCACGTTGCCCGTGCTGGATGGTGGTGTCTTGGGTTACATGTTGTTGCTGCTCGCGATTGAAGGGGTTTCTTCTCATCCCGACACACTCGGTTAATGCACGAATGCCTTGATTGGCAGCATTGTATTAGCGTGCCACGGTAGAGCCATAAAAGTACTGGCTTTATGCTGTGGATTTATACCTTGGTGACTGGTTGTGTGGAATCCCAATGTGTGCGTATGCGTCACTCAGCTGTTCGACACCGTCGTCTCAGGCGTAACGTGTGTATTCAATCTGTTTGCATTTTCGTTTCTAGGTGTTTGCCTGAGTGCCAGCAGCCATGAGGGCGAAATCGCATCTGTACCACGTCCAGGTCTGCGTGCTCCTCTGCATGGCATGGGAGTCAGCAAGGTGAGGCGTCCTCTTTATTGCGGCTTTCTAACATTCTAGCTTCTCCCAGCCCCTTGACCCTGGAATCATGTTCCATATTAGGTCCGATAGTAGATGCTTCTAGCAGCTGTTGATGGGCGGCTTTGCGCTGCAGTTGTTTCCGCCACGACAATCACCACATTTGAGTTGAGTAAGGGCAGCGCGAGCCCGTCAGCTCCTCTTACCACGTAGGAGCGCCTGCGATAAGCACATGTGCTGTATGGGTGCTATAAACGATTAACCCATCATGTAATCACATGCCACCCACACTCAATACCACGTGAGGGTTGCTAGAGAGACACTCGTCTGCTTCTTGAGCCCGCAGGCGGTGTTAAGGTGGTATTGGCATTCTTAGAGTGTGGCTCCTGTCTACGGCGTGTTCGCGCGCTCCGAGAGACCTGTAGCCACGAAGGACTGCGAAACCTCTAGGTGGGGATCGCATATAGCTCCACCACTCAGAGCAGAGACAATATGTTTGTTGTATCAGCAGCCGACGTGCGCGCTATTGTCAAGATTCCAAACATGCAGCATGAACACGGCTTAACAAGAGATGAACATGTTGCTTGGAGCCCATTGTTCAACATCGCCGTAAAAGGTGCACCCGGGGAATGGGTGCCCGCAAGGGTGGTTTACCCACTGCACGTCAAACGCTATAAGTGCTGCTTCGTTTTCCACTGTAATGTGAAGGTAAAGAGCACATTACAATGGGGAGTTCAAGTAGAGACGCTGTCAAAAACCGACTGTGTAAAGTGTTTGGGCCTGTGAAATTCCCTTATGTGTAATCCCCTTAAATAAATGACATTTCCAAAAAGCTGACTTTTGAAACATATGGACAGTATGTGTACCGTTTAAATCTCCAGGCTATCGCTTGATGGGTTTGGGCTTCCTGCTTCAATAGTTTCTGGCTGTGTTTTATTAATATGTATTTCATGTTTGAGGGGCATTCTCTTGTCAACTGGTGTCTTGAAGACTCACGGGTAGTTGAAAATCTATTCGTCACATATTAACATAGTGAGAATGCCACAAGAGGCCGAGGAAAGAGCAAGCAGCGAGAACAGCATTGGGGCGGGAACAGTAGAAACAAAACGTGTCAGGGTGTCTGACAGGGACAGTTTGGAAAGTTTCAAACCCGTCTGTTTTTAATCCTTTGATCTGCACTGCTCGTACACCATTCTTCCCAAGGAATATCCTTACTGGGCTCTGAAGTAATGGGGGAAAACAAATGTTGAGGGAATTGAAGAGCATTTATCACATTGCACCAGCCAAATGAAAATTCCTCTATGGGTATGAAAAGTACCATTACTAGGTAGTCATTACTTGCGCTGCATGCCCCCAAGGCACTCGGCAAAGGACGTGTCAGTAGGAACGGTGTACTCTTCATGAAAGGCATAGTCATGACCGTTCACAATTCAAGCTGTGGTGACCTGATAGTGTTTTGAAATCTTTTGTCATTAACTGTTGTGAAGTACTCACTGTCCGCTCTGAGGTAAATACTTGTCAAGCGGCTCCCAAGGATATCTCGTAATATCCATGTGTGACATGGAAATGATTTTTTTATACCATTTGTAACTCTGGAGAACCACTCTCACACGCACTTGCACTTACTCTGTGTTGTCCACTTTCTCCGAGGTTGGTGCTGGCAGAAACCGTAGACGACAATAAAAACATCACCATCTTCACGAGGATTCTCGACAGACTGCTGGATGGCTATGATAACCGCCTTAGGCCTGGATTAGGAGGTAACGCTCCAGTTTTATATACTCTCCTCATAACTGCCTCCCTGAGGAAGGTGTGACGGCTTTGAAAGGGATTTGGGATAGTTACATATTTTGCCATGCAAAATGCTATGGAATCGTGTTTCAATCACTTGTATAAAGTGACGTGACGTGGGGCCGATGGCAATGTGTGCTTTAAAAAATGAGTGTTCAGTGCCTTCTTTGCAAGGCATGTGGATTTCCAAATATATCGCGTTTGACTTTCGTATGTAAAAAATAATCTAATTTAGGAAAGTCACCCCTAGGACCTGAGGATTAAGATTGTGTTTACATTAAACACCTTTTATCACTGTAATAAGAAAACAGGATTCGGGGCGTGGTAATGTGTGACAAGAACATTTGTTCACACTTGCTGTGTGGCATTTTGTTATGCCGGTGATATGTTCTAGAATATCTTTTGTACTGCTCTCTTATTTTTGTGCTGTATCATTGTAATGTGATTTTGTCTTATTGTAGTGCAGATTCGTGTTTTGTTCTGTTTTTACTGTTTTGTTGTGATGCCCCACGTTATGTTTTGATTGTGGGGTTATATTTCTGTGTTTGTTATTGTGTTATGTTTAGTTTGCTTTAGAAACGGCAACAGACGCTGCTATATTTCTTGCAAGAAGCAACACATACCTTGAAAGTTCCTGTGACAAGCAACCATTTCTATAGATTTTTATTTGGTTTGTCACAGTACTTTACTATAGCTGACCATATCCGGTGTGTGCTCTGCAACATCTAGTACCACGTTCGCACGACAGCCTGCTAGGTCCGCTCCATGCATGCACTCCCAGAAAACAACGTGTGCACCTCCTATCTCCTAAGCATACTTGCTAGTGTGTGGGAAGCTCCTGTTAAGTGCGCGCGCAAAGACTGACTGCCTAATAATGTTCATTCGGGCCGTGGAGACCAGAGCATTAGGTAATTGCGTAGAATCCTGCAGTAACACTTAGCATGGAGAATGGCAAGGAAGCTGAGTACAGACATTGAGAGATAGACTGGGTTGCATTCCTCTTGAAAATACCAGTGATGGAAAGACAGGAATAATCAATAATCTTGCAGAGCTTTTCTGTGCACGTGACTTGCCACTGTTAACTGTGAGAATCTATGTGTATGCCGGACACAATATTTCCATTAGTATATTTTGTTGGGAGTATCGGCGAGCCAGCTATCAGCACACCATTCAAATAACTACAGTTGTCTTTTCAATATTTTGCACAAGGTTTTTTTCTGAACTCCGGTCGAGAATGGTGCTTTACTGCCAAAAATAAGATTTTTTTTTTAGTTGCGGAAGCTTTCCCTTTTCCTATTTTTCTTTCGCGTTCCTCGTATGCCAATCGTGACTGTTGGAGTTAAGCCACGTAAGCTTTGCTTCACTTCCAATTCCAGTAGACATGGAATAGATGCCAATTATTGGCTCATTCTCGCGAGCATTGAAACAAAACTTGTACGTTTGTAAAGTAACGTATTTTCATGTGTCAATACAGCGTCTCCTGCTTACAATTTATTTTGCACAGTTATTTAATTTGTGTATGAAAATATGCTCCAAAATTACTGAGGCACATTCAGCATTGGTGAGCTAACCACTTATTTTTTTCAGGCAACCTCAGTATTACAAACCTATATTCTTTAACATATTTTTTTCACATTTCACCAGGGTGCGCAGGAACACCCTTTCCTGTAAAATTGTTTAATTCGTAGAATCTTGTTTTTTTTCTCTGTTTTTCAAACTGTGGTGCTCTGTTAGAAAAACAAGCATAGTAGTCTTTTGGGAAATTAACAAGGTTTAGACTGGAGTTTATGGATAAAGGGGAAGGTGGTTTCTTTGATTAGAGTCTCCAGGTCCCATAGTTTCCTTGATATTTTTTTGTGATGCTTCTGAGAAATAGAGAAGAAGTCATCGAGCTTCTTGTGGCATCAAATGTTGATTCCTTCCTAAAGTTCCCGTTGGCCTTTGCAAAATCAACATTAGTACACTAATCTTCATACAATAATTTTATTTCTATTACAACTTTTTCTCTTCAAAACCCTTGCCATCGAGAAACTGTGGCAACATTTTAGTGTTATGTAATGCTAGTCACCTACGTTAGGGATTATTTAATGGTGTAATGTTAAAGTGGAATAAGTGGATTTATATGTTTTAAAATTTGGTGGCAATTGCAATTATATGCATGAACTAATAATAGGCATACTTCAACTGACTTGTTTTCTAATCTAATTGTTTGGGAATCTTTTACAGTTAATCCAGATAAACCCCAAGGAGATGTAAGGTGTACCTATAAGTAAAACAACACCCCCAGAACACACATATTGGATAATTTTTCTGTTACATTATGACGTTAATAGGCTTTATTAAGCACAACAAATCACTCCCAAAGGAGTATCTGCGCGCTATAACTTTAAAACAGAGGATCCCCATAAATGAAGGGGATAGTCCAAAAAAGTCAAAACAACTAGGTCTTGATCAAATTTCTAAACAGGAAAATTTTGACATAGCCGAATATGTGAAGCCAGCTTTTTTGAATCATGGGGTCCCAAGTATGAGAAAGATGTCGGACAGTATAGATGCGCTGAGGTATAGCTAATGCTGTACCTTCCAAACTAAGTTTTGTGGTGGGCTGATATAATTTATTTCTTGCTCTCAAGTATGTGCCCCTCCTCACCCCAAGTACAAAGCTTGGAGGACATGTGTCAAAAGTTTAAATATGCATCACTTCCTGATAGGAAGCCAGTGCAAACAATTAAAGATTGGATTTGCCATGGTCCTTGCGGGCAGACAACATACCAGTCTAGCAGCTGCATTTTGCACTATCAGTAAGATGTTCCCAAAATCAAGGTGACTTGTTATGGAGCCTGGATAATTATCTTCTTACAAAGCAAAGGAATCCAGGTAATAATCTGTCTGAGTATGGCAAAACTCCCACAGAGACCCGCTAAAGCCAACACATGATTTGCCGTGATCAACTTGTCATCCAACAGAATGCCAAGATTTTTTGCCACCTTTTTCGGGTGAAGGTGACTGCCCAAATTAGCAGACGACCATTCCTTAATCCAGAGCATAGGGGCCTTACTGAAAAGGACAATATCAGTCTTAAATCTTAAGATGGAGTCAATTCTGTGTCATCTAATTTGCTACATCACGCAGTTCTAATTGCATCATTATGACATATAGATGCCACTAATTTGGTATTGTTAGCATATGACAGTATCTCTACACCATATTCTCTAACAATCTTAACAGGGGGGGCCATGAGAAGTTAAACTGAGTGGGGCGTACGGCTGAACCAGGTGAAACCCCACATGTATTATTCACTGCCTTAGAGTGGAGTGGTAGAAGAGCAACCACTTGGGTTTTATCTGTCAGGAAAACCTTTAGCAAGGCTACGGCCTGGGAATGGATAACAATGTAATGCAGCCATTTTATTAGAATGGAATGCAATACTGTATAAAAGTCTGCAGATAGGTCTAAAATGATTAGTACCAATAGGTTCCCCATGTCCAAGCTAGTTCTAATAGCATCAGTGACTGCCAATAAGGTGAATTCTGTGATGTGTACGGATGTATCCAGTAAGTTGTTTTCCTCTAAGTACCGTGAAAGATGACTATTAATCATGTTTTCTAGTACTTTGATAGGGCGTGGTAGCAGCAAAACTGGCCAACAGTTCAACATGTGAGTGGTGTCCACTGTGGGTTTCTTCAGTATTAGGAGGATATTGGCATTTTTCCACCTCCTTGCTACCTTAGCTGAATTAAGTAAGATGTTAGAGAGCTGCATAGGGCAGAGTACCAGCAATGAGGGCAGGGTATACAAGCATACAGGCGCGACAGGGATCACCGGAAGATCCAGATTTTACTGTGAAAATCAAAGTAGAGACCGCTTGTTCGGAAATCTTCACAAATCTTCACAAATCATCTAGTCTACAAGATGCCTCTGACACTGTATGGCTGCTGTGTGGTCCTAGACAGGTAGAATTTGACTACTTACCAAAACCCTTAAACAATAATTTTCTGCTCTTATTGTGAAAGAATGGGGATAGAGACTCAAATAGCTCATGAAAGGCAGGGAGCAAGTTTGTAAGAGCCTCTGGCTACATAAATACTTTCAATTTCAGGTGCCATAATTCTGGATCCTCTCCATAATGAAGCCTCAGCTAGCTACCTTTAGTGTTTTTTGGTAGTTGTTTAAGACATTTTTATTCAGGGTCCTGTCATGTAGGGTTTTGGATCTGTGCCATTTTTTTCTAGTTTTTTGCAAGCCTGTTTTAATTCTCTCTGGCTGTCATTGTACCATTTTGCCCGGAAATGATGTTAACTCTTCTTCATTAGTTTAAGGGACACTAGTTTAACAGTTGCCTCTGTTAGGGCCCCCTGATAGCTGTTAACTGCAGTTTATATGTCAGTGACGTCAGTCAGATCTGGAAATTACAAGCAATTCTCTAGTCTATCTTTAGTTATCCAGTTCCAGTGCTGTGTCATGTAATGATCCTCACTATTTTTATTGCTTGGACTACTACTAATCCTCAACTTAAAATGGATAAGGAAATGATCCTTGAATGAGACAGGGGTAGATCTATCTACCCTAATTCCATTATGATTGCTGCGAATGAAGTCAAATGCATGACCGTCATCATGTGTGGGGCTGCATTCAAGCTGTAGTAATTCCTCCATCCCTATGTCCTCCATCAGTTTCTTATCATCATCGTCTTCTAGAGTTTCTCCATGATAGGCAAAATCCTCTAACAATATCAATTTCTCAGCCCTAATAATAAGGGAAATAAGCAGGTCAAGCAATATAAAGGTAAACCTGTTTATTGGCCCTGGAGGATGGTAAATCAAATCTCATTTGCATACTTTCATGGAGAGGAGCTCTAATTTAAAGACCATTATCCTGAACTGACTCAATGAATGGGAATCAATCATTAATACACTGAGTAGGTCTTGAAATATTATTGCCACTCCACCTCCTGTATTGCCTCCCCTATCAAGTTTGATCCTTTTATAAACAGCTGGGATTGTAATGGTTGTCAAAGAAGTTTGTAGAGTGGAGACATGTTTCCATAATGAAACAGATATCAAGACTCAAGATGCTTTGAGGCCCCATATCTCAAACACATGTTTGGGCAGAGATCTCAAATTGAGCTATAGGTCAAATATAGTTCTCTCAGAAGATGAGAAGTTGTTAATGCTCTTTTCCCACCTATTAATGGAAAGTCTGATTTTAATACCGTACGTTTAAATATATCATTCCCCGTTAAGGTGGAAATATTCATGCCTGAAAAATGTCATGTATCACATGAAAAGGGCCTTTGGAGGAATCTGGCCAATGCCTATGGAATTGATTCAACCTATTATGTAGTGGGTAATTAACTTTACCCACCACATGAAGTTGTTGACTAGGGTAGGTCAGTCTTACCTCCTGAGCTAACATGGCACAAGCAAGGGTCCTGGTGTCTGGTGACGGTCAACGTGGATGGGCGCAAACAGACTTGCCATGGTGCACCTACTGCATGTCTATGCTGTTGCAGTTAGCAAATGAGTATGGCTGCAGGGTATTTATTCTGGACAGTGTATTAACAATAAGAGTGAAAATTGCTAGTAAACTTTGTTGCATTATTTACACTATCCTGACCTCTGACTAGTGATGATGGATGATCAAGACAATAACAGTTTTATAAAAAGGAGGTTATCAGACGACAAGTCAGTTCAAATATACTCATATTATGAATGGCTGAGTATCCCTTCAACTGGATGGCGCCTACTGTTTACCATCCATTTCATCATGGGCATCAATGGTAGAGAACAGTCGTGTTTTTTATATTATACAAAATAATGTCCTTAGGTGTTTATCTTTCCTGCGGGGTGCACAGAAATGTCAACTCTTTCCATTCCTCCTCTTTCTGTGTTGTAATGGGCTAAGTGATAGAATTGTTCGCCTTGGCAGTGCATTGTTTCAGATTTTGATAACAGCTGTTTCAGTATCATTTTCGGCCCTGCAAATGTTAGCAGTGACAACTTTAATTATCGGTTTATTGTGGCAGGGTGTAACTTGCCATTTTCAGTGTTTCTTGAGGAAATTAATTGTGCATAAAACCATGATGTTACGAATTATGGTCCGAATGATGTTACTGGGATATGCGATATTATGTTTATTTAAGGTTTCCTTGGTAGGGATTGAAGGGATTACGAACAGCTGTCTGGTTCTATCCGACGTCTGCCAAATGTTTTGTGACTTTTTTGACATAATGACATTTTAGAATTCTGAGGATGTGCCTTCTTTAAGTTTTAAGTTAGTTGACGATGAACCACGAAGTTAGTGGATCTCTGCTATAAAACGACCTAGTGATTTACATAAAATGAAAATTTTTTCCTCTACTCCACTCCAGACTGCGGACCACTGAATAGCGTTATGCCACATTCCATTTTTTGACGTCAATAAATATGTTCTTGTAAAAATGCATGTATTTTGTTTTGTATATTGCCTCATACCATATCTCTGTCATTTAAAACACCGTAAATAACATTTGGTACCATCAACCAATTTATTGGGACTCAATTTACTGATGTTGAAAATATGTGAGCCTTAATATTCCTTAGTGAGATTCAGACTCTTGGCTCTCTCATAAATATGGGTGTCAGTAGTTACCATCAACTTACGGTGTCACATGGCTTACTTAAGCATGTAAACTAAGTGTTAGAAATGGGGCCTTTGATTGGCAGTCAGGTTACCCCCTGTCCAAGCAAGGACCCAAGGGTAAAGGAGAATCACCCTTAGTTAACCCCTGCTCACCCCCTTGGTAGCTTGGCACAAGCAGGCAGGCTTAACTTCAGAGTCTAGGTGTAAAGTATTTGCTCCAACACACACAGTAACTGAGAGAAAACACTACAAAATGACACAACACAGGTTTAGTAAAATAGGTAATATTTATCTAAACAAAACGAACAAAACAACAAAAATCCACCATACACAAGTCAAGTTGTGAATTAAAAAGCAAGAAAGAGTCTTAAATCCCTAAGAAATACAGTAAAAACACTGTTAGCATTGAAAAGTACCTGGGTAGCATCAAAATAACGCGTACAGGCAAGTGTGTTTTGGAAAGGGCTAGCGATGTGTTGATTTCTCACCCGCAAGTGAGTCCGTGTGTCGTTTCTCCTCCTCCAGTCACGTCGGCATGAGTTGTTTTTCCTCTCTGCAGGAGAGAGATGCGTCTTTTTCCCCGCCCAGCGATGTTCCGTTGAAAATACGGCCGCACTGTATCAGGAAAACCGCGCTGTGTAGGTTGCAATGTTATTAGCCTCTGTCAGCGGGTGTTGCACGTCGTTTCTCCAGCTGCACGTGTCGATCTTCCAGCTGCGATGCAGGTGGAGCGCCAATTTCAGACGCGAAGCTGGCGGCGAGTCGTTTCTCAACTGCGTCTCAGAAGGTGAGTCGAAGTTTTCCCCGCACGGCTGTCTGTGCATGGATTTTCAGTCTTGGTCTGCCAGCTTCACCTTCCAAGTTCCCAGGAACTGGATAGGGCACCACTTGGCAGGGTAGGAGCAGAGAGTCCAGGTGCTGGCAGGGGAAGTCTTTGATGGCTGTGAGACTTCAACAACAGGAGGCAAGCTCAGGACAAGCCCTTGGAGATTTCTTCACAAGCAGGAATGCAAAACAAAGTCCAGTCTTTGTCCCCTTGCACAGGCAGAAGCAGCAACTGCAGGATAGTTCCACAAAGCACAGCCACAGGTAGGGCAGTACTTTTCCTCAGCTCTTCTCTAGGCAAAGGTTCCTCTTGATGTCCAGAAGTGATCTAACTTTTCAGGGGTCTGGGTGTCCTTCTTATACCCAGTTCTGCCTTTGAAGTAGGCCTACTTCAAAGGAAAGTATCTTTTGTTTGTGAAATCCTGCATTGCCCAGGCCAGGCCCCAGACATACACCAGGGGGTTGGAGACTGCATTGTGTGAGGGCAGGCTCAGCCCTTTCAGGTATAAGTGACCACTCCTCCCCTCCCTCCTAACACAGATGGTTCATCAGGATATACAGGCTACACCCCAGCTCCTTTTGTGTCACTGTCTAGAGAGAGGTGCAAACAGCCCAACTGTCAAACTAACCCACACAGGGAATCCACAAACAGGCAGAGTCACAGAATGGTTTAAGCAAGAAAATGCCTACTTTTTAAAAGTGGCATTTTCAAACACACAATCTCGAAACCAACTTTACTAAAAGATGTATTTTTAAATTGTGAGTTCAGAGACCCCAAACTCCACATATCTATCTGCTCCCAAAGGGAATCTACACCTTAATCATATTTAAAGGTACCCCCCCATGTTAACTTATGAGAGAGATAGGCCTTGCAACAGTCAAAAAACGAATTTGGCAGTATTTCACTGTCAGGACATATAAAACACATTAGTCTATGTCTTACCTTAAACATAAACTGCACCTTGCCCATGGGGCTACCTAGGGCCTACCTTAGGGGTGTCTTACATGTAAGAAAAGGGATTCCCAATTCTTGGCACTCAGGGAATGTGGTTAGTTTTCCCAAACAGAATAAGGACAGGGAAGATCCTAATGCTTATCATCCAATCTCTTTGCTAAATACAGATTATAAAATTATCACAAAGCATTTGGCTAATAGGCTCAATGGGGTTGTCAATAAACTGGTGCATCCCGATCAAAATGGGTTCATAGCTGGTCGGCAACTTGCAACTAATACGCATTTTTTGGCTGAGGCTCTTGACTATTTCGCCTCTAATGAGATTTCTGCCATCGTTCTTTTATTAGATGCGGAAAAAGTATTTGATTTGGTTGTATGGGATACACTCTTCGCAGTACTGGCTAGCTATAAGGTGCCCTCTCAGGTCTCTGCACTAATTCAAAGGTTGTATTCAAACTTTGAAGCTAATATTATTATTAATTCCGTGTGTGTTGGTCAACTTCAAGTACAACGAGGGACTCAGTAGGGTTGCCCTTTATCTCCTATACTTTTTGCTCTTTTCATTGAGCCTTTAGCCCCTTAGCTGCTGGGCCTTTTCCCCCCCAGTGCTGAGCCCTTTTTTGGCTATTTGGGGTAGTTCGCGCTTAGGGCTTCATAACGTTTTGTCCACATAAGCTAACCACGCCAAATTTGCGTCCTTTTTTTCCAACATCCTAGGGATTCTAATGGTTCCCAGAGTTTGTGGTTTCCCCTGGAGGAGACCAAGAAAATAGCCAAAATACAGTGAAAATTTTGTTTTTTCCAAAAAAATGGGAAAAAAGGGCTGCCGAAGAAGGCTTGTGTTTTTTTCCCTGAAAATGCCATCAACAAAGGGTTTCTGGTGCTGAAATCACTATCTTCCCACCTTTCAGGAACGGGCAGACTTGAATCAGAAAACCACATTTTTCAACACAAATTTGGCATTTTACTGGGACATACCCCATTTTTACTATATTTGGTGCTTTCAGCCTCCTTCCAGTTAGTGACAGGAATGGGTGTGAAACCAATGCTGGATCCCAGAATGCTAAACATTTCTGAAAACTAGACAAAATTCTGAATTCAGCAAGGGGTCATTTGTGTAGATCCCACAAGGTTTTCCTACAGAAAATAACAGCTGAAATAAACAAATATTGAAATTGAGCTGAAAACAACAGCCATTTTTCTTTATGTTTTACTCTGTAGCTTTTTCCTGCGATGTCAGATTTCTGAAAGCAATATACCGTTTTGTCTGCTGGACTCTTCTGGTTGCGGGGATATAAAGGGCTTGTAGGTTCATCAAGAACCCTAGGTACCCAGAGCCAATAAATGAGCTGCACCCTGCAGTTGGTTTTTATTCTATCCTGGGTATACAGCAATTCATTTGCTGAAATATGAAGAGTGAAAAAGAGGTATCAAGAAAACCTTTGCATTTCCAAAATGGGATCAAGATAAGGTTTTGAGGAGCAGTGGTTATTTGCACATCACTGAATTCCGAGGTGCCCATACTAGCATGTGAATTGCAGGGCATTTCTCAAATAGACGTCTTTTTGACACACTCTCTTATATTTGGAAGGAAAAAATGTAGAGAAAGATAAGGGGCAATAACACTTGTTTTGCTATTCTATGTTCCCCCAAGTCTCCCAATAAAAATGATACCTCACTTGTGTGGGTAGGCCTAGCGCCTGCGACAGGAAACGCCCCAAAGCGCAACGTGGACACATCCAAATTTTTGGAAGAAAACAGAGGTGTTTTTTGCGAAGTGCCTACCTGTAGATTTTGGCCTCTAGCTCAGCCGGCACCTAGGGAAACCTACCAAACCTGTGCATTTCTGAAAACTAGAGACCTAGGGGAATCCAAGGAGGGGTGACTTGCGGGGCTCGGACCAGGTTCTGTTACCCAGAATCCTTTGCAAACCTCAAAAAGTGGCTAAAAAACAAGTTTTCCTCTCATTTCGGTGACAGAAAGTTCTGGAATCTGAGAGGAGCCACAAATTTCCTTCCACCCAGCATTCCCCCAAGTCTCCCAATAAAAATGATACCTCAATTGTGTGGGTAGGCCTAGCGCCTGCGACAGGAAATGCCCCAAAGCGCAACGTGGACACATCCAAATTTTTGGAAGAAAACAGAGGTGTTTTTTGCGAAGTGCCTACCTGTAGATTTTGGCCTCTAGCTCAGCCGGCACCTAGGGAAACCTACCAAACCTGTGCATTTCTGAAAACTAGAGACCTAGGGGAATCCAAGGAGGGGTGACTTGCGGGGCTCGGACCAGGTTCTGTTACCCAGAATCCTTTGCAAACCTCAAAAAGTGGCTAAAAAAACACATGTTCCTCACATTTCTGTGGCAGAAAGTTCTGGAATCTGAGAGGAGCCACAAATTTCCTTCCACCCAGCGTTCCCCCTCGTCTCCTGATAAAAATGATACCTCACTTGTGTGGGTAGGCCTAGCGCCCGCGACAGGAAATGCCCCAAAACACAACGTGGACACATCACATTTTTTCATAGAAAACAGTGCCTACCTGTGGATTTTGGCCTCTAGCTCAGCCGGCACCTGGGGAAACCTAGCAAACCAGCACATTTCTGAAAACTAGAAACCCAGGGGAATCCAAGATGAGGTGACTTGTGGGGCTCGGACCAGGTTCTGTTACCCAGAATCCTTTGCAAACCTCAAAATGTGGCTAAAATAACACGTTTTCCTCACATTTCGGTGACAGAAAGTTCTGGAATCTGAGAGGAGCCACAAATTTCCTTCCACCCAGCGTTCCCCCAAGTCTCCAGATAAATATGATACCTCACTTGTGTGGTTAGGCCTGGTGCCTGCGACAGGAATAGATCACACAACGGTCAATGTTAGTCCTTACTTGAGGCAGCTGTTGACCCTGGGGTGATCCATTCCTGACACAGGCACTAGGTGTAGGCACTCAAGTGGGGTAGTGTTTTAATCAGGACAGGTGAGGAGTCACTGGGTGGTAGGAATGTTGTGGATCCCAGCATATTCCTGTAGTTTGTGTGACAGAAATGCGAGAAAAATTGAGTTTTTTTCAACATTTCAGCTTTGCAGGGTATTCTGGGTAAGAAAACTTTGGGGAATCCACACAAGTCACACCTCTGTGGACTCCCCTGAATGTCTAGTTTCCAGAAATGTTTGGGTTTAGTGTGTTTCTCTATATGGCCGCCGAATCCAGGACCAAAAACACAGGTGCCTGCCTTACAAAACCAGTTTGTTTTGCCATAGACAATTTTGATGTCTCCACAATATGATTTGGGTGGTGGAATTTGGGGCTGAACTAAATTGGGGAGCTCCCAAGAGAGCACTCTCTCTCTGCTTGCCGCCGCATTCACCTGCTCTCTGGGTTGGCCTAACCCACTATTACCCAGTTGCACGAACAGCTTGCGAAGGGACAGCAGGACTGTCCTCATCACCTCCCTCATAATGTACTGGAAGAGGAGTTATCGAATGGGACTCCTCTGACTGAAAAATCACTCCCAGAGTCTGCGCCATTGTCCTATCCCTCAGATGCTGTCTCAGTATCTGATGTCTCAGTCTCTGATCCTATGTCAGAGCGGTCCTCTATAACCCGAGTGCAGGCAGCAGTCATCCATCAAGATGCCATCTCTGCTATTGGCTAAACTGTTGCTCTAAAACACTAGCCTACGTAGACAGTCACAAAATCGATGGTGTGTGTGAGATACGTGCAACAGTAGAGGCCACCTCACCTGCGCTTCTTCCCTCAATCAGCACGTACTTTCAAGACACTCAAAAAACACCTTGTCACATACCATTCATCACAGTCTTTAGCACCTTCTGCGCCCAGTCCAACAATCATTATTGGTGCTCCCACTCCCTCCTCCTCGGATTCCCTCATTACCACCCAGCAAAAGTGCCCTTCATCTCTCCATAGACTTTACTAATGTACTCAGCTATTTACATAAAATACAGATTTGCTCTTTGCAGTAGGCATATAAACCATCTGCGCTTCTTTATGGCACTAAAACTGCCACTAGACAAGTCGGAGCCTTTTCCCCCCAGGGAAACCACACACATATTGACAAAAGTGATATATATATATATATGACAGCCAACCACCTGAAACTCAACTCAAGCAAAACCGAAATAATCCTCTTTGGCCCACACAAAAACACCTGGGACCCCTCATGGTGGCCCACCACGCTAGGCCCTGCACCCACCCCCGCCAACCACGGACGCAACCTCAGCATCATCCTAGACTCCTCCCTCTCGATGACCCGACAAATCAACGCTCTTACCTCCTCATGCTTCAACACACTCCGTATACTGAAAAACATTCAAATGGATCCCCACAGAGACCAGAAAAACTGTCACTCACGCACTCATCAGCAGCAGGCTTGATTACGGAAACGCCCTCTACGCCGGCACCACTCTAAAACTCAAGCGCAAACTACACGCATCCAGAACTCACCAGCACGACTCATCCTCAACCTCCGCCGACACGAACACATCTCTCCACACCTCAAATCCCTCCACTGGCTCCCCATTGACAAAAGGATCACCTTCAAGATCCTCATCCTCTCACACAAATCACTCCACAACACAGGCCCTGCCTACCTCAACGAGAGTCACCTTCCACACCCCCACACGAAACGTCCGCTCAGCTGACCTCTCTCTCGCCTCTGTCCCCCGCATCAAACACACCACCACTGGGGGCAGATCCTTCTCCTACCTTGCACCCAAAACCTGGAACGCACTCACAACCCACCTTCGCAAGACCCAAAACCTACTTCTTTTCAGGAAGGGCCTCAAAACCTGGCTTTTCGAACAGTGAACCTCCCAGCCCCTTTCCCTCCCCCCGTCATCCCCCCCCCCAGCGCCTTGAGACCCTCACGGGTGAGTAGCGTGCTTTATAAATCTCTTTGATTGATATAGATCTACCTCTATATATATATATCTATCTACATAGATATATCTATAGATATATCCATGTACCTAGATATATCTATCTACATAGATATATATAGATCTATATCTACATCTATTTTTTTTAGTTGTTGTATGGTTTCCTTGGGGGCCAAAATGGCCCCCAGGGAAACCCTACAACATCTAAAAAAAAATATTGCCCCCACAGGGGGTCACCCTGCCCACGGGCGACCCCCTGTCATTTTATTTTATTTGTATTTTTTTTTTTTAATTTTTTTTTTAAAATCCCCTGGGGGGGCGCGATCACGCCCCTCCCCCCCCCCCCCCCCCCCCCCCCAGGGGGCACCTACCTTTTTTTTTTTGGAAAAATTATGCCAGGGGGGCGGCCCGTTTTCCGGGGGGGCCTCCCCCCCAAAGTGAAATCCCTGGTGTCTAGTGGTGTTTCCTGGCCCCCGATCGCAGCTGTGCTGCGATCGGGGCCAGGAAACACTTTCAGAAGGCCTCGTAAGAAAGGGGAGGCTCTCCCCTTTCTTACGAGGCCTTCTGAAACTGTTCATGAGAACAGGAACTATTTTAAGTAAGTGTGTTGATGCTTTTGTAGACTATATCAAGTGTCTAAATGTGGAGACTAATTACTCTAAAACATTTGTTATGATCTGTAGCCCTACTAATGTGAAGAGTCGCTGTATGAGCTTCAATGATAGATCATTTGAGAGAGTGAACAAGTTCCCTTACTCCGAGTAATGTTTATTCAGGCTTGTACTTGAACGCTCTGTATTACGAACAGGAAAATACATTTTGTGCAAACTCTTGTTGCTATTTTTGCTCTTAATTCTACTATATGTTGAAAAGCCCATTTGTCCCTTCTTGGAAATCTATAAGAGAAAATGTATCCTCATCTTAACTTATGGTGCAGGTATCTGGGGATATAATGATGCGGGCTGCATCCAAGTAGAAAAGAACAGAGTGTGTCAATCCATTGTGGGAGCCCCATTGAGTAGTTCACATTTTGCTTCTCATCTAGAAATGAGACTGGATTATGCTGAGAAACTGATCAAATCAGCCCCTCTGCAACTGTGGTGCTCGATTTCCAGCAATGAGAAGCCCTGTCTGAAAAAAGATAACAAAAGACTGTTTCTCATGTGACTATGGTGATAGAATACCCTAGATTTACTATATTAAGACCTCTACCAGTGTCTTAGATTGTCCATATATGTTTGAGATCCCTACCAACATTAAAAAGAAGGACAGAGGGTGGCTCAGAGGGTATTTTATGTCTGATAGGAGGGTTGAGAGAGAGGCAAAGGAACTAATGAAATCATCTTTGTGGAAATAGTGTTAAACTCAAACTATGCTGAGGTTGGAACCCTGTCTGGACCTGGTCAGCTACCCCTGGGAACGAACACTGTTGACTAGATTCAGAATGGGTTCCATCAGATGGATACTCAGTCAGGTACAGTACAAGCCAGCTGGCATCTGTGCTTGCCCGTACAATATGATACAGCTACCATCTGTACAATATGAGACAGCTAGCATCTGTTCTTGGTACAATACGAGAAAGCTAGCATCTGTACTTGCCTGTGGGATAAGTTTTCCTCATAGACCTTATTGCATTTTACCTTTTTCTGTAAATTCTATCAGCCCTATGTAAAAAGATTTTTATTGTTTCATGTTAGTAGGCTTAAACGTATGAGGTGTAGTAGACCAGCTTTGATATATTTGCAGTTACTGAGCTGCCCTGAGGTATGTTCGCCTGTAGGTACATTTTTAAAATCTGCAGTACACTCTGGTTAGTCCATGATGTTTTATATGCCTTTTATGTACCGGATATGCTGCATGGGTTAAAAATTATTACCTGATTTTTTTTGTATCAATATTAAAGTTTATTTTTATGGTATTCCATAAATAAGCTATTGCACTCATCTTTTAGTACAACATTTTAATGTTGGCCAGAAGATAATTCATTGATCACATTTGGTGGATTTAAGTTGCTAATTGTCTTTTAATGTAATTGTAATCATTTATGATCAACTTTTAAGTAATCAAATAAAGAATATTACCACGTTGAATTTATTATAAAATAATGATATTGAATGCAACATTCTAAACAACCATATTATTAACTATATTAAAAAACACTTTCATTGATATTGATACCTGTAGCATTAAAGTTGTTGCTATTTTAGACATCACAATATCATTGCAATGATAGTCTTCTATCACAATATGTTTTCTTCAATATATTGGTGGATTAACCTGAGGAGAGTCAAGATCTGAACAACTTCAATTAAATGTTTTCAAAAACAGATAATGGCCACCATAGTAAGTCATACATAAAGTGAGATATGTAAACATTTTTGGTCAGATTAAAAAAAGCCATTACCCATCTGTGCTGCACAGCCTGTGTACTAAAGTGAGATATGTAAACATGTTTGGTCAGGTTAAAAAAAGCCATTACCCATCTGTGCTGCACAGCCTGTGTACTGCAGATAATTAGTTTCCCCTTCAGAATAACAAGGTCCTATGTTCGCAAGAAGTTTCTGCATGTTCTGGGAGGGTACACTAAATTTAAAGCTGCCTGATGTTATTTGTACAGCAAACCACCATTCTCATATGAGGTACTTCATTATTGCATTACTGTTCAGCAAGCATTCTGTCCCTTGTGAGTGTTGGGGCACATTTTGAAGTTCTGGCTTTAGGAAACTCATTCTCCATAATTGCAGCAAGTTCTTTTCTGTCCTCAGAAAAAGGATATAATCCAAATCATATATGTTAACAACAGTGCTTAAGTTGTAAATAAAAATGTGCCGGCGTTCAAAGCTCTCTTCTGAAACATGTGGCTGCTACAATTAAATGTGCCTGAGCCAGAATACTGAGGAAGCGTAATCCTAAAGCTATCCCTGGCCTCTTTAACCCATTTAAAGTCAATCCCTGCCCCTCCAACTCACTATTGCAGCTTTCTGCTTTCTCCCTTTGCAACGCTTTTTCATTTTTCCCTTCCTCAGTCTTTCCCAGATGTGTCTTTTGCTCACAGTAAATGCTTGGAGCAGAAAAATAAGTGCCGTCCCTCAAAAATAAGTGTCGGTGCCCTGCACCGGAAACCAGTGGCTCAAAATAAGCACTGGTTAATAACCATACAGTGCTTGGACCTTCATGTCTGGTACATGGTAGTTATAATATGCATTAGCTTTATCGGGTTCTTAAAAACCCTAGTGTTTCATAGTGCTGGTGGCAAAAATAGCTAGTCAAGCTTCCTACTATGCTAGATCAGGATATTAAAGATTTGTGAAATGGGTATAGTGCGTTTTAACTTGTGCCTCATCCTGACGGGGTCTGGAGAAGCCCAGCCAAAATACACACATATTCTTGGGAATACATTTCTAAATCAGGAATTAGACTCAGGTGGTGAAATAACACAGCAAAAGTATGCACTGAATTATCCCAATGTGTGTGCAACATAATTTTAGAAAATCACCCATGGTGATATTTTCACTTCCAACGCAGAATAGTTTGATATTCAACTAAAGCTTCCCAAAATCTGCTAATTCAGTTTCATTGGTCATATTAAAGTGTAAACTCAACCACAGGCACAATCATGTTTGTATAATTCTAATGCATTTCAAGTGGGTGTGAAAATTATTGTATTTGTTTTATCCATTTGAGAATAATTTGAACCATATTTTGCACCAAAGTAAAAAATCAGTATATGAAATTGACAAATTTAGAATCTAAATCTCAACTTTGTAATTATCAATTTAGTCTACAGTAGAGGTCCCTGAAAGGAAGCGAACACCACTATGAAGGTTTCAATTGTGAAAAGAAGGTGACAGTTTTAGGGTGTGATTCAAGTAACATATAACAAGTAAATGGGCAGATAGGCTGTGTGGGATTTAGTTTCCTAGCTATTTATGCAATTGTTTCTTTATCTTAGCATATGTTTTGAAATTTGAAAAGGATTTTACTAGTCAGTTTTCAATTGGTAAGCGATTCTACATCTTAGATGAATTGACAGAGAAGTTGGAGAGCAGAATAGATTTTTTCTTCAAAGGTTTCAATATATTTTTATGGAATTTGAGAGATTGCGACAAACAGTGCAAGTCATATGTTTTCAATGCAAGCGACACCTCTGCAGTGCCAATCTCTTCCTCAGATCTGTACTTAAGGTAAGCAATCATATTAACAGACGGGGGTACCTGGAGCTGGATGTACCGCCTGCTCCTTTCATTCTCTTCACAGTTTGTGGGTAATCAATGTAACCTGGAACAAAAATAAACTTCACCCTCTTCACAGCCTGGCCATATCTGAAAACCTTATTTTATAACCATTCTCTTTCTATATGACAGCTTCAGTTGTGGAAGGTCATATCTACCTCTGTACCCCTTTGCGGACACTACCTGTCCAACTGTTTGCCCATCCACTAAGCTAAAAGGAATCCAAATCCAAATCTTACCTCTGTTATAATTGAGTTATAAATAGGCCTCATCTGGAATATTCAGTATTTGCAATCTCTTGTAGACCTTCATCACTTTGAATACCTTATTCAGATCTAATTTCAGGTTGTGCCATTGCTTGCTGAACTGTTTTTGTTTGTCATGCATCATTGTAATCAGTTTCTTCAACTCCAAAATATATTAAAGTTTATGTGACCCAATCTCCAAGAGAAGGCTAAGGGAGATAGCAATCGGGCAAATGCAGTCTACTTCACAGTCAGAGGTGTGTGTGACATACTTTTCACTTTCCTGTCATATAATCTGTAAATTGATTTTGTTAGACTATCCAGCAGTGTGAACTCTAAGGATTGATCTAACTATGAGCCTGTAGCTTCCTCCATCCAAATTAACAATGCCTTCAACATTGGGTGAAATGAGAGCACATAGAAAGTTTAAATGTCAAAATTACAATCTCTCCCCAATTCATTCTTAGAGTTTTCCATAGCTCCAAGCCTCATTTGTGTAATACCTTCAGTAAAGAATACTTTCTCTCCATAGCTCCTAGAGGCCCAGCAAAATTGCTTGCTCTAGATATTAAATCCCCCCACTGGTTAGTGCCACAGGTAAGCCCTAGTCTCTTCTGCGCACCATATGAAAACAGAGTTTTAACATTTTTGTGGAACCATTTAAAATCCTGTTCGTGATGGAGAAGATTTGTATCCTCTACCCTTTGGTTAAAAAAAACCTTCAAACACAGTGAGTGCCATCACGTCCCCTTCCACACCTGCGGGTGGAGAAGACAGTGTTTGATCTGCATCTTATGGCGTGCATAAGTATCCTCTGCCATCAAGAAACTTTCTTTCATTCAGGCCCTGATTTCCATCCTCCCTTTAACTGGTGTAAATTCTACAAAGTGGGCAGAAAATGTATAGAAAGGATTTAGCCCATATCATTGACTCATATCACCTCATATTGACATAATACTCATGATGTGGGACATCTATATCTTGGAGTCAAAACTGAACTTACAAACAAACAGGGTCTCCCACAGCAGTTGCCATTGAGTGTGGGCATTCATTTAACAACCCTTTTACATCTCCTTCCGTGTTCAAATCAAATGTATTGTAATTGCAAATCATGATAATGTTATCCCAAATCAGGAATCTCAATCCTTTCTCTCCAGTGGAAGCATGCATCACTTACTCTCTCCTCCATCAAGTCAGAAGAAAAGTCTTGTATTCATCCACGATAATCCTGATTCGCATAGAGTGGAATTGCTTGAAAAATAGAGGGTTTAGGGTACCATTTTAAATGCTGCTTTATAATCAACCATAGGGTATGACCTTTCTAACCAATCTTTGTAGGGCTATAACATTGTTTTAGCATCCTTCTTCCATCTCCTTAATTATAATCACCAAATGTTTATCAAGGGGTATATGCAAAAGGTAAATATACTGTACATTTTATGGACAGCTGAGTAAAATGAAAATTGATCTTCAGCTGGTGTATATGTCATGGACTATCAACCGTCACTAAGTCTTCTAGTGAGCACCTCCTGATGGGTGGGAGCACCTTAGTATCTCCATAACAGTTCAGCACCTTGACCCTGTGCATGTCCGAGGTCATAGTTAAGTTTCCCCCAATTACAAGCAGATTAGATGGCCAAGTCATAATGAAGCTCAATGCACATCATGCAAAAAGAGTTCTTACCTCTGTTTGATAAAGTATACTGATGCTGATGTAAGAGAGGATGCTCAAAACAACACAAGCACCTCCACCCAACAATCCAAGTTATATTTTTTATGGTGAGTGACTTTGAACTTAGGACTATATTATATAGGAGGAGCATCACCCAACCCCCATTTTCTTGCTAGTTAAAGAGAAAAATGAGGTTGAAAAATTCCTTGATTAAGGGATTACCCCATCCAGTGGTCTTTCCTCTGAAGAAAGCTTATTCAATTCCCTGACATCATATATTGTTATGATATTCTAATAAACATTTAGGTAACTATTAGAGGGTATATTAGTTGTCACCTGACTCCTTCATTTTGTCCCCATGTGCCAGCCTTGTGATCAGGATCCAGGAACTGGAAACCTAGCCCCATCTTGTTAAAAAAAAAGAAAAAAACCTCCAGCTTTCCCTTTTACCGACAACCTCTGCCTCCTCGCCAAAATACAAACCCCATAAAGTTCCAGTGCTTTCATTGCTAACTTAGGGCAGAATCTAAATACCAAGTCTAGATCCTAATGTATATCAGCAGACTGAATTTTGCAGATGAAAACCGATACAGGACACCATCCCCCATCATACACCATTGCAGGGATAGTGAAAACAGAAATAAACCCTCCAGTCTTTCTCTAAGCCTTTCCTGATAGCCTCTGTATTTAGTCATAAAATACACTCCACATAGATGGACAATTTCTTCAAAGCAGTTTTATAGGTTTACTTCAAAATCATATGAGGTGTGAGGACCAGCTGCATTGGCAGTTTGTAATTTCTCTGATACATTTCAGGCCCTGGTAGAATTTTCTCCTTTACTGAAGTGATGCAGCAGTGATGACCTCCAAAAGTGTAAAACTAAAGGAT
The DNA here is from genome assembly GCF_031143425.1 of Pleurodeles waltl. Taxonomy (NCBI): domain Eukaryota; kingdom Metazoa; phylum Chordata; class Amphibia; order Caudata; family Salamandridae; genus Pleurodeles; species Pleurodeles waltl. Next base: position 995,307,138 of record NC_090437.1, read on the forward strand.
ACTTTATTAATCAGGCATTTTCATTTCCATAAGGGACACGGTTCCCTTTTAAGGAGAATAACATTGGAAATGGATGACCAATCTATGATGATTTCTTGTGTGTTAAGCAATGCAGTTACCAGTCAGAACATTTTCTTTTTTGAAAAACGTCCAAGGACAGAACCTGGAAAATGTCCAGAGATGCCACATTAAAGTAAATGTTGCCTTGTCGTCATATTATCCATGAACACACACTTTGACCTTGAAGTGGTGGAGGCATTCCAAAAGGTCCAGGGATCTATCTTCTCCATGACCCATAGAGCCACTCACTCTGTGAGCTCTATTCAGCCAAACAGGGGAACCTGCAGACTGGTCAGGGATTACGTTGAAGATGTATTGTGCGTATTTCTTATGTATTTGTCCTCTGCCCGATTCACGTCTCCTCTGATTTAAATATTGTTTCACCTCAAGTGTTTCTCCATGACATTCTGCTTCTCCTGAAGGATAATGATTTATTCGACCATACTAGGCAACCAAGGTGATATTTCTTCAATTCAAGGGATGTTTCATTCACCATTTACTAGACCTATACTATTTTTCTAAGCTCTTTTGCCTCACTGCTTCTCTAAAACCTTCCTTTAATTTGTACCATACAAATCAAATTTGGCTTTGATTTCATTAAAGATTTTTCTCATGAAGACCAATCGACATGGATGAGGTTGTTACGAGTCTACAAACGGATATCCCTCTCAAATATTTAAAATGCCACTTGGAGACTTTCAATGTTCACCAAATATTGAAATACAGTGACACAAATCACAATCTCAAGTAGTACAATATGAGATATAAGAAGGGATTGTTGGTGAAGTTTGTTACTCAGACGTGTAATCAATAGTCTATAAAACTAAATTTAGGTCTTGGTGAGGAGGATGAACTGCTGAAATGTGCACATTTTCAAATTATTTCCCATACAGAGAAGAGATATTTGTAGTAACTAAAGTTGTAATTTTGTTATAAATGGATAGTCATGGGTAAACATTGTAGTATGCTAGACAATAAGAACTTCATAACTTACTTCCGGATTCCTCCATAAGATCTAAAATGGGTAGGTAAAAATGCATCTTCAATATTTTGTTGGTCCATTTCTGAATACGTTCCAGTTAGGACTAAGTGTAATAGTTTGCTCATCCAGGTCAATAATTAAAGAATGTGTTTAGAAATAAATTTTAACAAAATATTGTGTAAAACACTTGTTCTAAAACATAGCTACATGGAATAGCAAATACCCGAACCTATTAAAGCTAGGACAATGAAAAACTATTTTTGTAATTATTTAATTTTATTTAGAGAGTGTCTAAGGCACAAACATGACCAGAGGGTATCAGACTGCTGTATGGGATACGTATTTAACTTATACAAAGATCTACCAAATTAACTATTTACAGATACTTTTTCATGATTATAAGAGTCTTGGTTGTATCTATGTGTTGTCCTGCAGATCTTTTAGATATTCTGAGTTTTGACCCTAACAGTCTTATAAGCCTCAGCACTTGTCTGATCTCATAGCTTCATAATTATAGAGAGGCTGCTGTGGTACATGTATTCAGTTAAGCATACTTAGAATCAGGCATAAAGTGTGGATTTTGTTGGGATGTTGCCAGTGCGGCATCCTTCCATGTCAAGTTTGTATTGGGGCACGGGTGGCTCCACTGATTTCCTTAGTGGTCATTAATTTTCAAGTGTGTCTCTGGATCAGCATTGTGTAGGCTTTATGGTGGGAGGGTGGAAGCCTGTCAGCATGGTCTTTCTATGTTATTGGTGCTCCCTTGGTTTCGGGCCAGTTGAGGTGTATTCTTGTGGGAAAGAATTTCATCATCAGTATTGTTTTCATCTCCTTCACAAAAGTAGCTATCAATGGAATGGCATGTGAAGCTCGTGAAAGGGAGTTGCAAGTTTTGGGTGCTGCTCCAGTGAAATTTTGAGTATAGGTGCTACATTTTTTTTATCTTTGGGTTTGAGTTGGAGGGACCTTGGGCAACATAGTGCGGGCTGCATTCTGAGGGGGTGAGGGAGCATGCTTGATATTTTAGTGAGCCGAAGTATGCCGCCTTACGTGTCAGATATGCAAATGTGAGAGATATTCTGGCTTCAATGGGCAGCCATGGTAGGAGTGCTAAGTAGGGTACACTGTGATCAAAGAGTCTAATTCTGGTTATCATTCTTGCTGCTGCATTAATTGTTGCATTGAGTGGGGCAAGGTGAGCTTTCAGTGTTCAAATTAGGGTGGCAATTCTGATTAAGATGTGTGCTTGGACTACATTCTTAAAGCCCAGTTGGCACATAGGGTGAAGAACCTTAAGACAGATCATCTAATTTCTGGTTTGGGGAAATTTTACTCTGGTTCTCAGGACATTTACATTGCTGTCAGGCTCATCAGTGTAAAAATCCAGATAATCAAATGTTGGTTCACTGATGCTTCAGAGTTATTCAACACCAGTGTCCAGCTATGTAGTAATGTACAAAATCTAGCCTCTTGAAAAAACTTCTTTTCTTTTTTCCAAGTATTATGTTTAAAACAATGTCATGTACAAAAATATATTTTCATTATAGGAAACAAGTATACTGTAAAACATTTGTCCACAATTCGCATAACTGTATGCCTGGTTATTCTTCATTGATTACAGTCCTCATATGAAAATGAGCCCATTTTATGATTTTACTAGGGTACCTAACATCTGAGGGTGTCCATTGCAAAATGCCTTATTTATGTATGAGTGACACAGGAGTGTATTGGAATTTTGACATTTTAGAGAGAGGTGCCTGAGTCAAATTAATAAACACAATTTGGATAAGTGATAAAATATTTATAAGTGAATTTGTGCTGATATATTGGTAACTACAGCACAAGAAGGAGGCTGTTCCCCAGAAAAATATGTGCTAAGTTCAACCAATACCAAGCTGTCCTATATTTAACAGAATAATTAAATTACCAAACCAATTTAGAAAATAAATTTAATGAGCAAAAGTTCACTAGTGTGATAAAATTCAAAAGGGGAGTATAAAAAAGCTTCTGAACTTAAACAAGTTTTGAGACAAGATGCACCAAGGAAACAAAAAGTGCCAATCAGAGTCAATGTTCTCTGTAGGCCAGAATTTAGCCATGATTTCAGGCCAAATCTAATGGAGCAAGGGAAGTGTAAGCATAACAGGAGTTTATGCTTGACACCTGATAAAACATTTATCTTGGGATTTTGTTACTTTTCTGATGTACAAAATCCTCTATTTTTACAAGGCAAGATACCAAAGCGTGTGAGGGTCCCTCGAAGTTAGATGTACTCGCATCAAGATATTGCTGAATCATTACTTTTGATGCTAGAGCTCTGATCAGGACACCACTCAATTTCTGAGCCATGAAGGGTGCTTTGATACTGCAGTAACTTTACTACCTCAATCCAATCCCAAGCTTTACATTCAGACAAGGTCACTTTATATGTGGCAACCTCAAAATTATGTGCATATCTTTCTGAGGTCCAAAGAAAATGACTAAGGGGGTCATTTAAAGTTTAGCAAAGAAGAAGCACTACAATATATCATCAGTGATGTCTCCCTGTCCAACTGAAGCCTCCTCCTCTCTGTTTAGAACTAAGGAAATGTCTAGGAATATCTTGAACTCTCAGCTTACTGTACTGGTATCACAGTGGCGACCATCACTGGCATGTTGACCCTGAACAGGGAAAATGCACAACTTCCCCTTCTCCCCCATTCCAGACAAAAGCTCCCTGCCTACTAAGGCTATTTGCTTTTAGATCTCTTCTGCTTTTGGAGTTTTGTTTCATAAAATAAGTAACCTTATGAGTAGCTGCATCACACTTACAAATCATCAATGTGTGCCATGGAGTCACTATAGCAGGGACCCTACTGAAGACACAGAGGCCTGCCCAGCCTGGCATGGAACTCTAAATGTGGTCAGTAGTCTTCCACCAGGAGAGCAGAGACCATAACTTCCTGTGACTCACTGGCCAGAAGGCCGCCTTCCAGTGTCTAATTGATCATTTAATTCAAAAAAGTTTATTGATTCTGGAAAAGTCACTTCTGAGCTCTTCTACAGCACCCAGATTCTCAGGACAGCTACTACATATTGGTATCTCTCCAATCAGGGCTTTCTCAAGGTCTACTGCAGTCCACTCACAGGCTGCCAGCTGGATCATCTGCAGAGCAGAGATACCTTCCGCCTTTAATGTCCTATTGGTAGTGAACAAGAACAGTCAGATGGCACTTGGAGAGCAGTCCCAGTTCCTGAGTTCCAATTTAAGTCAAATGTATTTATGTATTCTTTCCCCAGCAGTTAGGTACAATGTTCTTTGTTCCTTCATGTGTTCTTCAAGGTATAGAAATGCTCGAAAGTTGTGATGATAAGACGTTATTCTTTTCCTGTTTTCTAGCTTGTGATTAGTGAATTCCATGCACCCAGTTCTTGTAAGATTCCTATAGAACAGAGACATTTCCTCATTCAAAATGGCTCACATCTTCTCTCTACATGTACCTGATATATTGTTCCAGTCCAATCCTATAAAAGTGACAGGAAATCTCCTGTCTCCATGTGCTGGACAAAGTTATCCATCCTGCTGTGGACAAAGACAAATGTGTGAAAGGGCTCTGAATTGAAAGGTTTCTTTCACCTGAATCGCCAGTTTAGGGTTCCTATTCGAAAGATGGGACCGTTGTATCAGCCTTTTTTGTTGCTCTCTGTTGCTATGCCCACATAGTTGACTCTTCCTTTCTAAGCGGTAAGAACTTACAATACTCCTGACTTTGTCCTCCCAGAATTAGCTTAATTGCCCTGTGGGAGATTAGTCATTTAGAATAATCTAGAAAGCTAATTACAGTCACTGAGGAATAGAAAGTCAGCCAAGCTGATTTTAACTCCAGGTTACCTAGGGAGCACAGAGTACACGTTCTAAAAGTTACTTTTCCACCCCATTTATCAATAATCTAGTTTCAGCACTGAATCAAATTTTTAACAGAATGAAATGTAACTCTGAAGTTATTTTTACTATTTAGGTATACTCAGCAAAACAAATGTAACTTAGGTTATCCAGTGACAAACAGCTTTTGCAAATTTTCATTGGAGGGACATATATTTGTTTAACTTTTAGGTTACTTGTCTTTAGTGTATTCAGCATTATGCCATGTGGGAAAAAAGGGCACTCTTAAGAGAGACTCAACAAACATATACCATTAGGATTTTATATTACTTTTCATTTCATATGGTTTAAAGCACACCCCGCCCAGAACAATATTGTATCTCGTGGAGCCATACACTTAGGTCACCTATGTGGGTGCTGGGTATATACACATCACAGACCACATCTGACATTCAGCTTCCATGCCACTAGTGCATTTAGCACACAAGCCTGCCATGGCTTCACTGGCAAGTTAAATAACACAGTTGCACAGTTGTGTGTAACACATTTCAGAATACAGGTTAAGGGACAGAGGATACCAGCATTCTAAGCGTATTTATGGTTTGAAATCCCACATTTGGAAATACTCTTTTTGCTACTTTTTTGTTTTCTGTTTGCATAAATCTTAGCATATTTATGTAAATAACAGGGGGTGCCTCACTCCTTTTTTCCACCTATGCTAACTTAGCAAGAACACCATTTCCTTAGTTTTTTGGTTGTAAGGGGAATATGAACTTGCTATGTATATATTTAAGTTTGAAACGTGTCATATACTTTTACAGTTACAGATTCAATCTTGTTCATGAACTATGGATTTAAAAGCTTCCGGAACATCTGTAGCAGAGGCATTTTGTGTTTTGTTTTTATTCAGGAAACAAAAACCTTAGAAATCTGGATAATTTTGTCAACTGATCTATGATGTGGCATTCATACAAGGTTGTAAATGGTTTATAAAAGCTTACATCTTACACTTTACATGCCAGGCATACATACAAATCATTATATCAACATTATCATATAAGGTTCTCATAAAACATGTATGCCCAATTTACCAACTGTTACAATGATATTCCCTGTGGAATTTGTTTAGTTATATACCACTCATTAGCCAGCAGCCTTGTATTTGAAGGAATGCAGATAGAGCACACTGCTAATCATCTTTTTTTAACTCTGTGTACTGGGACTTTACAAACCAGGACCCAAGTGCTTGTGCTCTGACCTCCAAAACATGTTCAAATTGACAATACTACTAATTGCCATATTTAACACACCTATAAGTCCTTAATATATGGAACAAAGTGTACCCAGGTAAGGTAATCATCACTAGTAAGTTAAACATCACTGGTGGACTTCTGTACTTATTGTACCACCCACTAAAGAGACAGTGAAAACATGAACACAGTGAACCACTGCAGCCTGTCTGTGCAATTGTAAAACTGAACATATGACCTGTCAATGCAACTCCTTTAAACAGGCCTAAACCTTCCTCTTAAATATTAATAAGCCACCCTTAAGAATGCCTTAGTGCTCATGAGAAGGAAGGGTGCATGGTATTTAAAAGTGGGAGATGTAAAAGTTTAATGTTAAAGATGTAATTACAGTGAAAAGGCATCAAACACTATTTTCAGTGGTACAGCAGGGTTAGCTGTCAAATAGAAAATCACTGGGATACAATAATACTTTAAATACTGTTATCTCTGCCTAGGAAACACCCACTAAGTTAATTATTGGGCTTTTTAAAATAATTATTACAAGCTCAATTCACTGTAAAGTCGGATTTGTAATAATTATTTTGAAAAATTATATTTTTAGAAAGCCACCTCTTCCTTGCCTAAAACCTCTTGAAGCCTATATGCATGAACTTCCACCTGTCACTCCGGAGTTGAATAGGCCACTTGATGAGGCATGAACCTGCTCCCAAAAAAGAGACAAAGGCCCTGGGTGTGAGAGGGGTGGTCTGTTCATTTAACAGGATGACCATCTGGGCTGTGCCAGAAACTTCATTAACTTCAAGGAGGTCGATTCTGTCACAGGCATATGTAGCTAACAACTGGGCCTGTCCCCTTTTTTGTCCTTCTCTACAGTCAGGCAACAATCACAGTGTGAGAGGAGCGTCCTCAAGCATGTGGTTCAAGTGAACACAAAAAAGAGGTTTCTCATTTACTTGGCCATACCGCTAGTGTGAACACAGTGGCTCTGCATGGCAGAAGGAAGTTTCTGCCCTGTTGGATGTAGGTATAGTGGAGAACTATGGGATTGTTTGCAGTAGGAAACAGTGGAACTGCTGCAAAAGTGGGTAGGGTTACCTCTGGGAATTTTTTTTCAATTAGTTAGGAAGGATTCACCTCTAGCCACAGGCTAGCACCAGTCAAAAATGTGGCACCATTGGGCACCATTTTCAGAATAGTACTGGACATGTGAAAGACATAGGAAGGCCTGCACCTGCTGTTGAGACCTCGGAGGAGGCCTGAAAGGCTGTATCTGCTCCCACTTGTAGCCAGGGAGAAGAAATAGACTCCAAGGGTCAGTTGGCTGACTTCCTGTTAAGCTAACGAGACCAAACAAGCTGAAAGAAGCCCTTTGTTAATGACCTGCCCAGCTGACTAGTCCAAACTGGACCTGCCCTGAACCCTGTTGGTTACTTCTGGGGAATGAGCCTTGCGCTCCAAATCCTATTCCTGAGGTCCTTGGACCCTTGACTGTGTGAAACTGCACTCCTAACACCCTGAGAGTTAGAATTATTTTGTCTCCAAATACCTCTGTAGGACCAGGATGAACCTGCCAAATCAATACGATGAAGGTGCATTGCTGCTGGGCCAAAAAAGAAGATTGCTCCCACTCAGAGGTTTTCCGCGGCCGTAAATCTGTTTAATTGTGACATGGTGCAGAGTGTATCTAACCTCAGGAACTCTGTTTGGCTGCAATTTTCAGCCCACTTTACCTTGTCGGTTACAAGGGTCACATAAGACTGACAATAATAATTAAAAGAGAGGTTGTTTACCTGTCAAAAAAATAGTTATTTTAGCAGGTCAAGCTGCAGGGTTTATACTACAGCAGCCAGTCTACAGCGGTAGGCCTGAACCTATGTTTTCCTTTGTCACACTCCTGGATGGCAAAATAAGTGCTGTAGTTCACAGGTGAAACCTTTCCGTTCATGACATATCTTATGGCCTTATAGAAAAGTTAAAGAAACCAATCAGGGATTAGACAATTTCTACATGTTTTAGCAGTCAGAATATACACTCTAGGCACTAGACAGCTGTGCCCCAGTTTGCAGAGTTTAAAAACCAGTAATAAAATTCAGCAGAAAAAGGGAGTGGCTATGCAAACAGGGTACTCGCTCACAAAGACAGACACCCAAAATCTTACAATTTCCAACTCCATCATCTTCTTCAAGAATTTGTCCAGGTTGAATATTTTGATACTCCTGATCCTCTTTTATTTTCATCTTCCACATTAGTTTGCATTTGCCACAACTCAGAACAATATATTAATTGTAATTAACCCATATTCATAAATTCTTTTAATATCATTATTGATATATTCGTTATTACAATATAATAATGTTTAGTTTCATGACCGTACTAAAGTGGCTTGTCTATTCCTTGCAACCACAGAGTAATCATCATCAATCTATATGTAATTAAAAATATAAATTTTTGTCTTGTTAACCAGGGTACTTTTTGGGGTTTTTAAATGTGGTGTATGTTTGCATAGTAGAGTTAATAGTAAAGGAGTAATCAGAACTTATTAGTTAATCCAAAAACATTGAATTCACCTCTGAAGTAGTAATCTCTGGTCACATCACTAAACACAAAACTAATAAATGGTATATTATGTCTAAAGACATTTTGCCTACTCTCTGTAAACTGCAGAATTATAATACGCATTGCTTCTATTTTATGTCTCACAGTATATGCCTTTGTTATGTTCTGCTACACCTTCTGTTTCGCAGGCATGTCAAATTCCATACAATCATTAGCATAGAGCTAATTAAGATACACTGCTACGTGGTATTGTGTCAGGAATATAGTGGCATTGATTAGAATTTCCCAAGCAAGACATTCCTTGTAGTTCTCTGTTAGGCAGCTACTTCCGAGTGCTATTTATGGCATACAGAAAATAGTAATAAGTTGTGAAGTGCTAAAAGGGATTTCTGGAATCTGTACGAAGCAAACTCACTACATATTGATTCATTAGCAACATTTTTTTATTTCATTTTCATAATCAGTTTTACATGCTATACTTCTTGACAAAAGGTGAGTGTTATATAGTCAGCTGCTGACTTTCAATAACGTATCCCTTCATCCAGTAGGGCTGCTTCTATTCTTCTAACAACAGAAGCAGTTAGGTACCAATTTGGGTACCTATTTGGATTTTCTCTTTTTGAGCCTCCTTACAATTGGATCTTCTTATATACATGCATATCTAATATTTGTTTCATTCAACTTGTTAAATCTGTAACTGCTCAAATTCTGCTTCACGTTTCCATATAACAAAATGTGTGTTATTGTGAGTTTCATAAATGAAGATATCTATAGTTTATTTCCGCTAAAACTGAATTTATCATGCATAAATTATGACTCTTCTGGTACATGGATATGTGAAATGTAAGATGAGTTCATTATTTTTGAAGTACTCAGTATGCTTTTGAAATATTGTCCTGTGGTCAAACAACCCTCATGATTGCCCTATCATCAGCGTTACTCAACCAGCTTTGGATATTTCCATATACTTCAGATATTTTGTATCCTATCCAACAATATGATATGTATGTCATATTATACAAACGTTTACTAAAAACATCCACAATTACACAATTATCAATATTCATTCATCCCATTGAAGAAAAAACAAAATCCAAACTGTTGAATTCCTGGAATATAAAGACACATTGCATTATTCACAAAGTCGGGAACACAGTATTCAAAAACTACATAAACAAAACGTATTTAAATGTTGAATCAGTCTACCTCTCACTCACCCCAAGCGCAATAAAAATATTCACTGAAATCCTTCACTACTTTTTCATGAAAATCAACACTTTCCCCATAACAAAAATACCACTCTGTCCAATCCCTATCTGTCATTCTTCTAACCTGTACAATTACTCTGCTTTTAGTTTCATCAGTTCCCATATTAATTCTCCTATAACAACATGGCAGATTTAGCTGTCATAAAATCACTTCTCAGGCATGCACTCTCTTAAACCCTCAACATCATAACTGTGCTATTGTAAATAGGAACATTCTGCTGTGCCACCCACGACAAACTGAAACTATTTTCACATTGCTCACGTCTCTCCCTGAGCAATATTCTGGCGAGACTAATGGTGAACAAGCTACAAAACTGCATGGCCAGCTGTTTAAAATCTAGCAACACTGGCTCTTCGGGCGCACCCCTGACCAGCCGCCATCCAGATGTTGAGCAGTACATTTCAAATGACAAAGAAAATCACCGTGGGATAACAGACCCTTATCTCCACACTACTATTGGTTACAGACTTCACCCACATTTAATCTTGGAATTTTTCTCATCATTGTATTCTATTATAATAAACGAACTCCATTTTCTACATGATACCCCTAAGTATTCTGCTCTCCAACACAAACCTCTCCCTACACTAATTTTCCCACAACACATAACCATACCTCTGAAGGTCATCTACCAGTGATAGCCAGCAAGTGAAAGCATGCTGAAAGATCAGGTAGAAATGGGTATCTGAATTTTGGCTGAAGCTGCACCCCACAGTGAAGGAGAAATACAGATAAACTGGGCATCAATCCACACCCAGATTCAGATGAGGCTTGTTAAAATGATCCTCACCACCTACCTAAATTGAAAAGCTCCACCTGCCTTGTTTGAATAATGTCACAGAGCTTTTACATGGGTTTCATTCTATCCTTCCAAAACAGTGGGGACAAAATATATTAGGAAATATCCCCCCTTTATCGCCCAGTAAACCCCAGCAATACAAAGAAGATCATAAAGGGATACACTTCTCGAACTTTTCTGGCTTCATCGTCCAGACTGCATATAATGTAAGACTCTATCTCATCTTCAAGGCAGATTGCTACTTATAGCCTTATGTTTGGAAGCAATGACAAGGAGACACTACTGACCAGCTATAACCCAGACGCTGGGATAAGCTGGTCTCAGACTTCTCCCTCTTTTTTCAGCAGTTTCCAACCCTTTCCGCCACCTCAACCCCCAACGTCCTAGCATGTGATACCTATGACCTACATCTCACTGACGTATGAACTCTGTAAACTTCACGACCTATGCAACTCACCTGACATACCCTTTGCAATCATTCACTGCCAGGTTCTGCAACCTCTGTACCATTGAGTAGTGTTCTGGTGCCATCAGATGATAGGTATGCAGAATATACTTAACACTACAAATATATGAAGTAAATAACAAAAATGGATAACATTGAATAAAAAAAATAACTAAAAAGAGACAAAAGTGGAATGAGGTAAGACAATGCTGCTGTTATTACTGCTATCTAGAGTTTAGTTGAGTACGTCAGAAAGGAATTTACACAAAATGTCAACTAAACTACATGTTAGGTTTCCCAAGTAAGGCTTTGCAGCAAAATTCATGAGAGTACACGAAAACTTAAAACTTCCTCATCTGGCCATCGTTTAAAACGCTCCTCTCCACTACTACGATTTCTGGTCAGTATCAAACATATGAGGATTCCGCTCCTACCTGCACAACTTCTGTTACTCTTCTTGATCTCAGCACGTATGCTGACCATTTGTAAATCCCTCACTCTGTTCTGCATTTTGTAATGAAAGGAGAATGACCCATAAGCGTTAGTCCTTGCATCGTTATGTTATAACAGTTATGTGGCACAGTTTTACCACCACAGATAATTGAGTGATTTTAGATAAGCATTAAAGGCCCCCAAAAGAAGGAAGAAACGTGTCTTTGTATTACATGAAATGGCAACATAGTAGTTATGCCAACTATGCTGCATTTTTCTGAATCATAAAACACGTGCAATGTGGTAAATACATCTGCTAAATACACTGGCTAACGAAACAGACACTTGTTATTGAAGATGGGACCTGTCATTTCTTGTTTACACAGAATGACTGTAATCCATTATCCCTAAAACAGATGGAAATTATCCACGATTCCCTGTAAGTAAGTGCATCTCACCGCTTGACTGCTATTTCGCAACGTTTAAATTGAGAAGACGGCTGAGGTGTTTAAAAAGTTGTACCTTTCAGCCTAGCTAAACCAGGATTTATATATTATGAGATATATTTTCATGAGTCTAATTTGAAAGGAAGTTGTCCTCATGAGATAACTTTATTCATGTAGAGGGCCCTCTGGATACTTCTAGTGGTCTTAAATGTCTCTCTTAATGAATACTTAGATTTAAAAAAAAAACGCTCGAATCAATAGCGATTCTTCTAAATAATGGCAAGCTGAGGGCCTCTGAGAAGACATATAGTTCAACTAAGTCCTATTGAAGGCTACCATTAAATCCAGGATGTGTATGTAGAGAGGGTCTGATATTTACTGGTAGTCACCAGGAAAATGATGACCCTCTGCAGAAACAAATTAGGATGTAGCACTGATACTTTGCTGGATGAAGTTCTGTGAATCAGTGCTTAGTGGTAGCAGCAGCGAACACCGTAACTTCTAAATGAGTGGTTTCTGAAAATGTTATGGAGCTACATGCAACATAGAAGGCTGATGGAGGCCCCATACCTTACCACAGAGGAGACAGGGTTAAAGGGACAATCATTTCCTGTTCCTTGGGAAAGTCTATTCCAAACATTCTGTGAAAACTCGATTTTTTATCATTTTTTGTTTAGATGAACATTGAGCATTGATGAACAGCATCCGGTTGAATTTAGAAAAACCGTGAGTCCTCCTAACTTACAGAGTGTCTTGAGGACTCCAATGATCACTTCAGAATCACTTGTCACACCATGCACGTCTCACCAAAATATCTGGCAATATGTGTTTGGAGAAAGAGTGGCGCATGGCGATTCTTGTGGTAATTTCTCATTCTTGAGTAAAATCTCAGAAAATTACAAAAATACACTGTGCCTAATTTGTCGAAGACTAAGTGCTGGGGCCAGAATTTTACAGAAAACGTGCATTCAGCTTCTTCCATCGAATATTGGTGTGCCAAATATTAAGGCTCCATATGCTTGATTTCACTGCATAAATCTTTAATCCACCACCAGTTAGCCACTGCCCCATTTACCTATTCTTGGAGGCCCCTGATTTCTCTTTTTGCCAAGGTTTTCCATCTTTCTCTTCCTCTGTCTTTCTCCTTTTGTGTTTTTCCTCAGTCAAAGTCTGGTGATGAAAAATACATTTTGCTCCCCAAAAATGAGTTTCAATGGACCCCACCTGTAGCCACCAGCTCAAATTAAACACTATTAATAAATTGGCCAGAATTATTGTGGCCCGTATTATCAGTAATTTCAGTAGCAGTAGTACCAATGCAGTATCCTCAAAATACTATAAATAGGGCCTCAAATGAGAGCCAAAGGATGACTTAAAGACAGCTAGAGTGACAAACGTCGCCTCACCTCTCTTTGTAAGTAGATGGATTTTTTAAGATAGGAACTATGATAGAATGCAATAAAGCTACATTGTTTCTTCTATATCTATAGCATCTGTATCTATGAGAGATATGTCATTGAAAACATACAGGATTTGGAGCCAGACAGACGGACAGCCATGCCAGTCACTTGTTTCAAAGCACACTTGAGATAAACTTTTGGAACTCGTGTTTTTTCTGTTCAAAGATATTTTCTACTGCATGTCCGGATGCATTATACACATATGAAAGATGAAATCCCATTTCTTCTCCAACATCACATTTTTTCATTTTTTCACCTCCACTAGGAATAAATTTCTGCCTGCCTGCTATATCCCTCCCCCAATCCATTTTGGGTATATTCCTGGAAATGGATGAAGGGTCCTACATATACAAAAGTGCTTTGTGATCGGGAACCTTTGATTCGCAAAAGCAAAAAGTTTGCAATTGCCAAATACCTATACACAATGTACCACATCCCTTTTCTGTGACAGAAAAGCCTTCCTGACTGCGGTAGCCAACCATCAAACTGTTTCTGACCCATGAGCTGGGGTGGTAACTCATTTTGATTTGAAGTGATTTGGAAGCGTGATTGTCGAACTTTCTGAGAAGGAGGTGTTCATCATCAAATAGACTGTCAGGGGGATGGGCTTTCTTTAAGCAGCTTGCTCCCTTAAGGGTCAGAGTCTGCTATTAAAATCATGTTTTCCTGCTAGGAATTTGAACACAGGGATGCAGGTCTTCTGTCTCTTGTAGGCCTCTGATCTTGAAAATAACAAGGGTCACAGAAGGTACAACACTTAGGGCACGATTTAAGAAAAGTAGCAATACAGTGCATATAGCACCACCTTCCTTGCGCCCCCCTACTGCCACCATTAATGCACCATATTTAAAATACGGTGCACCATGGTGCAGTCTAGGGAGCAATAGCATCAGAATTTCTTACGCTATTGATGTACAATTCAGGGTTAGCGCCAAAATGTTGTTGCTAACCCTGAACAGTACATGGGGGCCCATTACAAACAATGGCATGCCCCCTTTTAACACCTGCTCTCAACATTCCTTTGTGCCATTTTTTCGGCCCCCTTAATGGGGGAAATCCCCCATGCATACATTATTAAGCCTGACACAGGCATAATGTGGCGCAACGGGTTACAAAGTGGCACAATGCATGCATTGTGCCACTTTGTAAATCTGACGCAGCAATTTTGGCATCAGTGGGACACATTGACGTAAAAGAAAACTACACTAATGTGGTGCAAGGAGGCGTTAGGAGCTCTTAAATATGACCTTTGTGACCTTCTGTGAATCCATCCATTGAGATGTAAGTGGTTTTTACAATGACATTGCAAATTGAGGGTCAGGTCACAATCACATCGATATGTAAAAACACTGAATGAAATGTGAATTTATCATTAGTATAGCAGGCCCTCATCAGGACTGGGTTGGAGAGGAGTTTTATTATACACACAAGTTCTTGAGTTTGTGGTTCTTCCCAAACTTTCCAGGGAATCCTGTCACTGAATATCAGTTTCTCACCCCTTGCTTAGTCTTTACACATGTAATATTTTATCATCATGAGTTACTAAAAGAATTTACAAATGCAAGATCACCTTTGTGAATACTTTCTTTTCATAAATCTGTTTAAGTAAGTCACACTTATACATGCAAATTTGTTAATAGAGCCTAGAAAATGTAACATTTCATAAAATGTATTTCTTATTGTCCACCTCCTTATAAGACTGTTCTATAAGCCGAATCAACATTGCTCAGTTAAAATGCATTAGCCCTAATGCCCTTTTATTTCTGAGTGCTTTTAAGGAAAGCTTTAACGAGGCTTTGAAGAAATCTAGAATGAGATAATTAACTCTGGCTAGAAATAATCTTCAGTAATGTATGTGCTTTTGGATGAGTCAGATTTGTCTTGCCATTACAGTTTTAACCCAATTAGGTCCTGTTTTTCTGCACTGTCCTTCATAGGTCACTTTCGAGTTTGGTTTATACATATACTGTATTGGCGGGTTCAGATTGCTTATTTGATCCTCAGTTCACAGTAAATTTGATCCTCAGTTCACAGTATATTGGATCTTCAGTTCACAGTATATGCTCTCCGTCGTACTTTCCTTTCACTTCTGATGTGCGTGCTTTTAGGTGCTTTCTATCACAGCAGTGTGTTACGCGTTTGATTGTTGCTATTACTTAAACAGCGGTAATTTAGAACTGGTAGACATTGGGAAAAATGTCATACTATTGAAATATTTTAGTTGATTCCTGATATTTACTGATTTCAACCAGTGGGAAACATAAATCTTATTTATGTGTCAATTAAAAACGAAAATTTGCATTAAGATCCAATAACACTTTCGTAGGGTTCTGCTGACATTTTATCAGAACTATTCTTGGCATAATAGGACAGTAATCGATAAAGAATGATCACATGTGTCAGATAATATAAAGAACTACGTAGGCCGTTTAGGAGGATTTTAGATATTTTTAACCGACTTTTGTAGACCAAAAATATTGGTATTGAAAAACACTTGCTCAAAAAGGTTGTCATTTTTCGCTCTCTTTCTTTTGCTGTTTCGTCTTCAGTTTCTTGTTTAAAAATGTTCCTCTGACTGGTATACAATGCGAAGCTTCTGAAATATTTCATCTCCAAAAGTACAAGATGGGCAACTATTGCAGTGTCAAGAAGAAAGAGACAAAGTGAGCCGGTCTTTGTTGCAATTTTTCAGTCGACTGAAGTAACTAGCAGTTAGAATATGTTGGTGTGAATACAGCAGCATATTTGGTACTGTTTAATATGAATTGATTGGAGTCACGTTACAGTATTGTAGAGGGCATACCTGGTTTGTGCAGGCGGGGAGATATGCACACATATGTTGTGGTTTCCACAGACGAAACTCACGTGCTTACACATATGTGCACATAAAGGGTGAGCCAGAACTGTTCCTTTCAGACGTTACAGGTGACCCATGGGCATATCAAGAAGCAAGAAAAATAACGACCAAACCCAGTTACACTGTACTGCAAATGCTCAAAACAGATAATAAAAACTTTAGATGTGGACTTAGAGGCTAAGTGCAGAGGTAGAACACATATGTCACATGTGGTCCCAAATAAATCGCTATATTTACAGATGTAACTGTTAAACATTGGCTAACTAAACAGACACCGTTATTGAAGACTGGATCTGTTGTTTCTTGTTTACACAGAAAGACTGTAGGCTGTTATCCCCAAAACAGATGGAGATTTCCCACGATTCCATGTAAGTCAGTGCATCTCACTGCTAGACTGGTATTTCACAACATTATAATTGCTTTAGGAAACACTGAGCAATGGTTGAATGTAGCTGTTGGAAAATGGCCCCCTCTGAAGGGTCATCCCAATCTTTTTGCCTTCCTTCTCCTCTTTTTCTGACCGCATGTTTGTTGGCTTTATGATTCTAGGCACTTTACCACTGCTAACAATTGTTAAGGTGTATGCGTTCTCTCCCCTAAACATGGTAACATTGGCTCCTACCCAGCTGGCATATTTAATATACCTGTGAGTCCCTGGTAAAGTGCACTAGATGTGGCCAGGGCCTGTACTTTTAATGCTACTAGTGGGCCTAGAGCACTAATTGTGCCACCCACAAAAGTAGCCCCTTAACCATGTTTCAGGTCTGCCAGGCCTTTGTGTGCAGTTTCCCTGCCACTTCAATTTTGCAGGTAAAATAACTTGCTAAGCCTTAAATTCCCCTTTTCTTATACATGTCACCCCTAAGGTAGGCCCAAAGTAACGCAAAGGACAAGGTGCTATGTAAATAAAAGGCAGGACATGTACTTATACATTTTGCGTGTGCTAGTAGTGAAAAACTCCCAAAGTTGCTCATCTCATAGGCTAGCATTAGAAATTCCTTTATATGCTTTTAAGTAATAATTTCTGATCTAAGAGAAGTAGCCATGTCATATTTGGTATGGTTGGAGTGGCAGTGATAAATCCTACTTACTAGTTAAGTTGGATTTTCCATTACTATTTTAGAAATGCCACTTTTATAAAGTAGGCATTTATCTGCCTACATCACAGTCTGTACCTTACAGCCGGCCATCTGTGCCTTACAGACTTACAATTCGTGTCAGGTCTCCTGCTGGTTGACAGCTCCCCTTGTGCATTCCACTGAGACAGCCATAATCACTGGTCACTCAGCTGCATCTGAATTCATCTGCATACAGATGGGTTTCCTTAGGCAGGAAGGGTGGAGAAGCAGTCTCTTGCACTTTAAAGGCCAGTGGCCTGCCCTCACACAAAGGACTGATAACACCCCCACAGGGCTCCTAGCAGACAGGGCTGGGTTGAAAGGGGAAGTTGTGCATTTCAAAGGCACTTTTGGGTATATATACTGGGTCTGTGCCTCCACCAAACCCGTCTGGACCCAGAACTGGACTCTGTCAGAGGGACTGCCTGGCTGTCAGTTTGGTCTTATTTTATTCAGATAAATATCTATTTTCTTAAACTGCAGTGGAGAACTTTATGTGGTGTTTTACTGTATGAGTTATTACACAAATACTTTACATATTGCCTTCTAAGTTACGCATGCCTGTTTTGTGCCTAGCTGCCAGAGTGTGAGGACAGAATAATTTAGGTTGCGTAGTGGCTTACCCTGACTAGGATTGTGGTCCCTAATTGGACATGGGTGTACACATCTTCTAATTAGAGACCCAATATCTAACAGGATCCATACCTGTCTCTTGAAAAGAGAAAGCTTCAGGCTCACTTGGAAACCCTTGTGATGGAGAATGAGTGGGCAAAGGAAGAAGAGAGAAGAAATGACACCAGCAACAATGGAGAAAGTAATGAGATGCTTAGGTCTAATACCAGGCTTCTCAAGGGAATAATTCCCATGTATACTGAGAGGGATGACATTGCCAACTGATTGAATGTATTTGAGAGGGCACTTGAGATAAAAGAGGTCCACTCTATGTATTGGGGTTCACTCCAGTAGAAATTGATTCCTATAGGTGGGAGTGATAGGTTCCTGACCCTACAGGGGAATGAGGCAAAATCATACTCCCACATGAAGGAATGATTAGTCAAGAAATGTGGTCTGACCCCAGAACAGTACAGGATGATGTTTAGGTACACCCAGAAGGTGAGCACACAGTCCTGGGTAGACAGTGTAGACATCTCAGTGAAGGCACTAGAGGGCTGGATTAATGGTAACCAAGTGAGTACCTATGAGTGGCAATATAATTTGATTCTTAAAGAGCACATTGTGTCTCTTTTTGTACA
Source organism: Pleurodeles waltl (assembly GCF_031143425.1). Classification (NCBI taxonomy): domain Eukaryota; kingdom Metazoa; phylum Chordata; class Amphibia; order Caudata; family Salamandridae; genus Pleurodeles; species Pleurodeles waltl. Next base: position 995,325,927 of record NC_090437.1, read on the forward strand.
AGAGAAGTTACACCACTATCTATTGGACTGCAAGTTGTCTGGCCTCAGGGAACAGGAGGAGACAACTGATGAGTGGATGACAACCTGGGTTTCTAATCAACACTGGGGAAATAACCAATAGAATAAAGGACGGGACCCTTCCCAGAGTAAAGAAGGTAAAAAACAGAAAGAGTCCTCACAAGGCCCACCAAAATCCGCACAAGAGGGTGGGACTGTGTGCCATGCCACTTTCAAGAAGAAGGGTTTTTTGAGGAAGTACTTTGATTGTACAAAGGCAGGAAAGTTTCATGACCTGATGAAGGCAGGCCATTGTTTTGACTGTTATAAGCCAGGACACAAGAGAGGAAATGGTGTTAGCACAAAAAGCCCCCACTGGTAGGCAGTCCACAGAGAATGCTAGTGTAGGTGTAGGGGTGGAGATTGTCTCAGAGAGAATGGGAAGGAGTTAACCGAGGCAACCTTAGTGTCAATGGGTGGGTTAGAAATTGCAGCCCTATCCCCTTGCCTCCCAGCATGGAGAGGTCAAGGCAGGGGCCTAAAATCAATACAACTGAGATTGAGGCTCTGAGAGATACAGGAGCCAGTGTGACTATCATCCCAGAGCAGATCTTAACTGGAGTGTACCACCAGCGCACCTATGCAGACAGCAGAACCAAACTCCATCCCATGGCAATGGTGAATTTGGAATGGGGAGGTGTGACAGGCTCTAAACAGGTAGTTGTGTCTCCTGCACTCCCAGTGTGGAGTCTACCAGGAAATTATTTTGAAGCTTCTCACTGGTCGGGGTAATGAGAAAGGTCCATGCAAGGATGCTGGATCTCCCTGAGTGGGTATGTGCTGTGACCAGATCACATACTGGTCAGCAGGGAAAGGCTGGACACTTAGACTCTAGAATAATGGGCTAGACACCCAATGACAACAGAAAGGGCACTGGGTCTCGTGAGCCAAACCAGAGAACTTCAGAGGTGCAGAAGGAATCTAACCCCGAGGGGGAGGATCTCACCTCTGAGGGTGGAATTCCACCCTTGCAGGGACTGTCCATCTCGGCAGAATCGGCAGGAGCTGGTGATTTTGTCAGAGACAGAGAGAGTGGCCCATTCTTGAGGCTCTGAAGTAGACTGCTTCAAGGTAAGAAGAGGGTGATGTTAGTGGGTCCCATGAAGTTTACTTAGAAGAGGGAGTCCTAGACACTGAGGCCAGAGACCTCAAGGAGGGAGCCACCAGAAGGATGATGGTACCTCAAAAGTATAGATGATTCCTTCTCACTTTGAGCCATGACATCCCCTTAGTAGGTCATATGGGTCAGAGTACAACTTGGAACCGGATGGTGAACACTTCCATTGGCCCAACATGTCTGCCAAAGTGAAGGAGTTTTGTACTTCCTGTGCCACCTGTCAGGCCAGTGGCAAGACAGGGGGCAAATCAAAGGTTCCCTTGCTACCATTCCCAGTGCTTGGGACTCCCTTTGAGAGAGGGGGGTAGACATTGTTGGTCCCGTGGACCCACCAACTGCATCAGGGAACAGGTATATCTTGGTGGTAGGGGATCATGCTACAAGTCATCCTGAGGCAGTTCCCCTCAGAACAGTCACTGCATGTTCAGGGGGCTAGGGCCCTACTTGATGTGTTCACCAGAGTGGGTTTCCAAATGCAGGTTGTTTCAGATAGGGCACACATTTCATGTCCAGCTATCTGAAGGCGATGTGAGAAGAATGTGGTCTTACCTACCAGTTCACCACCCCATATCATCCCCAGACTAATGGTCTGGTGGAAAAGTTCAATTAGACCCTAAAGGGCATGATCAATGGTTTGCCGGACAAACTCAGGAGGAGATGGGATGTTTCTTGTACCATGCCTACTCTTTGTGTATAGGGCGGTCCATTTGAATTGTTTTTTGGAAACTCTGTAAGAGGTTGATTGTGCCTGGTGAGAGAGTCTTGGAAAAGCCTCTCAAGGAAGCTAAGAACAATGTACTGGACTATGTACTAGGCCTGAGATTTCACATGGCAGAGTAAAGGTACAAAGCAAGCAGGAACCTGGAGCCAACCAAGAGCTCATGAAGCTCTGGTATGACCAGAAAACTACTATGCCCCAGTACGAACCAGGATTATTGTTGTGGGTGTTGGAGACTGTGGCTCCTAGGGCTCTCCAGGAGAAGTGGACTGGGCCCCATCTAGTCCTAGAGGAGAAGGGTAAAGTTACCTGTTTGGTAGATTTTAACATCCCTACGAATCCCTCACAGGGTCCTGCATGTCAATAGGTTGAACCCCACCAAGACAGGGCAGACATGACCATGCTGATGGTCCCAGATAAAGGAGGAGAAATAGAAACCGAGCTACTGTCAGACCTCCTCTTCTACAATGTGCAAGATGGGTCAGTGGAGGGAGTTGCACTCTCTCCCAAATTGGCAAACTAACAGCACAGAGACGTCAAGCAGGTGCTGGGGTAGTTTTCTGGTCTGTTCCTCCTAACCTCTGCACTCACCACTTGGCGTGTCAATGGCATTGACAATGGCAACATCCTACCTGACAAAAGCGAGCTGTACAAGTTGTCTGACCAGCTCAGAGCCGGTATCAAAGCTGAGGTACCTAAGAATCTGGAATTGTTAGTAATTGACCCTTCTGACAGTCCATGGGCCATTCCAGTGGTGCTCGTACCCAGACCTAATTCCCAGAGGGAAATTAAAGTGTTGAGGTTCTGTGTGGACTACAGAGGACTGAATGCTGTAACAAAGACTGATGATCACCCTATATCTAGAGCTGATTAGCTCATTGATAGGTTAGGGGTTGATAAGTACCTGAGTATATTTGATTTGACTTCTGGCTACTGGCAGGTTACCCTCAGTGAAGGAGCATTCTTCACACAAGAGGGATATTACCAATTTGAAGCAATGCTCTTTGGCTTAAAAAATGACCCTGCCACCTTCCAAAAGTTGGTGAATAGGGTTCTGTCTGGGCTGGAGCAGTTCAGTACAGCTTATCAGGACTATAAACTTGTGTACAGTTCCACCTGGGAGATTCACTTATACTACCCGAAGGATATGTTTCAGGCCCTGCAACAGGCAGGTCTGACTATTAAGGCAGTAAGTGTCAAATACTGCAGAGTTCAATTGTGTACCTGGGTCACCTTGTAGGTGGAGGCCATGTACAACCTATCCAGGCTAAAATCCAAACCATATTGGATTGGACTGCTCCTACAACCCAGACACAGGTCAGGGCCTTCCTTCGTCTGACTGGGTATTACAGAAGATTTGTTCAGAACTATGAGACCATTGTGGCACCCCTGACAGACCTCACTTCTAAAAAGAGGCCAAAGAAAGTCATGTGGACCCCAGAGTGTCAAAAGGCCTTTGACACTCTGAAAGAATCTATGTGGCCAGTAGTAGTGTTGCTGGCCCTGACTACACAACATAATTTGAGGTTCAGACAGATGCTTCAGAGCAAGGGGTTGGGGCAGTGTTTGCACAGGTTAATGAAGAGGGCCTTGATCAGCCAGTTGCCTTCATTAGCAGGCGACTACTTCCCAGAGAGCAACAGTAGAGTGCCATTGAGAGGGAAGCCTTTGCTCTGCTTTGGCCCCTGAAAAAGCCAAGACCATACTTGTTTGGTACTCACTTTCGTGTACAAACTGGCCACAGCCCTCTCAGACGGCTAATGCAGATGACGGGGGAGAATCCAATATTGCTGAGATGGTCCATTTCCCTACAGAACACATACCAGGGGATGACCCATGCCAATGCGGGTGGACTTTTCAGGTTTTTCCACTTAGCTGATGAGGACTGCTAGTGTGTAGGTTAGTTACCCATCACCTTTTATTTGGGAGGGGGCCATGTGAGACAGTCGTAGTTTTAGCATGTTCACCCCAGGTTTTGTGACTGATACTGGTAGTAATTGACCCTGTCTGTGCCCTAGGCTCTGCTAACCAGGTCAAGGGGCAGTGCTCCAAATAAAAGGTACGTTGTAAAAGTGTTACAATTACAATTGGCAATGACAAACTCCTGTACGTCCCTAATAGATGATAGGGCAAGGGGGATTCAAACTACCTAGAAGTCCCCAGTATATAATAGGTCAGAAAAGTTTAGAGGCCCACTAAATTTCATGCACTGGAGTGTGAACTGTCGTGTTGCCTGCTTTCATTTTAAAAGCAGCCCTGCCTTGCAGACTTTCTTTAAAAAATAAAATGTATGCAAATTTGACTTTGGAATTAAAGGTACTTCCAAAGTGATAATCTTCCTTATTTCTACATATCTCACCTGTTAGGTCTCCGCTAGGCACCCCAGGTGTTGGGGTGCCATGTAACTATGAGCTGGGGCATTATAAAAGATGTTTTTTATGTCCTGGTGAGGGAAAATTGTCCCATTACATTTTCCTCGTAGTTGCTTAACTCCATTGGCTAACATTGGAATATTTCACATAAACTTAAATAGTGCTAAGAAGGAGCTAAATGTATCATGAAAGGACTCAAAAGATTGGTCATGATAAATCCAACAACTTGCCACTATTTGATTTATCATAACTATTACAGGAAGTGCGTTATAGAACTTTCTTTTCTGTAAGCCAAAATCTAGCCCGCTAGTGGACTCTCCATATTGGTCAGCCTTAACAGGATTAGCCAGGCTGCTTTGATGAAGTGATAAGTGGCCTGCACTGAGCAGAGGTTTTCTGATGGAGGGATGTCTACAGCTGAAGAGGCAAGGCCAAAAAAGGGCCTGGGTAAATCAAACTGGGCTTCAAATGAAGCAGGACAGAAAGGAATGCCAGGCAGACCTGCTCTCTCACCCTGTATCCCACAGATAGAAAGCAGGGTCAGGAAAGGACTTGCAGGCTGTCTGAAGAGGGAGTGTTAATGGAAATGAGCCACACCAGTATGTTGGTTTAACCCGATCCTGTTCCTATGGAGAAAAATTGTCCATCTTGGATTTTAAAGTGCAGTGCTTTATGGGACAAGAAAACACCACACTTTGGAGAAAGCTGTCATGCTTTTGGGTGGCACCCTGCAGCTCATTGGACAGGTGTGCCCCCTGCTTGTCCCTCCAGATCATTCAATAAATATGTGAGAGCTGCATAGCAACTCATATCTGCTGCCTGAAACCAAAAAGAAAAGAAGGAGTGCCCGGATGGAACCCTGATCTGCAACCGAACGGTCTGCACTCTTGCTTCAAAAAGAACTCAGGAGTGGACTCCCTGAAAGCAACATGTTAACAGAACTTGCCTTTACTGACTATCACAAAAGTCCCCAGCCTGGATTGTGTCCAGTGGACTTTTAAGGATTTGGCCAGGTGCATTGTTGGGATTGCAGCCCTACACTTCCAAAGACCATCTCAGAGCTCCTAGACCCTTGGATTTGTATTTTGGACAATTTGACCCCTCAAGCGAAACTTCAGAAGTTCCAGAAGTTTGGAGAAGTTTGGAGCAAATTGTAGAAAAAGCTCCATACGTGGACAGACCTGATATCGTGAGTCAAGCCGTTTATCTTCAACCACGACCCAGCCTGAGTTTCAGGTTCGTCCCGGTGAAAACTCCAGAGCTCCAGATTTCCAGGATTTGAACGGGGCCTCACAGAAAATCAGTCTGATGATGTTGCATTGAAATCAGCCTGCTGGAAAGAACTGCACAATGTCGAGAGAGAAAAGCTCCAGAAAAGTTTCTAAGTATGAAGATAAAATTTTGACTGGGCCTCCCACTCAGTGTATGCGAGCAGGGCTCCATCACAGCTAGCCTCAAACTTTGACTTTGTTCCGGTGAAGTGCAACCAGTATCCCCAGTTGAGCTATTGACTTCTAAGCACTAGAAAGCACATTTGTTTAATTTAAACTTTATACATTTATAACTCTGGTTCCCTATATTGAATTGTCATTGTGGTGACATTTATTTTAAAGGTAAAAATATTAACCATTTTTATAAATTGGTGTGGGATTTTTATTGTGTCGTCCTTATTTACTGTATTTACTGTATTGGTGTTTCTAAATGCTTTACATAACTGTCTCCTAAGCTATACCTGCCTGCTCTTTGCCAAGCTACCAGCGGTTGAGCCAAGGGCTAATGTTTGAGACCTTGACTAGACCTACATTGTTTTGGGGGCACTATTGCTAATGGTAGATGTGTACTTACCTCTATTAATAAGCAGCCTCCAACATACGTTAAATATTTTGTTAAACTCTCTTGGAAGTGTAAGTTTCTGTTAAGTGTGCACCTTACAGTGTATTGATTCCTTTACAGTTCATTTGTATGTGATAGCTGGTGCATAGTGTACATGTGGCTGTACCATTTACACTGTGGTAGTTAGTGCTTCACTAGCTCATGCATGTGTGTGTTTGTGTGGAGCAGGACATTTGTTATATGCAGTGCTTCTTAGGACTAATGAGTTGTTGTGTCACCGTTGTATTATTTGTGTTCCTTAGCTAGCTGTGATGCTATTTTTCAGTGACTGGGTTTCTCATCCATTAGATCATAAGCGCTTGACATCTGACCACATTGTTGAATATGTTATGTTATGTGAAGTAATTGTCGATGACATCATTGTATGTAGCAACATATCCCTTATCTCACATAGCCTGTTGTCTTGCTCCTCCACAGCATCATCACCATCACCATCATCATCATCTGAGAGCAGTTCATTTGATGGCAATGGAGCCTGATTCTAGATATGCTGCTTCCTCTGCATCCAAGAACATTTGTAAGTGGTGAAGCTGGCAGAAACCACCACTCTAAGCTTGGGATACAGAAAATACTCCCTGAGCTCACCACTCAACTTAACCCTTGTTTTCTTGGCTAGTATTTATTGTTATGAAGAGCAGGACAGAAGGAACCGTACAAACTGGAAGAAAGATTAAACATATCACATTTTAGTTTTCCTTTTTAGAGGCAGTAAAGGCAGTTTGTTGATGGCCTGATGAGGCATTATACCACATGGATCTGAAACATTTTCTGTGATTAATACATAAATGCTGTCTTCATATGTGCAGGCACCAGAAGTGGAATTTATTTCAATGCAATTGTGCGTTTAAGATTGGCTTGAAGAATGTCACTGTAGAGCTATTCATACCAAACAATTTACATTTAGAGAAAACAACTACTTGGGTACGATACGTCTCATTGTTATTTTTGTAGAATGGCGTTATGAACCATTGTTCTGCAAGTGTTGTACATGAGGAATTCAGTTTAAGCCTTTCACTATGTTACAATGACAGCTGCTGCGCTCTTTAGAACTGCTGTTAAAAAAATACATCCTATCTTCACAGAATTCATTTGTGAACAGGCAGCTGATTCCGTGCTAGACTCAAAGCAAGAGAGAGCACACATGCTAGCACCCATTGATGAGGGCCACACAAAGAAGCAGAAAGATTAATGGATGTAGTGTGGACAAGTGGATATTTTGCAGATATGTGATTCGATTGATGGGAAATAACTGGTGCCAATAAGATTGAATAATATGCAGTTATGGGGGATGTAATGCTAGGTAGAAGTAGGCCATATGCCAAAAAATTCAGTTGATGTATTGACACCATAATCACAGTTCTCCAACTTATTTAGAGGCAAAGCACTGATTGGTTTTTAATGGTAAAGCCTCACCTGGCACTTCTAATCCAAAACCTCACCTGTTGGCCCTCCCAGCACCATGAAGGTTGGTCTAGTTAGCATCTATTTAGCATCTCTTTAGCATTATCCTTCCAACCTAGGTCATTGTCTGCAGCCTCCATTGACCACCATTTGCATTTAGTGCTTTTTGGTGCTATTTTCACTTGAAAATTCAATCATTCATGTCTCTGGTTCCCATTATTGGATTGGTGTCTTTTTCTTTATTCATTTTACTCTACCTTAGTTTGGGATTTTTATTGTTTTGTGTGTTGACTTAATTACTGTTTTGGTACTGTATAAATACTTTTCACATTGTCCGAAGTTAAGCTAGCCTGCTCTGTGCCAGAGATACCAGTTGGTTGAGCTCAGGGTCATTTAGTAAGTTTAAGGTTGACCCTAAAAAGTTAATGTTATTATTCTTTGAGGAGAACAACCCCTTACAAATAATAATTCTCTTTTTTACTATGTTGGTTAATGTACATTAAGGCATATGTTTAGGTTGATCCAGAAGCATGTGTTTTTTTGGTACTAAAGTATGGGTGCTCTAGGAGCTGCTGTTCATGTATGAATGCATGGGTGCTTGATCTGTTTCTCAATATGTGCATATGTGTTGATCATAGGACCTGCACATACTGCCTTTGTGCCCAGGTTCTATGACTTGAATTTGTTTAAGTTACAGAACAAGTTGAGTCAGTACAAATGCTTTATACCCAGTTGTTGGGCTTCAGGAAGAGCAAATTGTTTTTCCTATGTTGACTTATGTCAGGGTAAGTAAATGGTCTATTGAGCTGTTGTCTGTTAAGAAGGAGAAAGTACACGTCATGTGGACAGGTACTCATAGATTAGATGCAGGAAAGACAGCAATGTATTCTCTGTATTGTTATTGTTGTGTGCAATTATCACTTTAACTGAGCTGATGGTTATAATGAAGCTGAATAAGTATATTGTGCAGATGTAATACATACAGTGCTTGTCTTCGATGAATCCTCTAAAGATATGACCATTTAACATTAGCTGAGTAAAGTTGCAAGGCCAAACAATTGTCTTATTAATTTCCTAATTACATTATTGTCTACTCCATCTACTTGCATAGTATGCTAGTCAGTTGATGGCTATGGTTATCGCTAAGTATAGACAAACAGCTGGTGTTGAGTTGGTTATAGTGAATAACCTCTTCAGGAAATTAAATTTGGTTGGAGAAAGTGAGATCACCACATGATATTCATAGATCTTCATTGCCGAATTTCTCTGAATCACATCAAGTATGGTATTGAATGCATTGACCACAACAAAAAGCAAAAGTCTAAGAACCTCAGCCCTATTTAAACCTGTTGGCATTGTGGAGTAGATGGCTGTGGCACTGAGTGTATTCAAGGGATAGTAATTGGAAGGCTCACTGGCACTGCTTCATGATATCCAACTTGCCAGGCATGACGAACCTCCTTAGTAGTAGCCATGGTATGCATCTTGAGATGATGAAAAACACTGATGGTACTCATGCATGGTGACTAGTATAAATACTTAGGGTCACAGTTAAGAGCTCCTAGTGGCACCAGAGCGTCACTTTTAGTGACGCTCTGGTGACGCTATGCACTTCACCGTATTTACAAGGTGACGTTAAGCCACTTTTGGTGGTTAAACACCACCTTGTAAATAAGGCACCTTTACACAGAGCATTTTTGGGTGGAAGGGGTGTGCAATGGGTGTTGCTATGGGCATGCCACAGCAACAGCCATTGCATTTTGATGCTGCCCAGATTTACGATTTTTTGTAAATGTGAGGCAGCACAAAAAACTAATGGTGGCGTTTGCTGGACGTTGAGGAGAAATGCTTTCGTTTCTCCTTGTTTTTTGCTCTCTGCAGCACACGTAGAAAGATCAATTCACCATGTAAGATATTTTTTGTGCACAAAAGTGTTCCTTCCTGCACAAAAACAATCCCTTTCTCAAAGCAGCCATCCTTGCACAATAATGCAAGGGTTGCTGCGTTGGCAAATTCAGCTCCATAGTCTATTAAACATGCACATCCCTGCGTTGTGAAAATTACGGTGCGCAACACTGCCAAATTTGGCACAGCAAAGCACACCTACATTTTCCCTTAAATCTGGCCCTTAAGGTCAAGGTGGGTCAAGCAATTGATCTATTGCCTTAGTAAATGGGACCACATCTTTGAATGTATCTGGGATCATTTTATGCAATCAGAGGCTGGGTGACACAGAACTGATTGGTTGGAAATCACTTACATCCCTTAGCTCTAGAGGTAATCATACTAACAACTGACGCAACCACTAGAACAATGCTGTCAAAGTCATAGTTCCACTAGATGACCCTAGTGTTCCCAATAAAGATAAGCCTCAATGCCACACCCCAACCTCAGTCACCCTAATTCAGATCTGTCCCATAATCCTTGTGATAAATATGGTTGTTGGTTGACTAGGGTGTGAACCCTTGTCAAGAAAGAGCCACAATCCCTTGGAGTGTGAACTATAAAAAGTCACTAGGTTGATCTGTTCTTAACCTTGGGTAGCTTGGCACAGAAAGCAGTCAGGCTTAACTTACAGGCAACGTGTAAAGTATTTATGTAGCACACAAAACAGTAATAAAGTAATAACACAACACAAGAAAACTCCTAATCAATTTAGAAAAAAGAGTATATTTTAATATATTTGACACCTAAGTGACAACAATCCATTCAGTAGAACCAGAGTTATGAATTTTTAAAGTTCAAAGTAGCAGATAAAATATCAAAGTGCAAATCGTGGACATCTGGTTGCATGAGACCGAGTCAAAGTCAAAAGTTGAGACTGACAGCAAAGAAGGGCGGTTTGTATACAGAGGAGTGGATTGGTCAGTGTTTACCTTTGGACTGAAGAAAAATGACTGACAAGGTAGCAGTCCAGGGGTGCAAGCCTGCAGGAGTGTCTAAGGACAGAGCATCCTTGTTGGATGGCCATGGTGTGAATCTTTGGGAAAGATTTGCACCTTGGGCTTAGATGCCGAAATGGAATTTGAAAATCTCCAGTGTGACAAAGCAGAGGGCTGTAGCAGAAGACATTAGCACAAGGTCGAATACCCCTTTGGCAAAGGACTGCTGAAACAGATGTGCTGCTTCGGGGAAGGACATAGCAGGGGAGCTGCAAAGTCAATCCAACCCGCGATGTATCTCAGGTGGATAGGCGAGCAGGTTGGTCTTAGGTTATTCCTGGTTCTCAGAACAGATTTTGCCAAATTTTGTCAAAGTCCTCAATTTTTTTAAATGACTTTATGGGAACCTTGAGAACCACAACCAAGGGTCCAGGAATTGAAGGAGATCTCTTGGGGGTTGAGGACTCACTCCTGCTGGGTCTAGGTGTCATTTCAAGATGGCAGGAGCCTGTAATGTCCTTATGCCTCTTAACATGAGGCTAGCAAACTATCCCTTGGAGTCACTTCTGGTAGTCCAGGGTACAGGTGTAGATGCAGATCTCAACAGCAGGGCAGCTCTCTGAGGGTTCAAGAGGGGCTCTAGGCAGCAAAGCAGTCCTTCCAGGTACCACAGCAGTCTGGCAGAGTGAACAGCAGGACACAGCAGCAAAAGTTCTCTGACTGCCCTTCTGCAGGTCCAGTAGTGAACTGAAGAGTAGGTTGGAAGGTCCTATTTTTATACCTTGGTGGTCTTCTCCTGGAAGGTAGGAGAAGTTACTGGAAAGTTTCTTTGAAGTTATTGGAATTATTGACTCTCCTGCTCTGGCCCCAAGCTAGCTTTTGTGGCAATTCAGGGTCATGTGGCCTTTTGTGCAGACAGGACATGGCCTATAATGGTGTAAGTGAGGATGTGTTGAGCTCCACCCCCACCCATCCTGCCAATGATGGCTCTAAGGCACACTTAATCCCTCCATTGTATGACTGTCCCGCAAGAATTCACAAAGTATAACAATTAGCTACACCCAGTCATGTGACCCATGGATGGCTGCATGCACAAAGGGCTAAGGACAGGAAAATACCAACTTTCTAAAAGTGAAATTTTAAAAATTGTAATGGAAAATCCAACTTTACTATTAAAGAGTGCTTATCATTCCAATTTCATAGATGCCAAACATGATATATCTGCCTCCACTCATTTAGGAATTACAACTTATTATAATGTAGTAAGGAATTCTCAATGTTATCCTAGTTGAGGGTTAGGCCTCACAACAGTGAAAAATGAATTTAGGAGTTTTACTAACAGGATATGTAAAATGTAAAAATGCATGTCCAACCTTTTAATTGCTCAGTACCCTGCCCTGTGGGCCAATTAGGGCCTACCTTAGTGGTATCATATATGTAATTAAAGAGGAGTTTATGGCTTGACAAGAGATCTTAAATTCCATGTCAACATGGCGGTGGAACACAGCATTCAGGCTGCAATGGGAGGCCTGAGACATGTTTTAAAGTTCTACTTAAATGGGTGGCACAATAAGTCCTGCAAGCTACTGGTAGCATTTAATTTACAAGCCTTGGGTATATGGTTTACCACTATACAAGGGACTTATAAGTGAATTAAACATGACAAGTGGATGGATGCCAATCAATCCATGTTTAGGGGAGTGCACACAAAAGCACTTTAGCACTGGTTAGCTGTGGTAAAGTGCACAGAGTCCTAAGACCAACAAACACGAATTCAGCACAAAGTGGAGGGAAAAAGGTAAAAAGTTGGGAGGGACCCTGCAGAGAGGGCCAAATCCAACAACACTCCTCATTCTCCCAAGAATGCCTGATGAGAACATCAGACTTCACATATCATCAGCCTGTCAAAATTGCCTCTCAGATTGAAAGGAGGACTGATTGAAGAGAAAGGCCTACCATTACTGTATTCCACTGATAGATTAGCTTATCACCCCGGTTTTGTAAGCCCCACTGTGCCACCCTACTGACATGATGCAACTTGATTGACTTTAACATAAAAGGTGGAGGGATTCTATCATCTTGGCATTGTAGCCCTACTATTTATGACATTACTCTGAGCATATCTAGTACTTTAGGCATCCTGGTGCCTATATACGGACACCTATGTTAGACATATGACGCATAACATATAAGGGGGAGACTTCTCATTAACCACACTTGGTTAGCTGAGTATTGTAACCCCAAAGTTGACCACAATGCCCTGGACGTACCCGGTACTTCATGCATCCTGGGTTCAATGCCTGAAAACCTAGGTCAGATATATGACTAATAATGAAAGATCATCCAAACGGCAAACTCAAACCCGTAGCTGCACTATCTTTAGGATGAATCTTGTCCATACTCCAACCCAGCCAAATATTTTTCCTGTGCTGCTAAAGATTCTTCACATGTAATATCAACTACCTGAATATGATGAATATGATGAATAACCACCCATTAGATTCCTCACGATGCACACATAATTGGTGAGTTACTTACGAATTTCTGTGTGACTTATATTCATGTTACTCAAATACTTACCTTTCAAAACACTTGTATATATTTAAAATCTAAATACATTTTCCAAAAAGAACTATCAAATTATTTACATGAGAGTTGTGACAAAGGGTAGACACCCTTTTGAATATGTAGCTGGTTTCTGTTGTTTCTTGGATTTCTCATTTCTCAGCCATCTCAATTAAAATTGTAAATGAACATACTAAAAGAGTATCCAAAAACATATTGTAATTGTAATTCTTAATATCATTTATAATGTGCTTTTAGCCTGAAGTCCGTTAATCACAAGTAAGAAAAGGATGTGAAGAGCACTGAAGCTAAAATAGGTTTGTTTTCAGTGTTTTCATAAACAGAAGAGGTAACTTCCCATTCTCTTTATATTTGAAAGTTCATTCCACATGGCTCATTTCATATGGACATTTAACAAGAAAACTTGTATCATATTTTGAGTTCAAGTACTCAGCTTCCTAGCTGATGGCAGCCACACTTTTTGGTGTCCTTTTGCCTCACCCAACAGTGACTTATTGGCCACAGTCAGTGCCTTAACCTTGACCTGAATGGCTGCTAATGCATATCTCTGGGAATAGGTTGGATACGGCTTCTACCCAAGGCTCATTTAAGAGTCCTTGCTGATGAATCTTGTAGGGCCTGCAATTTGAAGAAGTACCCTTAGTAAATATTTGAAGTAATCATTGATATGACCATGGTTGATTTCTCATGCCTTTCATATAGATAAATGCCCATCATTGGAAATTATTCAGAAAGATTTTAGTTTCTCTTTGGGCTGCACTAAGGAGTGGGTACTTGATTTATACTTTTTTAGGGAATGTTTCATTGCCCTTCTATGATAAACTCAGTTTTTGCCTTATTGAGAGGAAGCTAGATAGAGCTCATTCACAAGTGGTTCTGTCTACATATCCTTTCTATTTTGTCCACACCTTTCTCATTCCTCTTCTTCTTCTTCTTTTTCTTCTTCTTCTCCTTCTCCTCCTTCCTCTTCTTCTTCATATTATTATTATTGTTGTTATTACCATTTAACAACAGTATATAACAAGTTTATATAAGTAAAGAGAACAGGGTGGAATGAAGAATCACCAGTCTTTGAAATACAAGTGAGTTTGAAATAGAAGTGGTTTTTTTTCCATTTTGGAAAGCCTGCAGCATTGTTTTGAGTCTGCATTCTTAAATAAGATAATTTTTCAAATCTAGTGAGATAGCTGAAAGACACCTGAGGGTCATTCATATGTTTATGGACAGACCTGAGCCTATCAAAAAATACTTAACCTAAATCTTAAAATATTTTTAGAAAGGGGCAGTAGCCCCTCATACTCCTAAATGACCCCTTGTTCGTCAGTCACCTAGGACAAGAAGTGATTTAAGAAGTCTGCCAATTATCTATTAAGCTCCATAGCCGTCATCCATTTTAGCACAATTTATTGTACAAATATGCCAAAAGCACCAAATGGATCTAAGAGAATTAGTACAGGTAGATATATTTTATCAATTATAGTAAGTAAAGTGATGGGCTTACTCATCTCCAAGTTTATTGTCTATGTTGGGACTAGAAACCTCATTGGCAAATACATTTCTTTATTTATGTATTAGTTTTATGTAGCACTGGTTCACCATTTGGTATTCAATCGCTTTACACGTAATGACTATTTGGTCACATCATAACAGAAAGAAAACTACAATGGCAAAATGAACATGTTAAAGAGAGAAGGCGATGGAGTACGTAAAAGGGGGAAAGCAACAGATAGCCAGAGAGCAGTGACGCCTATTGTAAACAAGAGATACGCCTTTCTTGTTTTGGTTCACTGTGTTGCTGGACCGTACATAACAACATTTATGTAAAACACCTATGGTTTGATTTCTTGAGGGTCAGGGTTTCTTGGGCGTCCAGAGTTCATTTTAAGTGAGTAGATACAGAGTGCCATACGTTTAGGACTAACCCTGATTCAGTGATAAAGAGAATCCACATTTTGAGGTATCCAGGAATAGCAAACCTTTGCTTCTTGACTGTCTTGTGCCTCCTGAGAAGTTTAGCTGATCAGTTTGGTAAATGGGTTTACTTAGATGAATAACTTTGTAGGTTAGGCAACACGTTTTAAACATTATAGGAAGCCACTGTAGGTCTATTAAGATTGGAGGGAATGTTCCATCATTTCTTTTCTTTGCTGTCAGATGCGTGGTTGCATAGAAAAGGACTGCATTCAGTTTTGATAGGGTGGTTGTGGGTAAGCCTGCCAGAATTGCATTGCTGGATTCAATAATTGATATTACAAGAGTGAGAGCTGTCATTCTCAAATGATCCTGAGACAGAAGATGTTTAAAGTTTTTAAATTAGTGTAGGTAAATGAAGACGGATTTAGCTATGTTGGCTGATATGGGATATCATAGATAACTTACAATCTATCTTGAAACTCAGTTATTTAAAAGTAAAGATGGATGGAAGTATGTAGCTGATCTTATATATTTGGGGACTAGATCTTGGTCAATTACATTGTTGTCTTTTTGGATTTAACCATAAATTCAGTTTTTTTAACTTAGTTTTAAACAATGTGAGTCCTTCCAATTGTGTATTCTACTTAATGTGGTCTGGAGTGCGAAAGGGCATTGATTGATGTGATGTTTAGACATAATTGGGTAATCTATCTACTGGTGTATCTTAACAATTGAGCTGTTGGCCAACTTACTTAGAGGTTTGACATATAGATTAAATACTATAATAGAGTGTGTTGATCCTTGTGGAACTCCACATGTTACTTTCTTGTATGTGGAAGTATAGATATCTATTTTTAAGATTTTTTGGATTTACCTTTCAGGAAGGAATCTAAAACAGTTATGTATCTTTTTTTATGAAACTTGTTTTTATTAGGTTGATTTCTGTGCAGACATTACATTAGACGACAAATGTGGTGTGAACCTTCTGAACATGGTTGCTATTCAAACTCTCATTATATTACGAGACAATATCCACACCAGCCTCATCTTAATAAAGATTTCAACCAATTTTGTTAATAAAGGAAAAGAAAGAGAGAAAAAGAAAACTTATAAATCACATTACTATATAGAAACATGACTCAGAGTTTAGAGAGCATAACATTACATCACATTAATTATATCTTATTGCCGAAGGCAAGATTCAGATATGTCTTCTTCAAGAGGATTGGGGTTATCGCGGGTAGCAGTTCAACAGCTCAACTTTTTTTTTTAGCCTGGAGAAGGAGTATTTCCAGAGGAATGGGTCACTATTCTAAATTTTAAATAGGTGGAGTGTTCTGATTCTAGGTGAGCACACCATCAGTGGGAGGCCTTTGGACAGATAGGACACCAATGGACCCCATTTATATTCAAAGTTTTTAAAGTTATCCGCAAAGATGTCCGCCATCCTTTCCATAGTCAATGCTCTCCAAAGGTGATCCTGCCACTTAGTGAGTGCTGGGGCCTCTTTCTTTTTCAGGCTGCTGCTATCACCATTTTAGCAGCCCCTAGACAAAGCCACATAATGGCTCTATCTGCTCCTGTTTGATATTGGAGAGTGTAATCTCTCAATCCTAAGAGTATGCAGTGGATTGTGATCGCTATAGGGTACCCAGTATTACCTTGATGTGGGCTAGGATTTGGTTCCAAAAAGGATGGATCGTGGGACAATCCCACTATATATATTTGAAATTTCCTTGTGTTCCACACCCTCTCCAGCATAAGTCTTATGTGGTCGGGAATATTGTCTTCAGTTTGGTAGGATAAAGATACCAATCGTACATAATCTTATAGTGAGCTTCTCTCAGGAACATAGAGCAATTATATTTCAAAATATATCTCAATATAATTTATCCCATTGTGTATCAAGAATGTCTTCCCCCAGCACTTGCTCCCAAAAGTGGTGGTGGCGGGGCCTCATCAGTTGACTTGTGGTTGTTAATAGAGCATGAAGATGGGAGATAGTCCCTTTCAGGGATCCTGCTTTGCGAATTAATTGTTCGAATGGTGTGAACTCCCTCGTGGCTGCCCGTTGATTTTGAGGTTTCAATGCACAGTGGCGTAGTTGAGTGTAGTGATAAAATTCGGCCTGTGGAAGATGTAATTCTCTCTTACAGTTTTCGAACGTCAGTATGTCAGTATTGTGGAACAAATCTGCTAATACCAAGCAGCCTCCCTCACGCCATTTATCAAATGGTCCTGTCTGTGCGGTAGGTGGAAAGGCTGGGTTAAAGTGCAGTGGTGTGTGTGGGGAGGGGAATGTCGTCCAGCCCCTTGTGTTGGTTACCTCATCCCAGCCCTTAAGCGTAGTGTTTATTGGTGTGCTAAAGTATGCATTGCGTGGGTGGACCGCCTTGGGTTTCCACAACACATCCCAGATTACTCTCCCCACCACAGCCCGGTCCATGTGGAGGCAGTGTTTATTGGATTCCGTAAGTGCAGCCTTATATTATGACTGAAAGTCTGGGAAGCTAAGGCCGCCAATCTTTAGGCATGCTTACCATTTTATAAGATAGTCTGGCTCTATTTCCCTGCCAAATAAATCGCACCAGTAGGGTGCGGAGGGTTCAGAAAAAAAACACGATCCACTTCCAGTTCGAGGCTCTGAAATATATAAAGTATCTTAGGTAACAGTATCATTTTATTGGCATTGATTCTTCCCAACCATGTGAGATAAGATGATGCCCAATGTTTCAGGGTGTCTTTTATGTTCATCAGTAGCAGAGAGTAGTTGGCCTTGTAGAGGCCTGCAATATTTGGTGTGATTTTGATACCCAGGTATGTTATTTC
The DNA here is from genome assembly GCF_031143425.1 of Pleurodeles waltl. Taxonomy (NCBI): domain Eukaryota; kingdom Metazoa; phylum Chordata; class Amphibia; order Caudata; family Salamandridae; genus Pleurodeles; species Pleurodeles waltl. The sequence goes on from NC_090437.1 coordinate 995,343,696, forward strand.
CCTTTTTACCCACTGGTATGGTGTGGAAGCTGCCAATTGTTCCATCTCCAGTGAGGGCATGGTCAGATTCATCAGATAGGACTTGGAGAGGTTTACTTTAAATCTCGCTACCTCTTCGAATTGACCTAGTTCCTCCTGTACAGCAGAAGATGAGGAGGCTGGATCAGTTAGCGTCAGGGGCACATCATCCGCAAATAGTGAAATTTTATGGTCTGTCATCCCAAAGGTAATCCTGTGTATGGTGGGTGAAGCACAGATGCGTGCAGCTAAGGGCTCTATACTAAGAGCAAACAGTAAGGGGGAAAGAGGGCAACCTTGTCTCGTCCCTCTCATCAACGGGAATGGAGCTGAACTAGTGCCATTTATTAACACTCTGGAGTAGGGGGCTGCATAATTGGCTCTTATCATCTGTATAAATAGTTCACAGAGCCCATACGCCTTTACAACTTGTGTCATGAAGGTCCAGTCTACTCGATCAAATGCCTTTTCAGCATCTAAACTTAAGAGGATGGCTGGTACCTTTTTCTTATGTGTTTTTTCCAGTAAGTGTATCACGCTACGAATGTTATCGTTTGTCTGACAACCTTTTACAAACCCTCATTGGTCTGGGTGTATCAGATCAGGAAATAGCTCTTCGAGTCGGGAGGTTAATATCCTGGTGTAGAGTTTTGCATCTAGATTCAGAATAGCTATGGGTGGATATGAGCTCCAAATTTGGGGATCTTTCCCTGGGTTGGGAACGACTGAGATGGTAGCTTCACCCATTGTGTGTGGTGGACACTGAAGTACCTATATAGTTAAATAGTTTGGTCAGGTAGGACGTCAATTCTGAACTATAGATTTATAGAACTGAGCAGTCAGACCGTCTGGCCCCGGTGACTTACTTTGTTTAAGGCGGTTTATTGCTGTTTGTACCTCAGTTTCCTCAATGGGAGCCCCCAGTTGCTTGTTGTGCGCTGTCGTGACTTTGGGCAGGTGGATACTTTCTAAGTAGGCCAATTGGGTAGCGTCTGAGGTGGGTATCACCGTGTATAGTTCGCGATAGTACCTGCTGAAAATATTTGCCTTCACTGCATCTGAGTCAGTCAGACCATTAGTGGGGTGCCGTTTTTCCCCTATGTGTTTCTTTTCCCTTTTCACCCATAGTTGTCTAGCTAGGAGTGAACCCACCTTGTTCCCTTGTTCATATATCGTTCTCTGTAGGCGTAGAAGTGTGAGTTCTGCTCTATTTGTAAACATAGCATTCAATTTAACCTTCAAGGCTGTCATTGTGCATTGAAGAGATAAAGTCGGATGGGTTTTGTGAGCTTCCTCTGCAGCTTGTAGTTCTATCTCTAATGCTAGTCGCTCTTGTCTCTTTTGTTTATTTAGAGATGCTGCTAGTGAGATAAATTGTCCCTGAAGTACTGCTTTGAAGGCATACAATGTTGTGCTTAATTTGGTATCTGCAGGGTCATTGAGTATAAAGTATTCCCTAATGGCGGTGTGTATGTTTTCTCGATAGGGCTTATCTCTGATTAGGGAGGGTGGGAAATACAACAGTGGGAGTTTTGATCTGTTCTCCCTTCAATCTATTGTTAGTTCCATTGGAGCATGGTCTGAAAGGGTGATGGAGTGTTTTGTGGCATTAAGAAGCTCCTGAATCACCCCTTGGCTTGCAATTAGATATCATTAGGCTTCATTATTGAAACATGTGAGGTATTGGTCCCGCCGTTGTTCGATTTTGGCGTGGGTGGTACCTATAGGTGTGCTTCTTCATCATCCTGTTAGAACCTCCGCTATTGATTTGTGTTTGTGTGCCCGGGAGTTTTTCCGGGGCAGCCATTGTGCAAGTCTGGTGGCTTTTTCCCAACTTGTCTCGGAAGGGTCAAGCCCACCATTTTTTCCGGAGTGGGAAATACTGAGTATTGCCAATGCCTTTGTGAGGTCTGTTACATGATAAGATCTATTGTTCAGTTCAAAGGCCAGACCAAAGGGAATGGTCCAGTGGTATCTTATCTGGTCTTCCCTTCGTCTATCCGTGATTGGTTTGAATTGTTGCCTCTGAGCAATCGTGGCTGACGCTATGTCTTGGAAGAGGGAACAAGTTTCCCCCTGGAACATTATCTTGTCAACTTTTTATGAGGCTTGGAGGATGACAAAGATATCTCTCAGTCGTCTCTTATCAGTGAGGGGACTTCTGCCCACTCTGTGGATTTTGTCTATCTTTATTTTAAGCTGTGTATTGTTCACTATTTCCTGGAACAGGCCCATTACAAATGCTTCAAGGTCTGGCCCCTCTGCTCCTTCTGCAAGATTCCTGATTCTGATGTTGTCTCGTCGGGCTCTGTTTTTCATATCTTCTTGTTTAAGTGTCGCTGTTTGAAGTTCCATCTGGAGTGTCTGCGTGAAAGCATCTAGCTGGTTGAAACGGTTCTCCATTTCTTCAGTTTTCATATCTGCATCTTAAATTCGGGAGCCTACGGAGTCTATATCTTGCTGCAGTGCAGATAATTTGTCATTGAGATGAGTCTGGAGGTTTTTGAGAGAGGAGGCTATATCTATCTTCAATTCTTCTCTTAGTTCTTTTTTAAAGTCTCTAAGGGAGGTCATAAGGTCATCTCGTGTAAGGGCCATGTCCGTGCACTCCTGCTGTGCTGTTCCCCCTTCAAGGGGCGTGAAATAGTTAGAGAGTTGGAGTTTCATTTTTTGGGAGGCATATGTAGGAAGTTCTCTCAGCTCCTCCTGAATCCGGCCTCCGCAGTTTGTTCCCTCACTGCCGTGTCCCCCTTGATATGCTGTAGCTACTAGCTATTGCTCCCATACTTCTCCTCTCTGCCTCATTCCGGTATGAATTCTCCCTTCCGCCAAATCTGCTGTTTCGTTCTATGATCCGGGTTCTTTTACTGCAGTGTCACGGACTCTGGGCACACAAAGTCTCTCAGCCGCTTATTTTCCCCTAACCCTTGTCCCGAGGTGAATCTTCGCAGCTGCAGTTCCAATCTGGAAGTGGACCCAGAGTTAAATTGTGGAGCCAATATATATCCGTACTGTAGCAGGAGATGGGTAATCTCACGTTCCGTTTCACCCGTTCGGGAATTTCTGGGCCTTCTCTTCATGCATCGACAGCTCTCAATGCCTCAACATGGACGCCATTTTAGGGTCAGGCATTGTCGTTCCTGTCCTTGCTCTTGAGGACCTCGTTAATGCTAGTCTGATGCTTGTTTGCCCCGATCCCTGCCCGTTCTCCTGCCACAGGGATGCTCTAGAGGGGGTAGGTTCCTTCTGCACCGCCACACCCACCTTCTGCGCTGCTTCCAACTTCTTGCCTTCTTCTGGTGCAGTCGAGGCCCACGCTGAGGGCAGCTCTTCATGGTTCCCCTGATACTGGCGTATCTGTCACTTTCAGCCGGGGGGTCCGTTTTGCTCTATCACTTCTCATATTCCTTTTAGGCTTATTCACGCCTCAATTGTCGATGATGTGGCCATCTTTGTAGCGAGTGACAGCGGAGCTGAAGGGAATCACGTCCCGGCTGCCATCTTGGCAAGCCCCACAACCCTAGTTATGTGTCTTATCTCATATTCTCTTTGAGTGTTTCTTTAAGTGAATTCTGGTCCACTGTGTAAAAGGCTGTTGACAGGTTTAGAATTACCACCTGGCATATTTCTGCTTCATTCAATATTTGTGGAATGTTGTCCATTACTTTCAGTATGGCTGTTTCGGTGCATTGTCCTTCTCTGAACCCTGACTGGGAAGAGGTTAGTAGGGAGTTTTCCTTTATGAAGAAGTTAATTGTATAGCAACACATCTGTCCATTCCTTTGGCCCTCCAGCGCCGTTATGTGATTTATGTATAACTGCCCCAGCTCTCATGACCACCATTCGGTTTCTTGGGGATTGGTGATAACTGTTTTATTTTGAGGATGTATGGGTATATTCTTTGCAATAGAGATGCATTGATTAAATCAAGCCAAAAAGAATTACTAATGAAGATATGCTTTAATGACCTTTTCTGGGTTATTGTGTCTAAAATAAGAAGTACCATGCATGATCTAATTGAATACAATAGATCTTCTTTTTTGAAGTTCTGGAATGAGTTCAATGTGATGTGTGGTTATGGTTTTACATTCATTATTTTGTTCCTTGCTCTTTTCCTTTTATTTTGTGCTTTTGTTATTGAATGAAGCAAGGAAACTATTGCATGTCTTCCTGGATGCCGTTGTAGTTTCATCTTGGAGGGGCTTTGGTGTTGACTTTTAAGAAATTAAATAAAGACTTGTCTGTGTTGGCTGCTCATAATGTTTGCTTGTAGATGTAGGTGGCTTTTGTTTTTGAATTTCCTTTTTACACTGATTTAGTTTTTTTCTTACTTTGGATTTCAGTCTGTCTCATCTGATTTTCGACCAATGTTTTTCCATCTTTCTTATTTCTCCCATTACAACCTTCGGGGTTTTATTGAACCAAGGTTTATTGGGAGTGCTTCTGGGAGCTTTTAGGTTTTTTGGTGCCAGTGCGTCCTCAGATTTTTCTAAGTAGTTGTTATAATTAGAAACTGTTGGACCTAGCCCGTTAACAGGGTAATTCCCCAGACTTTCTGCTTTTCTCCTTATTTTTCCGAACTTTGTTGGCTGACGTTTTGACTCTGAGCACTTTTTCACTGCTAACCAGTGCTAAAGTGCATGTGCTCTCCCTTGTAAAATTGGTATGATTGGCTTATACCTAATTGGCATATTTAATTTACCTATAAGTCCCTTGTAAAGTGGTATCCCTATACCAAGGGCCTGTAAATTAAATGCTACTAGTGGGCCTGCAGCGCTGCTTGTGCCACCCACTGAAGTAGCCTGTCAAACCTATCTCAGGCCTGCTAGCGCAGGGCCTGTGTGCGCAGTTTTCTGCCACAGGGACCTGGCATCTAAATTCACTTGCCAGGCCCAGAACTCCCCTTTTACTACATGTAATTCACCCCTAAGGTACGCCTTAGCTAGCCCAATGGGCAGGGTGCCATGTATGTAGAAGGCAGGATATGCGCCAGGTTACGTGGCCTGTCCTGGTAGTGACAAACAGCCTAACTTGGTGTCTCACTGCTGTGAGTGCTGCCTTCTCATAGGATTGCATTAGAAATGCCCTGCCTTATGTGTAAGAGGTATTGTCCGATTCATGAGGGGTAGTGTAGGCATGTTTGGTATGGTTGTGATAGTGATGAGAAATGCTGCTTATTGGTATAGGTGTTTTTTTTATTACTATCACAGAAATGCCACTTCTAGAAAGTGTACATTTATCTGTGCTTATGAATCTGGTGTTTTGCAGCTTGCCTTCCATCCACGTCTGGTCAGACTGACAGATAGGGCTTTGTGCATACTTTTCAGACAGCCTGTACACAGGGAGGGTGGAGGTGTCACAGAGGTGAATCTACATATTGTATAGCCTTCCTGGGCTGAGAGAAGGGAGAGGCGGGGCACACCTGCATTTGTAAAGGCTATGCCCTGGCCCCGCACAATAGGGTCGTTTACCCCCCCCATTGATGTCTGGAGCCTGTGCTGGAGGAGAGAACGGGCACTCCCAGAGCCAGTTGTACCTGGCTGGAACCCTCTCTCCTCCCCATTGCAAAACACACTGTAAACCTAGTATAAGTACAGGGGAATTTTTCCCACAATTTAGACCTTCTTTGGACATTCTTGGACTCCAGAAACTTTACTTGGAGCTGGACAGGACGCTATTGAGAGGACTCACCAGGACCACCTTGGACTGCTGCTGCTTTGCTGACCTGTTACCTGCTTGGTCACTAGGAGAAACTGCCACTGCTGACATCCCCTTGTGTGCTGGCATTTAGCTGGGTTCGCCAGCCCTGTGCCCCTTCTTAATTTTTTGTCTCCGGAGGCAGGGTACTGTGGCCCCTGACCTCTGTAAAACTGACTTCAGCACAAAGAGTGCTGCTTTGCAGAAGTAGCACTGAGAAAGTGCTCCTGGATGCCCTGCACGCTGTTTTTAAGCACTCTTCGTGCCTAAAATCACCACCACAGCCCAGGATCACCGGGGTGCCCCTCGGGCCGTTTGGTGCGCTCTTTGTGCCCAAAAATCACCGCCACAGCCCGGGCATCCTATAATCACCAAGCGCGAGGATCGTGCACATTCTAGTGCCCCCAGGGCATGAGAAAAAGGTAAACGGAGCAAGCATGCTCCTATTGGTTCCCCGGGGCCATGGTCCACTTCCTGGAAGGACCCCCGGGGCACTAGCTGCCCTCCACTTCTGGTAGAATCACTGTGGCGGCCCGGCAAACAAGAGAAACACTTGCGCACCACATTGGGTGCGGGCGAGTGTGTCTTCACGGGCCCCAGGAGGGGTCCGATCTCCGGATTTGAGTGGCAGGAATTAGGGGAAGGTGAGGGGCGGTCTTTGCCGTAGGAGCAGGACGCTCCTGTTCAAACCGGGCGGCATTTAATTTTTACTAAAAACGGAGAAGGGAGACCTCGATGGAGGAAACTCTTCCTCTCGCCCCCATAACTGCTTGTTTGGCCTTGCCTGGCCCCCACCCTGTGCAAAGGGGTGTGTGGAGGCCGAGGGAGGACCCTACCGAACTTGCGGGCCCCAGGAGGGGCTCGTTTCCCATATTAGAGAGGGTGCAGACCGCCCCTCTCTCCCAGAAGCACTGTGTGGCCCCTGTTGTGCACATAGGAGCACTGGGGGCCCCCAGGCTCCTCCTTTAGGCACACGGAGTGCCTCTTCTTCAGAGGATCAGGTACTTTTTAGGAAATAGGGGCTCAGTGAGCCTAGTATGAACCTTGGGGGGGGTTATATGTTCCTACCTGCTTTCATGACATTACATACATGTGTTAATGTTCCTTTTATGGGCATGACATGCTGATGTGTATTTTTTTATGACTTGTGATATATTCTCTAATGTTCCTTATATGGGTATTTATGAGGTATTCATGACAAGTGCATAGAATTATTTTTTGTAATTCCTGACTACTGCCTATGTTGCAGAATCCTGAGTACTTACATGTTCTAATGTGACAACTGCTTATTCTTGCAGAGTATTAGCAACTTGCATAACGTTCTACCAACTGCTAAGGTAGCAGGGTATTACTTAAGTATAATGTTTGGTCTAATGATGTTTTGTGCAATACAGTTTATTTTTACATAGCTCAGTGTTGTTTTTACTTTGTGGTGTACATTTTGCGTCACATGTGTTGTGTGTGTTGTGCAAACGATTTACACATTGCCTCTGGGATAGGCCTGACTGTTCGTGCCAAGCTACCAAGGGGGTGGGCAGGGGTTATCTTGGGCATGTAACTCCCTTGCCCTGACTAGAGTGGGTGGGTTCTGCCTGGCTTAGGTGCATACCCTAGCCAACCAGAAACCATTGACTCAATATCATTCTTGTTAAAATGCGTTTTAGGTTGGGAACCACTTGGTTGTTATGTTCTTTTCAGTATATTGCTTAAGGTCGCCTCTCCAGATTTTAGTTGTTGTTTTCTTCTAGGTTAGTATATATCAGACTGGGATACAGAATATGTGTGGGAAATGACTGGACCAGTCTACTTCTGACAATTATATCTCTGGGAAACCTATGGGAAACATTGCAAGTTGTATCTATATATAGTGTACTTAAGGAAATCTTGTCTTCATGTAAATAAAAATCCTTGAAAATATTATAAGTTGGTGAACTATGCTGTCCTCAGCACATGAATGATACATCATTTCAGATAATTACTTTCTCAGGCTTCATGATTTGTGATTGACAGTTTAAGTAAAACTCATGTCCTCGATGACTTGTCTGAATTCTTAATTTTATCTAAGTTGTCTTCAAAAATGTTTGCAAATGTTAACAATACATTGCACAGACTATCACAACCCTCAGGTTCCTCACAAAGCATTCGATTTTTGAATGTGTTTCCATGTCTCAACAATATTTGTAAATGTCCATGTAAGAACTTGGAGTATTATTTAAGAAGTTGAGAACCCACCTCAAATCATTTTCTCAATCCTTACCAGGGTCAATAAATAAACCTGCTCTCGACCCTCTGGTAACTTGGCACAAAGGCAATCAGACCTAAGACAATGTGTTAAATGTTTATGCAGTACTCAAACAGTAATAAACAGAAAACACAACATCAGAAAACAATCCCAAACCAAACTTAGAAAAATAGAGTGAATTTTGCTAAAGAAAATTAGACCAAAATGAAAACAATTATTAAGTAAAACCAGAGTTATGATTTTTTTTTAGGTTTATGATTTAAAATAGCTGACTGCCGCATGGCAGAGTTTTTTTAACCCAACTCCACAGGCCATCCTTCTCAAAGAATAAAAACTGAATTTCAGAGCCATGTTTTTTCTGGTGTCTCCTTTGTAAAACTTCCTATCCTCATAATGACCCGTATCTTTAATATATATATATATATATATATATATATATATATATATATATATATGACTATCCTCGTGCAACGGCACTGAGAAAAATGAGTAACTGAAAACCATTCTGCTTCACATGGAATCTGAAATAAAATCACTTGTCACTACGGGACAAAAGGATACTCACTTTTCTCAAATCCTATGTGATATTTCCCACTTGACGTTTGGGGGCTGCCCATCCCTTCTGTTAACACTCTCTGCTCAACAAAGTCTTCAATTACTGGGGTAATTCCTTCAATCACTTCTGGGGTCATGTGGTACTGTGGTGTTCTGGTGAAAACTGCATTTGGCTTAACAGTTACTTTGACTGCTTTAACACCTCAAACAAGTCCAATATCTTTTCCAGAGAGATCCCAAACTCTTAGCGTTACTGTCTCTTGTAATTCATCAGGCAAGTCTTTAACTCTCATGGCAGGAAACAATGTAATGAGAGGATACATCTCATCAGTTTGACTGGAAACTCTCATGGCAGGAAACAATATAATGAGAGGATACATCTCATCAGTTTGACTGGAAGTCTCATCATCAGTATTGATTTGAACTGCTATCCCTTCATGTGTACATGTGATGAAACATTTTAATTTGCATAGCAAGTGTCTTCCTAACAGATTCACATGACTTGAATCACAAACCACAAATCGATGCAGACCTTAAAGGTCCATATCTTAACTGGAATGGGCTCTGTAAAAGGGTTTGTCAGGTGCTGGTTTACTACTCCTACTGCCTGGACTGTCCTTCCTGAAAGGGGCACTTTAGGGACTTCTGCAGATCTGACAGTAGAACTAGTTGCTCTGGTGTCAACCAGGAATGAAAAATCCTGAACACTCGCATTCAAATAAGGACCACACTGATCTATCTCCAAAGAGGCAGCAAATACACATTCTTCCTCTTCTGAACTCTCGTCCATGCATTCTTCACTCATTTCATCATCACTGACATCAATCAACAGGTATTGTGTGATTAACTGATTTACATTTACATTTGTTCTCTGGTTCGCATTCTGCTGAGGAACCAGCACCTGCTGCTGTGTTATCGGAGCTTGTGGTATCTGCATTTGCTGTGGAAAATGAATTGCCTGTTGGGGAAATTGCATTTGTTGTTGGGGAACTTGCATTTGGACTGCTCCTGTAGGAACATTCATGTTTTGATTTTGGTACCATTGAACTCTCTGATTTTGAAATTGACTGTTGTCAACCATCTGCGTAACACCACCACTTTGCACCAAATTATTTACATTATTAAAGCGACACTCCAATGTCCAACGTTGCCGCACCCATGACAAGGAACCATTTTCTTCATGTTCTGAACATTAGCCACATTCTTATTTGGATCTACTCGAATTGCACAACGTCTACCTCTATACTGAGGCGCCATGTTGCCTTGCTTTTGCATTCCCTGCATTCCTCCTACACTCACAATTCCTTGCAGACTCTACATACCTGCTGCTTGGGCAGACTTAACCTGCATTACCATTGCCTACTTCCTTCAACCTTTTCTGTTGCAAATCAATTTCATCACTACAATATTTTGCGTATTGCAAAACCTCATCAATCGGCTTTTCTTGCCAGCAAATCAAATTATTCTTGATCATATTGCTAATTTCATGCTTCAATCCTTGAACGAATCCAAACACAAAATAAATCATGCCTCTCTGTTCAATATTCTCTGTGCCACTGTGTTGTCTGAAAGCTTTCAGAAGTCTTTCATAATAGGCATGGACAGACTCCTTTGTCTCCTGAGACATCCAATCCAGAGTCCTTTGTCTCTTCAGTTGTCCAATGCATATCTTTGGAGTAAACTCTAGTTTTCAATCAACTTGTACTAGTTATTCATCACCTCTTCATATGGTGCACTTGTCACTGCATCTCTCAGCGGTTCAGGCGTTTGCCAATCAACGCTCCTCTTGCCCTCAATCCACAAATCTGCTGGATCCACAGTCTCAAATGGAAAGTTCAGATCTTCCCACAAACACTTCACAAGATTGACAAACCACTCTGTTGGTACCGTTCTTCTGGTTTCTCCCTCAACTTTAGGTAATCATTTCTAAATGACAGTATGTCACTTTTGCTCCAAGGAACATGAACACAATTCTGTCATGTAATTTCTCTCATTGGCTTAATTTTTAGAGTTCCCATAGCTTGCTGTATGTCATTTGAAGATGCAGTCAGCTTTTTCTTCTGATCTTTTTGCTTTGCCCATCTGCCTTTCCATATATCTAATGCTCCCCATGTTTGAATGCTTTGAATCAACTCCTTAATGTGAATTTTCATTCCAGTTGATCTTATGTTCGCAATGTCTCTCACATCAAATTCTAATCTGTAAATCTTATTCAACTGTTTGGATCTATTCATCTGGATTTCATATTTCTCAGCCAAATCAGTTAATTCCTCATAAACATGTCCTGCTCTAAGAGTAATATCTTTGCACATGGAGCACAAATAATTCTCTTCATTATGTGTTTGGTTTGAACCAAAAGCATTCATTGGGGCCAAGGCTGGCACAGTAGTGATCAGTCTCTCCATTTCTGTATTAGTTCCAAAAGTTTTAATCTGTGAACCACTCTTGTTATTACCTTGGGCATACAACAGGACTACTGGACCTATGGTTGCAGGGACTGTTAATGCTTCTGGACCTGACATTCAACTGACTTTGTGGGAACATTAATCCTTTACTCTGGCCAGTTACTACTGTACCAAAAGCTTGATTTGACTGATTTGGGACAACATTCTGTGGTGTCATTACTGGGGAATACATTGGCATTGTCTGTCTCTGGTTCACAAATTGTGCAGGTGTCTCTACAGTAGATGTGGACTCAAATTGAGTCATTCTGACATTATGAATTGACTGTGGCATAACTGGAACTGGGACATTCTGACCTTTATTAACCTTAAGAACTGTTGGGTAAACTACTGACACCTGTGCAATCTTAGCAGTAGGCACATTTTCTACTATCTGAACCTGGCTTTGTGCAACTGGAGCTGTGGTAACATTCAGGGCCACGTTCTGGTTTGTTGATTCAACTGCATTATACGGTGGGGGACAATTCTGAAACAACTGAGTTATAAAATCATCATCGAAATCACTCTCTTCCTCAGATTTCGCTTTGGCTTTGGCTTAACACTTTAACACCTCCCTGTGTGATTGCTGGAAGCAACTTCACTGCATATAATGTGTCTTTGCTCTACATTCCACTTAGCTTCTGCTAGTGTCTTTTCTTCTTTACTCATTCTCCTTACAGATTTCTGAGCCTCTTTTTGTCTTGCAACTAATTCCCAAATAGCAAGGGCTTCAAATTGTGCAGGTCTTGGAAGGGGCTTTGATTCATACATCACCCCCCTCAAATTATCTAAAATTCTCAAATTAAATGATCCACAATAAGGAAATCTAAGGTAGCTTTTCAGTTATTTTACACCATTCATTTACCCAAGGACATGCTGAAACTTCCATTACCCCAAATACTGGTGTACTCTCAAGCAACGTAGACTCAGCTTCCCTGTCTTGAATAAAGACATCTCTTCTAAACACACTCATTAAAGCTTTGCACATTTTCATTTTTACACAAAACTCATTCTCAAACACACATTCTACAAAAGGAAGTACGTTTGAATCCCACAATTCTTTTCACTAGCGTTTCTCAACTTGTAGCAGCGCAGTCTTCTCCACCTATCTGTGCATGTTTTTTCTCATCAACTGACCTATCCCAGCGTGGACCAAATGAAGTCACAGTCTCTCTGCTTAGCAGCTGCGATTCACTTCAGAGCCATCTCACATACCTCTCATGCAAAACCTTAATGAATATATTGTGAGCATAAAAAACAAAACCTGTCTTCCCCCTACGGGTAGGACTCAAACGCTTTGAAAGCTGTGCAGAATTTCAACAGGCCTTTTGCATAAACAGCTACTTTTCCAGCTATTGCTTTCTCACAAATGCAAGTATGATTTGACCCACAAACCTCACTCTGTGTGATGCAGATCCTCCATGTGCACTCAGGACTCACCTACTACCAACTAACAACACAAACACTAAAGGAAAATACATCTGGTATTGTCAACAGCGCTCAATTGATCAACACTTTAACCTGCAGACAATAATTAACCAAGCGTCTCCATACACTTGTACACTACTCCGGAGTCTTAGGCCTCACAGAACCCATTACAACAACAATCATCTGGGCACTTTTTGAGCACAAAGTGCAACATTCACTTGGAGTACACCAACTCCCCACTCTCTTACTTGGAATACTCAAACTCCCTACTCAATTACCGTTGAGTATGCAAACTTGCTACTTCACTTCATACATCACACTTCACCACAATTTAGCCAAAGCTTTGCAAGCACAAAACCCTACTCAAAACACATACTGTACAATTGTAATACAACACTGGAATTTTATCAACCCTTACACTACACCAAAAACACTTCACAATGTGGGAAAATTCTTACTCTCCTTCTCACAAGACAAAACCATCCTTTGCTACTAAAGCTGCTGACGCACTACCAGGGGCTCCAGAAAGAAGGTTTTAGTCTCCTGTCCCGGGTTTAATAACCACAAGCACGGGTGAGACACCATCACAATTCTCACCTATGGAGGTCGACTGAATCTTTGGAATTGGCAAAGTAGTAGTCTGAATAATTTAATCACAAATCAATGACATTATATCATAAACAATAGTAGACACCATAAACAATTTAAACACTCAATCAGACTCCAAACCAAATAATGTTTCAAAGCCTTTTTACAATCTCAAAATCAATGTCACATAAATGGTGTGCAAAACTAAATAATAAACATAATAAACATAAATGAAAACCATAAGCAGACTGAAATGTCTGGAAAGGCTTAACCTACTAAACATCATTACTGTTATACACTCCAAAAGGATAATTTAGATTAGCAACAGCACAATATGAACACTATTGTTAGAATTCAAAGCAGATGATGGTGACATCAGTAACCCATTAAATACAGTTTTAACACTCAATTTCAGATTTCAGGTTTCAGAGCTGGGTCATTCCTATCACTAACACAAATTGGATTTGCATGTGTGGGAGCGGGCTAACACATGCGAATAAAAGCAAAGATAATAGAGACAAAAATAATTTGCAAAAACATCTAACTATAATAACTCACTACAAAAAATGCTGGTGCAAGTAACTAACTGTAAAAGAAACAAGATGCCACATTTAGTTACACCTCTCCTTATGGGACAGCAGAAGGTAATAGTTCATCAAGACAGGAAGGTCACCTTCTTCCAGCATCAGTAAATAGCAGCATCAGGACAGTGCAGAACATGGGCTGAACGTAGGACAGATCAGCAGTTCAGGATCAGTTGGCCCTCTTAGTACTGAACCACATAACAGAATAGGGCAAATAAGACTATGATGAGGAAACTCATCAGGGGACTTAGAGAATAGGATAGCAGATTAAAACTGCGTTATGGACAGCTTTGAAACAAGCATTGGACTGACTCTCAATTTTCAAGTTCTCCAATAATTAAAAGTATGCACAATCCATTCATTGATCCTTCAGGCGCTGGCCCTTTGGACGTCAACTTCAGCATCCAATTACCACAGATGGCACCACCAAATTCTGTTACTTTTCTGAATCTTCTCAGCAAAAATGCTTTGTTACTGGATAGTTTACACATTACTAACAAAATATTACATTCTCTAATTATTTGTTACTTGAGATCCTTTCCCACGACACAGTAAACTAAATGAATACTTTTCACATGAGAATTGTAAATTTCCTCTTGTGTTCCACAGCTAGAACAAATAATATAACAATGTTGCTTTTGAAACATGTCTCTTGCCTACAATATAGTAGAACATTCAACATTCACATTACCAGCCTAGGGAAAGAATTTAGTACTGGAATTTCAATGAGGCAAAATAGCCAAAGTATTACAAGTTTTGCAGTTGCTGTGGTGAAAGACAGCAGGTGCCATTGTGGGGCATTGGTTCCTGTATGTTTTTTCGACGATTTCTGGACTTCTTCCCTGTGCTTCTTTCATTGAAGTTTAAACACAGTAATGCCAGTTTTGGACCTACAAGCCCAAAAAGAGGGCTCAATGGCTAGATCATTAAACATTTTTGACAGGCGCCTATTCATGTGCATGGTGGTAGTTAATGCAGAGCTTGCTCTAAACACCTTTTACAGGTATAATATCAAAAACAGAATTCTATGGTAGTAACAAATGACAAGATTGCTTGCGCACCTTGTTTGTGTAGCATTTCCAAGTGGTAGTTATGTACTATGTTGTTTTTTGCACTGTATTGTTGCAATGTGATGCTGTTCTACTGTACGTTGGTTGTGGACTTGTGTTCTGTTCTGATTATTTTGTTATGATGCACCCTGTTATGTTTTAATTGTGTTGTTCAATTGATTTTGTGTGCTATTACATTATATTCAGTTGTTTACTTTAGATATCTCAACAAATGTTGCTATATTCAAACCCAAAGCAGCACATTCCTTGCAAGCTACAGTGACAATCAACCATTTACCACTTTATTAGGTTGTAATTAGCACTGATCTAGCTCTTCAGTCATGTAAGACACCAGCCAGCCCAAAACTGTGGCACAGTCTTTGAGGCTGATTTACAAAGGTAAATGTAGACCAAAAGTCTAGGTTTAGACCATTGGTCAAAGTTTAGACCTAAAGTCTAACTTTACTATGAGTAAGGGTAGACTTTAGGTCTAAACTTAGACTTTTGGTCTAAACTTAGACTTCTGGTCTAAGTTTACCTTTGTGAATCAGGCCCTGTGTATTAACTTTTTTATACTCTGTATACTAGGTATTTGAAATCTTAACAGAAACAAGAAAATAGCAGTAGAATACCATTGGTGGAATAGTCATGTAGACAATATGTAATCAACAACAAAGAAACTCCAAATCAGCACCCTTAGAGGTTTCAGCTAGTACTAGTCGCTTTCAGAAGGAAACATACGCACTCACAAGCTCAGTTCGGACGACTGGTGCTAGGCAATCTTCAGCCCCCTGAATAATCAGATAGGCTCTAAAAAGCCCCTAAATATCTTTGGATATAGCTTTGATCAGCATCAGTTCCCAGAGTACAATAATTTGTTCCTGACAGTATTCTGTGTCATAGAGACAATTTTTAACTTGGCCTTGGGGAGGTCCAGAACCCTACTGCCAGGCCACTCTACTTTTCACTGACAGGAGCATTAGGGCCATTCATTTTTCCCCCAAGAATGGGTTCTTTTTTATGTATCCTAGCAGTGCATTGTATGGTGTTCTCAGGATAGAAAATCCGGTCACTGTGTGAATTATTGATACCAAGAAGATAGTCATTCTTGGGCACGACCATGCCAGGTGTTGAAGCTGGCCTCCTGGGACCCACAGCAGGTGCAGCTGGAGTGGTCTTTTAGGCCCATCTTATATTAGGAGATCGACATTCGATACATTCTACTTGAAACTTAATAAGTATTAAACACAGTCTATCAAAGATGTATGGATATCCTTTTAAAACTGCTCGCATCCTGTCTTAACTTAGCACCATCAGTGCCTACTTTATGTAATAAAGCCTCTAGTGTTTTGAGCGAAATCACTAAATATTGCTTTCTTTCCTGGTATGAGTGCTTAGTAAAATGTCTGAGGCATATTATTTGTTCTATTTCATCATACCTGAGAAACTATTTGGTAGGGCACAATAGAGGTTTATTTATGAGTACACAATGGCATGGCTTTGTCTGTTTTTGTCTCTCCTTTGAGAGACATTGTTACAAGCAGCTTTTTACGGCCCTCCTAATAACCACATATAGTAGTGTTGAATATTGTTGAATTAATTGTGTATGCAGAAGGGAGTCAAAATGTATAAAATATGCTAACATGTTGTTTGTTTAAGCACTTGGTTTTAATCAGTCGTTTGCACCATGCCCTTGGACCCGTTTTTAGTGATTTATTGCAACATGTTGGCCTGGATCATCATCTTTTTGCATTGGATATTGTAAATGCTTATCTGTTGATGGTTTTTGGTCACAGTAACCATTGTGGTTTTGTGTTTTATTTTTCATATGGTGTAAGCCACAAGTACAAAATTATTACTTAATAGACACACGTGTGCTAGCACCTGTGGTGGCTTTAATAGCACAAGGGTGAGTTCTAATTTCTACTGAATTGCCTATAAATACTTCTATTTTAAAAAACATAAATCAGGTAGGCCTTTCCATATGCTTTTTTATTGATGAGGAAAAGGAGTAATATTTTGATTTAAAAATAATGTTTTTTTAAACCTACAACATTTATCTAAAAATGTGTGAAGAAAGGGTCTTTTCATACGGCTTATGCCCCAGACTGTGTGGTTTAGAAATATCACAGAAGGAATATCAAGGTCACAAAATATCATGACCAGAATATCAACAAGTATGTATTTACTTTCTATATATAACGCCACATATGGATGCCTTGACGATGCATGACTTTGATATTCCCAAGGGCGGCTCCTTCTCAATAGCAAAGAAGCATCCCCCTGCCTAATGCAGGAGCTGAAAGATAAAACAATATTTAAATGTAATTTTATCTTTCAGCTGCTGGCTCAGCCAGCAGCATGTTCAGGGAGGGGTGGGCTGGGCCACGGGAGGTGGGTGAAAGGATGAGGAGAGAGTTCACCTAAGTGCGCAAGTGTGTTTGGCCGGCCATCTCAGGCCGGCTAAACACACACGTGCACTTAGGTTTCTCCACCCGGCTGTTCAACACAGCCAGGCTGGAGAAAGTACACAGATCCCATGGTTGTGTCTGAGCGGCAGTCCAAGCCGCTCAGACCAATCCAGACACTGCTTTCATGTTAGGTTTAGCATGAAAGCAGTGCCAGGATTGCTGGGTAGCCTGTGCTGGTGTCCCAGTGAATGCTGTGACACCAGAAGAACAGGAGCGATGCGGCAGGAGACGGCGGCGACGGGAAGAGGTAAGTTATTTTTTCTTATATTATTTTTTGTACCCCCCTGTCCCTCCTCCCGCCCACCCCTCTCCTTGAGATTTGCGGCCGTCGGCGCTGGATATTTCTTTCCTGTATCCCATACTACAGTCCTCAGGCATCCTATTTCTTGAAAACCTTTAAAACAAATAAGCCAACAAAAAATACTTAATACATTATTTCTTTATAGCTGGATAATAATGGGATAAGCGTCTGCTCTCCTCTTGGTTCAGGCTATGAGTAGCAACAGCAGCCCACGTGTCAAATGGAATTGTCTTGAATAGTGAGCTAATAGTGATGCATAATATGTGTCAGTACACTGTAGCACTCTATAATAGGAACTCTGAGACTTCTGAAAAAAAAAAATTCTGAGTTATATGTTGGATCCAAAATATTAATAAGCATAGGTAATAAAGCCAATATATCTAATCTGTATATTTAATTGTAAACCAGAAATGCAGATTTTGCCGGTCCTTGTAATAGTACTTCTTGCAACAGCCATCATAAGGGATTAAAGAACATCATATGAACTGAAAACACTTCATGCACTTGCAAGGTCACTAGATCTGGCCCCCTCACAATGCATTCACACCAAAGACAAAACGTGAAGGCAGTGACACACAGAAATTTGAGGGGGGCCCCCTTCAAAGTACATGGAGGGGGGGCCCTTCTGCCAGACCCAGTCAGGGGCCTGCCACCCATACACAGTGTACCATGCTGAGGGGCCCCCTGGAGCTCAGGCCTCCCCCACCACCGGGGCTGCGGGGGCTAATGTTATGCCACTGCATGAAGGTGCATATGCGTGCACTCATACATTTACACAGTATTCTATAGTAATGTTCCTATTGAAATACGGCCTTGCTAATGTGTCACTATACATTTGTCAGTACAGCAGCATCAGTCTCTTGTCAAATATACCTCATTCCTTCCTGTAAATCTTGCTGCAATGCATGTGCCAATGAAACATCCCAAATACTAATGAGCAGGTACATATAAATAAAGGATATTTAAATGTGCTCAGATCATTGAATATTTATGGGAACCATAGGAGTCAGTGATGGTCACTGCCTGACAGTATGGGGGGATGTTGTGAATGGAACAGCAGGGCCTGTTCAACTTGTGATAAGATCACTCTTTTCCGTGATCTAGTCAGAAATAAAGTATGATTGTGATAGCCGTGTGTGTGGGACCTATTAGAGGGGTTCTCCTTGAGAATAGGTGGTCTCACACACATTATTTTGTCATAATGGTATCTGTTGGTAAAATAAAAACAAAGTTGGGACACTATTGAGTATAATGACTCATAATGTCGCTCTAATCCTGATGGCCAACATGTTTCTGCCCACACATCTAGCCTTTACAGACCTGGGGGAGTATTATGAGTCATTATACTCAATAGTGTCCCGACTTTGTTTTTATTTTACCAACAGACACCATTATTAAAAGGTGTGAACTACACTGGTGATCTGCTAGGTAATTGTATACAAATAACTGGATCCCTATGTTATCCAGAGAAATATCATATCAGCACTCCTTCAGGGTTCATTTAACCACAAGGTTGAGTCCACCCAGGTGGTATTATCCTACCTGGGTGGGGAAAGGTGGCCAAATGATGAAGTATGACACTATAATGTGTGTGAGACCACCTATTCTGTAAGGAGTAACCACTCTAATAGGTCCCCAACACACGGCTATCACAATCATACTTTATTTCTGACTAGCTCACGGAAAAGAGTGATCACATCACAAGTTGAACCGGCCCTGTTGGTCCGTTCACGAGATCCCCCTATATCTTTTGTGTATGTGGCTTTTGATTCTGGGAGGTAATATGGGGGCTATAACCTACCTCGTCTCTCCCTGTGTGTAATACACTGCCTAACAGTAGCCTTTGCTCCCAAAGTTTGAACTGCCCTCAGAAAGCAAATACCAACACCACCAAAGGCTGACAAGGGCACCTGAAGCACTGCAAAGTGAAACTTAAGTAAAGATGTGTGGGGCTGCTTAGTTCAGTAACGACAAGGAGCTTGTGAAAGAAGCATGGTTCATGACAACACAAAAACAGCACAATGATTTGCATTTTGTTTTCCTTTTCTGTCCCAACCTTCCTATCCACAGCTCTGCATCATTAAAACAATCATCTTTCACATTGTTTTATTCATGAGCTTTCATGCACCTCCACTGTCTGGGTAATTTTCACCATTCTGGCTGCAGTGACTTCAGTCTATGTAAAGCATTTGAAATGGAACCAAAAGTACTGTGGTTAGTATGAGGTGTTGAAATAACCTGTTTGTTCGTAACAATATACTATCTTGCTAAAAGAATGTTGCAATAAAAAGTCCCAGTTCTTTGTATTGTGTTTGCACATGCTAATTGCATGACTACTTGTGAAAAAACAGTTGTGGAAGTTCACTTGTGACACTCTTGGAAGAAGTGGTAAATAAATAAAACATATATGTCTAATAAATTCTCAATTATACAATGGCATTATGCATGTCAAACTCTCAGAGAGTCAAAGATTTCATTATTGCATGTAATTTGAGCCATCACAATCAGTGGTAACTGGTAAATTTACGAGGGGGTAGTGGAGGAGAGGGAGGTTGCACATGCACACATATGCCTCACTCACACCCACTGACAATACCTACTAACAAATACACATACATTCATACACGCATGCACACACTAAACATTAAAAAAAAAACTTACCTCTGCAGCTGCGACAGGGAAGCCTCGGAGGTGCTAGGAGGTTTGGGACTGCTGCTTTTTAGGTCAGCCAATGAGGGAAGGCAGCAGTCCCAATCTTGTCACAGAGCGGAATTGGGTCAGTGAGACTGCTGACCCCACCCCATTCTGTGATGAGGTGTCACTGATTGACACTCTGCCCTGGTCACTTCAGGGCTTAAAACTGATGTGTCCAGGTCTGAAGTAATTGGTGGCGTTCTGCCTCATCATGAGGGGGAGTGCTTTGAGGCACCTTTGCCAGGCTGAAGAGGTCACACCCACAGGGCTCTGACTTCTTCAGCCAGCCAAAGTTAAGCTCAGGCAGCAAGGAGTCTGCACATTTAGCACATATCTAGTTCCTGGCTGCCTGACCTGAACCAGAAGACTATCTGTCAGGCTGACTTTTGGTCAGCCGGACAGACACTCTTCACATTAGGAAAAATGTAGGGGGCATGGCCCTTCTGCCCGTGTGGACAGGCTGCTGCTAGTCACAATTGAAACTAATACCAGGTATACAACATGGGCCTGATGCACCAAGACATTTTGCAGTCAGAAACACTGTGAAAATGGTCTGTTGTTCTTTGCAGGCTTCAATCCCTCTGTTTGCAGCTAATCACAGGAGGTTTCAAATAACAACTTGCTATGAGTTTTTCCATTGTGACTTAAAGGTAGATAGGCCTCTCCATAAAATTAAAGACTGGCCGTAGAAAGTCAGTGTGTAATTTGAAACCATTTTTTGGCAACCATTCTTTTAGTACATCAGGCTCCAAATCATAACATGGCCGAACATGCTGAAGAAGTAGGCAGAGCCCAGAGCCTTCCAACTTTCACACCCTTTCCTATTGTAAGGAAATGCATTTTGTAACTGCACATGTATACTGTTTGTTTACAATACCGAAGTCACAGAATTAAACAATCATTATAAGTGGTTAACGTTCATAATATAATGCATGCTGTTGATGGAGTCACTTTGTGTCAAAGAATGAAGCATACAAACAGAAAATCAGACTTATACATCTACTGATGTTCTTGCTATTTTATATGGAGTATACCATTCTGCAATTGTACATCTCTTACCAGTCCTTACATGTAACCTCAGAAGTTCATCTCCATCCTAATAGAATTAACTGCAACCTGAAGTGTTTAAGCTATTGTCGACCTGATGGTGGGATGATGATGTCTGCGCTATTACATCCCAGAAGTCATAGTTTCAGGCATCTTATCAGAGTTCGTAGAAGCTGATACAATACTGTGTGTGATAGGAGTGAAATAATAACCTATAATGGCATGCCAGTCACTATTATCTGCCAAGACTGGGCCACTCACCTGAAAAGCAGGATGTCTGCAGGAGGTGTGCCACGACCTCCTGGAACACCTCTCAACACTTCCTGGTGGACACTGAAACCCTGGCAGGTGTTCCAAAAGGAAAGGGGGAGTGGAAGAGACAACACTGTGCCCCATTTTGCCGGTCCAGCCAGGAACCCTGTATCTTCAGTGGGGGCAGATCGTTGTTGACAGAGTGATAGTAGAGTTAGTGCACTCAACTTCCTTGAAACTGAATCTCTCTTTTTGATATGGGCACAGCAGCGGTAGAAGAACACTGGGATGCTCCAGCACATTTCTTGGATAATAATAACTGTTAGCACAATTACTAACACTGCATGACCAAAAACCCAAACTGAGTACCATAACAATAAGTACTGCGACACTAGGGCTGGCTTCACAGAGATTCACTGTTGCACACTACAATTAGAACTGTGGTTGCACTTATCATGCACAAGAAAGACAAACAAGGGCATTAATTATATCACGTATAAATTTCCTGCATGCATAGGGTTAAACTAAAAGGAACAAAAACAATCCAAGAAATACAAATGTCCACTCTGGGTTTAAACAGTTAGGGTGGTACAGTTTGGTTTGGTTTCACTGTGTGTGTGAAAAACCCTTCAAAAGCAAATTCCTCAAACCTGAAACTCAGGCATGAATGACACAATTTAAATCCAAGAGTTATGCTATTAGAGAAAGAAAAGTCACGTAAATGGTCTTTTGAAATTGCACTTTTTGTAGTATTTGAGCTCAAGCAGATTTCCTGAAGCACATTTATGCAAGTAACTACAATAATAATGCAGAATGTTCAGAAATGCATTTGTCTCTTCAAGATAAGCACTCTGCCAAAATACGAGGTCTGAAATACACCAGCTGTTCTAGGAAAGCGCGGCGCTCAAAGAACAAACTCCCTGGAGAATACTAGTCGCTTAGCTGCAGTCTTTTCCGAAGTGCTCGAGGAGCGCCTGGTGTCAGCTGCTACAGGAACGAAGAAAAGAATTGCTTCAATATTCCTGAATAGGAGGATGACAGTAGGGGCTAGACTGCCAAATCAGATGCTGAGATCAGGAATAAAAACAAAGCCAAGCAGGGAGTCATGCTTGACTCTGCTATTTATAGCCAATCAGGAAAGCAGTTTAGTTTCCACATATGGATGAGTCACCACACCCAATTAGAAGCACATGTCTACTCCTGCTCACATTAGCAACATGCATTGATAAAACAAGCATTGATAAAACCAATTGTGTAACACAGCACATTATGTTTACTTAGAAACATGAAGGTTTTAACCAAGAACAGAGGTATGATTTAACCCTAATCCCTGGGGATGCTGACAGATAAAGAAGGAGACACCTTGGGGATTCCTGACATTATCGGAGTAGACCCAAGGAGATAAAAACAACCTTTCTAATACTACAGGTTCTCTAGTAATACCAATTGTTAGTTTAAAATATGTATTTAAAAATGTTAGTAGGCCAAAACTAGTGATGGACCATGAAACATTAGATTTCAAGAGCAATAACGTGTTACATAGCAAGACTAACTTTTATCTGAGAATACAAAAAGTTATACTTATTGAAGAATGATAAAAACTTAACTGTATGAAAACCAATGCACACATTTACAGAGAGAGAAAAAAAGAGATGAAAGCAGAAGCAGTACAGAAATACTAGTTTAACCTCATATTAATAATTTATAACAGAAACCAGGGCTGAAACTTATGTCTAAGTATCATCATGGAGGTTTAGCAACTTCACCAACTTCACCATCCCCAATTGCACTATTGTCATACTGTTTAGCTTACTCACTTTTAAAAAAAAAGCCTTTCAAAGATGACTACAAGCAAGTTATTTTTTTAAACATTTAAAATGTCATTCAATTAATAGTACTAATTTTATGGTTTAAAATCAATCAATCACTGTCACCCCTAAGGTTATCTGGGAGCTGAGGGTTCCATGTCTCAGTTGAAAAGCCACATCTTGAGTGTCCTTCTGACGTCCACCATTGAGGGAGCTGTTTGGAGATGAATTGGCAGGCTGTTCCAGGCTTGACTACTGTGGAAGAGAAGGAGCAGCCTCCACTACAATAGATGCGGGGTGTGTGCAAGGTTTAGCGAGTTGGAGCATAGTTGTCTTGTTGGGACTTAAAAGCTCAGTCAATGGTTGATTTAGGACAGCCCTAGGTTGTGGAGAGCCTTGCATGTGAGTGTGAGGATTTTGAATTGGCATCTCTTCTGGACAGGGAGCCAGTGGAGGTACATGGAGAGGTTGAGGATGATTGTGGCTGCAGTATTCTGTAGAGTCTAGATCCTTTTCAGTAACTGGGAGAACATTTCAGCATAGAGAGCATTGCCATAGTTGAGGTGGCTGGTGACCAGGCGTGCGTGACTGTATTTCTGGTGTTGTAGGGATCCATTTGAAGAATCTATGGAACATACAGAGGATGTAGAAGCAGGAGGAGCCGACTGAGTTTAATTGTTGATTCATGAATAGTTGACATTTGAGAATGATGCTGAGGCTTTGTGCGTGGTCCGATGGAGAGAGTGTTGGTCCAAGTTCTGCTGGCCACCAGCTGTGGTCCCATTTGGAGGTGTTCTTCCAAAAATCAGGAATTCCATTTTCTCCGTTTTTTAGTTTGAGACAGATGTTTTCATCCATTGTTGCTATGTTGGCCATGGCATTGTGGAAGTTGTCTTTGGTGTTTTGGGGGTCTTTAATCAGGGGGAGGATTAGTTGAGTGTCATTGGCACTACATTGAGTCTGTAGGATCTGAGATGTCTGCAAGTGGAGTCATGTAGATGTTGAACAGGGTTGGATTGGATTGGATTGGATCCTTGGGGTGGGCGGCAGGTTACGTTCTTGGGTGTAGATTTGAAGGGAGGAACATAGGTACTCTGCATGCGGCATGAGAGGTAAGATGCAACCGACTTAAGGGTGTTTTGTTGAATGCCTATATTGTGGAGTATGTTGAGGACTACAACAGAGCTTTCGACTGTATCAAAAGCTGCAGAGGGGTCCAGAAGGATGAGAGCTGCAGACTCTCCATGGTCAAGGAGGGTCCTGATGTTATCCATGGCAGCGATTAGTGCGGTCTCCATGGTTGTCCTGGGATACTGATTGTGAGGTGTTGTGCTGGTGGTTTCGTTCGAGGTAGTTGGTGAGCTGTTAATTGATGACTTTCTTGAGCACTTTGGCCAGGAAGGGGAGCAGGGAGATGGGTCTGTAGTGTTGTAGTTTGGACTCTTGCTTTGAACAAGACTGCTGGTCTCAGGATGACAGTACTTTCGTTCGTAGATGACTAGGTCTCTTCCTACAACTATTTGTAACTGTTGTCCAAACCTTACCGGCTTACTAGCAGTACCTCACCGAAAACACAATAGTAAAAGGTGATTTGTAGCAGTCACTTACGCATGGACTCAAAATACAATATCTCAGGGTTGTCGTGGTTAAACGGAAATTACCCTTTTCTCACAGATTTATAATGTCTCATACAAACAAAGGCAATAACACAGATGCAGTAAAGTTATAATAGTTTTTATTCAACATAACTGCAATTTGTGATAAGTTGCATGAACTGCAATGATTAGGATAATGAATATACCAAGCAACAGTGTAGTAAAGAGGAGAGTCATTGTTATAAAGACCCCCACCATTATGCAATATAAGATAAAAATATATGTATATGTAAAAAATTGAATAAGCCCTAATACCCTAAGGAGAGTAGGTCTAACCTTCTACCTAAAAAGGAAGAGCTGGGACACGAAGACTGGATCAGTGTCAAGATGACTGCAGCATCGGTATCAGCGATGGTGGCGATGCCCTCTGGTCGGAATCCCTCTGATTATCTGTCTAAAAGTGTGTTGTATTTATACAGATCTACAAGGTCCCCTGACATAAGTGTTATTCATAACAATAGATAACAGGCATGCTTGGGACGGCAATTAATATCAACAATCCCTCGAAAGTATAGAGAGGGAAAATCCCTAAGTGTGAATGCCTACTGTATGTTTGTCTTTCGTGCTTGATCTTGACGCCTTGGCGCAGTGACACTGATAATAGAACCCATAACAAGTGGCCTAACTATAAACAAGGCCGCCATTTTAAAGGAAATAAATAATTAAATGGACTAAGCCAGAGCAAGCTAAGTAGGTTAAAAGTCACTGGGTGACGGGGGCACGAGTTTACAAGCCTACGGCTAAGCTAACTCCTGTTAACCCGTTAAAACAAACTAGGATTCACTACACCCTCCCCATTGCTGTAACAGGTATGATGAAGGTAAAGAAAACCCAATCGCTAAAAAGCTGCTACTGAACTAAAAAGCCAAAAAACTTAACGAAAAAATAAATGCTATGTTATAAAATTCGTTTTTTAAAAAACATTTCAGAGACTTTAATATCAACCATGACAAGTATAGCAAACTTTTAGTATAATTGCTTCTTTTATTAGAATCGGGAACTGGCAAGCCAATTCATCAAATCATGTGCTATATGCAGGATCTTGAAGAATGTCATCGAAGTCACCATTCAAGGATCTCAAAAATGAGTCAACATCGTCTGAAGTGAAATTGAGAGCTGGGCGGACAAACAGATCCACAGAGCAGAAGTGAGCCATATTCATCGGTGCATCGACACTCGCTGCAGCGTCCTCATCCATGTTAGTTTGTATAACAGAAGGCTCATAGGTGGCCTCGCGGAGCAACCTCAGTCTCAAGGGGCATGACCGTGTATGAACCCTCATCGGGGACATCAGCAGTTCGTGGTCCACAGGAGATGTCGGTGCAACAGCAAGACAGACCATAGGCAGATGTTCAAAGAGACACCACATGCAGCGGAACACCGGTTGTACACACCATAGTAGAGGCCGGAATGACAATGACCAGTCAAACTCTAGTTCCACCAGCAAAGGTGTACCGAAGATCTGAACCATGCGTTCACGGCACAGCAGGGTTGACGGGAGCGGCTCCATTGCTCTGTGTCGCTGGAAAGAAACAACCACCGCGAATCAGAAAATATAGCAGTAGTAGTCCGCCAATTAAAGCCAAAATAATTGGAAAGCCACCAAACACACTGGAAAAGAGTGAATGGATGGCTGATGGGATGACTCCGAAGACAGTCTGGAAGATGGACACGAAACCAGACCCGACAGCCTTAAAGAAATGAACAATCCCAGTGGTGCTTGAAGCATTGAATATTATCAATACCAACTCTCCAAAGTGTAAGGGGAAATCGGTATTTAAAAGGGATTGTATCTCGGCTGATGATCTCGCAACCTGGAGAGCATACGTCTCTTTTGCGGATGTCAAGGTGACCTGTTTTTGAAACAATAGCGCCTTCAGTCTACTCAACTTGTCATAGTTCACAATAATAGTATCAATGTGGGGCCACATTTCAGATACTTGTATCTCTCGTGTGGGGGGAAACAAAACATGGCCACAACACGTAACGACCTTCGTGACTGAGATTGCATAGGCAATTCCAGGTCTCAAGCCGCAACAGCTGTCATCGCTCAGAAGAACATAACTCCCATTAGAAAGAACATGAAACACAGAACTAATCAAGGGGACGGGAGTACCCTTCAGAAAACAAGCCAAATTTGCGACCCCCGCATTGCAAAGACCGTGAAGAGACACCTGTTTGCATATCATGGAATGACGAACATTAGTCTCACATTCACTTCCGCTAAGAAAGACCTCCTGTTCGCCGTTCAGACATCGATACTCAAAGGGCAACTCCCACTCTTCCTTAATAAAGCTATCTCCTAGCCGTTCATATCGTCCCACTGCAAGATGTTTCAGGCAGTTCGAGAAACGAAACGTTGAAAACGGTAAATTAATAATGCTGTGTAAGAGCCAGATAGTTGAAGGACTCTCTGCTACCGTGAATGGCAACTTATCTAATTTTTCTACTTGAAGCAAGGTGAAACGAGCCTCTCTTTTAGCCATTGTCACTTGTTCCCCGGAAAAATTAAAAGCAGCGAATAGTTCACTCCCATTAAGGTATTTCCATGGAATGTGGCCACTTTTCAGTGTCTGTAATGCCCAACTCAGCTGCATGATGGAACGCAGCTGTGTTTGCCCATGATATAACCAAGACAAATCAGTCTGAGTGATATCAATAGCAGATTACACTATATTCGACAGGGAATAAATCCTGTTGGAAAGTGTGTTCATGCCATTGTCGACAACAGCTAATGTATTTTCCAAATTCTCTTTATCAAGTTGCCGTAAACGTGCAGCAGCCTCAATTTGAGAAAGTTTCCAAATTTCATTATACATGGCATATAAAAACCGTTTCGAGCGTTGCTTTCTAGGACCTAATAGGAAATCTTGTAGGTCTATACTGTCAGAAAGAGTATTCAGGTGTTGTTTCACCGCTGTTAAGGTGTTCGTTTGTACCCATTGTTGGCACAGCTTGCCCACACTGTAAGTTGTAATGATACCAGCATGCTGACCTGACAAAAAGTGAGGGTCTGGTCTATGAATGGAAAAAAACCCTGAAGAGTTCAAAAAACGCCTTTGACACTCATCAGTATCGGTGGGCCATACCAACCATCCCCCAGGACTGGAAAGTGAAGAATTATAGTCACCACCATTAACCAATGCATCTAGCCTATCCTCAGAAACATTTAGAAAGTGTTGCCAATCTTTAAATTTTGTCGGTGTAGGGATACTGGGCGTGTTTAGATCCTTTATTTTAGCTAATCCTAGACATGATGTTTGCTCAACAGTGTCATTTAAAAAAATCAATTGCACAGGAATTAAGCAAGCTCGAAACAAAGCCTCCCTACCCTGTATCTGCCAATCTTGCGTCCCCCATACACTCTTCAAATCGATAGTGTTCTTCCAATATTCATAACCCTCAATTGAAAGTCGGGAAACAAAGGGATCTGAATAAATCAGTTTGGTATCTGTTAGCAACAGTTTTCTAATGTGTGTCTCAGGTAATTCAAAATAATATGATTCAGCTTTTGTTGTATCATGCCCAGGAAAGTACGTGAATTTGTCACTGTAATACTGTGGACTCCCCACCCGTGGTGTTGAACAATGTTCCCATTGTGTGTAGTTAAAAAGAGGCCTATATCTTGTTGCACGGTGCAGGTAGTGATGTCCCCAATTATTATAGCAGAACATTTCACCATAATTCATTGTAAAATCATATACATCATCACTTCCAAAAGCGGAGTAGTCCTTCATTTCAGTTAGCATGGAATCCACTGATTGGACATCCCAATCATCAGAGACAACATTAGGTGTAATTACATCAGACATAGAAAATTTGAACACGTATGGTATTTGAATTATCTCTGTAGGCCCGTATATATCGAACGGAACTTTGTCCCAAACAATCCCATCAGAAATTGGAATAGCAGTAATATTGACAGGGGACAAATCACGTTGGACCTTATGTGATGAATGATGCAGTGTTAAAATTACATCAACAGGCTCCACTGAGGAGCGATCAGCAATATAGTGACCATTAATTAGTAAAAAGAAAAAAGTCACAAAACCAAGCCATAAAAACAATGCAATAAATGTCAAACAGAACCAGAGATAGTTCCATGGATATATCAAATAGTTCTTTTTAAGCCATTGATAGAACTTGCTACCTCTGGAAAGTTTGTCAGTCTTAGTTGAGGATGAATTTGAAGAAAAATCATCAATGTCCACAAAATAGTCAGAGGAAGTCTCCGCAAACACAGGACTCATCAAATTCCCATCCACTGTTCTAGGAGGTTCATGATAGATGACGTTACCAGTCGTGGAAGTGTTCGTGTAAAATACAGCCAAATCCTGTAGCGGTGTGTTCTCCGAAGTTGTTACAGGAACCAACAAAAGTTCATTTTCTGCCCTCCCCATGGTCGAGGAAGTGTCTGGAACAGCTGACATAGTTGTATAGTCAGTAGTAGCGATGGTCATCCTACTATGTAGAGGGATGTCCTGTTGGGTAGTGAGAGGGGATCGGGAACTACCCAAGGGACCTCCTGGTCTACTGTGAAGAATCGGCCACATGGTGTAATTTGATGTCATCAATGGAGATGAATCTGTTTGATTTGGAAACAGACAATGGTGGAAGGATGACAGTCCTGGTGCCTTTTATTCCCAAGACCGGTACAGGTGCTCTGTATGCGGGACCAAACTCTTTTCTCACAGCGATCTTCTCACGAACCAGATCCCCTACGTTAGGAATCCAGCCAGTCGAAGTTTTTGCCAAATCCCTTATTCCCAAGGTGGCAGCGCTTGCAGATGATTTATCATCACAGAATTGTTGAAGCTCCTGTAAAACAGCGAGACGTTCTTTTATGTCAAATGGTGTTTCTGCTGCCACCATACCAGGGGCATCAAGATCGGGAACATACATAGTTGTCCCAAAGAGAACCTCATATGGAGACTTGCCCCTCAAGGACCGTCTTGGCAGATTATTCAGTGCTCTCTGGACCCCATATAGGTGATGTAACCAACTACGGCCTGAACCTAATACTCGAGCTGTTAAGGACTGCTTTAGATCACGATTCCGCCTCTCCACGACCGAATTTCCCTCGGGATGGTATGGTGAGGAGTAATGGAGTTCAACACCCATCGTCCTCATGGTGTCCCTGAAAGCCTTAGAGGCAAATGCAGGGCCCTGGTCCGAATGGAATGCTGCAACCGCATATGTACCGATAAAGATCAGCAAATCTTTTATAACAGTCCGGGCGTCAGCCGACCGCTGTGGCCATACCCACAGGAATCTAGAACAGGAATCTACAGCCACTAAAATGTATTTGTATGCACCATTAGGTTGCAAAGGACCACAATGGTCCAGGTACACACAATGGAGTGGTTTGTCTGACACTAAGAGAGATGTCTGCGGATGGCGTCTGATAGTCGAGCCCTTAATCTGCTGACAAATGTCACAGCAAAGGACATACTGTTTAGTCCGTCTGCATAGACCAGGCCACCAGTACCGTTGTTGTAGAATGGTGATAGTGGCCTGTATACCAGCATGTGCAGAAGCGACACCCTCATGTGCAGCTGTAATCAATTCCAATCTCTGATCTTCATTTGGGATCACTCGATCACCAACATCTGGAATTGTTGCAAAAGCAACATTCTGTGCACTGATATGATATGTATAGTTTGTAGGGTATCCTTTCGAAAGGGGCTTGTCTGCAGCCGAGGCTTTAACAGCAAGCAGTATTTCATTATCCAACCTCGTCCGAGAACGAGTCACTGCAGCCACAGAAGCCATAGCTACTGAAGCTTTGGCTGCTTCGTCAGCCAATGTATTACCGGCAACATGTATTCCTACACGTTGGTGCCCCAATGTATGAATTACATGGACACATGGCAGCTTATCCTTAAGATCAGCCACCCTTCCCCACAATATTTTGTGTTTAATGTGTTCCCTTTAGAATCTCTAAACCCGTTCAGTATCCAATGATTGAGGTATTCATTGTATGACTGGACGCAGTAATACGAATCACAGACGATCAAAGTCTGCGTTCCTGGCTCTGAATGTTCGAGCGCTAGAAGAAGAGCCTTAAGCTCGGCCAACTGGGCTGTGCAGTCCCCTAAGGTCTGAGTGTACGTGTTATGAGGATGAAAAACTCCGTCTTCCATTACCCCGCACACGGCTGCGCAAGCTGCCGAGTATTGATGTTTGGTACCCACAGCCGGTTGTGCCGATCCGTCAGTGTAAATGATGGTATCATAACTGTCTATTGGCAATATGTGTAAGGGAGCGGGGTACTCCTGTTCATACTGGAGAAATTCTTGTGTCTGAAGTCTGGGGTCAAACACATAATCAACATCAGTGGCGGTCAGAGATGTTGCCCATTGAATCCAGCGTGGATGCAATGCCTTAGCGTTAGGAACGCTCGCTTTAGTGACAGCCTCTAAGGCCGGAACCGGGGAGACAACAACAATGCGTTTCCCCTGGGCAAGCGGTCTCTCCTTTATGACGGCAATCTGAACTGCCGTCAGAATTTTTTCAGTAGGAGCAAAACGTTTTTCTGCATTGGAGTACAAATGTGATTCGTATGCTATTGGCACTGTGTCACCCTCATTAAAGGTGACATAGGTTAATCCTAGGGCACCAGCTATTATTCTGATGACCAAATTTGTTTTATTGTCCTGTGTGTACAAGTGTCTAGCTTCTAGCATGTCTCGTTGTATGTCCCTTAGGATGTGTGTATGTTCAATTGTCCATTGCCTGCCAGAATAATTGGGCTGAATTAAGTTATATAGTGGTTTTATGCGTTCAGCATAATCTGGAATATATGTTCTTAAATCTGCAAGCGGCATAGTCTGTATGCCTGGGTGAGGTGTATATGTGGCAAACATGGGCCACATAGGCCCTTCATTACTTAAAGGACCTAGCCTCACCCGCCGCAGTATATGTGGTAGGGCGCCTTCAAACCAGTTTTGATGTTCCTGATATGTGAGCGATATTTCATGATACTGGTATGCTTCGTACCTTACGGGTACGTCCGCAATGTCATAAGTGTGAAATGTGTGCATTCGTTGGTCAGCCTCAGGAAAGGCAACCCAACAATAAAATGTTTCCGTTTGGTAAGCTTCAGTTGCTTCTATAATCAAAGTAACTTCCCTGCCCTCTTCTGTAAGGCCATGTGCTAATAAATGTTGTGTAAGTGCATGTCTAGCATTTGCAGGAATGTCTATGGTATTAGCCATAGTTGTTTAGAGAAACGGAACACCAAAATAGGGGAAGTTTTTCCTTTTGTGAGTTCGAGCTCGAACAACCTACAGCCTAAGCAGGTGTTACCTGTTTGGCCGAGGAGGATTCTCCCAAAGACCACGGACGTCTCCGTATAATGGTACTGAGGGTACCTGTTGTCTGTGAGACAGTGATAGTCAGGGTATCCGTAAATTAATGCCTAAGCCCCACGTTGGGCGCCATGTCGTAGTTTGGACTCTTGCTTTGAACAAGACTGCTGGTCTCAGGATGACAGTACTTTCGTTCATAGGTGACTAGGTCTCTTCCTACAACTATTTGTAACTATTGTCCAAACCTTACCGGCTTACTAGCAGTACCTCACCGAAAACACAATAGTAAAAGGTGATTTGTAGCAGTCGCTTACGCATGGACTCAAAATACAATATCTCAGGGTTGTCGTGGTTAAACGGAAATTACCCTTTTCTTACAGATTTATAATGTCTCATACAAACAAAGGCAATAACACAGATGCAGTAAAGTTATAATAGTTTTTATTCAACATAACTGCAATTTGTGATAAGTTGCATGAACTGCAATGATTAGGATAATGAATATACCAAGCAACAGTGTAGTAAAGAGGAGAGTCATTGTTATAAAGACCCCCACCATTATGCAATATAAGATAAAAATATATGTATATGTAAAAAATGGAATAAGCCCTAATACCCTAAGGAGAGTAGGTCTAACCTTCTACCTAAAAAGGAAGAGCTGGGTTCGTTAAACCTAATCTGCCAAAACCGTGTCCATGAGAGGAGCCCCCAACCCTCGTTACCTTGGAATGAGGTCTCTATCTCAGACTCCGCAGGGACACGAAGACTGGATCAGTGTCAAGATGACTGCAGCATCGGTATCAGCGATGGTGGCGATGCCCTCTGGTCGGAATCCCTCTGATTATCTGTCTAAAAGTGTGTTGTATTTATACAGATCTACAAGGTCCCCTGACATAAGTGTTATTCATAACAATAGATAACAGGCATGCTTGGGACGGCAATTAATATCAACAATCTCTCGAAAGTATAGAGAGGGAAAAACCCTAAGTGTGAATGCCTACTGTATGTTTGTCTTTCGCGCTTGATCTTGACGCCTTG
Source organism: Pleurodeles waltl (assembly GCF_031143425.1). Taxonomy (NCBI): domain Eukaryota; kingdom Metazoa; phylum Chordata; class Amphibia; order Caudata; family Salamandridae; genus Pleurodeles; species Pleurodeles waltl. Next base: position 995,376,874 of record NC_090437.1, read on the forward strand.
GCGCAGTGACACTGATAATAGAACCCATAACAAGTGGCCTAACTATAAACAAGGCCGCCATTTTAAAGGAAATAAATAATTAAATGGACTAAGCCAGAGCAAGCTAACTAGGTTAAAAGTCACTGGGTGACGGGGGCACGAGTTTACAAGCCTACGGCTAAGCTAACTCCTGTTAACCCGTTAAAACAAACTAGGATTCACTACAGTAGTTTTTGAGGTATTAGGGGTCAGCAGAGGGTTTATTTAGGAGGGGTCTGACCTCTGCCTGCTTCCATTCATTGAACAAAGGTTGCCATGGAAATGGAGGTGTGAGGGATGTGGGTTAGTTCTGTTATAATAGTGTTGGCTCTGAGGTTGAAAAGCCGTGGAGTGAATGGATGACATGATGGCTGCTGTGGTATGTGTGGTAATCGGGGACCAGGAGGTTATCTTGTGGCTGGTGTTCGCTGCTTGAGAGATATTGTCTAGGCTAGAGGTGGAGGGTTGAGCGTTGAAATTGTTGTATATGGTGGAGATCTTGCTGTGGAAGTAGTCTGAGAGGGTGTTGCAGATTTCCAGGGATGGGAGGATGGTGGTCTCTGTGGCTATGGAGTTAGAGAATTCCTTGATGATTCTAAAGAGTTCTTTCCTGTGGTTGGCTGTGGTGTCAATGCGGGAAGTGATTGCTGCGCTTTTTGCTACCTTGATGAGGTGGTGGTAGTTGTTGATGGCTGCCTGGTAGGGGGAGCTGTCGGAAGGGTCCTTGGTCACGCACCATTTTTTCTTGAGTCGGTGGCAGTCACATTTGGAGTTTCTGAGCTCCAGAGTGTACCATCTTGCTGGTTTGGAGGTGTTGTTGGTTTTAGCTGATTTAAGCGGGGTGACTCTGTCGGCGGATTTGGTTAGATAATGACGTGGTCAGTCCAGGTGAGTACAGTCATGTGGGTGAAATTGATTCTGTCACTAGAAGTAAAGATGGCATCCAGTGTGTGTCCGGCTTTATGCATGAGTTTGGTGACCAGTTGGGGGAGGCCGATGTTGCTGAGGTTCTCTATGAGGGAAGTGGAGTTGGTGTTGTTTGGGTTGTTAAGGTGGGAATTGAGATCGCCAAGTAGGATGTGATGGAGGGAGTCAATGGTGAGAGGCGTGATGAGATTGTCAGGGGTCTGTATGTGAAGATGCCTCACACTGTGGTGTTGGCATCGGTCTGTAGTCGGGAGTTGAGAGGCATTGTGTCATAGTCAGTGATGGTGCATTGGATGGTTTCCTTGAAGAAGATGGCGATGCCCCCACCATGTTTGTTGGTGCAGTCCTGGTGTATCATCTTGTAGCCAATGGGGTGGCTGTGGCAATGTCAGGGTTTGGTAAGGGTGTTAATCATGTTTCGGTGATGAAGACAATGTCCGGGTTGTGATGGGGTCCCAGATTTCCGTGGTGTGTTTGCATAAGGAGCGGGCATCTAGCAGGATGCACTGGAGTGGTGCTTTGTTGTTCGTAGTTTTCTGGGGGTGCAGTACGGGTATTAGTGTGCGCAGGTTGGCCCATGTTACAGGAGAAGGTCGAGGGTCCTCTGGTTGAGCCTGGGGAGGCCATGATGCAGTTGCCTATGGGGTGTCCAATGTTCAGGGCCTGGAGCTCCTTGGTGGTGTAGCAGTGGTGGGTGGGAGGACCAGAGTTCTAACAGACAAAAATTACAATTTATAATTGTCCTGACAATAGAAACAGATTTGTAGAAAAGCTTTCAGAATAAATATATGGGACATTAGTTTGATAAATAACATTCATTTGTTCCCCACACTTCTTATCAAAATGGCTTAGAGAGAAACAATCAAAAGACATCCCACTGACTAGTTAAGTGTATATAAATAGTTATCTATTTTTAAGTGATTGGTACTTGAAAATTATCAGGCATGTCAATCATTCAAACTAGCATGTTCAGAGTATGGTAACAGAGGAGCCTGCTGCAGCATCCTTGTGCTTAAGCTGCAATGCATGAATGGTAAATAGGATAGAATGATGCTCCTATTGCTATCTACATAACATACTGCTCATACAGTGAGTCTCCTGTGCCTTGCTATAGGAGGATTACCTAGTAAACTATACAGAATGACAAATATAATTGTGTGAAAGTGGATTATTATTTGGGGTGGATGGTAGCCCAGCCCACATAATAATGTCACTATTCTTCTTAGGCCCAGTAAAAGTTTCAGTAATTTAAGTCTTAATCAGCCGCTGGTAGTTATGGCACAGAGCAGACAAGGTTAGCTTAAGAAAATGTATAAAGCATTTAGAAGGACCAAAACAGTAAAGAAGTCAAAAACACAGCACAATAAAAAGAATGCTCAAATTTATAAAAAATAGAAAATATTTTAATGAACAAAATAAAACCAAAATGGCAAGCATCCAATAAAGGGACTAGAAATATGCTTTTTAAAATGTTTTGATAATAATAATGCCAAAATGTGCAAAGTGTCAACCATGGAACCTGGCTGTGATAGACCCAGACAAGGCTAAGGTTTAAGGCCAACTGCAATGGAGCACTGGCTGGATACAGAGTCCAGAATCATCTTGGTCTGAAGTTTTGGTTTCTGACTTAAGGCCTCATTACGATTTTGGTGGATGGAAAAGCCCGTCTGCTGAAATTCCAACGGGGAGGTTGCCACCATTGTGGCTGCCTCCCACCATGACCATTATGAGTTTCCCGCTGGGGCAGCGGGTGGAAACCTCAGTTTCTGCCCAGTAGCCTAGTGGGAAATGGCCTACAGCATTGTCTCGGGCTCGTAATAGAGCCAGCTGCAATGCTGTAGTGCGCAGGGTGCACCAGCACCCTCGCAATGTTTTGCAAAGCAGACAGTGAACATTTGGATAGTGTAGGGTCCCCCCTATCCCCCCGCAACTGGTCTCCACCAGCCTTTCATGGTGGTAGCACTGGCAGAGAATGAAGTCGTAATGCCCAGGGCAGCGATACTTGCAGAGCTGCCCTGGCGGATTAGGACTGCCATAACTGCCAGACAGCTGGGATGACTAATCCTGGTGGTGCTGGCGGTCCATTTGTGGCATGACCGCTGTGGTCAGACTATGGTGCTCTGCCCGCCACATTGGTCATGAGGCTGCCAGGTTCATATTTAGGGCCATTGTCTCCTAAAGGGAAGTAAAAAAATCCTCAGCAGGGCAGGACAGCAGGGTGTGGCTGAGGTGAGTTCAATGAGGCCGAATGTCCATTAAATTAAGTCTCGGTTAAGCCTGTGACCTTTGTCAGAAAAGCCCAGAGCAAGAGGAATTTGAAGTTCATGTCAAAGGAAGGTCCCTCACCGGCTGGATACATTTGGCATCTTCACCCAGTAAATCTTGGTTTTGTTACTTATTTGGAGCTTGGATTCCTCCAGCAGAGCAAGGCTGCAAGCTGTAGGCAAACAGTGTTCCATAAGGCTGGATATCTTCTCTGCGACATCCCAGTGAATGGATTAGCTGCTATGGAAAAGCTCAGAGCAGGAGCAATCTTAATCTTTGTCCCAGAGGCAATCCACCTTAGTAGGGTTGACTTGACAGGTTGGTCCTGGTCTTCTGTCAGTTCTCTAGGGAAAAAATTCCTAAAGAGGTTTCTAAGTCCCAGCCTTTAGCATTAGACAGGATGAGTACACTCCAGCACCAGGACATTTGGGGCAACATTTAGAGGTCAGGACGTACTCCAGTACAAACACAAACAGGGTGCAGGGTAGGGTCAGTTGCCCTTGGTCAGCTGGGCTCTTCAGGAAAGTAAGGAAAGTGAACTTCTTGCAACTATGCCCCTGTAGCTTCACAGAAGTTCAGGCAACTGATTCTTGGAGTCCACCTCTGTCCTGGGTTCAAGCAGAAGAAAGTCCAGCCATTAGTCAAGTTCAATCCTCCTTCTCTTATCCACAGGTCCAAGATTGCACTGGGGTGGCACACTTAACCCCACTGTTAGCCTGGGGGGGTGGGAGGGGACTTCTGGCCATACCCGAACCAATAGGATAAATGTTCCTAGGAGTGATCATACCCACTTTTGAAGCACATCCTATGTGCTTTACTGTAAACTATTCATAGCTTTTTCCAAAGCTTGACTACACTCCTGATTAGCAACTTACTTATAGGCCTCTAGTATATGGTACACAAGTGTACCCTAGGATGTGAGGCCAAATGTCATTAGTGGACACATGTTCTGCCACCACTAAAGTGACAATGCAAAGCATGTCTCCGGGCCTGCCCCTGAAGCTTGGGTTGGTAGTTTTAGAATTGCCAATTTTACCTGGTGAAAACAATATTTTACCAGGCCTCAAATCTCCTTTTTAATATTTATAAGCTACCCCTAAGATAGGCCCTACATGCTCATAGGCCATTGTGCACAGTATTTAAAAAGTAAGACATGCATAATTTATGTTTTACATGTATGTTCTGGCAGAGAAAAACCTCCAAAGACATTTTTAACTATGCAAAGGCAGGCTGTCCCATAGGGAAGCACTTGGTTACAATATAATACAGTCTAAGGCTTAAATTCAGTTTTGGAGTAGGTAGAAAAATAATTCAAGGACTAATTTTAATAGTAACCATAATGGTCTTTAGCCATTTGGCACCTGCTGCCTATCTCTGATCATTTGTTTTGGTGGGTGACAGTTGCACTTTGTGTATTCCCCCTAGACAGCCACACAGCATGGGAGCTTAGGTGTGACTTGATGGGCTTGATAGGCCATCATGGCAGGGTGGGAGGGAGAAGCTGGCCACAGCCTCACTTACAACTGTGTAGGATGTGTCCTGTCCCCACACAAATGGCAGCATAGTCCTCTGTAGTGAGTCTGGAGCCAGGGCAGGAGCCAGGGCAGGACCTCTGTGCACTTCAAAGGCCTGTCTTTGAAGTTTTCTCCACTTCCCCCACCCTGCCTGGGTGAGAAGGACTGAATCCAGAGTGACTTCAAGGGCCATCTGACTGGTTCGATCTGAAGTCTCAAAGACATAAAAGACTTCCAACCACCATACATCCGCACCTGGATTCTGCCAGCTGTGAGTCTGCCCTGCCCTGCCAAGTTGCGCCTCTTGGACATTGGCGTACTGACACACCCTGTGTTAACTCGCCACATCAATGCTGCTGTGTTGATCGGACCCGGAGCATCACTTGTGTTGCTTGGCTCAGAACTGGCGTATTTCTCCAGTTGCATGGATCGCTAATGACTCATTGCATCTGCTGCAAGGGTTGAAAAACGATGTTTCGCCGCTATAACAGGAACAGACCTGGTATATTTCCTCAGGATGCGCCACATCTTGGAACTGATGCATCTCCACCAAAGCACAGCGCAAAATGACACATCTCTACTGCTTGGGGAAAATCGATGCATCTCTCCCACTGCAGGGATCAACATCACGTCTTGGCTTCTGCTGCAAACCGCACCTCCAAAGTCAAAGCAACCAGGGTTAAGGTACTTTTGTTTAGCTTGCCTCATTGTGTCCCTGGCTCCATGGCAGTGGGCCTGCACTTTTTGACTTTGTCCCAGTCCGACGCAGCCAGATATCCTCGTTTCTTACTTCTAAGCACTATTTAGCAGTTTAACCTTTAGAAATTCACAACCACACCACAGTCCCATTGCCCCAACGGAAACAGTCATCCCCAAACAGCCACTCCAGTTCTGTCTCAATGGGAACACAAGCAACCCAAGACCTGTTTTGCCCTAGTTAGGTGCAGCTTGGTTCTACTGGTGCAGTGAGCACGGAGCCAACTTTTGGGCTTACCCTTGACCAATTAATACCTGGCTTTGCAGTTCAGGCTGGACTGCTCCCATTGGACAACGCCACAGTAAGGCTGCAGTAACAGTGGTCACCAACAGAGAGAAGAAGGCAGTTTTAAGCTACTAGCAGGAGTCACTCATTTATTGCTCATTTATTGCCTTGCACTGCATCCCATAAGCAATGATTTTATTTATAATGCAAATAATAGATAAGCTAATGAGATTTAGTAACTCCAGCACATTTATGTCTTTTTTAGACTTATTTCATTTCAGGTATCCAATATCAAGGAGGATTTTGCAAATCAACATTTGTATCACATGAAAGAATGTTATTTTGCTTCAGGGAGCAGAACAGAACTCCCCAGAAAAAACACCATGTCGAGCTTGAATATATTGATGCTAGTAGCAAGTGCTTAAAATAATATAAACAATTGTGAAAATTGTGGAGCATATGCCAACATTCTGTGATGACGTTGATGAAGTTAAGTTAACATCTGCCAACATTATTTTCTTACCCTCTTTTAAATATTTCTCTCTTGTATTTAAAAAATGTTGACACAGAATGATGGCTGTACTTTTAAGGAGATAAAAAAGGAATGTAGGGCAATTGCATCCAATGTGTATCACCTCAAAGCCAAACTGCAGGAGAGGCATTTGAATCAGATGTGTATTACCTCGTAGAGGGACTAAGGGCCTGGTATAGAGTTTGATGGATGGGTTACTCTGTCACAAACGTGATGTCTATCCGTCTGCTGTATTACAATTCTTGTAGGTTATAATGGGATCATAATACGGCAGACAGGATATCTGTCACATTTGTGATGGAGTAACCCCATCTGCCAAATTCTAAATCAGGCCCTACATACTTTCAATGTCTCTATCTTATGTTGCAATTCAAAGTACAGAGAGGCTACTGATGAAACTTTATCTTTAAACTACATTAGTTGTAGTAAGTAGACTAATCAATTCAAATCACGATTTATAATACGCAAGTACTCACCCATAAGGGTCTCAAGGCACTAAGGGTTTTTCACTCTGGGCTTCAGTTGAAACGCCAGGTTTTAAGGTCCTTCCTGAATTGAGGTACAATGGTGATTGCCTGAAGTGCAAAGGCAGGGTGTTCCAGCTCTTTGCCGTGAGGTAGGCGAAGGATCTTCCATCAACCAAAGTCTTCAGTATACAGGGTATCATGGCTAGTGTTTGTTGAGGGGAGCGGAGAGGTCTGGTGGGTGAGTAAAAGGTTATACAGTGGTTGAGGTAGGCAGGTCCTAGGTCATGGGTGAGGAGCTTAAAGTTAATTATTTTCTTGAGTGAAAGCCAGTGGAGGTCTCTTAGGTGATTGGAGATATGTTTCCGGCGGGGAATGTCCAGGATGAGTCTGGCAGAGGCATTTTGGATGTGCTGCAGTTTCTTCAACTTCTTCTGGTTGGTGCCGGCATAGAGGGTGTTGCCATATTCGAGTCTGCTGGTAACCAGGGCATGGGTTACGGTTTTGAGGTAGTCCTTTGGGATCCATTTGTAGATCTTGAGCCTCTCCAATTTTATCTGGTGACTCCTCTCTGCGTGTCTATCCTGTAACTCCTCAGAAGTCAGACACTTGGATGACACTCTGCTACCAGCCCTGGAAACCCTCCTCCTGTGCATAACAGGTACATCCATTACACCATTGTTCATATTCTGCACTTCCCCTTCATCATCCTCCTCCTCTGTGTGCCCCCCAGCCTCCTTGGCTGTGACCCAGCTCCTCCTTCCTGGTAGAGCTCTTAATGGGACAGGCAAGATCCTTACAGAACTGTTTAAATTGAGCAACTGTGTAACTTTCCAGTTTCCCTAACTCAAAAACAGCTTCAGCTGGTGCATCTCCAGATTGAGACATGATGGTAAAAAGTGCAAAGTTCCAAGGCAGAAAAAGAGTTTCCAATGAGAAGTTCAAGAAAAAGATATCACCAAAAATATGGAAGAAGGAAAAAGTCCAAAGAGAGCAAAAGTAAAAATAAGTAGTATGTGGTCATGTAATGGTCTGCACTGAAAACAGTAGTGCAACTTAATCACTGTATGACAAGTAAAAATACTAGTCCAATCCTCACTGCTGATCACCAGTGTCAGAAATGGGGTCTTTTGTTGGTAGTCCAATTACCCCCTGTCCAAGCAAGCGTCCTCACTCTAGTCAGGGCAAAGAGAAACACACCTGGTTAACCCCGCGCACCCCCTTGGTAGCTTGGCATGAGCAGGGAGACTTAAATCAGAAGCAATGTATAAAGTATTTGTACCAACCCACAAAGTAATACAGTGAAAACACTACAAAATGGACACCACACCAGTTTAGAAAAATAGGTAATATGTATCTAAATTAAACAAGACATAAATTACAACAGTCTTACTCCATTGAAACAAATGGAAACGATTATTATGCCCAAAGTACTTGGTTTGCATCAAACATAAAGCTGCAGGGGTGAGCGTGTGTCGGAAAAGTCAGCGATGCGTCAATTCCTTCCTCACAAGGGAGGCCGTGCGTCATTTCTTCTCCAGTCGGGTCGACGATGTGTCATTTTTCTCCCTTGCAAGAGAGCGATGCATCAATTTCCGGACGGGGCACCTCTAATCGGTGCACAGTCAGGGTGACTTTGATGCCCAGGGACAATGCGTGGAAAATCCGGTTACACTTTGTTAGAAAACCGCGCTGTGTGGGTTTTTTGTCTTTATCAGCAGCCGCAAGCGTGTGTTGCACTGCGTTTCCCCAGCCGTGATGCCTCAATCTCCTACCCGCGATGCAGGTGGAGCATTGATTTCAGCCACAAAGCCGGCGGCGCATCATTTATCAACCACGTTGCAGATGGTGTATCCAAAATTTCCCCGCATGGCGTTCTTTGCATGGATTTACAGCTCTTGTTCTGCCAACTTCACCTTTCAAGGGCCCAGGGACTGGATAGGACACACTTGGCATGGCAGGAGTCTCAGCAGAGAGTCCAGGTGCTGGCAGAGGAAGTCTTTGATGGCCCTGAGACTTCAAAACAGGAGGCAAGCTCAGTTCAAGCCCTTGGAGATTCTTCACACGAAGGAATATACCACAAAGTCCAGTCTTTGTTCCCTTTCACAGGCAGAAGCAGCAACTGCAGGATAGCCCAACAAAGCACAGCCACAGGTAGGGGCAGCACTTTTCCTCAGCTCTTCAGCTCTTCTCCTTGGCAGAGGTTCCTCTTGAATCCAGAAGTGATCTAATTTTCAGGGACGTTGCGTCCAATACTTATACCCCTTTTTGCCTTTGAAGTAGGTATACTTCAAAGGAAAGTCTTTGTTATGCACAAGATCTTGCCTTGCTCAGGCCAGGCCCCAGACACACTCCAGGGGGTTGGAGACTGGATTGTAAGAGGGCAGGCACAGCCCATTCAGGTGTAAGTGACCACTCCTCCCTACCCTTCTAGCACAAATGTCATCTCGGGATAGGCAGGCTGCACCCCAGTTCCTTATGTCTCACTGTCTAGAGGGGATTCACAAACAGCCCAACTGTCAAACTTACCCAGACACGCAATCCACAAACAGTCAAAGTCAAATAATGTTGTAAGCAAGAAAGTGTCTACTTTCTAAAAGTGGCATTTTCAAACTGACAATCTAAAAACCAACTACACTAAGAGATGTATTTTTAAATTGTGAGTTCAGAGACCTCAAACTCCTGCTTTCCATCTGCTCTCAAAGGGAATCTGCACTTTAAAATATTTAAATTCAGCCCCCATGTTCACCTATGAGAGAGATAGGCATTGCAACAGTGAAAATAGGATTTAATAGTATTTCACTGTTAGGACATGTAGAACACACCAGTATATGTCCCACCCTTAACTTACACTGCACCCTGCCCATGGGACTACATAGGTCCTACCCTAGGGGTGCCTTACATGTATAAAAATAGAATTTCGAATTGGCAGGTTAAAACTGCACACACAGACACTGCAGTGGCAGGTCTGAGACATGGTCACAGGGCTACTTATGTGGGTGGCTCACCAGTGCTGCAGGCCCACTAGTAGCATTTGAGTTACAGGCCCTGGTAAATCAAGTATGCCACTCATAGATAGCCAATTACAAATGCATTTTACACAGGAGCACCAGCACTTTAGCACTGGCTACCAGTGGTAAAGTGCCCAGAGTATCAAAAACAGCTAAAACAGAGTCCAGCACACATCAACAACCTGTAAGCAGAGGCAAAAAGTTAGAGCTAGACCACGCCAAGGATGTCAAGTTTAGCAGTAAGGAATTATTATTAGTGCCTGGCTCTGATGGCGAGGTGAAAGATTAGTGAAGTAATATATGAGGTGCCATAACAGCAATAAATATTTGGTCATGGATGCATCTGCACTGCAGAATTTTTCCATTCCAGTGATGCCTTGGCAAAAATTGTGATTAGATGTTTGAGGGCCGATCATGATTCTGCCCCTGCATATGAGATTTTTGTATAGTGTTTACAGATTTTGTTAAAGGTGGATGGAAGTGAAGTGTGTCACAGCCAATAATTAAGAAAATTCTTTATTTTTTTTAAGAGATACTTGTAAAGGAATGCACCTCAGAAGGGATACTCACAGATAATGGAGTGTAGTTTACATTTATTTCTTCTGATACTAAGCCATTCCTTTATGTATGGTATAATTTAAGAAGGAGATAAATGAGCACTTAGAAAGAAAATGGATATTCTGAAGGCAGTTAAGGACCTCATTTGGGCTTACAGAACTACGCCACAGGTGTCCACAAGTTGTTCCTCATTTGAGCTGATGCGAGGCAAAAAAGTGGCTTCAGAAATATGTTTGTTTTGAATGGCGAAGGCTATGGAGACATTTGATGTCACCAGGACAGCATGGAATGAGGACAACCCTAGAAACAGTATCAGACTGATTGAGGAAGAAAAACTGAATTAGAGACTGAGAACTGGAGGATGGTGTAAAGTTAAGAATGCTGTGGTGACCAATGTTTTATGACGAGGAATGGCTACATTTGAAGACACAGCACACATTTTTTAATTATGAGGAATTCCATGAGGCAGTCCAATTATGTGGGTGGTATATTTTGCCTGAGGCAATGCTGAATGTAGGTGGAAAGGAAATAAAAGGTAATGAAAGATATTTCGAGTGGTAGTGAGAAGGGTGTTACATCAAAGGTGAGGAGGAGTCTATGCTCCACAAATGTATCACTAAAATTGGGAGATTATTTTGTATATAAACAAGTGCATTGCTGGCATAATGAATGGTAACATATAGCACTCTTACCAAATGTTTGACTTTATGTGGTTCTCATTATGTTTACAAACTTAGGGCCTGATTTACGGTTTGGCAGATGAGTTACTCCATTACAAATGTGATGGATATTCCATCTGCCATATTATGATCTCCGTAGGCTATAATGGGATCGTAATATGGCAAACAGGATATCTGTCAAATTTGTGATGGAGCAACCACCTCTGCCAAACTCGAAATCAGGCCATTAGTTGGAGTTTTATGTTTCATGGTTCATTTTTTCATTTTGCTACGGGAAGATAAAATGTCCTGGATGACATGATTTGGGATGTCCATGTTACTCTCTCGCCTCATAGAGATAATAGAACAGCCATACTATCTGTTTCATGTTTCCTTCTAAGCATAATACATTGTTTAATATGTCTCAGAAGCGGTCTAAAATCATCTTATGTCATTGTCCTACAACGTTATAGATGTAACAGTCATTGTGCCTATAGTGGGGCCAGCTCTAAGCAAAATAATCTGTTTATAATGTGGATAAAAGGAAAGGAAAGACACACTAGCTTAAAGAAGCCTTCCTTCTCAGTAGGACATTTTCATTACATGTTTAAAAAAAACAACTTAATGAGTCTTTTGTGTCCTGACTTCCCTTAAAAGTCATTACAAAAACACGTTTAGGAGACACACTACCCTCCAGGGGCATGCAGGTTAGAAAAGGAAACCCTCAATGTGTGCCACAAGTGTGACAGATCCCTGTATGATTGAGGGATGTGTTGCATCTTTGGTGCCTATGCAGAAAAGTATTTTGGATTAAATAAAGTAGTACTTCGAGGGTACCTCTTTCATATTATTGCCTTTGTGAATCACCCTCAAAGCATCTCGAATCGTAATAAAATTTGAACAGTCAGGGAGTGTTTATATGCAATTAGTAGAAGCAGAAATTACTGTGACCTCTTTGCACTTTTTCTAGAAGGGAATGCAAGGTTTCGGGTCCAATTCACGAACTCATTTAAGAATATGGAAAACGTACTTCTGCAGAACTACTTCCCATACTCATAAATAGTTTTGTGAATGTCCTCCCTTATTTGCAATTCTTGTCCACTCTATAGTGTGTTTAATGTCAAAGAAATTACAATATTTTCTGCAATGAAGCTTTAACGGTTGGCATTAATGTGTTCAAGGCAAAACTCTTCATTGTAAAGTAAGAAAAAAGTAGCACACATAGAACAAATACCTCATGTTGCTACTTTCTTTCTACTATTATTTGTGTTGGACATTATGGTGACTCCAGTTGATGAACACTCTGTTTAGCCACCAGTATAGAAAACTCAAACATGCAGATTCATCTATCTCAATAACAGAGTAACTGACACAATGAAGTTCACAGCTTTAAGTCGTGTGGGAGGAGGCAGGACTGCTACCATTTTACATTTGGGCCATGATTCAAGTTTACAATTTGTAATCTGCGTACATTTATGTGTTTTACTTTTTTTGATAATAACGAAGCGCTTGTCCGCATCAGCAAAATAATCTGATTTGCCTACAAAACGACCACCAGAACCAAACATGAATTAAAAGAATAGCTTATCTTAATATGGTGTTTCAAAATGTAAATGGTTTTAAATTACCGTTTTCTGAATATGGATCTTCTATTGTGAAATGTGCATACACCATGCCCTAATTTTATACTTTATTTGTTGTGGTGTATGTTATGTCAACCCATAAATGGATTAAAAAAGAAAACGTGTTTTTCAGCTTGGTGATGCAAGTATTGATTAATTAGGTTAGTTGCCTTCATAATGCTTTTCTTTCCATCATGGTTTTCATTCCATTATAGGCTTGTTGAGGTTTTTTTTTCACTTGCTACATTGATTGGTCTTCCGGGAGCGTGTTTAAGAGGATCATAAATAATATTCCACCAATTATTCATGCAGGAAATCGTCTAAACCATTTGATAATAGGGCATTTTTGTACAGTCGATTTAGAAGAAAGGACCGTTTGTTTTTCTTTGATATGTATGGAATAATACATATCTTTACAATATATCTGTACACTATAGATGTACTTAACTTAACACACACAGACACACACTCATATGTAAAACGTTAAGTACATTTACATTGTTGAAATAAAAAAATGTTTTGCTATTCAAAATAATAAATTAATTTTAAATGTAATATAGTAAAATTAAATGAAAAATAATAATAAGGATTGTGATATATATATATATATATATATATATACATGTATATATATATATATATATATAAATTAGTGTGTATTTTAATATACATCTATGTATATATATATATGTATACATATTTATATATATATATGTATACATACACACATATGTGTGTGTGTGTGTTTACATATGTATGGTTACATTGGTTTAAGGCAATAATTGTTAAAGTGGTACACAAGCCAGCACATAAACTTCAAGATGAAAATGTTTTTAAAACTGCTGCCTGGTGTCAAACTGATGCATTTTTCCCTGGCACCCACAACAGTAGGCAAAGGTGTTAGTAAGTATAGAAGACATACTATCATGCAAACAGTGCATACTCTTCCTACATACCAGTAGAACCTAAATCTCATCTTGGAAATAACGTCATAATTGTCATGATGTTCAATGATGAATAAATATAAATACTCTGATATTGTAGTTTCATCAGATCCTTCAATAACCAGGAAAACAGGCTAGCATACTGGCTAATTATGCTTCTGACAAAGAGCAGGTTTAATACAGAAACAGCTATACCTTGTACATACACTGGTCTACAGTGCCCCAATGTGGAAAGTTCAAAAGAATCAGCAATAAAATGTGCATGATCATGCAAAGAGGGGTGCTTTCTCACACCTTAGTACTCATTTTTCTTTCTCTGCTTTATATTATGTTGGCAACACAACCCTGAAACGTAACTCCAAGCATTGCCCACACTCTGTCGACACACCTGATCTCATCTGCAGCAGAGGACTTGAATGCCTTTGAAGTTTAAAGGAATGTGCCACCAGTTTCAACCAGCACACAGAAGTGTGCATAGTCCATGTATCATGAAAATATCCGATCTGTAAGATGGTGACAAATGATAGATAAAAGGGGAGAGGCATTAGGGTGGGCAGGACAAATCATGAGTGATTGGAGTCTTGATTATCCCCCCTAGTTAAACTATTGGAAATTATGACATACTCAAAACTAATTTCCTTTAAATAAATTCAGTGACCATCATTATAACAGTGGGAAACTACATTCCAGGTTATGATCCTCAACAGGAAACATCTAATCTAGAAAATACCACCACTTTCTTTACAGGTGTCCTCCAATGCATTCCTGTGAGTGAAAGAAGTTAAGGATAGATTTACCACAAAACAAAAAGGTTAGATATCCTCTTGAGGGCATTAGGTATCTCGGTAAGAGTGAAGGAGTCCAATTTCCCATGCAGATGCAAAATCATGCATATGATTTTATTTGTCGAAAGGAATTTATAGTTAGACTCATATCAGAGTTTTAATTATGTGGTCAGGTCACAGGATAATATCACTTAATACCTTTCTAAAAGGACTAAATACAAATATTAGCTGCTGATTATTTGTCAGAAAGGCTCATTAGTCCCTAAAGATTTTAAAATCGAAATAGACTTAAAACTAGGTGCAAAAAATGCATGAGCCCACTCCCACAGAAGGTCGCAATTTGTGTCATCATAGTTTAGATTGAAACTGGAAGGTTTGAAACAAAACAGAGGTATAAACAAATTATACCACTGAAGAATACTTCAGGAATTAAATAGTTATTTATCATAACTTGCAATGCAACTGGCTTGAAAAGGAAATTCTTTCACACACTGGGCACCTCAGCAGTGCACCTATGGGTGCGCTACCTATTCTTGGGTCCCTAAACCTGCATGCCCTACAGTATACTAGGGACTTATAGGTAGGGTGACATAGCCAATTATAATTAGCCTGATGTGCATACTTATGGCTTATCTTATACAGAGCACAGGCCCTGGGACTGTTTAGCAGTACCCAGGGCACCATCAGAGTCAGGTAAACACCAGCAAAAAGTGAAAAATGGGGGCACAAAGTTAAGGGGCCTCTGCAATCAGCCCTGCTTTCCCAGAATGTTGGACATAGTACTCTTCAAAAGATGACTATCTACCTCATATATCAGAACCCACACAATTTACTCCATTCTTACAAATTTTGATCAAAAGAAGCAAATAACGCTTCCTATATTGCCCTGAAATCTAAAACAGCAACTCACAACAAGGTGATCAAAGGAATGCTTTAATTAATCTTAGTTACTGGCAATCACTCATGGCCATGTCTCTGTCCATTTTCTTTTACCAGCGTCATTTTAGACGGAGACCTGTCATATGCAAAATAGGTTTGATCCTGTTCCAGTAAGAAAAGTCAAGCCTGAACTGCCACGCAAGGTCCCCTCCAGACAGGATCACTAGCATCTGCAGTAATTTTCCAGCTTACTTTGAACTTGTCAGTGAGGTAATGCTCATGGGCATCTACGGAGGGCAAGGGGATGGCCCCCCTGGAATTAGGTACAGCCTGGTGGGGATGTTCACAGTGCAGTGTAATACTACAGCCACCGTGGACTGCACCCCTGCCAAAAAAAGAAATACTGCGAACACACATGGTAAAGCTTGAGTCTTGTGTCACGATGAACATAGGATCCATGTCTGGGCACACCCATCACACTTAGGATGTAAATAGCAACAAACACCAAGATGATGGAAGGAAAATTTGAAGTAACCTCATCCTCTGGTTATCACTCAGGGCTGCATTACAGTCATTCATTTTTTACCCACTTTGTCCCTCTAGACCAGAGGTCTTCAAACTGGCGGGCGGGCCCCCCTAGGGGGGCCTCAAGTGATCCCAGGGGGGGCGCCAAACTCTGGCCAAAAGAAATATTATACAGATAACATGCGTTTGTTTTAAGCACAAGCATGTTATTGCAGTTTAAAAAAGGTAACAGTACGTAACTGCAATGTTTAAATAGGTTTAGACATATATAAACATTGCCATCTTTCTAAAATAATTGTGAAAAATTCTGAGGGGGGCCCAAAGATTTTTATTTTTCAACTGGGGGGCGCAGCATTAAAAAGTTTGAAGACCACTGCTCTAGACAGAGACTTTCCATGTGTAAATCAGTACTTGTCCTAAGCCAACAGGAAAAGTCCAGCTCAAACTGCCTCACCACATCACTTGTGACATGTGAACGCAAGCAAAGCAAGACCGGTTTCACCCTACTTAGGTCTCATCTGAAACCTTTGACATTGTTAATCGGGAGCTCCTCCTGACATGTTTTCATGTACATATAACATGAGGGCAAACTTTTTCACTGGTTTCAGAAGTTCTTCAAATATAAGAAGCAATGTGTAGAGCAGGGTGAATTTCATTCTGAGCCCTGGGGCTGTTTCATTGATCAGGTGAACTATCTTACCTTCACTGAGTCACATCTAAACGTGTGTATGCCAGGGGTGTCATGGACAGTGCACCTGATTAAAGAAGAAAATGCTGTCTCTCTAGTGCAGGTGTAAACTCTGATAGTTGTGTCTAAGCTGGTGAAATCACATTAGTGAAAGACAGCAGAGTTTTTAAACTGCCCCTCTCTGTCTTTCAGTGCCAACGGACCAAGCCTCATTTTTTTAGGGGGATCTGGGATCCCTCCATAATTGGAAACAGCAAGGGGCGCATTTAAGAGCCCCTAGCTATTCCAACTCATATTAGCGTAATTGTTTACGCTAATGTGGTGTTAGAAGGGCAAAAACACCACGCCATTTTGTAACCCTTTGCGCTATATTATGCCTGCACCAGGCATAATATGTGCAAAGGTGGTGTTCCCCCATTCTCAGAGCAGACGTTCAAAGGAGACTTCCATTGTTTACAATGGGTCTCTGGGTGCTTTGTAGGATTAGCGTCAAAACGCTAATCCTGCAAAGTGCTGTACTAGCATCCATTTTTTTAACACTAGTCCCCTAACTACCACCAAAGTGTGCGTATTTTGAATATGGTACAAACATGGTGGCATTAGGGGGTGCTAAGGGGTGCACGAAAAGTGGCGCTGAACTGTATGCTGTGCCACTTTTCTTAAATATGACCCTAAAGACCTTTTCACTTTCTAGTGGGTGGATATCTGAGTGCTCCCTGGATCCCCTATTTCTGCCCCACAAGGGGTGCTCTTTGTGGATGCACTGACTGAACCATTTCAAATGTGGCAATCATTAAGTGCTGTTTCTGTGGCTTTTTTGTCCTTGCGCTAGGTACTGTAAAACGGTTCAGACATAAGGGCAATAGCATTCCCTCATTTGAATGGATCCACAAACCACTGGAAATGAGGAAACACCTCCCTTTAATCAGATGACATACAATTTGTCTGGTATGAAACGTTACAAGAAAAGCTTCTTTGGCCCTGTCTATCATCTTGTCAGTGACTGTAAACTGAATGCTGAAGGAGGCGGTGCAAACGGATCATGGAGGAGTTGGAGGAGACACGGAGACATGGAGGGCTGCATGCCGCTGCTGCCTCCACCACTGGAGCTGGATCACAGCTGAGGTTGGAGTTGTACAGAGCTGCATGGAGCCCAACGGCAGAGGAGCTGCTGACCACTGACCGGGTTGGGATGGGCCGGAGGTTGGAGGCTCCGTTGCTCCTGCCCTGTGCTGTACCGTGCTACCATGCTATCCTGTGCTGGGGGCTGTGGGAGGCACGGAGATTTGTGAAGCTACACAGGGCTATCTTCTACCACCCCGCAGCTTGCTTGCTCTTCTTCTGTCGCCCCCCTTCTGCCCCCTGTCTGCCAGATGCCCCGCATTTGCTGCCTTGTCTTACATTGCTGCCTCGTCATTTTTGCTGCCTGTGGTCTGCCAAACAAAGGGCCTGGCCTGCCTCCCCCTGTGAGAGGAGGTACAGAACCATTAAAGAGGATACAAAAGACATAAGGTACTATCCTATTGGTCTCCAAAGTGGCATTAAAGAGGTGCTACAGAGGTATTAAACAGAAGCACATTGCAGCAAATGATCCAAGGTGTTTAGTAAACCAGTATTTTTACACAAGTGCAGGGTGGGTGCAGAGAGCATAGGGTCTGGGGGTTTGGAAGCTCTAGCCCACAGGCAGTCTGCGGCGCTCGGAGGCACGTGGAAGAATAGGCCAGTGCAGTTTACGCGGATGTGTCTGCCCGCACCTCCCCTCTCAGCCCACTCAGTGCATGCCTTCTTCTTTGACCCTTGAGATCTCGAGATTGGCTGAATCCACCCACTGCAAGCTGCACTTTTATTTAGCTGGGAAGAGTCGGCCTTAATATCATCCGATTTATCATCCACTTTATATCCTCCTCAGGGATTACCAAAGATTACCAAAGACACTTGAAGGCAGAAACCTAAGCCTGACCTCAAGATACCTTAAGGGAGGACAAGTGTGCACACCAGTGCATCAGCGTAGGTGCCCTTCCCCTGCAGGGTGTGTGTGCTGGTCCCCTCTGCCTATGAAATCCTCATCAACTGGCAGGAGAGTGGCGTTGCCACCCACCGGAAGGGTATAATCACACACAATCCACACAGTCTTAGTATATGGTCTGGGAAAACAAGGGCGCCTCCCCCCTGCAAAAGCTGAAGGAAAAAAGCAGAAAGCAATCTGCAAGCTACTCCAACCCCAACTGATTCCCCACTCATTGTCATTGGACTTGATAATGAGGATAAAATGAATATCAAAGAAGGGGTAAAAAACAAAACCAAGAAGTGTCGCTCTGCCCTATTTCAGCCTAAAATTAACTCAAAGGTCTTCTTTTTAAAATACACAGATTCTGCTCTCTTCTCCAGCAATGACAGGATTCAAGGCCTGAAATCCTCTCTTCATCCCTTGGAAATGGTTGGCCAAAGAAAAGATGGCAGTCTCATCTTATCTAAGGAATTTCTCTCACTTCGATCTGGGCTGCCCTAGCACTACTTATTGATGCAACATCTCAGAGCCACGCTGCTTCTTCCTTACAGCAGCTAGGACGTCCAGTACAGGTAGTCCGGGCGGCATCATTGCTGCTCAAGACTTGGTAGTAGTCACAGCGTACCCCTCACGATGGGAGGAAAAAAGGAGTACTCACCCGTCCAGCATGGGGGCTTATCAAGGGTCCTCTCAGGCAGAAGAACTGTGATAAAATTACTTCTTAACTATGCTACAACTTGATAACTCAATGAGCCCAGCACCCCCAAATATTGAAGATACTCCCTCTAAGAATCCTAAGCCCAAACCCTGCAATCTACATTACTTCCTCTTTCATTAAATAACAACAAACCTAGTTATTCGTCCCCTTTCTTTC
The DNA here is from genome assembly GCF_031143425.1 of Pleurodeles waltl. Taxonomy (NCBI): domain Eukaryota; kingdom Metazoa; phylum Chordata; class Amphibia; order Caudata; family Salamandridae; genus Pleurodeles; species Pleurodeles waltl. The sequence continues at coordinate 995,396,129 of NC_090437.1, forward strand.
GCTCCCCCTCCCCCGCGCCCCAGGATGAAGCACATGGACTGCAGCCTGAAGCGCACAGGCAGCTCTCATATCTGAGGGCTCAAGAATGGGAATATATACCAGCAACCTGTACACAGGACACACACAATAATCAGGATGCCTCCCCAGAAATCAGTGTGTAAGCTGCTATACTTGTCAGCTAAATGGCTCTAGGCTCCTAGGGCAAGGGAAAGCACAATGCAGATAATGGCAGCCGGTCCACAGTGCCTGGGCATCTCTTCTAAAAACGATGCAACTTTTAATGGAGGTGCTTCAATCTCAGTCAGACAAAATAGACATACAGCTGACTCTTCTAAACACCCTGGCAGCCTTTCTTGCAGGCTTTCTTCTCAAATGTGCCCAGACTGGCCTGCATGAATTACAACCTAAATGGGTTGTAGTCCAATACTGGACAAACTCTCTTCCTTGCCATCAATGCTGAGCAATCTATGCAAGGACTTTAAAAAAGAAGCTCAGAGTAGGTGTGTCTTACCTCCTAAGGATTTTTCCCCTGCTGACCAAGAATCTGCAGGGACCTGCTCAGCCGACGGGCAGCTTCATCCCTCTAGTAAGGGCTTGGCAGATCACAGTCTCAATTCATACTCAGGTCACTTTACGAACAGCGCACAGCCTGACCAGTAGGCCCCCTCATAGCCTGGAGGAGGGTACCTCTTCATCACCGGAAGCCGCACTAGAGAAAGAACTTGGGGCCAGATGTGGCAAAGTCCCAAATTGCGACTTGCAATTTGCGAGTCCCTGCGACTCGCAAATTGCAAGTCGCAATTTGGGATGCAGAAAGGTGTCTCAGACACCTTCTGTGAGTCGCTATGGGGTCGCAAAGACCCACCTCATTAATATTAATGAGGTGGGTCGCAATTTGCAACCCCATAGCGATTCAGGGCACTCTCGGGGATGGAGGCCTGCTGGGAACAGCAGACCTCCATGTCCGTGACTGCTTTTAAATAAAGCAGTTTTTTTTTTCAAAGTGCAACCCGTTTTCCTTAAAGGTAAACGAGCTGCACTTTGAAAAATAAACCGAAACCTTTTGTTTCGGTATTTTTCAGGGCAGGTAGTGGTCCATTGGACCACTGCCTGCTCTGAAAAATTATTTTTTAGGCCAGACACAAAGGGGAAGGGGTCCCATGGGGACCCCGTCCCGTTTGTGACTGGGTTACCATCCACTTCAAGTGGATGGTAACTGCGAGTCCATTTGCGACCACTTTCGCGGTCGCAAATGGAATTGCATACAAGTGCGACTCGCAAATAGGAAGGGAACACCCTTTCCTATTTGCGAATCGGAAATGCATTTTGCGAGTCGGTTCCGACTCGCAAAATGCATTTCTACATACCAGATGGGCTTTAGCGACTCGCAAACGGCGTTTTTCGCCGTTTGCGTGTCGCTAAAGCTTTCCTACATCTGGCCCTTGATCCCTAAACAAAAACCATTGCAAAGCAAAGGAGTGCTCAAAGGAGGAAAGGTCAGAATAGGAAGCCTGCACTAAATCATGATGATATTGTATCCTTTTTTAGGCCTATAACAGGACAAAGAACAACTACGAACTCCAAGCAGGCAGCGCAAACATTAGTCCAAACATTGGAACAGGCACCGGCCGCCAATGGACTTTGCAGTCAGAATATCCATGCCTCCCCGAACATGGGTCTCAGGCCCCTGGTGATAATTTATACCTGCTCTGTGAGCAAAATTAATCCATGAGAGACGATTACCCCGGAACTAGGTGGAACAAGAAATTATGTCCTGGTTGATAGTTTTCTGCAAGTTTCCGATACAACCAGGCAAGGGGCAATCAGGGCCTGAAGGTGCCGACACAAACTCTGCTCATGGAACATGGGCTTGGCACGGAGTCACACTGAGGTGTGACTCAGCGTTTGATCTACAACCAGGTCCAAACCAACACAGAAACAAAACCTGATGCATTGCCTCTGATATTGCCTGGTGGGTATAATACGAACAGCTGCCACTTCAGTCCTACAACATACCACAGCCAAATGGAGGAGAATTCACTCTTCAACTCAAGTACCCTTATTTTCAGGCCTGAGTATAAGTGTACAGGATCCCATGATCCTGAACAGAGGAAACGTACTTCGACTGCTGGAAAACATCCCATCCCTATCAGGTTTGTCTTCAACTGATCTGATGTCGACTGAATTTATTGACCTCGAAGTCCCGCCAAGGATTGAAATAACTAAGACAATCTGGAGAACTTCCAACATAGCTTTGAAAGTTCTGGCAGATAGCTCTGCATTTAAACTATGGTGTATCACCTCTTCAGGAGCCCAGCTACCCCACCCTCTTGCTTAGATGGGGCAGGGGCTCCAACTTGGCAAGCTCGAACAAAATTACCTCTTCTGTCCTTAAAGGTGCAAGGGGCTATTCCTTAAAGAAGACAAAGCCATCTCAGGCTGTTAACGGGCCCTCTCAGGGGTAAATTGACTAATTTTCTCCATATAATGAGCATAGGTGGATAACTAGTACAATCACCTGCCAATGACAGAACCAGAGAAGAGCAGCAGCTCTAACTTTGGATTCTAATCAACTTCAATTATGCTCCTGGAACATTAATGGCTTTGCCAGTAAGGTTGCCGATCAGGACTTTATTTGTTACTTAAACATTTTTGATATCACCGCCTTACAGGAAACTTGGCTGGCTGAACCAATACATCTGCAGGGATATCTATGTGTCTCTACTCCAACCGTCAGGGGGGCAAAGCACGACAACTTAAAAGGTGGCCTGGCAACCTACGTTTCAATTGCTTGTACAGCCCTGGCTTGCCCCCTTCAGTCAGCCATGCCATCTATTAAATCATTAAAAATAACCACCACTTTTCAGAACCAGACCTCCAAATTAATTATCGCCAATGTTTACATTAACCCAAAATACAAGGCTAAGATGGCATGCACCTCACGGAACAGTTAGTGATTTATGTTGGTAAGGAAGAAACAGGAGATGTTATCCTGACAGGGGATTTCAATCTATTCCTACTAGATCCCCCTGCAAGAAAAAGCACTTGCGGCACAAACTTCATTTTGTGACATTCCACCGCAAGGTGCTAGCTTCCAGAGTTGCTCAACTAAAATGAGCAGGTGCCTGTTGGACGACTCAGAGCATCGTAATTTAAGGGCCACCAGTGGTATGTTGCCTGAGGATAGTCCCTCAAAGTCCTCTTACTGCTCCTCAAGAGCTTGCTCAACAATAGATTACACCTTTGTTTCCCTCACACTGTTCAATCGGGTTGCGTCTTTTCGGCTAGGTGACATAGGGTTCAGCAACAATTGCCCTCAAGACCTTTTGCTTAAGACAATCAGACCCATATTCAAACTGACATTGGGGAACCTGGGTTGATTTGCATGAATAATTACAAGAGGATTAAATAGACCCAGTCAACCATCGGGCCCCTTCACAATTAGCAATATCTCTTTTTTCAGCACAGAAGTATTCACTAGCGCACGCGGTCCAATTTAAACCCAAAGCAAACCTTTCCATCAATGAGCTGGGGTGTGTCATGAAGGGGCAATGGTCTCAAATCAAGGATTCAAAAAAAGAGATAAATCAAATTCTAAGATCCCTTAATCAAAACGCAGAGGACATTGCTCTGCAGGAACTCCTACGGCCGGAAAATGTCAACTAAAAAAATTAAAGTGGGCTATTAATAGATTAAGAGAAGAGGTTTGTGCAAAGGTCTTTACAGATAGGAAGCATAATAACACTTCTAGGTTTTGATGGACAATCAACAGACTCACCCATGTGATGGGGGAATGACCTCCCATATTCCAGACGAGGTCTGGGCAAGGTATCTTGGTAACCATGTTTAGCAGGCCCATTTCTCACAAATGCAGGGCCAACCGACAAATGTACGAACAAGGGAAATCATCCAGAGCAGCCCTTTTGCAGATGTCAACTTCTCAGCATCTCTCTCTATAAAATTAGGTGTGGACCGTGTTCTACCACATACAGTTGACCTTCCTATAATTAAACAGCAAATCAGCAAGGGCAGAACAGAGGGGGTCCCTGACCCTAAGGGGATTCCACCAGCAATGTATAAATAGTATTTTGAATTCTGGGCGAATGCATTTCTTCCACTCTTCACTGAAATAAGGGAACCTGGGGCAATCCCACCCTCTTTGTGGGGTTCTATAATCTCTCCTGTATTTAAAAGTAGCGACAAGTCCTATCTCAAAAGCTATCGGCTAGTATCCCTCCTAGATAATGAGGCAAAGTACTTTGCAGGGACACTTTTATAGGAACTCCTGACATGGGCCACAGAGAGATCAATAATACTGCTTAACCAAACTGGGTGGTTCTCAAAGTCCTGCAGCACAATAACAAACACCATGGCCTTGTCACTGCTAATCGACAATGCCAAAGCATCTACTTTGCAGTAACATCTTTGCTTTATCGATTTCAAAGCAGCTTTAGATCATGTGAACCGTGGAAAGCTCTGGAGCAAGGTGGCACATTGGGGGGTCCCTAGTAATCTGTTTGACCTCTTTATTGATACATGGGTGCAGGCAAAGCTCAGCGATGGTTCGTTTCTTTCAAGACGTATACCGACAAACAAAGGGCTCAAGCATGGGTGTGTTTTAGCACCCACCTTACTCAACCTCTTTTTGGCTGATCTGACACCGCCACTCAATGCCTGCAGTTCTCATGCTTCAAGACATGGTGGCTTACATCTATCAAGCTCTTTGTATGACGATGACATAGTCGTGATCAGTCACACCCAGGTTGATCTACAGCATCTTGTTACTACAATGCAACATTACTCTGAAGCAAATGGCTTAAATATCAACTTTCGGAAAACACGCACAATGACAATTGGAAAAAACTATAGGAAAGCACATGCATGGTTTTGGGGTGAGACATGTCTTCAGCCGGCATCCGAATATAAATACTTGTGGGTAATTGTTGATATGGAGGGTCAATTTGCCCGCCAGAGAGAGACAATTGGGAGAAGAGGCCTCACTTTGGCAATCTCATTAAAGAATCTCAAGACTAAAATGAAGGGGCCCATTGCTAACTCCTGTGATTCGTGTAATTCAAGCTAAACCGGTGCCAGTGTTAACATATGGCAGCGAACCCCAGTGAGATAGGGATGATAAGATTTTAGACTGCGGCATTGTTAAAGCTCACAGGTTTATATTTGGCCTGCCTAGTTATGTTTTGCCAGCACAGATCAGGCTGGAATTTGGTCTGCAAAGGCAGACCCTGACAAGGCAATGAGCCTTCATAGTGTGGTGGGACAACATGAGGGCCCCCCCACCTAGAGTCCCTTAACCATTTTCTTTGGCTAGAACTGCAATAAAGAGAATCTTCTCTGGCCAGGTCTTATCTTGCAAACTGCTTGCATATAGTGGGGGGGGGTGTCAGCTCTGGGAGTCCTCCGCCAGCCATGTGGTGTTTAAAAAGCTCTCTAAACTTGGCAGCCAAAAGGATTGTAGAAGGGCCTGCACAAGCCAACGATTAAGTCTTGCTGACTAAATTTCTCCTGACCTGACCTTGGGCATGTGCTTTAGTTGCAGGTCCCAGATCCCTATAAGTGTGTGGTTAAGGGCTGGCTTCTGCTGTTCAGCCGCAGGTGCTCTAATCTCTGCAACTTGGGGGAGCCATATAGAGAGTCATCTCTCCACCAATTGCCTGAGATCACTCTGTTTCTTCTCCTATAATTATCTACCTCATGCATTTAAGGTTTCACTGACCTATCTTATTACCCCTGAAAGGCTTTATGCATTTTCATTTGTTAAACATTTGTAAAGTCATATTGTGGCTCCTTTTTAATCATGCATTGGTTTTAAAGTAACAATGCTGAATAAAGTATTTGATTTGTCAGTGACAAAGGGTTAAGTTATATTCCGACATCTATTCTTTATTATTTAATTCATATAATCAGATGCTGGAATCTCAGACTACATAATACTGAGTAAGCAAAGCTCTTTCTGACCCCAGAAAATGAGCTTTCATTTAAATGGTCAGATTACTCTACAACATATTTTGCGGATAAAAAAAAATAATGTTCCAACTAATCAGGTCTGTATCACAGTCCATTTTTCAATGAGTTAGGGATGCAACCAAGGTGTTTGCCAAGCTTCATGACCATCTTCCTGAAATAAATTCTACTTATATGAAAGTTAAAGTCTTTAGATTTATACTAATGAAGAGCTCATGCGTAAAACTGGTTGGGAAAAAAGACTCTCGACTAGAGGGAAGGTAAGATAGATTTTACTTTAAAATAATATTTGTCACTTAGCTGAAGTAGGAAAGGTCACCTCCTGTATAGACTATACAATTTTGATGAACAGCAGTCTTTCGAAAGGCGTGACTTCCACATTACAGAACATTAAGAATGCGGTGAGTTTGAATGGAAGTAATTCCATTTAGTTACAAGAACAGGTGATATTTCCACTGACTGCCAGCTGAAAATGATATTAGCTTTCCAAAACTAAAACTAGACTTCACATGTTGGTCTGGTGAAACTCTTTGGTATTAGTCCCCGGTATTTGCCTGGCATTCCCCTCAGTGATAGCTGCATGAAAATAACATATTTAGGAATTCCATAGATAAAAGGGGAGAGTGAAAATAGGCAGTTGGGACACGCATTATTTCAGACCCATTACTAAAAAAGGCCCTGAATTACGTCATTACTACGGTTCAACACGTACTATTTCCTGTAACATAAACATTCTCATTGACCAGGAATTACCACCTACAGAGGGTTCATTCTGTACTTTCACTATATCACTGTTGTTCTGCTTTTCCATTCTTTAAGTACTTTATTATTTTAAGTAATCCTGTCTGCTTTTATTGTTATGCAGTAGTATAGTAGCTTAACAAATAACGTCTTGTCATTTGTAAAATATACCTCTGTGCTATGTGTGTTGAATCATTTGTTTAACCTAAATTTTCATCACATTTAAAAGTCTTATGCTACTTTATGTCCTCAAGTACTTAGGGCCTCTTTAAACTTTTGGCGGCCCCATCATGGGACCGGCAAACTCAATTGGAGGTCACCACTGCCATAGTGGTGACGTTAGCCCTGAGTATATTACAATGTTCCCTCTGGGCTGACTAGTGAGAACATTGTAATATGTGTTCCCACTGGGCTGACCGTGGGAATAGTGTTAGGATATTGGCCTCTGGAGCCGAGACCAATATCCTACCACTCCAGCACCCTTGGAATGCACACTGTCTGTGCACTGACACTGTTGTTGGCAGTGGAGGGGCTCGCTTGTGGCCACCAGCACTTCCTTTCCACCAGCCTTTTCATGGCAGGCTCCCCACCATGAAAAGACTGGTGGAAGGTGGTGTTGTAATCAGCCAGGTGGCACTGAGTTCAGCACTGCCATGGCTGCTAGCAAGCCCGACCGCTGTCATGCCATCGGGTACCATGTTCCCGGCAGGGACGGTGGTCCTTTGGTGGTCCGACCGCCAAAGCTGCCAGACTGCCAAAGCCACATCGAGTTTGATGGTCTCATGGCCTCGTAATGCAGTCCTGAGTCTAGAAGGGCCAAAGGAGCCATGAATCTGCTTTTGTGTGACACTATTTAGGATTGACCTCTCAGAAGTTTTGCTTCAGGATCAAACTATGCCACTTTGTATATACCCTCTTTCTTTGAATAAATGTAAAACTAATACAGCCCTCAAAAGTTACATTTTATATCCAAAATTTGACATGATGCAAGTAATAAGAATAATCATTTCAATTGACATCAGGCATTAATTGAACTGAACAGAATTAAAAATAAACCTTTAAAAAAAATATGGAACATTTCTGCCATAGAATGGATTTGGAAACTATGACCATTGTAGGAAAAGGGTACTGATTTATAAAACATAAATTAAAGAAACTCCTTTGTCAGCATTAACACTGTATAAGATGATGTGAAGTCATCTTTAACATACGCCAAAGATGCACAGCTAATTTTAAAGTTAGTTCAGTTACGTTTTGGTTGCCATATTACAAAAGGGTTTAAGGTGATCACACATTGGATGCACAAAAGTAGCTGATATTTTGGCTCTGAAATTCAAGCTTCTTGCCTACATAGATGGGCAACTGCCCATCGCAGTAAAGACTGACTCACAGCTCCATTGAAAATACTAACTAGCAGCACTCACATTAGCATTCTCTATTGGATAAAAATACTTTACTAGATCCTACCTTACCTAAAGCGGGAAATACCTTACACATTGATTGTGGCCTGTATAGGAATGTATACAGTCTAATACTGACAGGCCCTTTCTCTACTCCGGCTAAAAGGTTGGTGAAATATCTCCAGACCTTTCAAACTGATATCCCAGACTAGTTTTCAAAATCATCTTGCCAGACTGGTTTTCTAGGATCAAAGATTTACAAGACCACTGTTTAAAACTTTGTTCCGTAAAATATCAGAAGCATCGCAGCAACACATGAGATGGAATGTACTCCAGACAACATTATCTCACAGTCATATTCGTTCTTCCTCTCTTCATGAAAGCAAGATGTGGTGGCAGAACTTACTCTGTTTTGGCTCTTGCTTCTTATCGAACTGGGAGAATTTATATTTGCTAATTATGCTTAACATAGACTTGTATATCACCAGCTTTCCATTCAAGAAACAGAATGCACTATCTGGATATCTGCATGAATGCTAGTTTGTCCAATGCTCAAATGCATAAGGAAGAGCGGCAGCAAGGAGAGGACACTTGGTAATGATATAAAAGGCAGGATTGCCGACTACAATAGCAAATAATCGGAAGGGTATTCCCCATAAATCTAGGATCCTGTCCTATTTACTTTATCTTCTTCAGGTTGTCTTGGCAGAAACATTGTCATATCCACCAACAGCACATGATTTCTCAAATGTTAAATGAATGACATTTTGAGAATAGCATAACACATAGGGCCTTATTTAGTAGGAAGTGGCAAAGCGTGGCACTGCGCCAAAATTGGTTGCACCATGCTGCATCACTTCAGAAACGCATGGATGTTCTATATTTACAAAAATATGGCACTCCTGTGTTTCCCCTAGCACTGGTGCTAAATTTAGCTGCCTAGTGCCAACGAAAGGCACCCTTGCACCGTGTGCAAGGGTGCCTGCGTTGCAGGGAATGATTGTTTATGTGCCGGTAGGAGTCCCTTCTGGCACATAAACAATCAATAATGGCAATTTGCTAGTTCTATGTGTGCTGCATTCTGCAGCACAAATAGAAGTAGAAAAGTGTCATTATTTACTGATTGTTTATGTGCAGGAAGGTGTATCTTCCTGCACATAAACAATCTGTAAGGGTCTTTTGTTCATTCTATGTGTGCTGCAGAATACATCACACATAGAAAAAGCAAAAACGAGGAGAAATAAAACTACTTCTCCTCGTTGGGGCATGCTAATGCCACCCCTGGGGTGGTGCTAGTTCTTGGAACTGCCTCAGGTTTAGGACTCCTTGTATATTCGATGCCGCATCATATTGGAATGGATGTTGCAATGGATCGCCCACAGCAACACCCATTGCACACCTCTTCCACGCTAAGTGATGCGTGTGAAGAAGCCTTATTTACAAGGTGGCGTTAAGCCACAAAAAGTGGCTGACCACCACCTTGTATATATGGCACAAGTCATTGCCCCACCGGAGAGTCACTAAAAGTGACGCTCAATTAGTGCAAGGGCCTTGTAAATGAGGCCCATAGTGTTCTATTTGCCACTAAAGCCACAACATTGAACCACATTAAGTAAAAAAAGGTAGCCACCTCCTTGAACATATTACGATGTCATAGTAGGTATTCATATTTATGTATACCTTCAATCAGACCAGCTGGCAAAGGAGATAGAAATAAAAAAAAGAAAACAAAATTAGGAACATTGTGTATCTCCTAGTTATCCTCCGCCCCATTACAGTGCATCATGTTTACGGTTGTATCTCTATGGTCTGCCTCTGCTTTGCTGTAGATACTTTATATTAAACACCACATATTTCAAAGCTTTTGGGTCATTACTGGTGGTATGAATTATAGCACCAGCAGAAACCTGGGGCATGTAAATTCTCTATATACAGTAGATAAGTAGTCAGGAAAGGGGACCAATCTCTATCAAAGGCCCTAATTCTGTGTTCTGGAGTCTAGGTGAACGTTTTCCATTACCTTGCACTCCCATATAGGTGTTAGCTAAACCCTCCAGGAAAGTATCTCTATTTGCCCCATCTAGCTAATATTGATAGGAGGGCTACTCTCAATGACATATGACATTGTTTGGATCTTTGTATCCTCTTCGAGATTGCCCCTGGGAACTGAATGCCTAGGATAACTAATCGTGGGTGCCTTGGTGTCTGCGTCTCAGACATTCTAATAGCCTTTCATACTAAAATCCCTTGCAACATAAATTTCACCATAATGGATGCAGTAAGGTCTGTTCCCCTACACATCCCCTTGAGCACTTGTCTATTGTCTCTTTGCGCTATTTGTGTATTTTTCTCCTGGTGTATCACCTAATCACATTTTTATTAAATGCTTCTTTTCCTTTCACATTTCTAGCTACTATGCTTGCACATCTGAATATGTCTTCCTTCCCCAATAATCAACAATCATTACTTTTCCTAGTTCTTCCCCCCATCATCTCTGACTTGCTTTATTTTCAGATAGGGGGACTTGAAGGAGGATGTTGCATAGACAGGAACTCAGGTGCTGTGTGTCGTCCCCTTTCTTTACCCACTTTTAAAAGTAGTGAGTTCACTCTATGCTTTCACCTTCACTGATGGGTGTAATGTACAGTGTCAAATTTGGAGGTAGTGAAATTTCACCATCTCCGCCAACGTAAATTATGAAAATAACATCAGCACAAAAAGCATTGGCGTGCTGAAAAGAATCCATGCAACACCACAGCACCAATATGTTATTCACTATATTCTTTAATAAAAGTTTACTTTGAATGACTAGCTGCTTTAAAATGTATGGGCTCTTCATAAGATTGCACCATATTTTTATTAAGCTGGATTCAAAGACATTTTGTGGCTGGACGATATCGTTTTTTTTTGTTTTGTTTTACCGAAAATGACTATAAACGGCATGTTTTATAACAAAGGAAATGATAAATTCCTAAAAGTCAGCTCCACCGCTAACACATTATCTTGTTAGAAATAAATGCTGCTCTTGCATCACAAATTTTTTCTAGACTTAGGTCAGAGTTATATTTAAACAATTACTTTGTTGTTTAATTGGCGATATTCACCCTTTTAATGAGTTTAATTTTTTTTCAGCCCTTTTAATTAATTTCATTACATATATTCACTCTTTTATCCCATTTAATATAATCACACGTCAAACCTGGTACACCATCTGTCTCAGTTTCAGTCAGCTGTCTTCTCTGAGTAACTCTCACGTGACCAGGTAATCATCACAGGTCAGCGGTCAAGGTTTAACCAATGTTGGCTTGCTATGTGCTACGGAAGAACTGAAACAAGGTACTAAAGGCCCGATGTAGCAAAGGCTTTTTCCCATTCTGGGGCAATGGGAAAATGTGTTCGTACATATGGCCCTAAGATACTAAGCTGTACATGTAATTTAGTTTGGATTGCTGTTACTTACCCCAACACAAGCACTTTAAGCCTCAGTCCTTTCGTTCACAACTGTAATTATCTCTAACTCGCCTTTTAAGCACACTCACTTGAGAGAAGAAAACTCATTTTCTACCAAACGTAATTTGCTGAGGATGCCTGTTGAGATCTCTGCCACTCTTGCTATGTCACTTGCCTCCTTCACTCTCGTGTTCTCTCTCATCTATTAGATTGTTGCTCCCTTCTTCCTGTGAGTGTCTTTGCAGGTGCTCTCTCAATTGTTTTGGACATTCCCTTTTAACCGCAAGTCTAACCTCCAGCCAGACAAGCTGATTTTTCTGCTTACTACAGAACATAATTTCTCACTGGCCCAGTCCTCTCTTCTGGCCCCACTACTTAATACCACCCCTTAACCTGGACTACAGATTGGCATTAGTTGGGGAAAGAAAGTACTGATGTTCTCAGTGGTCTCAGTGAGAATGGGAGAATGCATTAATCATTGCATCTATGCTTGAGGAGAGAGGGTCTGGAACCGAACAACCAGAGCCTGCGGAACAGCCAGAGACATGGAAGGTCCAATAGGCGGCCGATAGTCGTTCGAGCAGCGTTGGTGGAGACGGAACCGGAAATGGAAACGTCGGAAACGCATCTGGGTGAAACCTCACCTGGGGATTCTTGCCTCGCCTCCCCGCGTCAGGGTTGAAGCAGAGCGGAGCAGAGAAGTGCACGCCACCGCAGCACCTGCTGCTCGGACCCTGGAATCGAGTGCCGCAGCGGTGGTGCAGCAGTCGCAGGATCCATCCGGCTGGTCCCCTGGTCTCCCGGCGTGAGTAAGGCGCGAGGAAGGGGGTTGGGTGCACTGCAGGAGCACTGCAGGAGCAGCCTGTAGCTCCCCCCACTGGACCCTACGGAAACGGCCCGACTGGGTGCGGCTTGTGGGTGGGGTGAGTGGGGAACGGCTTCCATCACCAACGAAACGCCACCGCAACCCCGCCACAGCAGCCAACAGCCACTGGAAAGAAGCCCTGCCTCCTCAAGAATTCCGAGGAGTGGAGGAGTGGTGGAAGCGGTGGAGGCGCGGACCAGATAGGACCCAGGACCCACCACGGTTGCTGGCGTAGCAGCTCAGCAGCAGTGGCGCAGCAGTAGCCCCGTTCCCGGCACAGAATTCACAGAGAATTCAAAGAGCGCCAAACACAGGGCAGGGGCAAGAGCGCAGAAGTGTTTAGGGAGAGAGTGTGGCTCCCAGTGCACCGAAGCGCACCGAGGCGCAGAGGCACCAGCAGGAAACAAGTTGTGTCCAAGCCAAGCCCAGCCGAGGCAAGCAGGAATCAAACCAAGGACGCTCAGCGGCAGGTGCAAGAGACAAGCAAGGTGTGAGGTGCTCCTGATACTGCTATCAAAGTTATCAAAGCAGTAAGGAGGAGGAGAAGGAAGGAGGACCACGGCAGTAGTGAGGAGGTGAGGAGCAGAGAGGCAGGTGGGGGGTTTCGGTAAGGGGAGAGAGACTGAGTGATTGACCCGCCACCCTCCCCTCACCCCCAGCATCACGATATATCATATTCATCATACAACCAACCACACAATCCGGCCACCTCCACAAGAAAGTGGGATAGGCAGCACAGCAGTACGAGCACAGCCGAAACATTGGTGCAGTTTTGCAGGTGTTCTAGTGGGGTTACAGCGTTCTTTGCCTAGGGTCAGGAATACCACGAGAGCCGAGTGGGACGTCGCAACCAGAATTAATTAAACAACAGTAACCAACAAAAGCTCAGCCCTCAAAATGAGGTTAGGACATGAAAGACAAGTGACAACAAGAGCAAACAAGCGGAGAGGGATATAGACGGGGCAAACGTCGAAAAAAGTAAAGGCAAACGCAGCAAGGGAAAATACAGCACTAATATCTCCCGTCACAAAAATGTTTGACAAACCACAGAAAATCCCAGAAAATTTTAATTTCCTAAAGGACCCAGTAGGGATAATCTTCTCCACCCCAAAGGATACAAACTTACTTACTGCTCCAACTCCACCAATAAAATCCAGCCCCGTGAAGACGGAGGACCTAAAGATCAATGTAAGAGAGAAATCACAGCAAAGCAAGCTAGAATGTCCCTGCAAGTAAACGAGAACATGAAAATAAGGAGAAAACGGAAGATAGTGCAGTGTTAGGGTGGGGTTCGGTAAGCGACACAGATCTTTTATCAATTCTGCCAGAGTCCCCATTCCAGCAAAACGGAAAAAGGGAGAATAAAAATGCCCTGCTGAGAAATGTGCAGCCAGCACCAATAGAAGTAATTGTGGAAGTGACTGGGAACAATCTATGGGAAACAAAGGGACAAGTATTAAAATCAGAGGGAATGCATAATACAGAAATAATTGAAATGAAAACGGAGGGTGATGATATAGAGATGGGAAAATATGTGCCCCACCAAAATAGCATGAATTCTAAAGTTCGACAAGCGACACAGCTCACACACGTTAGCCAAGAAAACCCAAGTGATGAACAAAGGAAGACACTAGACGTATGGGAAGTGGTGTTCAAAACATCACAACTGACACTCGAGGCACTAGCATATCAATCAAATAAAATGGATGTCCAGATAGAACTATTAAACATAATAGCAACTTCAATATCAGGTATTGACCAGAAATTGGTCGATATAAATAATCTGATTATTCGAGCACAAACCTTGGCAGAAACAACAAATATAGAATGTGCGTGTGCCCCGATAGTGGAAAAATTGAAACAAATTCCTGAAGTCCTAAGCACTATTATAGATGATATAAAAAAGAATAATCTTACAGGGCACAGTAAAAAAATAGAGAACAAAAGGGACACGTGTTACAACCTAAGGAGGGAAGACCATGAAATAAAAGTTAATGAAGTAACAAAAGGCGTCGAAGATGACTCCCCGGGACATCTCAGTGTAGGTGTTAAACAGAGCATTATAGGAAAAAAGGAGAGCAACAACCAAAATGACGAGGCAGAAAATCTGGAAAAATCCACGGTGTTCAAGCAACAAGGAAAAAAACATGCATCGGCAGTGGGGACAACAAAAAAACAGAAGAAACTGCATAAAGCAAGAAAAAAACAACAAAGAAGCTCAGCAAAGTTAGAATTCCTAATCGCAAGGCAAAAGATGGAAAAAACCTGTGAGTCAACACTAGAAACAGTGAAACAGGAGAAAGATCAAACAAAATCTTTTCCAATCTTTCAAAAGCACGATAAGGGAAATAAGGATAACACCGGAAGGGTAGCAGATGTGAAACCAACTAGGGGAGCAAATCACGCAAAATCCACAATGAAAGCAGAGAAGTCTCTCAATACAATTCCCGCAAGCGACGGGGAGAACTCAATTTCTGAACTGAGCCCACAAAAACAGCAGCTAAATGAAACTCCCAAAAATATGGGAATTACAGGGAATAAAGGAATTAACTACCAACCTCAGCAGATAAACAGCGAGGGGAATAACGAGGACTGGAATAAGCAACCTCCATCCTTAAATGAGTATGCGTCAATAGTGCAAGGTATAATTGGTAAAGACATGATGTGCCGACTACCGGATTATGAAGAGGAAGGAAGTAGGAAATGGGAAAAAAGAGTCGGGACTAAAGCTACAGGAAGAAGTTCAAGGGGAAGAGAAGACCAGAACACTAACTTAGAATGCCGGAATGTTTCAGATAAACTAATGTTTATTCCCACATATAAATCTAGAGGTGCACACAACATTTTGAACAGGGGTAATATATTAAATTTACTGCATGCAATTCCAGCACTGACAAACATAACATCGTACGATATAGTGTCAATTGAATTTCTGGAACCTACAGAGGGGAGTGTACAGGAAGCCACTATGGCATCATTTCAAAATAGCTCACTGGCCCAGGCAATGATGAGAGAAAAATCTATATTTGCAGCCTGGGGAATACAAGTATCGACACCCATAAAAGATATGTATCCAGAACCGTTTGTGATAGTAAGATCCAAGAACGGGGGAGGTCAATCATACTCAGTTCTTAGAGAGGCGAAAGGAAGGATGGAGAAGCCAGATGAGAGTCAAGACGTATACACCAGAGAGGGAAAGGAAAGCCCAATAATAGTAAATGCAGGTTGGATTACTGAGGTACTACATGGAAAGTGTAGGACATGATCTATTGGGTATAGCGGGAAAAGTAGACGGAACGACGTTTTAGACATTAGATCATGGAATATAAACAGAGCAAAAACTAAGTCCCATAAGAAAGATATACCTGTGATGCTAGGAGGAAGTCAAATTATATGCCTCCAAGAAACATGGGCAACTGAACCCTTCGATATAGTAGGGTATGCAGGATATTATAGACTGGCAACAAAAATTAACAAACAGGGGAGACCAAAAGGAGGCTTAGCAATTTTTATAGAAATACCGCTCAGAATAGAAGCAGTCCAGGTACCTATAGCAAATAATAATATGCTGATACTAAAACTAAATAATTGGAGGGAAGATACACAAATTCCTTTATATATAATAAATGTGTATTTTCCCCCAAACGATAAAATAAAGTCTACAATAGTGAACGAGTTACGTGAGGTTATAATGAGCGTACTACAGGAACAAAATGTACCAGACATAATATTAACAGGAGATTTTAATTTGGATTTGATGCACATTTCGGAGCGTGAAGAGCAAGCAATCCAGCAAGATTATGTATGGTCAATTCCCCCCCCTGACCCCTCCCAAAAGGAATAGGGGTCACTGTAGAAGAACATATGATAAAAGGGCAAACTCCTTAATAAAGGACCTGGAGTCCCTAGGGATGAGAACCTTAAATGGGAGATTTCCCTTAGATACTCCTCCGGAGTGGACCTATTACTCACCCACCGCTTGCGCCATAACAGATTATACAATAGTATCGCTAAATCTCTGGGGAAGGATAAAATCATTCAGTATAAAAAAAACATCAAGTAGCGATCATGGACAACAGAAAATGGTGCTCACAACACAAATACAATATCACCAACAGTTACCCTCGTGGGCGGGGGAAGACACCACAATAAATTATCGAAGGCTAATATGGTCAAATGAAGTGAGCACCCAAGAAAAAGAGTTAGCCAAAACGTTAGTAAAGAAAACTCTAGCAAATGGATATGGCAACAAGGTTAAACAGTGGGGGAATTTCCTTAATAGTTTAATAGAAAAGGGAGTTGCAAAGAAGCCCCTTAGGGGTCCGTGAGGAAGATTAGAGGAGGAGACCCGGGGAAGAATAAAATTATCCATAGCCGTTCGGAAGTTAAGAAAAGAAAGGAATAAACTGCAAAGGAAAATTATGAAAGACCCACAAAATAAAGAACTACAGCATAGCTTCCGGAAGGTAAAAAAGAGTTTGCAAAAACTAATCTGGGAAGAAAAAAGGGAAAGAAATAATGAGCTCTGGGCAAAGATACTATTTTTGGCTAAACAAAACAATGCAAGACAGTTTTGGAAAACAGTAAATGGAATAAATCGGCCTCAAAGACCAGTAGTAAACTCCAACATAGCAGAACAGAGATGGGTTACATTTTTAAATGAAATATTCGAACCAATAACAATAGGGCCTAGTAAGGGAAAGTCAAAAAGCGAAGATATCAGGAATGGGGTCATGGAAAACAAAGATAGCATTATAGACACCTTCCAAGATAATCAAATAAGAGAAATAGTATTAAAGTCCAGGAAAGACGGTGCTCCAGGACCAAACGGCCTTCCTCAAGCTTTGTATTTGTCAAATACAGATTTATGGATACCAGTACTAACCACGGTTTATAACTGTGTGCTATAACTACAGATAGTACCAGATTCATGGCGGGGGTCTATAATAAACCCGGTTTACAAGAAAGGCAACAGAGATGCACCAGAAAATTACTGACTAATTACATTACAAGATATAGAAGCAAAGTATTTTGCCAGTCTACTTCTAAATGAACTAAGAGAATGGGCAACGGATAGAAATATTGTCCCTCTAAATCAAACTGGATTCACACAAGGAGTAGGACCAGAAACTAACATACTAGCATTATCCATGTTAATGGATAAACAAACTCAAAGAAGCTACCAATGTATGTCTGCTTTGTTGATTTTAAATCAGCCTTTGACTCTGTAAATCGAAACTTGTTATGGAGGAAGCTTATAGAATTGGGCATTCCATCTAGTCTTCTTAAAGCTATACAGCTCCTGTACACTGACACTTGGGTGAGGATACGGATAGGGGACGGGTCTGCCTTGTCAAGAAAAATAGATACCTTTCAAGGACTAAAGCAAGGCTGTGTCCTCACACCCTATCTTTTTAATTTGTTTTTAGCAGATTTATCAGAAGAACTAGAAGCAGTAAACTCACATGCACCGAGTTTAGGCCAGACAATGATATTTAATCTGCTATATGCGAACGATGTAGTTCTGATAAGTCAAACACAAGTCGGGCTTCAAAGATTACTGGGAGGGCTAGCAAATTATTCAAAGCAAAATGGTTTGATAGTAAATTTAGAAAAGACGAAGGTAATGGAATGTAGCCGTAGGATACAAAAAAAATATAGATGGTACTTGAATGAAGAACAGGTAGAATTAGTCCATTCCTATTGCTATCT
Source organism: Pleurodeles waltl (assembly GCF_031143425.1). Classification (NCBI taxonomy): domain Eukaryota; kingdom Metazoa; phylum Chordata; class Amphibia; order Caudata; family Salamandridae; genus Pleurodeles; species Pleurodeles waltl. The sequence goes on from NC_090437.1 coordinate 995,414,279, forward strand.
GGGAGTGCGGTTTGATGAACGGGGGTGCTTTACCCAATATAGGGAGGGGTTAAAAAGGAAAGGTCTAACAATGTGCATTGCGCTGTCAAAACTAAAAAGAACCTTGAATGGCCCGAGCATTACACCTTTACTAAAGGTGATATCAGCCAAATTGGCACCTAGTTTAACATATGGCAGTGTTGCACTGAGAGGAAGCGATGAACAATGTTTAAATACAAGTATAATAAGAACATATAGACAGTTATTTCGCATTCCTCCAAATGCATCACCAGCACAGATACGATTGGAGTTCGGGCTAATAAATCAAACAATACAAAGGAAAGGGGCCTATATGAAAACTTGGCACAGAATAAAAACCAATAAGAGGAATGACCTGTGTCAGGTTTTGTGGCAAGAACTAAAAAAAAATGGTGAGCATCCGGCTGCGCTCTATCGAAAAAAGGCAATAAATGAATTAGGGCTGCCAGAAAGCTGGGAATGCAACCTGACTGTAGCATGTTTCAAAAGAGTAGTAAAGAACAAAACAACAATGTTATCTCTACTGAAGGATAAAGAATTATTATCGAAAAGATCGCATGCTTGGGGGGTATTAAATGGGTATAAATGTTCACGACAGCAGCTCTATTTCGAAGAAGGCTGGTCCCCCGCTCTGAGAATGGAATTTCTGCATATCCGACTAGGGAAGTTACCTGGTGATGAAAAAGATTATGTAGGGGGGAAGGAGAGCCCTAAGGTAGTGTGTAGGTTATGTAATAAGGTTAAGTGGAATATGATTCACCTTTTATGTCTGTGCCCCGACTTAGAGCAAGAGAGGAAATGCTTGCTAAAAGCGCATTTTAATCAACGTGGCATAAGGACATGCAGACAAGCAGTAATAGCATGCCTAAAAGGAGGTGACCCAATCTTGAGCTCACATGTGGTGAAAATTTTAAAGAAGGCTGAGAAGAAGTGTTTAGGGAAATGAATAGAATGATGAGACAGGAGCGGGACAAACAAGGAAAAGGCTCTGTTTAATTTTTTACCCTTTTAAGTCATATTTATTAAATGTAATAGTTATGTATTTTTATATGTAAAAAATTCTCTGATTTTATGCTGACAATATTTTGCACATCATTGTAATGGTTTTAATAAACTGTACAATAAAGATTATTCATTCATTCATTCATTCCTCTCTTCTGGCCCCACTACTTAATACCACCCCTTAACCTGGACTACAGATTGGCATTAGTTGGGGAAAGAAAATACTGATGTTCTCAGTGGTCTCAGTGAGAATGGGAGAATGCATTAATCATTGTAAATTACTATATTGTCTTTAGGCTAAAATGCATTTAGAAGTTTTTTCTAGACACTACATTTAATTTCTTACCATAAATATTTTAATATAACTAAATCTCATCATTTCCAGGTCCCTCCAAAACTCAGATAACACATATCCTTAAAAAGTATGTAACAAGGAACAGAGACATATTGTTGTATTTCAGGTTTTGAGCATTTATTCCCTACTTCCAGAAATGATTCATAGATCATCCCCTATGAGCCTGGGACACCGGTTATTCTACTGTACTTCTCTATTCGCACTCGTCCTCAGCTGAACTCGTTATCTCAACACACTACAGAATGAAGGGATCTGTCCCAATTTATATTTACAACAACAGCGTGTAATCGTACATTATGGACTCTTAGGGACTAGCTCGTATCCAAATACCTAGCTTATTTTTTCTTTTTCCAAGACCATGAAGGATTGCATCACATTATTGGCCTCTTCCACCAATTCGTGTAAATAAAAAAAGCAGACGTTCGTAATTTCCTTGCAAGAGTTTGCTAGATGACATATTAGGACTAATCCCAAAGTCAAATTGCTTACACCAAATAACAAATATATTTACATCAGGATTTTGTTTCTTCCTGGTCAGAAGGATTCCTTAATAACTAGTGACAGAAATAGGGAAAAAGTCAACATTGGTATCTGAGAAAGATAATGTACATACGGATGATTTCACAATTTAATGTGTGCACTTTCTTCATTACAAATCTCACTTTCAAGTATTGTTGCCATCTAAACCATTATATGAGTTACTTTACATATACCAGTGTGGCTGATGAAATGATATACTTAAGAAGAAAATGATATTTTCACAGTAATCAACATTTGTTGTGCTTTTCAGTAATGTTTTCTTTTTAATTGAAGTAATACATTGCTAAATTCCCTGTTGCAAACTAATGTGGCAATTCTTGGCACTATTATTTTCAATTGCATCTCTAATTGCTATTTCACGTTTTGGGTCTAGAAACTTGGGGCCATGTTTACCATCATATTAATTTGTGGATTGCACTTTGTGATTTTTAACAATTCACATTTATCAAATCACTATTAATATGTGCATACCTGTATAAATGTGAAATGCAGTGTCTTAAAAGTCGGTATCGTACGTAGTGATTTCCTATTTACAAATCTGCATCAACTGGTATTAAGAGAATCACTTAGTAGAAAATAGGTTAGCAACTATCACTTTGGAACATAGTAGTGACATCAAACCGAGAACTAACCTCCGTTACACACTGTAGAGGTCAGTGAATGTCTCATGAAAGCTGGTGGGCAAAACAGAACAGCATTGAGGATCATATATGGCTAGAGAGTAGCCTAAGAGAGTTGAGGTTTCCACAAAAAGAAAAATACATTTCTATAGAATGGAGCTTGAAACTCTTGTAAAAGAATATGTGGCAAATAATGACACACTATTTAAAAAGTCATACCTGAGTATCATAGAGGCCACAAAGAGACAGATAGGACAAATGATTTAAGAGCATATTAATACATTAGAAATGCTACCTGAAGCATTGAAGAAATCCATTTATGGTGGTACACATATACTTCATGACAAAGGGGATGGTCACTAGCAGGAGGCAAAAGGCCTTGTACACTTTAGAGGATCCATCACAGCTACTGCCCACTCCACTGGGGGAGGTAATTGAAAGGATTCTTGCACCCAGAGCAGTTTCTAGAGTCCATACAACAGACACCTGTTCAGCAGCATCAGCAGGTCAGTGCCAGAACTCTTTATCACAATCATACTGGTGAGTATTGGCTTTTAAACCTTGTAGCTGATGTTTTATAAATAAAGTAAAATATATCTAATATGCCTAACTAACAAAACAATCCAAAAGCAAGGACTAAAATACCACTGCAATATATTGCAACGTGGGACTTGTAGAACCCTTATCTTTTATTTCCACATAAAATGTTTCAACATTACTGTACTCTATGAAAGTGACTATAAAGTACTATTTATGCCTTTGGCCTGAAATGTTAGCAGCAGAGATGCACAGATAATGCACATAGGTTATAAATTGTTTAAGATTCACTGTTAAACAGATGATGCACCCATCCAGAAGGGTGAACCTGGGGAAGACAACATGTTGGGAAAATGGAGTGCATCCAAGAGTGGAGCAACACCACCCACAAACCCTGTGTCTCTTAAAAACATAACACCCATGTGAAACTTGACGGCCTTTGGGTGGTCTTCCCTCGACGTTGTGCCTCCCTCCCTCCATTTTTCAGATCTCCTTTTCGCAGGACTCTGCACACTCTATCACTGCTGACCAGTGTTAAAATGCTTGTGCTCTCTCCCCTAAACATGCTAACATTGGCTCCAACCCAAATGACATATTTAAATTATCTATAAGTCCCTAGTAAAGTGCACTATATGTGCCCAGGTTCTGTAAAATAAATGTTATTAGTAGATCTGTAGCACTGATTGTGCCACCCACATAAGTAGCCCCTTAACCATGTCTCAGGCCTGCCATTGCAAGGCCTATGTGTGCAGTTTCACTGCCTCTTCGACTTGACATTTAAAACTACTTGCCAAGCTTAAACTCCCCTATTATTACCTATGTCACCCCAAAGGTAGGCCCTAGGTAGCCCATAGGGCAAGGTGCTATGTAAGTAAAAGGCAGAACATCTACTTGCAAATATTACATGTCCTGATAGTGAAAAACTCCCAAAGTCCTTGTTCACTATTGTTAAGCCTGCTCCTCTCACAGACCAGCATTTCAAAATTCCCTTATATACTTTTAAGTGGTAATTCTGATCTGAAAGGAGTGGCATTGTCACGTTTGGTATGGCTGGAATGGTAGTGAGAAATCCAGCTTACTGGTGAAGTTGAATTTAACATTACTATTTTAGAAATGCCACTTTTGGAAAGTAAGCATTTCTCTGCACTTACTGTTCTATGTGCCTTACTGCCTGTTTCCAATCCACATCCAGTCTGTGCTGGTTGGCATCTCCCCTTGTGCATTCCACCCAGACAGCCATAAACACACAACACTCAGCTGCATCTGCATGCATATGCATACTGACGGGTCTTTCTGGGCAGGAAGGGTGGAGAGGCTCTCACACACATTTCAAAGGGTAGTGGCTTGATCCCCCAGACAAAGGACTGATAACCCCCACAGATCACCTGGCAGACAGGACTGGGTTGAAAGGGGAAATGGTCCACTTCAAAAGCACTCTTTGAAGTCTCTCCCACTTTAAAGGCACAATTGGGTGTATATACTGGGTCTGTGACCCGCTAAAATCAGGAACTTCTGGACCTACCACTGAACTCTGAAGGACTGCAGTATTGCCCAAAGGACTGATCTGGACTGCTTTTCTGGAAAGACTGCTGCCCTGCTTGTTGCCCTGCTGCTCCCTAACTCTGCTGGAAGGACTCTGCCTTCTCACCACAAGTGTTCTCCAAGGGCTTGTCAGCTTACCTCATGTTAAGAAGTCTCATGGGCATCAAAGACTTCACCTAAAAGACAAAATCCATGCATCAATGCACTGCCTGGGAAAAATCGATGCAGCTCCTGACTTGTAGCTGAAAAATGTATGCCACGCTTGTCTCAAGGCTTAAGAATCAACTCAGTGCCTGTTTTACCAACTCCCTGCATCTGGAATTTCCATATATCATCCATGAGCGCCAATTCTTCATTGATCCCGCACCACAGTGAGGAGCCTTGTATGGAAATCGATGCATCACCTTTCCTGTGAGGAGATAATTGATCCATCACTTCCCCTGCCAGTAAGGAACAAACGCATTGTCTCCCCTGCGAGGAAAGAAATGACCCATCACCCCCACTTCACAGTATGGAACCAATGCATTGCAGTCTTTTTGATGCATCCCGGGTACTTTGTGTTAAATAGGTACATCCATTGATGCTGATGTATTAAGGCTTACTTAAACCTCTAAAAAGTGATATCTTGACTTGTGCATAGTAGATTTTTGTCATTTTGGTCTTGTTTTATTAAGACAAATATTATCTATTTTTCCAAACTGGTGTGGAGTACTTTTTGTAGTGTTTTCACCGTATCACTGTGTGTTATTGCACAAATACTTTCCACATTGCCTTCTAAGTTAAGCCTGCCTGCTCTGTGCCACGCTATTGAAGGGTGAGTACAGGATAATTAGGTTGTATTGGACTTACCCTGACTAGGAATGTGGATGCTATGTGGACAGGGTGCATACATCTGCCAACTAGAGACCCGCTTTCTAACAACCCTGCACTGTGACACAAAGCAGTTGTAGTGGTACATCACAAATAGCAAGTAGGACTGTGAGAAGACACCAAACACATTCTGTTATAAAACAGCATCTAACCATAGAGGAAGCTTTAATGCATGGCAAGGCCACTTAGACACAGGGCACATGTTCATCATGAGATAGAAGTGGGCATCCTTATTAGATGGAAATACCTCTCTTCAGAAACATCCATGTTAGTAATGGTGCAAAAGCAACTCTTTTCCATGAAGGCACTAGGACGTAAAGGTGATGCACTGTTTTCTGATATTCATAATACATTCAATACCATCTTAACCAGCATGGGGTTCCACACAAAGGGTCATATAGCACTTGGTTGTACTCTCATTGATAAACATATGATGCAAAACGTCATCAGCATCACATGCTTTCATCTATAAAAGCCTTTGGAAGATCAGTTTAAAAAGTAGCCACCAGCTACCAGTGTATTCTCATGCTGCACTATTACTGTCCATGGTGAGATGGCATTCTATAATAGTAATATTTTAAAGGGCTGGGGCCACATTGCAATTGTATTGCAGACATTAAAAACAACTTGTGAAGCATGTCAGTTGCTGAAATGCATACAGGAGGTCGCAATTGAGTCCACAGTCTTGAAACACCTGTGTTTGTCACAGTGTCAGAGACACCAAGGATTATTGGAAGTAAAGGATAAAGAAACAAATAAAACTTTCCGCAAAAATTAAGAAAAAGCTTTTTTAGTTAACCATGATCCTTGCACATTATTGTTTATATTTGAAAAATGAGAAAAGGCTCATTCTTCATACTTTTTTCTATACTGTACCTGAGAGTAAACTGATTTTTGTATACAAAAGCAAATATTATGAATGTGTACTTCTGTGTTAATGTGTTGTGTTCTATTCCTGTCTTAGTAGTGGTTTCCTGTGATTTAACTTCTGCCTACTCTGACATCTGCAGCCCTGGTTGCAGCTTGTGATTCGGGGAGGGGTGGAACATCATATTCATCAAAGCTGTTGCCACCAGGTTCAATGGGGCAATTTTGTGGAAGATAGCACAACAGGAAATTACCTTGCATGCTGTTTCTATAATTACTGCACTGGATTTTTACTTTCATGTACACACCGGGATGTGCCCATTAGGAGGCCAAAGGTATGTTTCATTACTAAAGGGTGTACCTGTGGGCACTATTGTAACACCTTTCTCGGGGTCTGATTGCATTCAGGCATGGTATGCGTATAAATGGTCATATACCATACAAACTGCCACTTATGATAATAATGTTAGACTTGTCAATTTACATTTAATAATACATGGTTAAAATTCAATCATGTGAGTAATTTTGTGGCTTACCCAATATGTATCTGTGGCCAAGATCCTCTGACAAGATGGTTGTTGACGTAGATCCTGATTTAGAGTTTGGTAGATGAGTTACTCCATCATAAGCATGTTTGCCTTATTACAAGTAGCACAGAGTATAATGCACTTATAATAAGATGTATTGGATATCCATCATGTTTGTGCTGGAGTAACCCACCTGTCAGACTCTAAATCAGTCTCTGAGTCCACAGCAGTGTAGAATTAAAAATTCATGTATATACTTTCACTATGGCAAAGTCAGTGATCAGGCTATGGGCATTAGAAACAACCTGTATGGTTAAGGAGTGCTAATTTTTACAATTTCACAAATAAACATTTCTGTGGTGGAGAGTGGGCAATGTGTTAAATTTACAGATCCTACCATTTGTGTGTTAGGAAAGAAATGTTGGTGTGAATACTAAACAAGAACGCATCAATTAAATCTCAAAAACACCTAGAAAGAACACTATGCAACATACCTCCAGCTGTTGCTACATTGCCCTAAAAATTGTTTGAAGCAAGAATGTTCAATGAACCAAGGACCTGCACATTCATGGGTATAGTGACACACATTTCAGTGTTTCTATGTAACAGTGTGTCTGACTCATCAATCAAGGCATATATCACATCTCTGGTTAGCCTGGACGTAGCACAATTCTCCTCCTTTGTTTGGTCCAGTATTCATATCTTGACCATAAATATCCTCTCCTTCCACCTTCTCCTCCCATAGTGCATTCCCACAACCCTCACCATCCTTACTGTCATATCGAAGTAGCCATTCTGAAGTGAAAAAAAATGTAGCACAGTCTTTTATAGTTTGCACATGGTTACCACCTGCTTCCATTTGTTAGTAATTAGAAAGTTCATAACCTTAGTTTTGCCACCTTTTCATATTTGCAAATGCATAGAACATATCAGTTGCGATTCACAAAAGGATTCACTATTAGGGAATCAGTAAGAAAATGACAATTTGTTATTCATTTCATTTGCTTTATAAGTTTTGCAAAAGTAACAATTGAGTTCTTTCATATATTTATTTATGCTTTAGAGAAAACAATCCAGTTGTGAATGGACTGTGATTCTTTAATCTTTAGTACATCTGGTCCTCGCTGTTAAATAGGGTTAAATCTATCTTTACTGCATAAGGTCAACTTCAAAATATCTCTAATATTTTCCATGTTGTGGAGTGATTTGAAAATGAAGGTCCCAAATTTGATAGAAATGTTATTTGCACCGAAACGTTTGTGTATCCAAAGTATGTAACAGACTTTAAATGTCTGATTAGGAGAATTATCTGCTGTTTTGAGTGCAAAGTTCTAAGCAGGCTGGCCATCCCCATGTGGTGAGCTCCTTATGTCGGATATTTGAGACACTGATGACAATGACACAAATGATAGGGATCAAGGTGCCAGTGAGCAGCACTAAGTAAAGTTTGATAGTTTTGTCTCAAACTTCATGTTTTGACAATTTGACAATTTTGCAAAATCTGCCGAAACTAGTTGAACAGAGAAGGTGTTAAAACAAATCTGAAAAAATAATTAAAATGTTTATTTATTAGTCTATACTTGACATTCATCCCTTTCCTTTCCATACTTGTCTCTGTCATAATTTCTTTCCCTATTTCCATTTCTTCAGGAACCATCAAAAATACAAATTTGGATTAATCATATCTATGTGTAAAGCTCACTGTACTTCGGTTCATACTTGGAGTAGCTTCACTCTCTGCAGTGGCACATTTAGAGAGATTTTCTTAATATATTATAATTTTGTTTTACAACAAAACAATAGATATGTTCAACATAGTGTTAGACCTGTCAGCCTTAGGGGAGAATTCCCCCCAAATGTTTTCCTTACTTCTCTAGTTTTGAAGATCTGTTTTGTTGGCCTTAGGACTCTGTGCACTTTACCACTGCTTACCAGTGCTACAGTGTGAGTGTTCCCTTCTTTAAACATGGTGTTATTGGCTTATATTCAATTGGCACATGCAATTGACTTGACAAATGGTACTTAATGTACTCAGGGACTGTTAAATGGTTCTACTGGGCCTGCAGCACTGATTAAGCCATCCACTTAAGTATCCTTTTAAACATTTCCAGGCCCACTATTGCAGTCTGTGTGTGCATGTTTTAAACTGCCATTTTGACCTGGAAAAATATCCCAGGGCCACCAGTGTAACTCCAAGTTATAGTTGGCTGGCCTCCTGATCTGAACCTCAGGGACAGAACAATCTACAACCACCTCAATCCCACAAGTTTTGCCACCACAGTCTTGGACCCTTGAAAGTGGGCCTGAAGGTGCTCTTTCATCCCAGCTGTGGTCCGGTGAGCAGCACTGATGCAGCGAAACACATTTCCATGCAGCTTTGCTTTGGAGCTGCTGCTGCATGATGCACCACTTCCACAGGACCTCACATTGTAGCTCGCATCCTCCTAGGAACTACCGTTGCACAGCACATCCACGATGCAGGCCTTCACATTGCAAGCCCTTCATCAATGGCATCCTCAAAAATGACTCAGGACATCACATTGCAGCCCCACTGCGTCTTTGAAATCTCCTGTGCACAATTCACTTCAGTGCATCACAAGCCCCTTGCTAACAGCATCTTCATAAATGTTGCAGGACTCCGTATCACAGCCCCACAGATCCTTGGAACAGCCGATATGCAACACATCCTCATTGCAGGATCTTGTAACACTCCACAATCCAGGATTTGAAGTACTTTGTTCAGTGGGCCATAACTTGGACTCTGCATGCAGCCTATGCTACTTCACGGTTGTCCCACTTTGTTGAATCCAGTTGGCACTTTGGGCTTTCAGGCAGCATTTTCACTTAAATCTTTAAAACAGTATATCTCTTGTTGTACTGATTAGATTTTTTCATTTTGGTCCCAAATAACAATACATTATTCTCTAGTTTTCTACATTGGTTTGGATGTTTTCATGTGTTGTATTCTCCCTTTATTTCTGTTTGAAGTACTGCACAAATATTTTACACAGTGCCTCTAAATTAAGCCTGACTGTTTGTGCCAAGCTACAAGAGGGTTAAGCACATGTTAATTTGGGGTTTGATTGTGACTTCGCCCTGACAGAAATTCTGGTTGCTGCTTGAGAAGGGTTTTACCTCCCTCCCAACTAGTTATCCAGTTTCTAACACAAAGGTACTTCTTGCTATAAAGAAAATACAATACAATACAAAACTTGATAATTCTTATTGTCATAAGAAACATGTGGACCTACTTGGTGTGGGCATTTTGTTGGAAACATCTTAAATGCTCGATATGTTTCGGTTTAACATGATCAATTACTACAATTATTAAAGTTGACAACTTTCTTGGTTTCTCTTCTTCTCACCTACTATCTTCGGGAGAGAAAGTCCTCAACTTTAGCACAGAAACAACAATTTCACAATTTTTTCAGGCTGACAAAGTATGTAATTTTTCTATTTGAGATGCATGATACTGAACTTTCATGGACTTGAGTGTCTTGACAAGACTCAGGTATTTTACAAGAACTAAGCTAATTTCACTTGGCTTTATCATTTGGCACAATAATTGACAAAGGAGGGCCATTATTCAATTATTAGGACCCAGTATGTGAGGTTTCCCACCTTCATTGGAATAAACACAGAACACTGACTTGAATTCAGGAGCCTAGGGCAGTCATTTTATTATCCAAGGCAGAGACAAGAAAATATTCTAAACAAAACAAAGGCTACTCCACAGTACCATTTAATGTTTCCGGGGATCAACCAGACTGTTGAAGTGACATGCTCTTACACCAATCGGTTTAGAGACCCACAGTGGTAAACACTCTTATCTTTATTAATACCTTCTGGCTCATCGTTAGTAGCAGAACATTTACATTTCATTAATATATGTAGTATGTGTGGTATCACAACTCATCAAAAACATAGTTAACAAGTAAAGATATTTAAGACTGAAACAAATGTGTAATCTCTACTGCAAAAGTGCAATACTGGTTGCTGAGAACTGCTGTATAATCTTTTCTTTTAACTGTGCAGCCTCTTAAGAAACATTTGTACTATTTCTTCCTAATGTAGCTTCCTTTTATAGTTTTCTTAATTACCTCTTTCAAAATATCCAAACGCCTTCAAGGCATGATAATGTAACGCAATGTATTTTTTCCTTTCAACAAGTGAAACCTTTTCTGTATGACTGCATATAAATATAAACATTGGCATCAAGGCTGTAAAATGGTATTTCAAATATTCTGGTTTTGTGGCAGCTGAATACATTGATATCTGAATGATGTCAGCAGTCTTAACAATGAGACTTAGCAAAGGAATTACAAACTACAAAAATACAATTAAAATGAATTCTTCAACCTTCTATGTAGAAAAATGTTCTTTTCTGTATCACAAAGATACATATACAAATTCAAGGCTTTGTTTTGCAACAAGGTCTTTCAAAATGATTACTCAACTCTTGAAGTTATTTTCCCCTGAACATATGTCATCACTCAACTTAGGACATTATTTCATTTGTGCTTCAATTAGGTATATTGGTGACAATCACAAAACTTTTAATACTCTGCAAGAAATCATCCTCCCAGTAAATTATTTTTTTCTTTTACCTTTATCATCTTGCATTAATCAAAGTAAAGGTAGTTGGACCGTCTGACACTTTACATGAGCCACTTGGTGCAAACTCTCTCTGTGCTACCCAAGCGATCTAAATTATCATTCTTCAAAAAACAACCAAAGACTTACAAGGTTCCTACCATCTTAGAATGGGTAAACAGAAAAGGTAATAATCTTTTACCCAATGCATGTGACCACCCCATAGCTTAATATCAGCTAGCACTAACAAGTGTCTACTTACATGTCACCATTGTGACAGTCACATACTGCTATCTTATTCTATGGGAGCTCACAATTGCAATGAAACAGAAAATGCTTTTGTAATGGCCTTCAGAAAGAAAGTTATGGTGACATGTTGGGGCAAAGGAGTCTCAAAGTTAAAAGTGTGGCATTGGGGCCAGAAACCATGGGCTATGATGAGGCCAAAACAATCAGCTCTTATACTGGCTCTTACAAGTTCCCAATGGGTTGGTTGAGTCCATTTAGCTGGTATTAACCTATCCGGATGAGGGTAGACACCAGTGATGAAGCCTGCCACCAGTAGGTGGGCGATGTGTCTTCTCTTAGTCTTTCTATGGCAGTGCCAGACAAGCAGGCTAAACGAAAGTCCAGTCCAACACTGAATTAGGAAGAGATTCAGATACAAAGCCAATCTCAACCAGAGGGGGCCATAGTGAAAACTGGTTGTGGTGCCTTCTTTGTCAGCTTACAAATAGACTGTTCTCCTTATCAATCAAGTTCCATTTATGGTTTCCCATTAGTTTTGGATGCCATTTTACTGCTGTATCTCTTGTCTCTTGATTTTGCAGCTGCAAAACTTTAAAAATGAAATGATAATAAATAATGTTTATTATTGTTTTATTTTTAAAGGGGCAGGGCCATGGGGGCTGACAGGGAGAGAGGGGGAGTGGTATGCACTCAGTGTGCATGTGTGTTTGGCCGGCCGTTTCAGAACGTCCAAACACATGTGCATTGAGCTCTCTCCAACCCGTCACTGTGTTGCCGGGATAGAGACAGCAGGCACAGGCTCCCAGTCTGCCTGGGAGTGCAAAGTCAGGGTGCTTAGGCCAATACTAACGCGGCTCTCATAGAGGAGAGTTAGGATTGGCTGCAGGGCAGACTGGGAGCCTGTGCCTTCAGTGCAACCTAAAGACTGGCGATGCGGTGCGGCAGGGAGTCAGGTAAGTTTACTTTTTTATTTACATTTTTTGTTTGTTTGTTTTGTCATTAAAATGCATACATAAGTGCAACCGTCACTAGAATTCAACCAGGATAGCAGCCTGATAAGTAGAAGGGAAATGTTTATTCATTGAACGGTCATCGTCTGTTTGATGAAACTAACAATGGCAGATCTTTTGGGCCCCTAGTGATGTGAGCTATCTTCGTCTCAGAATCATATTTGATGTAGATTATCTTTCCTCAAGCATATCATATTTGATACTGAGTTTGTATCTTTACAAATTCAGATTAGATCATTAGATGAAAATATGTAGATCCTTCCATTCCTCAACAGATAAAATATTTCAAAAGGATTTTTTTTCATCTAGAGTGCTTACAAGTAGCCTTGTTCCCAAGTTTGTTAAAGTCACTCTAGAAATGATGGAAGTATTTTAAAATTATATTTTATTTCAACTGAAAAATTAGGTTTCTGTATTGACCATTAAATTTATGAGATGCATCCATGTTAAGGAAAAGCAGTGAGCTATGGACCAAATCATGATTCTTGATATTGTGACTTACAAGGATACTATCAGTAAAGGATAACTGTATTTTAATACTTTATTAACTTCTCTATATCATTTGATGTATATAAGCTCCAGCATTCTTCATAACCCCTAATTTCTACTGTTAAATGACCTGAAAGAAGGCATCATTTTAGCCAGTAATCTAATGTATATTGGTCTTTGCCTTTCTGTTAGCTTCCCTATCTCCTAAAAATGATGTATTGTTTTACATCTGCTTATGTAAACATATGATAGTTCATATGATCCCAACTTTCCTTACATTACATTACTTTTTAAACTGTCTATTTAAGAATAATTTAAAATTAATGAGAATTAATATTTCATGAAAAGTAAAGGTATCTCAATATGCAACGTGGTGCAGCAGCAGAAAAAAAACATGAAATGTGATGGAGACAGGGATTTCTATTGTAGCTCCTGTTTGTCATCACCACAGGATGATGTGATGGAGAAACCTAGAAAGAAAGATCCTTTCCCCTCATAATATGGACACTGTATATTCGTTTGAAATTACTGGATTGGTGTTGTGACAATATAGCCTTGCCACGGATGAAGGTGTGTACTGGAGCATAGCAAAACTGAACCCATTTTGAAACAACAATCACCTAACTTGGAAATTCTCTGAGTTAGTGCATGAGCTGCAGACAGAATAACTTGGAAACAGGGAGCAGTTGTGGTCTCTTACTGTTGCCATGCTGTGTTGTTCGCAACTCATGCACTTACATGGAGAATTTGTGAGTTAAGCATATTCACTTTTGACAGTTTTCCTAAAATTCAACAGCGCGGTTTGGTACTGTAAGACCATCTCCACCCTCCTTAATGTGGCAAAGATACTCCTTCCTGGAAGGATACCACATGTCAGAGTATAGCAAGTGTAACCATTTCTTCTTGGCATAAGTGATTGGTAATAATGATGGCTCCAACAGGGAAAAGTGTCTGTCTGACCATGTTTTTCCCAACCCGGAAAAAGGTGTTGTGTAGGCTCTCATTATCCTAATGAGGCTACTGGATTCGGGGGCAGAATCATCTGAGCTGTGGGGAACTGAGTCCAATTCTACACCATGTGACAACTGTTGGCTTAATCTGGGTTTTCTGGCTAACTAGCAGTGCCTCATCACTGCCCAAGAGCAGGGATGATTGTGGCAACTGGGCGCATGACTCCTCAGGGGAACCATGGTCGATCCTTTTCTCTCACTTACTTTAGTCTCACATATGCAAAGACAAACAGAGGCAGAGAATAGTTCAATAAGGTTTATTGAATTATTTGCATCTTAGACAAAATGGTATGAATTGCAATAACAAGGGTGATGAAAAACGCTAGAAGCAAAATGGTGACAAGAAGAGCGAACCACAGAAAAAGCCCTACCATATTGTCACTAGGCTTCATATATGTGGTTCCTACCTAAGCTATGTTAGAGCATAACGGGATAAGCCCTAACATGCTCCTCAGTTTTCCCTCCTGGGAAGACATCGTCCACCTCACCTGAGCAAGGACGCCTGTTGTCTAGAAAGACTCCATCAGCATATAGGCCAGGGATCTGGTAGTCTAAGCAAGCAGCTGTAGCAAAGGCAATCAGCATGTGGTCGTGGTCATCTGGCTGGAATCTCCCTCTAATGTGCATGGGACAGTGAAGTGTTTTTATAATAAAACAGCTGATGTTCTGAGAAAATGTCCCCACATAAGGATGTGTATGTTTCTGTGAATGTTGGAGACACAGCGTTCAACTTTGCCGGCAACTCTATCTGGCTGCAGCCTTGAGGAAAGCACAAAATGAAAAGAATGTCTTGCTGGAAATTCAATTCTTTCCTAGGTGAAAGAACAATTGGAAAAATAAATGAAACAGCAAATGTGGCCTGTGCTAAAATAATCAAATGAAACTGAATAAAATGTAACTTGGCTAAGTTGCACAAACAGCAGGCCTAGTTGCTAAAATAACGGGACTAAAAAACATGGCTAAAATAGCTGTACACCAAAGTTCTTACTTTATTGAATCCAGAGGTTCATCACATGATGGGATAATTTATCATCTATTGCAGTGGGTGAAAATGAGAGCGGTTAAGAAACACAAATGTGTAATTACACACATTATTGTTTATGCATAAAGAACATTTCTCTGAGTGAACTTGAAACTTGTGAAAAATCACCATTAACCTTATAACGTGGAAATAGTTGCTAAAGTCTCTAATTGTGTGTGGAACCCGACATATTATTCTGCTGTTGCATCATGAATGGAGCTAAAAGGATATTTCAATTTTGCATGTTCTGCACACTCACTGGAAGGGCTGAGACAGTAGACTGCATTGCTCCATTTTGTGTCATCTGTTTCATATTCTGCTGCATTAGTTATTGACACAGATGCTCCTCCATGCACTTCTCTTAATGGAAACACTCTTTCAATCATCTCTTAACACTCGGATTCACTCACAATTGTCTTTGTTCTGCTAAGAATGTCAGACTTTTCTGGTGGTGCTGTCCATTAGCGTTGATAATTTGTTAAGTCTGTCCATTTATATTAATTCATGAGAGCATTCTGAAAAGTAATAGGATTCTGATTATACATTTTATTGTGATCATTCCTATTTTATGACAAACAAATTCTTCTTTGTTTCAAACCCTTTATAGCCATTTCCTGAAGTAGCTCAAATGCTTGATGAGAAAGTTACCATCTGTACCCAAGGATGACAATTCATCTTTATTATTACTTTATTAAACTTTAGAATTGCGTTTTTACTAACTCTTGTTTCTGCCATCAATTTATTAATCACCTTGTAGCTTATAAATAAAACAAATGCTACTCTTTTTGCCTCTCCATGCGAAAACAAACTATGTACTGCCTCATCCTTATCACTTGGCTTTCATGTGCCTATATCTTGCGCATCTGCTTGTGTCACTTGACCCTCTCATATTTATGGAGGCGGTCTCTCTTCAGTCAGCAATCTATCTATCAACTTATCTCCTCCTACTGGGTCAGTCTCATTCTTCACTGCTTCTTTTTGCCATATTTTGTCCCCTTTTTTGTCTCATTCTTCCGTAATTGCTAGGAAAGCACCTACAGGTTCTAACACATCCTGCCTCCATGCTTTCTTTTGCAAAAACGATCTCTCGTCCACCCAGTGGTTTACAGACTTTTCAACATGTTCTCTTAGCATTTTTGTATGTGTCTCTCATTGGCCACATAGATCCCCTCATTCAAAGCCTCGAGCATTGTAGGTCTGGCCTGTGGGAACAAGCCCACGCTTAGGGCGTTTTCAATGTTATTAATCTAGGTTCTCCACCAGCAAAAACCTACCATTGAGTCAGTGCATCTATTTCCTGTGCACAAAGAAATGAATGACACAACTCTGATTAGTTCATACAAAACTAAAATGATTTCATAGCAATTTAACCTATAGCTTGACATGACGCCACATTCCTTTAGAAGATAACTTACATTTCTATCCCGGAATGTTGGGTTTCTCTGAAGCTCCTAACCTTATACATCCAGACAATATTTGCACATAAATTACAATAAATCACAATATTTTTATCACAACCACAATTTAAAGCAACTACAGCAACTCGTGTAAAACGTTACAATGCAGTACAAATTGTGATGCGTTTTGAGCATGCCACTAACACAGTACGCAATGTGATTTACATCTCATTGCATAACATAATTAACACACTTGAAACGATATGCCACAAGACAATACCAATACCTTGCCACAATCCAGACATACTTGCAGATAATGACATAACCCCTGCAAGACAATTCACTTCAGCTGGGGTTGTTCCCGATTCTGACAAGCTTAGAGGTGCACTGATTGTCATAAACCATCTCGAAATTGAAATCTGTCAACACTTTCTACTAAGAAAAAGGCTGATTGTTAAACTAGGACCATGTAAGGCCCAAAACACAAGGGCCCTATGCAAAGAAAGGAAATTCCACACAGGAACACCCACATTGGACAAGATTCAAAGTGCAAATAATTAAAGATTATTTAAAAATAAAATCCATACAGAAAGCAAAAGGGCAGTTGGTTAGTCCATTAAAATTAGCATAAAAATATCACGACTCATGAGAGAGGTGTAACTATAAAGTGAAGAAGAGGACTGACATAAAAGCTTCATCTGATCAGTGCAAGTAAAAGTCTTAAAAGTAGTCTAAGTATAAAGAGAAAGAGCAGCATGGCATAAGAACAGGAACAATAGAATTGGCAGAAAAGTTTGGTATACATCGCCAAAGCACCAAATGTTATATTTTCAAAGCAGTAAAAAATAATGCCTTTGCATGGTGTGGAGTGGCATCAAGGGCTGAACTACTAAAGTTAGTTTTGCAGAAACCAATCAACATTTCAGAAATGATATTGCATAAACAGGGTATTTCAGAACCCCCTCCACAGAAATTATTAGTTTATAAACACTTTTTAGTGACATGGGGGAAATGACATTTCACTACTGAACAATGCCTGTTTAAGAAAATGAATGAAGCGCAGTTCAACTAGCTGTTGCATGTCAACCTTGTGCATTCAATCATTATGTGTTTTTCTCCAGCAGGCAGACTGCCTCTGAAGCACATTAATTGCATTAATTGTCACAGCACAAATAAACAATACCATGGAAAATGCACACTTTTGTCTACTTCATGAAGAAAGGAAACACATAGAATGAATAAAAAGATGCACATGGTCTTACTTTCAAAAGCCACATTTCCTCAGTTGTAAGCGAGGCTCAGTAAAGTAGTTATGCAGCCTACCTAGGCTAACATAAGCACATCAAAATTACTGTTTATGTTTGTTAATAAATCGGAACTCATAGTAGTACTTCTGAATTTCTTGAAATTCATGTGTGAGACATGAGGACTATAAGAACCAGTCAAACTTACTCATACACCAATCTTTAACAATCAGGCCCAGTGCTCTACACTGGGACAATAAAATTATAATTTGTAATTTATTGGTAAAAGTAGCATTTCATGATGGGTTACTGTCTATCATGCGGCATAATGATGACAATCAAAAAGGTATCACATTGCACAGTTTCAAAATGGACCGCTAAATGGTCGAATCACTAAGAGGGTGTTATCACAATACTTTTTTTTCAGTGGGTACATTTGGATGAAAGTAAGTGAGGAGTAATTTGCGAGAAGTAAAATTTACTTATAGAAACATGTGTTTGACTCATGATACCAGCTAGGAAAACTGGTAGACAAACTTGAAAATTACCATTAAGTAACAGAATGTAGCATAGAGGAATAGTAGTAAGATTGTTCTAGTGTTGTAGCACTGATGTGGCTGGTGCTTTGGCTAAAAAGCCAAACTTTATATACAAAGGGCAAAACTTGAAATTCCTTTTAGCAGGATTCCTATGTATACTTTAACAACATCTCTTGTAAGTATCATTATTCAAATATGCAAATGAGATTGTCAGAGTTGTCAATACACTATGGGGGTCATTCCGACCCTGGCGGTCCATGACCGCCAGGGCCGGGGACCACAGAAGCACCGCCAACAGGCTGGCGGTGCTTCCAGGGCTATTCTACAGCCGCGGTCAGAAAAGGGGAACCAGCGGTTTCCCGCCGGTTTTCCCCTGGCCCAGGGAATCCTCCATGGCGGCGCTGCTTGCAGCGCCGCCATGGGGATTCCGACCACCTTCCCGCCACCCTGTTTCTGGCGGTTTTCACCGCCAGAACCAGGATGGCGGGAACGGGTGTCGTGGGGCCCCTGGGGGCCCCTGCACTGCCCATGCCACTGGCATGGGCAGTGCAGGGGCCCCCTAACAGGGCCCCATACAGATTTTCACTGTCTGCTTGGCAGACAGTGAAAATCGCGACGGGTGCCATTGCACCCGTCGCACCCCTGCAACTCCACCGGCTCCATTCGGAGCCGGCATCCTCGTTGCAGGGGCTTTCCCGCTGGGCCGGCGGGCGGCCTTTTGTCGGTCGCCCGCCAGCCCAGAGGGAAAGCCAGAATGGCCGCCGCAGTCTCCTGACCGCGGAGCGGTCATTCGCGGTAACCTCATGGCGGGCGGCGACCGCCGCCCGCCGCGGTCAGAATGACCGCCCATGACTCTTGTGTATCAAAACATTTCTATGTTGACACAGAATCTGGAAACATATTTGATATATTAGTCCCTATATCTCTTAATATAGGATTACTCGATGCACACAAAGAACCCTAACCATGTCTTCCATAATAGAGGTAGAGTTGGTAGAAAATGAGAATATACTGTGTATAATTTTATCTTTGCATTTTCTTTGGAAAAGGATGAATCTAGGGAGATATACATCACTAGCCCTCTACATTTAAAAAGAAAGCACTAGAACTTATAAATCTGAGTTATAACAGTGTTACACCCGTTAACAGTTTTACTGTTATTCATTTTTACATTAAATTGTTCTACTGGAAGTTTTGAAACACACCACCTCACCCTGTATTTTAATAAACTTTAAATTAAATAATTGGCAGTACCAGCATTTTTATATAAATCCTTTCCCTGCTCCACATCTCACTAGAGGACTGGAATCTTTAGGCTTCACTCACCCCACAATAGTCACCTACATATATTGACATATGTCAACGGCAAACAGCCATTTCAATGAAACAAAAGCATGCCAGACGTAACTCTTGAATGACATGTTTAACTAGATGATTATCTTAAAAATGTAAAGGCATTTGCCATGCTGTAACATGCTGCAACATTATATGTGCACATCCTATATAGATATTCGAAAGACTCTTGTGGTCAAATCCCTCAGCAGGGAATAATAATGCTCTCATTTATAATTACTAAAACTAATTTTGATTTGCACAGATAAAATAAGTCATTAGAATTCTAAGTAAGGTGTTAATTTTACTTGCTTTATTATCATATGTAAAATTAACCCAGGATTTCAAATGACACATTCACCAGGTGGATTTTCTACTGACAAATTTGCCTGGTGGAATACGTTAGGAGAAAAAGGCCTAGAATTCAGGAATTACTTGAATAAACTGGTAAGGAAAAAATTATTTACAAGGCAATTCCCAACTCCATTGTCAAAATTGTGGAATAGTATGATAATTATGCATCCTACATTTAGAAAAAAAACATTCTGTTGATAAAATGAGGTGCACGCTACCCCTATAGAATTTCTCGTCACATTAGAATAATCTACTAAATGAAATGTGGTTGCCCTTTTCAGTATATATTGATCTAATTTCAACAAGACTGGAGGACAAGTATGCATATTATTTCTCAAACAAATAAGAATTAACTGACTTTCTGAAAAGATAGTAGCTCTTGAGATAACATGTAATGATGTAATGTTAGTTGCATATTTGAAACTTTTACTCCCTTCAGGTAAAACTTTGATCAAATCCTAACGATAACCTGGTGGGTAAGTTTTATTTTTTCTGAGTCTAACTAGTTTCCAACCACATTTGTTATATTTGTTGAAAGATTAATACTTCTTGGCAAAAATAACATAAAGTATATTTGTTGTGATATGTATTGAAGTATTCAGACCTTCTGCAACTTTCTTTTTATATGCTTTCTCTTGATGTCGTTTTCACTTTGGGCTATTACCCAAATGCTAATGTTTACCCAAGAACCATTATATCTGTCCTTTATGATTAACCATGCATATGTGACTTCTCTATCTTGGAGTAGAAAGTGTTTCTTTTAATTTTGTACTCACACACTATTTTGGTATTTAGGGGCATTGTAATAGTGCAGACTACACTCTAATGAAATATGCTTCTACACATATCTTAATATGGTTATCACATCTACCAGTGCTGATTGATGATCTGAGGAAGTGTATTTTATGCCAGTGGATCTACTAAACTGCTATTTCAGGCCCTTATGTAATGTTTAATACTACCTCTCAACAGTATGGATTGACTGCCTATGTAACAATGAGCAGAACATTAAATCATCTGCCTGAAACAACAAAAGACATACATTGGATAGATGCTAAAGCCACTTGCCCTTTTGAGACACCAAAGACTGCACAACACCTTTTAAGGTGAAATAGAGATGGACACATTTTGTTTTTGAACTGTCATGCAGATTCATTAAGAAGGTCTACATTTATGAGTGATTACAATACGGTTTTTCATGTGTGGCATGTAGGAGTGCATATGAATATCAAGCTGTTTTTCCTGCAAGGTCTCAATGTGCTCTTACTGTAGTTAGCAGCTACATGGCTTAAAAGTACTTTGTACATAAGACCTTCATTAAGACCTTCTTAAGTATTAATATTTTGTTGTTGCAGATCTACCATATGCCTTTGTACAAGGATTAACTTTCATCAACACAGTAATACCGTGTATGCGTTTAAATATAACTTGGTGACAGCTAATGCCTTTTTCTCCCCAAACTCAGGATTTTAATTGAACTTAGTTATACCAATGATCAATGATATTGTAATTTCTTCAAAATCGTTTATTAAAAAATAGAGCTGAACTCCATTTTATAAATGTTTTTCATTTTATCCCTCCTCAGATTGTATGTTGGAGTGATTTAAAAAATATCTACCAAGGCACGTTCTATGTCTCAGTAAAAAATCTAAAGATCCATTCAGTCCTATGTAGTGGATAAGTGTAGTGTTTTCCACATATGAATGGGTTATTTAACACTGTAATAATGAAGAAAAAGAGAAACTTTGTTGACAAACAGCTAAATGTCACTCCACTAAAATGCAAGCACCAGTACCCTAGAAGATCGTCTGTAACTCTTGTGGCAGATCTGTTTCATTAAACAGAAAATAATCTAGCTGTTGATAGAAGGAGGCAGCTCCCAGTAGTCAAAGCTATTTGGCAGGGAGACCTAGGGAAAATAAAACATCTCTGTTTAGAACTTGTGATGATGAATAATGCAAACCAGAAAAACTGGGTACAAATTTTACTCCATATTTCTAAAATAAGTTGAGGGAAGTTTGTAGTCATTCCTGAGTGATCTCAATAAACTGTCACCAGAAATGGGTTTATTATTTTAGGGGGTTACCTCAACAAGCTCATTGACACACTGGGCCCTATTTCCAGTAGTATCCTACACTTTTGAGTATATTACACTTTTGAGTATGATTACTACTTTCTGGGTAAGCACAATATCCAGGTGTAAATGTACTCCAAAAGTGTACTTACACTCAGATTTTGTGAATAGTCAAAAAGTAATAAAGCACTAATGCTTAACAGCCAGTTGCTGACTACATCCCTGGCTTCCTGGACTCAAAGGCCAAGCCACTGCGTTCTGGAGAGCAGGTTTGTTTAACTCTAGCCAGGGATGTGTATTGATCCTTTGGACATGAAATGAATGGCAAAACCAAATCTAAGCCTGCTTTGGCTCTGGCAACACAGTGTCTATTTTTACAAACCATGCTTGACCATGCAGAAAAGTTTAATTCCCTACACTACCTTGAGAACTAACTAATTATTAGAACATAGGGATTTTAAAACTGTAGTGTAACTAGCTTAGTCATGAACTGGAGACCTACTCTTCCCCTGCACCACAAATAAGGCTGTAATTTGTATTCCACTATAGCCTGACAAGACCTGGAAAGGTGTTTAATAATTGGGCTCAATTGGGCTCAAAAGTCAGGGAGTAAAACAAATACTTGTATGAATATCCTTCCATGCATGTCTCTTCCACGTTCAATTACCTTCCCCAGTGTCTGGGATGCAAAAAATGCCTCACAATGGCATCAGGGTGTTTGACTGCACTTGCTACACCTTCCACCACCTTCAGAAACTGAATAAAGGAGGATGGAGCATACAGCTGCCAGCGCAGAAAAAAAGAATACCTACAAAAAGCAAATAAAATGGAAGCCTCTGCAGTGTTGGGGGCCAATAATGTTCTTTGAAGACTGTGTGCCTCCAGCACAAACAAAAATGGAATGAAATGTGGTATCTGCTCATCTAGCATAGCAAAACTAAATAAAGATATGCTCTGTGAAGCCACCCTCTGCAAGGAGCCAAAAACAAGGTGGGGTACTAAAGAACATTTCTTAGTGTTGCTATGAAGCTTCACATAGATGCCTAGTGATGATATCTCGCATTGCACATTTTCATTCCCTCTGCAGGAATATCTAGTAAGATCTACTTTTCTGCCATCTTTTCCCACTGGCTGAGGGGACTATGGCTGATCCTAGATGTCCCTGTGGATATATCATCCTTGCAACAACTTCGCAGGGACATATAGTAATGGCCTTTATAACAGCACCCATCCATAGTTTACACACTAGGCATGAAGTATGAAATGATGTATGCCCAGAACCATTGCTGGTTGTGAGACATGAACATTTCAAGTGTCTGACATAGACAATCTAAGTGGGCAAAGATACAGTTATTACATATGAAGCTACATGTATGCTATGTAAACTAAAAATGAATGACATTTGGAATAGCAAAGACAGAATCAAATCACTATTGTGTGCTCCATAATTCAGCAATTAAAGAATTGTATGCACTAAATTCAGAGCCAGCTGTTCAAGGTCAAAACATTTGCCCAAATGCTCTTCCCCAGCAGTAACTGGGTTAGGACATTTCCATAAACTGTGCCCTTAACTAAGAGCCCGCCAGACTCAACTTTGGGCAAAGGGGAAAGGGGAAAAAGGGGTTGTTGGAAGCCACAGTTTGCAACCAGTGAAGGTTGCTTAGTCACGTCATAGTGTCAAATTATGGCACATAGGTAACATTATGTTCAAATCGTTACAATGCAGTTATTGTGAGGAACACAATTTTAATTCCCAGAAAAGCACTGTTCATGACCTCAAAAATATATCACTGCTGAAATCACTGCTGACATCACTAAAAGGCACTAAACACTTTACGCCCTATAATGACAGTGTTCAAAAGTTGGCAATGCCCAGCAGACCCTGTGGCTCAGTAGTAGCACCACACAAACCATGAGTAAGATATTGCAACCCCCAAACGAGTGTTAATCATCCTGCCATTGTGCAGGATCTAGGGGTGGTGAATAGGTTTCTTAGATGTCAGTGAACCTAATTCTGTAGTAGTTCAATGTCACACTGGATTACTTGACATCATAGTTCCCCTTGTACACAGGATTCAAGACAGTGCGCTAGGCAAGAGGTTCTGAAAGGTTCAGCTATGTGGAAGGTAGGGTGGTACAAAGGTTTCTGAACAGGGAAGAAGTCAAATAAAGGGATAGATTTTAAACTCCATTTATAATAGTAGAGCGAATGCCTTCAACTATGTAAAATTGCTGAGAGAGGTCATTCTAGAAAAAAGACAACTACATTTTTTAAAGAATTCCATTCTGAGAGCTAATTAAGAGACAAAAACAAGAAAACATGAACTCAACTTATGGGTTTACTTAGGCTTATTGGTGACTCAAGGTATGGACAGTATAGCACTAATGACACAAGAGATTTAAATTAATGTAACGTTAACGCAAATATTTTACAAACTCAGCTTTCTAATTATAACAGTAAGACTCGTGTGTATGCCATCACCTGTCTCTATTAAAATGCCACCATAGGCATGACCACACTAGAGCACTAAATTTCAAATGCAAAAACACCTGGAAGAACTGATAACCCACTCTAAGTACATAAAAACAACAAATCCTCATCCGACCTGTAACCCAGTTGCTTGAGAGTCGAGTGTCCTATCGTTTCTCTGTGGAACGGCTGTGGATGCGCTGAGCTGTTTGCAGTTTATGATTCCAACATATTTTGAAATTAAAAGAAAGTGACAAATGCTTTTTATTGATGCATTATCGATAAAGTTAACAGTAATAATAATGTACTTATCTTCAAACCGTTTTGACTTCTATGTTTTTATTTTCTTGTTACTTAGAGAGGAATGTTTGGTTTGTGCAAGAATGATTATGGAAATTGAAAAATTGAAGTGATAAAAGGAAAATTATGTTTGTTTGCCCATGGGTAGGGAACAAAGATAGTTCAGAAAAAGGGATCGCCCCTAAGCAATTGCAGAAGTATTGCACACATTATTATTTATGATTTGTGGTTTGTTCGCTGCAGTTAAGACAAGGATTGTCTAAAACATATTTTTGCATATCTCAAAGCCATGCAGTAAAACTAAATGACACACATGCCGTTGTTTGTGTCCAAATAATTTGCATTATCTGATTTGAAAAATAAGGTATACCTCTTGACAAGAAGCATAAAGCAAGTACAAGTACAATTCGATCAAAATAAACTTAAACGTAGCAAATATATTGTATGCATTGAAATGTGAAGGCTGCAGTAAAGAACACTTTTATTTATTTGCATTCAAAAACATCCTACCATTGTGTGTGTATCAGTAAACAGTTAATAGAAACATATTTGAACAGTCACAGAAAGTAAGGGTATACTGCGGAATTCACGCTCTGCAAAGAGATAGGCCCTCTTATTGAGTGGCCTGGCTGAGGATACAACAATTGTGCACATTTTAAAATCTGATAGAACTGGGATCGGAATTTAAAAGAAACAATAAACATCACCCAATATAGGTTGTGCCCCTTAAAATGAGACATAGGCCCTCATTACAACCTGGCGGTGAATCACGCCTACCGCCGTGCTGATGACCACCAAGATACCGTGGCCGCGGCAGTAATCCGCCACGGGTATCATGACCCACACAGAGAATACCGCCACTATACAGACACCCACACAAGTCCACCACACCAAAGGTCAGTGATAAACTGGCGATAGAAAAACCCACACCGTTATGCCAACAGGAATGCGTCCACAGTATCACGACCCACGAATCAACACAGCAGTCTTTCAACCACGGTAAACCATTGGCGGTACACACCACCACGCTCAAAATACACACACATTTACAACAGTACACCACATTAGACAATTCAAAATACACACACCTGACACACATACACACACCACACCCACACCCTCACACCAGTATAAAACACACACCCACATTACCCACAACCCTTTCAACCAAAAAAAAGAGACCAAGTACAGACAAACAAAGAGCACATACCCAACAGAGGCACAGAACACCATCACTCATACACCATCCACGCACATAACAGTATACATCCCAACACATCACCACCCACATCACACATATCACTCACAGCACATCCATGACACCTCAAAGACACCCCAGGTTTTCTGAGGAGGAGCTAAGGGTCATGGTGGAGGAAATCATCCGGGTAGATACACAGTTATTCGGATCACAGGTGCAGCAGACGTCCATTGCAAGGAAGATGGAGCTATGGCGGAGAATAGTGGACAGAGTCAACGCCGTGGGACAGCATCCAAGAACGAGGGATGACATGGGGAAGAGGTGGAATGACCTACGGGGGAAGGTGCTTTCCGTGGTTTCCAGACACCAGATTGCTGTACAGAGGACTGGCGGTGGACCCCCAGTTCCTCCTCCACAACTAACAACATGGGAGGAGCAAGTCTTGGCGATCATGCGTCCTCAGGGCCTGGCAGGAGTAGCAGGAGGGCTGGACTCTGGTAAGTCAATTCTTTACTACTATATCACCCACCCTACCTGCATGCCATCCCATATCCCCACCCGTTCGCTCACTGCCATCACTCCATCACCTCACATCTACCCCACCATCACAACCCATACATCCCAATACCAAGCCCTGCATGCAACACCAATGCATGGACACCCATCACCACAGCATGCCCAGTAGAGAGACTCACCCAGTCCACAATCAGCAATCACACAAGGCCAATACGACAGGGAAACCACTATTATATAAGGGAAACACACCCATCGCACAAGATGGCACACACAGATACAATAACAATGCATTTGCATTACAACAGGACCCCTACCCAACGTCACCGGAGAGGAGGTGCCAGCTACATCCAGTCCCCCTAAAGAAAAGGCCCGCAGTGATGACAGCAGCTCTGCACGCCTGGATCACGATGATCAACCTGGCCCATCAGGGACCTCTGGACAGTTGGTTGCCCTGCCACAGTCCCAACCCACCACATAGCCTCCCCCTCAGGAAACACCACCACAGCACCCACCCAGTGGGTCCATGCCACTGTCCCTAGGACACGTCAATCAGCAGTGTGTCCACCACTGCAGGGACCCCAGGCAACCCCACAAACACAGGACGATCAGGGACCTGTGGTCAGTGGTAGTGGGCACACGGTTCAGGGGACAGAGACACAGGACAACAGGGAAGCTGGGAGGAACGCTGTGTGACAGGGGGAAGACAGGCCAAGGGAACCGACCCTCCACAAGGCACTTTCAAACATCATGGGAGCATACTACCATTCCCGGGAGACCATGGGCACAGTACTGGCCAAGTTGCAGGAGACCCAGCGGCTGCAGGAGGGACAGTACCTGGGGATCAGGGAGGAGCTCACAAAAATGTGCACCATCGTGGTCACCATAGCAGGGGTGCTGGCAAGACCATGAGGTAGGCAGTGGCACAACAAAGGGCCCCTGACATTAGTCAAACCAATGAACAGCCTTCCACCTCCGCCGGCGCTAGTGGACAGGAGGCCCCGCCACAGGAACAATGGGCCACCAGCACCGCACCCCCTGCAGAAGGAGAACCACCCCGTAAACGGTCCCTGCGATCCAGGCAGAAGACAGAGAACATTGGCAAGACCCCCGCCAGGAAACAGGACTTTCCTGATTGTCACCCTTCTGTCCCACTATGTCACCCTGTCCACCTTGAACTGCCATTACTCCCCTTCCTATGCCCCATTGGACAATGCACCTGTGATAACAAGAGACTGGACTCTACCATGGACCTTCCTCCACCATTACCTCAGCCCCTTGCACGTACCCCCATACTATTTAGCACAAAAAATAAACACCATTGAAATATAAACCATACTGGAGTCATTGTAATGATTCGAAAGATGTATCCTAACAACATTCTCAAAGCATTGCAAAGTCAATGTTCATTAAATAATTGCAATGTATGACAGTTGGTGGGCAGCAGCACGCATAGCAGAAGCCAGAAAGGGGTACACAGATGTGAAAAAAGGAAACCCAAAGGGAACAGTCAGTGGCCATACACAAATGGTAAGAGGCTGCTATGTACAATATGCTAAAGTATACTGAAATGTGAAGACGAGTTACAGTCTCTTACCTGTGTGTCACTGGAAGTACTGCTGGATAATGTTTGTTCTGTTGTCCACATCTTCTTCATCTGCCTCCTCTTCCTTACTGTCCACAGGCTCCACCGCTGCCACAAAACCATCTCCAGGCTCATCCTCCAGCAGGAAAGGTACCTGGCATCTCAATGCCAGGTTGTGCAACATACAGCATGCCACGATGATCTGGCACACCTTCTTGGGTGAGTAGTACAGGGGTCCACCTGTCAGATGGAGGCACCGGAGCCTGGCCTTCAGGATGCCGAAGGTCCTTTCAATAATCCTCTTTGTTCACCCATGGGGCTCATTGTAACGTTTCTTCTGCCCTTGTCCTGGGATTCCTCACTGGGGTCAGTAGCCATGACAGGTTGGGGTAACCAGAGTCACCTGTAAATATCGAGGGACAATTGTGAGACACACACTAACCCTTAGTGACAACCCCATACCCAGACACCTACATACTGTGTGGGCACCTTGGGCTCACCTATTAGCCACACCTGGTGCCTTTGGAGTTGGCCCATCACATAAGGGATGCTGCTATTCCTCATGATATAGGTGTCATGCACAAAGCCAGGATATTTGGCATTCACATGGGAGATGTACTGGTATGCCAAGCACACCATCTGCACATTCATCGAATGATAGCTTTTTCTATTCCTGTAGACCTATTCATTTCTCCGGGGGGGACAAATGCCACATGTGTACCATCAATTGCACCAATGATGTTGGGGATATGTCCCAGGGCATAGAAGTCAGCTTTCACTGTGGCTAATTCCTCCACCTGGGTGAACACGATGTAGCTGCACATGTGCTTCAGCAGGGCAGACAACACTCTGGTCAACATGTTAAAGAACATTGGCTGAGACATCTCTGATGCCATGGGCACTGTAGTTTGAAAGGAGCCACTTGCCCGGAAATGGAGCAGTGACAGGACTTGCACTAGAGGGGGAATTCCGGTGGGGTGGTGGATAGCTGACATCAGGTCTGGCTCCAATTGGACACACAGTTCTCGGATTGTGGCATGATCAAGTCTGTATGTGATTATAATGTGTAGGTCCTCCATTGTCGACAGGTCCACCAGGGGTCTGTACACCGGAGGACACCGCCATCTCACATTCTGCCTCAGTGGTCGTAGCCTATGGAGTAGAACGGTAAGCAGAAGGTCATTTACCACATAGATAGCACAACTGTGTTTGCATTAAAGTCACAGAAGCAGTGTGTGTAATGTAGAGTCAATATATGTGCCAATATGTGCTGTGACGCAGTTAGGTGCCATGCCATGTGCCCCCCTGAAATGGTGTCTGCCTGACCTGTGAGGAGGGACAAGGGGAAATGAGGTAACTGCGCTGGTATTGTGCAGCGTCACGGTAGACGGTCGACGACCGCTGCGCAACTCCACATTGGTTATCATTGAGCCCAATGGGTTCAAGGAGCCAATGGCAATATACGCCGGTGGTGACGGTACCCACCGCTGCGGACTTCACCCCCATTTTCTAACTATTCACTCACTTGCTACCTGACCATCAGCAGGAGAGGACCTACACTGCAAGTGCTGATGTGACCTGAGTCTGGAAGCGTAAATGGCTACAGTGTCTGGGGAAAGGGCCCCTGCCTTCACTGTGGAGGAGTTGGAGAAACTGATGGATGGGGTCCTCACCCAGTACACGTTACTCTACGGTCCTCCAGACAAACAGGTGAGTACCAGATGAGCATGATGCGTGGACAATGCCTGTTTGGATTGGTGTGGAAGTAAGCCACATGTTGGGGGGTGCTAGGGCATACTAGCCTGAATGCTGCATGAGAGGTGGTCAGTTTATGTGGGTCAGGGTATGTGAGGGAACTGGTGGGCAATGAGTGTGACGGTCCGGACGGGTGAGTAAGTACACTTTCTGCTGTTTAATCCCTCTAGGACAGCGCCAACCAGAAGAAGGGTATTTGGTGTGCCATCGCCAATGAGGTGCGGACCCTGGATGTCTGTCACAGGTGGAGCACCCAGTGACACAAGAGATGGGAGGACCTGCGCCGCTGGACCAAGAAGACGGCCGAGGCCCAGCTGGGGCTGGCCTCCCAAAGTGGAAGGGATGCCCGTCGCACCATGACCCCCCTGATATTCTGCATCCTGGCTGTGGCATATCCAGAGTTGGATGGGTGCTTGAGGGCATCACAGCAGCCACAAGGGAGTGAGTACAGATTCTGAATCCCGACTTTGCACACTTTAGGAGGTAGCTGGGTGGGGGATGTGGGCTGTGGGTGACCATAGGCCGGGGCGATCCTGCCAGGGTAGGTCCCTTGTTTGCAGGCTCTTAAGCCCCCCTACCCCAATGGTACAAGTGGCCAACTACTACTGGGTAGGGTTCCGTGGGTGTCAGGTGTGCAGGTGCTGGTAGGTATTGTACCCCATGGGCTGGTGACTACCTTAGTGAGTGGTTGGGCATGGACTAGTGCATAGGGCAGCTCAGTGTGTGTTGTGGACGCCAACAGTAGTGGTGCTGCTGGCATTGACCATGTGTATCCTCTGTCTATCCCCCCCTTCTTGTTTTGTCACCTTGTCCTTGTGTGCATTGGCATCATCTGGCGGAGGAGCAGAGGCACTGGCGATGGAGGGAGCTCCATCCCACATGGCCCATGAGGATGAATCCACTGAGGGTGAAGGAACCAGTGGGATGGAGGGCGAGGGGAGCTCCACGACGGGGACAGGAGAGGACACCAGTGACAGCGACTCCTCCTTTGATGGAAGCTCCCTGGCGGTGGCAGCCACCTCTGTGCCCACCCCAACAACAAGTACAGCCACCACCCCCCCTACCAGCACCGCCCTCTCAGCAGCCCCTCAGCGTATTTCCTATGCCCGCTCACCCAGGAGGGTGGGCATCTCCTTCGCCCCAGGCACATCAGGCCCTGCCTCAGTCAGCCCTGCTGCCCTCAGTGAGGAGGCTATTGACCTCCTGAGATCCCTCACTGTTGGGCAGTCAACCATTCTGAATGCCATCCAGGGTGTCGATAGGAATTTGCAACAATCAAATGCATACCTGGAGGGCATTCATCTGGCGTGGCGGCCCAACAGAGAGCATTTCAGGCTCTGGCCTCAGCACTGATGGCAGCCATTGTCCCTGTGTCCAGCCTCCCCTCCAACTTCCACTGCCCAGACCCAATCCCCTCTACCTCAGCCTATCCCAAGCACACCTTCAGACCAGCATGCACACACATCAACACACAAAAGTGGCTCAGGAAAACATAAGCACCACACATCATCACACAGGCACTCACACAAGCACCATACACATGCACACATACCAACATCCAATTCCTCCACTGTGTCCCCCTCTTCCTATTCATCCACCTCCCTCACAGTAACGTCTCCACTCACACCTGCATGCACTACATAATCAGCCACTACCTCCATCACCAGCACTCCCATTGCAACACACCCCTCACGAGCAATCACTACCCCCACAACCATGCACACGTCCCCTGTGTCCTCTCCCAGTGTGTCTGTGAGCTCTCCTCCCAAAGTACACAAACGCAGGCACACACCCACTCAACAGCCATCCACCTCACAACAGCCTCCAGCCCATGCACCTTCACCCAAACTCAGCAGACGTACACCTCCTACAACCACTACCTCTTCCTCCACTCCCACACACCCTCCATCTTCCTGTCCCAGTGTGTCAAAAAAAAGTTTCCTGGCTAACGTTGACCTCTTCCCTACACCTCCCCCCGTCCTTCCCCTAGGGCCAGGATGCCTAGATCCCAGGCCAGCACCTCAGCCACAAAATCGGTATCGACTGTGGTCCCTGCAAGTCCGAGAGGATCGAAGGGGGCACCCGTCAGGGCTGCCAGTGTTCCACCTACCAATGCTAAGGACCACCTGCCAAGGCTAAGAAGGGCCCGGCATGCAGCAGGGAAATGACGCACCACTCACCCAGCAAGGCCTCATCCAAAACCAAAGAGGACAGTGCCAAGGTCCCAGCAGCGATTACCAAGGTGGGGAAGGGACACAAAAGCAAGGGAAAGTCACCTCACGGCATGGAGCCTCCTGGTGAGGGACTGGTGACCAGCATTTCTCCTGACAGGCCAGCAACCTGTACCACGGTAAGCACCGCCGCAATGACCGTCATCTGCACTGCTATCTGCACCGCCACCTGCACCGCCACCTACAACACCCCCTGCACCGCTGCTGCCACAACGAAAGTCACCAGCATCCTCCCCAGTGGTTAGCTGTCTGAGGCTGCTGGAGACGCCCTGGTGTCTCCCTCCACTACTACAGACACCTGCACCACAGGCAGCACCGGCAGCATGTCCGCCGCAGCCACCGCCACAGCCACCTGCACCGCCGTATGCACCGCCATGTGCCCAGCTGGTGCCACTATATTGGACATCAGCAGCATCCCCAGTGGGCAGCCATCCGAGGCTGAAGGAGATGTCCTGGACCCTCCACACACCACATGAGGCACTACCACCAGCACTAGAACTACCAGCAGTTTGCAGCCTAAGTTGCCACAGGATGGAGTGTGTCTCTGCCTCCATGGAGTATCATGCTACCTGTTTCCTGCACATCTCATGCCTCAGACACCCAGATGAGGGAATGGGAACTGCCTCACCCCAGGTGCAGCATCACTGGGCACAAGGCCCCCTCCAGAACCAGTGGAGATATGCATCCACTCACCCTATCCTTGGCAGGATGAAGCACACTGGGCACAAGGCCCCCTCCAGAACCAGTGGAGATATGCATCCACTCCCCCAGTCCTTGGCAGGATGAGGCACTCTGGGCACAAAGCCCCCCCTCCAGAACCGGTGGAGAACAGCATCCACTACCCCAATCCTTGGCAGGATGAAGCACTCTGGGCACCAAGCCCCCCCAGAACCAGTGGAGAACAGCATCCACTCCCCCAGTCCTTGGCAGGATGAAGCACTCTGGGCACAAAGCCCCCTCCAGAACTAGTGGAGAACACATCCACTAGAGAGACTGTGGCTTTGCACTTCCCAGGACCAAGCAGTGGGCAAACCACCCACTCGAGAGATTTGAGAGACTGTGGCTTTGCAATCCCCAGGACCAAGCAGTGGGCAAACTACCCAGTTGAGAGACTTGAGAGACTGTGCCTTTGCACTCCCCAGAACCAAGCAGTTGCCAAACCACCCACTTGAGAGACTTAAGAGACTATGGCCTTGCACTCCCCAGGACCAAGCAGTGGGCAAACCACCCACTTGAGAGACTTGAGAGACTGTGGCTTTGCACTCCCCAGGACCAAGCAGTGTGCAAGCCACCCACTTGAGAGACTTGTGAGACTGTGGCTTTGCACTCCCCAGGAGCAAGCAGCGGGCAAACCACCCACTTGAGAGACTGTGGCTTTGCACTCCCCAGGAGCAAGCAGTGGGCAAACCACCCACTTGTGAGACTGTGGCTTTGCACTCCCCAGGACATCGCTGTGGGCATGTTGCCCCCTCGAGGAGCAGTGGCGCAGTACCATCTTCCGGGTGAGGTACCCCCCCTCCCATTCCCCCTGAGGTGCCTGTGTTTTTCGACCTGATGCCCCTGCAGTGTTCTTTCCGTTTTCAGGCAGGAGTCAAGTGTGGGCTTGGCCCATGATGTTTTGGCCCACGAACATTTGCAAGGGACAGTGTACGGCCTTCCATACATAATGTAAATATTTGTATATACTGATTTTTTTTAATTCATTTGCTATATCTGCTTGTTCCAAAATATCATTGATTGAAATCAATTCCTTTTGTTCTTGCATTCTTCCAGGGGGTAACAGGGTTTATCTGTATTGTTGTTGGATGTGTTAGTTTGTATGGTGTTGTGGGTGAGGGTGGGGGGTGTGGGGGTTGCGTGCTGCTTGTGTGTGTCACTCTCTTTTTCCTCCCCCCTCCCCTGTGTGCTAGGTGCAGTACTCACCGTCGTCGTCGACGCATTCTTTCTATTCCCTGGTGTATTAGTAGATACATCAACATGGGGAGGACCTGAAAGGTGAGTGGTTCCCCTTCAGTGTACTGCCGTGCATTTGATGTCGTTGGTACCGCCCCGGAAAAGGTGGCGGATTGGCCTGTCATAATATAGTGGGCGGTACAATGTCTTCAGCCAGTCGTGTTAGCGGTGACTGCCGCGGTGTTTGCTGCTACCGCCCTGGTGGTCGGAGTGTTAAAGTGGTTGTCTATGTTGGCAGTTTCCGCTGTGGTCGTGATCCCATTTTTTTTACCGCCGGCCTGTTGGCGATGTTACCGCCACTTTAACACCGACCGTCAGGTTTGTAATGAGGGCCATAGTATGCAGATTTTATTTGCAGGATTTACTTGGGAAAATTGAAGGGATTTGGTAATTACCACAAAACCTTCAATTACGATTTCTTTGCAAAGAGTACTTTGCAAATGGATCGGAAAAGAGCAGGTCACTCATAATGAGGGAATTTGAGTAATCATTATCCACCTGTCAATGAGACACTGGTCAAATGTCATTGTTCAGAAAATCTAAAATTGTAAAAACCTTGAACAAGGGTTGAAAGCTCTTATTAAAAAATGTTTTAAATTCTTTCAGAAAAGTAAGAGAAAAGGTTTCAGTAAAACATTTATTGAAATATTGAGGCCTCGGTCCTTCTGAAGCGGGGCAATTATAGTCCTATAAAAATGTGTAAAGTGTTCATTATTCAATTTACTTATAAAACGGATGATTTATAGTTTCATTTTTAGACTACCACGTCGAGTAAGATTCACATACATGAGCATAATACCTCCTAAATTCCCAAAAATATGGATACTTCTTCCATTATGTCATGGTGTAATAAACAGCAACGGTTTATAGCTATTTAAAAATGCCCTACAGGGAAAGAGATAGCATGGTGTTTTGTGTCATCTAGTGGTCTTGTTCCACATGCTATCCACCATTAATGAAAACAGTAAGCTTGCCTGCAAATAATAATCTGTAAATAAATATAATATAAAAGAAGGACTGCTGGCAATGACTGGGCGTAGGGCATGTTGTTCCTTCTTTACCCCATATGGCAGTTCTGCATAAGGCACACCAAGTGCCCAGCCTGTGATTTCCAGGCCTAGACAAAATAATTCTTAAATGTATGAACCTAAAACAGAGATTAAACACTTCTTCTAAATACAATTTTGGACAGTACCATCTCATGTCAGGTGGCCCGAGACAATTAAAGCTTGTCCAAATACTTTGATTTAGGACAACGCTCATTACAGTAATGTAGTACCACAAAAACGCTTTCATTTATAATTTTTGTGGAAGTTTGCCTGCTCCCAAACTGTAATCATACAAAAGAACAGTTCCGTCTATTAAACATACAACTGCCCTACGGCTTAATTCCAGTCCAATAAGAGCCTGGAGGGTAGAATTTCTAATAGCAAAGTTGGACCTATGGGAATTATCTTCAAGGTTAAATGATTGCCACAAAAACCACTAAATGCTATGGAACTATAATATAGTTCCAGGGGGAGAAGAGTAAAACAGCACAGTGTGACCAGTTCAATGTGTTCATCCTGTCATTTGTCCTTGAGCATTTTTCTTTCAAAGTTTCCAAATGTTTAAACCATATAACCTTGAATCAAATGTAACACTGAGATACTCATATAATTTAGGCACTTAGAGTTTAGTGGAGGGCATAGAGTGTCACAAATGTGCCGGATATCCTGTACTCCATATTATGATCCTATTGTGGCCTATAGAGATCGTAATACGATGGCCGGGTTATTCGTCGTGTATGTGGTGGAGTAACCCCTCTGCCAAACTCTCAGCCCCTTAATTCTAGCTCTAGCAGTAAACCATGTTAAGTAATTCCATCCTTTGCCATAGGTCATAGTTTTTGTTTTAGCTAAATTGCAGTTACAGAGTTTTGCATATGCCAGCTGCTGTAACACGTTGAACGCCACGAGGTGTCATTACATAACAAAGTAAGATTAGAGACATATTCAAGCATCCTGACTAGGACTCCAACCTATTCAGGAAGAAAACAAGGAACCTGCCTCAACCCCTTCGCTGCCAGGCCTTTTCCCCTCCTGTGGCGAGCCTTTTTTTGGCTATTTGGGGCAGTTTGCGCTTAGGCCCTCATAACTTTTTGTTCATATAAGCTACCCACGCCAAATTTGCGTCCTTTTTTTCCAACATCGTAGGGATTCTAGAGGTACCCAGACTTTGTGGGTTCCCTTGAAGGAGACCAAGAATTTAGCCAAAATACAGCAAAAATTTCGTTTTTTAAAACAAAATGGGAAAAAAGGCTGCAGAAGAAGGCTCGTGGCTTTTCCCCTGAAAATGCCATCAACAAAGGGTTTGCGGTGGTACAATCAGCATATTCCCAGCTTTCAGGAACAGGCAGACTTGAATTAGAAAACCCAATTTTTCAACACAATTTTGACATTTTACTGGGACATAACCCATTTTTACTATTTTCTGTGCTTTCAGCCTCCTTCCAGTTAGTGACCACAATGGGTGAGAAACCAATGCTGGATCCCAGAAAGCTAAACATTTCTGAAAAGTAGCCAAAATTCTGAATTCAGCAAGTGGTCATTTGTGTAGGTCCTACAAGTGTTTCCTACAGAAAATAACAAAATATTGAAATTTAGGTGAAAAAAACAGCCATTTCTCTCCACGTTTTACTCTGTAACTTTTTCTTGGGATGTCAGATTTTTTTAAAGCAATATACCGTTACGTCAGCTGGACTCTTATGGTTGCGGGGATATATAGGGCTTGTTGGTTCATCAAGAACCCTATGTACCCAGAGCCAATAAATGAGCTGCACCTTGCAATGGGTTTTCATTTTATACCGGGTATACAGCAATTCATTTGCTGAAATATGAAAAATGAAAAATAGGTATCAAGAAAACCTTAGTATTTTCAAAATGGCCACAAGATAAATGCCCTCATTCTGACCCTGGCGGTCGGTGATAAAGCGGCGGCCAACCCGCCAACAGGCCGGCGGTCCAAAATATGCAATTCTGACCCTGGCGGGAACCGCCAACACAGCCCGCCGCATTAACACTCCGCCCGCCACGGCGGAACAAACAAACAGCGCGGCGGTCCCCGCCAACAGCCAGACGGCAGACAATGTACCGCCCACCCTATCACGACCCACCAATCCGCCACCTTTTCCGGGGCGGGAGCACCGCCGATAAAAACACGGCGGAAACAGACTACGAACGGGAAAACGCTCACCTCCACATACTCCACGCGAGATTCCGGCAGTATGGAACCCGAGTTGCAGGTCATCCCCGCACTCCTATACCTGCTCCTGTACCAGGAGCACGCCCGGCGGCGCGGAAGACATCGGTGAGTACTGCACCTACGACACAGGGGAGGGAAAAGATTACCGGCACACAACCACCCACCCACACCCACTACAACACACACATCAATGCATTCCCACCGATCACTGTCACAACCCACAAACCCCCCCCTTCCGAAATAATGCAAAGACCAAAAGAAGAGATCTCAAACGGGCAGATATATTGAAAAATGGACAGCAGTAATCCAAATAAATAAATAAACTATGTACAAAATATATACAGCTACTAAATGTAGTCCAACCACTGTCCGTGGACCACAGGGGTCCTGAGCAAAGGGGCAAGGCCCAGTCCCACGACAAGAACTCCACGGAGAGAACACTGCAGGGACATCAGAAAGAAAAAAGGACAGGCACCTCAGGGGGAAGGGAAGGGGGGGCACCTCAGCCACTTGAGTACACGACGCCAGATCCACGAGGGGACTCCATGACCACTGGCCCATCCTGGGGAGAGCAAAGCCACAGTCCAAACAGTCCATACAGTGGGTGGCCTGCCCACTGGGCCATCCTGGGGAGAGCAAAGCCACAGTCCAAACAGTCCATACAGTGGGTGGCCTGCCCACTGGGCCATCCTGGGGAGAGCAAAGCCACAGTCCAAACAGTCCATACAGTGGGTGGCCTGCCCACTGGGCCATCCTGGGGAGAGAAAAGCCACAGTCCAAACAGTCCATAACAGACTCCACTGCCACTGGAGGAGGCATGTTGGCCAGAGGACATCCTGCAGCCCTGCCCGAGACAGATCCTGCCCTGCCACGTCTGCCAAAGGGCTAGCGGTTCCTGCCTGGAAGGGCCCAGTTCAGCGGTTCTTGCCTTGAAGGGCCTAGTTCAGCGGTTCTTGAGACGGCGGTCCCCAGCGGAGCGGTGCTGGAGACGGCGGGGCCCAGTTCAGCGGTTCTTGCCTTGAAGGGCCCAGTTCAGCGGTTCTTGAGACGGCGGTCCCCAGCGGAGCGGTGCTGGAGACGGCGGGCCCAGTTCAGCAGTTCTTGCCTTGAAGGGCCCAGTTCAGCGGTTCTTGCCTTGAAGGGCCCATTTCAGCGGTTCTTGCCTTGAAGGGCCCAGTTCAGCGGTTCTTGAGACGGCGGTCCCCAGCGGAGCGGTGCTGGAGACGGCGGGCCCAGTTCAGCGGTTCTTGCCTTGAAGGGCCCAGTTCAGCGGTTCTTGAGATGGCGGTCCCCAGCGGAGCGATGCTGGAGACGGCGGGGCCCAGTTCAGCGGTTCTTGCCTTGAAGGGCCCAGTTCAGCGGTTCTTGCCTTGAAGGGCCCATTTCAGCGGTTCTTGCCTTGAAGGGCCCAGTTCAGCGGTTCTTGAGACGGCGGTCCCCAGCGGAGCAGTGCTGGAGATGGCGGGGCCCAGTTCAGCGGTTCTTGCCTTGAAGGGCCCAGTTCAGCGGTTCTTGAGACGGCGGTCCCCAGCGGAGCGGTGCTGGAGACGGCGGCCATTCTATGGCCAACTGCTCATTGCCTGGTGGTGCCCTCCTGGGCAGCGGGGATGGTGCTCCTTCAATGCCCACCTGGGATGTGGGTGGTGGGGCCCTCCTGGCCAGCTGGGCTGGGTCCTCCCTGGGCAGCGGCTATGGGGGTGGTGGGCTCTCCCGGGGCAGCTGTGCCGGTTCCTCCCGGGGCAGCGGCTATGGGGGTTGCGGGCTCCTCCTGGGCAGCTGTGACGGGTCCTCCATGGGCAGCAGGCCTGCTGCCTGACTTCTCCGCCTTGCTGCCCTTGCCCTCCTTAGTCGGGAGTCTGTGGCCCTTTCCTCCCTTTGGAGCTGTGGCTGTTGACGGTGGCTGGCTAGTGTCCTGGGGGGATATCGAATCCGGGCTCCGGCGGCGGCCCTTCCGCCTTCTGCTCCTCTTCCCAGGGGGTGGGATGGCTGTCCCCTTGCTGCTGGGCGAAGATCCAGACCTGCTGGCTGGTGGGCTCCAATACCCCTGCACCCTTGTCAAGGGGGCTTCAGGGCTGGTGGTGGCTGAGGTGCTCTTTTTACCCCGACGAGAAGGAGGGGGGGGCTCAGGGTCAGGAAAGAAGGTAGCAGTAGAGAGATAGATTTTCTTGGGACAATGGAGAGTGGTAGGTACAGTGGGTATGGGAGTGGAGGGAGAGGATGTGGTTGTAGGCGAGACAAGTTTGCTGTCTTTGGGTGCAGGTGCAGGAGCGGGAGGCTGTCGTGAGGTGGATGGCTGTTGGATGGGTGGGTGGCTGCGTTTGTGTGGTGTGGAAGAGGGGGTGACAGACACAGTGGGAGAGGACACAGGGGACGTGTAAATGGCAGTGGGGGTGGTGACTGCACGTGTGCGGACTGTAGTGGAGGGTATGCTGGTGATGGAAACACTGGCTGATGGTGAGGTGAATGAAGGTGTGAGTGTAGACGTCACAGGGAGGGAGGAGGGAGACGAGGAGGTGGGGGTCACAGAGGTGGTAGTGACTGTTGGCATGTCTGCATCGGAATGTTGCTTGTGTGAAT
This sequence comes from Pleurodeles waltl, assembly GCF_031143425.1. Lineage (NCBI taxonomy): Eukaryota > Metazoa > Chordata > Amphibia > Caudata > Salamandridae > Pleurodeles > Pleurodeles waltl. Next base: position 995,454,294 of record NC_090437.1, read on the forward strand.
GTCTGCGTGATCTGTGGTGCTTATGTTTGGATGAGCTGCTCTTGGGTGTTGAGGTGTGTGCAGGCTGGTCTGATGGTGTGGGTGGGACAGGCAGAGGAACAGGAGACTGGGAGGAGGGAGTTAGTAGAGGGAGGCAGGAGACAGGGACAATGGCTGCCGTCAGTGCTGAGGCCAGAGCCTGGAACGATCGCTGATGGGCAGCCTGACCCGAATGAATGCCCTCCAGGTACGCATTGCTGCGATGAACCTCCCTCTCCACCCCCTGGATGGCATTCAAAAGGGTAGTCTGCCCAACAATGAGCGTTCGGAGGAGGTCAATGACCTCCTCACTGAGGGCAGCGGGGGTAACAGGGGCAGGGCCTGAGGTGCCTGGGGCGAAGGAGATGCCCAGCTTCCTGGCAGAGCGGGCACGGGGCGAACGCTGAGGGGCTGCTGGGAGGGCGGAGATGGTGCGCTGGGTGGCGGCTGTACCTGTAATGGCGGGGGGCACGGATGGTGCCACCCCCGCAAGGGAGCTCCCTTCCGAGGACGTGTCAGTGTCGCTGCAGGGTCCAGTCGTCCCCGTTGTGGAGCTCCCCTCGCCCTCCGTCTCACTGGTCCAGTCAGACTCTGTGGCATGGCCCTCCTGGGCCATGTGAGATGCAGCTCCCTCCTGCCCCGATGCCACTTCTCCTCCGCCTGATGATGCTGATGCACACAAGCACAGAAAGACAAACAAAAAGGGGGGGGGGAGAGAAATAAAGAGATTTTGAGTACATGGATCACCGGTACAGTTAGCGGACATGACAGACACAGATGCCCCCTGCACTAAGTTGCGCACTTGGGGTCCGCTACGCATTCCGTGGAACATGCCCTACACGCCTAGAGTTGACAACTGCACCCATGGATGACACGGCCCAGGGATGGCTGTACTGACACACTACTGAGGGTGGTGGCTGGGGACACAGGGGCTTACGGGGGTGCCCAGCCTACAGATATCGCCCTGGCCTAGGGGGACCCACAGCCCTCCTCCCCCACCCAGACACCTCCACTGCGGGACAACAGAGTAGATAATGCTTGTACTCACCCCCTTGTGTCTGCTGTGCTGCCCTCACGCGCCCATCCAAATCAGGGTAGGCCACCGCCAGGATCCGGAACATCAGGGGGGTCAGTTGACGGCAGGCACCCCGCCTACGTTGGGAGGCCATCCCCAGCAGAGACTCGGCGGTCTTCTTGGTCCCGCGGCGGATGTCCTCCCACCTCTTGCGGCAGTGGGTGCCCCGTCGATGGTGGACCCCCAGGGTCCGGACTTCCTTGGCGATGGCACGCCAAATCCCGATCTTCTCATGGGCGCGGACCTATGTGACACGTACAGGGAGGGAGAAATACCACGTTCAAGTTTGTCTGCATTTTCGTTGCCAGTGGCCCAACGCCCCCCATCCCCGCCAGGCCCCCGCCAGGCCCCCCGCCAGGCCCAAAATGCCCCCCATCCCCGCCAGGCCCCCCGCCAGGCCCAACATGCCCCCCATCCCCGCCAGGCCCCCCGCCAGGCCCAACATGCCCCCCATCCCCGCCAGGCCCCCCGCCAGGCCCCCCGCCAGGCCCAACATGCCCCCCATCCCCGCCAGGCCCCCCGCCAGGCCCAACATGCCCCCCATCCCCGCCAGGCCCCCCGCCAGGCCCCCGCCAGGCCCAACATGCCTCCCATCCCCGCCAGGCCCCCCGCCAGGCCCCCCGCCAGCCCCAACATGCCCCCCATCCCCGCCAGGCCCCCGCCAGGCCCCCAAGCCAGCCAGTGGCCCCAAATCCATATTGAATTAAACTCACTTGTTGGTCTGGAGGACCGTAGAGTAGCGCATACTGGGGGAGGACCCCATCCACAAGTTTCTCCAACTCTTCTCCAGTGAAGGCAGGGGCCCTTTCCCCAGGCGCAGCAGCCATTGTCCCTTCCAGACCGAGGTCACAGCAACACTTGCAGTATAGGTCCTCTCCTGTGAAAGTTCAAGTCGCGAGTGAATAAGTAGATAGAAAATGGCGGTCACGCCCGCGGCGGTGCGTACCGCCACCGCCCTTCGCCATTGGCTCCTGAAACCCATAGGCTTCAATGTTAACCAATGCGGCTTCGCGCCGCGGTCTTCGACCGCCGACCGCCGCGGTGTGCCACGCCAGAGCATTGACCTCACATCCCATTGTCACACTTCACAGGTCAGGCAGCCGCCATTTCGAGGGTCCACATGGCTCAATTTCAACTGCGTCACACAGGCCTAGGCCTTGCATAGCCACTCAGACACGCCATTCACTGCATAGAGAATCGTTTACTGTGCAAGCTGTGAGTACGTACCTGTGGGTTGCTTGACTCTGTGCTCCATGTTGTCCTTCCTAGGCACCGTCCGCTGGGTTTGGCGAGGAGACGGATGAATCCTCGCGTGTACCGACCGCTGGTGGACCTGTCGACAATGGAAGAACGCCACATTATCCTGACCTACCGGCTTGACCGTGCCACTATACATGAACTGTGTGCCCAGCTGGAGCCCGACCTGATGTCTCCCATCCGCCAACCGACAGGGATTCCCCCTCTGGTGCAGGTCCTGTCAGTACTCCATTTCTTGGCAAGTGGGTCATTTCAGACAACAGTGGGAATTGCTTCTGGGATGTCTCAGCCCATGTTTTCGAAGGTGTTATCCAGAGTGTTGTCTGCCCTGATGAAATACGTGAGGAGCTACATCATTTTCCCTGAGGTGGGCGAATTGGCTACAGTGAAGGGTGATTTCTACGCCCTTGGACATATTCCCAACGTCATTGGTGCCATTGATGGGACCCATGTGGCTTTGGTTCCCCCAAGAGACAGGGAGCAGGTGTACAGGAACAGAAAAAGTTACCATTCCATGAACATCCAGGTGGTGTGTTTGGCTGACCAGTACATCTCGCATGTAAATGCCAAATTCCCAGGGTCAGTGCATGACGCCTACATCCTGAGGAATAGCAGCATCCCTTACGTGATGGAACAGCTAGAGAGACACCGTGCATGGCTATTGGGGGACTCTGGGTACCCCAACCTGTCGTGGCTACTGACCCCAGTAAGGAATCCCCGGACCAGGGCAGAGGAACGGTACAATGAGGCCCATGGGCGTACTAGGAGGGTGATCGAACGCACCTTTGGCCTCCTAAAGGCCAGGTTTAGGTGCCTGCATATGACAGGTGGATCCCTAATGTACTCACCTAAGAAGGTGTGTCACATCATCGTGGCCTGCTGCATGCTTCACAACCTGGCTTTGCGCCGCCAGGTGCCTTTCCTGCAGGAGGATGGTCGAGACGGTGGTGTTGTGGCAGCTGTGGAACCTGTGGAGAGTGACGAGGAGGAAGACGACGGGGCTGAAACAGACAACAGGGACAGAATCATTGAACAGTACTTCCAATAGGACACAGGTAACAATTCAAACATAATTCAGTAAATGTGAACTACTCTCCTGCATCTCTGCTGCCTGTCTATTTGCCCCAGTGTATGATGACTTAGTTGTGGCTTTTCCCTCCCTATTTCAGATCTGGGGTCCCCACTACGAGTCCTGTGCTTCGTTTCCCCATGGACTACAGCTTTGTGGCAGCTGTTTGTTGACTTCACTATGTACAAGGACATATTTGCACTGTCATGTCAATTACAATATTTTGAAATCACAGCCAGACTCCAGATAGTTTTGTGCAAAATAGGTGTTTATTTCAGTGCTCAAAATGGGATGGGTGGTTTCAAGTGGGTGGGGGCTATGGTGAAGGAATGTCCATGGCAGAGTCCAGAGTAACAGTCACACAGGTGCATTGTCCAGAGGCCTGTGGAGAGATGGAGCATGGGCAGTTCAAGGATGGACAGGGTGACAATGTGGGACAGTGGGATGACATCAGGTGGTATCCTTTGCTGGCGGGGGTCTTGACATCCTACTCTGTCTTCTTGCGAGATCTCAGGGCCCTCTTGCGGGGTGGTTCTTCTCCTGCAGGAGGTGGGGGTCTGGTGGGCTGCTGTTGTGTGGGGGCCTCCTGTCCACTAGCGCCGGCGGAGGTGGTTGGCTGTTCTTGGTCCAGGCTAGTGGCAGGGGCCCTTTGTTGTTGTTGAGTGTCCGTCCTGGTGTTGATGAGGTCCTGCAGCAGCCCTACCATGGTAACCAGGGTGGAGGTGAGGGTTCTGATGTCCTCCCTGTACCCCCGATAGTGTTCCTCCTGCAGTACCTGGATCTCCTGGAACCGGGCCAGTACCGTCGCCATCGTCTCCTGGGAGCGGTTGTATGCTCCCATGATGGTGGTGAGGGCCTCGTGGAGAGTGGGTTCCCTGGCCCCGTCCCCCCCCTGTCGCACAGCTGCCCTCCGAGTTGCCCTGTTTCCCTGGGCCTCTGCCCCCTGGCCGGTGTGCCCACTACCACTGCCCCCAGGTCCCTGTTGTTGTTGGGGTGGTGGGTTATCCTGGGTGCCCTGTAGTGGTAGACACACCGCAGATTGACGCGCCCTGGAGACAGAGGCATGGGCCCGCTGGGTGGGAGCTGTGCTGGTGTTCCCAGAGGGGTTTGGGTCTGTAGTGGCCTGTGCCTGTGTGAGGGGAACCGACTGTCCAGAGGTCCCCGATGGTCCGGGCTGGTCATCAGTGTCCAGGTCGACAGAGCTGCTGTCATCGCTGACGGCCTCTTGGGTGGGGGGTGTGGAGAATTCTGGGCCCTCCGTGGCGGTGTGTTGACGGTCGGGTCCTGCAGGGGTATAGAGGTATGGTTATAGTTTCAATGTGTGGCATATGGGTGTATCTGTGGGTTCCCGTGTCCCCAAGTGCTGGCCTTCGTGTGTGGGGGCTTTGGTGAGGGTGGCTTGTGGGGGGGATGTGTATATGCATTGGGCATGCTTTGGTGATGGGTGTCCATGCTTAGTGGACGCATGCAGGCCTAGGTTTTGGGATGTGTGGGTTGTGATGGTGAGACATTGGCAGGGAATAGGTGTGCTGGGGGTGGGGGTGAGGATGGTGGTGGGGGTGAGGATGGTGGTGGGGGTGAGGGTGAGGATGGGGGTGGGGGTGAGGGTGGGGTTCGAGGATGGGGGTGAGGGTTGGGGTATGATTTGGCATGCAGGTGGGGGGGAAGCAGTAGTGAAGCTTCAACTTACCAGTATCCATTCCTCCGCCGACTCCTGCGAGGCCGTCAGGATGCAGGATGTTCAAGACTTCCTCCTCCCATGTTGTAAATTGTGGGGGTTGAGGTGGGGGTCCTCCGCCAGTCTTCTGCACGGCGATGTTGTGCCTGGATACCATGGAACGCACCTTCCCCCGTAGGTCGTTCCATCGCTTCCTGATGTCTTCCCGATTTCTGGGGTGCTGTCCCACAGCGTTGACCCTGTCGACAATCCTCTGCCATAGCTCCGTCCTCCGGGCAATGCTGGTGTATTGGACCTGTGTGCCGAAGAGCTGGGGCTCTACCCGAACGATTTCCTCCACCATGACCCTGAGTTCTTCGTCTGAGAAGCGGGGGTGTCTTTGGGGTGCAATGGAGTGGTGTGTATGATGTGTGGGGTGGAGTATGTGTAGTTAAGTGTGTTGAGTGTGGTGGTGTGTGTTGTTTTGTGTGTGGATATTGTGTGGGTGATGGTGTAGTGTGCCTCTGTGTGATGGTATTCTGTGATCGCTGATGTGTCTCTCAGTGCTTCTTTCTGAATTTTTGGTCGTAGGGGTTTGTGGGTGATGTGGGTGTGTGTTTTATATTGTATTGTGTGTGTGGGAGTGGTGTGTGTATGTGTATCAGGTGTGTGGAATTCAAATCGTCCAATGTGGCTGAGTTTTGTTCGTTTGTGTATATTCTGACGCGGCGGTGTGTACCGCCAATGGAAAACCGCGTTTGAAAGACTGCCGCGTGGATTGGTGGGTCATAATGGCATGGGCGTATTTCTGTTGGCGTGACGGTGGAGGTTTGGTCACCTCCACTTTTCCGCCGACCGCTGGTCTGGCGGTCTGTTGTGGCTGTCGGATTTTCGGAGGTTTGGCTGCTGCGGGTCAGAATGACCGTGGCGGGTTACCGCGACCGCGGCGGAATTATGGAGGATTTCTGACCGGCGGTAGGCGCCTTTTACCGCCGAGGTCAGAATGACCACCAAAGTGTTGAGAAGCAGTGGTTATTTGCACATCTGTGAATTCCGGGGTGCCCATACTAGCACGTGAATTACAGGGCATTTCTCAAATAGAATTCTTTGTTACACACTGTCTTACATTTGAAGGAAAAAATGTAGAGAGAGACAAGGGGCAATAACACTTGTTTTGCTATTCTGTGTTCCCCCATGTCTGCCGATAAAAATGGTACCTCACTTGCGTGGGTAGGCCTAGCTCCCGCAACAGGAACTGCCCCAAAACACAACATGGACACATCACATTTTCACAAAGAAAACAGAGCTATTTTTTGCAGAGCGGCTAGCTGTGGATTTTGGCCTTTAGCTCAGCCGGCGCCTACGTAAACCTAGAAAACCTGCACAGTTTTGAAAACTAGACACCTAGGGGAATCCAAGATGGGGTAACTTGTGGGGCTCTGACCAGGTTCTGTTACCCAGAATCCTTTGCAAACCTCAAAATTTGGCCAAAAAACACTTTAACCTCTCATTTCGGTGACAGAAAGTTCTGGAATCAGAGAGGAGCCACAAATTTTCTTCCACCCAGCATTCCCCCATGTCTCCCGATAAAAATGGTACCTCACTTGTGGGGGTAGGCCTAGCGCCCGCGACAGGAAGAGCCCCAAAACACAACGTGGACACATCACATTTTCACAAAGAAAACAGAGCTGTTTTTTGCAAAGCACCTAGCTATGGACTTTGGCCTCTAGCTCAGCCGTCACCTAGGGAAACCTAGCAAACCTGCACAGTTTTGAAAACTAGACACCTAGGGGAATCCAAGATGCTGTGACTTGTGGGGCTCTGACCAGATTCTGTTACCCAGAATCCTTTGCAAACCGCAAAATTTGGCCAAAAAAATACTTTTACCTCTCATTTCGGTGACAGAAAGTTCTGTAATCAGAGAGGAGCCACAAATTTCCTTCCAGCCAGCGTTCCCCCAAGTCTCCCGATAAAAATGGTACCTCACTTGTGGGGGTTGGACTAGCGGCCGCGACAGGAAAAGCCCCAAAACACAACGTGGACAGATCACATTTTCACAAAGAAAACAGATCTGTTTTTTGCAAAGTGCCTAGCTGTGGATGTTGGCCTCTAGCTCAGCCAGCACCTAGGGAAACCTAGAAAACCTGCACAGGTTTGAAAACTAGACACCTAGGGGAATCCAAAATGGTGTGACTTGTGGGGTTCTGACCAGGTTCTGTTACCCAGAATCCTTTGCAAACCTCAAAATTTGGCCAAAAAAACACTTTTTCCTCACATTTCGGTGACAGAAAGTTCTGGAATCAGAGAGGAGCCACAAATTTCCTTCCACCCAACGTTCCCCCCAAGTCTCCCTATAAAAATAGTACCTCACTTTTGTGGGTGGGCCTAATGCCCGCGAAAGGAAATGGCCCAAAACAATATCTGGACACATCAAAATTATCAAATACAAAACTACCTGTTTTTGCGGGAGGCACCTGCGTTTTTGGTCGTGGGCTCAGCAGCCTTCTAGGGAAACCTACCAAACCCAGACATTTCTGAAAACTAGACACCGAGGGAGTCCAGTGAGCTGTGACTAGCGTGGATCTCCCAATGTTTTCTTACCCAGAATCCTCAGCAAACCTCAAATTTAGCTAAAAAATCACATTTTCCCACATTTCTGTGTGGGATCACCGCACTGGGACACATTTCATACCATCCAATGTTCCCCTCAGTCTCTTGGTAAAAATGATACCTCATTTGTGTAGGTGGGCCAAGTGCTTGTGAAAGGGAAGAGCCAAAACCATGTCGATGTTGAGGGGGAACCAAAGGGGGTCCAAAAGGGAAGTTTGCAAAAAAACATTTTTAGGCTGACAAGTGCAGCAGAATTTTTATCGGTATAGATGAGACAATGCTGGGTTGTAGGAATTTTGTGGATTCCTGCAGATTCCGGAAGGTTCCATCACAAAAACGTGGGAAAAATGTCTGATTTCCAGAAACACACCACCCCGGAATCACCCAGATGTTTAGTTTTCAGATGTGTCTAGGTCTTGTGGATTTTTCTACATGGCAGCGTCCCAAAGTCCATAAAGTGCAACCCTCACCATTCCAAGTGGGATGATTTTGAGATAAGCCAAGCTCTTATGGCCCAAATGTAAAACTAAAACCCAAAATGAAAAATGTCTTCTTGCTTGCTGTGGGATAAGAGGTTTTAGAGTGTGGGGGAGAGCTGGAAGACTGTTACCCCCTTCAGTTGAGGTGGGGGCGTAACCAGGCCCATACTGGTTGGTAGCCACTACCCCGATATTTTTTGTTTTTTTAAATTCCCTGGCATCTAGTAGACTTTCTGCCCCCCAGGGGTGTGGATCAGGGGTAATTGCCCCATCTGCCCACTGGTTGGCAGAACAACTTTGGCCCCATTTATTTGGGGTGGGGGTAGGGCCAAACCCCCACCTTCTTATTTTTTAAAATAAAACTTACCTGGCCTCTGGTGGGCTTTCTGCCCCCCCTTGGGGGCAGATGGGCCTTCCAAAAATAGGCCCATCTGCCCCCAATGGAGGGTAGATATGGCCAACAGTAGTGTGCCCCATGGTGAGCGAGCCTTACCCAAGGGGCTGCCCCCTAAAGAAAACACACGCATACACACATACCAATCCCTGGTGCCTAAGTGGTTTCTGCCCCCATGGGGGCAGATTGGCCTAACCAAAAGGGGCCGATCTGTCCCCAGGAGGGCAGAAATGGTCTAAATACAATTTGCCCCCCAGGGGAGCGACCCTTGACTAAGGGGTCGTTCCCCACCTCTAAAAAAAAATATATAAAAAAAAAACACAAAAAAAATAGCCCTGGCGTCTAGAGGTTTCTGCCCCCCCTCCGGGGGCAGATCGGCCTAGTAACAATAGGGGCAGAAATGGCCTAAAATAAATTTGCCCTCCCGGGGAGCGACCCTTGCCTAAGGGGTCGCTCCCCTTCCGCGAATTTGGCGTAAAAAACTAAAACTCCCTGGTGTCTAGTGGTTTCTGCCCCTCTTGGGGGCAGACTGGCCTCATAAAAATAGGCCAGGGGGGCAGAAATGGCCTAAATATAATTTGCCCCCTAGGGAGCGAACCTTGCCTAAGGGGTCATTCCCCAACTAAAAACAAAAACAAAAGAAACAGAAAAATATAAAAAAATCATCCCTGGCGCCTAGTGGATTCTGCCCCCCCTGCGGACAGATCGGCCTAACAATAGGCCGATCTGCCCCATGGGGGGGCAGAAATGGCCTAAAATAAATTTGCCCCCGGGGAGCGACCCTTGCCTAAGGGGTCACTCCCCCTTCTGTGAATTTGGCGTAAAAAAAAAACTCTGTGGTGGCTAGTGGTTTCTGCCCCCCTTGGGGGCAGACTAGCCTCACCGCACCCATCTGCACCGAAGGGGGGCAGTAATGGCCTAAATATAATGTGCCCCCTAGGGAGCGACCCTTGCCTAAGGGGTCGCTCCCCAACTAAAAAAAAAACAAAAGAAACACAAAAACAACCAAACAAAAAAATGATCCCTGGCGCCTAGAGGCCTTGAAAAATATTGCCCCCCCCTGGGGAGCGACCCTTGCCCAAGGGGTCGCTCCCCTCATGCCAGTTTCCCTTGAAAAATACATCCCTGGTGTCTAGTGGGCATTTCAAAAGCTGGATTGCTTCACAGTCTGGCTTTTGAAATGCTCTGAGAGACTTCAAAGGGAAGGAAATTCCTTTCCTTCTCATTGAAGCCTCTCAGGCCCCCATCACATGATTGGAAGAGAAATGCTTTGCATTTCTCTTCCGATCGCGCTGAGCTTCCAGTGCGATGGGGATGTGGCCTCTGATGAGGTCAGCGCGCATTTGCCCGCTGACGTCATCAGACATCACTAGGGGGTTCGGGGTGGAAGGGGAAGGGCTTGCCCTTCCATCCCTGCCTTTTTTAGCCAACAGCGCTCCCTCTGAGCTCAGTGCAGAGGACGTAATGATTACGTCCTCGGCACATGAGCACTGTGCCGCAGGACGTAACCATTACGTCCACTGCACAGAACCAGTTAATTTTGATGAAAAATCTGAGTGAAGTTGATAAGGCTGGGAGCCTATATTCAGCCTGGCGTCAGGGGATTGTTTGTTGATAACGCTTCAGAAAACATTCCTCCATGACTCAATTGTGTTATTACAAGGGAATTATGACTATGACTTAGGGCCTCATTACAAGTCTGGTGGTCAACAGACCACCAGACTCATGGTGGCGGCCATGTCCGCCGCTGGTTTTGCAGTCCCACTGCCAAATTAAGAGTTTTGCTGTTGGAGTGCCAAACAACCACTCTCTCCGCTGGGAACAATGTTCCCGATGGACTAATAGTGGTGTAGGTCGGAATCAGGCAGGGTTTATGATTATGACCTGGTTCTCCACCAGCATTTTCATGGCGGTTTCACTGCCATGAAAAGGCTGGAGGATAACAGGTGCAGGGGGCCACAGGTGGGCACCAGCCCAGCACCCCTGCGGGTGGCAGCATTGCCGCCAGCCCATTTAAAAGCCAGAGACAATGCTGCTGCTGCCACTTTCCCACTGGGCTGTCAGGCAGAAACCTTGGTTTCAGCTTGTCAGCCCAGCAGGAAAGTCGTAATAGGCTGGCAGGGAGGTAACCAGTTAGTCGACAAGCTCCAGTCAAACGTTCAGTGGACGAGTCTGCCCGTCCGCTGAACTTGTAATGAGGCCCATTGATTCAGTCAGTCAACTTACTTTATTCGGCTAAATCAAGCCATAAAAGTACATCAGCAAATAAAATGGATCAAAATTCATAAAACATCAACAAACATTTCATAGTGCAGTACAATGTGCAAGCGACAAACTTCAAACATCGCTAACATTAATGCAATGTACAATCAAAGGGTTAACTTAAAACAGTGGCCTGACAACAGAAGCTTCAGAAATGGGTCTGCTATGATAACAGGGGTGTCACAAGTCACCAAAACAAACATCTTTTGATTCATTTTGGCTGCATTGTGGACTCTCATGAGAAGCAAGCTTCTAAAATACAATTCAAATTACATTTAGACTAAAACAATAAAAACACGCCGAAACAAACAGAGACAATCTATTTAAATTAGGATAGATGCATTTAATAAAACATCCTATAAATCTATATTATTTAATCTGTAAATTAGGTTTCATAGAAACGTCCTACTATCAACGTGCTCCTAATAAAATTCAGTACTCCATAACAAACTTAATGCAAGCCAAGCATTTGTAGATAAACCAAAGCAGAATTATAATGTCTCAGATATCCGGCTCACAAAATTGGGACCAGAATTCTGGACCCCAAAGTGGCATGAAATATACTGTAGTTTGGTGAGATCCATTGTCACATGGGCACCTAGAGAGAAATCTAAACCAGATAGCCAGTGAAGTGAAAGCAACAAGACAGTATACAGTACCCAGTCTTAGCCGAGAAAGATAAAACCTGTGCTACGGGTTACGTATTAAAATGAGATAACATTCTGGTTACGGTAAGATAGTTTGTAACATATGTAAAAATTGTTCCTTTGATACATAAGAAGTTAAGCAATGATTTTCACTCGCTCTTTTATTGAAGACATGATCATAGTCAGGTTCCTTGACACCCAGCTGTTCAAGCATCCTCTTCACATAACTTAAACAAGGACTCTCACTCAATTTCTCTACTGCTAGGCAATCATTCAATGCAGACCTTGAAAAGGCAGCTTCAGGAATACTCCAGATCAAAACCTAAAACAATAAAGGGACTATATGATCAGCATCATCTAAGTATGTCAAACCTAATTTCCTGTGTCCAATTAGAGAAGACACGGAATCGTTAATGCATGTAAATGGGTAATAAAGTTTCCAGAGACTATCTACATTAGCATATCCCTGAATTTCGGCACCATAGAGACCAACCAGAATACATTTACTCTTGTATACTTAGATTAAGTCCTTTATTGGCTTAGAACCTAGTCTAGATGAGAAATGAAAGTCTGCTTCAACATTTGTCTGGAGTTATTGAGATCTAATGGTAACAAAATTGCCACCATTATAGCCGGGGTCAAACGGAATCCCCAGATTATAAAAGAAGAGGACATCTCCAACTTGACCCCAATGCAACGTTTCGAGTGCCACATTACACCCCTAGTGGTTGGACTGCCAGGGTACTACCAGCTCCACCAGGATGGGAGATCCCGCTGGTCTGGGGGTGGTGGTGGTCCTAATCTGCCAGGGCAGTGCTAATTACAACTCCCTTCTCAGCCAGCAGTTTCATAGGGTTACAACCACCATGAAAAGTCAGGTGGAAAATGGGTGCAGGGGGCTCCCCTGGCCAGCACCATCGCAATATTCACTGTCTGCTTAGCTGACAGTGAACATTGAAAGGGTGCTAGTGCACCCCACTGGCTACAACATTGCCACTAGCTCGAGTACGAGCCAGAGACAATGCTGTAGCCTTTTTCTCGCTAGGCCAGTGGATGGGAAACTCAAGTTTCCACCCACTGACCTAGCGAGAAACTCTTAATATGGCCGGGTGGGAGGTAGCCTGTGTGGTGGCAAACTCATAATGACCCTCGTAGTTTTCATTTTTGGTGGCCAATAGCCATAATGAATAATTTTGAATAGGTTACTCTTAGATCAAAGTTGGGCATAAAAGAAGTAAAAGACTCTAGAAGAACATGCAAATCATTAATTGTTCTGGCTATTAATACAGCATCATCTGCATACAAATGGCAAGGTATGTGGTGCCCCCAATCAATGTCATATCTTTCCCTTAATTAGTTAAAGAAGAATCAAGGCCATTTATATAAATAATAAATAAAAAGGAGCTAGAATGAATCCTTTGCAGCACCCATATATATGATTTGATTGGCATTGTACATTCCCCATTCGGACTGTGCTGGATTTTGGCTACTGTATCATGATGTAAGTGTCTAAGGAGCATGCCAAGGTCCACTTCTACACTCAGGGTTTGTTGCATGTTCCAAAGCTTGGATTGATTTAAATTGTCTAAAGTGCAGGAGAGGTCCACAAAAGCCATTTGAAGTGTACCTCTCATGGCCTTGATGTAATTCCTAGTTATAAGTGATAAAATAAGGCATTGCTCAACCGCTCCCCTACCGACACCACAACCATATTGACAAGGGGCTAAAACATTGGTGATTTGAGCCTATGCCTCCAGCCTGGTAAGTAGAACTCTATCCAATATCTTGGAAGTTGTGTCCAGCAATGAAATTGGATGATGGTAAGTAGGGTTGTGCCCTCAAGCCCTTTTTGAAAGTTGGGACTATGATCGCCTCCCTCCAAGAAGAAACATAGTGGTCCTTGATTGCGCTTTAAATCAAGTGGAGCTGGTTAGGATTAATGGCACACATTATAAAAGGTTTTGTATTCCGCACTGATTAATTTTATCAAATCCTATACTACAGACTAATAACAGCAATATGGTCAATTTGTTTTCATATGTACAGCATTAAAAGCTAAACGTAGTAACAATAAAACTGTAAGTAGTGGTAGGATGCTAGCAAACAAATGCGGAGGTCTTCCCCAAATTGGCCAACCTCCTCTACGCTGATGATGCTGTGCCCATGGGCCATACCCATTTGTCTCTGCAGCACTTACTAACCAATTTTGTCATTTTCAGGCAAGATTTAGATCTATCAGTGAATAAAATTAAAACCTTTATCATGAATTGTGGGACTAGGTTGACAAAATATTGCGACATAACCATAGCTGTCACCAACATCTGTTTTACTGCAGCTTTCTCCTATTTAGGAATTCAATTTGATAAGGAGGGCACAGGGAGACAAGCTGCTAACACGAGAAAGTTGCAGTTTATGAAATCCACAACAGCCCAATGTAAATTTTCAAGAAGGCCAGGCAGAAAAAACCTAAAGATAGGCTATCTATTTATGTAGCCAAATGTGTGCCCACCACCATGTATGGGGCAGGAGTTTGGGGCATGTTTACTGTCATTCTTTACAAGTAGTGGAAAATGCTGATTATCCTGAGATCAATCATACCATTATCAGGGACTGTCTCAAACCTCCCTTAACCTCCCTTAAGTTGAAGTTTATTAAAAATATCTACGGGGATTTAGGACACTCAGAGTTTTTCTATCAGCTTGGTACATTGGTATGCATTAGTTGCAGGGATTTAAAGGTGAAATGAATGGCATTGTTTGAAGATATAAGGCTGTCTATGGAATTGCCAAAGACTAGTGTACTAAATAATCAAATGATGCTGGTTACGTATAGTATGCATTTGTTGTCGCAAAGTACCCTACATGTAGTATTTTTCTGCAAATTTTATAAAGACTTGAGGAGGCGAATCATTATTCCACTGTTGAAGTCTTTCAATTTTGTACAATGTCATCCTGCATATTTGTTTTACAAGCTTTACTATCTCTTTTCATTTGTAACATTACGCCATGGTTTTTATGGGATGCGATTAATCGCAGAAAGATTATAAAACCTACCGACTTTGCCCTTGATGACCAGCAGATATTTATCATATTTTATATGGAGTCTGTGATATACATAAGACACATTGGGGGTCATTCTGACCCTGGCGGTCACCGACCGCCAGGGTCAACGACCACGGAAGCACCGCCAACAGGCTGGCGGTGCTTCCTGGGCCATTCTGTCAGAAAAGGGGAACCGGCGGTTTCCCGCCGGTTTACCCCTGGCCCAGGGAATCCTCCATGGCGGCGCTGCTTGCAGAGCCGCCATGGGGATTCCGACCCCCTTCCCGCCAACCTGTTCCTGGCGGTTTTTACCGCCAGGAACAGGATGGCGGGAACGGGTGTCGTGGGGCCCCTGGGGGCCCCTGCACTGCCCATGCCACTGGCATGGGCAGTGCAGGGGCCCCCTAACAGAGCCCCATAATGATTTTCAGTGTCTGCTTTGCAGACACTGAAAATCGCGACGGGTGCACTGTACCTGTCGCACCCCTGCAAATCCGCCGGCTCCATTCGGAGCCGGCTTCCTCTTTGCAGGGGCTTTCCCGCTGGGCCGGCGGGCGATCTTCTTGAGATCGCCCGCCGGCCCAGCGGGAAAGTTGGAATCACCGCTGCGGTCATTTGACCGCGGTGCGGTGTTTGGGCGGTTTGACCCCCATTGTGTCAAGTCTTCTTTTTTTTGAAGCAGCTGTTTTTATTTTTTTTATAATAAGCTTTCATGATTTTCTGAAATGAAATTGAATAAAGCTACTTTGAATTGAATTGAATTAATGTTAGCAGTGTGTGTTCTAACCTATAGCCTATTTGGGTCCACTGGAGCCAGGCTTTTTGTTCCATTTTGTTGATTACAGACATCATGATTTGCCTGCCAAAATACTTGTCTTCCTTGTAACAGGGTGATAAGTCGATAGTTCTTTTCTTTGCTTCCTCTCTCCGTTTTTTTAAATTTTTGAATAGAAGTACTGCTTTTCCAGGGTTCCTGAATTATAGCTGACTCGACTGCTGACTAAATACGGTTTTAGAATGTGAAATGTCCTGTTAAGTATGTAGCATAAAGTGATTCTCCAGTACCAAGCCTGAGTTCATACATGGCCATCTTTAAAGAATGCTTATTCTATTGCCAACTAACCCTTGAATACTCCAGCACTGATTTTCCTCCCCTTGATCTCTGGTATGATGGAGGTAGCAGTAAGACATCACATAAAATTGTTCTTATAGCTCTGTTTGCTTTGTTTAGTTTGTAGGATGGGGTTAGTGTGGAGCAAGTAGTCAACTACTTGAAACAGTAGCAGGGAACAAGGGAGTGTGATAGCACCTCTATACACTTGGCATCTTCAAGAATTGACATCCAGTAATCTATCCAGTGATTTCTCCATTGTGGGCCTGGGCATAAAAATCCGCTCTGCTCATGGAGTTTTGGGAATTCAGGCACTTAGCACTATGTGGAGTAGTGCAGAGTTCCTTAATTCTGCTCTTTCTGGTTCAAAGCAATGTTTTTTTTTTGTCTTGCATGTAATATTGGCTTTTGGCGCTCACTCGCAAGCAGCACAATACTTTTGGGCCGCTAGTGAGCATGCGTAAGACTTCGCACCCCATTGAGCTGTTTCTGGCCGTGCCATCATCTAAAACAATGCAGTTCACAATTTGAACACACCTCGAGTAGATTTACTACTCAAGATGGATCTAAATCTAGTCAAAAGTGGTTTTTGAGTGGATTTTCTGTTCCAATGGACCCTTCCAGTTGTTTTTTTATGTGAGAAGCCTTTTTTTCCAAACAGGAAGGGAGTGCCCTAGAGACCCCAACTTCCTGTTTCTGTCCAGCAGGCTCCTCCCACCGCTTTGTCTATCTCCTGGGCACTTTTCACTTGGATTTCGAGGTGGAAAGATCACTCTCTTAGTATCCTGGATATACCTTTGGATATCACACAAGTAAGTTCAAAAACTATTGTAGTGGGGGCTATTTGTTGCTTTGGCGGGCACCAATATTTCTTTGTACTTTATTGTTCAGTTACTTTTCGTGTTTTGCATTACTTAATTAATGTCAGTGTTTTTTTCAGTGTTACTACGCTTCTTTTTTTCTGACCAGTGTGTGTCTGTGTATATGTGTGTATGTCATCGTCCACCATTTGTCTTTGATCTCCATGCTGTGTGGTGAGGGGCCAATTTGTGTAGTCTCTGTCCATAGGCTTGCATGTGTTCTTTATTTCCGATGCCTACTTGTGTGCTGTTGTTTTTATTTGACCATGTGGCTGGTGGCCATTTTGTGCATCCTGGTCAGTGTGCCTTTGCCATAGGCTTGCATGTGTTCTTTGTTCCCCATGCCTGTTTGTTGTTGTCGTTTAACCATGTGGCTGGTGGCCATTTTACGCATCCAGCCAGTATGTCTTTGTCATAGGCTTGCATGTGTTCTTTGTTCTCTATGGCTCCTTGGTCTCTGCTGTTGTTGTTTGACTATGTGGCTGGTGGCCATGTTGTGCCTCCAGCCAGTGTGCCTCTTCCATAGGCTTGCATGATTCATGTGATGCCAGTGTACTATTGAAATGCTTGGGGATCATTGTAGTTTATGTGTACTAAAAGAATATGATTCGGATGAACATTTTTTATATTATTTCCTTTCTTATTTTTGTATTTTTACTTTGCATCTCCTTTTCTCACAGTAAGTTTCTTTCTTCTTGTCCTCTTATACAAACATCAGCAATTATTGATCATTTGTTTAAGTTTATATTTTAATTTTTTATTTAATTTTTCTATCTAATTTTTTTAATTTACATTTCCTGTTTTTTTATTTACATTTTTACATTTTTATTGTAATTTTTTTAAAATATCTATTTTAGGATTTTGGAATTTTGTTTATTTTATTAATTTTGTATTATTTCAATTTATTTAATTCTATATTATGCCTCGATGCATCCATCCATCCATCCACAATCGGCACACAGCTGCAACAGCATTCAGTTTATTTAGATATATAACAATTCCCTTACCTCCAGGACACCTTGGCTGTGGTGCACTGCAGACCCATCAGCAGCATAATTCATTTTTTCAATGATTATTCCATTTCCCCTGAACGACCTTAGGCGCTATAGGTCTTTTAAGGATTATTCCATTTACCCATGCACCTCTCTCTGACTACCACAGGTGTCTCCCTTAAAACAGGTGGAGATAAAGCAAAGAGCTAAATCTGCATGTTGTGTTGCCTGATTTGAAATTAAATTGTGTGGTGTAGTGGTGTGGTTTGACTTTACAATGTTTGATTGAATTGGTATTTATTACATAAGTAACCAACCACACAAATATTGCATTTGTCTGTGCTATTTCAACCTGCAACAATGTCACGTTTCACTAAATACATGTTTTTCTTTCTTGGTTGCTTTTAGGTGCACAAGCGAAAAGACATATCATCACCCACAGTACTGCCAAAGAGAAGGCCTGTACAGTAATCTCAGTCCTCCAATCTCTTCCGCTTGTGCAGCTTAGTCCCACTGACAACTGACAGCTTAAAGATGGGCCCCAAAGAAAGTTGCTCCCAAGAAAGTGGTCAGTGAGAAGAAGCAACTTTACAACAGTGGCCCCCGGGGAGGATTCTTGGAGCAGTCCCCTCCACCTAAGCCCAAGACCATGTCTGTCAGTGAGGCTGCCACCACTGTAATCATGGTGATGCTGATGAGCCGTGATGTTGATTTGGATTTGTCCCTTTGGCAAAGTAGTACCCAACCATTTCAGGAAACAGAATAAAGTAGTCAGCAGCCGCAGCCAGCAATAATAGATCTTCCAGAAGATGGAGCAGAACAAGAAGTTGATTTTCCTGCCAAGCAAGACCTCTCTTTTAGAATAAATGGCTCCCAGATCTTCAGCAAGAAAAAGGAAGACTGCTACTCCACCATCTTCTCCAAGCACCACTTCTGTTGACAATAATAGGGATTTGTAGTGGACCCCAGCAGAGTCCGATGATGCCAGGAGATGCAAACGAAAAGAACATTTCCTTAAAGCCTTAGAATCATGGAAGGGGATGATGAGGAGGATGACAACGATGAGCCAGTCATTGTGGAAGCTGACACAAAGGAGTCCCACATCACTATTAAACCTGCTCCGAGGAATGTGGCACAGGTAGCACCGCCAGCTCTTATATTTGTAAAGCCCCAGCTGAGATCTGCACCAACCCCTACCTCAGTAGAAGTATGCAGTGCAGAGAGGCAATCAACTACACACCCACCTATCTCCGGTTCTTCTTCAGGCATTGGCCCATTAAGAAAGTACTCCTCCTCAGTCTGGGATTATTATGCTTAGCAAATTGGAGGAGAACATTGGAATATGCTCAATTTGCCACACGTGTGCTCATTGGTTAAGCTTGGTACACAGTATGGTACTGGAGACCAAATGACCCATATGATAAAACATCATGCAACCCAATGGGATTAGCACCTTAAACAAAATTGTTGGCTTTGGTTGTGGTGGTGAAGGTGAGGAGAGCTGGGAAACATCAGCCACAACTGGTCTAATCACTGTGGGAGGTGAGGAAGAAGAGGGTGTCATCCTCAGGCAAAGCAGTCCTGTCCCCAGAAATGCATTAGAATCACCCACATCCACAACTTCACAATGTCACAGGAAGACTCAGAGTCAGGTGGAGAGACCACAGCATACAGTAACTGCCCCATGATGCACATTGAGTTTACCACCCCCTACTTTTCAAATGATGACTTGTCAGTGGCCCCAGAAAATAAGACAATCCAGCCTACTATTAAAGGCATGTTTAGGCAGGAGGAGCTCTTTGACAGCAAGCACACAACGGCACATTTGAACAATGGGAAGCTGGCACAAATGTTAGCACTGTACCTCATCCATTTTTCTCTTGTGGAAGGAATGGGATTCTTAGAATTTGTGGCAGCCATCTGCCAAAAAATAGAAGGTTTCAAGCCGGACGTATTTTGCCAGTGTTGGTGTTCCAGCACTGTATCATGATGTGCTTAATTGGTTAGACAAGCTTTGCAGCACAGTGTTGGCCACACTATCCACCTGACAAAAGACATGTGGTCCAGTTGTCAGGCTACTGATTACATGATCATACAGCTGCAAACATCTTGGGTGAATTTAATAGCAAGGTGTCTGAATAGCTGCAACCCAGAGGCCTCTGAATTGAACTTGTTGCCACGGATAATTTCAGTAACATGGTCAAGGCCATGGCAGGCGGTGTCTATTTCAGGGTCCTGTGTTTGGCACTCTGCATCAACCTAGTTTTTCAAGAATTTCTCAAAAAAGAAGACATAGTCTACAACATACTGACCATCTCCAGATGAATCTGCTCTCATTTCAGCCATTCCTTAAAGCCCTGAAGCAGTTGCGGATTATTCAGCGTACCAGTTAAAGCCCCTATACAGGACGTGCCAACACGTTTGAACTCAACCTATTATATGTTGCAACGTCTGTTTGAACAATACAGTCAGATTGATGACTATGTAATTCAAAGAAAGGGATGCAATTGGAAAAAGATATAATCATGGATGCGAACAAATAGAGCCTAGTCAACAGCCTGACAAAGATGCTGCCCCCTTTTGAAGTTTTCACCCCGGAAGTCAGCAAGGAGGAAAGTACAATGGGACAAGCTAACCCACTGT
The DNA here is from genome assembly GCF_031143425.1 of Pleurodeles waltl. Classification (NCBI taxonomy): domain Eukaryota; kingdom Metazoa; phylum Chordata; class Amphibia; order Caudata; family Salamandridae; genus Pleurodeles; species Pleurodeles waltl. The sequence continues at coordinate 995,474,409 of NC_090437.1, forward strand.
TGCATCTGCTACAGGACTAGCTGGAGAAGGTGCTTGAAAGGTTCACACTCAGAGGTGTGAACGAAAACCCAGAAGCACATGCCTTGGTTGAAAGCTTAAGCTGTCACTTGACTTGTAATGCAAGGCCGCAAAATGACATTATATCATCCAAAGAGTACATCTCTGCCACCCTACTTGACCCACGCTATAAAAAAAATCTTCCCACTTTCATTACTTTTTTTTAAGTGGATGTTTCAAAATACATGTGGGGGATTGTTGAGCAAGATGGAGACCTGGAAGAAGAAAGGCTGGAACTTAGAGTCCCACTCCACAGTTCTGTGGTGCTGCCCCCAACTTCCCTAGAGAGCAGTCTTGTCTCACAGTAGTCAACATGAGTAACAAGAACACAGGCAACAACATCAACAGAAGAATCAGACCCAACCTCTGCTTGGCTTGGCTTCAAGTGGCAGGCCTTAAGTCTTGTACTGAGGCATAGGCAAAGGAGGTCGAGCAAGTGGCAGCACCAATGAGCATTCAGAGGATGTTTCAGGATTATCTGGATGACCCAAAAGAGGTGCATGTGGATCAAAACCCATAGGTGTATTGATATGGGAATATCCGCCAATGGCCAGAGCTCAGCAGGTTGTCAATGAAGTATTTGGTTTGTCCTATAGTCAGTATGTCTGCTGAGCGTGTGTTCTGTGCAGCTGGTGCAGTTGTTACAGTGAGAAGGACTAGTCTCTTGCCTCAAAACATGGAGAGACTGACCATGTTCAAAATTAGCTAACATTTCATACCACCTGATTACATAGTTCCTGAAACACCACTGGAGAATGATTGGTCAGAAATTGTGTTCGCTGACCAACCTATGGGTGAACCAACTGGTTTTGAGGATGAGCTCTACTTCCCAGACTGAGTATGCCAGTGCCACCATAAACAATGTTTGTCATGTTTTCTCTTTGAACTTCTTCCTTCAGAAAGAAAAAGAAGATAGTGGAACATTATGTTTGTGTCAGATTTATGCTGCCCCACCATTTTTAGTCACATATATGGCCAGATTGGATTTGGGCCCATGTAAAGTGAAGAAGCTTCCACATTGCTTTCAGGATATTGAGACAGTGCCTGCTTTCCTCGCATTCAATTACCTATGCTTTTTTTTGCATCACCTAGTGGGCTGTCCCAGAAGATCATTGTTTAAAAGACTGCCAATGTCAATGCCAAATTCGATTGTTTTACTAGCATCAAAGATGAGATAAAAATCTGCACATACCACCGTGCCTGGATTTGAAGAGGTAGCTACTAACTATTCCGCCAATGAGTGATGAGATACTGAGTTAATATGAGTGATGCTTGATGTATGTGGTGGCAGACAGTGAGCAAGGGAGTTCAACTAATTAGTAACCTTGATTTCAATGATAATGCCTGAGGTCTGATGGGTGATCATTTTCTCCTGAAAGTGATTGGCCTTATAAACTTAATGACATTTACCTGCTGGGCCTACTCCTTTTTTTCTGGTTCTTCAAGACCAGCCACTTCAATTATCAAACACAAATCTACACAAGCATTCCAGTTATGTTTTTCTATTTATTCTTCAACAGCTGTGCACTACACAGGTCTACCTCGTTCAGTTTGGGACTGGGATGGAGTTACTCAGAATCAAGAGGAGGAGGATGAGAATGGAAGGACTCAGGGCAGGACTAAATTAACATCTAGAAGGAGAAAGGTATTGACTTCAAAGAGAAACCATGGGTATGATGAAGACTTTGAGGCCTAGTACTCACTCAGCTCTGGTCTGGAAAGAGGTACGTTGATTTGGAAAATGCTGCTGAATGTGTGTTGGCTGCATTGCTAGCTCAAACATGAAACTCCTCTTCATGTTCTTGCTCTGCCTCTGAGTCTTCTTGGTACACTCTTGACTTCTCATGAAGGTTACATTGGTTCCTTCTGTCCTTCCCCTTTACTCTATAATACAGTTACTTTTTTTCAATACACAGGTATTCTTCTAGTCCTCGCTTGAATGAAAAAAAGTGGGTGAGAGCTCAACACTCCAGCTTACCAACCAGAAAGGTTCAGCCAGGCACCCAAAACCCCAAAATGATGGACATTCTGAGAAAAATAATTTGGCAATACAGCATAATTTTCCTTTTAACAATCATATGTTTTAGAACTCGGTGGGTAAGTGGCATACACCTTTTTAGCAGATTTAAAAAACAGGATACACTAAAAGACAGCAATGCAAACAAAAATAGAAATAAAGATTTGAGGCAAAAATAAAGTACAATAAATTATCCTCTTTTATATTTACAAATAGAAAGCACACCCTTTTCACCCACAACAGGCCCACCCCTCTCCCAAACAAATTGCCCCATCCTCAACTAAAGTCCAATGAAAGTCCACAAAGATGTCCACAACTAAAGTCGAAGAAAAAGCTCAAAGTGCAAGATCTCAACTCCTTATCCTACCTTCTCCACCCTCAATAAGTGTCTCCCTCACCAAAAACACATTTAAAAAAGGGTCAAAGGAGGGCATTCTCCATGTTGGCCCGGAGATCATCAAGGGTTGCCTCAATGTGTGCCACCCTGCGGTCCAAGTACACGAAGTGTTGCAGGCTGTGGGGCTGGAAATTGCAGTCTGGGTGTGAGGAGGGCAGCAGTGGTGGTATGTGGACTGGCTGATGCAGGCTAGTGGCAGTGCTGATGGTGCTGCTGGCAGGCCGGAGGGGCGTGGACTGCGGGCATTTTGGCAGGTGCCTGGGCCTTATCCTCCTCCTCCTGGAGAGCTATCAGCCACTTGTATTCAGTGTGGATGGGCTCCAGCCTCTGCCACTGCAGTTGGGCTGCTATCTTCTGGTGAGTAGGAGGATATCCACGAGGAGTAGCTATAGCAAGAAAGAAAAAGGAAAATGACAAATTATAAACAGTGCTCTTTGCAAACAATTTTCTAAAAAGTAGAGTGGCATCGCAGCAGTAAATTGCTGGTCCCCAGAGCCATTGGAATTAGGGGCCAGATGTAGCAAAAAATTGCGAGTCGCAAATGCGCCGATTCGCTATTTGCGACAATGCAAAATCGGAAATGGGACTCAAAAACCCCATTTCTGACTTGCAAAAAGCGATGGGAGCCGTTTGCGAGTCGCAACAGTTGCGACCCCATTTTGCGACCCGCAAATAGCAAGTCGCAATTTGCGAGTCGCAAAGCTTATGCAATTGCAACTCGCAAATTGCGACTAGTCGCAAAAAGCCCAGTTTGCATGTCCCATTTACCACTAACTCAGAGCAGGTGGTAACCATAACCAAAGCATAAAAGGAGACCCAGAAAGCATCTGGGTTTCTCAAGATGGCGGACATATACCTGATAGCAGTGAGGAGGAGAGTCCACGCCGCACAGCAGAGGAGGAGGAGGGGCCACAGGCAGGAGAAGATATATAGAACAAGGCAGACTCTTTTCCAGCAAACTGAGGATGAGATATACGATAAATACCGCCTTAGCAGCGCAGCCATACTAGAATTAATTGATTTACTGAAACCACAGCTAGAACACCAGACTCTGCGTGGCTGCGCCATCCCTACGCATGTGCAAGTGCTATGCTCACTGCACCTCTTGGCCTCAGGGAGCTATCAGGGGGTCATTTCTGTGGCAGGTGGGGTATCCCAGAGTGCAGTGTCAAGGTTCCTCAGGGCCTTCCTAGATGCCTTAGTCACACACATGTCTCACTTCATATACCTACCCAGGAATGAGGCAGAAATTAACAGCACCAAGCTGGACTTTTACCGCATTGCCAACTTTCCCCATGTCATAGGATGTGTAGATGGGACACACATTCAAATATGCCCCCCTGCAAACCTGGAACATATTTTCCGCAACAGAAAGTGTACCCACTCACTCAATATTCAGGTTGTTTGTGACGCCCATTATGTCATCACTGACATTGTAGCTAAGTTTCCAGGCAGTACCCATGACTCATACATTTTTAGGCATAGTGGGATACATCAACGCCTGGAACGTGGGGAATTTGGAGACGGATACCTTCTAGGTAGAGCTACATACACCTTGCAGACATACACACAGGTCACTGTGCACAACAATCAGGACTTCCTAACAGTGTACATTTTGTGCCCAACAGGTGACAGTGCATATGCTCTAAGGCCATGGATTCTGACTCCGTTTTTAACACCCAGCAATGAATGTGAGAGGCGATACAACAATGCACATAAGAGGACCAGGAACATGATAGAGCGCACCTTCGGACTCCTGAAAGCAGGATTCAGATGCCTCCACCGCAGTGGAGGTGCCCTCCAGTATACCCCCATTACAGCATTCAAAATTGGGGTCGCATGCGCCATCCTCCACAACATAGCCACCCGACGTGGGCTACCTCTCACCCCTGCAGACCCAGATCCTGATGATGAAGAGCAAGAGCAACCACATCGCCATCATGGGGATCGGAGTATAGCTAATCAAGGCAGACTGAGACAGGAACACATTGCAAACCAATACTTTGGAAGGTACGTGTCAACTCCAACCATACTCACCTATTGACCAAAAACACCATTTGTTAAGTGGAACAAAAATAACTATTTTATTAGTGCAGAAATTGAACTATATACAAGTAATGAATGTCCATGGGCATGAAAATGCAAACCAGGCATGTGGCACATTGACGTCATGTGCCACTTCTACAGGACCAGGGTAATCTCTATGACCTTCTGCCCCTCCTGCCAGCCTGGCTGGTCCCTGGTGCTTCTGCTGTGCTCTGCCTGGTACTCCTGAGCACCCTACTGTCAGTGGCAGAGACACTGCTCACTGTCGAGCCCTCCTCACTGTCCTGGGGTGTTTCCCCTGTGCCCCTAGACAGATGCCGTGCCTCCATCAAGTCAATGATGTGGGTGAGACGTCCCAGGCCCCTAGCCACATCCCCAGCGAAATGGCCCATTTCCACCTGCAGCCCAACTGTCCTCCTCGACAGGCCTGTGGTGTTCATGGTGAGCCTGCCGATGGATGTGGCCATCCTGTCTAGTCTGTGCAGGAGCTGACGGTCCCTGCGCCGCCCACCCTCGGCCTGGGCCAGTAGTCCTCCTGCCAGTTCCCTCATGGCTAGGGCAAGGTCCCCAGTGTTCGTGCATATCAAGTCCATCCTGGAGTTCAGTTGCTGCATGCTGGCCTGGTTATTGCGCACGAAGCGGTGCAGCACACCACTAATCCTCCCTAAAATTCTATTTTGTAGGCGCTGACCATGCAGCAGCTGTGCCTCACTGGTGCTGGGAGGTTGTTGGCCGGACTGCAGCCCTGATGTCCTGGACCTACGTCGCCTGCGCAGCGGTGGCTGCCCTGTGAGTTCCACTGTCTCACTCCTGCCTGTTGCTGGCGCAGCCTCTTGGGATACAGTTGCAGCAGGTGTGGATACTGCAGGGATGCTGTTGGCCGTGCAGGTGGGAGTGCTGGCGGGTCCTGATGTGTCCTCATGGGGCTGGCTGATCTGAGTAGTGGTGGAGTCTTGTTGGAGACCTGTGGGACATGGGGAACAGACTATCAGTGTCTACTATCTGTTGCACACTTCCTAATAAACATTTGACTATGCACTGCCTACTTGACTACATTTCCCATAATGCATCATCCTGGCGTTTGCTACCCTGAAATGGAGTTATCTTGGTTGAGCATGCCCCTGTGTACATGGTGGGTGGGGGTATGGCATTGATAGGGGTACAGGCATGTCACATGGTACTCACCGGTTGATGTGCTGGGCTGTGAGGTGTCCAGGTCCCAAAATCCGGAGACTGCCTCCTGCTCCAGGGTTTCCTCCACCCTTTCTTCCAGGGGTGTGGGTGGTGGCACAGACGATGGTCCCCCTCCTGTGCCTCTCATCTCCCGGAGCCTTTCAGCCACCCTCTCCTTGGTCCGAGAGCGGAGGTCATACCACCTTTTTTTGATGTCATCAATGCTCCTGTGGCTCACCCCCAGGGAATTTATTTTGTCCTGGATGTCCTGCCACAGCTGTTTCTTGGTGGCTTCAGGCACATTTAGGGCTGATTTACCAAACAATTCGTCATAGTGCTGACAGCATTCGTCTGTCAGCACCTCCAGCTCCCTCTCAGAGAACTTCAGCTTTCTCTTCCTTGGTGTTCCTTCCATGGCATCTGCTGTTTCTCCTGTGTGCAGTTCAGTAGTTATAAAAGGGTGTGGTCCTCCCTCCTCCCAGGTGTATTAGTAAACTTCCTGGCTGTGATGTCATCATCATGTGCTAGGAAGTGTTTCCAGAGTGTTCTGGAGTGGTTTCTGGAGTGTTCTGCAGCACCTGTAAGCAATTAACAAGCTAATCGCAATTTGCGACAGCCACTCGCTAATTGCGAGTTCGTTTTTTGCACAGTTGCAAAAAGTGACCTCGCAATCGGCGGACTCGCACACTGCGTTGCGAGTCCGGGTGCGAGTCGCAATGTCGGCACTGTTTTTTTTCCCGCATTTCGATTTGCGACTCGCATTTTGCCAGTCGCACAAACTCGCAAATTGCGAGTCGCAATTTTTTTGTTTGCTACATCTGGCCCTAGATGTGGTTGTTTATGAGTCACAGGGCCATTATGTTACCCACACATGCATCACTACATTTGATGAATTTCATAAGGGTAAAATCTGAACTGCCATGAATCTGTTATGGGAGCCATGAAATATTTCTCACTTGTACATACATGTGGCACATACCAAAAGGAATGGTTCAATTTATTTTGGGTGGCTAGGACAGAACTTTGGAAAAGAATAAAGGACTGAGGTATTAGGAGGTGACAGAGTGGGCACTGGGAGGGAAGGGAACAACACCCTTCTTTAAGTTTGCAACGCATAGACAACTTTGGAACTGCTGCATTAATTGAAGCTGATGCACAATGCACAGACAACACTATTGTTTTGCTGAACTGATCCATGCTGCAGTTATGTCATAGTAGTGTGGGTGACTAATGAGGAGAGAGGTATAATGATGGGTGGGAGGATACATATATGCCTTGTTTAAGAACTACAGTGAGTTAAGGAAGTAGGCAGAAAATGCTCCCTCTTTGAACCAAAGCTATGATAACCATGCAAACCAAGTGAACTAGCTTAAAAGACACGTCCTCTCCAGAAGAGCAGTTATCCATTTATCTTTTCATTGATTTATTCACCATTTAATATCCACCATTTAAGCTTTACACTCTCTCACCCAGTCTTTCACCATTCCAATCCAGTCATCCATATAGCCACCTGTCCATCCATGCACTCACCTATCCAGTATGTACCCTGTCAACCACCTTTTTACCTTACCATCCATTTACCAACATATCATTCATTACCATCCACCCAACCCCACCCGAGCACCATCAACCCTTTATCCACCAAGGCATCCTTTCACCCCTGTCTTCTATCCTTTCATCCACCAAAGCTTCTCCTATCGCTCACCTGTGCATCATTTCCTTTCACCCACCCACACATCCTTTCACTCATAAACCATTTCACCCATTCTTTCTTTTAGTCATCCATCTTTGGCTCGCTTTCCCATGAAACCATCATTTTTACAATCTGTTCATAATCAGCTTTTGTCTGCTGATTTGCAGAGAGAAGAGGCCATTAAGAACCGAACCCCTGCTCTAGCGGCAGGGGGTTCACAAGAAACTCCCTTGCATTGAGTATACTAGTAATTGTCAATGAGCAAGAGCAGTATGACTTAACAAAGCCTGTCCCAGTTACCGCTGGTTCTCCTCCTCCAACTACTGCTGCATCTGGCCCCTGCACTGGTGGTCGATGCGGCTGGAAAGAAACGCTACACATTTTAGATTTCAACAAACCACAATAGATCACTATAGTTCTATCTTCTCCCATCATTCACTTTAGGAAATGTGTTGATTAATTTTGTTAGAAAAGCCAGGTAGACAAATCAACCACAAATTTTTTGTGACGGATGGGCAGAGCTAAGTCACTGAAGAACAATAAAGGGGTGGATTATTTTGGTCAATCCAGGAGGACCTTTGGTGACGTCTTGGTTGGCAAATGCAATGGGCATGAGCAAGGCAAAGAAAACCTTTACAAACATGTGTAGAAAAGTTGACTTGTTCGTGCAATCTTGTCGACAGAGTACCTGTCCTAAAAAATCGGTCCTCTTAGTAGTAAAGTACCAGTCCGCAAGATATACAAAGAGAGAAGGGAAAGCTAAGCCTAGTAACTAAGCAGAAGAAAGCTATATTCTAGTACAGATAGGAGGAAGTCAATACAGAAACATGAAAATAGTAAATGCAGGCATTGCACGAATTTAATAAAGCTTTGATAGAATGAAAAAAGTGCATAAAAGGTAGATAGGCACAGTAAAAAAAAATTAAAAAACTATCCGAAATGAAGAGATGTGAAAGTTAGCGAAATAATAATATAATAGGAAAACTTACAGGGGCCAGCAGATCTGACCAGCTTCCCCAATGCTGGTGACACTGGCACCCTCATCTCCTGGACCGTCCAAGATGTAGTCCTCTTCTTCCCCTTGGAAACTGAGGTAAGAAATGAAGGAGATAAAATAAATAGATCAGTGGTAGTTAATCTCTCAAAAATATTTTGACAGGCAGAGGCAAACACAGTAACATTGTACTTTTCTCAATCAGATCGCCATCGACTTGACTCGCGTTGACCATAATTTCCTAATTCTTACACCTAAGCCCTACTCTAAATTTCCTAAACTACATTTACAGCTATGTACCACTACCAATGCATTCATATTGCAACAAATGATCTTTGCTTCCTAACCAATCATGATGTGGCAACTCAGCCTCCATTTCTTCTAAATGCAAATATGCATACTATGATATTACACATCACTCGGAGATTATGATTGGGAGGGACTGCATAAGCTACATAAAGAAAGGCACAGAAAAGGGAATGCTAACTCATCAATTTTACTACTATCAGTATCTTATTCTTGGTGACAGGAGGAGTCTCAGTCTGCATGGCTTCTTAAACAATCAGCCTAAACACAGGACAATGAGTAAAATTAGGAAGCGCTGACAGCACCTGGCAAGTTCCAACTGCATCATATAATATTCATCGTAATGTAAACTTACCTTACCGCTGAGAGTCAGCACTGAAATTAGACAAGAAATTAACATTGTGAAACACACACAACAAACAAACAACTATTTACTCATGAGCCCCGACACCTTGAAACCCTTCAGGTCAAGCAGGTCCTGTTCGAGGGCCAGTATGTCTGCCCAATGGAGTGTCAACTGCTGCTGGGTGCGCTTGACCCCATTGTGCCAATACACCAAGTGGCGTACCTTCTCTCACAACAGTCAATGCTCCCCAAGGGTGTAATCACTCCCAGACCTGCTGCCAGCTGCCAGCATGGCTGGCAGGGTGGTGCTACACTGCCACCTCTGCCTCTGTAAAAATTGGACAGGGCTGCACTCCAGGGTGGGGTCCACAACGTAAGCGGCTATCAGCTGCACCAGTGCTTCCACTCCCTCAGCCCGCACTGCCCTGCCATTACACTTGGAGATAAAAAGTAAGGGGAAGTAATAGAAGGAAGGAAGAAAAAAATATATAAAGAAGTGAAGGGAAATGCAAACAAATTATTTTCAAAAGTCACAAAAAGTAAAAATCTCACCAAGAAAATGACAGAAACACAAGCGCAAAGACACACACTGATGAAATAAAGGGACAATAAGGGCTGTATGATTTAGAAAATTGTAGCATTGCTTAGATTTAGGGAGGATTAAAGGTTAGACTCAGCATCATGCACAGAGAGACTGAGTAAATAAAATGACCAAGCTCATGAGAACTGCATGCTGCGTTTGCATTATATTTTCAACATGCGAGCCGGCATTGCACTCCTAAATGTGAGAAGCATATCGCAAATGGAAGCATCGAGCAATTCCGCCCGCTTGCGGACTTCCAACCATCTCTACTCCATTGATAACAGGATAGGTAATGGTGCGTTTTATATACTCTGTGTTATGCTATGAGGGTTATGTTATGTTTCCTTCTTGTATTTTCTGGTGTATTTAGCACTGCATTCATTCAAATGGCTTCTGATGGTTATGCAAATAACCAACGTGAGAATGACATGGTACTACCTTTAGGGCATGTTAGTGGATCACCTTTTTACCTACCATTCCAACATATTGTAGATTTTCAGGCTTTTGCCTATTCACAGTTAGGAATAATTTGTAAAATGAGGAAACCAATTCAGTCCAAGATGGACATAACCATTTCTAGAATGGTTATAGCTGATGAATTGAAAAACCCAGTATGTCGGATGTTAATGGCCTTTTTTCAGTGAAGGATTCTGCAAGGCACTTTAATTCCATCTAGCAACTTTATTGTAGAAGAAAAACAATACCAATTGTTGCTGCAAACACATCTGAATTTTAACACATAAAAATGGAAAATCGTGCAGAGGAGTTAATTTCTCATCATTAAAAAATACACATCCTTGCCTATAGAACTCCACCAATGTTCCATTAAGGGGAACAAGCTTGATGGATGCTCTCAGCTGATGCTCATGGAGATGTTACTAAAACATTTCCAGGAATGTTTTTATCTCCTGCTCAAAGCTAGATATTCTTTTTCAATTATATACCAATTTTCTTTGTGCATACATTGGTGGTTTATATAATTGTACAGCCAATTTGGCCAATGATCAAACAGTTCTTTAGCCTGTCCTAGTCAACTGAAGAGCAGTGTGTCTGGCACCTTTAAGTTGCTTGAGATTGTTATTTGCATTTTGCAAAATTCCCTTAAGACTAATGATTATATATAACTACTAGAGCTCTATTATATACAGTATACAATGCGTTTTACCTGTTTGCTCCACGATACACCTTTCAAAAGCTGCACCAGGAGCAAACAGGGAAAGTGCACCCTACTATTGTGAATTCACTGCCCTCAGGACAGCCATGAACTCTCATTTTCCTGGGGCTGAGCATTCAAGTAAAATACTGAGTGGCTGTTTTAAAGCTGCTCCGTGTTTCACAGTACAGACCGCATTCCACCTGCACTTTCGAGAGTGGAGAGAGATCCCCTTGCAGGTGGGTGCAGTGAGTGACTCCACCAGCCTGCATTGTGATGTCTGGGGGGGGCAGTGGGATGCTCTGTCCCCTCCCTCAGTGGGCTACCTTTGACTTGGACTGTCTCGATGAAAGGACTTGATTATGGGTCAAAGACATTAGAAAAGTCTGATGCGGATAGTTTACCTGACTGACAGGGATCCAGCTCCTAGAAACTCTGCTTGCAGAGGGCATTACGGGCTTCTGATCTGTGAAAATTAACATTCTGCAAACCTTCGTGCACTAGACAAGTTGTATGCAGAACAGACGTGTAACAAGGGGAGCCACTGTGGTGGCCACTGAGTGAGCCCCCTGGGCTCCAGCTCCGGGGGCCCACTCAGCACAGTACCATGGCCTCAAAGCTCCTGACTGAGTATGGAGGGGGTCCCTCCATGTACTGTGCGGGGGGCCTCAAGTTTTTTTATGCCACAGATGCAGAAGACAGGTCTGCTGTAGATTTCTGTATTCTGTATTATACTTCAGATTTTGATGCTCAAAGTGCTTGAATTGGGCAAACTCATAAACTGCAAGAACGGCCACCTGTGGTAAGTAGGAGGAATTATTAGATTACTGTTCGAATGAGGTGCCTGTTTTAGGATTGGCTGCTTTGAGGGAACACCTAGGAACATTTCTTCTATGAGACTCGGAATACAAGAAGCCTCTCAGAAAAAAAAAATCCCTTTTATTTCATGTGTTTATTAAGCTGCATTCATCATTCTCAAAATGTGAACCCTGGACTTGCATCATTGAAAAAGAAGTAAGCTCAACATAAAGTTATCAAATATACTTTTTCACAAAAAGACAGAAAGTGTAATGGCATACATTGAGCCATGCTGAGCATGGCATCCAATGCACCTGTTTTTAAAGCAGCTTCACCATGTAACATCAGTGTTTAGTATCTCAGTTGAGATTCAAAATTAAAAAAATCCTAAAAGTCCCAACATGGATCTTCTGACTGGGTGAAAGCTTGTATTTTCAAGTGGGTTACATGCACTCGCTGGTGAGCCTTGTTTGGAAACTGTCTTTTGGAATCTTTACAATAAAGGTCTACATATAAAATCCTTGAGCTGTGTTTGCATAGATCCTCCATCTTTATTTAACTGAGCATGTCATTTTCATAATTCTATGTATGTGTAAAAGTTCCATCTTTGAAAGGGACTAAGACCCTCCCTTTGACTGCCAGAAGCAAGATGTGCCTAGGTCTCAGTCAATCTGGAAATCTTTTAGAGGCTTTGTCATGCATTTTAATTAATTTTGGTTTTCCCTTCAATCATTTTAAAGTAACACTTTTACCACAGATTTCTTTTTGTGACTGTTAGACCTGGAAGCCTAAAGGGGGCGGGGGGGGGGGTCTCCCAAACTTTTTGCCTGCTTCCCTACAATTTTTGGACACTGTTTTTGCTGGTTTTAGGACTCTGCACACTTTACCACTGCCAACCAGTGCTAAACTGCATATGCTCTCTCCCTTAAAACTTGATGACATTGGATCATACCCAATTGGCTTCTTTAATTTACTTATAAGTCCCTAATAAAGTTCACTATATGTGCCCAGGGCCTGTAGATTGAATGCTACTAGTGGGCCTGCAGCACTTGATTGTGCCACCCACTTAAGTAGCCCCTTAACCATGTCTCAGGCCTGTCAGTGCAAGGGCTATGGGTGCAATTTCACTGCCAATTTGACTTGGCATTTAAAAGTACTTGCCTAGCCTAAAACTCCACTTTTTCTACATATAAGTCACCCCTAAGGTAGGCCCTCAGTAATCTATAGGGCAGGGTGCTGTGTATACAAAAGGCACGACATGTACCTGTGTAGTTTGCATGTCCTGATAGGGTTAAACTCCTAAATTCGTTTTACACTGCTGTGAGGCCTGCTCCTTTCATATGCTAACACTAGGGCTACCCTCACATACTGTTTGAGTGGTAGCTTCTGATCAGAAAGGAGTAACAAGGTCATATTTATTATGCCCAGAATGGTAATACAAAATCCTGCTGACTGGTGAAGTTGGATTTAATATTACTATTTTAGAAATGCCACTTTTAGAAAGTGAGCATTTCTCTGCACTTACATCCTTCTGTGCCTTACAATCCATGTCTGGCTAGGTTCAGTTGACAGCTCCCATGTGCATTCACTCAGGCAACCCCAAACACAGGATGCTCAGCCACACTTGCATACATCTGCATATTAAATAGGCCTTCCTGGGGTGGGAGGGTGGAGGGGCTGACACTTACATGTCAAAGGACAGTAGACTGCTCTCACACAAAGGACTGCCAACCCCCTACTGGGACCCTGGCAGACAGGATGGAACTGAAAGGGGACCTTGAGCACTTCTAAGCCACTTTTTGAAGTCTCCCCCACTTCAAAGGCACATTTGGGTATTTGAGAAGGGTTCCTGACCCTACCAACTCAGACACTTCCTGGAGAAGAACCTGAACCAGAACCTGCAACCTGCCAAGACGAACTGCTTGGCTGCCCAAAGGACTCACCTCACTGCTTTTATGAGAGAGACTGCTACCTTGCTGTTGCCCTGCTGTCTTGCTGCTCTCTGGCTGTGCTGAGAAGTGCTCTCCAAGGGTTTAGATAGAGCTTGCCTCCTGTTCCCTGAAGTCTCAGGACCAAAACTCCCTGTGCAGCAAACATCAACGCACAACCTGCAAGAAACAATGCACAGCCTGCACCGCGGTGATAAAATCACCATACGCCGAAACCAGAACAGCGCAGCCCAACTTCGCAAGGAGAAGATCAATACAGGGTCAGAGTAGCGACCGGATATTCGAAGCACGGCTCACTGGATTGACGCAAAGCCGAGCTGGATAAATGCAGCCTGACTTCCTGAGAGGAATCGACACAGCTCCTGCCGTGCAGTATATATTTCCACGCAACGTCCACAGGATCGATGCTGCCCCTGTGACTTCATCCTGCAAGTGCCAGATTTCAACGCATCGTCCCGGACATCCAAAATCCCCTCAACCCGAAGAGGATTCCAGTTTCCGCAACAGAAATCGAAGCATTTCCTGCCCTGCGTGAAAACTCAACGACGCATCGTATGTGTTCGCCGTAAAAATCAACGCACACCTCCCCGTTTTCCACGCATTTCCTCCTCTGCGGTACCTTGTGGAGAATTTGAACGCAATGGTACTTTGTGCTTGCAAGAGACATTAGTTGCTTTTAATAGACTAAAGACACTTTATATCATTTTAACAGTGATATTTCAACATCTACTTATTGCATATGAATTGTTTTGACCTGCATCTTATCAGGTAAATATTATATATTTCTCTAAACACTGTTTGGTAATCTACTGTGTTATTGCATGATTTATTGCACAAATACATTACACATTGTTTTCTAACTTAAGCCTGACTGCTCAGTGCCAAGCTACCAGAGGGTGGACACAGGATAATTTGGATTGTGTGTGACATACCCTGACTAGAGTGAAGTCCTTGCTTGGACCGGGGGTAACCTGACTGCCAACCAAAAAACCCATTTCTAACAGTGACATTTGTCATTTTTTCATAAAATTGGAGTCTTTTAGCCACCTGTCTTCAAGCTTGAATTTCTATTTAGTTTGGTGATTAAAGTTTGATATTTCTCACCATATGGTTGTAGTGATTAGTTTATAAGGCATAACACCCACTTGTACTTACTCTGAGAATTGTCTTGTTGCGAAGAATAAGCTACTGAATTAACAGTACTGGAAGCGTGTTTATTTTTATGAGCTGAACTCCTCAACAGGTCCTTGGTCCAGCCAGGCGAAATTTTCACAGTAGTGTTCTGAATTTCCTGGACTTTAGAGTTTTTGATTAGTGTCAGGGATTGATTGTTTATGTGCAGGAAGGTGTACCTTCCGGCACATAAACAATCAATAATGGCAAGTTGCTAGTTCTATATGTGCTGCATTCTGCAGCACACTTAGACGTATTAAATTGTCATTATTTATTTATTGTTTATGTGCAGAAAGGGACATCTTCATGCACATAAACAATAATTCTGCATTTGCAGGAATTGCACGTGTTCATGGGCAATTGCACCTGCCAAAGTTGGTGAACGGCCACAAGCCAAAGTTGCATCAACAAATTGAAGGTGGTATCCAAATATGTGTAAATGCGCACACCTACTGAAGTTAATTACAGTAGTAAGTACATATCTCTGATGGGGTTGGTGGTAAAACACTCACATATTTTCTCCTGGACATCAAAAGAAAAAGATGAAGATGTAAAGGCGCAGAGGTGAAATTTTACACATATGAGTTGTGAAGTAAATAAATGATTGTCATTGAGTCTCTTGATTATTTGGTGTTCTTTGCTGACTAAAAAAAGTTTGAATGTTACCCCAACTCTAGAAGTGCTTGTATGGGAACTATTTTCTTACATTTTCACTTTAAAGTGACCAGATTTTGAAACTCAAAAACTGGTGCATTTCACAAACAGAAGTAGGACTGCAATTTTGCACTGACCAAATAACAGAGACTTAAAAACATCGCACTCCCAATTTTCAAAACACAGACAGCGAGGAACTAAGGGGAATACATAAACAGCAACATTTACAAAGAGAACCATCTGTGCTAACTAAATTGATTTCTGAAAAGATTGGCAATTAATTGTGCATTATAACACATTAAAAGCATGCCTTCCTCTATGTTCAGTTGACCCTCTCTAAATATCACGCCATATAGCTAAATTTAGTGATATCTGCAGGACAATTTATAAAAATTCTGCAACTGAACTTGCACATCCAGGATGCCTATTCAGCCTACTCTTATCTCATTGACTGGACCCAGCAGTTAGGTTGGTTGACATCAGATACTTGCAGTGGGCTAACTGTGTAGGAGCACATAGCTAGGTCATCCAATGGGAATGCTCCATATGTGAAATTTTGACCTGTGTATTGCTACTGTCTCACCTGCCTCCACATTCCACACTTGTAACAAGTACTTTCTAATTTGGCCCTGTATCAATTAAAAACACCAAGAAGAGGTGTGTGGCCAGTTGTAAACCAGAGTCTGGATTGCTCCACTCAATCCATGTTGAATCAGCCTTCAACAGATGCCCATTGTCCATCTAAAAACTGCACTAGCACCCTATATTTTAAGACCAGTGTACTGCTCCTAGTTCCCACTTGCTTTTTTTCTACCGCTGCAGTGGCAGCCAAGGCCCAGGCCCACTGCTTCACCATCTTGGGTGGACTTTGCAGGTATCTAAGTAAAGGCTTGGCTATTCATCTTAATAGCGTCTGACAAGGTGGTGCTGGATGAGTGCTCACCGACAGTCCGAGAACCCCTTGCCAGACCTGGCGAATGGATGTTATGTCACCTGACTGTTGATGACTTGGCTTGGTCCTGGGCGCCATGCTCCGTAGTCCCATTTATGCATTCACTGAGTAAAAGGAGCAACCTGATCTCTGCCCGGCCTACTGCCTACATGGTAAATTTGATTGTGGGGACTCCTAGAAGAAGGCGATGCCATGTCATCCAGGTGTAGATGGAGCCCTTGACCTACCCAGGTGGTGTGGTGGCCAGAGGGGCCATTTTGAGGGCTCACAAAACTCAGGCATGAGCCAAAGGGAGTGTCAGGGCAGTTCAGACAATCGTGACAGCGCTCACAACCAGGCATACTGTTACTTCATGGAAGACTCATGGCAGCTTATTTGAAGTATGAGGCGGAGTGGGCACCATCATCGCTGCAGCATCATGGATGTGGAGAGGAACGTGACTATTGTTACCTGTGCTGCCAAGTTTAGCAAGTCAGAGGAGGGGCAACATCCCCTTAATGTAGTGAACCATTGTTAGTTTGTATGGGGGGCATACATTTATAACACATTGCACATCTCATGTCCCCTGCCTGAGCGACCAGAGAATCTGAAAGAGGTAACATCATCATAGGCTGCTCCTTCCACTTGGAGCCATCTTAGTTATCACAGGCTGGATGGCCATACGTGCAAGACCCGATAGCTCTACCTCTGCTGTTCCTTCAGAGATAGAGTCCTCTTGGAAGCCATAAGGGTGGCACTTTGTGAGTACAACTGTCATGCATCACAGCCCTGTCACCTCTAATGTCTCTGGATACTGATTCTACAAAATGACATTGAGCAGATCTCATAGAGATACATCCATAAAAGACTTGGTAATAAGGCAGATAACTATCCCACTGCTCCCCAACCCGCCTTTAGTAGGACACCTCCCCATCATGCCATTGCCTGCTATCTCTGAACTCTTCCTACAGTCATTACTTAACATAACCTGCATTTGTATAGCACACGTTCACCCATAGGCATCTTGGCAATGAATAACATTATTGTTACCCAACTCAATAGTACTGTGTTTAAAGTATTTATACAGCTGTTCAAACAGTAATAAAGTGAAAAAAAACACAAGAAATATTCCACACAAATGCAGAAAAATGTGATAACATGTTATAAAGTATTCTACATAAAAATTACAAAAATACAGTTAGTTTAACTGGAGATATACAAGTTTGAAGATTTACATGAAAATAATGCCTAAAAATGCACAGCACCAACTGTGGCTATCTGGTTGCACCGGACTAGGACAAAGTCAGAAGTACAGGCTGACTGTGATGAAGCATGGGCTGGATACATGTACCAAGCTAGGCCCCTTGAACGAAGTACCTTAAATTCTGGTTGAGGAGGGTTGGTGAGATCCTGTGTTGATGATGTGTTGCACAACAACAGTTTGGAGGTGCAGCATGTCCGCACTGTGAAGTTATGCATCGGGGATTTTTCATGTGGCAGCAGTTCGATGAGGTGCTGTGAAGTGATGCATCACGCTGTATTGGTTCTGCCCACATTACCTATTGCTTGATGCACTGCAATAAAAGAGCAAAAATTGAGAAATATACAAGAAAAGAAACTCAGGCCCTCATTAAGACCCTGGCGGACTGCGGTAATTTGGCGAAAGGTACTGCCAACAGGCTGGCAGTACCTTTTACCAAATTATGACATTGGCAGGTTGGCTCAAGCCAAACCGCCAATGTACCACTCCGGCCGCCAGGGTGGTAACAGCCTCTGGGCTGAAGACTTCGGTCTCCAGCCAGGCGGCCATCACAATTCCACCCTCAGGATTAGGACCCCGCCTACCGCTATGGTTTTCGTGGCGAGGTAGGCCCTATCAGTGCCAGGGAATTCCTTCCCTGGCACTGATAGGGGTCTCCCCCACCCCCCTCCTCCTCCTCCTCTCCAGAGTCCTCCCCCACCATCCCCCTCCCTCTCCTGCCCCCGCACATTTACATACCCACAAGCACACACACACACACACATACACACATGCATGCCCACATCCACCCATGCATGCACACATACATACCCACACACTGCAACACACACAAACATACCTTGTTGCACACACGCATTCACAACACACAACATACACGTACACTCACATTCAGTCATTCACACACTCATTCAACGCGACTCACAACCGCATGCACGCATACAAAAACAGACATGCACCCCTGCACATACACACAACACCCCCACACACGCACACAACACCTCCCACCCACCTCTCCTGTCCGAGAACCTGACTTACCTGCTTGCAGGGGGTCCTCCAGCTAGAGACGGGATGCAGCGCTGCTGTCAGCAGCAGCGTCCACCACCTTACCACCGTCCGCCGCCATGACCGTCAACGAAATTCCCCTAGCCTTCTGGCAGAATTCAGTCGATGGTCATACTGCAGGTGGGCCAGTGGTAGCCACTGTGATGGTATGTTGCCGGCCATTGCCATGGCAATAGGCAGCAGTTGAAATGAGGGCCTCAATTCCCAACTGTGTCAGGAGCAATTCTAGAAACCAAGTACTTTTTCCCTTTTTACAGTAAGTGAATTCATTTATCATTAATGGCACAATCACTTTTAACTTAAACTTAAAAAACAGCACTAAAAACAACATCATTGAAATTAGAAATTTGAAAACAACTGAACTTATTTGGTTTAGCCTGTTTGCTAAACTGATTACTGTTCATCTTCTTAAAGCCCTTTAGCTTGATTTTCTTAAGAAATTACTAAGTTGGCTCCATATCCTCCACCTTGTTTCAGGGTTGAATTGGTATGTATTAGAATGACAGTTTACTACCACTACTTGTTTTATTTTTCTGCTTCTGGCACAGTCAGCAGTGATGGGTGGGGCTGGGTCACAGGGGGCAGGTGGGGGGGAGGGGAGAGTGCACCTAAGTGCGTATGTGTGTTTGGCCGGCCGTCGGAGGTCAGCCAAACACATTTGCGCTCTTAGGTTTCTACTGCCTGGCTGTGTTCAACATCTGGGCTGGAGAAACTACACAGACACCAGGGTTCTGTTTGAGCCTCAGTCACTGCTGCTCAGACCAATCCTGGTGCTGCTTTCATGCAAGGTTTTGCATGAAAGTAGCACCAGGATTGCTGGGGAGCCTGTGCTGGTGTCCCAGCAGTGAATACTGGGCCACCAGAAGAAGAGGAGCGTGAGGCGGCAGGGACAGAGGCAAGGTCCCAAATCCCCAGCCCCTTCTCTTGAGTTGCGCGGCAGCCGCCGCTGTTAATTCCCATTGAGCTTACAGTACTTTTATATCAATCATAGTTTTAGGAATTTACAAAATTACCCTGTATAATGTTTTTAGGTAATAATTATTCATGAATTCGAGTGTACATGAAAATATAAATTTTTAGATGATAAAACACGCTTTTGTTGAAATATACACAGTTCAGTAATATTATAGGTAGTTGTTATTTTTTAACATATTTGCGGTACTGTAACACAAGAAATAAAGCTATTCACTCAGTATGAATACATGAAAATCTCAATGTCACAGTAACAGAAATTGTGCGGGTAAGTACTTTATGTAAAGTTTATCTACTGAAAACAATTACTCTTATTAGCATACCTGTCTTGTAAGAGTACAAATCTTCTCACAAGTTCAATAACGAAAGAGGACATTAATACTGATTCTCAGCACAGTTGGTAGCATTTATAGCTATTTTTGCAGCTACATTCATGATTTGGATTATACAGCAGGGAGTACAAAGGCCCATTCATCAATAATCCTTCTACTTCTACATCAGAAATGTGCAAGCCCTACAGCTGAAGAATCAATACAGCTAAAGCATGACACGCTCCTTTGATCCATCAGCGTGTTATGTGCCCTTCTCTGACACTGGCATGTGAGTGGTGGAATAGCTTTCAAAACTGTCCATGACTAAGAGAAATTCCGTTAGAGTAATTCATGTATGAATTGCAAATTAGTTGTGATAGTCTAGGCAATTTGTCTGCAGATTCAATAAGCTTTTATAACAAGGCAGCATATTTTAAAGGTGTAAATTCAAAAGTATCCTTTTCATCAAGTTTCAAATACAAAATCCACTCCTGGATAGGAATCTATCAAAGGACAGACTTGGAGTTCATAGAGAAAGCTTGACAAATGTCTTTATAGTGGGAACTGAAATACAGAATATATGAAAACAGAAAAGTCATAGCAATTAATAGGACATACATTTTCAGTACTGGAATTACCAGTCCTTTACAAAATAGTGCATGTCTTTGCTTATTTTCAAAACTCTAACAATCCTTTAACTCCTTAGCTGCTAGGCCCTCCACCTCCTCCCGCCCCCCACTCCTTTAGTGTTGAGCCCTTTTTTGGCTATTTGGGGTAGTTGATGCTTAGGCCACCGTAACATTTTTTCGCACATAAGCTATCCCCACCAAATTTGGGTCCATTTTTTCAAACATCCAATGAATTCTCAAAAGTCCCCAGGGTTTATGGATTACCCTAGAGAGGACTGAGAAAAGAGGCAAAATACACAAAAATTTGAGTTTTTCAAGAAAAGTAGGAAAAAAGTGCTCCAGATAAAAGTGTCTGTTTTTCCCTACAAATGGCACCCACAAATGGTTTGCTGTACTAAGGTCACCATCTTCCCAGCTTTCAAGAACATGTGGAGCTGAATCAATAAAACAATATTTCTATCAGAGTTTTAGCATTTTTCTAAGAGGTGGCCTATTGTCCCTATTTTTTGTGCCCTCAACCTACTTCCAGTTTGTTGTGAAAACCAGTGTGAACTCATGGATGATCCATAAAAAGCTATACATTTCTGAAAAGTAGACCAAACTCCAAATCCAGCAAGGGATCTTATCTGTAGATTATCCAAGGATTTTGGAAGGAAGATAACTGTTGAAACATTTCTGGGAAAGAAGTAGGGAGGAAATGGGCATTTATGACAACATCTTCATCTGTAACTTTTTGTCACGATGGCAGATTGACAAAAGCAAAATACCATTACATTTGCTAGACCCTTCTGGTTAGTGAGACATATAGGGTTTGTAGGCTGTCCAAGAACCCAAGGTACCCAGAGCAAACAAGTAAGCCGCACTGTGCAATGGTCTTTCGTAGAGTACCAAGTGTAAACCAACTCTTATAGCAAAATAGGCAGAGTGGAAAATGGGGATCAAGGAAACTTATGTATTTCCAAAATGAGCACAAGATATAGAGTTTAGAAACAGTGGTTCTTTCTGCATCTCTGAATTTGTGGGTACAAGTACTAGCGTATGATTTGGAGGGTATTTTTCAAAATGTCATTGTTCTTATACACTAGCTTACATTTGAAAGGCACAAATGCAGTTAAATCCTATTGGTAATAATACACGCTCTACTACTCTGGGCTACCACAAGTCTTTTGATCAAAATGGTTCCTCACAGGTGTGGGTAGACCTAGTGCCAGTGTCAGAAAATAGCCCAAAATGTAACATGGGTGCAGCAAATTTTTCCAGCGAAAACTGACCCTCTTTTACCAAAGTGGGTGGCACTGGATTTTGGACCCTAGCTCAGCTGGCACCCTGGGAAACCTAGCCAACCTGTAAATATTTTGACCACCAGACACCTAGGGAAATTCAGAGTGGGCTGACCTACATTGGTCTCACCAAATTTCATTACCCAGAATCCCTTGCAAACCTCAAACATTGGCTAAAAGAACACATTTCCTCACATTCCTGTGATGGAAAGTTCTGGAATTTGTGGGGAGCTGCAAACCTTCTTCAAGCATTTCCTTGCATTCCTGAGATGGAAACCTCTGGAATATACAGAAATCCACAAAATTCCCACCCCCCAGCTTTGCCCACATGTGCCAATAAAAACACTGCCCTACTTGTGCGACTGGGCCTAGTGCCTCAACAGGAATGGATCCAAAACGAGAGCCCATGCAAGGAGACTCCTATTGACGATGGTTGGATCCATTCTTGTCACTGACACTAGGCTCAACCACACAAGTGAGGCACTGTTTTTATGGGACAGTGCTGGATGCCAGGAATGTTGTGGATTACTGCAGATTCCAGAAGTTTCCATCACAGAAATGTAGGGAAAATGGATGACTTCAGGCAAAGTTGGAGGTTTGCAGTGCATTGTGATTAAGAAAATTGTGTGGGGTACATGAGAAGCACACCACCCTGGATCACATCAGATGTCTAGTTATCTGGGTCTCCTAGGTTTTTCCAGGCAACAGACTAACCAAGGCTAAAACGTGCAGCTGTTTACCATTGCAAGAGGGATGATATTGGGAGTTAGTCAAGCTCCCCTGGCCCATATGTAATATCAACACCAAAAGAGTCAAAATTAATCAGCTTGCCATTGGAATGAGATGCTTTAGTCCGCAGGGAGAGCAGAAAGATTGTTTCCTCCTTCAGCTGGGGTGGGGCCATAACCATGCCCATGATGGTGGACAGCCCTCTTTTAAAAGAAAAATAATATTCCTTGGTGTCTAGTGGCCTTTCTGCTTCCCCTAAAGGAGCAGGTCTAGGGTTATCACCTCATCTGCCCCAAAGGGTGGGGGGGGGCAGAAAGACTGTGCCCATTTTTTGGGAGTGGGGGCATTGCCATGCCCATTTTGGGCAGCCCCAACCTATGAATTAAAAAAACATCACTGGTGCCTAGGTGGATTTCTGCCCGTCATGAGGGGCATAAAGACTGACTATAAGTAAAGATTTGGGAGGAAGCAAAAGCCATTGCCCAAAGGGCTGCTCCCCCCGTACCTGTTGTCTAGTGGAGTGTATCGCTCCTTGGGTGCACCCTCCTGTGATGATCCCCAGGGAGGGCTCCACTAGGGTAGAATTGGAAAGGGGAGGGGAGAGGCTTCCCTTTCAAATGATACCTCTCCCTTCTGCCTAGGTGCTTGGGGGGCTGAGATAGTCCTGCAAACACCTAGGCAGTAAAAGTGAAATGAGACGATCAGCTCATTTCACTTTAATTTTCATTGAAATGACGTCAGTGCACAGTCCGCACTGATCGTCATTTCATAGAAAACCAAAAATAGTCTAGGGAGCTGGGAAAGGTCTTTCCCGGCTGCTGAGGCAGTTTTTGGCACAAAGGAAATCTCTCTTCTGTTAATAGCAGAGGGATTTTCTGGGCATTTGCAGAGGATGGAACGGTTCCATCCTCAGCACACGAGCAGTGAAGGCGTTAAAACAAACTCATGTGTTAGTCAGTGTTTCCTAATCCATAACTTCAAATATTTTCTAAAGAAAATGGCAAAAATATAGTCATTCTAGAATTTGTTGGGTACATAGTTCATCTGCCAAATGTATAACAAACATTGATTACAAAACAGAAAAATTTGTAAAACAATTGGTAAATATTGAAAGCCTATAATATCCATATCAGATATGTACTTATACCATGTCATAAACACAATGGTCCACTTGGTAAGTACGATGTAGCTTAATGCACTGTTTAACTTAATTCCTTGGGAAGGCACTAGCTTGTGCAATTCAGAAAACCTTCTATTCAAACTAGGGGTGAGTGTAACAAGTGTAATATGCTGTGATGTAATCATGTGTAATCACCACAAAATTCTGTGACATTCTATGTAATTACCCAATAAGGCTAATTTAGCATATAGGGCATATTCATGGGGATTTGGTGCAGGGCAGCGTAGCAAGTCACCTTACTGTGCTACCCAGCATAAAAATGAAAGGTCAGGAATGTGCCATATCTATTGAATAGGGCGAATTCCTGCCCTTTCCTTCAACACTGGCATACAATGGTCTGCCTAGCACCAATGCACGCTTCCTTGCATGATGGTGCAAGGGTGACTGAGTTGCATGCAGGATTGATTTTTTGTAGGAAGGGACACCTGCAGAATGCAGCACACATGGAAAGAGGACAAACAAGACATAAAGTTGTTTCTCCACGTAGCGCCTCCCCTGGGGAGGCATAAGGTTTTGGTGCACCCCAGGTTTACAAATTTTTGTAAATCTGGGGATGCAACAAAATCCACAGGTGTTGCATGGGAACACCCACTGCAATGCTTACGGAATGCCTCTTTAACGCAGAGTAAGACAACACAGCAATTTGTGTTGCCTTGCCTTACTCCATATCTAGGAGGCCACTCAAAGCCACAGAAAGTGGCTTTGTGTGTCCTCATAGATACGATTTGGAGGTTTGTGCTGCACCTGCGGCACAAGTGGCTCATAAATATGCCCCTCAGTGCCATTTCCTTAGCAAAGACATGGACCGAAGGATGCATTTTGCATTAAGAAATAACATTAAACAGAACATGAATACCAGCACAATGTTCCCCCTACATACTCCTGCCACTTAGTGCTATTTGCTTCCTCACGTCCAAAATGGAGAGAAGAATGCATTTCTCTTTAATAAAATAACACTACGTTCAGAAGCAGTGTGTGCAGCTGCTTGCCCTTGCTAAATGCTCTGTTTCTGTACTTATTTGCCTTCCAATTTACTCCTAATTACGTGAAAGGCGTAATAGCATAATTATTGGTAATTCCTCATCAAAGCGTAACATGGAATTACCAAAATTACTCAGATTATTCCAGAATATTTAAAATGACTTTCTGGCCTAATTCAAACAAGTATAAATTTAGGGCCTGATTTAGATTTTGGCTGATGAGTTACTTTGTCACAACAGTGATGGATATCCTGTCAGCCGAGTCATAAATCCCATAATGAATCCAATAGTGAATAATGGGATTTGTATTTAGGTGGACGGGTATCTGTTACGATTGTGATGGAGTAACCCACCAGCCAAAATCTAAATCAGGCCCTAAATCAGTTGGAAGAAACAGATGTAATTGTATGTATGCACAAACACAACACATACCTGTTTTTGTAATCCTTCTTTACTTTCATTTATAAATTGTGTCAAATACAGAAACTGTATTTTTTTATTTACCTAACATGTTTTTGCAGTTACAAGTACTTTCTCTAGAAAGACTGGTCCGTACATGCCCACGCTTGAAAACTGGAATATTTGGTGAACCTGGCCAAACATTTACTCTGACATACATGTGGATCTTTCAAGGGGAAATAACTGAGCTGTCAATTTTAGGAAATGCCTTTGTACTTGTTCACAATAGGGTTGGTCCAAAATTCCTGTCATTTTCCTTTGCATAATTCTGTGTAATTTAGGAGAAAAGACACAAAGTATGAGTAATTACACGACAAGTTTGGCATTTGCTTCTGTATTTTAGCCCATATTGCGTTTTTGTGTCCAGAGACGGCGAGCCACGTTGTCATGTTGGTTCATGGTGCTTGTGGTAAAGTTTTGCAGTGAACAGCGTATACTAACAGATGGGACAAATAGCTTAATTTAGTTCATTTTGCTTAGCATGCGTAATACAAAATTAACAGAAGAATCTGTATTCCAGAGTAAAATACATTTTCCTATGGGAATATCACCTTAGTGGATGTTCAATGGATTTTCTACCACTTTCCACTGACATGCACATGCTAATGGCTATACACATACCTTGGCTAAAAATATAGATCTGGAAGCTACTCACACATCAGTGACTTGCACATTTATTTTTCACAATCATGAGGTACATGATTTACAAAAAAACAACATCTTTGAGAAATGTTAGCACACTGAGCCCAGCATGATTGATCACACAGTGAACAAAGTAATAAATTATTTTATTTATCTCAACAAGATTATCAGCAAATTTCTCTCAGTTTTGACTTTAGTGGTTTGCTATAAAAATACTTAGTAGTCACATGAAACATTTGATTCAAATTGAATTCTTCATAGCTGGATTTTTTTAAATTGTTATTTTGAATCCAAAGAGAGATATAAGGTACAAAACTACAAATCATGTCAGAAAACAGTGCAAATCAGTCTTGAGGTTTGCTCATATAATGTGATAGTACAGTAAGTAGTATGGTTTTGCGTCTTCCTCCTGTAGAATTGGGATGGGGAAAGGGACATAGAGGAAGAGCAGGGGCAGACAGCAATGCAGCAAAGCATGCACAAGAGGGGGGAATGCTATGTTGACTCTATTCAGTTTATTTGGGGGGTTGGACCTGGACGCTACAAGTAATTAACTCAGGCTTCACCAGTGGAAGCTCCAAGCACTGCGTGGCTGTGTGGCGTCTGATCTGTGCCACTTGGGTCTACACTTGCAGTTCGCCCCAGCTCCCCGGCCCATTTGTGAAGGTACAAAATAGGGGGCCAGATATCTTTAGATCAGGATTTTGCAGACATCAGTACTCAGTAGGCATTTAGTTGTTCCTGGCAGTATGTTGCATCCCTGAGCTATTCAACCAGACACATCACTGGGCGGCACTCACAATGCATCACCAGCTGCCCATTGACAAGTAAGACGAGGAGTGCAGTGAGTTTCTATGTCTCTGGTAGTATATACCTAAAGTATCCAGGCAGCACAACCCTACCAGGATTATCTATAGAGCCACATTGAAGATTGTTCTAAAGTGCTAAGCTAGTCTTAACACTTTCAGTAGTTAAATATCTGGGATGCTAGTCAATATCAAATTGCTATCAGTAAAAATCACTAGTTGACAAGGCAAATGTTGGTTTTGCAAAATTATATCCCTAGGGTCCAATTTCAAAGAAAATAATTTAAACAACATTCAAATAAAGGAATGAAGTAAGCCACTCTTTTGTCCCACATTGAATTTTCAGTTTGTCAGACAAGCTATGAGGTACATAGACCAATGGTCCTAGATAGCCGCCAGGCCTGCTGTCAAAAATGTTTATCTGCAGAGCTAGTTTAGGTTCAACTGTTGGAAACATTGTGGTTCCCCTGGCTCAATAGCAGTTGAAAAACTGCAGGTTTAGTGGACAGGACATCTGACACTGTTATAAAAGAGTGTGTATAGAGACTGGAAACAGGATGCATAAGGAAATCATAAGCTTCCAGATTAACATTAATATGCCAGTACACAGATGGAGTATCATGAAAAGCTACATCTCTATCATAGGTGCTACAACACAATATGCTAACTGAAACATCACCAACTGCATAGGGTTGTTTGTAGGAATATTGTTAATAATAATATCATCTGACAAATGTATCATGTTCTAAATATTGTTTCCAAAACTATTTCTCATTGGGTGTATATTTTCTATTATTGACTACATTGGGGCAATATATTGTAAACTATATTTAGGACACAACATTTATATCAGACACATTTTTTAATGATAATTTGGCAGTGTGCCATTGCAGAGGTATCCAAGGCTTGAATCATCTAATGAACGTTTTAGATAAAGACCAGAAAATATACACAAACTATATCCTATCCCACCTCCACTGATGAAAAGAAAAGGAAGAGCACAGTGGATCTTCAGGAAAGGCTTGTGAAGAATCAATCAAGTGTTTGTCTGGATCCAATTAGTTGAACAAAGGTTCAACATAAAGAGAATGCCACTATATTCTATATTTTTTAGACTAGAATACAGATGTTGCCACCATCAATTATAAACAATGGAGATGTACTCACTAATGATATAAAAATTGCAGAAACTATGGCCCTCATCACAACTTCGGTGGTCTTTTCCAAAATACCACCTTAATATGCAAGACCGCCCTAATATGACTGATCTCTGACTTCTGACGGAAATTGGGTGGAATGCCGAGAGCAGTCGTGCTGGCGGCCAGCGGTGCAGAGGCGGTACCGCCATGCCAAAAAGAGACTGCACTCCGTATTACAACCCACAATACAGTGTAACGGTATCCAGATGGAGAGGCGCTGCTGGCGGTGGAAGTGCCAAGACACATCCCCTCCTGGATGACCTCCTCAATGGACGAGGCAAGTGGATCATCTGACAGGGAAGGGGAGGTGTGTGTGCGTGTGTGTATGTCATGTTTCGGGGGAGGGAGGTGTTTGTGGGTGCGTGTCGGCATGTGTGAGTGATTGTGAAGTGAAGAGGTGAGTGAGTGTTTGCGGATGGGGGTGGGTGAGTGCATGAGTGCATCTGTGTAGGTCATGAGCAAATGAGTGTGTGAGTGGAATTGAGCAGATGGAAGGGGTGAGTGCGTGTATGTGTGTGCATATGAATGTATGTGGATGGTAGAGGGGTGCGTGTTGGTGTGAGTGAACGGGGAGAGTGGGTGCGTGTGTTTCAGTTGATGGGGAGAGTGGGTGAGTGCATGTACGTGATGAAGGGGGGTGTGTGTGAATGTAGGTATGCGCATCAGGGGGAGAGTTAATGCTTGCATGAGTGCGGTGTTTGTATATGTATGTTAGAGTGAATGTGGGTGTATGACGCGAGTGCGTGGGTGAGTGGGGGTGGGTTTGTGTGTGTGAGTGCGTGCATGTGTGAATGTCACAAATGCTGGGGTAGTGTTTGTGGGTGCGTGTCTTCATTTGTGAGCGATTGTGTGTGGATGGGGAGGGAGTGAGTGTTTGTGTGAGTTTATGGGGGACAAGGGGTGAGTGAGTGTATGTGGTGCAGGGTGTGTGTGGAAATGTATGTATGCACATGGGGGAGTGAATGCGTGTGTGTGGGTGTTTTTTGTCAGTGTGAATGGGTGCATAGGTTGCGTTTGCATTGGTGAGTGGGGTGTGTTTGTGTGTAGAAGTGTTTGAGTGCATGTGTGTGGATATGTGGAGTTGTGTGCGAGTGTATCTTGGTGACAGGAATGCTTATTCCTGGAATGCTTATTCCTGTCACCAGGGTGCAAGACTGCCAGCTTTTTCTTGTGGTGCAACCGCCAGAAAATGCTTGCGGTCTCCCTCTCGTGATACCACTAGCGGTATCACGCCATGTGCCGTGCTGGAGGTGCTCACCTCCAGCCCGGTGGAACGCGATAATGTGGTGAGACGGGTGGAGGTTCGGTGGTTTAGCTTCAGCTAAACTGCCAAACTCCTAATTTGGTGGTATTCACTGCCGGCTCATTGGCAGTGACACCGCCACTGCTGACCTGGTGGTCTTCGGACCTTCAGGGTCGTGATGAGGGCCTATATTTGAATAATTTGGCCTAAGTCAGAGTTGACTTGAATGATGAGATGTTAAACTCAGTAGGATCCAACTGCAGTGTAAAACCAGTCTGTCTCATCACATCAATCTTTTACAAACTCTACAACAATATCATTATTGAGGTCATGGCCAGTGTAACTTAGGATGTTCCATTGATTGTACAGGAAACAGTATTTATAGTAGTGTACCTCTCAATAATCCTAAACGAATGAATGATAAAAAACTGAGAATTACAGTGGCATTGAATATATCCTCATGAGAGCAGGAGCAAGTTGAAAGTTGTGCCAAAAAAGAATACAAATAAAGCGCACATTTTTCTTATTGAGAAAAAATCCTGAAATTCTCCTTCTTACAACTACTATTGACCGGAAAACACCAAAAACTGTTCAATTTATTGGATATCTAGACGAAGCACTCAAACATGTTTTTAAGATAGACAGGGGAATTAGATATTTCACTAACCAGACAGGTCATGACAAACCAAGTTTGATAGATAGCTCCATGAATGTAAGTGTCAGAGGAATGATTGGTTACTGTATTCTGGACCAACAACAGAGCAGATAGTGAGACATAAAAGAAAGGTAAGGAACCACATTTTCCAATCACATGATAGCCTGTCCTAAAAAACTCTCTTGGCACAATCTATAAAAGTTTTGAAGACCATGCATACAATGTGCCTATAATTTTTGCCATCTAGTGAGCCATGAATGCAAGCAGCAACCCAATCAAAGAATGCTGGAAGGAAGATCCGGTGAGTCCGCTTCTACATCACAAAATGGGAAATAAGGAAGCTGAAAGTGTTCAAGAAATCTTCCAATCCAAATGCCAGGTGCCACTTCAGAAGGGAAGACTGTTGACTAGCTTGATAGCACACATAGTCAGACGATGCATCCAGGCCACAGACCCAGGAAGCCTTGAACAAACTGAAAAGAATGTCATGTAAAGAGATCTTTCTTTATGATTACTATGCTAGCCCTTACATGCTCGAATTGAAATCACAAGAGGAGTGCTGAATACCTTTATGAACTAGGAATGAAAATAGGCAAACATTACATACAACCTCTAGCAATTTTTGCAGCATGGTGCAGAAACAATTGGTGCAACATATCGTCCTCCATTGCTCACTCTACAGAGAAAACATAGAAATATTAAATGCAGTAACTCATGAGAATCTCCATCATAAGGAGGTGGAGTCAAATGTTCATTTTCCTAATGTCAGGTCAAAACTCAAATATGAAGGACAGAGATATCACTTTCCTGAGAGATGACTTTCACATGCATCTTTAAGTGCCCTAATCACATGCTGAATGAGCCAGAGACAAAGCTAGAGGGCTTGTCTACCATGGAGTGGCAACCCAGCCTCGGTCTTGAACCTTAAAAAGAATTAAAAAGGCTACAGCACAGAGGGGCTGATCCTGAAACCACTGAGGCTTTATAGTCGGGCACTATTTCCACATGCATCCTATTAACCTCACGTGGGATTATAACATATTGGTGGTCATTACAACTCTGGCGAACGGTGTTAAAGCGGCGGTGAGACCGCCAACAGGCCGGCGGCAAAAAATGGAATTGCGACCGTGGCGGAAACCGCCAACAAAGACAGCCACTTTAACACTCCGACCGCCACAGCAGTACAAACAAACAGCATGGCGGTTACCGCCAACAGACAGGCGCAGGACAATGTACCGCCCACAGTATCACAACCTACCAATCCACCACCTTTTCCGGGGCGGATTCACTGTGAACAAAAACACGGCGGAAACAGGACTTCGAAGGGAAAACGCTCACCTCTACACACCCCACTAGGAACCAGGACGCCATGGAACCAGAGCTTCACATTTTTCCTGCCCTTATCTTCTTGCTTCTCTACCAGGAGCACGAACGCCGGCGGCGAAGACCACGGTGAGTACTGCACCTACGACACAGGGGAGTGGGGAGGGAAAAAACAGGGACACACACATGCAACACGCAACACGCAACACCCCCACCCTCACCCACTACAACACACACACACTAATACATGGTGCTGGTGCTGGCGGTCCTGTCTGGCCCAGCGGGGATGATGGCGGTGGCCTCCTGGGCAGTGGGGATGATGGCGGTGGCCTCCTGGGCAATGGGGATGATGGCGGTCATCTCCGCCGTGATGCTCTTCCCAGACTTGCCGGGTTTCTTGTGCCCCTTCCCCACCTTGGAAGGTGTCGCAACTGACTCCACACTCCCACCTGTGCCCCTGGGAGCGGCTTTGGTGGCAGGAGTCTTCCTCCTTTCCTGCCAGGCACTGGCCAACTTTTGATGCTTGACAGGTGGGGGACTGTCCGTGCTGTGGCTCCTTGCCACACTGGCTGCCCTGCTGCCTGGTGCACTCCAGAATCCGGTGACTACTGGCACCACTGGTCCCGGAGATGTTGTGGCTGAGGTGCTAGGTTGGGACCTGGAGAGTCAGGCCCTAGGAGACTGACGGGGTGGGGAAGGTGAGGGAAAGAGGTCAAGGGTGGACAGGAAACGATTCTTGGGAACACTGGGGCAGGAAGCTGGCGGGGGTTTGGGAGTGGAGGAAGAGGTTGTGGTTGTAGGAGGTGTACGTTTGGTGACTTTGGGTGAAGGTGCATGCGCTGGAGGCTGTTGTGAGGTGGATGGCTGTTGGGTGGGTGTGTGCCTGCGTTTGTGTATCTTGGGAGGTGGCATCACAGACACACTGGGAAAATACACAGGGGACATATGAATGGTAGTGGGGGTGGTGACTGCACGTGAGCGGGGTGTGGTGGTGTGTGTGCTGGTGATGGAAGTAGTGGCTGTAGATGTACTGCATGCAGGTGTGAGTGGAGACAAGACTGGGAGGGAGGAGGGAGACGAGGAGGAGGGGGACACAGTGGAGGCAGTGGATGTTGGTGTGTCTGCATGTGTGTGATGCTTGCGTACATCCCTGTGGGATGTGCGGTGCTTATGTTTGCCAGAGCTTCCCTTGTGTGTTGAGGTGTGTGCATGCTGGTCTGATGGTGTGCTTGGAGTAGGCTGAGGTACAGGGGTGTGGGTCTGGGTGGAGGAAGTTGGAGGGGGGAGGCTAGAGACAGGGACAATAGCTGCCATCAGTGCTGAGGCCAGAGTCTGAAAAGCTCACTGAAGGTCTGCCTGACCAGAATGAATGCCCTCCAGGAATGTATTTGTTTGCTGCAACTGCCTCTCTACACCCTGGATGGCATTCAAAATGGTAGACTGCCCAACAGTGAGGGACCTGATGAGGTCAATGGCCTCCTCACTGAGGTCAGCAGGGGTGACTGGGGCAGGGCCTGAGGTGCCTGGGGCGAAGGTGATGCCCACCCTCCTGGGTGAGCGGGCACGGGGCAAAGGCTGAGGGGCTGCTGGAAGGGCGGTGCTGGTAGGGGGGTGGCGGCTGTACCTGTAGATGAGGGGGTACAGATGTGGCCACCACCACTAGGGAGCTCCCATCAGAGAAGGAGTCTGTATCACTGGTGTCAGCTCCTGTCCCCAGCGTGTTGCGCTCCCCTCGCCCTCTGTCCCACTGGTGAATTCCGAGTCTGTAGTCTCACCCTCCAGGGCAATGTGGGATGCAGTTCCCTCCTGCTCCAGTGCCACTGCTCCTCCACCTGATGATGCTAAGGCACACAAGAACAGGGAGACCACAAAAAGGGGGGGGAACAACTGAAGAAAGACATGTTGAGTGCATGCATTACCGCTACGTTGGCGGACACGACAGACACAGAAGCCCCCTGCACTACGCCGCACACTTGGGGTCCACTGTTCAGTCCCTGGGACATGGCCTACAAGGCTATGGCCGAAATCTGCACACATGGATGTCACAGGAGCCTGACTAGGTGTAGTTGGCACTGTACACAGTTGGGGTCGTGTGCCACAGGGTCTGCCAGAGGAAGGGGACATAACTAGCACACTCGCCCTGGCCTAGGGAAACCCACAGCCCACCTCCCCCACCCAGACACCTCCACTGTGCGCTGAATCAGCTGAATGAGAGTGTACTCACCCCCTTGTGGCTGCTGTGATGTCCTCAAGCGCCCATCCAACTCCGGGTACGCAACCGCCAGGATCCTGAACATCAGGGGGGTCATGGTGCGACGGGCACCCCTCCCACGTTGGGAGGCCATCCACAGCTGGGCCTCTGCCATCTTCTTGCTCCAGCGGCGAATGTCCTCCTATCTCTTACGGCAGTGGGTGCTCCGTCTGTGATAGACCCCCAGGGTCCGGACGTCCTTGGCGATGGCACGCCAGATGTCCTTCTTCTGGTGGGCGCTGACCTACATGAATTGTACAAGGGAAAAAGAAAAGTTATTACCAACTGCACTGTCACAGTCATTGGCCCTACCCTTGCCATGTGGCACATGCGTTCACTGTCGTTTCATGCACGCCTCAATCCCCCCCCATCTTTCATCCACCCCACTCCACACAGGCATAGCCCATACAGCATGCTCCCAGTGTACTTACCTGTTTGTCTGGAGGACCATAGAGTAGCGTGTACTGGGGGAGGACCCCATCCACTAGTTTGTCCAACTCCTCTGATGTGAAGGCAGGGGCCCTTTCCCCAGACGTACAAGCCATTGTCTCTTCCAGACTGAGGTCACAGCAGCACTTGCAGTGTAGGTCCGCTCCTATTGAAGATCAGGTATCGAGTAATTGAACAGATAGAAAATGGCGGTAACATCCGCGGCGGTGCATACCGTCACCTCCGGCGTACATCGTCATTGGCTCCTGGGACCCATAGGGTCCAATGTTAACCATTGCATAATTGCACCGCGGTCTTTGACCGCCTACCGCGACAGTGTAGAATGCCAGCGCAGTTACCTCACATCCCAATGTCCCACTTTACAGGTCAGGCAGCCGCCATTTCAGGGGCCCACATGGCTTAATTTTTAACTGCGTCACACATACCTAGGCCTTGCCTCAACACTCATACCAGCAAATTTCACATTATGAATCGTGTTCTGTGTAAGCTGTGGGTACGTACCTCTGAGTTGGTTGACTCTGTGCTTGCTGTTGTCATTCATAGGCACCGTCCGCTGGGACATGTGAGGAGATGGCGCCATCCTCCGGTGTACAGACCCCTGGTGGATCTGTCGACAATGGAGGAAAGACATTTGATCATCACCTACAGGCTTGATCGTGCCACAATCCTGGAACTGTGTGCCCCGTTGGAGCCAGACCTGATGTCAGCTATCTGTCATCCCACAGAAATCCCCCCTCTAGTGCAGGTGCTGTCAGTACTCCATTTCCTTGCAAGTGGGTCATTTCAAACAACAGTGGCCATAGCATCAAGTATGTCCCAGCCTACGTTTTCCATCGTGTTGTCCAGAGTGTTGTCTGCCCTGCTGAAACACATGCAGAGCTACATTGTTTTCCCTCAGGTGGAGGATTTGCCTAAGGTGAAAGGTGATTTCTATGCCCTGGGAAATATCCCCAACATCATAGGTGCCATTGATGGGGGACATGTGGATTTTGTGCCCCCCGCAGGAGTGAACAGGTGTACAGAAACCGGAAGAGTTATCATTCGATGAATGTGCAGATGGTGTGTTTGGCAGACCAGTACTTCCCCCATGTGAATGCCAAATTCCCTGGCTCAGTGCATGACGCTTACATCCTGCGGAATAGCAGCATCCCTCATGTGATGGGGCAACTCCAGAGGCACAGTGTGTGGCTATTAGGTGAGCACCTGGAAGCAAGTCAGTGGGAATGGTTGTCTGGGGATATCCCTACAGGTTAGTGTGTGTCTAACAGTTGTCCCTAGCCATTTGTAGGTGACTCTGGTTACCCCAACCTGTCATGGCTACGGACCCCAGTGAGGAATCCCAAGACAAGGGCAGAGAAACGCTACAATGAGGCCTATGGGTGAACTCGGAGGATTATAGAGCGGACCTTCAGCCTCCTGAAGGCCAGGTTCAGGTGCCTCCATATGACAGGTGGATCCCTATTCTACACACCAAAGAAGGTGTGCCAGATCATCGTGGCCTGCTGTATGCTTCACAACTTAGCTTTGCGACAACAGGTGCCTTTTCTGCAGGAGGATGGTCCAGATGGAGGTGTTGTTGCAGCTGTGGAGACTGTGGACAGTGAAGACGAGGAAGCAGAAGAAGAGGACATCGACAACAGGAACTATGTGATCCTGCAATACTTCCAGTGAGACACAGGTAAGAATACAAACCTGCCTACTACATGTACTTTAACTCTACTACCTCCCCACTGTCTGTCGTTTTCACCCAGTGTATGGTCACTGAGTTGTCACTTTCCCTTACGATTTCACAGATGTGGGTCCCACTGTGTGACATATGCTTTGTTTCCTCATGGACTAGAGCTGTGTGACATAGGTATGTTGACATTACAATTGAAAGAGCATTTTGACACTGTAATTGCTAATACGCTATTTCGAAATCACAGACAGACTCCAGATTGTTTTGTGCTTTAAGGGTGTTTATTTAAGTGTTCAATATTGGAGGGTGCTGTAAAATGGTGAGGGGTGATGGTGGAGGAATCTCCATGGCAGAGTCCAGTCTATTAGTCTCACAGGTGCATTGCCCAAATGGGCATAGGAAGTGGAGCTGGGGCAGTTTGAGGATGGACAGGGTGACAAGGTGGGACAGAAGGATGACAATCAGGGTGGTCTCATTTCTTGGCGGGGGTCCTGGTATCGTTCTCCGTCTTTGTCCTGGATCTCAGGAACAGTTTGCGGGGTGGTTCTCCCTCTGCAGGGGATGGGGTGCTGGTCTGGTGGTCCTGTGGTGGTGCCTCCTGTCCACTAGCACTGGCGGAGGTGGTGGGCAGTTCATCGTCCAAGCTAGTGTCAGGGGCCCCTTGTTGTGCCACAGTGTCCCTCCTGGTGTTGAGGACTTCCTTCAGCACCCCTACGATGGTGCCCAGGGTGGAATTGATGGATCTGAGTTCCTCCCTGAAGCCCAAATACTGTTCCTCCTGCAGCCGCTGAGTCCCCTGAAACTTGGCCATCGTCTCCTGGGAATGGTGGTAGGCTCCCATGATGTTGGAGAGGGTCCCGTGGAGAGTGGGTTCCCTGGGCCTGTCCTATCCCTGTCGCACAGCAGCCCTCCCAGTTCCCCTGTGCTCCGGGGCCTCTGTCCCCTGGACGTGTTCCCACTGTCACTGCCCCCAGGTCCCTGTTGTGGGTTAGCCTGGGTTCCCTGTAGTGGTGGACACACTGCTGATTGACGTGTCCTGGGGACAGAGGTATGGGCCCGCTGGGTGGGTGCTGTGCTGGTGTTTCCAGAGGGGGGAAGCTCTGTGGTGGCCTGTGACTGTGTCAGGGGAACCGACTGTCCTGAGGTCCCAGATGGGCTGGGCTGGTCAACAAGATCCAGTTGGACAGAGCTGCTGTCATCACTGTGGGCCTCTTCTGTTGGTGGTGTGGACATGTGTGGACCCTCTTGTCCGGTGACGTTGGGTCCTGCAGGGGTATAAAAGGATGTTTATTGCATCTGTGTGTGCCATGGTGTGCAATAGGTGGGTGACCGTGTACCCCAGTGCTTGCATTCCTGTGTGGGACCTTGTGTGATGGTGGTTTAGGGGGGTGTATGGATTTGTGCAGTGGCCATGCTTTGGTGATGGGTGTCCATGCTTTGTTGTTGCATGCAGGGCTTGGTGTTTGGATGTGTGGTTTGTGATATTGGGACATTTGTGAGGAGTTGGAGTGATGAGGTTGAGGGCGAGGGTGGGTGTATGTGATGGCATGCAGGTAGGGTGGGGGATATAGTAGTAACGCATTGCCTTACCAGAGTCCATTCCTCCATCTACTCCTGCGAGGCCCTCAGGATGCAGAATCGCCAAGACTTGCTCCTCCCATGTTGTTAGTTGTGGGGGAGTAGGTGAGGGTCCGTTGCCAGTCCGCTGAACCGCAAGGTGGTGTCTTGAGACCACAGAACGCACCTTCCCCCGTAGGTCGTTCCACCTCTTCCTGATGTCATCCCTATTTCTTGGGTGCTGTCCCACTACGTTTACCCTGTCCACTATTCTTCGCCATAGCTCCATCTTCCTAGCTATGGAGGTGTGCTGCACCTGTGATCCTAATAGCTGTGGCTCTACCCGGACGATTTCCTCCACCATGACCCTGAGCTCCTCCTCAGAGAACCTGGGGTGTCTTTGCCGTGCCATGGGGTGGTGTGGGTGATGCGTGGGGTGGTGGGTGTAGTGATAAGTGGGGTGATATTTAGTGGTGTGTTGTGTGAGGTGCGTGGAAGTTATGTGGGTGATGGTATTGTGTGCCTGTGGATGCTTGGTAGTAGTTTGTAGTGTCTCTCTCTGGCCTTCTATCGCAATTGTGGTTGTTAGGGTTTGTGGGTGATGTGGGTGTGTGTTTTATATTTTATTGGGTGTGTGGGAGTGGTGTGTGTATATGTATCAGGTCTGTGTATTTCGAATTGTCCAATGTGGCAGTGTTTTGTAAATGTGTGTGTATTTTGAGCGCAGCGGCATGTACCGCTAATGGAATAACGCAGTTGAAAGACCGCCGTGTGGATTCGTGGGTCGTGATAGTGTGGGCATATTTCTGTTGGCGTGACGGTGGAGGTTTTGTATTCGCCAGTTTATCACTGACCTTTGGTGTGGCGGACTTGTGTGGGTGTCTGAATTTTGGCGGATTTCGAGCAGTGGGTCATAATGACCGTGGCGGAATTCCGCTGCCGCGTCGGTGTGTTGGCGGTCTTCTGCACGGCGGTAAGCAGCTTTTACTGCCAATGTTGTAATGAGGGCCATTATGTTTTAAATTATTTTGCTGTTGTACCAATCTTTCTCCCTTCTTTTCCTTTCCTCCTCTCCTTTTCTATTAGTTCTTTTAGTTTATACTTATTTTATTTTAACAGGTTTGTACTAAGCAAAAGGAGCTTGCTAAAATCACTAATACAGTTGAGGTTAGAGAGGTGTTTGTTTAATGTTTTTAGGTTTAGCCTAGATCAAAAATGCTTCTCAACCAGTTGACATTTGGTAACAGGATCTCTGGAAGTGCTACTGGCCTGCACTAATGATATGTCTCCAATTTAACAGCGGATGTACCCTTAATACATTTACTATTACTTGGGAAACATTTATACATTCAATACAACAACACATGGGACACAATAGTAGCACTGTGCATTGTGCTTACTTATAGATATTTCAATTATGCTATGAACAGGATATTGTAATTTGTTTTGAAAGTTGAAAAGCATTTATTGCGCTTAAAGCCAATTTCTTATTTTATGTTTTAAATTATGACGTTAACCTCAATACCAGAGACAGTGTGAGTCTGATAGCCTCACAAAAGAGTGTCATTGTGAAATCAAGAAATACATGATCTCAAAATGTCACCACTTCAAATTATGTTAGCCAGTGATGCTGAAAAGTGATATTGGAAATTATCCTATTATGAGAATAACTTTTTGGTTAACGAAAATGTATGATTTAAAGCACATTACAGAGGAATGAGAAAAACAGCCTTAGTAAAATGGCTTTTAGTCACATCACTGTTAATAAGAAGGGATTGGACTCAAATTTAGGCATGGTTGACATTATGTGAAAAAACATGCCAATTGATGTGCTCTAGATTTGAAAACTGAGGAAAACTGGTCATATCCTTGCTTGGACCACTCTCCATTTGAGCAGAGTGCATAGGACAGATGTGCAATATCTAGAACCGTATTTAGTTACTACTGTAAGAGAGAAGTCAGAAATAATATTTTTAGGTCTCGCCCAAGGACAGAGATAGCTGCTGTCTTACAGCAGCTTCAAGTACCAATACAATTCTACACACCTACAACACAGAGCACAGTGAGAGTGGGCTATTGGTCAGCCAGTGGCGGCCGGCAGCTTTAGGAGGGAGGGGGGCGGGTGGGGCACACACTCACACACACACTCATTCTTTCACACACAGACACGCACACACGCACATCCATTAACAACACTCATACCATTCAAATATGCACGCACACACCAAACATTCATTTTAAAACATCACACACACTCATTCTTTCACACACAGACACGCATGCACGCACGCACATCCATTAACAACATTCATACCATTCAAACATGCACACATGCACCAAACATTCAATTTGAAACATCACATACACACACACACACACACTTACCTTTGGCCTCCAGGTCCCAGGAGGGTTGGGACTGCTGCCTTCCCTCATTGGCTGGCTGACCTTAGGTCAGCCAATGAGGGAAGGCAGCAGTCCCAGCCTCGTCACAGAGTGGGATGGGGTCAGTGAGACTGCTGACCCCACCCCACTCTGTGACGAAGTGTCACTGATTGACACTCGCCCTGGGCACTTCAGGGCTTAAACTGAAGCGCCCAGGGAGAGTGTCAATTCGTGACGCTTTCCTCGTCACCCAGGGGAGAGCCTTGATGCACCTTTGATGGGCCGAGGAGGTCACGCCCATAGGAGCTGTGATCTCCTAAGCCCAGCAAAGTTCAGCTCAGGCAGCCAGGAGTGTGCGCAAATCGCCCATGTCTGCTCCTGGCTGCCTGACCTGAACATGAAGAGTGTCTGTCAGGTTGGCCTTTGTTCAGCCTGACAGACACTCTTCATGGGGGGCAAAAGGTGGGGGGGCGTGGCCCCTCCACCCTAAAGGACGGGCCGCCACTGTGGTCAGCTCTCATTTAACAATTGGCTTTTGAATTTAAAACATTGCAATTAGCTGGATGAACGGTACTTAAAAGCATTGCATTTTGCTGAAAGTTTTATGGTTTTACAATTATTTTTCCAGTTGACTTTGGTGACAGTGTGGGGCTTTTTAGCGCCCTGTTCAATTGTTCACCAGCTCATTCTACTCCCCTACCTGTCTCTGTGCAGGACTATGTAAAAGTGGCCCTGCCTCTATCTGCTGCCACCTCGGCTATTCGAGCTTTTGACTTTGCTTGACTTTTGGCTGTCACATTGCATCTTTATAAAGTCACAAGCACCTTCTAAGTATATGAATTTAAGAAAGAATTAGAAGTTGTCCAGATTCCGGTATTGGATTTGCCAATGCTGGTAATGACAATTGGCATGGAAAAAACAATAATCTTAGC
The DNA here is from genome assembly GCF_031143425.1 of Pleurodeles waltl. Classification (NCBI taxonomy): domain Eukaryota; kingdom Metazoa; phylum Chordata; class Amphibia; order Caudata; family Salamandridae; genus Pleurodeles; species Pleurodeles waltl. Next base: position 995,514,659 of record NC_090437.1, read on the forward strand.
AAGCAAAGACTAGCAAAAGTGCTACCTTCAGAATTTGTCAATGCTTTTTTCTGGAATGGCAGGGCTTTTCAGACCACAAATCCTTTTCTGAAGGTCTATCAAAATTCGGACTAGAACCATATATTAAACTGATTATGTATTGCCGCACAGCAATATATTGCAGTAAAAGTCCCATTCTATGCTATTGGTCTATTCAGATAAAAACAGTCTTTCTAAGTTGAGGCCAACTATTGAATAATCCTGCCTCATTACATGTCAGTTTTTGGTTTGAATATTCCCTGTTTCCAATTCGAAAGCTCTGCAAATAGCTAGGTATAACTGTTAGAAATTGGGCTGTTGGTTGACTGAGGTGTAAACCTTAATCAAACAGTGACTACATTTCTAGTCAGGGTAAGTGTCAGGTAAACTCTAAATTAACATTTGCTACCCTCTAGTAGCTTGGCACAGAGCAATGAGGCTTATCTTACAGCCAGTGTATAAAGTATTTGTGCAATACTACATACAGTAAAACAGTGAAAACACTGCACAAAATGAATCCACACTAAATTAGAAAAATAGTAAGTTAATAAATAAATAATAAACAAACAAGACAACAAAAATCCCATAAGTAGAACTTGAGTTATACATTTTTATGGATTAAACTGTAAAATAGCACATTGAAGCATGAAGTGCCAAGCAGAGATATCTGGTCCTGCCGGACTGGGACAAAGTTAAAAGTTCATGCCAACTGAGACGTGACGCAGGCCATCTACAGGGACCTAGTTGGGCCTGCTGAAAAAAAAAGTTTCTTAAATCCAGGTTGCAGAGCAATGCTTCAGATCTGAACCATTCAGTAGAGGCGATGTGTTGCTTTTTCCTATGCAACTGCTGTGATGTGCCGGTTCCAAGACACAGTGAGGCTGCGGTGTGAGTTGCTACTGCATCAGCTGTGAGGAGCTAAGATGTAGTTGATGCAATTCATGGGTTCTGATGCGCACAGAGGCTGCAATGCAGCATTTCAGTGTTGTTGTTGAAGCTGCCATCGATAGGGATGCAAAGACCTCACGATGCGAAAAGCGCCACAGTGCTGGTTCTGAGGGTGATGTGTCGGAATGCAACGTACAGTGGCAATGTGATCCTGTTGCGCCAGTTCCGATCCATGCAGTATAAGTGAAACATCAATTTTCTCCACGCACCTGCAACAATGTATTATTTCTGCTCCAGCAGCAGAGGATGCATCATCTCTGCTGGAGCAAGCATATCAGGTCCACTTCTAAGGATCCAGGACTGAGGTGGGCACCACTTGGCAGGACATACTCACAGATAGATAGTCCAGGTGCAGAAGACGGGAGGTTGGATGCCTGTTATGTCCCTGAGACTTCTGGTGAGGAGGCCAGCCAGCTAGCCCTGGGAGTCACTCTTGGGTCATTTGATGCAGGTCAAGTTCTTGTTACCTAGGTAGGGGAAGAGAAAGCAGAAGGACAGCACAGCAAGGCAGGAGTCCAGCAGAGTGGCAGTCCTTCAGAAGCACAGTAGTTCTTCTTGGCAGAGTATCCACAGATCTAGAAGTATGCAGAGTTGGTGGTGTCAGATTTCCAGTACTTATACCCAATTTGGCATTTGAAGTGGAGGAAGACAGGCCTTTTCAGTGCACGTAGGTCCTGCCCTTCCTGCCCTGGTTCCAGACTCACTGTAGGGGGCTATGCAGCCCCTTGTGTGGACAGGACACAGCCTATTCAGGTGTAAGTGAGTCTGTGACCAGCTCCTCCTTCCCATCCTCCGAGGATGGCCGATCAAATTACACCTAAGCTCACATTGTGTGAGGTGGTCTAGAGGAAAAACATAACGCCTAGCTGTTACCTACCCCATACAAAAGAGATGAGAGTCAGGCAGCAGGCACCAAATGGCTAAAGTCAGAAAATGCTAGCTTTCAAAATGTGGCATTTTCAGAATTGCAATTTAAAATCTGAGCATCACCATAAGTTGTGTTTTTGAATTGTGATTTCAGAGACACCAAACTCAAAATGTTTATGTCTTCTAGATTGTGAATTGAATTTATAATGGGTAAAAAGGTAATCCAATGTTATCCCATGGGAGAGATAGGCCTTGTTGTAGTGAAAAACGACGTTGGGAGTTTTTCACTGCCAGGACATGTAAAACTTAAAGGTACATTTTCTGCCTCTTGGATACAGTGCTCCCTGTTCTCTGGGGTGCCCAGGGCCTACCTTAGGTGTGATGTATATGTGTAAAAAGGGAGAGTTTGGTCCTGGCACAAAGTTCTTTTGCCAGGTCTTCGTGGCAGTGTAGAACTGCACACACAGACTCTACAATGCAGGCCTGAGAACTGGTTGAAGGGCTACTTAAGTGGGTAGCACAATCATTGCTTCCGGTCCACAAGTAGTATTTCATTTACAAGCCCTGGGCACATGTAGTGCACTTTACTAGGGATTTATAAGTAAACTAAATATACTAATTGAGGATAAGCCAATATTATCATGTTTAGGGGAGAGAGCACAAGCACTCTAGCACCGGTTAGCAGTGGTAAAGTTATGCCTCAAAGTTATTTTTTTCTCTCTTTCTCTGTTTTCTAGCTTTCTTGGCATTCATTGACATGTGTCCAATCATAGTATTTGAAATTGAATTAGGTCTCTACATTCTTTATTTGTGTAATTGTATTGTATTTTTTAAAATATTACAGAGAACACTATTTTTATATCTCTGATCATATGCATGTCTCTGAAGAGTAGTTGTGTGTGAGCAAACATGTGACCCCCTTTGTCAGGTGATGTGGGAAATTCAGTCACAGCTCATTGTGAATAGCAGACAGTTGACTTAAATAACACTAGCCAATAAGGAGTCTTTTCACAGCTGGGAGCAGGACCACCAGCTGTCACTGCAAAGCCAGGTCTGGTATTCCTGGTACAAATCACGGGACATTACCAAAGTCACATTCCATAAATAAGATTAAAATGTCTGAGAAAGCGTGCATCATAGCAATAATATAAACTGATGCAATTCCGATCACATGTGTGGTCTTTCTCCCCCCTTTCTTTTTCTCCTTCCTTTTCTGTCTCTGCTAAGACTTGCCAGGTAGATTTCTTGCATATAGAAATGGGGTTCCTTATCTTTTGTTGATTTTTCCTTTGCCTATTTTTTCCTCATCTCTCAACACTTTCAGGGTCGATAGAGCAAATGTCAACATGTACTGCCATTAATTATTGTACTTGTGTGCAGTGTTTGCACAGTTATCTTCTCCTCATCTGTTCAATAACTTTCTAAAGGTTGTTGAGGAGGTCTGTCAGCTGGATGAGGAGTTGAGGCTTCAAATCAAATAACTGAAAAAAAACTAAAAATGTATACTGTCACAACTGAAATACAAGCAGTGCTTAATTTGTGCTTGTTGTTTCCGGTGCTGAGCACCGGCACTTATTTTTGAGGGCCGGGGCTTATTCTTCGGCCTCAAGCATTTGCTGTGAGCAAAAGACACATATGGGAAAGACAGATGAAGGGAAAAATTAAAAAGCGTCACAAAAGGAGAAATTAGAAAGCTGCGAGAGTGAGCTGAAGGGGCAGGGAGTGGCTTTATATGGATTGAAGAGGCCAGAGATTGCTTCAGGATTATGCCAACTCAGTATTCTATGTTCACACATTTAATTGCAGTAGCCGCGTGTTTAAGAAGAGGGCTTTGGGCACCGGCACCTTTTCATTTACAAATTAAGCACTGAATACAAGGTATAGTTTTTTGACACATTATCTTATCCAGCATTCACTGTATAATTAATTTAGTGAAAAGACTACAGATTCACTGTAGGAAAATGCTTCTTTTTCATGATCGCCCCCATTTTCTTGGACTGATGCTGTTGGTTTTTGGACTCTTTACACTGGGAACCTGCTAACCAGGCCCAAGTGCAATTGCTCTAACCCCTAAGAACTTGCAGGAGTTGATAAAAGATCCTAAATGGTCCATGTAACTTACCTATATTATATGCAACACAGGTCCGTTAAAAGTCACTAGTGGACTGCTACACTTATTTTGCCTTCACTAAAGTTACAAGGCAAATCAAGTATTCAGGCCTACCCCTGTTGTCTGAGTGTGCAGTTTTAAACGTGTAAATTTGACCTGCAAAAAACACTCTTTGCCAGGCCTGCACCCTCCCTTTTCAATAAGTCACTCCTAAGGTAGGCACTAAATGACCATTGTGCGGGGTGCTTGATATTTTAAAAAGTGGGGCACATGTCTTAGCAGTGAAAAATATCCAAATTCCTTTTTTTGTTTACTTTGGTAAGTCTGGCTCTCTCACAAAAGAAACACTGTGTTTCCTTATATTGCATATCTTCAGATTGGGAATAGCTACTACCAAGTTTCAAAAAATTCAAATTAATATTAATTTTAAATACAATGTAATTGTCAAGTCGAATTTTATAGAAGTTAGCATTGTCCTGTCTAAAGCCACTAGTAGCCCTTTTAGAGAAAAGTCTGAACTGTCACCTGGCAGCCTGCTGCCTCACTGCAGGGAAGTGTAAGCGGCACCCAAGAAAGGTAACAAAAGGTCCTTGGCTAGGAAGAGGTGTGACCCCTCCTGACAGGATGGCTTGAAGGATGAGCTGCGACTGCACAAGCTTCAAAGGGGCATTGCCTGTGACATGCAAATGTAACTCACACCTAGGCCTGCCCTGCCATTATCCAAGTAGCCAGAGTGGCACCAATCCCATTAGGGGGGAAGACTGTTTCAGAACTGGTTTGCAGGGGAAGTTTCTCATTTCCCCAGGAGACACCTCAGTGTTTGTGACCAGAGCTCGCAATGGAAGACATGTTCTGCCATATCAGCTTTAGGTAGAGAAGGGCAACATAGGATAGATTACACTAAAACACAGAGGAGGTGCTGCAAAAGTGAGTAGGGGCTCCCCTAGGAACTTTTAGTCCATTGGTTTGGTGAGTGGCCAGATGTTCTCCCCTCATAGCCTGGCAGGGGGCATTCAAGTAGCACCCTCAGTACCCTCCTAAAACACCTCTGGACCTGCGGAAGACAGAAAAAGGACTGCACCTGCCATTAAAGCTGTGGAGTGAAACCCCAAGGGTTGAACCTGTTTCCCACTTGTACACTTGTACCCTTGACAGAATAATGGACTCCAAGTGCTCGTTGGCGCATCTCATGTTCAGCTCCAGGATAGCAAAAGCTACAAGAAGCCCACATTTCTGCTGAGTCAGCTGACCAGTTCTAACTGGCTTTGCCCTGTACTCTGCCGGTGCGTTCTGTGAGGTTAAGTCCAGCCCCAGGTGATGCCCAAAAAGTCCTGTACCATTGGGTGTGTTGGAGTATACTCTTTCTCCCTTTACAATTGCAAGACAGGACACTTAAAGACTTAATTTGAACTTTCATAAAAAGCAACAGAAGCCACCACTGGACTGCTGCTGAGTCGCAGTAGCGATGTCGAACTGTGGGGCAGATTCAGCCTGCTGTTTTGCCTTGCTGAAAGGATCCTAACTTCCATAAAAGGTTTTAAGTCTGAACGTAGAAGTATTCACCGGGACCAACACTGAGAAGCACCCTATAGATCACAACACCTTCTTGGGCCAGGACTTCAAACTTTGCCTGCTCAGAGTTTTCCTGCTGTTGCCATTGAGAGCCTCAAACTTTACACTGGAGCCAAGGCTCCCACCGATGACCTGCTTTTCAGCCAACCACCGTCAACCAGCCTCTGTTCAGATCCAGCTGGGACTCCAACCCTCTGACGATCTCATCAACAACGACTTTGCCACCAAAAAAACAACTATGTTAGAAAGTAACCTTTGAACTTGTGCGTAGTATTTTTTTTAAAGCTAGAAACATCTGAAACATTTGAAAAATCATATCTTGAGTTTTCAAAATCAGATTTTGTAATTTTTGCGCCACTTGCTCATTAAAATGTTCTCTATTTTTATAAATTGAGTGGCATGTTTATTTATTGTATTGTGTTTTCGATGTTTTTAACTGTTTGGATACTGGAAATTATGTTACACATTTCTCCTAAATTAAGCCTGTCTTGTCTGTGCTACAACTACCACAGTTTAAGCTCAAATCTAAATTACTGCGACCGAAGGATTAGTGCCATTATTTTTTGCAGCAGACTCCTAGCCACTTCAACTAATGCCCCACTTTCTCACATTCACTATAACTGAAACCTATAATGCCCAGACATGTATTCCTTTTTGTCAAGAAATGTCCTCTACTCATTTAAAAACATCTTTTTTTGTAAAGATATGCACTACTGCTGAAGCACTTCCTAATATTTCTAGTAAACACGCTGGGAACTATATTATTAAAGTTTCTAAAACCACTTATTCTAATATTTTTTTCTTCCAGAAAGTTATTCAGTTATCAGTGGGTATTAATTCTGCCTACAATAGGTTACAAAAGTATCTAAATAGCATGCCATGGCTGCCACGATTTGATAAAAGAAATACTGGGACAATAGCTTAGTAAATTGCCTTAATCACGTGGTCAATATGCCAAGGATGATTTGAGCAGACAGGTCCATCCATACTTGTTTGTCATGCCATTCGGACAGAAGGAACTTTCTGAATAAAACATCTCTCTTCTCACATACTTTCTACCAGATATCATTATAAAGGTTGCTGAGAGAGAAGATTCCTAGTCACACATCCTGATTTATTACAAGCTCACTCTACAGGGGAAACGTATAAGGAGAAGTCGAGAAAAGCACAAAGCAGCAACATTTCACCAGTCTTCAATACAGTTGTTTCCAGGGTCACCAGTGCTGCGGGATTACATACATTTCAATCTAGTATGCTAGGGACTAGTCAGGAATCTGATAAAATGTCTCCGTCATCTGTGCAACGAAAACATGTATGTCTTTAATTCATTGGGGACCCTCCTCTCTCTAATAAACTTTGAGAATGTCTGTTCAGAAAAAGTACTTCACAGAAGGAAATGCATATATAACAGTCCATAACAGATGACAACAGAAAAAGCCACTGCCACTTGTTTTATTTGATCTGACAACCTCTGTGGATTTTGTGGCTCTACATCATTCAGTCAGCAAATTGACTTCGTTACTACTGCTAAAATTTCCTAAGGTCTGAGACAAGAACGGTTTTTGTTTTACCTTTTACAATCAGAGTTTATAGCCTCAAAATGTTTCACCAGCTCATTTTTGAACTACTACACGCATCTTAATCCAAATGGTTTTGCCAACACACGGCATCACATATTTACTGATCATTTTTCAGCAGCTTTTTCCGTGCCACAGTATACGTCTTGATCAAATCATACGTTGACCCTTGTAATGCCACCTTCTCTTTTTTCACTATTGAGACCATAAAGACCTTAATTCAGATACTATAACCACTGATAACAGCCTTCCTCCCACTGGGTGCCATCATCTCATCATTATAGATGTTCCTCTTCACAGTTACATCTGCTTATTGCCACACTGTGTGTTAGTTCCTTTTCTTAGTTTTGGCGTGATTATCACATGCAGTATTAAGCATATTCTGACATGCCTCATTGTCTTGCCAAGGAGATGTGCCATCCAAATATTTTTGAGAGCAGGCAAAAACACTTCCTGACCTTACACCCTTGGAAAATTGTTACCACCTTTTTTATAGTATTCTCACTGGAGAAGTAGTCGTTTTAAAATGTATTTCTTTAAAAGTTTTGGGAAACAATTAGATCCATTATTCAAGTAGAGCAAATGGGCACTAATAACTAAAAAACATTAGTTCACATTTCTTTTATATATTCCAATCACTCCTACAAATTGTGGAAGCTGCTGTAAACTGCGAACATTTCACAGCAGTGGAGAATCAAATCAATTGCACCCTGTAGTGAACGTTGAAGGCACACGATTTTTCTGGTTTTAAATGTAGCAGCATTTGTTGACCTATGTAAAGTCAACAACGGAACATAACATAATAGCATATGCAAAGCAACATTAGAACACAATTAAAATTTCACAGGACATATCACAACAAAAGTGTCAAAACGGAACACAACAACAATTGTAACACAATAAAATCACATTGCAATACTACACAGCAAACAAACAAAGCAGAGCCACAATAAAATGACATACAACAAATAGGCACAATCGTTCTTCTGTCCTATTATCAGCTTCAAAACACGATGGTAAAAACCATTTGGGATTAACGATTCCGGCATGATCCTATTAGATGAGACAAGTTAAATCTCAACTCTAACGTAATCTCCATAAAGCCTCAGCATGTAATAGGGGACTCTTTGGCCCATATTTATACCTTTTTAGCGCCGCATTTGCGCCGCTTTTTGACACAAATGTGGCGCAAACTTACAAAATACAAATATGGCCCATATTTATATTTTTTAGCGCCGCATTAGCGCCGCTTTTTGATGCAAAATTGGCGCAAATTTACAAAATACAATGGTATTTTGTAAGTTTGCGCCGATTTTGCATCAAAAAGCGGTGCAAATGCGGCGCTAAAAAGGTATAAATATGGGCTTGTATTTTGTAAGTTTGCGCCGCTTCTGCGTCAAAAAATGACGCAAGTGAGGCACTAAAAAAGTATAAATATGGGCCTTTGTATTTTTAAGCTTCAACAATGGGATTATAGATAGATCCCAAATAGTTCTATTAAATCCATCTGACATTGGACGTACTGTTTCCCAACGTGGAGCCCAAGGGGAGCTATGGGCAATGGTAGACATGAATACAAGAATGGGTAGCAAAAGGGTGTACCGCGTTCGTGTCCAAACAAGACAGCTCGAGTCCTGGAAGTTAGCGTGTTCTTTCTGATTGCAGTCTGCAACCTAACCCAAAAGGTCTGCTTCCTGCAGATGGCTGATAAAGATTAGCGCATGTCAAGAATCAAAATGGTTTTCAGTTGGATGAAGATAAAAAGGTGATATTAAGCATCAAAGGCGAGCAACGCTGCATTCAAAACCAAATTTAGAATAAAAAAGAAATGAAAGAGAAAAATGGGACACAGAGATAAAATGAAACTATAGAAAGCGCGTAATAGGGGTTATATATATATATATATATATATATATATATATATATATATATATATATATATTATTAGCCAAGTGTAATTTCATAACATTTCGCACTCAGGCTAAGAAATATAACCTGTCCTTTATAAGTAGCCCTTTGTTATTTTTCAAGGAGGGTAATTGTATTGGTGAAACGCCTGTAAATTAAACCTTTTTTGTGAACATTTCAGTTAGCTATCTTTTCTAATTCATTATGTGGAGGAAATCATGAAAAGGAAAAGTGCATATGCTTTTTTGCTTATGGCACTTAATCCCAAAGAATCGTAGCAAAGATTGTATCGCTGTAATTGAGGTCTTAGATTCTCAGTTACAATAATTGGAATTTTGCAATTACAATTACAATTATGATGCGTTCCATTGATTCCGTAATTAATTAACAATATTCGTACTCCAGAATACTATTTTAAATAACCGCATTTAATTTATGAAGGTAGGTTCCACCGTGTGGAGAGGAGTAGATACTTCATGTGTAAATAACACACCACTGTAGTTTACACTATGAAGCAAACCAAAATTTATTATTCTCTGTGCATTCGGATGCATCCGTTTTTTTCTCATATGTTCTATTGAACATGTAACTCACCAGTATCCTTCATTATTACAAATCAAGAGCTCCTCGTCCTAGTTCTAATATGTGAGACTATGTTCCCCTGCCAACACTATCCCACATCCAATATTCCCCAAAACGTAGTTTGTATTTTCTTTCTCTCACTGTTCTTAAAGTGCCATTTATCGGTGCCATGATGGGAGGAAGAGAATCTGACTGGAACGATGAGCTCAGGAAGCCCAAGTTTAAAACATCACCTACACTCACAGGGAAACCTCCTGTGAATGCTGAAATTGCTTCTGGGACTTAGGCGTGAACTTGGCCCAGGTCTCAAAACCGTTCTATCTGGAAGAACATTTAGGCTAGGACAGTTTATTACCAATGCATTTGTCTCCCACAATATCTTGCTTGATGTTATTCGTAAAGATAATACCACTTTGACTGAGACCCAAGCCACACCTGCAGTCTCTTGTGATTAAAACAGCTTGTCTTGCAAACCCTTTAGAATCACAGACAAATCCTGGTCAGCTGTAGGAGAATGGGTCACTGATCTTTACAACTTACAGCTCTTCACTAGCTTGAAAACTAAAGGAACAATATTATAAATATGTCTCAACACCCTAAGCCCTGGAGGGCTTACCCTTCAATCTTCAGGTCATGATACACAAAGTCTTTAACTGTAACACTGATCGGGAAGGAGACTTAAGGGGTGAGGGTTGAAGAGGAACATGAAGATATCGACCCTCCACTAACAGGGTCAGCATTGGCAACCAGGGACTTCTGGGCCAAAAAAGAGCCAGTAGCATTACTTGTACCTGTCCCTCCAAATCTTCATTAATACCCTCGGAAAGAGAGGTTTTGGAGCGAATGAAAACAGATCCTTGACGACCACTGATATGACATTGTGCCCACTGCCCAAACATCCTGATGCTAAGTCTCTGAACAGAATTGAGGTAAAAGGGCATAGACCAGGTCCAAATATGAACTTCCTAATGCCCCCACTATAGCCTGGAAGGTCTCCCTGTTCTGATGGTATGGGATTGAAGTTGGTAGTTTAAGGCTCAACCTGTCCCACTGAATAGTCTCCACTCCGAGAATATACATTGCTATAACGTGAGCCTGCGCTCATGTAAAAAATTCCATAGCTATCTTCACCAACTCCTTGTTTCTCATGCCACCTCGTGCCCACTGACTTTTGCCATCTGGTTGTCTGTTTTTACCAGCATTGAGGTGTCCAATATATGTGGTGCAAACCTTTGAATGGCATTCCTTATTGCCATCAACCCCTTTAAATTCGTGGAGTTCCCTCTCTTTGCCACTGACATACTTCCCCTTTCTTCCAAGCCGTCGAGAGTCCATCCCTATGGACTTGTGTCAGATGTTATAACTCTTGGACTTGAGTACTAAAAGTAAAACCCCTTCCTCAAATTTGCCACTTTCAACTACCACTGTAAGTGGCCCTTTTTCTCCCTTGAAACTGGAATCAGCCTATTGTATTCCTCTGCCATTTGGGACCAGTGATCTAGCAAATTATAAGCCACAGATTTCAAGTAATGATGTTCCCGAGGGACCACAGATAAACTGCTGGCCTTAATCCCTGAACCATTGTCTGGCGTTCACAAACTGCAGTGATGATATCTGAGGAACAACAAGGACATTTCCCCCTTCTGTGTGTCTATGAGTGCACCAATGAATGTCTTTAACTGCTCTGGTGTTAGGCTGGATGTCTGATAGTTCATTATGAATCCCAGAACCTCCAGATAGGTGAAACAAGTATGGAAACTACAGAATACCTTGCAATTGTGACAAAAAATTATTTGAGCTAGTACCTTTGTGAATGCTCTGGGGATGAGACCAGATCAAAAGGGAATGGTCTGAACCAAAATTGTTTTTTTTTAAATTAAAAATCACAGAAACTGCTGACTGTCCTCCCTAATTGGGGCATGGGAATATGCAAACTCCTATTTTCTGGAAAGTCTTGTTTTGACAGATTTGATATCACTTTTGTAAAGTAAACATTCGGAAGGGTATATAATGCACAAACGTTTTGAGACACTTTAAGTCAAGAACAAGCCTGTATTTCCATCTGGTTTTGGTACCAAGAAAACGATGGCATAAACACAACACCTATTTTGAGAGTCGTATACTTGCACAATGGCTGTTTTCTGGAACGATATCTATACTGCTTCCAGCATTCCTTGTTGTTTTCTTGTTTTTTTCTGGATTCTTTGGCACTAGAGTACTTCCAAAATAATGTCTTCTGGTTGACTTGAAAATGTTGTAGCATCCCTCTCTGTGACTACCTACAAGACCTACTGGTTTGACACTACTCATATCCATTCTGGCTAAAACCCTTCAGTTGAGCCCCTACTTCCCCTCTCATATAGTCATGTTTTTCAAGGCTACTTTCAAGGCTGCTGGGTGTCAGATTGTGGTTGGGATTATGAAAAAAATAGCCTGGCCCTGCCTTCAAAAGGACATTTCTTCTCTTGTAAACCCTGTCCTTGCTTCTACTGAAAAAATATTTATTTGCAGGAGTGGTCAGGAATCGTGGCTATAGCACAGCGCAGACAGACTTAATTTAGGAATTATGTAAAGTATATAGCAGTAGCATACCAGTTACAATATCTAGGCACAACTACATAAAAATGCTCCAAATTATAATTATATCGCACCAGTTGGCTTCCAAAAAATTGGCGCTCATAGTGTTCAGTACATCTGAGATTTGGTGGCAGTTCACCGAACCCCTAATGCTCCCCTTAGGATTCTTCCATAGTATGTTCTGTTTTATCTGCATGGTAATACCTTGTAGTTAAATGTCGGTTATTCTTTTATTACTGGACAACTTCTTCTAGACTTACATGCCATTTATGTTACCTGTCCATGTAACCTGTAAAGCACATCTATACCTTGGTAACCATGCAATATTGAGATCTGTAAAATAAATAAATAAAAAATATTAGTTAGGCATCAATCGCTCCGCTTAGTCATTTTCAGTGTATTTTGGAATGTCTGTCGTGTGCCTGTCATATCAGTTAATGAGAAGATAATATTTTCCCACCTTTCAGCCTCTGAGGGCTTCCCCTAATTCTTTTATTTCCCCATCATGTGATTCAATGAGAATGTGGATTTTGTTCATCATTCTCGGATCTCGACCAGTTGATTCATTCTTCTCTTCTTGTTTCTGGTCTCCAAACATTTTAAGTTTGTGTTTCTCCCGGTTGACAATTTTTTCATCTGTTGCTGCCATAAAATTCAGGATTTTCTTGCATTCTGAATGGTGTTCTGTTGGACCTTTTTGCTTATGCAGGGTCATCCCCAATCTTTTTGCCTCCTGCCTCCTATTTTTTCTGACCTGTTGCTGTTGGCTTTTGAACTCTGAGCACTTTACCACTGTTAACCAGTGCCAAAGTGCATATGCTGTCTGTGTAAATTGTATGTAATTGGTTTATCCATGATTCCCATATTTGATTTACTTGTAAGTTCCTAGTAAAGTGCACTGGAGGTGCCAGGGCCTGTAAATCAAATGCTACCAGTGGGCCTGTAGCACTGGTTGTGCCACCCACATAAGTAGCTTTGTAATCATGTCTCAGACCTGACACTGCAGTGTCTGTGTGTGCAGTTTTAACTGTAAATTCGACTTGGCAAGGGCAGGGTGCAGTGTATGGTTAAGGTAGGACATATAGTAATGTGTTTTATATGTCCTGACAGTGAAATATTGCTAAATTCGTTTTTCACTGTTGCAAGCCATGTCCTTCTCATAGGTTAACATGGGGGCTACCTTTAAATATGATTAAAGTGTAGATTCCCTTTGGGAGCGGATGGACATCTGGAGTTTGGGGTCTCTGAGCTCACAATTTAAAAATACATCTTTTAGTAAAGTTGATTTTAAGATTGTGTGTTTGAAAATGCCACTTTTAGAAAGTGAGCATTTTCTTGCTTATACCATTTCTGTGACTCTGCCTGTTTCTGGATTCCCTGTCTGGGTCAGTTTGACAGTTGGGCTGGTTGCACCTCACACTAGACAGTGACACAAAGGAAGCTGGGGTGTAGCCTGCATTTCCTGATGAGCCAGCTGTGCTAGGAGGGAGGGGAAGAGTGGTCACTTACACCTGAAAGGGCTGTGCCTGTCCTCACACAATGCAGTCTCCGACCCTCTGGTGAGTGTCTGGGGCCTGGTCTGGGCAAGGCAGGATTTTACATTCACAAGAGACTTTACTTTGAAGTAGGTCTACTTCAAAGGAGAAATTGGGTATAAGAAGGCACCAAAAACCACAGACTTTAGATCACTTCTGGACATCAAAAGGAACCTCTGCCTGGAGAAGAGCTGAAGAGCTGAGGAGAAGTGCTGCCCTGCCTTTGACTGTGTGTTGTGGAGCTATCCTGCCGTTGCTGCTTCTGCCAGAGTAAGAGGGCAAAGACTGGACTTTGTGTGCCTTCCATCTTGTGAAGAAATCTCCCAGGGCTTGATTTAGAGCTTGCCTCCTGTTGTTTTAAGTCACAGGGACAGCAATGACTTCTCTCTGCCAGCACCTGGAGTCTCTGGAGGGACTCCTGCTCTGACAAGTGGTGCCCTATCCAGTCCCTGGGCCCTTGAATGGAAAGCTGGTGGAAATCCAAAGAAATCAACATCGGACGACTTCGGACCGACGCCGCTTCTGAATCCAGTGACGCCACCTGCAACCGACTCTGTGATCTTCGCTGGAACGCAACGACATTCGCAGGCCCGACGCCACTGCAGCCCCGCTGAAGTCCATGACTCTGTGGAAGTGACCGACGCCGCTTGAAGTGCGCAGATTAAAAGTTTCGCGTGGACTTTGCGATCCCCGACTTCGCCCATCGACTTGTTTTCACTCTTCACCAAAGGCACTGTACTTGGGCGTCTACGTGACTCCGTGTCCGGCGCTGCTGGTATTGGCTTGTTGGTTAGGACTCCGTCACAACGACGTGTTAACACCTCATCGAAGCATTTCGTGTTTCAAAGTGCTATTTTTGAGTTTAATTTTTAAAAATTCATAACTTGACTTGTGTACGTCAGAGTTTTGTCGTTTTGGTCTTGTTTTGTTTAGATACATATTTCCTATTGTTCTGAACTGGTGTTGTGTCATTTTGTACTGTTTACATTAAGTTACTGTGTGTGTTGGTACATATACTTTACACCCAGCACTCTCAAGTTAAGCCTACTGCTCTGCCAAGCTACCAAGGGAGTAAACAGGGTTTAGCTGAGGGTGATTCTCTTTTACTCTGACTAGAGTGAGGGTCCTTGCTTGAACAGGGGATAACCTGACTGTCAACCAAAGACTCCATTTCTAACATGTTCTAATTCCAAACTGTCTGTTACTTAAATGAGCTAAGTCCACCTATTTCCACAATACCCCAGTGTACGTATTATTTCGAGAACCGGTTTACTTTTGACAATAGACTCCCTTAAGGAGTCCACTAATACATATAACTTTGGTGCTTCATATGTTAGTGGTTCATATGTTTTAACTTATTTGTAGTTTTTGTATTACCCACTTATACATCACAAAACATGTCATAATAATAACCATGTAATTTGTTCCATAGTTCATCATCAAGCAGTTATAACATTGTTTTTCTATTGGCTTGCATCCATTCCAATATGGCTTTATTGTTGAGCTCAGCCCAATGTAGAAATTGTTTTAAATAGGGCCATAGAAAAACTGTTGAAAGAAACCTATGATCTATAAGCAGACTTGATAAGCAGGACCACTTCAAACATATTAGTTATGATAGGAACCCTCGTTCTTTTATTAGTTTAAACTTTTCAGCTCTTCCATGTCCTTCTTGAGTAACGATAAATGATCTGTACCCTGTGCAGACCTGCTCTTCTTTCCTTACCTGCTTGTGCCTTTTATTGAGTCCCAGTTGCAGCCTCATCAACACTCTGAGAAGTTGCTGACTAGGAACGGGGGACCAGTGCAGATTGGAAGACTGTAGGGGGGTCGCAGGTGGTGTGGGGTACACCCAGGTAGATAGGAGGAGCATTGGCTACCTCGATCATTTTGGTTGGGGCTGATTGAGAATGATTTCAGTCCCGGGCCTTAGCACCTGATGCATGGCTGTGCTGTGTGGCGCTCATTCTCGCCTGGCCTTGCTGCTATGGGTGGAAGTGGTTTGCTAGGTGACAACTGGAGATCTGGAGGCAATCTCTGTCCCTTGTGAGATCAAGGTATGGGGGAGGGATAGGAAGGCTATAGGTTTTACAGCATTTCACAACCAGTAAATCGGGGTCACCCACTCAGGCAAGGTGGCACTACCCACCCCTCTGCCTGACTCGTAATGAGAACCTAAGCATCTTGATTTTGACATCAGTGTACTTGCATCCACTGTGTTGACTGTTTTTTTTTAACCAAATTACATTCAAATGTCATGTTTGCAATAACCGTTCTATGCTTTTGCAGATTCCAGCCTTATTTCTGTTGTCATTTAAAGGTGTAGGTAAAACATTTTGGTGGTCATTACAACCCTGGCGGACGGTGCTAAAGCTGCGGAAATACCGCAAACAGTCCTGCGGACAAAAAAAAGGAATTATGACCCTGGCGGAAACCGCCAACAAAGACAGCCACTTTAACACACCGCCAGCCACAGCGGTACAGACAAGCAGCGTGGCGGTCACATGCAACAGACAGGCGGGAGACAATGTACCGCCCACAGTATTACAACCCGCCAATCCGCCACCTTTTCCGGGGCGGATTCACCGTAGATAAAAACACGGCGGTAACAGCTTTTGCTATGGGAAAACACCTCAACACATCCCACGAGGAACGACGACTCCATGGAGCCGGAACTCCAAATACTCCCTGCCCTTGTGTTTCTGCTCCTCTATGACCAACAGCTACGTAGGCGCCGAAGACAACGGTGCGCACTGCACCTACGACACGGGGGAGGGGGGAGGCAAAAGTTAGGGGGACCCCCACCCCAACCCTCGCATATTACAACATACACACCAATACATTCACAAAAAATCACAGTAACAACCCACAATCCCCCCAGAAGAATGAAAACACAAAGCGAAAATCGGTCAAACAATGTAATGTGCCAATATACATGTCATACAAAAATATACAGATATATATTTGAAAATCGGTCATAATTATATACAATACGATAAGTAGTGCAGATATGTACATAACAATGTCCGTGCACCATCAGTCCAAAAATGCATGGGCGAGGCCCACAAACGATACCTGACCACAATCGGAGAGAACACTGCTGGGGCATCAGATAGAAATATTACAGGCACCTCAGGGGGAAGGGAAGGGGAGGCACCTCAGCCGGAGGAGTGCAAAGCCAAATCCACGACGGGGCTCCATGCCCATTTATGCCATCCTGGGGAGTGCAAAGCCACAGTTTCTCAAGTCTCTACAGTGGGTGGTTTGCCCACTGTTCCATCCTGGGGAGTGCAAAGCCACAGTCTCTCAAGTCTCTACAGTGGGTGGTTTGCCCACTGTTCCATCCTGGGGAGTGCAAAGCCACAGTCTCTCAAGTTGATGCAGGTCTCTACTGGTACTGGGGGGACTGGTGCCCAGACTGGATGAGTCTCCCCATGAAAGGTCGTGTCCTGTTACTGTCCCAACTGCACATGGGATAAGGATGCCTGATGTGGCGGTCCATTCATTCCTACCCGGTGCTTGCACTGTTCAGCGGTGCTTTGCCATGGCGGTCTTTGCCCTGTTTAGCGGTGCTTTGACATGCCGGTTCAGGACTGTTCAGCAGTGCTTTACCATGGCGGTCTTTGCCCTGTTCAGCGGTGCTGGTTCAGGACTGTTCAGCGGTGCTTTGCCATGGCGGACTTTGCCCTGTTCAGCGGTGCTTTGACATGGCGGTTCAGGACTGTTCAGTGGTGCTTTGCCATGGCGGTCTTTGCCCTGTTCAGCGGTGCTTTGACATGGCGGTTCAGGACTGTTCAGCAGTGCTTTGCCATGGCGGTCTTTGCCCTGTTCAGCGGTGCTTTGACATGGTGGTTCAGGACTGTTCAGTGGTGCTTTGACAT
Organism: Pleurodeles waltl; assembly: GCF_031143425.1. Classification (NCBI taxonomy): domain Eukaryota; kingdom Metazoa; phylum Chordata; class Amphibia; order Caudata; family Salamandridae; genus Pleurodeles; species Pleurodeles waltl. The sequence goes on from NC_090437.1 coordinate 995,532,234, forward strand.
GGCGGTTCTGATAAGGACATTGGTGTGTGGCATGACGTTCTCTACACTGGAAATTGGTGTGTGGAATGACGTTCTCTACACTGGACATTGGTGTGTGGCATGACGTCTTCTACACTGGACATTGGTGTGTGGCATGATGTTCTCTACACTGGACATTGGTGTGTGGCATGACGTTTCATCATTGCCCAGCGGGGCTGTGGCAGCCGGGGCCCTCCAGGGCACTGACTCTGGCGGTCGCGGTGGTCTCCTGACCATTGATGATACTTGGGCCCTCCTGGGCTGTGACTCTGGCGGTGGTCTCTGGACCAGTGACGATATTTGGGCCCTCCTGGGCTGTGACTCTGGCGGTGGTCTCCTGACCACTGACGATACTTGTGCCCTCCTGGGCAATGACTCCGGCGGTGGCGGTCGTCTCCTTACCAGTGACGATACTTGTGCCCTCCTGGGCAATGCCTCCGGTGGTGGCGGTGGTCTCCTGACCAGTGACGATACTTGGGCCCTCCTGGGCTGTGACTCTGGCGGTGGTCTCTGGACCAGTGATGATACTTGGGCCCTCCTGGGCTGTGACTCTGGCGGTGGTCTCCTGACCACTGACGATACTTGTGCCCTCCTGGGCAATGACTCCGGCGGTGGCGGTGGTCTCCTAACCAGTGACGATACTTGGGCCCTCCTGGGCTGTGACTCTGGCGGTGGTCTCCTGACCAGTGACGATACTTGGGCCCTCCTGGGCTGTGACTCTGGCGGTGGTCTCCTGACCAGTGACGATACTTGGGCCCTCCTGGGCTGTGACTCCGGCGGGGTCTCTGGACCAGTGACGATACTTGGGCCCTCCTGGGCTGTGACTCTGGCGGTGGTCTCCTGACCAGTGACGATACTTGGGCCCTCCTGGGCTGTGACTCTGGCGTTGGTCTCTGGACCAGTGACGACGGTGCTGGCGGTTGTGTCTCGACCGCCGGAAATGATGGCGCACTTCTCCGCCGTGACACTCACAACAGGCTGGGCAGACTTCCTCTGGGCCTTCCCCACCTTTGGTGGAGTCACAGCTGACTCTCCAATCCCCTTGGAACCCATGTCAGTTGTTTTTCCACCAGGAGTCTTAACACGGTCCCGTCGTCCACTCTCCAATTTTAGAGCCTTTACAGGGGTGGGCTGCCAGTGCCTTGGCTCCGGGTCCTACTGCCTTCCCTGGTGGCCGGTGCACTCCACAAACCTTGAACAGGCACCACTGGTATTGGAGGCGTTTTGGCTGAGGCGCTACAACGGGACTGATGAATTGGAAGGGGGGTGGGGGCAATAAGGTCAACAGTTTCTGACGAACACTGGGATGGGTAGCTGGAGGGGGTCTGGGAGTGGAGGAAGAGGAGGTGGTTGTCGGAGGTGTCACTTTAGCTGTTTTAGGTGCAGGTGCAGGTACTGGAGGCTGTCGTGAGGTGGATGGATGTTGGGTGAGTGATTGCCGGCATTTGTGTACTTTGGGAGGGGGCGTCACAGACACACTGGGAGAGGACACAGGGGACGTGTAAATGGCAGTGGAGGTGGTGAGTGCAGGTGAGCGGCTTGTGGTGCTGGGTGTCCTGGTGCGATTCATGGTGGCTGTAGATGTGGTGCATGCAGCTGTGTGTGTAGACGAGACTGGGAGGGAGGAGGGAGAAGAGGAGGAGGTGGACACAGTGGAGGCAGTGGATGTTGCTGTGTCTATACGTGGGTGAGGCTTGCGTGAGTGCCTGTGGTGTGTGTGGTGCCTATGTTTGCTTGAGCTACTTGTGTGTGTTGACTTGTGTGCATGCTGGTCTGTAGGTGTGCTTGGGATGGGCTGGGGTACAGGAGATTGGGTCTGGGTGGAGGAAGTTGGAGGGGGGAGGCTAGACACAGGGACAATGGCTGCCATCAGTGCTGAGGCCAGAGATTGCAGGGTTCGCTGAAGGACAGCCTGACCAGAATGAATGCCCTCTAGGAATGCATTACCGTGTTGCAACTCTCGTTCTACACCCTGGATGGCATTCACAATGGTAGACTGCCCAACAGTGAGTGGCCTGAGGAGGTCAATGGCCTCCTCACTGAGGGCAGCAGGGGTGACTGGGGCAGGGCCTGAGGTGCCTGGGGCGAAGGTGATGCCCAACCTCCTGGGTGAGCGGGCCGGGGCGAACGCTGAGAGGCTGCTGGGAGGGCGGGGCTGATAGGGGAGGGGGCGGCTGTACCTGTAGAGGTGGGGGCACAGATGGTGCCGCCACCACAAGGGAGCCCACATCGTCGAACGAGTCCGTGTCGCTGGTTGGTGATCCGGTGGCCGACGTGAAGCTCCCCTCGCCCTCTGTCCCACTGGTGCATTCAGAGTCCGTGGTGTGGCCCTCCATGGCCATGTGGGATGCAGCTCCCTCATGCTCTGGTGCCACTGTACCTCCGCCTGTTGATGCTGATGTACAAAAGGACAGGAAGAGCCGAAATAGGGGGGGTAGACAGTAGAAAGAGAGTTTTAGTGCATGGCATACCGCTACCGTTGGCGGACAAGACAAACGCAGCAGCCCCCTGCATTACGCCGTGCTCCTGCCCTCTGCACATGCAATTTCTGGGATATGGCCTACATGGCAATGGTGGACATCTGCGCACATGGATGCCACATGGGAAACTATACCTCGACTTGGCACTCTGCTGAGGTGGGGTAGAGTTCCACATAGCCTACATTACGGAGAGGCCTTGCCTACCTAACTCGCCCTCGCCTAGGGACACCCACAGCCCACCTCCCCCACCCAGACACCTCCACTGCACGCAAAGTCCGCAGAATGAGGTTGTACTCGCCCCCTTGTGTCTGCTGTGATGCCCTCGAGCACCCATCCAACTCCGGGTAGGCCACTGCCAGGATCCGGAACATCAGGGGGTTCATGGTGCGACGGGCACCCCTCACACGTTGGGAGGACATCCCCAGCTGAGCCTCCACCATCTTCTTGCTGCAGCGGCGAATGTCCTCCCATCTCTTCCGGCAGTGGGTGCCCCGTCTCTGGTGGGCCCCCAGGGTCCGGACCTCCTTGGCGATGGCACGCCAGATGTCCCTCTTCTGGTGGGCGCTGACCTACATGACATGCACAAGAGAAGAGGAACAGTCATTACCAACTGCACCGTCGTTGTGAGTGGCCCCCTCCCTCCTCTGGCCATTTGGCCCATTCATTCACATGCATTAATGTTCTATGAACTCTGCCCCCTTCCCTCTTCCAACCAGCCCTCTCCACCCAGGCCTGGCCCATACAACGTGCTCCCTCTGTACTAACCTGTTGGTCTGGAGGACCATAGAATAGCGTGTACTGGGGGAGGACCCCGTCTACCAGTTTCTCCAACTCCTGTGCATTGAAGGCAGGGGCCCTTTCCCCAGACGGAGCAGCCATCGTCGCTTCCAGACCGAAGTCACAGCAGCACTTGCAGTGTAGGTCCTCTCCTGTCGAAGGTCAGGTATCTAGTGATTGAACAGATAGAAAATAGCAGTGATGTCCGCGGCGGTGACGTCCGCGGCGGTGCGCATCATCACCGCCAGCGCACCTGTTCATTGGCTCCTGGGACCCATAGGGTCCAATGTTAACCAATGCAGCATTGCGCCGCAGTCTACGACCGCCTACCCGCGACAGTGTGCAACGCCAGCGCAGTTACCCCACAATCCCATTGTCCCACTTTAGAGGTCAGGCATCCGCCATTTCAGGGGCCCACATGGCTTCATTTACTACTGCGTCACACATAGCTAGGCCTACACTCAACACACATACAGGAAGGGTTTAGTGAGTGGTGTAGTCTTGTGTGTAACTGTGGGTACATACCTGGAGGATTAATGACTGGTTCTTCGCTGTTGTCCTTCGTAGGCACCGTCAGCTGGGACATATGAGAAGATGTCGGAATCCTCCAGTGTACTCACCACTGGTGGACCTGTTGACAATGGAAGAGAGACATGTCATCGTAACCTACCGGTTTGACCGTGCCACAATCCAGGAACTATGTACCCAGTTGGAGCCAGACCTGATGTCACCAATCCGCCATCCGACTGGAATCCCCCCTGACGTGCAGGTGCTGTCAGTGCTCCATTTCCTTGCAAGTGGCTCTTTTCAGACAACAGTGGCCATGGCATCAGGGATGTCCCAGCCTATGTTTTCCAATGTGTTGTCCAGAGTGTTGTCTGCCCTGCTGAAACACGTAAGGAGATACATCATTTCCCTCAGGTGGAGGATTTGCCTACAGTGAAAGGTGACTTCTATGCCCTTGGACATACCCCAAACGTCATAGGTGCTATTGATGGGACCCATGTAGCTCTGGTCCCCCCCCACAGGAGTGAACAGGTGTACAGGAACCGGAAGAGTTATCATTCCATGAATGTACAGATGGTCTGTTTGGCAGACCAGCACATCTCCAAGGTAAATGCTATGTTCCCAGGCTCAGTGCATGACGCCTACATCCTGCGGAATAGCAGCATCCCTGATATGATGGGTCAACTCCAGAGGCACCGTGTATGGCTATTGCGGGACTCTGGTTACCCCAACCTGTCCTGGCTATTGACCCCAGTGAGGAATCCCAGGACCAGGGCAGAGGAACGGTACAATGAGGCCCCTGGGCGGGCTAGGAAGGTGATCGAACACACCTTCGGCGTCCTGAAGGCCAGGTTCAGGTGCCTCCATATGACAGGTGGATCCCTATTCTACTCACCGAAGAAGGTGTGCGACATCATCATCGCCTGCTACATGCTCCATAATTTGGCTTTGCGACGCCAGGTGCCTTTTCTGCAGGAGGATGATCCAGATGACGGTGTTGTAGCACCGGTGGAGTCTGTGGAGCCTGTGGACAGTGATGAGGATGAAGCTGAGGAAGAAGACAACGACAACAGGGAGTCAGTCATAGAGCAATATTTCCAGTGAGACACAGGTGAGAACATTTTCATTTTTAGCATTACATTAACTTTCACACGTCTACCTCTATCCTGTTTGTCTTTTTCAACCAGTATTTGGTAACTGCATTGTACCCTTCCATTACGGTTTCACAGGTGTGGTTACCTACGTGTCAACTGCTTGCATCCTTCAAGGGCTTGTGACGTGTGACATAGGTATGTTAGCTTTACAATGGTAAACCCATTATGACACTGTCATTGATGATACATTTTTACTAAATCACAGACTGACTCCAGATTGTTTTGTGTTTCAAGGGTGTTTATTGAAGTGCTCAGAAATGGGAGGGGGTTGTAAAATGAGGATGGGTGATGGCAGAGGAATGTCCATGGCAGAGTCCAGTCTATTAGTCTCACAGGTGCACTGCCCATCTGGGCATAGGAAGTGGAGCTGGGGCAGTTTAAGTATGGACAGGGTAACAAAGTGGGACAGTGGTAGGACAATCAGGGTGGTCTCATTTCCTGGCGGGGGTCTTGCCATCTTGCTCTGTCCTGTTCCTGGATCTCAGGGACCGCTTGCGTGGTGGTTGTCCGTCTGCAGGGGGTGGGGTGCTGGTGTGTTGGTCCTGTGGCGGGGAGTCCTGTCCACTAGCGCCGGCGGAGGTGGTGGGCATTTCATCGTCCTGGCTAGTGTCAGGGGCCCGTTGGAGTGCCACGTTGTCCCTCAAGGTCTGCTGTATGTCCGTCAGCTCCCCTACGATGGTGCCCAGGGCGGAGCTGATGGTCCTGAGCTCCTCCCTGAACCCCAAATACAGTTCGTTCTGCAGGCACAGGGTCTCCTGCAACTTGTCCAGGACCGTCGCCATCGTCTCCTGGGAGTGGTGGTATGCTCCCATGATGGAGGAGAGGGCCTCGTGGAGAGTGGGTTCCCTTGGCCTGTCCGCCCCCTGCCGCACAGCAGCCCTCCCAGTTCCCCTGTGTTCCTGTCCCTCCGTCCCCTGGACCGTGTGCCCACTACCACTGCCCCCAGGTCCCTGTTGTTGTTGGGGTGGTGGGTTAGCCTGGGTTCCCTGTAGTGGTGGACATACCGCTGATTGACCTGTCTTGGGTAGGGACGTTTGGGCCCGCTGGGTGGGTGCTGTGCTGGTGTTACCAGAGGGTGGAAGGTCGGTGTTGGGCTGTGCCTGTGCAAGGGGAACCGACTGTCCCGAGGCCCACGATGGTCCAGGCTGGTCATCAGGATACCGTAGGGCAGAGCTGCTCTTGTCACTGTGGGCCTCTTCTGGGGATGGAGTGGTGTTGTCTGGACCCTCTGGTGTGGTGATGGTCCTTTGGGTTCCTGCAGGGGCATAAGAGATAGATTATTGCAAGTGTGTGTGTAATGGTGTGCAATTGGTGGGTGTTTGTGTACCCCAGTGCAAGCATTCCTGTGTGTGGGGTTGTGTGGTCATGGTTGGGAGGGTGTACTGGGTATGTGCAGCATGCTTTAGTGAGGGGTGCTCATGCTTAGTTGTGTCATGCAGGGCTTGGTTTTGGGATGGGTGGTTTGTGATATTAGTACATTAGTGAGGAGTTGTAGTGATAGGGGAGGGGGTGAGGGAGGGGATGTGTGATAGCATGCAGGTAGGGTGGGGGATATGATAGTTAAAAATTGACTTACCAGTGTCCTATCCTCCAACGACTCCTGCGAGGCCCTCAGGATGCAAGATGGTCAAGACTTGCTCCTCCCATGTTGTTAGTTGTGGGGGAGGAGGTGGGGGTCCGCCGCCAGTCCGCTGTACCGCGATGTTGTGCCTGGAGACCGTTGAACGCACCTTCTCCCGTAGGTCGTTCCACCTCTTCCTGATGTCCTCCCTGTTTCTTGGGTGCTGTCCCACGGCGTTCACCCTGTCCACTATTCTGCGCCATAACTCCATCTTCCTGGCTATTGATGTGTGCTGTACCTGTGAGCCAAATAGCTGTGGCTCTACCCGGACGATTTCCTCCACCATGACCCTGAGCTCTTCCTCGGAGAAGCGGGGGTGTCTTTGGCGTGACATGGGGTGGTGTGGGTGATGTGTGGGGTGGTGTATGTGGTGATGGTTGTGGTGAGTGTAGTGGTGTGTGGTGTTTTGTGCGTGGATGTTGTGTGGGTGATGGTGATGTGTGCCTCTGTGTAGTGGGGTTGTCTATTCTGTGCTCTCTCTCTGTCGCCTTCGTCTCAAATTTTTGGTCGTAGGGGTTTGTGTGTGATGTGGGTGTGTGTTTTATATTGTATTGGGTGTGTGGGTGTGTTGTTTGTATGTGTGTCAGGTATGTGTATTTAGAATTGTCCAATGTGGCGGTGTTTTGGAGCTGTGTGTGTATTTTGAGCGCAGCGGTGTGTACCGCCAATGGAATACCACGGTTGAAACACCGCCGCGTGGATTCGTGGGTCGTAATAGCATGGGCGTGTTTCTGTTGGCGTGGAGGTGGAGGATTTGTTTCCGCCAGTTTATCACTGACCTTTGGTGTGGCGGTCTTGTGTGGGTGTCTGAATTTCGGCGGATTCCAAAATGTGTGTCATAATAGCTGGGGCGGAATGCCGCCGTGGCGGCTGTGTATTGGCGGTCTTCTGCATGGCGGTAAGCGCCTTTTACCGCCAATGTTGTAATGACCCCCTTTATGTTTGTGCTCTCATCACAACTGATGGTTGTCTGCAGGCTGCACTATGAGGATGTATCTTAGAATAATCTTTTTACTATACTTCCTTTTGAATATTTGATTTTCCATTGGCTGCTTCTGTACTGCTTACTATGTTACATGAGCCTTAGGGCCATTTCCCATTTCTTAGCATGCTTTCTGTGGAGCCTGACTGACTTTCTTATCTTTGTTTCATATGTTATTTTCTCTCCCTTTTGTCATTAACCTTTATACATATGCCCTGTGTCTTCTTTTTATGCCATTTTTAAAATCTTTTCTTGTTATTTTTCCTTGCTTCTTCTTAATTTTGCAGATGCAAAGGCAGTCCGAGTAGTATTAATGTTTCTCAGTTCTAGCCTATTTTTCTATTGAGCTGTGTAGGACAGTTATCTTCTAGGATATAATTTAATATTGTTTCATTTGCTTTACAAATCCTCTTTCTTTTTTAAAAGCATTGGATTTCCCTTGCCTTCCGATTTTAAAGTCGATTCCCTATGTTTTTATATTCTCTCTGCCTTCCAGTGTGTATGTTGCTGTAATGGCTGAATATTTTACATGTGCCAGTAATTTCATGGATTCAACTCTCTATATGTAATACCTCATTCTTCTTCACTGCCACAGTCCATAGTCATATTACATCCCTATATCCACACACTGTGTGTTCAACTAGTGAGGCCACTCCAGCCCAGTAGTTCCTCTCATCCTACTAGATCTCCTTCCTCTCTCACCCTCCCCATGGAGGTGTCACATCCATGGGCTGTACCATGAATTATCTCACTCCAAACTGCAATCACGTCTGCCCTACTGCTCTATATCACGCAAGCTATCCATAAAGGTAGTTTGGAACATAGTTCACTCCCTTCCTATTGGTGAACAGATGTGGGCTGGTCTATGTATTTGTTTATGTACCTAGGACCAGATTTACTGAAAGGTGGCGCAGCTGGGTGCTGCACCAAAATTGGCAGTGCCCACAGCAACACCCATTGCACGCCCCTTCCATGCAAAGGACTGCGTGTGAAGGGGTTGTATTTACAAGGTGGCATTAAACCACAAAAAGTAGCTTAACTCCACCTTGTAAATATGGCCCAAGGCATAGCGCCACCGGAGCATTAGGAAAAGTGACATTCCGGTGGCACTAGGGGCTCATAAATATGCCCCCTGGTTCTGACACCTATTGTACTAGAACCTTATGTCATTGACCAGTTCACTTTTTTTGGAATGGAACTTAGATTTAAGTTTTATTTTATCACAAAATATTGTTCAGGAAACATTTAGTATTAACATTTGTCTTTAGAAACATATGTTGTGGATATGTGTAGCTAATTAATTATAATACTGGTGCAAATCATAGTTCGTTCTTGGCTGTCCATTGAACATGAAACCTCCAATCCACTTTTGTAATTTGGAGGTGCGGCCTGCGACCTCAATTATTCGTAAAGACAAACTGCATTGTTAATGTGTTCCTAAAAATTAGTCTTTTAACGCTTCTTTATTTTTATATCAGACAGGGTAACAGAAGTCCATACTGATATCTATGTGACCAGCTTTGGGCCAGTTTCTGATACTGATATGGTGAGTCAAACAACTAAATGCATACATTTAAATATATTTTAAAGAAGTGTAGGTTTCATAAAAATGAAAGTCTGTGGCATACTCAACCTGTGGCAAGCAATATTTCCCTAAGAAGTTGTTTTAGTTGTAAGTGAAATCCTCTCTACATTCCACATTTCAGATTTGATGTTTTCAGGCAAATTTGATTACAGTCCTGAATTTCAAACGTATTATTTCAGGCACAAAGTTATCTGAGTTCTCCTCGCAGTCTTTTCCATGAGATCTTGTGTTGTATCAATGCACGGAAACGCCGTATCCAGTAACTATAGTTTATTTAAGTTGTAGATACACGCCAACACCTCCAAGACCTCTGTCTGCCACCCCGGTAATCTCCAACTGCCTCCCTTCCAACCCTTCACATTCTATTCCAACCCAACATTCTTTTAATTCATAACATTCTACATAACTCTATATTCCTACAAGTAAAACACATTACATAACACATCTTCCCCCCCTTAGAAGAAAATCCACAAAAAAAAAAAAATATATATATATATATATATATAAAAATGAACAACAAAATTACAAATAAGAAACATCTAATCTACGATATAGTCCTTTAAATGCAATGGTTTCTTAATATTTCTACCCAGTTTGCTTCTATAAGTTCCATTCTTTTCATGGTGATCCAAATAGTTGTCAGAAACTTCCACTTCCTGTGTAGGATCGTCATCCACTTCCCGTGTAGGATTGTCATTCTTAACAAAGGTATCTTCTGACGCAGAATCTGCTCCCATAATGTTTGCCGCTCCAGAAGGGAAGTCATTATAAACAGTTTCTAACCACGAATAATTCTTTATAGCTTCAGTCGAAGAATTCTCATTCACGTCAGAAAAATCTTTTACTAACTTTGCACAACGACTCATATGCCATACCCGCCCATCACTTAATTTAGCAGAATTTTTGTATACTTCAAGAACAGTTTTAGGTTGCGAAAACCTTGTATCACTTTTTTTAACTTTACCTGGTAGTTTGACATGAACAACATCCCCTTTTTCCAATCTAATATCCTTAGCACCTTTCTTACAATCAACATAGGTTTTATAAAGATCTTGTGCCTTTAGAATATTTGCCTTAATTTCAGTAGGTGACCATTCCTTCAATCTAGAATTACGTAACCAACCCTGGTTATCTTTCATTAATGGAATTCTTCCTCTCATGACAGTAAAAGGAGTGTGGCCTGTTACAGTCGGGGTGGTTCTGTACATCCAAATCATTTTCTTAACACTGGTTTTCCAATCAATATTCTTATACTTAGCTAACTGCAAAGAATCTTTAATAACTCGATTAAACCTCTCGACTTCTCCAGTGCCACTCGGGTGGTAAACAGAAACCAACTTGTGTTCAATGCCATTTCTCTCTAAATATTCCTTAATCTCCTCACTCTAAAATTGAACACCATTATCAGTTATGATTTTCCTAGGTAATCCTTCTCTTTGAAAAAGTTCATCCAAAAATATGAGAACATTCCTCGAACTTGCACTCGAAACAATTTTAATCTCTGGCCACTTTGAGAAGTATTCTACCACTACTATAATGTACCATTGTACATTTTCCTCAATAATGGGTCCCATTATATCCAAGCCCACAACTTCCCAAGCCATCTCAGGGCAAGGTACAGGATGTAACATTGGTTTTAGGGTTACCAGAGATTTTTCAGCATTCATGCATAGATCACAACTCCTAACAATCCTCTCGATATTAGCATCCATACCAGGCAACCAATAGTTCTCTTTAATTTTCTTCTTAGTCTTGACTATACCTAAATGTCCCTCATGATTTATTTTAATAATGGAGTCCCTTAATTTCTCAGGTGAAACTATTCTGCTACCCCTCCAAACCTTACCATGGTCTACTGATAATTCATCACGCAACTCAAAAAAAATTCTGAGCTCAGCTGAAATCTTTTTTTTTTCCGGCCAACCTTCATGAATATATTTCTTTAACGTGGTTAACATAGAGTCATTTGAGTTTGTTTCATCCCAAACCTCCCAACTAATGGCCGTCCAATCATAATTTCCCGACCAAGCAACCATGAGCTCTTCGTCATCATTCACCACTTCTTGGAGAGGTAGAGGCAATCTGTTTAAACAATCCGCCACCTTATTCTTAACTCCTGGGACATATACTAATCTGTACTTGAAGTCTAACAATCTTATGGACATCCTAGCTAATCTTGCAGTGGCCTTTATCAATCCCTCAGTAGTTAAAACTTTGATTAGGGGTTTATGGTCACACCTAATTTCAATGTCAAAACCCCAAAGAAAATTCCTGAAATGCTCTAGACCCCAAACAACAGCAAGGGTCTCTCTCTCAATAACAGAATACCTTTCCTCTGTTGGAGAAAGTGCTCTTGAAGCAAATGCTATAGTGACCTCCGCACCATTAACATCTTTCTGGCTTAACATAGCACCAATACCCCCATTAGATGCATCCGTGGTGAGAATTGTAGCAAGATCAGGATCAAATCCTGCCAACGCCTTACCGTCACAAATCTCTTGTTTAATACATTCAAAGTCTTGCTGTAAAGCACTTGTCCATGCAAATTTACACCTTTCCTTCAACAATTGCCTTAAATTAAAAGTTTTCTCTGAAAAGTTTCTAACAAACCTCGCATAAAATTCTGCTAAACGCAGAAAAGATCTTAATTCGTCCTTATTATTAGGAGCTGGGGCACCTCTAATGGCAGACAACAACTCCTTTTTGGGTCTAATCCCACTCATAGTGATTTCATGACCCAAATAGTTCAAATGTTGAACTCCAAATGTACACTTTGAAAATTCAGCTGTTAGACCTTTCTCTCTTAGGATACCTAAAACGCAGTTAACTCTCTCATCATGTTGCATCCTGTTCTTTCCCATGATTAAAATGTCATCTTGGAATACAATCACACCTTCTACATCCTTAAAAATAATTCAGGGCTAAGGCGGGCTCGCGAGGGACACCAAAAAACGAATTCAAATCTGGAAATAGGAAGCGGGAGGTGTTGGCATTACTCACTTCATGTAGCTGAAGTAAGGAGTCGAATCATCGTGATTCCTTTGCCGCGTGAGTCCTTTGCAGATAAAATACAGCTCTCGTCGCCAAAATTCTTGTTGTATAAATGCACGGAAACGCTGTATCCAGTAACTATAGTTTATTTAAGTTGTAGATACACGCCAACACCTCCAAGACCTCTGTCTGCCACCCCGGTAATCTCCAACTGCCTCCCTTCCAATCCCTTCACATTCTATTCCAACCCAACATTCTTTTAATTCATAACATTCTACATAACTCTATATTCCTACAAGTAAAACACATTACATAACATCTTGCCAAGGACCATGAGGAAGTCCTCACACGTGTCTAGCTGAAAATCACATTATAAATGCCTACTCCGCACTTGACTCCTTCCGTGACGTGATTGCAATTTGCCAAATACAGAAACTTATTAAGAAAAAGAGACACGGACCATGAACAGCCGATAAACTATTGACTCATCACAGACTTTTCCGATCTTGGCAAATTTGTAGAGAGATGTATGGCCTTCAAAATTGTAGTGAGTTTCAATCTGGTTTTAGATACGAACACTGCTCTAAATCTTATATGCATGTGATCAGTGCTTCCACCTTAACTGTCTTTTTTGAAGAAAACTCTTGCACACTAAATAAGCCTGCGTAAAATCTAAATTAAATCGATGAAAGCCATTACATTCATACATTTTTTTTATTAAAAGTATAGTTCTGCATAACTTTAGGTTGTTCTCATGCCATTTTGCAAACTTTCACAAGAATAAAGGTGACAAATTTGCCCACCACTCCTATTAATACTCCTTGATCAGTCTGTTTAGTGTTACAGCATTAGCAATTGTATTTTGTAAGTTGGCATCGCTTTTGCGTCAAAATATGACGCAAATGCAGCGCTAAAAAAGTATAAATATGGGCCTAAATATGGGTACGTTACCCCCTCAAACCAGAGACAACATTCCTGTTCCTCCCTTCACATGTGGCTGAATTGACTTATTCCTATTTGGCCTATTTACCATCCCTATAAGTTCCTGCTGTATGGCTTAGACACTGCACCCAGGACTTGGACGTTAGATGCAACTTGTGATATGCAGCACCCATTATGCCATCTACTACATTGGCAGTGCAATGATAGGTTCAGTCCTATCCTGTGTAACCTAACTACAGCTCAGTAAAATATGTACAGAGACCAATCAAAGCAACCACCTTGGGAAGGAGAAAACCTCAATTTAAAATTTTAATAGGCCTTGCAGCCCACAAAGCATGGTGCATGGTATTTAAAAGCAGGGCATATAGAAATTTAAAGTTAACATGTCCTAACACTGACTAGCACCCAAAAGCTACTTTCACTGTAAGAAGGCTCTGGCTGACTGATAGAAAACAATTCAATTGAGGATTAAAAATTAATTCTGCTTCTCTGGATTGAGGGAAAGTAACTTTTAGAATGTTACTGTTTTCTTGCCTTGAAGCTCCTGGATGCTTAACTGCATTATCAGCCCATGGCCCATGGCTGATTAGTCCTGATGAAGTGTGAAACCTGTTCCCAAAGAAGAAATTGTATTTGGGTGTGTCTAGAGGTGTTTTCTTTTCCACTGACAGGAAGACCAGTTGGGGTGTACCCAGGAACTGAGGCCTGATTACGAGTATGGCAGTCTTAGGCAGTCCAACCGCCAGATTATCATGCTGGTGGTCAGACTGCCACAAGACCCGCACCATAGCCAAAATCGTGGATTACAACATGTTGGTGTTGGTGAATGACGCAGTCAAGCACGGCGGTGCGGATGTCGTCAGCGCCGTGCTGATCACAACTTTTCTGTCCTCCTGTCTTTTCATGGAGTGGATGCTGCAATGAAAAGGCCGGCAGAAAGGCAGAGATGAGGCTACTGGGGGGCCCCTGCACTGCCCATGTCCATGTCATGGATAGTGCAGAGGCCCCCCGGTCAGCACACTCAGAATGTGCACTGCCTGAAATGGAAACAGTGTGCATTCTGACTGTACTGGTGGCGCAGGCAGTGGGGTGACATTGGCCTCGGCTCTCCTTTAGAGTTGAAGCCTTTGCTGCTGCACTGTCTCTGCCATCTGGTCCTGCAGAAACATCGTAATACGGAGGTGGGGAGGCTGCTGGCTTAGTAATCCTCCCCACCACCTTATTGGAGGCCCAGCAGTAAGGCTGCCAAACTACTAACAAGGCCCTTAACATACTTCAAAGCGGCCTTCTCTGTCACAAGCAAATGTTAGGTGACATCTAGAAATGCCAAAGCATCATCCCAGTCAGGCAGGTACCAACCACAGTAAAGGAAACCTGCCCCTGGACCTGGTTTGAAGTGACCACAGAGGAGGGGACTGTTCATTCCACTGCCCACACCCCTGGGTGGACACACAGCCTCTGCACCCCATCTTGGGTTTTAAGAGTGAGACGTACTGCACAGTTCTTCACACATGGAAAAATAGGAACTGCTGCAAAGTTGTATGGGGTTGCGCTTGAGGGCTTTTATCCCATTGGTTAGGGAGGAGGCAGGAGACATAATTACTCACTAGCTGGTGCCAGGCATAAATATGGCACCCCAATGAACTCTCTTTAGAACACTTTCTGGACCTGCAGAAGGACAGAGGTGGACTGGGCCTATAGTTTGTGACCTTTGAGGAGTTCTGAAGGACTGGACTTGGTTCCTCTTGTACCCAAGACAAAGACGTAGACACCAAGGGTCTCATTGGCTGACTTCCTGTGTGGCTACATGGCTAGAAAAAGCTGCAAAAGGTGTTTAACTGAGCAGTGCTAGCTTGAGCTAACCTAGACCCTGTTGGTGGCCTCTGCTGGAGTGAGACAGTCAAGTGTTGTTCCTGAGATCTGGGTGTTGTCTAACTGGACCTCTATTATCACCTCTGAAAACCTTGAACTTAAACCTCCAGAGGGCCAGTACAATAAACCCTAGCTAATTCAGCCAAGATGTGAACTTGCTTGGCTAAGAAAAACAGGATTCTCTCATTTGGATTTTCTCAGTTAGCAGCAAACCTGATTCAGCAGCCCCACCGTGAGACAGTATCTGGCCTTGTGTAATTCAGTGTCTACATTCAGTTCCAGTGTTGCCTCACTGAAGGATTATAAGCTTTAAAAAAGTGACTAAGTCCAAAGGTAAAAATCTTGACTGGAAGTAGGTGGCAAAAGTATTCGAATGGTAGGAGGACTTCAATGGGCACAACATTCAAGTGCTCCTGCTTGGAACTTTTCCGGCAAAAATCAGCGTTTCAGCGGTACCTCGTCCAATGCCTGTCCGACTTTGTGAGACTTTCTTGGATGCAGCCTGCTGTCTTGCCCCACTGAAGAATTTTGAGGCCTAGGAAACTAAACCAAACCTGGTGGGAGTTATTGACTTATTGACCAGGGCTCCATTCCATTCAGTCTCAAATTGCACCACGGTCTAGAGCTATCAAGGCCACTGACTACCACTGGTGCTTTCATCTTTTTTTTAATGCTATTCTCACTCACAAATTTCAAAATTAATTCATATCTTTGGTTCCCTTTATTGGATTTTTGTCACTTTGGTTTATTTTCACTCATTACATTTTACTCTATTTTTCTAATTAGTTCGGGGTTGTTGTGTGTACCAAATACATTTTTTACACATTGCCCTAAGCTAGGCCTCTCTGCTCAGTGTCATAGAAGCCAGGAGGTTGAGCGAAGGTTAATTTAGTGAGTTTGAGAGTTCACCCTAACAGCAGTTGTGATTATTCTTTAAGGTAGGCCACCCGCTACCCCAAATAAACACTCTTTTCTTACAATTGGCTACAGACGTATCTTTATCATTGAACATTAATAGGCATTTTATTAAGGAAACGTGAGGCAAACTTCAGTCTTTGCAAGTAGGCTACATATCTGGGCTTTAGGAGCTTAGATTAGAGATAGTGAAGAGAAACTCTATTTTAATTATTGTTATTTTAATTTGTTAGCACTCATTCATGAGATATGCTCAGATACACAGGAATGCACCAAAGATGGTTAAGGGCAGCAGCCCTCAAGATAACAAAGAACATGAGGTCAAATGAGGGGTCAACACAATTGAGAAACTTCTAGCATCATTTCACAAGCATGATTTTATTGTTGTAGTCTAATAAAGGGTCAAAGAGAGGCAGTGCAGCATTACTGTCCTATCGTAGGAAACTGCATGGCCCTAGGAGCCGTGATCAGGCATCTGGCAGCAGGAGAATCACTACCAAATATAAGAAAAGCAGCCATTCAAAGCCTATACGGGGTACTAGGCATAAAAAAGTACTATAAGCATTCTACTTCTGAAGTGGTAGTAATCCCGAAAGGGATTATCATATACCCACATCTTATAGATAAACAGTTATTAACTGGGCATTTTCTATGCACTGAACATATACAGGTGTAGGATGTGTAGACTAGATTCTGTGCATGGCCCCTTTTCTATGGCACACATGGTTGACATTTTAGTTTCTCTTTGGTTAATTTATTAGCTTACTTCTTTATAGATGTTCTTCTTTCCTTCCAGTTTCACTTGACAATAGTGCACATACAATCATTGGAAAATCAGCCAGCAATGAAAAGTTCCCTAAATATATTTACCCTACATTAAAGACGAAATGGCTTGTTGGCAAAGCAACCGTCTTGGATGGAACCTTTTTAACATACTAACTTCAATTTTAAAATGTTACTGTTGACTTATGGGTGCATTCCTTGTCTTCCTCTGCCATAGGAAAGGGAAACCCTTTCCAGTAGCCACAATGTAGCCTGTGAAAAAAATACTGCGAGCGCGTCTGACCTTATTTGGCTTATTAATGTTAGTTGATAAGGGACACGTTAGAGGTTTGATGGACCTTTTTACTCGTTTAAGATGTTTACACCCTAAGTCCATACATGGCATAAATATCGTCAAATCCAACAATAAAATTCTTTGGAGATAGTAACTTTCACACACCATGACCCATTTGGTCACCAATAATCACACCTTTAATATAAATTAGAAATATTTATTTCCCTAGATTAGCAATGCTAGTGTCACATAAGTTAGCCTCAAGACCACATGATATAAGTATAAAAACAACACTGGTTTACCGAATCTTCTAAAGAATCTCAACTTGATTAAAGCATTAATAACTAATCCCTCTAAAGTCAAAGTACAAACCAACAATAAGATTAATTGCGCAATGAAAATAACATTTATTTGAATTTAGCAATTGAGTAACATCAAATGACAGATTAGTTGGATGAAAGAGTCCTCACTAACTTCAGATTAGCATTAGCATGTGTAGGCTTCGTGCAAAAAGATTTAGTCAATATGAATTTGGAAAACATCTAACTATGGCTCTATCAAAAGCAGCAGTTGGTACCTAGAAACAAAAGACAAATCAACAATAAAGACATTAGCAATCGTTATACCTTTTCTTTATGGATCAGCAAGCTGTGATATTCTTCATCAGGCGGACATTAGTTCGATCAGCATTGGCAACTGGAAATGTGAAGGGCTAATGGTTCAGAATCGGGGACTCTAAGCTCTCTGAACCATTGGAAAGTAATGTCTAAGGATAGGCAGCATTTAGCATCAAAAGACTAAGCAAATTAAAGTTAAAGATCAAACTTCTCAAAGTAAGAGACTCAAAGGCGCGTACACCTCTTCAGTAATGTAGGAATCAATAATGACTAATGGCTAAAATGGCTAATAGTAGCTCAAACCTCTCGGTACAGTAATGTAGGAATCAATAATGATTAATGGCTAAAATGGCTAATAGTAGTTCAAACCTCTCGGTACAGTCCAGTTGAGTTAAAGTTGTCCCCCGTTGTCATTGGTCAAAGAATCGTACGATATGTTTTAGTTCAATAAAATTAGTATTTCAAATGTAAGATATAACTAAATATTATTTCACATGTTGATCATTGGTTCCTCTTCTTCTGCACACATTGTTTGATTCACCAAGAAACAATTTAGAATCCGTCTGTTCTTACGTCAGTACATCCATTGTTGGTTCCTGGGAACATCGCTTTCTCACACTTCGAGTTAACATGTGTAACAATTCAGAACATTCAGGTTTTCTACACACTTTTCCTCATGAGAAAACATTTTGCTACTGCTACGATTTGGTCAACCTTCAGTTAGAACAATACATCTTTATTATTCACCAAACACAAGATCATATTTTATTCTGCCATGAGGCTGTGCAATACTAAGGCCTAGACCTCGCTAACTTGAGGCCTACAGTTAATTTAAGCAAATACATAGAATTTAATCATAAGTATGACATAATACAACACATTTCACATTCATATACGCTCTAAAATAAACATTAACACGCTTTTAGTAAAACATAATTTAGTAGGTAGCAGCCATTCAACTGGGCACATTTTCGAGTTGCACATTATTTTCTATGTTAATTCATTTTCTATTCAGATTCAAAATACAGAATACATGAAATATTTATTATCAGTAAATTCAGCGCCCCCACTACAGATCAGGAAACATGCCTTTCAGAAAAGGACCCAAACAAGAAAATGTCAAAAGGCAAACACTTCCACTTAAGAGTGTGTTATTGAAGTTAACTGAGGCAGAAGACCAGCACTGGCATTTAGGAAGAAACTTGTGACTAGAAGAAAACTGCAGCAGCAAGGAGTTACCTAAGAAAATATTCCTGGAAAAATGCGACATGAAGCCAGAGACAAAAATAGAACCAGAGGACAAAGAACACAATGAAAACTTAACTTCCAAATTAATTGTGGTGCAAAGTTGTGTTCTGAAGCTCCTCCTTTTATAGTTGCAAAGAGGAAGTACTCATGAACCTCCACTCACCACCTTGAGCTGGGAGAAATAAATACAGCACTGAGGGCAGCCATCTTGGATTGAGTAATAATGGAAACAATGGTCCCTGAAGGAGGAAGTGTGGACCTTAACTTTTATTGAAAACTAGCAAATAAGCATCACTAAATTGGTTTAACTAGAAAACATACAATTTTATTTCATTGCAAAATTTTTAGAATCATAGGAAAACTAGCTCACTGAGCTCTGTTATCATATAAATTTGGTATTACAATGGTGTTCTCAAATGACACAACCGCACTGAGAAAGTGAGGTAAGTGAAAAAAAGTGCACTAATGCTATACAATCTGCACATAAATAGGGTCTGTGAAGGATGAACAGTTGTTTGATACAAACTCTGACATAGAGTTGTAGGTTACTAAATTACATAAACTCAATACACCTATTATTGTATCAATATTTCGACTCTCTAAGGTTACTACAGCAGGGTCACCAGGACATGGAATGGGAAACACTCATTGGCTAGTACTCATGCAGCACTTTAAAAGGTCATGCACAGGGGAGAGCTCTCTCTCTTGGCTGTGCTTCACTGCTGGACACTGAGACTGCAGGCGGGCATCATGGACAACTGGAAAGAACAACCCCCTGGCTGCCCCCCGGGGCATGGACTCTGCCCCTGAAGGACTTCAGGCTCAGCAAGGCGCAGGCCAGGGCCAGGTAAGCTGGCCTCTTTTCTCCCCCTGAGGACTAGTTGGGGGAAAGACTGGGTTGGAGCAAGGTGAGCAAGCTGCCCAGAAGGAAAGGAAGGCACCCAGAGGAAAGGCTGGCGCAGGGAGTCAGTGGGAATGGCCCCCTATCATCTGGGACCCTTCAAGGTCAGGAGGCCTAAGGAGAGTGCACCTCACTAGGAGGGAAACGACACCAGAACCATCCAAAATGGCCCTTGGGGGCCTGAGATATCAAAAGAAGGTCTGTGACTTTTGTCCTACTGCTGAGTGAGCGCGTGGGGCTCCGCTGCTGCTTCGGTTGATGCCCCCTTGATGGGCTAGGGCCCAGGGGCTGCCCCCAAGCTCACTAAACATGGGGTCCACCGTTGCAACCCCATGAAGACAAACAGAGGGTCCCGGACCCTATCCCAGGGCCCCACAGAGAAGGAAGGCGGGTTGCACCATCACGCTTCCTGTGAAAATGGTGGAAGGGGGCCCCAGACCCCATCCTGGGCCCTGCCAGGAAGACAAGTCAGGGGCACCGTTGCATCCCCTGCGACGATGGCCGCCTGCTAAGGGAGAGCTGGCAGCAGAAGACTAAGTCCATCACACCGTCGCGCTTCCCACGAAAATGGTAGAAGGGGGCCCTAGACCCCATCCCAGGGCCCTGCCAGAAAAAGAAGTAGGCGTTTGCATGCCCATCGGATCGCTAAGGCCTCCCCCTCAATCTGGGCGTATCGTGTTTCAACTGAAGATAGTGCCCTGCTGGCGTACGCAACCGGAACCCACTCCTGATGGTTTTGCTCCTGGAGAAGAACGGCACCAAGACCCAGTGGGCTGGCGTCTACCACCATCTCCGTCAGTCGGTGAGGGTTGAAGTAGTCCATGTTTGACTTATCCAGTAGCGCTGCTTTGATGTCTGCAAATGCCTTGTCTGCGGCCGGGCTCCACTCCCAGCCGTGCGCTCCTTTGGTGAGCTGTCGGAGAGGTTCCGCCATTGTGGCAAGCTGCGGTATGAACCTTCCGCAATATGTCACAATGCCCAAGAAACTTCTTACTTCAGTGGGGTTTTTCGGGAATCGGGGCTTGACGCATGGCATCAGCTTTGCTCGGGTCCACCTGTAGACCATCCTTCGAGAAAACATAACCAAAGAACTCCACTGATGTTTGATAAAACGCACATTTGTTCTTGTGGAGTGTCAGCCCCGCATCCGCTAGTCTCTGCAGTGTGGCCATTAGATGGCGATGATGTACGTCTTTAGTCCTGGAGTGTATGAGGATGTCATCACTCAAGTTGATCACCCCCGGCAGCACTGACAAAGTCTCTCTGATGGCATTCTGGAACACTTCAACTGCCGAATATAACCCGAAGCTCAGTCTCTTATACCGCCGGAGCCCCACATGTGTTGAGGAAGTGGTGATGTTTCTGCTACCGGGGTCCAGTTCCAGCTGATGATAATTAGCATTAAGATCCAGTTTCGAGAACCACTGCGCCCCATTCAGGGCTGCTATGATGTCATCCATCGTAGGTGTTATGTGTCTCTCTCTTCGGATGCCTTAGTTGGATATGCGCATGTCGACACAGAGGCGAATAGCTCCAGGTTGCTTGGATTTCGGCACTATCACCAAAGGCGAGACCCACGGTGTTGGCCCTTTTACCTTTTCTATTACTCCCTGGTCTTCAAGCAACTGCAGTTCTTTTTCCATCGCTGGTCGTAGGTGGAACGGTACACGGCAGTGTCTTAGGGCGACTGGAGTGACACCTGGATCTACGTGGAGTTTGATACATTTCCCTTTTAGCCGTCCCAACCCTTCAAAGAGCTGCAGAAACTCACTAATGAGATGTTCAACATGGGAGTCATATACTTGGCGCGCGAAGAATACCAACTCCAGCTCATCTGCGGTGTGACACTCGGTCTCCAGTTACCACATAAAATTTTGCTTGTGTCGAGAACTTTCCACTGGTTACTGACACCTCCACCATGCCCTTCAGAGGAAGCGGCTCTCGACCCCCATAGTTGTATATTTTGTTGGTGGTTGGGGTGAGAGATGGTGTAGGGGTTAACTGTTGGAACAGGGTGTCATCCATTACGTTGACTGACGCCCCGTGTCTATGAGTACTGTTGCTGATGTGCCGTTGACCTGTATGTTGCTCATGGGGGGCGGTCGCTTCTTCTGTTGTCTCCCGCCGGTGAATGAGATTACAAAGATGTCTTTGTCCTCATCTTCCTCAAAGATGGGCATTCTTGGAGCTGTGTTTTCTCTGGAGTCATCATTTTCTTTGATTGCGCTCCTGACCTTGGCGTCCTTTCTCTTTTGGTCTCCTTGCCTGTTTCTTCCTGACTTACACACTTTTGCAAAATGGTTATTTTTGCCACACCGGTTACATGTTTTTCCTTTCGCAGGGCACCCCGTTGTTAGTTTGTGTTCATACCCGCAGCTTCCGCAAGTGCTTTCACTTGGTCTAAAAGAGTTTGGTCTGCGTCCTGGTGATTGGTGGGTTTGAATGGCGTCTATCTGCTCTTCTTTCACCTGGACTGGACATGAGGTCGAAGCAGCTGCCAACGATTGTCCTCTCACTGCTGCCATGGCATCCGCCCGGACCGCTGATAGTTCGTGTGAGCATGCCAGGACCAGGATTTCGTCGAGGGAGATGCCTTGCTGGCGTAGGATGAGTTTTGTCAGAGCATTGGATCGGCATCCCTGGATAATCTGGGCTATAATCTCCTCTTGCTGATTGAGTCCTATGCACGAGCTTGCTAGCTTTCTCAGTCGTGCATAAAACATGTCCACTGACTCAACATCTGTTTGTTGCGTCTGGCGAAGTTTGATCGTTCATAGTCTGTATTCAGTTGGGGGTCAAAGTGTTTGTTCAGGGCTGCAACTGCCGCATCAAAGTCTGATTTGTCACCTGTGTCTGGGAGTGAATCAAATAATTCTTGCAGCTCATCTCCGCCCATCAGCAACATGAGGGACCTGCGCACCGCTCCATCTGTTTCTCTTGTGGCGCAGAAGTAGTTATCTAGTTGATTTAACCATAGGCGCCATCTTGGCGCTGCTGTGGCCGGGTCAATC
Source organism: Pleurodeles waltl (assembly GCF_031143425.1). NCBI lineage: Eukaryota > Metazoa > Chordata > Amphibia > Caudata > Salamandridae > Pleurodeles > Pleurodeles waltl. Next base: position 995,554,912 of record NC_090437.1, read on the forward strand.
AGTTGGCTGAACGAGGGCAGTGCAGTGATTGAGGAGTGAGCACTGGTGTTCAGTTGTGCGGGCAGCTGGGGATTTTCTTGCGGTGATGCACTCATTTTGTCACCCCTTGTGTGTGCACTTTTTTTTCTCTACTTGCTGCTAGGATGTAGTTTTTTTCTCCTTCTCTTTGTTTTCATTTTTTTCAGAGTTCTTGTTGTATATATGTATACACTTTCGACTATTTATGTCCTTATACGCACATTTTCTTTTGTCTGTCCTTATATATGCATTTTCTTCTCTTTCTTTTTTTTTTTTTTTTCCTCTGGGGGCTCCCCGAGGGTATATACTTTAATTACACGGGGAACTTGCCCCTCCGGCTCTGCTCTGCACGCTCCCTCCTCCAGGGAGCGCGATCTAGGCCCTTTGTTGCCGTTGCTTGGCAACAGGGTGTGCGAGTGTCTCTCAGCACCCACCCCTCCCCCACATGGTGTTGAAACGCCTCTGATGGGAGCGCAGGGCTGGGCTCACCACCGGAGGAAGGATGGCCTCTTCGTTTCTCCAGGCCGCATCAGGGCAAACCACGAGATGCCGTGCATCACTGCCGGCTCAGGTGAGGTGGCGGCTGCGATCGCACGACAGCTCTCACTGATGGAGACGCAAGGCGCGCTTCTTCCGGTGGAGACGCGAGGCACGCTTCTTCTTGTCTCTCGGCTGGCACAGATAGGGGGGTGTAGGTCCGCTGCAGGTTCATTTAGTGTGGCACCGGCTATATGTCGTCTCCGTGCCCCTTCCGCACAACACCATTCACTGGTGCTCAACGTCGCGCAGCGCTGGTGTTTGTAGGCCCGCTCATCGCCAATGTAGTGGGCCGGCTTCTAGTAATAATGGGACACACACACACAGTGGTTGAGGGTACTGGGGAAACTGCGTCAGCACAGCCCCGTCTTTATTTTATAATCTCTGTTCCGCACTCCACCCGGACGCGCGCAACAGGATACAATGTGTGGGAGAGTCCGGATGGCTCTCTATAGGCAAGCATGGTGATTTGTTGCAAGTTGTTTACCCGGACCTTTGTCAGACAAACAGACAAATCTGTTTAGGAACATCGGATATATTTATGTTTCATGCATCATACAGGACAGGGATATGGCAGCTTCCTTGCACGGCGACACCCCAAAGACATCATGTACATAGATTATATTACAGGGTTTTGCAGATCTACTTAAATTTTTCTCTCACAGAACACTACTAAAGACAGCTCTGAGAAGCATCAGTTTTAATTAGAGGGTACTTTACCATCCGTGGTGCGACAAACTTTAGCAAAAAAGGCAGGAACATTTTCAGGAATAAAGGAAAATTGATGGGGATGGTTTAACTGTACAACGTTGTCTGAGAAATACACCCTTAAAACTGCTACAGGAAAAAAGGTCTGCCTACGACTGTGCTAAGGGTCTACAACACATTCCACATTTCCTGCACATAGTTATTCAAAAAATCACAACATGCAAGTGACAGCAATAGACAGCAGGGAACACTGAACACTAGAACAGTACTAGCAGGTGCCCTTTTTGCCACTAGGGGTCAGACGATAAGAACATATCAAAAGACCTTACTGCATTTAAAGTGGCATCAGTTTATTGATCATAAGTGATAAGGTAAGATTGGACCTAGTGATGTATGCAAATAAAAAATATTCTAAACAAAGAGTTATTTTTTTCAGATGTCTAAGGACCTGTTTCTTGCAAGAGATCAGAAAATCTCTAAATTTGTTTGCCCTGGAAGTTTAAGTTTCAAGGAGTTACAATCCACAGACTATCTCTAAGTGGTGATTAATGATATATTTTCTGCTCTTATCTTTGATAGTATGCATGTTTCTGTTCTTGTTTTAAAAAAAATAATAACCCTCCTGTCACCGCGTCTAGGTATTCTAAAATATAAAATTATTCCCACTGAAATAAAACAATCCTACATCACCCAATCCCAAGGTCGATTCCTTGTCACAAATGCTAAAATTGTTCTTCGCTGGTTATGTTGACCTTTAGAGAATCATAAAATGGATGAAGCAGTATAAAATATAATTAAGGAATTAAAACAAAGTAATCCCCTTTTTATCAAGTGAATCTTTATAAGAAGAAAAACAAGGTGGCTAGAAACCAAGGGCCAAAGGTACTAAAATGCAATTTTGCATTTCCTAAATAACGGCTTTATAAAAATCCTATTAAGGAAATGCAAAATGCTATGGACAGAGATACTGATTTCCTACTAGCGATTCCTACAAAGTAGGAATCACTATTAGGAAATCACAAATATGGAATCCCATTGCATTTGTGTCAGTGGGTGGTTTTGCATTTCCCGCTATTTGGGAAATGCAAAACAAGGATGGAAATAGGCAAAAGGCGCGCCTTGGTGCACCCCAAGAATAGCAGTGCACATGTAGAGCACACATATGCCCAGGGGGCATATGTGTGTGCTATTGCAATTTAAAAAAACATTTTGGGGTGCTTTCTTAATATTGCACATGATTTCCATTTACTTTGAGTCAATTGTAATTGCATTTCCTAAATGCCCAAAACGCAGTTAGGAAATGCTTTGTAAATCAGAACAGAAATCGCAATTTACAATTTCCTAAAGGACTTTGTACATCAGAAAAGCCATTTTGCATTTCTTAACAGCCCGAAATAGCGTTTCAGATACATCTGACCCTATATGATAGTAATACTAACCTATCATTCTATAATTCTTGGGACATTTTTCTATGTGTTTCCTTTAAAGTTGATGAAATTTTAATTGTGTTTTTGCTGTATGTTGAAGAGAGGAGTTCCACTACAGTGTTATTTAGTCGTCTAAGAGTATCAACTAAATACTTAAAATAGACAAATTAATTATGCCACCCACAATGGCAGAAGGGCGAACCTCGGTTGATTGCACCTTGTGTAGTTCAGCTTCTACACTGTTATTTGTAAGACAAAGACAAATTATGGGGTATTGTAATGTACAACCTGACTGTGCTATCTATTCACATGAACTGAGGAATTCAGTTGACAGCATCAAGCAGCCTACAGAGTTCGATAAGCAACCTGTTTTTAGAACATCATTTCCCGTTGAGTGCCCTATTTGTAAATTCTGTTCCTTAGAAAAGAACTGACAGATGACCAGGTTTGAACATATTCAGTGAGCATCTATACAAGAATGTATATTGTTTGGTTTTACAGCGCACAGCCTTGTTCATTTAATTCCACAGCAAACAATCTCCTGCAGCTAATGACCATTGGTTCTCTAAATTCCCAGCATCCTTCCACATTTAGCGGCGCCTACTGGTAAACCTTACTGCTCATCATGAAATGAAATTTCACATTAAACTTAGGGGCCTAGTGCAGCCACTTTCCTTGTGCCCTTTAGCACCGGCTACCACCACCAAGTGTGCGCAGTATTTAAAATATGGCGCACCATGGCGTGGGATAGGGGGCAATAACGTAATTTTGTATGTCGCTATTCATGTGCTCTGCAGGAGTAGTGCCAAAAGTTTGGCAGCACTCCTGCATAGTACATAGGGGCCCATTATAGATAATGACACGCCCCCTTTTAACACCTGCTCTGAGCAGGCATTAAAAGTGCCAAACAAAATGGCAGAAGGAAAGCTCTTAGATTTCCTTGCACCTTTTTTTCGGTCCCTTTAATAATGGAACACCCCCTTGCATACTTTATACAATGTGCCACTTTTTAAATACGGTGCGGGGAAGGTGCCACTATGGTGGTGCTAAGGTGGCGCTAGGGGGTCTTAAATATACACCTTAGTTCATTATGACCTGTGAGCATCCTCCTCAGTCCCAATGTGCAACACACCTTTTCCAACTGGAGCATTACAGCAACTGACTCGATCTCAGATACTCACAAAAAAGAAAAACCCCAGCACACCTATCTCCACCTGCAAGCACACATCACAACCTCTTACTCTCCTGTTTTACTCATAGAAATGTAAATATTGTCATAAAGATTAAAGCACTCAAATCCAAAATGTGTTTTCCAGACCGAGTTCTAATAGAAGAATAGCTAAACATTTGTGGTTATTGAGGTTAAAAACTCATGTGCACATAATGTCATTGGTGATCTCAGATGTCTAGAAATCATTCATATTTTCAGTGGTAGGCTTACTCTCTTAATTACTTCTGTCTGCACCACTATTAAAGCCTTTTGAACAGGAGCTATCTTCAGGCCCTCAGACATGCACCAGAGAGGGACGTAACTCACATAAATCAGTGTATTGTAATCACATGGAATTACCTGGGAATTCTGTTGGATGACGCATAATTATGCGAGAAGAGTGATTCTGCGTTTAGCACTATTATGACTTCCTTGCATCAAAAATACATGCAAGAATGCACTGCACTAAAAATATTGCTAAATGAAACAGAACATGAATAGCCAATGCAAGCAGCAGTTTGCTAAATTTGCTCTGGGGTAGGACTTTCCCCAAATGTACTCAAGGCATTTAGCACGTTTTACTTAGCAGAAAATACACCCTCGCAACCAAAACAAATGCAAGGATACATTTCGTTTTACTCTATGAAATACACAAATAGCGAGTGTGAGAAGCTGCTCATAGTCACTAAGGCCCATATTTATACTTTTTTAGCAAAAAAAAGCCGATGGCCCCTCTGCATTTCTTTGTATGTTTGCCCTGGGGAGGTGGCGGTTCCCTGGACTGTGGGGGGGATTGGCAACCCACCACATGTAATTCAATGTTTGTCCCAGGGAGGTGGCAGTCCCAGGCTGTGGGAGGCCTGGCAGCCCAACCTGCATTTCTTTGTATATTTGCCCCGGGTAGGTAGTGGTCCCTGAGGGGGTCCACAGGACCCTGCGATTTAAATAAAAGCATTTTGCCCTGGGCGGTGGTGGTCCCCAGGACTTCAGTAATCCCAAGAGGGGGCCCCATGCACCCCCCTCCTCATTTTTAACATGCCCCCGGGACCCAGCCCACATGGGGCTTCATTTAAACAAGCATGGGAGCCAAGGTTTTCTTTTTTTAAATGTCACTGTATCCGGGAATCCGCCGCTACTGCCCTGTGAAAATGTTTTTACAAAATGCCTTTTTGCTCTGGGTGGGATAGTCCTGAGGGGTCAGGGTGTCCCTACCCTGGCCCTTTTTCTTTCTTTTGATCTTTTTTCTGGGACTCGGCTGGAGCCGAGTCCCAAGATGGCTGCCAACTCTTCCTTGTTCAAGTGTTGGCAGGCAATCAGATCTCTGCACGAGATCAGGAGAGTTTGTGGAGCCTTCATTTCCCTATACATATATATATATATACAAATTTGTTTTGTCTTTAATTTCTCAAAAACTACTTAACAGATTTACACCAAATAAAGAAAAGGTTGCTTTCAGGACCAAGATCTACCTATCTGCCAAACTTGGTGTAATTCCGTCCAGTGGTTCTGGCACCATTCCTATTCAAAATCTCTATAGAAAAATGCATGGGGAAAAAGCATTGTGGGACCCCCCTTTTTGTCTCGGCCCAGCTTGACGGATCACCCTGAAACTTTCCAGACAGACGCTGAAATGAATGTTGCATTTTTTAGGAACATTTTGTGAAGATTCAACAAATGGTGCCAATGTTAATAGCAAAACAAAGAACGCTTTTTGAATAACTATCTAGTGGCAACCGTCACTAGGTAAGATATATAGATATGTTAAAATAGCTACACTTTATCTTAAATATTAGTAGTAAACTGAAGTGAAAATTAGCAAACATATTCAATCAACAAAAATATGTCAACTAACTTAAATAATAAAATAAACATAACAAATATTTTAATGTAATACATTTCACAAAATACATATAAACACATGAATGTTTTCAGGATAAAATATGAACTATTTAAATAAACTTATATAGCTATATACAAATATAATTATAATAATTTTATGTAATATAATAATTATTTAAAAAAAAATAAAAGTAATGTAAACATTTCAAAAACCAAAACACTAAAAAGACAAATACAATTAAACAAAGTATTAACCCCTTGACCATCAACAACGTAACGGTTACATCCTTGGCCGCAGCGCTGGGGCACCAAGGATGTAACCGTTATGTCATGGTAGACGCCCTCTGGGGAAGCGCTAGCGCTCCCCAAGGGTCACGCCCTCACCCCCCCACGGCAGGGCTGGAAGGGGAATCGCTTCCCCTTCCACACCAGCCCCCCAATGATGTTTGATGACGTCCGCGTACGATTGGGTGATAACCTCATCAGAGACCGCCAGCCTGCAAAGCATTTCTCTTCCAATCAAGTGCTGGGGACGGGAGAGGTATCAAAGGAAAGTCCTTTCCTTTCCTTTGATGTCTCTCTGAGCATTTCTGCAGCCCGATCGTGAAGACACCAGGGATCATTTATTTTTTTTTTATTTTTTTTTTAGACATGGGGAGCGACTCTTTAGGAAAGGGTTGCTCCCCTGAGGGGCAAAATGCCTTTAGGTCATTTCTGCCCCTCTTGGGGGCAGATCAGCCTATTTTCATTAGGCCAATCTGCCCCAAGTGGGGCAGAAACCACTAGACACCAGGAATTGTTTGTGAATTTCACGCAAGAGAAGTGACCCCTTGGCAAGGGTCGCTTCCCTGGGGGAAGATCGGCCTATTTTAATTAGGCCAATGGGGGCAGAAACCACTAGGCACCAGGGATTTTTATTTTTTTACAGATGGGGAGTGACCTCTTAGGTAAAGGTCACTCCCCTTGGGGGCAATTTTATTTTAGGTCATTTCTGCCCACCTTAGGGGCAGTTCGGCCTATTTTCATTAGGTCAATCTGCCCCCAAGGGGGGGTTAAAACCACTAGACACCGTGGATTTTATTTTGTCAATTTCACAGAAGGGGAGAAACTCCTTAGGCAAGGGTTGCTCCCCTGGCAGGGGGCAAATTTATTTTAGGCCATTTCTGCCGCCCCTTGGGGCCAGATTGGCCTATTTTAATTAGGCCAATCTGCCCCAAAGGGGGGCAGAAACCACTAGGCACCAAGGACTTTAAAAAATATGCAGATGGGGAGCGACCCCTTAGGCAAGGGTTGCTCCCCTGTGGGTCAAATTTATTTTAGGCCATTTTGGCCTATTTCTATTCAGCCAATCTGCCACCGGGGGGGGTAGAAACCACGTAGGAACCAGGGATTGGTGTGTGTGTGTTTTGTTTGGGGGGGCAGCCCCTTGGGCAAGGGTCGCTCCCCATGGGTGCACATTAATGTTGCCCATTTCTGCTCCCCTTAGGGGCATATCGGCCTATTTTTGTAAGGCCCATCTGCACCCAAGTGGGGCAGAAAGCCCACCAGAGAAGATTTTTTTTTTCAAAGAGGGTGGGGAACAGCCATACCACCACCCCAAGTAAATAGGGACAAAGTTGTTCTGCCCACTGGTGGGCAGATGGAGCAATTATCGCCAATCCACTCCCCGCAGGGACAGAAAGCCTACTAGATGCCAGGGAATTAAATAAAAATAGTGGGGTGGTGGCTACTACCAGTCTTTCATCCCTCCCCCCTCGCACACTAAAAAGTCTTATCCCGCAAGAGCACATTTGATTATTTTGGATTTTGGTTTTACATTTAGGCCATGAGAGCTTGTCTAACTCTCAAAATCATCCGACTTGGAAAGGTGAGGGCTGCACTTTTTTGGACTTTGGGACGCTGTCGTGTAGAAAACCTACGAGATCTAGATACATATGAAAACTAAACATCTGGTTGAGTCCAGGGTGGTGTGCTTCACGTGCACCGCACCATTTTCTTACCCACAATGCCCTGAAAACGTCGAACTTTGCTTGCAATCACATATTTTTTCACATTTTTTTGATGGAACCTTCCAGAATCTGCAGGAATCCACAAAATTCTTACCATTCAGCATTCTATACTGATAAAAAATCTGCCCCATTTGTCAGCCTAATTTTTATTTTTTCAAACTGCCCTTTTGACCTGCTTCAGTTCCCCCTCATTTTTGACATGTTTTTGGCTCATCCCTATCACAGGCACTTGGCCCACCTACACAAGTGAGGTGTCATTTTTCCTTGGAGACTGAGGGTAATGTTGTGTGGTAGGAATTTGTGCCGGTGCGGTGATCACATACAGAAATGTGGGAAAAATGTGATTTTGTTAGCTAATTTTGAAGTTTGCTCAGAATTCTGGGTAAGAAAACACTGGGGGATCCACGCAAGTCACACTTCCCTGGACTCCCTTGGGTGTCTAGTTTTTTTAAATGTTTGGGTTTGGTAGGTTTCCCTATATGGCCGCTGAGCCCCAAACCAAAAACGCAGGTAACCGCCGTACAAAACCAGGTTGTTTTGTGATAGATAATTTGATGTCTCTACAATACAATTTGGGACCTTCCCTGTCGCAGCCCTGTGCAAAGATGGGGGTTAACCAAACCGTACGATTCATCCAGTAGGACTGCAAGGTGGGTTTCTGCACTAACCCTATTTTCAGCATAAGGCTTAAAAATATCTTTAACTCCTCCAGCGAAGTGGGAGTCCACTGGCGTGTCCTAGAACTGGGCCCTAGAGTGCATTCATGTCTCCTCAGAAACTGTTTAGCACCAAATTTGTTTCCTGCGCAATTTGCTGAAGGAAGTCAACATCCAAAAAGAGATGGACATCGCTGAATGGCAAAAAGTTGGCCGTATCAACTTTACATCCAGCATCACCAGTAAAATGTGGAATTTAGGGATGAACTAAATCGGGGGACTTCCAAGAGAGCAGTCTCTCTGTACTTGCTGCTGCACACACCTGCTCTCTGGGTTTGGTCAACCCGCTGCTGTCCCGCTTCACAGACTGTCCTCATTGCCTCCCTCAGAGTCACTGGAAGAGGAGTTCTTGGATGGGACTCCTCTGACTGAAAAGTCACTCCCAGCGTCTGCTCCATTGTCCTCTCCCTCAGAGGCTGTTTCAGTATAGGCTGTCTTAGTCTCTGATTTTACATCAGAGCTGTCCTCCATAACCCGAGTTAGGGCTTGAGCAGCAGTCATCCAACGAGATGCTATCTCTGCTACTGAAATGTCTGTCTAAAACACTAGTCTACGTAGACTGTCACACAATTGCTGTGGATGTGTTTGTGATGTGTACAACAGTAATTGTCAGTCACCTTACCTTTGCTACTTCCCTCAATCAGCAGGTTCTCTGAAAACACTGAAAAAAACAAAAAGACACATTATTACTTCACCTTGCCATATACCCATTGTCAGAGTCTTTTGGAACCTGTGGTGCCCTGTTCAACAGTCATTTTTTGTTCGCCCACTCCCATGACCTCTTCTTCGGATTCCCTCACTGCCTACCAGCAACAGTGCCCCCAATCTCCCCTTAGCCACCCTCACACATACATTTCAATTGTTTTAAAGTGCAGGCAATGGCTGGCTTTACTAATCCACTCTGCTGTTCACATAAGATACAGTTTTGTTCTTTTTAGGAGGCATATAAACCTTCTGCTCTACTTTAAGGCATCAAAACTGCCATAAGACAAAAGTCTGATCGCTTTCTCTACCAGGTACATAATCACAAGAGTTTTCTTGACCTTTTTATTGCTGCCTAAAAGGTAGGGTTGAAACCCGTCAGTTGGAGTGTGTGCATTGCTTTGAATGTGCGCTGCGGGACTACTGGTGGAGAATATATATATATATCACCTATAAACATATACAGGCAGATAGGGAGAGAGTGTCCCTCTCTCCATATATGTATAAAAGATATAAAGATATCCCTTTTATATGTGGGTGTTGTTTCCCTGGGGGCCGATCTCAGACCCCATGGAAACCACACATCCATTGAAAAAAGTGATCTTGCTCTATCTATCTATCTATCTATCTATCTATCTATCTATCTATCTATCTATCTATCTATCTATCTATATACATACACACAAGTATATAATATATATATGTGTGGGTATGTGTGTATATATATATATATGTTTATAGATATATACATATATATATACATATATATATCTATATATATGTATATTTATATATATATATATATATATTTATAGTTTTTTTTTAACCCTTTAAATGCAGGCGTCGGCCACTGGCCCGCACTACCTCCCTGGTGCGGGTCACGACCAGTGGCTGACACCAGGGAGGGGGTTAATAAATCCTCGGGTGCGTTGCACGTGAGGATTATTATTATTTTTTCTTACGAGGCCTTCCTAAAAGTGTTTCCTGGCCCCCGATCACAGCACAGTGGGGGCTAGGAAACACCACTAGACACCAGGGATTTCACTTGGTACCTTTAAAAAAAGGTAAGTGCCCCGGGGGGGGGGGGGGCGCAATTGCGCCCCCCGGGCTATTTTAAATTCTTTTTTAAAGAAAAATAAATGGACTAGGTCGCCCGTGGGCAGGGCGACCCCCTGTGGGGGCAATATTTTTTTTAGTTGTTGTAGGGTTTAAACCATACAACTAAAAATAATATAGATCTTATATATATATATATATATATATATATATATATATATATATATATATATATATATATATCTATGTAGGTATATCTATCTACATGGATATATCTATAGATAGATCTATAGATATATAAAGATATATGTATATATATATTTATATATATATATATATAGATCTATCTATAGATATATCTATGTAGATATATATATATATAGAGATAGATCTCTATATATATATATATCACTTTTGTCAATACGCGTGTGGTTTCCCTGGGAGCTGCGATCGGCCCCCAGGAAAACCAGACCCACAAATTAAAGTGATATATATATATATATATATATATATATATATATATATATACATATATATATATATATATGTATATATATATATATATATATATATATATATATAGATTTGCCACCAGTTGTCTTGCAGTTGCAGCTTGCGTCTTCAAAGCAATGCACATACTTCAACCAACGCTTTCCAACTGTAGCTTTTAGGCAGCAATAAAAAAGTCAAGTAAGTATTGTGATTATGTTTCTGCTACAAAAGGGTCAGACTTGTCTAGTGGCGGTTTTAGTGCCATAAAGAAGCGCAGAAGGTTTATAGGCCTACTACAAAGAGCAAATCTGTATTTTATGTAAATAGCTGAGTACATTAGTAAAGTCAGCCATTACCTGCGCTATAATACAAATGAAATTTATGTGCGGGGTGGAGGGCGGCTATGGAGAGATGAAGGGCACTTTTGCTGGGTGGTAATGAGGGAATCCGAGGAGGAGGGAGTGGGAGCACCAATAATGATTGTTGGACTGGGTGCAGGAGGAGCTAAAGACAGTGATGAATGGTATGTGACAAGGTGTTTTTTGAGTGTCTTGAAAGAATATTCTGATTGAGGGAAGAAGCGCAGGCAAGGTGGCCTCTACAGTTGCACGTATCTCACACACACCATCGATTTTGTGACTGTCTACGTAGGTTAGTGTTTTAGAGCAACTGTTTAGCCAATAGCAGAGATGGCATCTTGATGGATGACTGCTGCCGTCACTCCGGTTATTGAGGACAGCTCTGACATAGGATCAGAGAGTGAGACATCAGATACTCAGACAGCATCTGAGGGATAGGACAATGGCGCAGACTCTGGGAGTGATTTTTCAGTTGGAGGAGTCCCATTCGATAACTCCTCTTCCAGTAAATTATGAGGGAGGTGATGAGGACAGTCCTGCTGTCCCTTCGCAAGCAGTCTGTGCAACTGGGTAATAGTGGGTTAGCCCAACCCAGAGAGCAGGTGAATGCGGTGGCAAGCAGAGAGAGAGAGTGCTCTCTTGGGAGCTCCCCAATTTAGTTCAGCCCCAAATTCCACCGCCCAAATCGTATGGAGACATCAAAATTATCTATCGCAAAACAAACTGGTTTTGGAAGGCAGGCACCTGTGTTTTTGGTCCTGGGTTCGGCAGCCATATAGAGAAACACACTAAACCCAAACATTTCTGGAAACTAGACATTCGGGGGAGTCCACAGAGGTGTGACTTGTGTGGATTCCCCAAAGTTTTCTTACCCAGAATACCCTGCAAAGCTGAAATGTTGAATAAAAACTCTATTTTTCTCGCATTTCTGTCACACAAACTACAGGAATATGCTGGGATCCACAAAATTCCTACCACCCAGTGATTCCTCACCTGTCCTGATAAAAACACTACCCCACTTGAGTGCCTACACCTAGTGCCTGCGTCAGGAATGGATCACCCCAGGGTCAACAGCTGCCTCATGTAAGGACCAACATTGTGATATATTCCTGTTGCGGGCACCAGGCCTACCCACACAAGTGAGGTACCATTTTTATCGGGAGACTTGGGGGAATGCTGGGTGGAAGGAAATTTGTGGCTCCTCTCAGATTCCAGAACTTTCTGTCACCGAAATGTGAGGAAAATGTGTTTGTTAGCCAAATTTTGAGGTTTGCAAAGGATTCTGGTTAACAGAACCTGGTCATAGCCCCACAAGTCACCCCATCTCGGATTCCCCTAGGTCTCTAGTTTTCAAAAATGCACAGTTTTGGTAGGTTTCACCAGGTGCCGGCTGAGCTAGAGGCCAAAATCTACAGGTAGGCACTTTGCAAAATGTGATGTGTCCACGTTGTGTTTTGGGCCATTTCCATTCGTGGGCGCTAGGCCTACCCACGCAAGAGAGGTACCATTTTTATCGGAAGACTTGGGGGAACGCTGGGTGGAAGGAAATTTGTGACACCTGTCAGATTCCAGAACCTTCTGTCGCCGAAATGTGAGGAAAAGTGTTTTTTTGGCCAAATTTTGAGGTTTGCAAAGGATTCTAGGTAACGGAACCTGGCCAGAGCCCCACAAGTCACCCCATCTTGGATTCCAATAGGTCTCTAGTTTTAAAAAATGCACAGGTTTGGTAGGTTTCCCTAGGTGCCGGCTGAGCTAGAGGCCAAAATCTACAGGTAGGCACTCTGCAAAAAACACCTCTCTTTTCTGTCAAAAAATGGGATGTGTCCACGTTGTGTTTTGGGGCATTTCCTGTCACGCGCCCTAGGCCTACCCACTCAAGTGAGGTATCAATTTTATCAGGAGACTTAGGGGAATGCTGGGTGGAAGGAAATTTGTGGCTCCTCTCAGATTCCAGAACTTTCTGTCACCGAAATGTGAGGAAAATTTGTTTTTTTAGCCAAATATTGAGGTTTGCAAATGATTCTGGGTAACAGAACCTGGTCAGAGCACACAAGTCACCTCATCTTGGATTCCCCTAGGTGTCTAGTTTTCAAAAATGCCAAGGTTTGCTAGGTTTTCCTAGGTGCCGGCTGAGCCAGAGGCCAAAATCTACAGCTAGGCACTTTGCAAAAAACACGTCAGATTTCAATGTAAAAATGTGATGTGTCCATGTTGCGTTTCCTGTCGCGAGCATTAGGCCTACCCACGCAAGTGAGGTACCATTTTTATCGGGAGACTTGGGGGAACACAGAATAGCAAAGCAAGTGTTATTGCCCCTTGTCTTTCTCTACATTTCTCCTTCCAAATGTAAGACAGTGTGTAAAAAAGACGTATTTTTGAGAAATGGCCTGCAATTCACATGCTAGTATGGGCACCCCGGAATTCAGAGATGTGCAAATAACCACTGCTTCTCAACACCTTATCTTATGCCCATTTTGGAAATACAAAGGTTTGCTTGATACCTATTTTTCACTCTTTATATTTCAGAAAATGAATTGCTGTATATCCAGTATAGAATGAAAACCCATTGCGAGGTGCAGCTCATTTATTGGCTCTGGGTACCTAGGGATCTTGATGAACCTACAAGCCCTATATAGCCTCGCAATCGGAAGAGTCCAGCACACGTAATGGTATATTGCTTTAAAAAATCTGACATTGCAGGAAAAAGTTACAGAGTAAAACGTGAAGAAAAATGGCTGTTTTTTTCATCTCACTTTCAATATTCTTTTATTTCAGCTGTTATTTTCTGTAGGAAAACCTTGTAGGATCTACACAAATGACCCTTGGCTGAATTCAGAATTTTGTCTACTTTTTAGAAATGTTTAGCTTTCCAGGATCCAGCATTGGTTTCACACCCATTCCTGTCACTAACTGGAAGGAGGCTGAAAGCACCAAAAATAGTAAAAATGGGGTATGTCCCAGTAAAATGCCAAAATTGTGTTGAAAAATGTGGTTTTCTGATTCAAGTCTGCCCGTTCCTGAAATGTGGGAAGATGGTGATTTTAGCACCAGAAACCCTTTGTTGATGCCCTTTTCAGGGAAAAAACCCTAAGCCTTCTTAGGCAGCCCTTTTTTCCCATTTTTTTGAGAAAAACGAAATTTTCACTGTATTTTGGCTAATTTCTTGGTCTCCTCCAGGGGAAACCACAAACTCTGGGTACCATTAGAATCCCTAGGATGTTGTAAAAAAAGGATGCTAATTTGGCGTGGATAGCTTATGTGGACAAAAAGTTATGAAGGCCTAAGCGCAAACTATCCCAAATATCCAAAAAAGGGCTCAGCACTGGGGGGAGGCCCAGCAGCTAAGAGGTTAACAGCTGTGTGGTTTCCTTGAGGGAGCCATTAAAAAAAGAAATTGTCACCCTTGGGGGTAAACTAACTTTATCTTTTTTTCAAAAGTGCCCTCGGGAGGGATGAGGGTCAGCCCATTTTCAAAGGGCTGACCCCTCCAGATCCCTGGTGTCTAGTGGTGTTTCCTTGCCACGGCCAGGACTCACTTTCAGGTAGGCCTCATTCGAAAGGGAAGAATCTCCCCTTTCAAACGAGGCCTTTATGAATGGTGGGGAGGCCCTTTCTGGCAACTTTTCCCCACCGGAGCAGAAAGCGACATTACCTGCTGCTTCCTGTTCCAGTGGTGAGAACAAACTGTGATGTCAGCACACCTCGAGGTACGCTGTAGTCACTCACCGGCAGGTGAGGGGTTGGAGGGAGACTCAGAAGATCTTCTGTGTCTTCTGAGGGATTTTAATTTTAAAAACCTCTCGTTGTCATCGATCACTGGTCATGGCCCTCACCAGGGAGGTTGTGCGGGTGTCAGCCACTGGCCGACACATGCACCAATGGGGTTAATGATTTTTTGTAAATAAAATTAAGATAATCAGAGACAATATACATAATGTGCTCTTAATGGAAATAGATACAGAAGTGATAAAGAACTCCGCTCCTTCTAATGCAGTAATAAGAAACTCCAACTCCTTAAACGTTTTCAAGGAAATAGCATAAAACCCCTGAGGGAACTCATATGAAAGACATGCTACGGTGTCAGGAAGACCAGCAAACAGTACCTTTGGATTTGTAGGGCATCGTGTTCCTCGTAATAAGATCCGGAGAGCAGCATTGCTGGCATCGCGGTGTCAGTTCGAGAGTCGTTGGGCCCTTGAAGTCACACGTGTTGCAGATCGAACTCCAGGCTGATGAAGTTAGAAGCGCTGCTTGGATGGCATCGGGGCTGAGGTGCGAAGTGGGACGATGCGACATGCAGTGCCCACAGGTCACGGTGCAGGCTGCGGCTCAGGGACAGTATCCAGCAGCGTTGGTGAGACCAGGGCTGAGGTGTGAAGCGGGGTGCTGCGACATGCGGTGTCACCAGGTCACGGTGCAGGCAGCGGCATCGTAGTTGCTGAAGTGCTCCTCACCAGCGGTCTCCACAGGCCACAGTGTAGGCAGCGGCGCCAATGTCAGCAGGAGTGGCAGCTTTGGGAATGCCAAGGCTGTAGTTTGAGCAAGGTGATGCTGGAGAGCCAGGCCTTCAGGTTGTGGGGCGAGCAGCTGCTCGGTGAAGTCTTCTGATGACTTCGTCGGTGAGACCAGGGTTGCCGTGCGAAGCAGGGCAGTGCAGCTCCATGTGGCGTCAGCAGGTCATAGTGCAGGCCAGGAGCATTGTGGCTGTTTCTCCTCTTGAACAGCACAAAAAATACAGTTATCAGTGCTGCAGGTCAAGGAAACTGAAGTCTTTGGTGTCCCTGAGACTTCCAACAGAAGACAAGCTCTACTCCAAGCCCTTGGAGAACTTTCTCAAGCAGGACACACAGTAAAGTTCACCCTTTGCACTCTTTTGAGGTGGAAGCAGCAACTGCAGGCCAGTCCAGCAAAGCAACACAGCAAATGGAGAGTACTGCTCCTCCAACTCTTCAGCTCTTCTCCTGAACAAAGGTTCCTCTTGATTCCAGAAAGATTCTAAAAGTCTGGGATCTTGGGTCCAATAGTTACACCCCTTTCTGCCTTTAAAGTTGGCAAACTTTCAAGCAAAGTCTCAAGTGTTTGTAAGATCCTTCATTGTCCATGCCAGGCCCCAGACACACATGAGGGGGTAGGACACTGCATTGTGTAAGGGCAGGCACAGTCCTTTCAGGTGTGAGTGACCACTCCTCCCTCCACTCTAGCTCAGATGGCTCATCAGGATATGCAGGCTACACCACAGCTCCTTTTGTGTCACTGTCTAGAGGAGAGGTTTAAACAGCCCAACAGTCAAACTGACTCAGACGGGGAATCCACAAACAGCAGAGTCACAGAATGGTTTAAGGAAGAAAATGCCTACTTTTTAAAAGTGGCATTTTCAAACTCACAATCCAAAAACCAACTTCACTGAAAGATGTATTTTCAAATTGTGCGTTCAGAGACCCTAAACTCCATATTTCTATCTGCTCTCAAAGGTAATCTGTGCTTTAAAGTGATTTAAAGGCAGCCCCATGTTAACCTATGAGAGCCATAGGACTTGCAACAGTGAAACCCGAATTTGGGAGTATTTCACTGTTAGGACATGTAAAACACACCAGTACATGTACTGCGTTTTAAATACAATGCTCCCTGCCCATGGGGCAACCTAGGGCCTACCTTAGGAGTGCCTTACATGTACAAAAAGGGAAGGTTTGGGCCTGGCAATGGGTACAATTGCCAGGTAAAATTTGCAGTTTAAAACTGCACACAGACACTGCAGTGGCAGGTCTAAGCCATGTTTACAGTGCTACTAATGTGGATGGCACAACCAGTGCTGTAGGCCAACTAGTAGCATTTGATTTCAGGCCCTGGGCACCTCTAGTGCACTATACTAGGGACTTACCAGTAAATCAAATATGGCAATCATGGAAAACCCAATCACCAATACAATTTACATAGGGAGCACTTGCACTTTAGCACTGATCAGCAGTGGCAAAGTGCACAGAGAGAATAAACCAGCAAAAACAGAGTCCAGTATACCATAAAAACAAGAGGTCACAAGGCAAAAAGACAGGGGCGACATGCCAAAAGGATGCCAGGTCTACACTGCCTAACAATCCTGCCAGTAGTAATATTTTAACTTTCCGTTTCCTTTGAACATGGGCAACATGATTATAAAGAAACATGATAAACTTTGCAAAACAAAATTAAATAATGAAAATATGTAGAGTTCCATATCACTTATTGGTTTTCAGTCCCACCCAAAGAATGAACTACATAGTCACCAGGAAAGTAAACTTGAAGCATAACATCACCCCTCTCACACAGCATTGACCAACCACTGGAGTACAGTCTTCCATGTCACCAGAAGCCATTCAATGAGGAAGCAAGACAATGATTGGTGGGCAGAGAAGAATAGATTTGTGCTTCTTAATGTTGAGAAAGTATATGATATATTGTAGTCTAAATTCAGCAATGATCTTACCCCCCTGATCAGGTATTGGATATTATTGGTTGGGTGACTAAGGATCTTGTTGAGTGACTTACTTTAAATACATATAAGACAGTTAACAATTAGGTAGGTTTGAGGGGAAACATTAAAATCTAACAAGACTTAAAAATGATCACTGAGGACAGGTGGTCAGATTTATGGCACCGAGAAAATTTACCTTTTTGACACATGTTCTTAATCAATAAAAAATATTAGGCTTTAGGGAGAATAGACTGTAATATGCCTCATGTACTGAAGTCACAATCGCCCCTAAGAAATAATGCTGGAGAAATCTCAATGAGCTGGTGAAAGCTGATTGTGCTTTGGACAACTTTAATTTGACTAAAGAAGTTTGTAAAGCTATTTTCTTACTCTAATAACCACATTGAACTGATTTATAATGGTATGCAGCCTACACAAAGTAAGAAACCTCTTTCTGGACACTATGAAGGGTTCAATGGTACTATTTCTTCTGCTTTGTTCTTTCTTACAATTTTCGTTAGAAGGGTTTGTTGACCTGGTAAACAGTATATCTTAACTCTTGCGGTACAACCTAAGATGAGTGTGTGTCATGAAAGTCGCCATTGATTTCTAGGCCAGAAACTCTTTTACTAACAAAATTGACTACTCCTCATTGAATGTTCAGGACAGTCACTGCTTTATTTGTTGTGCTAGTACAAAATTGCCCCAAGACATACCTTTTCTGTCTAATCACATCTGTTTCAGTCACAAAGCACTGTGAAATAAGAGACCCCAAGATACCCCAATTTGTTTGCAAATAATTTACATTGCATCAACTGTTGAGTGTTCTACTGTTTACTAAGCTGTTCTAATGGTTCAGAGATTTATGAGGAAAAGGTGAGAAGAGGCAGTATTTTCAGTACAGACTGAAATTACCCTCCTCTTCACTTAAGATCCGAAGTTGACTAGCGTCTGTTCAGGAGGAAGCTGAAATCACCTGTGTTTATCGAAGGTGCAAATAATGTCAATAAATTGCAATCTATTCTTGTTTTAGTGATCTATCTCAGGGCCATAGCATAGCACATCATAACATATAACATAACATAACATTACATGACACTTATCTCTATGCATATTTATTGAAGTTCCCATTGCTTTCACAGACCTCTTCTCCAGTAGGTTTTTGGAAGGATCTTGAAATATATCTTTTTTCTCAAGCCACAAACTAGCCTTGTGTTTGTAGGCATATAAACACTGATTGCAGGTAACTGTAGAGCATGCCTTAGGTGCACTCCAGTTACAGATATACTACTTCTGGTTTCAATTGCTGGCAGTTTAGATTTGAACAGCAACTACAATGTTGTGAAGAACGCTAAAGCTGATGCAATATCCAAAGAACCCATTGGTACAATTGGAACCCCTTAGAAACTATTTCTAATAAAATCTCCCTTTGGTTACTCATGCAATTCAATTAAATAATCATGTTAATATTTGAATGGAGTAATACATCATGAACATATATGCAATATTAAGTATTGTGGTCTACACCTAACCAAGAAATGTAATACAGACCTCGTTTCCATGTGCCACATTCTTCTTAAAGTTTACATTTGGATTATTGGTTCCAAATACAGTGAAAGAACAATTTATATAAAATTGGTGATTGTTGACTCGAACGGTTTCATATAGTTTTCTCTACAGGTAAAGCATGATATCATACTACTTTTAATTAGTAAAATATGTTAATTTATCTTCTAGGAATACACAATAGATGTTTTCTTTCGCCAGAAATGGGAGGATGAGAGGTTAAGATACAAAGGTCCGATGAACATTCTACGACTAAACAATTTAATGGCAAGTAAAATCTGGACTCCAGACACATTCTTTCATAATGGAAAAAAGTCAGTGGCCCACAACATGACAATGCCAAACAAACTGTTGAGAATCCAGGATGACGGAACTTTATTGTACACAATGAGGTACATCTTTGTGTTTCCACTTTTATCGTATTGAAAATTGTGTTTACTGTAACTCACTGTTCTCTGGTTTGGTAAATTTGAAGTCTCACATAGTCAATTTTTCAATGTGCGAGTGCTCTACATTTGGTGAGTATAGAAATGTCACAAACTGCAAATCAAAGAAAATAATTAAAATCACGTTAGAATAGTTGTTGTTATCTATAACGCTGGTCACTTTTTTCTCTATGTGAAGTCAAGCTTTGTGCACATATATTTAAAGTTGCGAGACACTCTGCTATAATTATTAGTTGTCAGCTCAGCATGCTGATTATCTCTAATGAAACTATTTGAAATGCCGTTAGCAGTATTTATCATGGGTAACTTGGCTGAATTATCAGGCTTTGAAAATCTTATTTCCTGCTTGAATCGGACAGAATTTCATTCTGAATGAAGTATCCCAGTGGAAAGCTCAGGAAAATCAAGGACATTCAGTGAGGTCTGGTCGTGGCTTTGAATAAAATCACTTCCTAAAATATGAATTCAAAAGGAGAAAAGCTGTTGGAAAGAACAGAGGTAGATGGAGGAGTGAGGAAACAGAAAGTTGTGTAAAATGGCAGAACATGTAAAGTGAAGAAAGAGAATGACTAGCATGCATTTGTGAATTATATCAAGAAAGGGCAGTGGGTTAGGCCTCGCTATAAGACATCTCTATAAGGCAGTTTTCTTTCTGTGGAGGTCTGTGTACAACCTGTCCCTCACAGGTTTGGATGTCAACGGGGTTAACATAGTTAAGAACATTTGTAAAAGATAAATGCACAGTGTAATGACAAGTGTTGGACCTGGCCCTTTTTACAAGGTCGTCCCTAATTTTTTTGACTTCCTCCTCCTATCTTTTCCGACCTCTTTTTGTTGACATTAGGACTCTGAGCACTCTGTCACTTCTGATCAGTGCTAAAGTGCATGTGCTTTCTCTTCTAAATTTGATATGATTGGCTTACACCTAATTGGCACATTTAATTTACCTGTAAGTGCCTTGTACCATGGTATCCCTATACCCAGGGCCTGTAAATTTAATGGTACTAGTGGGCCTGGAGCACAGCTTGCACCACCCACAGAAGTAGCCTTTCAAACCTGTCTCAGGCATCTAAATTTCCCTGCCAGGCCTGGAACTCCCTTTTTAGTACATATAAGTCACCCCTAAGGTAGGCCCTAGCTAGCCCAATGGGCAGGGTGCTGTGTATGTCAAAGGTAGGACATATGTCTTTATGTACTATATATCCAAGTATTGACAACCAGCCTAGATGGTTCTTCTCTCCTGTGAGTACTGCCTCTCTCATAGAATTGCATTGGAAATGCCCTAGCATATGTCTAAGTGGTATTGTCTGATCTATGAGGGGTGGCAGAGGCATGTTTGGTATGTTGTAATGGTAGTGAGAAATGCTGCTTACTGGGGTAGGTGGATATTTTATTACCATTATAGAAATGCCACTTTTAGAAAGTGGGCATTTTTCTGTGCGTATGACTCTGTTGTTTTGCAGCTTGACTCCAATCCACGTCTGGGGCAGAGTGACAACTGGGCTTTGAGCATACTTTTCAGACAGGCTGTAGATGTCACAAGAGGGCATCTGCACATTGAATGGTCTTCCTGGGCCGGGAGAGGAGAAGTGGGGCACACCTGCATTTGTAAAGACTGTGCCCTGGCCTCACACAAAGGGCTTGTTTACCCCCTACTGATGTCCAGAGCCAGTGATGGAGGAGAAAGGGGACATTCCTGGAACTGGTTAGTGCTGGTTGGAACCCTCTCTCCCCCTATGTGGAAGCTGCACAAAATGTGTACAAGTACAGGGGGGCTGGCCCCCACCTTTTTAGACACTGTGTGGCCCTGCCATGAGGAACAGTTATTGAGGTGCTGGCCTGTGACCTGTTAGGGCACAAGGAGGACTGCATCGTTTGCCCAAGGACCCTGCTGCTTGGGAGCCTGTGCACCCCAGTGCTCTCCCAGGACCTGCGGCCTGGTTCCCTGGTCTTGGAACTAATGCTCCTGGGGAGCGCTATACCTCAGACAGAAATGCATGAAGAGCGCTGTGTAACCTCCTATTACAGCTCTTTCCTAATTTTCTCCGTGAGCACATGAAGAGGGCTCTCTTCTCCCCCTGGACTGCCCCACATTTGTGCAAGGGAGTGCTTGAAACTGGCCCCACACTCAGTGTTGTGGAGACTCCAGCACGACGTGCCTCCCAGACCATTTGACCGCCCCAAGTACCCCCCTCAGAGAGGACAAGTTAGCTGACCAGCCAGTCGGAAGCAGCATTGCACATTGAGAGTTCCTCAGGGAGGCCCTTTCCTTCATGCCAACGTGCTGCAGGACGCCAGTGGAGCTGCCATCATTTCCCCTGCTGCAGCCCAACAGGCTTGAGCCGAGAACCAGGGCCAGGGGGTGGCGCGACCTAGCTTCGACACGGAAGCAAGAGCTGTGTTTTCCTCCGAGCAGCTGGGTGCTACCAGTGAACGTGGGGACCAGTCCCGGTCTCCCACGCTAGGACGGAGTGTGAATTCTCCCATGCAGCGGAGCTGCTGCAGTTTTGGAATGTGCGGGGGAAGACGGAGTGAAGCCCCCTATAGTATTGTAGAGTCTGTTCCCAGACGCTGTCCTGGGACAGACCGCAGGAGGAGCACTGAGGTGAGCTTTACCTTCACTGTGGCAAAACCGAGTAGAGGCTCCCCACACTTCTCAGCAGGCGCAGGCCAGCCTGCATTTGGAAGGTAGTCTTTTGGCACGCGGCTAACGTAAGGGTCTGGACGTCAGTGCAAGTGCACCCGAGTGGCATGTTTGTCATTGTGATCGTTAACACCCCAGATGGTGGGGAGACCACCAGAGTAATGATCTGGATGCTACAGGGATGTCCTGGTAATTCACCTGTTTTTGTCCTCTCTCTCATCTAACTGCGGCAATCCATAACCTGATGCCACAATATATATTGTTTTTGCCTTGTAGGGGGCTGACATATCTCTTCCAGGTCTAGGGTCTTGCCGGCATTGGGAGGGTAACGTTTTTAGGATCTATGCCATTTGGGGAATGGTTCCCTCTAGGTGCATTCACGATGATGATTTGGCCTCTCTGGTGATATGTTTATCCTGACCTGTGCATTTTTGGCAGTAATGACAACCTGACTACTGCTTGTGTTTTGCAGAATACCAGTACCCTAAATGTTTACCTGACTACTGCTTATTTTCGGAGAGTACTAGTAACCTGTGTGATGTTCTGAAAACTGCTTATGTAGCACTAATACATGTTGTGTTTGGTCTAATGATGTTTAATGATGTTTTATGCAATACGGTTCATTTTTATATAACTTGTTGTGTTACTTTTGAGGTGTATTCATTGTGCCTTGTGTGTTGTGTGTGTTGTGCAAGTGCTTTACACATGACCTCTGGGATAAGCCTCACTGCTCGTGCCAAGCTACCAAGGGGGTCAGCAGGGGTTAGCTTGGGTGTATGACTCCCTCGCTCTGACTAGAGAGGTGGGTTGTGCCTGGCTTAGGTGCATACCCTAGCCAACCACAAACCCAATTTCTAACAACAAGGAACACACATATTTAAATGTGTAGCAGCGTATTTGTTAGGCATTGATATCACAAGCATTTGGGTGGCTTAAATTGAAAATAAATTGAGGAAACCAGGCCCCCAAAAAAACTTATATAATAAACCTTCATACTTGGCCAATCTTCTCAATATCTCAAGTTGTCAAAGAAGAGTTTGAACTGTGAAGTATGGACTCTCTCTAATTGGAAATAACCCTCCAAAAGCTGTACTTCCCAAGCTCAAAATCCACTTTTCTAATGTAATGCCATTGCTTTCTGGAACTCATTTTGGTATGACTTGAGGGTCAAACCTTTTTTTTCCTCGTTACAATAAATCACATATGTTCAGAGTATACTTGAAATAAGAACTTCCTCTGTTTTTCTTATTGAACTTTTATGGTCTAAAGTGTAGAAATAATCAAATGTGAATGATATACTTGTTGTAATGTAAAACACATTTACAAGTTAAGTCTATGGTGAAAAATGTAAATAGAAGTACGTAAATACCCAAATAAATACAACAAATATATAAACACCAAGCGTAGAGAACTACTGAAGCTAATGATTTACAAATGTAAGTGGAATTGAAACATTATGTTTTTTATGACCATGATAGAAATTCATAATGTGTAAGAACACTCAGTGCAAGCATGCTTTGGGTGCCATGTTTATTTCACACAGACAATATTTTGGAGACAGTGTAAAGGTTATGAAAATTACACATAAACAGGCAAAATTGCAGTATTATAAAATTCTTCCTATTTATCAATATCAATAAATGCATACAAACTTATTGACGGTTGACACTGAATTGGGCAATGCGTCAATAAGAAATAGATTTTTTGGTTTGCTAATCACTTTGGGCCAGATGTACAAAGGCTTTTTGTATTTCTTAGTGGGCCAAATCACAATTTCAGCCAGTTAAGAAATGCAAAAAAGCCTTTTCCTCTGTACAAGGGCCTTTAGGGCATCACTAGATAGGAAACCGCAAATAGGGATTTCCTATTGTCAATTTCTTGGCACCTGTACAAAGCATTTAGTAAATGCAAAATGAGCATTTAGGAAATGCAGTTACCATCGACTTCAAGTCGAGGGTAACCATATGCAATTAAGAAAAAGCACCCGAAAATGCAATAGAGCATACACATGCCCTTTGGGAATATGTGCACTCTATATGTGCACCACTATTTTTGGGGTGCATTTCGGGGGACCTTTTTCGCATAGGCATTCTTGGTTTTGCACTTCCCAAATAGTGATTTCCTAATTTGGGAAATGAACAACTGGCCCATTGCGACAAATGGCATGGGATTCCTTATTTGCAATTTCTTAATAGTGATTCCTACGTTGTAAGAATCAGTATCAGGAAATTGGTATCTTGGTACACAGCGTCTTCCATTTCTTAAATAGCGATTTTTATGAAGTTGCTATTTAGGAAATGCAAAATTGCATCTGCGTACATCTGCCCATTTGGCTCAATCTGACGAATCCTCAAAAATCTTTCCTTAAAAAAAGGCTTATCCACCTCAGCTAATACTGAAAAGTTTCTGGGTCATACTTCAAGGGGTGCAGAGAAAAAGGAAGAAGGTCCCAAAGTACGTTTTTACCATGCAACTTTTCATAGAATCTTTAGAGATAGCTGTAGCCACAACAATTGAACAGAATTACACCAAATATTGCAGAAGGCTAAATCCTGAAATAGAAAACATGCTTTATACGATTTGGTGTACCTCTGTTCAGTAGTTTTTGAGAACTAAAGGCTCAAAATGTATCTATATTTCATGGTGCAGTTCCACTATGGATCTGCTGAGGTGGATCTGCAAGCTTAAACATGCATTGTGATTGGTTGGCAGCAACCTGAAAGAAAAGTTCCAACCAGCATCTCAGGACTCAGGAACTCATTTGGGTGCCCGGGGGTTTGGTCCAAAGGCACCCCAAACACATTCCAGGGGATAGGCTGCTGTGGGGTCAGGGCAGACCCCCAACCCAAAGCTGCACACGGTCAAAGACCATGTGTGATGGGGGTTGGGCACCCACAGAGGATTGGGTGCAGTGTTTTAGTTTAAAATGTTATGTTTAACTGACATATTACATATTCACCTAACTATAACATCCCTTCAGCCTTTGCTGTTTTTCGATTACTATATAGATATACATGTGTGGGTATATATTTATATTTATATTTGTCATTTTACTGGTGTGGTTCATGAATGTCACATGCAATAGAAATGATAATGGAATCAGTGTGCATCATTTACAGATTGCCATGCTATTTACAGTGATCCTGTTTACTGTAGATTGTTAAAAGGCTCACAAGAGAAAAAAAGTGAGCAGGTGGTGCAGAAAGTTGAAAGTATACTAAATTAAAATGAAAATAACTGTGACAGAAGCACCAGAGAAGAATGATCGTGTTAAGAAAATCTTTGGCCTTGCATGACAGGATAAATACATTTTAGGAGCAACAGCATATAGTATTTAGACAACAAAACAAAACAAAGCCTTTATCAGCCCAGTTCAAAAACTGAATTTTCTGCTGTGTAAAGTAGTACTACAGTAATACTACATATGTGTTATAAAATGAGATTTACAAACCTATGGCCGAGATCTTAGCCGTTTCTACAAGTTGGTATAAAATTTAATCGTAAATGTGGGTGGTACCAAGGGGAGTGGTAGAAAAATAGGGATCATATCCCCTGTGGTCTCATTTCTTTTTTAGGAGGAGGTGGCATACAGCCCCCTCCTCGGTCCTATTTTGGCCCAAGAGACCTGAAGTCTGTTTTGAAGGCGGGGGGGCAACCAGCCCCCTATTCAGGCTGCGTGTAACCTGAGAGTTCTCATCTCCCGGGGCCTACTGTGTTTTTAAAGGGGAATGAGCCACACAGCACCCCTCCCCAGCCTCTAAAGGTCCCAGAGACCCATCCCCAGAGGCCAGTAAACTTTTGTAAAGCTATTGATGGCCCCAAGGACACCAGCCATCGGGCTAGCTCACTAGGAATGCCCTGGGGAGCCCATCCCTGGAACATAGCGGAGTCCCTGCATGCAAGCACCGTTAAGGGCAGGAAACCTTTGCTTGCTCCCGCTTGGTGAGAGCATTTTCAAAACTCCCACGATGGAGAAGAAAACACAGAGTCTGCTCCTAGCTTGCAGAAGCTTTGAAAATGCTCCCACTGTTCGAGCACTGATAGGGGAAGGGAAACAGATCAAAATATTGCTCTCTCCCAGAGGGAACAGCATTAGTCGCTGCTCCTCCTGGGCAGGAGAAATGCTAGCTCCTTCTGCATTTGGGGACCTGTCTGGGGCTGTGGGGATCTTGGGCTTCCACTGGGGCCCACAAGGAATGTATGGTGGATGCCCTGGGTGGGCACCATGGCGTCCATCTAAAAAAACGAGATATTATTTCCTTTGCAATGCACTAATAATTGTCCACTGAGTGTTTTCCTCAATCTACCCCAACAGCACTTCTGATCATGATTTTGTCATTCTTGATTCTTGATTCAGCATTTAGACCCTCATTATTCATTGGTGGATGAATATTACCACATACAGTACCCCAGTTGATAAGGAATGGTTATGCTCCTACTTGAAGCAGTATCGGAATTACATTGCAGGTACAGTTTCCTCCATTCACCGGCTGTGGGCTGCGTGTAAAACCTGCTTGCATTGGAGGATGATGAAAGACTCCGCTGACTATAAAGGTCAGAGAGACGCAGACAGGGGTACTCTAGAAGATAGACTGAGACGCCTCACCCATGAGTATAATACACAACTGTCTCAGACCCCACTTAAAGAGTTGCTATCTGCCCAATTCTTCCTTAATGAGATTAACACACCACAGGCAGAACCATCCCTTGTCCATCTTAAGCAAATCCACTACAGGCGTGAGGAAAAAGCTGGCAGGCTTCTGGCAGCTCAACTGAAGAAGGAGAAATCTGGCTGGCTATTGGATGCCACATGATACCCTCTTGAGCAACTCCTAGAAAATCTTACCAGAGTTCCCTCAATACTTCAAACCACTTTACACCTGTTTAGCATCCCATATACAGACAGCGATGCACACGTTTCTCAATCTCCTCTGGCTTCCAACACTCTTTCCCAAACTCTCAACAGCAATGGGTGCGGACATCGCTGTAGATGAAATAGCATAGGCCATCGATGGTTTGGCAACATTTAAAGCAACTGGGAAACACAGGTCCTTCTAAATCTAGTCATGAGCTCACCAATCCACAGGTATCAGCCCCAGATTTCCACAGGGCTAGTATTTCTCTGATACCTAAGCCCAAGCAAGACCCCCTTTAATGCAGCAGTTACAGGTCCATCTCTTTACTAAATATGGACATTAAGATGTTTATGAAAATCCTGGCCAACAGGCTTAAGTCATATATCCCTGCGCATGTTGACTCCTCCTAAGTGGACTTTGTGCCTGGATGGTCTTCTCAAAACCATCTTAGGCTATGTCAAGCTAAAGATGATGCAGACAAAAAGTTATTAATAACTTTAGATGCCAAAATGCTTTCTGTTGTGTGGAATGGCATCATTTGTACCATGTGATGGAGAAGAAGGGACTGAGTGCTCCTTTTGTAGCTAAAGTGCAGTAGCTCTACCAGCTGCCTACAGCCTTGATATCAAGTGGTGGCTTTACCTCCCAAAGCTTTACTTTCACACAAGGCAGAGCTGCCCTCTTTTCTCACTGCTGTTTCTACTAGACCTAGAGCCACTGGGGGCGACCGATCACACAACCTTTGCAATTCATGGCCTTAACACCGCTCGGAGGAATGCAAAGCTATTTACCATGCTGACGATATCTGGTTACTATCTCAGATCCATCGTCCTCGATACTGGTGCTGAAGAAAGTGATTACCTCCTTTGTAAAACTGTTGTTTTCCAGTTACAACATTAAATGGTTCTAATGAGAGGCAATGCAGATGACAATATCTGCTACCAAGGCCTCGTTAGGTGAATCACCCTTCCAGTGGCTCTCTTCCCTCCTCTGATAACTAGGTATCCTCCGCAACCCCAATTTAACCAACATGGTTCAAGACTAAAACCCCTGTAGCGGACAAAGTTAAACTAGAGCTTTCTGTCTGGTCGAAACTGCAACTATCCATGTGTGGGAGAATCAGGATTATTAGAATGAATGTCATGCCATGATTGCCGTATGTCTTTGGTATGCTTCCCCTCAAAATACTGACTTCACTCTTCAACAGATTGATGTCTCAGTGGGTGCTTTGTGTGGGTGTATAGCAAGCCTCGACTGAAAGCATACAGACTATATGCATCAACCTCATCAAGGGGGCTTTGTCCCCTTTACACT
Source organism: Pleurodeles waltl (assembly GCF_031143425.1). Lineage (NCBI taxonomy): Eukaryota > Metazoa > Chordata > Amphibia > Caudata > Salamandridae > Pleurodeles > Pleurodeles waltl. The sequence continues at coordinate 995,583,259 of NC_090437.1, forward strand.
GAATTTTACTGGTTAGCATACCAACTGGTGCACATGACCTTCCTCTTCAAAAAAACATAGGGAGATAATGTTATTGTAAAAACTGGAGAATCATCTCCTTGGTTTCACTTCTGATCTCATGCGCTTATACATTAAACTCTCTCATACCTGCCTTGCACAAAACCTGGTTCTAATTGTCACTCAACAGTCATGACACAGGGCACACTCCTTAATGAGCCAATCATCCTTGATACACTCAGGGGCCACTCCATGGCTAAACATAAAGATAAAGGTGGGAAAAACTGAAATACAATGGTCCTACTTGCTAACCCGAGGAATTAAGTGCCTGGATGATTAATTACAAGATGGAACATGGCTCTCCTACCCAATCCTAGCTCAAAAATACAATTTGCCCGCCTCCCAGGACTGGTGCTGTGCACAACTGATCCACAGCCTCTGAACCATTCTGGGGAAAGGACCCTACACTCTGGACACTGACAACCTCTTACAGTACTTTGTGCACTAGAAAGACCACATGCTGACCGAGAACCTTGCTTCAAAACCTAAAACACTCTCACTATGCCAATAGTAGTGGCAAGATTGGAAACAGATTTTGACGATGAGGACTGGCTCCACATTATGGAGACGCAGGGCAAGACCCTCCATGGAGCCAGCCTTAAACTAAGCTACTATAAAATTCTACACCAATGGCACAGGTCCAAGGCAAAAGTGTTTAGAGCACACATGACACGAGAACCTGCTTGCTGTAGATGTCAAAAGCCATATGGCAACACTGTTAACTTGGTCTGGGATTGCACTAGTTACGGACTTATTGGAGGGAGGTCTGGAGGTCGATCATCAATATCGTAGGCATTAGTCCCATTCTGATGAGCAGGAGCACTCTTTTACACAACACCTCCTCCTTTTCCCTGATTCCCCACCACATGTATAGAAGAAGAAGAAGAGATTTTATTGTTTAGTTACTTAAAACCATAACACAAGAAATAAAAATAGATAAGCACTATATAAAAAGGTAAAACAGAAAAATCATTGTTTAGTCATTTCAGTTCGGCTCCATAGGAGCTCACTTTAAATGATGGTTAAGTGTTGCTGTTTAAAAATTTGGTGTTGCGTAGAGCAGCGCTTAATGCCATTGTAGTCCATTGTCAGGCATTAAGCCTGTCCTCCTCCTTTAGATCGACAGGGGGTCAATGTTGCTCGTTTAACTCCTGCTTTTGTGACACCTGCAGTAGAAACGTTACCAAGGCACAATTCAACTGTAGGTCACCCTGTGCAAAGCACGCCATTACTTCTTGTCTTCGTGTCCGTATCCCCTTTTCATTAAATTTGCACTTCAGTAGGGCTTTTCGTTCTAGTGCGAGATGATTGCAAGAACAAAGGATGTGGGGGAGATCTTCTGTGTCCTCACCGCACAGGCCGAACATAGAGTTGGTTACGTCCCTCAACCAGGGGGCCGCATATGAGGCAAGTGGTAGGAGACCAAGTCGGTACTTTAAGAAGTCATCCTTTGTTCATTTCGAGAAGCCCACCACACGTATAGATGGTTTGCACTGACATGGTGGAGGCCAAAGTGGGGGTGTTATGCCACTGGAAGTCAAAGATTGTACCACTTCACTGTCCCTGATTGGCAGACATGAAGACAGTAGCTCCCTATGACAAAATTAGGTATACACTAGTTGACCTTCTCCAATAGTTCAAAGATGTATGTGGCTGATTCCTAACATAGTACCACTTTTTCCAATTCTCACGTGATCCAGGCTAATGTGGCTAGGACACTAGACTTGTGCTCGATCGTGTCCCTCATTCTTTTTTTGCATCCCTGTTGAGTACTGGAAGATACCCTTTGCCTTGGCTCCTTATATTTTAGAGACCCCCTAAGAGTTGACATATATTGTTTTTAAATTAATCACCAGTTGTTGATTGGCAATTTATCATGTTGTATGAGAATGTGGTGTTAATCCTCATGATAGTGCTCTACCAATCCGAGTTTTCTCCCCCACCCCTCCTTCCAATTTGTTTTGATCTAGTCCACCGTCTTTCATTTCTGTATAATACTCCAGGCTTTATATGTGGTAGGCATTGTTGGTACTAGTATATTTGTAAGTATATTTTTAAGTGCCAATAGAGAAATGAAATACAAAAAAGCAATTAAATGAATAACTTCGTACCGTGAATACTGCATGAGAGATGACATGCTTTGTTAACTGGGAGGAAGCATCTGGAAGGGAAAAATATAAGGAAAAGAAGATGAGGAATGATTTCATGCATGTCTATCAGTATTGTTCTTGGACTGACATCAAATCATACATATCTTCCGTAGGTGGGCGAGTGCTGATTTTTTTTCAAAATATTTTGAAGTCAGAATTGTACCTTGTGTAGTAGGACATAAAATACTCCTGCACTTCTTGCTTTCGAGTCAAGGCTTCAAGGTATTTAGGATTTTATAAGCCACTGCATTTGCCCCAAAATAATGAGCAGAGGTAACTCTGAAAATCACAAATTGGGAAAATTGTAAAACACCTAACAAGTACAGAAATACTCCATGAAGCTCCATTCATTGGATACAAAACAGCAAACCCATAAACAGGTTTCAACATAAAGCTAACACTCTGGGCTAAACAGTCAATTCAGTTGCACAACCAGTTCAGTGTTTCCCTTACTTACCGTAGTAATAGGTCTGTCTCCAAATTGGAGACCCCACAACCTAGGCACTATGGCGTATGATCTTAAAGTGCAACTGCCAGTCCCCAAGCAGCATCATGGCACTGTGCGCGGAAGCCACTGAATTATTAGAACTGAACTTCGGAGTTTTCCAGCTCAAAAAATCAATAAGTAGCAGAGCAAGTCTGGAATAGTGAAAAGCCAAGTTTGAAACTGCCTTTTAAAGGTTTCTTCTCATTCGGTAAGTCTGAGGGCAATGGGAAGTTTGTTCCAAGTTGCTGCACTTAGCTGACATCAGCCTTCTTGAACATTAATCAGAGACAGACAAATGTTGTCCTGACCTAGAAACGTCCTCATTGCACTATAGAAACTGCATCCCACCCAGGGCCCTTATCATCAACCACTGCAGTGCTCAGGAAGAACTAATCAGCAGCTCCTTTATAACAGAGTCTGCTTGAAATTTCTTGAGGGATCCTAGTATCCACTCTCCTCTCCTCAATGTTTACATCTCCCCCTCCCAGCCAACGTATTTATTTTATTCCTACAAATATAAACCTACAGAGGTCTGGTGCCATAAATAAATAGTAATTATCAATACAGTCTTAAACAGATAGTCTTATATTCTCGATTCTGTAACATTTAAAAATCTGTTATTAATTTCTGTGGCTTGCTTTTAAATAACATGACAGAAAGAAATCTTATTTCCTGAAGTGCAGGACAAGCAAATAAAATGTGTCATAGTCTGAATAGCAACATTATAATAATTGCAAATCCTGTGTTCTTTCTGTATCTACCCCCTGCTGCCTATGCTGCATTAAATCTTTGGTCCACCAGCCTATATATTTATCAAACTTCTTTTCACTTTTGTGTATGGATTGGCATTGGATAAAATCACACCACCTCTGCCTCAGCATTATAGATAACTGGTAGTAGTCATGAAATAGCACAGCATTGCTGATACGCTCTCCTAAAGTTTAATTCCAGGAAATACTCTTCAGATTTTTCCAGAAGATTGATCCCAGTAGTAAATCACATATTTCTTATAGAGAAATTACTACATTTTGTGAAAAAACCTTGAATAGGAAAGACTATATTTTTTTGTTTTAATTTTAAAGTGATGCTGGAACATGTGTAAAGTATTTTGAGATACTATGAATAGGGTAAGCAGTGGCTTATTTGGGCATTATGGGTCTCATAATAATAATAATTGATTCAAAAAACAAGTGATCAATAATTGTGCTTCAACTTTTTGCAAATCACTTCTGATTTTGCAAACTGACCTATGTACAAATAGATCGGTTCACACGAATACTGCATTGCAAGGTGTTAGAAATGGGGTTTTTGGTTGGCAGTTAGGTTGCCCTCTGTCCAAGCAAGAACCCTCACTCTAGTCAGGGTAAGTCACACACAATCCAAAATCAGCCTGTGCTCACCCTCCGGTAGCTTGGCACTAGCAGTCAGGCTTAACTTAGAAGGCAATGTGTAAAGCATTTGTGCAATAAATCATACAACACCATAGCATAACACCACAAAAATACACCACACAGTATTTAGAAAAATATATAATATTTATCTGGGTATCTTCAGGTCAAAACGATCAAAGTTGCAATATGAATTTGTAAAGATATCACTGAAAAGTGATATAAAGTGTCTTTAAGTCTTTAAAAAGCAATAAAGTGTCTTTCAAGCACAGAGTACCTGGTTTCTGGTGGGAAATCTCCTCAGAGGGCCACAGGAGAAGAGATGCGTGGAAAAAGGGGGGGGTGCGTCGATTTCCTCTCAGCACACACCGACTTGCGTCGTTCTTTTCCACGCGGGGAAGTCGGGCGTCGTTTTCCGGCGCGCAGACAGTCTCTTTTTGTGGATCGCGACGATTACCAGATGTCCCGGGTCTGTGCGTGGATTCTCCTGCTTGTTTTCCGGCTGCGCGTCGTTCTGCGGGGCTGCGCGTCGAAGTTTCGATCTCACGGTAGGCGTCGCGTCGATTTCTCCTTGGAAGTCGGGCGGCGTTGTCCTTGCGAGGCCGTGCGTCGGAAGTTTGGTCTCACGGCAGGCGTCGCGTCGATTTCTCCTTGGAAGTCGGGCGGCGTTGTCCTTGCGAGGCCGTGCGTCAAAGTTTCGCGCTCACGGTAGGCGTCGCGTCGATTTCTCCTGGAAAGTCGGGCGGCTTTGTCCTTGCGAGGTTGTGCGTCGAAGTCTCGATCGTCCCGAGGGCGTCGCGTCGATCAGCGTCGGTGTGCGGCGTTTTTCTCGCCGCGAAACAAGCTGTGCGTCGAAATTTTCGGCGCACAGAGCGTCCAAGTGAAAGGGAGAAGTCTTTTTGGTCCTGAGACTTCAAGGAACAGGAGGCAAGCTCTATCCAAGCCCTTGGAGAGCACTTTCACAGCCAGACAAGAGTTCAGCAAGGCAGCAGGGCAACAGCAAGACAGCAGTCCTTTGTAGAAAGCAGACAGGTGAGTCCTTTGAGCAGCCAGGCAGTTCTTCTTGGCAGGATGTAGTTTCTGGTTCAGGTTTCTTCTCCAGCAAGTGTCTCATGAGGTAGGGCAGAGGCCCTGTTTTATACTAAGTTGTGCCTTTGAAGTGGGGGTGACTTCAAAGAGTCTCTAAGAAATGCCCAAGTTCCCTTTCAGCTCAATCCTGTCTGCCAGAGTCCCAGTAGGGGGTGTGGCAGTCCTTTGTGTGAGGGCAGGCCCTCCACCCTCCCAGCCCAGGAAGACCCATTCAAAATGCAGATGTATGCAAGTGAGGCTGAGTACCCTGTGTTTGGGGTGTGTCTGAGTGAATGCACAAGGAGCTGTCAACTAAACCTAGCCAGACGTGGATTGAAGGGCACAACAAGATTTTAGTGCAAAGAAATGCTCACTTTCTAAAAGTGGCATTTCTAGAATAGTAATATTAAATCCGACTTCACCAGTCAGCAGGATTTTGTATTACCATTCTGGCCATACTAAATATGACCTTCCTGCTCCTTTCAGATCAGCAGCTGCCACTTCAACAGTGTATGAGGGCAGCCCCAATGTTAGCCTATGAAAGGAGCAGGCCTCACAGTAGTGTAAAAACGAATTTAGGAGTTTCACACTACCAGGACATATAACTACACAGGTACATGTCCTGCCTTTTACCTACACCGCACCCTGCTCTAGGGGTTACCTAGGGCACACATTAGGGATGACTTATATGTAGTAAAAGGGGAGTTCTAGGCTTGGCAAGTACTTTTAAATGCCAAGTCGAAGTGGCAGTGAAACTGCACACACAGGCCTTGCAATGGCAGGCCTGAGACAGGGTTAAGGGGCTACTGAGGTGGGTGGCACAACCAGTGCTGCAGGCCCACTAGTAGCATTTAATCTACCTGCCCTAGGCACATGTAGTGCACTCTACCAGGGACTTACAAGTAAATTAAATAGTCAATCATGGATAAACCAATCAGTAGTACAATTTACCCAGAGAGCATATGCACTTTAGCACTGGTTAGCAGTGGTAAAGTGCCCAGAGGTCAAAAGCCAACAACAACAGGTCAGAAAAAATAGGAGGAAGGAGGCAAAAAGTTTGGGGATGTCCCTGTCAAAAAGCCAGGTCCAACATGACCCCCTACCAGCCTAAAGCCAGGGGAGAACAATCACTATCCTGATGTACTTCCCTGTTTGAGGCGACAGAACAAGGACCCAGGCCCACAACAGCAGGGGCATGCTCCAGTTCTTCGCCTTCCTGACTCCAATTGGATCACTCTGTCCATACTCTCAGGGCCCACTAAGCCAACCCATGGGGAACCTTTCTCCTTACCTGCGGATCCCATCTGTGCAGCACCTAACCTTACTTTGCTCACAGATGTATCCCAGGAGCAGGATAGTACCACCATGACCAACACAGTGGTGTTGCCCACTCTACCCCTGGGGTGTGACACTTGTCCCCTCCCCAGGGATAACTCTGTCCACCCGGACAGCAAGCCACAGTGATTACTGACAGCTGCCAGGGATGAGAGCCAGGCCCCAGGCCTCTCAAAGCTCTCCAACCACTGTGGCTGTGGAGAGTGGGGGGCGGTAGCCCCAGGTGCTGGGCACCCTTTAACCACTCTCCCTTCCACCAGGTCAGGGATGACCGCCTGAACCTGGTCCTCCCCTCTGGGGCTTTGTACCCTCCCTCCTGGAGCGGTACGCCCAGAGTCCAACATGGTCAGGGTGCTTACAGAAGTCACCCTGTACCATTCCTCCACCAGTGCAGGGCTGTTAACCTGCAACTGGCCCTCCAACCTGGGGCCTGTACCTTCAGGTTGGACTAGGGCCCGGGGTGAGGCTTCCCTCCCCCTGCCCTCCCTTCTGGGGTCCAGCACCCTCCAACTAGGAGTGGCCTCCTCAGAAGACAACATGGTAGGGGCACTGTTATCAGTAGCCCCTCCCTCCAGGTCCGGGGGGACACCCTGAACCTGGTCTTCCAGCCCAGGGTCTGTACCCTCAGACTGGATCACTGCCTGGCAAACCAGGACTTCCTGGGAGGCACACCTACCCCCCACCAGGTCAGAGTTTAACCTCTGCACCTGCCCATTCAACTCAGAGTCACCACCCTGAAGTTGAACAATGGCCTGGCACGCCAGGACTTCCTGGAGGGCACACTGACCCTCCACCAGGTCAGAGTTTAACCTCTGCACCTGACCATTCAACTCAGAGTCACCACCCTGAAGTTGAACAATTGCCTGGCACGCCAGGACTTCCTGGAGGGCACACTGACCCTCCACCAGGTCAGAGTTTAACCTCCGAACTTGGCCATTCAACTCAGAGTCATCACCCTGAAGTTGAACAATTGCCTGGCGTACCAGGACTTTCTGGGAGGCACACCTACCTCCCACCAGGTCAGAGTTTAACCTCTGAGCCTGGTTCCCCAACCCAGGGTCACCACCCTGAGGTTGGGCAATTGCCTGGCACGCCAGGACTTTCTGGGGGGCACACCTACCCCCCACCAGGTCAGAGTTTAACCTCTGAACCTGGTCATCCAACCCAGAGTCAACACCCTGAGGTTGGACAATTGCCTGGCACAGCAGGGCTTCTTGGGAGGCACACCTACCTCCCACCAGGTCAGAGTTTAACCTCTGAACCTGGGTATCCAACCCAGAGTCACCACCCTGAGGTTGAACAATTGCCTGGCACGCCAGGACTTTCAGGGGGGCACACCTACCCCCCACCAGGTCAGAGTTTAACCTCTGAACCCGGTTATCCAACCCAGAGTCAGTACTCTGAGGTTGAACAATTGCCTGGCACGCCAGGACTTTCTGGGGGGCACACCTACCCCCCACCAGGTCAGAGTTTAACCTCTGAACCCGGTTATCCAACCCAGAGTCAGCACTCTGAGGTTGGACCACTGCCTGGTATACCAGGACTTTCTGGGGGGCACGCCTACCCCCCAACAGGTCAGAGCTTAACCCCTGAACCTGGTTAGCCAACCCAGAGTCACCACCCTGAGGTTGAACCATTGCCTGGCAGGCCAGGACTTCCAGGGAGGCACACCTACCTCCCACCAGGTCAGAGTTTAACCTCTGAGCCTGGTTCCCCAACCTAGGGTCACCACCCTGAGGTTGGGCAATTGCCTGGCACGCCAGGACTTTCTGGGGGGCACACCTACCCCCCACCAGGTCAGAGTTTAACCTCTGAACCTGGTCATCCAATCCAGAGTCAACACCCTGAGGTTGGACAATTGCCTGGCACAGCAGGACTTCTTGGGAGGCACATCTACCTCCCACCAGGTCAGAGTTTAACCTCTGAACCTGGGTATCCAACCCAGAGTCACCACCCTGAGGTTGAATCTTTGCCTGGCATGCCAGGACTTCCTGGGGGGCACTCTCACCCCCCACAAGGGACACACTGTCCCCAAGGGCCACACAAGAGTCTGGTTGGCGCAGGTCTCCCGACCTCTGCCCATCCGGCAGAGTCTGGGTTTCCCCCAAACCAGAAACGGTTTCACCTGGGTCATTCCTGGGGGGCTCTGCTCTCAGAGCTGTCCCCTGACTCTCAAGGTCCTCCACTGGGGTCTGCAACCCCCTCTCAACCCTATGTCTGGACTTCTGCACCCCCTCACTAGGAGGGGTACTGCCAGACACCAGAACTGTTGGGATGCTGGCTACAGTCACCCCCCCAAGTTCTTCTGACACTGCGGGGCTTCCCTCAAAAGGTGGCCCTACGGTACAGGCTAGGCTTCCCTCCTGGTGTTCCCTCATGGAACCCTCTAGGACCTGGGACCTACCTGGGACACTACAATCCTCTCCCACCACACTCGGTTGGGAACCACCTAGACCACTCCCTTCAGGAGCACCCCCAAATGCCTCTTCAGACTCTCTGGTACTCACCCAGAAGTCTGCCTCCATTGTAAGTTCCCTGGGGTCAGAGAACTCACACTCCACCTGGTGTTGGCGTAGCTCTGGAAAATAAGGACCAGACATATGCTCTCCAGCAATTACATCACTCTGCCCTTCACATGTATTAACCACAGTACCCTTCACCCAACCACCCAGTAACTCAACCTTGGAAAAGCACTCTACTTCACCCTCCTGAGACTGGTGAGACAGTATCTGTCTGTCCCTGACACTCAACCCACACTCTTCTGGGATGTCTCTACACTCTATATCCAGGACGTCCACCAGGGGGGAACCCTTTTCTCTGTCACTCTCTGCTAGAGTCAGTAAAGTGTCCCTCCCCCCAGTAGGAATATGACTCCCTGTGCCAGTTCCCCAATCCTTCTCAGGGACCCTGTGCATAACGGGAACTACCTCATACCCTTGAACTGCCTGGGGTGTGTCAACTCCCTTCTTCAAGTTGGGCACCACATCTCTGGGCTTGTGCCCTTCTTCAGCAGTACTAGATGCAAGATTTTTGCTGCCACCATCTGAACTGGACTCAGCCCTTCCGGCCTCCAGTTTCAGCTCTTTACAGCTCAGCTCTTGAGCTGCAATCTTTTCTTCTTCCCGGGCTAAGCGACTTGCTCCCTCAGCCCTTTCAAGAAACTCATCTAGCTCTTCCATCCACCGTGCTTGAGCTATGAGCCATTCATCTCTCACTGGGTCTCTTTCCTCGTCTGAGTAGTCTTCCTCCTCATGTGAGCAGTCTTCCTCCTCATGTGAGTAGTCCTCCTCCTCATCTGAGGGGTACTTAGTCATTTGGTTTCTTGCTGCCTCTCTCTCTGCCCATCTTTCTTCCCCCCAGACTATGTAGGCATGTAGCAACTCCGCCTTAGTAGATCTCCTTGCTACAGGAAGGCCCCATTTTCTGCAAAGCGTCCTTAGGTCAGCCTTAGTGAGGTGGTCAGTACGAACAAAGAATGAGTAGGTAAGCAATCCCATTCTGATAGGATCTTACCAGCAGAAACCAAAATCCAAAGTCCAAAATATCAATAGTATATCCAGGAGGACATCAGAGAACCAAAAGCAAAAAAGATGAAAAATCAAGTTGACCTTCCACTGTGGGTAGGTAGTGAAATACTTAGCTACTGTATGTCACTGCACAAACACAAGTCCTATCCCACCGCTGCCACCAATGTTAGAAATGGGGTTTTTGGTTGGCAGTTAGGTTGCCCTCTGTCCAAGCAAGAACCCTCACTCTAGTCAGGGTAAGTCACACACAATCCAAAATCAGCCTGTGCTCACCCTCCGGTAGCTTGGCACGAGCAGTCAGGCTTAACTTAGAAGGCAATGTGTAAAGCATTTGTGCAATAAATCATACAACACCATAGCATAACACCACAAAAATACACCACACAGTATTTAGAAAAATATATAATATTTATCTAGGTATCTTCAGGTCAAAACGATCAAAGTTGCAATATGAATTTGTAAAGATATCACTGAAAAGTGATATAAAGTGTCTTTAAGTCTTTAAAAAGCAATAAAGTGTCTTTCAAGCACAGAGTACCTGGTTTCTGGTGGGAAATCTCCTCAGAGGGCCACAGGAGAAGAGATGCGTGGAAAAAGGGGGGTGTGCGTCGATTTCCTCTCAGCACACACCGACTTGCGTCGTTCTTTTCCACGCGGGGAAGTCGGGCGTCGTTTTCCGGCGCGCAGACAGTCTCTTTTTGTGGATCGCGAGGATTACCAGATGTCCCGGGTCTGTGCGTGGATTCTCCTGCTTGTTTTCCGGCTGCGCGTCGTTCTGCGGGGCTGCGCGTCGAAGTTTCGATCTCACGGTAGGCGTCGCGTCGATTTCTCCTTGGAAGTCGGGCGGCGTTGTCCTTGCGAGGCCGTGCGTCGGAAGTTTGGTCTCACGGCAGGCGTCGCGTCGATTTCTCCTTGGAAGTCGGGCGGCGTTGTCCTTGCGAGGCCGTGCGTCAAAGTTTCGCGCTCACGGTAGGCGTCGCGTCGATTTCTCCTGGAAAGTCGGGCGGCTTTGTCCTTGCGAGGTTTTGCGTCAAAGTCTCGATCGTCCCGAGGGCGTCGCGTCGATCAGCGTCGGTGTGCGGCGTTTTTCTCGCCGTGAAACAAGCTGTGCATCGAAATTTTCGGCGCACGGAGCGTCCAAGTGAAAGGGAGAAGTCTTTTTGGTCCTGAGACTTCAAGGAACAGGAGGCAAGCTCTATCCAAGCCCTTGGAGAGCACTTTCACAGCCAGACAAGAGTTCAGCAAGGCAGCAGGGCAACAGCAAGACAGCAGTCCTTTGTAGAAAGCAGACAGGTGAGTCCTTTGAGCAGCCAGGCAGTTCTTCTTGGCAGGATGTAGTTTCTGGTTCAGGTTTCTTCTCCAGCAAGTGTCTCATGAGGTAGGGCAGACGCCCTGTTTTATACTAAGTTGTGCCTTTGAAGTGGGGGTGACTTCAAAGAGTTCTAAGAAATGCCCAAGTTCCCTTTCAGCTCAATCCTGTCTGCCAGAGTCCCAGTAGGGGGTGTGGCAGTCCTTTGTGTGAGGGCAGGCCCTCCACCCTCCCAGCCCAGGAAGACCCATTCAAAATGCAGATGTATGCAAGTGAGGCTGAGTACCCTGTGTTTGGGGTGTGTCTGAGTGAATGCACAAGGAGCTGTCAACTAAACCTAGCCAGACGTGGATTGAAGGGCACAACAAGATTTTAGTGCAAAGAAATGCTCACTTTCTAAAAGTGGCATTTCTAGAATAGTAATATTAAATCCGACTTCACCAGTCAGCAGGATTTTGTATTACCATTCTGGCCATACTAAATATGACCTTCCTGCTCCTTTCAGATCAGCAGCTGCCACTTCAACAGTGTATGAGGGCAGCCCCAATGTTAGCCTATGAAAGGAGCAGGCCTCACAGTAGTGTAAAAACGAATTTAGGAGTTTCACACTACCAGGACATATAACTACACAGGTACATGTCCTGCCTTTTACCTACACCGCACCCTGCTCTAGGGGTTACCTAGGGCACACATTAGGGATGACTTATATGTAGTAAAAGGGGAGTTCTAGGCTTGGCAAGTACTTTTAAATGCCAAGTCGAAGTGGCAGTGAAACTGCACACACAGGCCTTGCAATGGCAGGCCTGAAACAGGGTTAAGGGGCTACTGAGGTGGGTGGCACAACCAGTGCTGCAGGCCCACTAGTAGCATTTAATCTACCTGCCCTAGGCACATGTAGTGCACTCTACCAGGGACTTACAAGTAAATTAAATAGTCAATCATGGATAAACCAATCAGTAGTACAATTTACCCAGAGAGCATATGCACTTTAGCACTGGTTAGCAGTGGTAAAGTGCCCAGAGGTCAAAAGCCAACAACAACAGGTCAGAAAAAATAGGAGGAAGGAGGCAAAAAGTTTGGGGATGTCCCTGTCAAAAAGCCAGGTCCAACATGACCCCCTACCAGCCTAAAGCCAGGGGAGAACAATCACTATCCTGATGTACTTCCCTGTTTGAGGCGACAGAACAAGGACCCAGGCCCACAACAGCAGGGGCATGCTCCAGTTCTTCGCCTTCCTGACTCCAATTGGATCACTCTGTCCATACTCTCAGGGCCCACTAAGCCAACCCATGGGGAACCTTTCTCCTTACCTGCGGATCCCATCTGTGCAGCACCTAACCTTACTTTGCTCACAGATGTATCCCAGGAGCAGGATAGTACCACCATGACCAACACAGTGGTGTTGCCCACTCTACCCCTGGGGTGTGACACTTGTCCCCTCCCCAGGGATAACTCTGTCCACCCGGACAGCAAGCCACAGTGATTACTGACAGCTGCCAGGGATGAGAGCCAGGCCCCAGGCCTCTCAAAGCTCTCCAACCACTGTGGCTGTGGAGAGTGGGGGGCGGTAGCCCCAGGTGCTGGGCACCCTTTAACCACTCTCCCTTCCACCAGGTCAGGGATGACCGCCTGAACCTGGTCCTCCCCTCTGGGGCTTTGTACCCTCCCTCCTGGAGCGGTACCCCCAGAGTCCAACATGGTCAGGGTGCTTACAGAAGTCACCCTGTACCATTCCTCCACCAGTGCAGGGCTGTTAACCTGCAACTGGCCCTCCAACCTGGGGCCTGTACCTTCAGGTTGGACTAGGGCCCGGGGTGAGGCTTCCCTCCCCCTGCCCTCCCTTCTGGGGTCCAGCACCCTCCAACTAGGAGTGGCCTCCTCAGAAGACAACATGGTAGGGGCACTGTTATCAGTAGCCCCTCCCTCCAGGTCCGGGGGGACACCCTGAACCTGGTCTTCCAGCCCAGGGTCTGTACCCTCAGACTGGATCACTGCCTGGCAAACCAGGACTTCCTGGGAGGCACACCTACCCCCCACCAGGTCAGAGTTTAACCTCTGCACCTGCCCATTCAACTCAGAGTCACCACCCTGAAGTTGAACAATGGCCTGGCACGCCAGGACTTCCTGGAGGGCACACTGACCCTCCACCAGGTCAGAGTTTAACCTCTGCACCTGACCATTCAACTCAGAGTCACCACCCTGAAGTTGAACAATTGCCTGGCACGCCAGGACTTCCTGGAGGGCACACTGACCCTCCACCAGGTCAGAGTTTAACCTCCGAACTTGGCCATTCAACTCAGAGTCATCACCCTGAAGTTGAACAATTGCCTGGCGCACCAGGACTTTCTGGGAGGCACACCTACCTCCCACCAGGTCAGAGTTTAACCTCTGAACCTGGTCATCCAACCCAGAGTCAACACCCTGAGGTTGGACAATTGCCTGGCACAGCAGGGCTTCTTGGGAGGCACACCTACCTCCCACCAGGTCAGAGTTTAACCTCTGAACCTGGGTATCCAACCCAGAGTCACCACCCTGAGGTTGAACAATTGCCTGGCACGCCATGACTTTCAGGGGGGCACACCTACCCCCCCACCAGGTCAGAGTTTAACCTCTGAACCCGGTTATCCAACCCAGAGTCAGTACTCTGAGGTTGAACAATTGCCTGGCACGCCAGGACTTTCTGGGGGGCACACCTACCCCCCACCAGGTCAGAGTTTAACCTCTGAACCCGGTTATCCAACCCAGAGTCAGCACTCTGAGGTTGGACCACTGCCTGGTATACCAGGACTTTCTGGGGGGCACGCCTACCCCCCAACAGGTCAGAGCTTATCCCCTGAACCTGGTTAGCCAACCCAGAGTCACCACCCTGAGGTTGAACCATTGCCTGGCAGGCCAGGACTTCCAGGGAGGCACACCTACCTCCCACCAGGTCAGAGTTTAACCTCTGAGCCTGGTTCCCCAACCTAGGGTCACCACCCTGAGGTTGGGCAATTGCCTGGCACGCCAGGACTTTCTGGGGGGCACACCTACCCCCCACCAGGTCAGAGTTTAACCTCTGAACCTGGTCATCCAATCCAGAGTCAACACCCTGAGGTTGGACAATTGCCTGGCACAGCAGGACTTCTTGGGAGGCACATCTACCTCCCACCAGGTCAGAGTTTAACCTCTGAACCTGGGTATCCAACCCAGAGTCACCACCCTGAGGTTGAATCTTTGCCTGGCATGCCAGGACTTCCTGGGGGGCACTCTCACCCCCCACAAGGGACACACTGTCCCCAAGGGCCACACAAGAGTCTGGTTGGCGCAGGTCTCCCGACCTCTGCCCATCCGGCAGAGTCTGGGTTTCCCCCAAACCAGAAACGGTTTCACCTGGGTCATTCCTGGGGGGCTCTGCTCTCAGAGCTGTCCCCTGACTCTCAAGGTCCTCCACTGGGGTCTGCAACCCCCTCTCAACCCTATGTCTGGGTCTCTTTCCTCGTCTGAGTAGTCTTCCTCCTCATGTGAGCAGTCTTCCTCCTCATGTGAGTAGTCCTCCTCCTCATCTGAGGGGTACTTAGTCATTTGGTTTCTTGCTGCCTCTCTCTCTGCCCATCTTTCTTCCCCCCAGACTATGTAGGCATGTAGCAACTCCGCCTTAGTAGATCTCCTTGCTACAGGAAGGCCCCATTTTCTGCAAAGCGTCCTTAGGTCAGCCTTAGTGAGGTGGTCAGTACGAACAAAGAATGAGTAGGTAAGCAATCCCATTCTGATAGGATCTTACCAGCAGAAACCAAAATCCAAAGTCCAAAATATCAATAGTATATCCAGGAGGACATCAGAGAACCAAAAGCAAAAAAGATGAAAAATCAAGTTGACCTTCCACTGTGGGTAGGTAGTGAAATACTTAGCTACTGTATGTCACTGCACAAACACAAGTCCTATCCCACCGCTGCCACCAATGTTAGAAATGGGGTTTTTGGTTGGCAGTTAGGTTGCCCTCTGTCCAAGCAAGAACCCTCACTCTAGTCAGGGTAAGTCACACACAATCCAAAATCAGCCTGTGCTCACCCTCCGGTAGCTTGGCACGAGCAGTCAGGCTTAACTTAGAAGGCAATGTGTAAAGCATTTGTGCAATAAATCATACAACACCATAGCATAACACCACAAAAATACACCACACAGTATTTAGAAAAATATATAATATTTATCTGGGTATCTTCAGGTCAAAACGATCAAAGTTGCAATATGAATTTGTAAAGATATCACTGAAAAGTGATATAAAGTGTCTTTAAGTCTTTAAAAAGCAATAAAGTGTCTTTCAAGCACAGAGTACCTGGTTTCTGGTGGGAAATCTCCTCAGAGGGCCACAGGAGAAGAGATGCGTGGAAAAAGGGGGGTGTGCGTCGATTTCCTCTCAGCACACACCGACTTGCGTCGTTCTTTTCCACGCGGGGAAGTCGGGCGTCGTTTTCCGGCGCGCAGACAGTCTCTTTTTGTGGATCGCGAGGATTACCAGATGTCCCGGGTCTGTGCGTGGATTCTCCTGCTTGTTTTCCGGCTGCGTGTCGTTCTGCGGGGCTGCGCGTCGAAGTTTCGATCTCACGGTAGGCGTCGCGTCGATTTCTCCTTGGAAGTCGGGCGGCGTTGTCCTTGCGAGGCCGTGCGTCGGAAGTTTGGTCTCACGGCAGGCGTCGCGTCGATTTCTCCTTGGAAGTCGGGCGGCGTTGTCCTTGCGAGGCCGTGCGTCAAAGTTTCGCGCTCACGGTAGGCGTCGCGTCGATTTCTCCTGGAAAGTCGGGCGGCTTTGTCCTTGCGAGGTTGTGCGTCAAAGTCTCGATCGTCCCGAGGGCGTCGCGTCGATCAGCGTCGGTGTGCGGCGTTTTTCTCGCCGTGAAACAAGCTGTGCATCGAAATTTTCGGCGCACGGAGCGTCCAAGTGAAAGGGAGAAGTCTTTTTGGTCCTGAGACTTCAAGGAACAGGAGGCAAGCTCTATCCAAGCCCTTGGAGAGCACTTTCACAGCCAGACAAGAGTTCAGCAAGGCAGCAGGGCAACAGCAAGACAGCAGTCCTTTGTAGAAAGCAGACAGGTGAGTCCTTTGAGCAGCCAGGCAGTTCTTCTTGGCAGGATGTAGTTTCTGGTTCAGGTTTCTTCTCCAGCAAGTGTCTCATGAGGTAGGGCAGACGCCCTGTTTTATACTAAGTTGTGCCTTTGAAGTGGGGGTGACTTCAAAGAGTTCTAAGAAATGCCCAAGTTCCCTTTCAGCTCAATCCTGTCTGCCAGAGTCCCAGGAGGGGGTGTGGCAGTCCTTTGTGTGAGGGCAGGCCCTCCACCCTCCCAGCCCAGGAAGACCCATTCAAAATGCAGATGTATGCAAGTGAGGCTGAGTACCCTGTGTTTGGGGTGTGTCTGAGTGAATGCACAAGGAGCTGTCAACTAAACCTAGCCAGACGTGGATTGAAGGGCACAACAAGATTTTAGTGCAAAGAAATGCTCACTTTCTAAAAGTGGCATTTCTAGAATAGTAATATTAAATCCGACTTCACCAGTCAGCAGGATTTTGTATTACCATTCTGGCCATACTAAATATGACCTTCCTGCTCCTTTCAGATCAGCAGCTGCCACTTCAACAGTGTATGAGGGCAGCCCCAATGTTAGCCTATGAAAGGAGCAGGCCTCACAGTAGTGTAAAAACGAATTTAGGAGTTTCACACTACCAGGACATATAACTACACAGGTACATGTCCTGCCTTTTACCTACACCGCACCCTGCTCTAGGGGTTACCTAGGGCACACATTAGGGATGACTTATATGTAGTAAAAGGGGAGTTCTAGGCTTGGCAAGTACTTTTAAATGCCAAGTCGAAGTGGCAGTGAAACTGCACACACAGGCCTTGCAATGGCAGGCCTGAAACAGGGTTAAGGGGCTACTGAGGTGGGTGGCACAACCAGTGCTGCAGGCCCACTAGTAGCATTTAATCTACCTGCCCTAGGCACATGTAGTGCACTCTACCAGGGACTTACAAGTAAATTAAATAGTCAATCATGGATAAACCAATCAGTAGTACAATTTACCCAGAGAGCATATGCACTTTAGCACTGGTTAGCAGTGGTAAAGTGCCCAGAGGTCAAAAGCCAACAACAACAGGTCAGAAAAAATAGGAGGAAGGAGGCAAAAAGTTTGGGGATGTCCCTGTCAAAAAGCCAGGTCCAACATGACCCCCTACCAGCCTAAAGCCAGGGGAGAACAATCACTATCCTGATGTACTTCCCTGTTTGAGGCGACAGAACAAGGACCCAGGCCCACAACAGCAGGGGCATGCTCCAGTTCTTCGCCTTCCTGACTCCAATTGGATCACTCTGTCCATACTCTCAGGGCCCACTAAGCCAACCCATGGGGAACCTTTCTCCTTACCTGCGGATCCCATCTGTGCAGCACCTAACCTTACTTTGCTCACAGATGTATCCCAGGAGCAGGATAGTACCACCATGACCAACACAGTGGTGTTGCCCACTCTACCCCTGGGGTGTGACACTTGTCCCCTCCCCAGGGATAACTCTGTCCACCCGGACAGCAAGCCACAGTGATTACTGACAGCTGCCAGGGATGAGAGCCAGGCCCCAGGCCTCTCAAAGCTCTCCAACCACTGTGGCTGTGGAGAGTGGGGGGCGGTAGCCCCAGGTGCTGGGCACCCTTTAACCACTCTCCCTTCCACCAGGTCAGGGATGACCGCCTGAACCTGGTCCTCCCCTCTGGGGCTTTGTACCCTCCCTCCTGGAGCGGTACCCCCAGAGTCCAACATGGTCAGGGTGCTTACAGAAGTCACCCTGTACCATTCCTCCACCAGTGCAGGGCTGTTAACCTGCAACTGGCCCTCCAACCTGGGGCCTGTACCTTCAGGTTGGACTAGGGCCCGGGGTGAGGCTTCCCTCCCCCTGCCCTCCCTTCTGGGGTCCAGCACCCTCCAACTAGGAGTGGCCTCCTCAGAAGACAACATGGTAGGGGCACTGTTATCAGTAGCCCCTCCCTCCAGGTCCGGGGGGACACCCTGAACCTGGTCTTCCAGCCCAGGGTCTGTACCCTCAGACTGGATCACTGCCTGGCAAACCAGGACTTCCTGGGAGGCACACCTACCCCCCACCAGGTCAGAGTTTAACCTCTGCACCTGCCCATTCAACTCAGAGTCACCACCCTGAAGTTGAACAATGGCCTGGCACGCCAGGACTTCCTGGAGGGCACACTGACCCTCCACCAGGTCAGAGTTTAACCTCTGCACCTGACCATTCAACTCAGAGTCACCACCCTGAAGTTGAACAATTGCCTGGCACGCCAGGACTTCCTGGAGGGCACACTGACCCTCCACCAGGTCAGAGTTTAACCTCCGAACTTGGCCATTCAACTCAGAGTCATCACCCTGAAGTTGAACAATTGCCTGGCGCACCAGGACTTTCTGGGAGGCACACCTACCTCCCACCAGGTCAGAGTTTAACCTCTGAACCTGGTCATCCAACCCAGAGTCAACACCCTGAGGTTGGACAATTGCCTGGCACAGCAGGGCTTCTTGGGAGGCACACCTACCTCCCACCAGGTCAGAGTTTAACCTCTGAACCTGGGTATCCAACCCAGAGTCACCACCCTGAGGTTGAACAATTGCCTGGCACGCCATGACTTTCAGGGGGGCACACCTACCCCCCCACCAGGTCAGAGTTTAACCTCTGAACCCGGTTATCCAACCCAGAGTCAGTACTCTGAGGTTGAACAATTGCCTGGCACGCCAGGACTTTCTGGGGGGCACACCTACCCCCCACCAGGTCAGAGTTTAACCTCTGAACCCGGTTATCCAACCCAGAGTCAGCACTCTGAGGTTGGACCACTGCCTGGTATACCAGGACTTTCTGGGGGGCACGCCTACCCCCCAACAGGTCAGAGCTTATCCCCTGAACCTGGTTAGCCAACCCAGAGTCACCACCCTGAGGTTGAACCATTGCCTGGCAGGCCAGGACTTCCAGGGAGGCACACCTACCTCCCACCAGGTCAGAGTTTAACCTCTGAGCCTGGTTCCCCAACCTAGGGTCACCACCCTGAGGTTGGGCAATTGCCTGGCACGCCAGGACTTTCTGGGGGGCACACCTACCCCCCACCAGGTCAGAGTTTAACCTCTGAACCTGGTCATCCAATCCAGAGTCAACACCCTGAGGTTGGACAATTGCCTGGCACAGCAGGACTTCTTGGGAGGCACATCTACCTCCCACCAGGTCAGAGTTTAACCTCTGAACCTGGGTATCCAACCCAGAGTCACCACCCTGAGGTTGAATCTTTGCCTGGCATGCCAGGACTTCCTGGGGGGCACTCTCACCCCCCACAAGGGACACACTGTCCCCAAGGGCCACACAAGAGTCTGGTTGGCGCAGGTCTCCCGACCTCTGCCCATCCGGCAGAGTCTGGGTTTCCCCCAAACCAGAAACGGTTTCACCTGGGTCATTCCTGGGGGGCTCTGCTCTCAGAGCTGTCCCCTGACTCTCAAGGTCCTCCACTGGGGTCTGCAACCCCCTCTCAACCCTATGTCTGGGTCTCTTTCCTCATCTGAGTAGTCTTCCTCCTCATGTGAGCAGTCTTCCTCCTCATGTGAGTAGTCCTCCTCCTCATCTGAGGGGTACTTAGTCATTTGGTTTCTTGCTGCCTCTCTCTCTGCCCATCTTTCTTCCCCCCAGACTATGTAGGCATGTAGCAACTCCGCCTTAGTAGATCTCCTTGCTACAGGAAGGCCCCATTTTCTGCAAAGCGTCCTTAGGTCAGCCTTAGTGAGGTGGTCAGTACGAACAAAGAATGAGTAGGTAAGCAATCCCATTCTGATAGGATCTTACCAGCAGAAACCAAAATCCAAAGTCCAAAATATCAATAGTATATCCAGGAGGACATCAGAGAACCAAAAGCAAAAAAGATGAAAAATCAAGTTGACCTTCCACTGTGGGTAGGTAGTGAAATACTTAGCTACTGTATGTCACTGCACAAACACAAGTCCTATCCCACCGCTGCCACCAATGTTAGAAATGGGGTTTTTGGTTGGCAGTTAGGTTGCCCTCTGTCCAAGCAAGAACCCTCACTCTAGTCAGGGTAAGTCACACACAATCCAAAATCAGCCTGTGCTCACCCTCCGGTAGCTTGGCACGAGCAGTCAGGCTTAACTTAGAAGGCAATGTGTAAAGCATTTGTGCAATAAATCATACAACACCATAGCATAACACCACAAAAATACACCACACAGTATTTAGAAAAATATATAATATTTATCTGGGTATCTTCAGGTCAAAACGATCAAAGTTGCAATATGAATTTGTAAAGATATCACTGAAAAGTGATATAAAGTGTCTTTAAGTCTTTAAAAAGCAATAAAGTGTCTTTCAAGCACAGAGTACCTGGTTTCTGGTGGGAAATCTCCTCATAGGGCCACAGGAGAAGAGATGCGTGGAAAAAGGGGGGTGTGCTTCGATTTCCTCTCAGCACACACCGACTTGCGTCGTTCTTTTCCACGCGGGGAAGTCGGGCGTCGTTTTCCGGCGTGCAGACAGTCTCTTTTTGTGGATCGCGAGGATTACCAGATGTCCCGGGTCTGTGCGTGGATTCTCCTGCTTGTTTTCCGGCTGCGCGTCGTTCTGCGGGGCTGCGCGTCGAAGTTTCGATCTCACGGTAGGCGTCGCATCGATTTCTCCTTGGAAGTCGGGCGGCGTTGTCCTTGCGAGGCAGTGCGTCGGAAGTTTGGTCTCACGGCAGGCGTCGCGTCGATTTCTCCTTGGAAGTCGGGCGGCGTTGTCCTTGCGAGGCCGTGCGTCAAAGTTTCGCGCTCACGGTAGGCGTCGCGTCGATTTCTCCTGGAAAGTCGGGCGGCTTTGTCCTTGCGAGGTTGTGCGTCGAAGTCTCGATCGTCCCGAGGGCGTCGCGTCGATCAGCGTCGGTGTGCGGCGTTTTTCTCGCCGCGAAACAAGCTGTGCGTCGAAATTTTCGGCGCACGGAGCGTCCAAGTGAAAGGGAGAAGTCTTTTTGGTCCTGAGACTTCAAGGAACAGGAGGCAAGCTCTATCCAAGCCCTTGGAGAGCACTTTCACAGCCAGACAAGAGTTCAGCAAGGCAGCAGGGCAACAGCAAGACAGCAGTCCTTTGTAGAAAGCAGACAGGTGAGTCCTTTGAGCAGCCAGGCAGTTCTTCTTGGCAGGATGTAGTTTCTGGTTCAGGTTTCTTCTCCAGCAAGTGTCTCATGAGGTAGGGCAGAGGCCCTGTTTTATACTAAGTTGTGCCTTTGAAGTGGGGGTGACTTCAAAGAGTCTCTAAGAAATGCCCAAGTTCCCTTTCAGCTCAATCCTGTCTGCCAGAGTCCCAGTAGGGGGTGTGGCAGTCCTTTGTGTGAGGGCAGGCCCTCCACCCTCCCAGCCCAGGAAGACCCATTCAAAATGCAGATGTATGCAAGTGAGGCTGAGTACCCTGTGTTTGGGGTGTGTCTGAGTGAATGCACAAGGAGCTGTCAACTAAACCTAGCCAGACGTGGATTGAAGAGCACAACAAGATTTTAGTGCAAAGAAATGCTCACTTTCTAAAAGTGGCATTTCTAGAATAGTAATATTAAATCCGACTTCACCAGTCAGCAGGATTTTGTATTACCATTCTGGCCATATTAAATATGACCTTCCTGCTCCTTTCAGATCAGCAGCTGCCACTTCAACAGTGTATGAGGGCAGCCCCAATGTTAGCCTATGAAAGGAGCAGGCCTCACAGTAGTGTAAAAACAAATTTAGGAGTTTCACACTACCAGGACATATAACTACACAGGTACATGTCCTGCCTTTTACCTACACCGCACCCTGCTCTAGGGGTTACCTAGGGCACACATTAGGGATGACTTATATGTAGTAAAAGGGGAGTTCTAGGCTTGGCAAGTACTTTTAAATGCCAAGTCGAAGTGGCAGTGAAACTGCACACACAGGCCTTGCAATGGCAGGCCTCAGACAGGGTTAAGGGGCTACTGAGGTGGGTGGCACAACCAGTGCTGCAGGCCCACTAGTAGCATTTAATCTACCTGCCCTAGGCACATGTAGTGCACTCTACCAGGGACTTACAAGTAAATTAAATAGTCAATCATGGATAAACCAATCAGTAGTACAATTTACCCAGAGAGCATATGCACTTTAGCACTGGTTAGCAGTGGTAAAGTGCCCAGAGGTCAAAAGCCAACAACAACAGGTCAGAAAAAATAGGAGGAAGGAGGCAAAAAGTTTGGGGATGTCCCTGTCAAAAAGCCAGGTCCAACACAAGGGATCACAAAAGGACCTCCCAAATGAATAGGCATTAGTCAGGTTGTTATTTGTGAGCCCCCTGTGAATGGCCACAATCACAGAGATGATGGTGTGTAAAGATCATGAGGCCTACGATGTCTGTGATTGTTTTTAAATAAAGAAAGTTTTTTTTATTCCAACTGGAGTCTATTTTCCTTATAGGAAATGGAATTGTGTTTAAAAAAAACCCTTTTTTTAAAAGAAATTCACTGCCAGGGAACATTGTCAACTCACTTTTTGCAAGATTTGCAAAGCATAAGGGGCTTAAAGGGGACCTGTTCCCCTATTTAAAAGAAATTCTACCCCCTTTAAGGTGCTGGTATATGAGCAATGGTTTGCAGCCCCAATTGAAGTAAAAAACAATTGACACCTTCCCCTCTAGCTCCTAAATAAAAGAGGGATGGCTCTTTCATTACCGCTCCTATTTAGGATTAGTACAGGGTAGCAAAAGCCCTTTTATGAGTGGGAAATACTTTTTCGACTTGTAAAAGGGTTTCTATACAGAAAGAAAAGCATTTCTTCAGTAACACACCCTATGATTTTGTGAATATCAGGGTTTGTGATCTCAAAAGGGCATTGTACAAGAGGGTTTAGTCTATAAAATATTGTAACCATTCCTTAATCTAGTTTATGATCTCATAGGAAATAAGTTGTTATGCAGATTGTATATATTTTAACACTTTGCCTCCCTACAACTATAAATATTTCAAAGAAGAGTATTCCAGCCTGAAAAATTACATAGGAGAGGATTTGGCTTCAAAGACATTACTAAGTGCAGGGACAGGTTTCTGTACAACATTTTAAAATGTGTATGTAGACATAGATTTTGACTTTAAGTTCTTATGGTAAATGTTACTGCCTGTTTTGGCTTTATATGACCATTATTCATTTAGGAAAGTCAACCATGTACACTGGAAATGTAGGGGTGCTAATACACACTCTTGATGTAGGTTGTTCCCAGTCGAGATTTTTAATAATTAGTGGTTGAAATCTTCAAAACGTCAGCTCAGGCAAAGTCACGTTGCTAGCTTAAGCCATAATGAGTAATGATCAACCAAAATCAAAGGTAGTGCTAAAATCAATATGACAAACATAAAACAGTTGTCCTTTTTCAAGATTTATTTAATATGTAGTGGCCCAATAACATTGCATTGCCCAGTGATGACCACTGTGGTCTAAATCTAAATTGTTCACTTAGAATTGCATGTTGTTCAATCACACACACCTACAAATGGTTTCGCAGTTATTTAGCAATATTTCACCGTCTGAGACTAGCTAAGTGGTTTAGTCGTAAATTTTGAGGACAAGTTGTCAACCTTTTAGGCTTAAAAACAACTTTAACTTTCTTTCCAGATCTCTTGAAATTGATGCATAATATGGTAAAAGATAATACAGAGCGGCAATTTGGTCACCACTTCGACTATTGCTTATTTACAGTTTCATTAAATGTTGGTTTAATCCACAGAACAGATACAAAACATGGGGCAATCGGTCACTGCAGAGGATGTTTGAATCCTTGCCCTGTGCAGCTATTTAGCGATTGGGGCATCAGGCAGTGTGAGTGGAAGCATTTTACCATTTCACTCTGCATCACCCTTGTGAAGGGGCAAGCAACACCAAATGAATTCCTCTGTGTAGACTTTGGCGGTCATTCCAACCGCGCCGGGCGGCAGTAGCCGCCCGCCATGCGGTTACCGCCGAATGACCGCACCGCGGTCAAAAGACCGCGGCGGCCGTTCTGGCTTTCCCGCTGGGCCGGCGGGCGACCGCCAAAAGGCCGCCCGCCGGCCCAGCGGGAAAGCCCCAGCAACGATGAAGCCGGCTCCGAATGCAGCCGGCGGAGTTGCTGGTGTGCGACGGGTGCAGTGGCACCCGTCGCGATTTTCAGTGTCTGCTTTGCAGACACTGAAAATCATTATGGGGGCCTGTGAGGGGGCCCCTGCACTGCCCATGCCAGTGGCATAGGCAGTGCAGGGGCCCCCAGGAGCCCCACGACACCCGTTCCCGCCATCCTGTTCCTGCCGGTATTTACCGCCAGGACCAGGATGGCGGGAAGGGGGTCGGAATCCCCATGGCGGTGCTGCAAGCAGCGCCGCCATGGCGGATTCCTTGGGCCAGGGGTAAACCGGCGTGAAACCGCCGGTTGCCCTTTTCTGACCGCGCCTTTACCGCCGCGGTCAGAATGGCCCTGGAAGCACCACCAGCCTGTTGGCGGTGCTTCTGCTGTCCCCGGCCCTGGCGGTCATGGACCGCAAGGGTCGGAATGACCCCCTTTGTCTTTAGCCTCTCCACCTTTCTCCCCAATAAAATTGCTTCTGGTGATGATCCTAGATGTTCTGTTTTTGATGATGTTGGTGGTGCAGTTTACTCCTACAAAGTTCAGAAGTAGGCAGGGGTGCTCCCAAATATAGCAATAATTGACTTTTGAGTTCCAGGATGTCTTGTTGCACCACACAGCACTCAGCCTGTACATACTTAATGGGCTCAGCATCGCCTACTGAGCTCCAAGAACCATTTGCACAATTTTATAGTGGAGAAAGTGACACTGTACTGTTTTCCACGTTCAATCTGGATTTGCATTATCAGAAACAATAGACATCTGCCTGTGCAGGAGCATTACAATTCTACGCTAAATTCATGAATGGTTGACAGTCACGCCATCTTCAAAATAAAAAATTTCATAGCCCAGGTCTTACAAGATGCCTAAGTGTGCTCTACTCTTCCAGTGGAGCTCTAGGAGGCTTGTGCCTCACTTTCAAATGCATGTGCTCTGGCGTCAAACAGAAAAGCATTTTTAAGTTTACTTTGGTATGTTTGACACAGCCCTAATGTGTGCAAATGCTTTGAAAAGTTGCAGGAAGCAGATATTTGGAACTAATCTTTGTTCAGCAGACCGTAGACCCAACCTTAAAAAAAACTATTTTATAATGAAATTGACAGATAAGACACGTTGGTAAGTGAACTGTAAAATATGCACATACATTTGGCATGAACTTATTTGACTGCATATCTAAAGTGTAATCTTGAAGGCGATATTTTCCCAACTTATATTCAAAACGTAAGCACAGGCAGCAGCATATGTTTTACAATGAAGCAAATGTGGTTGTAAAAAATTTTATACACTTAAACTTTGTAGAGAAGAGATAAGTAATCGTGACATATTTATCAGAGCTACTATGTTTATTTTATACACACTTTATATATATTTTGTACTAGCTTATCTGAAGTTAGTATTCCCCAGAAGTCAAATCCTTTCTCCTTGGCAAAACCCTCGGTGACTCACACCTAATTGTATAGAGTTTCTGGAGAGCTGGAGAGATTTGTGAAGAGAATGGACTGCCATTTTGGTGTTCTGTTTCACAATTGGCAGTAAATACCCTTTTTGAAACAGGAACTGGCTTGCACTGTTTTAAAGAATAAGTGTGGAAACCGAAAAAATTGTATTAGGGTTTTTGTTCAATCACAGCACAGTCCATCTTAAAAATACACTCACAGAGAAAGAGGAAGACTTACCTTTGCAGACATACAAAGTCAAAGACATTCATGTCCTATGAAGACAAACCTATTTGCATTTTACTTTTTCATCCCTGAATAGTGTTCACAGTCTTAGAAATAGGACACTGAGTCCCCTAGAAAGAGAGCAAGCAACCAGAGTCAACTGAACGATTTCTTTAGCTAGTACATGTGAAATGTGTCCACCATGTCTGGGAATGGAGAAGGTCCTACATGCAGAGGAATACAGGAAACACAGGAACATACTACAACTGGCCATTGGGCAGTAGATCCTAATAAGAGTTAAAGGAAACCTGAGAAATTGAACTCATGCCCTCATGTTTAATATGATTTTCCTAGAAGTTTATAAACTTTTGGAGTTGAATTTAGGTAGTTACAGATAATGTTCTAAAAGTTATGACTTTTCAATTATGAAGTGCTGGGACAAGTGGGCAAGACAGACCTAAAATGAATTAACTTATAACTAATCTCATGGAGACCTATTTAGGTACAAAGTTCATCTTCCCCTGCTGAAGATATTCGACTGCCAAAAATGTTTAAGTAAATGTAATGCTTTACACTTGTTTCTTTGATAAAGCTCAGAACCACAGCTATCCGGAGTTGAGCTAAGGTTTTTCAAACAAAACTGACTGGACCCAATATGGTTTTGTGCCTTTATTACATGGTGAGGTCACACAACCACATCATGTAATAGACTTCTTTCCTAACGATTTCCAATATGATTAACTCAATTTCTATAGACACTTTTGTGTACTACATGACATGTTCCTCATTTTTTGAGTCATACTGGTGGGAACGACTTTTCTATTATAACTTTTACCCCCACAATTTCCTGCTTTAAGGCACATCCGTGACTGTTCTCCAGTTGATTCCAAATAAGTCAGTTTCTTTGCACATTTATTGAGGTTCCTCTCTATAGTCACCATCCGATTCCTGAAATCTTAAATATCTTTGTGCACTCAGAGATCCAACACTACCTTCCATGGACCTACAGTCCGGACTCCAAAACCAAAGCAGGGTTAAGTGTTGTTGTTCCCTTCTTCACTTCCACTAATCGCCAAGCAGGTTAGGATGACACTTATGTCTACTCACACAAACATCATCAAATGTTTGCCTTGCCCATTAAGTATCACTCTCTATTGGGATTTTTATAATTTGCACTTTTGCTTTAACCTGGTCGAACTCACAACCATTTAGGGCTCACTAGTGATAGAGCGGAACGTGGTAACAATTTACCTGCGTTCGGACGCTCTGTAGGTCGATGAATCTTTTGACTAAGTGGGAACTCTCTGTACTCTTAATCGATCAATCACCTTAAATCGATAATCAATAACGAACATAAGCAACACCTTGAACAACATAACACTTAACAATTAATCCAGAATACATTTCGGCGAACCCTGACCTTTCAGCCAGGAATAACCACACCAGTTTGTTGCAAAGTTAGTGAATTTATTTCCCTATATTAACAAAGCTAGCACAATATAAATGTGTCTCAACACTAAATGATAAACATAAATGAACATTAATAGCTGTCCATATCGTCGAAACAAGTGTAATCTATGTAGCATTTGAATCACAAGGCATTCGATAGTGGCAATGCAAAGCACTAATACGATAATCTGTAATGGGCTAATTGCGTACATTTAGTCAGCATAACAAGATCTCAAATTGCATCGTGCGACATATGGAATCCTCGTCTAACCTCAAATTAGCATCAGCATGTGGGACTTCATGCAAAAACAATTTAGCAACATTAATTTAGAAAACTCCTAGCTAGGGTCCTTATCAAAATCAGCAGTTGGTTACCTAAAAGAAACACAATGCAATTTTACAATTTCCTTTCATAATTACCAATTCCGATCAGCAATCAATGAATTCTTCGTCTCACAGGTATCGTTTCTCGATCAGTATAGGGCCGGGACAAAGGGGCAGGGGTGAACGGGGCAATTGCCTCACTGCGGCAAGATAAGATTACTACTTCATGCAAAGGGGCAAATCAAAGTTAAAGTCTCTAGGGCAAGAATCATTAAGGTCTCTTTCTCTCGATTAGAGAAAGCATCGAAGTCTCTCAAAATGGCGTCACAGCAAAGTGGGCCATAATAGCTACGAAGTCAAAATGGCGGGATGTCCGAAGAAGAGAGAGAGAGCTTTCCTCTCGTGCACCTGGGTTTTATAGACAACAGTTCAAGTCCAGTAGGGTCTCCATTGGTGGGTTCATAGGTTAGCTTCAAATTGACCAATCAAAAACGACAGTTCTCAAGCTTTTACTTAAGCATACATTATCCTTGGAGATGGGTACACAAGTTGCAACATTGTTTCTCGATTAGCTTACTCTCAGAGCCTCCATTGTCCGCACCTGCAAGTCGACCTTGAATTAAAGAGAAAATATGCCATGCTGGCACTAACTTTAAGATAAGCATGTGAACAGTTTTGGTGGAAAAATACAGCTTCAAGCAGAACTACACGTTTAATAGCACAGTGGAAAAATACGAACATCTAAACCGTGAGACCAGGCAACTAGGCCAAAGCCTCCGCTAAAGTAATGCTAAGCTAAAGCATTTCAAATAAGCAAATCGTAGCACACGTTTATGATTATGTCGGATTAGTGCAATTCTAATACACCACGTTATATAAAGCACGCGTATAAATGATGGCAAACTACTCTGAGGGCCCATTTTGTCCCCGTACAATCTTTATTAATTCGGTTAATGTCACACATGATTATGTCAGCACTACGTTTATGCGTTAATAAATCGAAACCTTCATTTTCTGCTTCATCAATCCCTCCTCTGATGACTACTTGTCATCACACAAATTTAGCCCACAAATTTTATCCCATTAAAATTCTGTCAGCTCCCTTTTCCTTTTAGTTCCCCTAGTTTGCGCTTTGTATTCTTCTGCCATTCTTTTCATTATTTTCTCCTCCTTTCTTCTTTTAATTTTCTCCATAATCATTATTATTCCCCTTTTTATTCCCCAAATTCCAAATACACAAATTATCACTATTAATATTCCTTCTATTATTTTCAATAATATTCCATTCCAAATTCCCCCAATCCAATGTCCCACTGAAGCAAGTCCCTTTCCAACCTTTTCCCACACTCCTGGTTCTTTCAGTTCTTTCAAATCTGCACTTTCTTTGGTTAGATTAGCAAGCATAGTTTTAATTTTCACACTATTATCAGGTATATAGGTGCAGCAGTGACGTGCACCAATCATTTTGCAAACGCCTCCATCCTTTGCTAAAAGAATGTCTAAAGCAAGCCTATTTTGAAGAGTCATAGGCCCTCATTCGGACCTTGGCGGGCGGCGGAGGCCGCCCGCCAAAGTCCCGCCGTCAAAATACCGTACCGCGGTCGCAAGACCGCGGCGGGTATTTTGACTTTTCCCCTGGGCTGGTGGGCGGCCGCCGAAAGGCCGCCCGCCAGCCCAGGGGAAAACGACCTTCCCACCATGAAGCCGGCTCGTAATCGAGCCGGCGGAGTGGGAAGGTGCGACGGGTGCTACTGCACCCGTCGCGTATTTCACTGTCTGCTATGCAGACAGTGAAATACTAGCGGGGCCCTCTTACGGGGGCCCCTGCAGTGCCCATGCCATTGGCATGGGCACTGCAGGGGCCCCCAGGGGCCCCGCGACACCCCCTACCGCCATCCTGTTCCTGGCAGGCAAACCGCCAGGAACAGGATGGCGGTAGGGGGTGTCAGAATCCCCCATGGCGGCGCAGCGAGCTGCGCCGCCATGGGGGATTCAAATGGGCAACGGAAAACCGGCGGGAGACCGCCGGTTTTCCATTTCTGACCGCGGCCAAAGCGCCGCGGTCAGAATGCCCAAGGGAGCACCGCCGGCCTGTCGGCGGTGCTCCCGCCCCCGTTGGCCCTGGCGGTGCAACACCGCCAGGGTCATAATGAGGGCCATAGCTCTTTCCGCTGCAAGTTCAGCATCCATCAGTATTATAGCACCTGAAAACTTTGTCAACATGTTATCCACTATAGTAGACAACTTTCTTATTTTGATGGAATTCAGCACCACTCCCAATGAAGGAATCATGGCTCCAAATATGTCACCTACCACAGCAGCTGCGGTCTCCCTTTTCCTTTTCTGTATCGTCTGTTTCCGGGAAAGCCCCCTTCTGCTCAGGCTCTCCTGCCTTCTCACTCTCTTCGAGCCCTTCGTCACCGTTACTTTCTTCAGGCTCTGTATCACTTTCAGCTGCTTCAGGTTCCTTGTCACCTTCAGCTGCTTCAGGCTTTTTGCTACCCTCAGCTGCCTCAGGTTCTTTGTCACCTGCAGCTTCGTCGTCGCTGTCTGAACTTTCTCCTTGGTCTTCCCCAAGTGAGTCGGACTCTTCGTTCTCCAATAATATCTCCTTTTCTCCTGCTGTTGCTTGTTCGCTTTCAGTTCGCTTTTGTTCTGTCTCAACACTCGGCACTGTTTTATCAGGCACTGGTAATTTCAGCGCTTCAACTTCCTCATCTGTGGGACACAACACCTTCTTTGTATGACTGGCGTGAATCCAGTTGGGAACCCCCGCGCACTTCACAGCAGTAGTTGTCGTCAGGATCACTTGGAAAGGGCCTTTCCAACGGGGTTCCAGGCACGACTTCCTCACGTGCTTCTTTATCACGACCCAGTCACCTGCTTTCAGTGCGTGTCCTGGACCTTGGATCGGTGGCAAGGTGGTCGCTTCCACCTGGTGAGAGAAAGAGCGAACCACGTCAGCCAGACCTTTGCAGTAGTCTAACACCATATCATCTGTAATATTCAAAAGCATGTTTGCGGGAACTGCAGGAAGTCTCATAGCCCTGCCCATGAGAATTTCGTGCGGAGACAATCCAGTTTTTCTATCCGGAGTGTTTCTCATTGACATTAGCACTAAGGGCAATGCGTCAGGCCATTTCAAATTTGTTGATGCACATATTTTTGCCATTCTCGACTTCAGCGTACCATTCATCTGCTCCACCAGTCCTGATGCCTCAGGGCGATAGCTACAGTGCAGCTTTTGCTCAATGTTCAGTGCTTCGCAGAGTAACTTCATCACCTCGTTATTGAAGTGACTTCCCCTATCTGATTCTAAAGAGATCGGGAATCCGAAACGTGGTATTAACTCCCTCAATAATAGCTTGGCAACTGTAAGACTGTCATTTCTACGTGTAGGGTATGCCTCAATCCAATGACTAAAAATGCACACAATCACCAACACATATCTTAAACCTCCATGCACAGGCATCTCAATGAAGTCCATCTGCATACGACTAAAAGGACCGCTTGCCCTACCAATGTGACTCGCGTTCACAACCGTCCCCTTTCCTGGGTTCATCTGTTGGCAAGTGACACATCGATGGCAAACTGCTTCTGCAGCTTGACGAAATCTGGGGTTAAACCAATCAGTTTTGAACAATCTTATCATGGCATCTCTCCCTAGGTGAGCTTGCCCATGATAGAACCGCGCAAGCTGTGATAAGAGACTATTTGGCAGAACAAATTTTCCCTCATGTGAAACCCATAGCTCGTCTTGTCTCTTTATACATTGTGATTTAATCCAGGAATCTCTTTCATCCTCCCTGACATTATTCTGTAGTGCTTTTAGTTCTTCTATTGTATCTACGACCTTCAAGGCAAATGCTTCAGCTGGTTCGAGTTCTGGTTCACTTATTGTATTCCAATCATCCCTTAGCAATATACAGTTCAAAGCGCAAAATCTTGCGACTTGATCTGCATAGGCATTTCCCAGAGACACATAATCCTGTCCTTTCGTGTGAGCACTGCACTTTACCACTGCAACTTCAGCTGGCACTTGAATGGCATGTAACAACTCCCTTATTCTCTCCCCATTTTTCACTGGGGATCCTGAAGAAGTCAGGAAACCTCTCTGTGACCACAGTTGTCCAAAGTCATGCACAATCCCAAACCCGTATTGGCTATCAGTGTAAATGGTGACTTTCATCAATGCAGACAATTGACATGCTCTAGTAAGGGCTACAAGTTCTGCTACTTGTGCAGAATAGACTCCTTGGAGCCATCCCGCTTCCAAGACCCCTGTCACAGTACATACAGCATATCCTGCTTTCAAAATTCCCACCCCATCTCTTAGACATGAACCATCAACAAAAAGAATTTGGTCATTTTCATCAAGTTTTGTATCCTTGATGTCCGGTCGGGGTTTTGTGCAAAATTCAGTCACCTGAAGGCAGTCATGCTCGACGTCTTCAGCGTTCTCAATTACAGCATTTTCTCCAGGAAGCAAGGTAGCTGGATTCAACGTAGTGCACCTTTTCAGCTGCACATTCGGTGAGCCCAGAATAGTCGTTTCATACCTTGTGAGTCTTGCTCCAGTCATGTGCTGCGTTCGGGAGCGGGTCAAAAGTATCTCAACTGAGTGAGGGACCATGACTGTTACTGGGTGTCCCATCACTATTCCTTCACTCTGAGTGAGGCTGATACCAACTGCTGCTACGGCGCGCAAACACCCTGGGAGTGCTGCTGCAACCGGATCCAGAGTAGCTGAAAAATACGCTACTGGTCTGTTTACGCCACCATGGGCTTGAGTCAAGACAGACAAAGAACATGCATCACGTTCATGACAAAACAAGGTGAAAGGCTTCGTGTAATCAGGCATACCTAAAGCTGGAGCCCTACACATGCACTCCTTTAATTCAACAAAAGCATCCATCTCATCCCCTTTCAGTTCGATCTGATCCAAGGCATCCTTCTGGGTCAATTTCAGCAAAGGCTTCGCTAGAGACGAGAAGTTGGGAATCCACTGGCGACAGTATCCCACCATTCCCAAAAACTTCCTCACCTCCTTCCTTGTTTTTGGTGGACTCATTTGAAGTACACTGGTAATTCTTTCCTTCATTATTTTCCGTGACCCTTTTTCTATTTGGTGACCCAAGTATTTCACTTTCTTCTGACAGAACTGTAATTTGGAAGGAGACACCTTGTGTCCATTCCCTCCCAAATGGTTCAACAGAGCAATGGTATCGGCTGTGCAGCCACTTTCTGTCTTTGATGCAACCAGTAAGTCGTCAATGTACTGTACTAAGGTTGACTCGAATGGCAACTCTAACTCTTCCAAGTCTTTCTTTAGAACCTGATTGAATATCGACGGTGACTCAGAGAACCCTTAAGGAATTCGACACCAACTGTATACTCTGTCTAGGAATTTGAAACAAAAGAGGAATTGGCTATCCTCATGAAGAGGCACAGAAAAGAATGCTTGTGACAAATCGATGACTGAGAACCACTCAGCTTCGCAAGGGATCTGAAACATTATCACAGCCGGATTCGGTACGACAGGGCAGCACTTGATTATGATGTCATTTATTTTCCTCAAATCCTGTACAAGTCGGACTTTCCCACTTGGCTTTATTATTCCCATTATCGGTGAATTACATGGGCTGCTTAATACTTCTTTCAGTACTCCCTGCTTCACGAATTCGTCAATAAGTTGGGCAACTTTCATGAGGGTATCTTGTGGCATGTGGTATTGTGGGGTCTGGGGAAAGATCGCATTGGGCTTTACCATCACTTTTACTGGTTCTACTCCTTTCATCAATCCCACCTCTTTCCCTGTCATGTCCCACACTTCCTTTCCGACTGTTTCCCGTAATTCTGCTGGGATATCTTCTTCAGTTATCATTGGTAAAAGACAGATCAGAGGATACTCTTCGTCAACTGTTTCTATCTCATCACCCCCTTCACTGTCTCCTTCTTCCCCATCACTGCTCGTCTGTATTGTTATTCCCTCGTTCGAGCACATTATCGAACAACCCAACTTGCACAATAGGTCTCTTCCTAACAGTGCAATCGGGCTTGAGTCACATACTACAAACTGATGTACCCCTTGATAGTTACCGATGTTGACTGGTATCGGATCTGTTATGGGGTTCGTCAGATGTCTGTTTGCTACCCCCACCACTTGAACTGTCCTCCCTGAGAGTGGCAAATTTGGTACTTCACTGCTCTTAACAGTTGAACGTGTGGCTCCCGTGTCAACCAAGAATGAGACACGATGAACCATTACTCTTCCCTCTACGTACGGACCCCTTTGATCAACTTCTAGGGATGCCGCAAGCACACAATCTCCTTCCTCTTCCGAGCTTTCACTCTCCCATACATTGTTTATTCCACTCTCACTGTGTAATGGGAACTGTTGTACTGTGCCGTTTGTGCTCATTACCTGACCCGTTACCTGTGGAGGAACCATCATTTGCTGCTGACTCATTGGTGCCAAAGGTATTTGCATTTGCTGATTAGGTACCATAGGTAACTGCTGTTGCATCGGCTGCATTTGCGTCATTTGCACACGGGGCATCTGCATCTGCTGCGGCTGCATAGGTTGTAATCCCTGCAATTGATTTATGGTCTGAAAATTTGGGTTTGGACCTCTCATTTTTGGTCCTCTCATTGTCTGAAAAGCATTGACATCATTGTTTTGCTGACCAACACCTACACCTGCACCTACACCTTCCTGCACCACCATCGGACACTCGCGTTTCCAGTGACCTACGTTTCCGCACGCGTGACACGGCATCACTTTCTTCATTGCCTGCACACCTGTCACAACAGTGTTCAAATCCGGACCATTATTCACAAAACCTCCTCTGCCTCTGCCTCTGGCCTGTGGCTGAAACGCCATGTTTCCTTGCAACTGCGGCTGCTGTTGCTGAAACACCATGTTTCCCTGCAACTGCGGCTGCTGTTGCGGTACCTGCTGTTGGAACCCTTGCATCCCTGGCAACCCTTGCAGTCCCTGCAGACCTTGCAAGCCTGTCTGAGCCGCCTTAAGCTGCATCATCATCACCTTCTCTTTCAGCTTTTTCTGTTTCACCTCAATTTCGTCGCTACAGTATTTCGCATAAGTCAAGACTTCATCAATCGGTTTCGACTGCCAGCAGATCAAATGCGATTTTATCATCTGGCTTATCTCTGGTTTCAGCCCTTCCACAAATCTGAACACAAAATGAAGCATATCTTTCGCCTCTATTGCTTCCGTGCCACTGTAGTTCTTGAACGCCTTCAACAACCTCTCATAGTAACTATGAATCGATTCTTTAGCCTCTTGGGCAGTTCGATCAATTTTCTGCCAATCCACATTTTTCGCGGCAACCTTCGTCTTCAAATGCTCAATCACCTTATAGTACAGACACATCACCATAGGTGATGGTGCACCCGTCTCTCTGTCTCTCTCTGGTTCACTTGTCGGCCAACCTACAGCTCTTTTGCAATCCTCCCACAAATCTGCCGGAACCACAATCTCGAATAAAGTGTTCAGGTCTTCCCAGAGACATTTGGCAAGCTTCACAAACCTATCAGTCTGTTGATACCATTCGATCGGCTTCTCCCTCAGTTTGGGAAAATCATTCGTAAAAGACTGAATATCACTCCTGTGCCATGGTACATGTACTAATTGTCCCCCTGCTGTCTCCCTCATGGGTAACATGGTTACGGTCTCGCTGCTCTGCGGTCTTTTCTCATTGTGCTCTGTGGCACTGTCCCTCCTCTTATCCTTCCTCTTTACCCATCTGCTTTCCCACTTGTCTAAGCACCTCCACACTTGGGCACTCTGCAACAATTCTCTAAGGTGTGCCTTCATGCCTGCTGATCTCATGTGTTCAAAATCTGTGGCCCCAAAATCCAACCTATAGCTCCTGCTCAAGTGTTTCGTCTTGCCTATGTCAATCCCGTTCCTGTCTGCTACTTCCTGCAAACTTTTATGTACCTTGTTTACCTCTTTCGTGATCTTTGGACATAGATACCTCAATTCCTCTTCCGTGTAGGATTCTAACCTGTTCACACCCATATTCCCTTCCACCAATTCTTGTGCTTCCATGTTCAGCCTCATCCTGCTCAAGTAATCGTCTCCTTTCCCACTGTCTGAACTTTGTGTGGAATTTAAACTGTTGAACCACTGTGTCAGCTGTTGCGCATTTACCCCCATCAGTGTAGCATTCACATCGACTGCCATCGATGGTTGCGGCAAATTTTCAGTGTTCGATGTTAATGGTATTATCAGTGGGGGGCTCGACCTCACCAGTGTTGATTGAGCGCATACGGGACTAAACTCCATCAAGGACCCGGACCCAGTTGGCTGAGTCGCTATCGGGGTTATCCCTGGAGTATTTTCTATGCACCTTCTTTCTGTCCCATTCTGCAGCATTTGTCCCTGACTGCTCATACCTAAGTTAGGCTGACTATACAAAGGTACCATTGGACCTACAGTAATGGGCAGTGATATTGCATCTGGATTCTGTCCATTTCCCATATTCCGAGGCATGTTCATCCCCATATTATGGGTCATCATTGCCGGCATGCCCATCTGACTCCCCGTCATTTGAGCATGAGCGTTTCCTCCCTGCATCTGCTTTTGAGGCATCATAAACTGAGTTGATTCAGCTTGTGCCATTGTTGGGTTGTAACCATTCTGTACGCCCCTTACGGTTGGATCTAGAATCATTCCTCCACTATTATCACTGCTGTAGTACCCTGGCATCTGCGGCTGATAATGTTCTGCTGGTTTCAACACGGGCACATCTGGATACATTCTCCTGACCTGCGGTATCTGTGGGGTGAGCAGTAAGCTCGGATCCTTAGATCCCGATGGTACTCCTGTATTCTGCGTTTCACTGTTCTGTACCGATGCCGGAGGGGCAGAACTGGTACTTGGACCTTGTCCATTTTCTGCATAAGGCGGTGGACGGTCGTTCAGCAATTGCATTATCAACTCCTCGTCCTCTAACTCCTCTTCTCTTCTCAACTTTTCCTCGTCCTCTTTGTCCTTGGAACACTTCCTGTCTGTCTTACAGGTAGCTTTCTTACCTGTCTCCTCTTCATCTTTAGTAATTGCGGGGAACAATTTTATTCCCTGCAATACATCTGACCTCCACACCTTCTGCGCATTATCCCACCTAGCATCCGCTAGTGTCTTTTCTACCTTCCTCATCCTTGTTTCAAACTTGTTCTTCTGTTGCTGTCTAGCCATGAGTTCCCATATTGCTAGAGCCTCAAACTGTGCTGGCCTTGGAGGTACCTTCATGTCATACATCGTGAATCTCAAATTTTCTAGGACCCTTATATTGAATGTCCCATGTATCGGGAATGCTACGCTCCCATGTTTCTCTGTCCACTTGTGCCATTGCTTTAGCCAAAGACACAGAGCTACCCCTTTTTCCTCCATTACAATGTAAGCTGGTGTGCCCTCGGGCGGCGTCTCTTCCCCTACGCTCGCTTTGATGTATGACTCTCCCTTCATCGCGCTCCTGAATGCTTTAAGGGATTTCATTTTCTCGTCTTTTAATTCACAAAGTTTATAATCAATAGGTCACTTTTAATCCACAAAATTCGTAATCAATAGGTGACTTTAATTCCCGGAATACTCTTCACCTGCCTTTCCCCTTCCAATCGAGTGCCACGGACTGCGTCCAATCCGTGCGCGACCCTTCTCTCCAACCAACCTATCCCAGCGCGGCTCTTAGTGACGTCACACTCACACACACTGCGGCTGACAAAGCCTCGCGGATAGTCCTCCTTCACTCAGTTCCTCCCGTAACAACTTTTTGCATGTATTGCGAGCTACCAAAAACTAAAACAGATCTGTCGGTTTACTACAGGAAGGGTAACGTAATCGCTTCAGGACCTTAGGGACCTTTCACTAACCTCGGCCACTATTCGATCTCTTTCACCAGCCTCGGCCGCTATTCGGTCTTTCTCAGTCCCCACATTCGCAAGCAAATCTGACCCGCAGAACTACTCTCAACTTGTCAATGATCTGTTCTAGTGCACTTAGAATCTTGTCAAAGCCCGAATTCGAAGTTTCTATCACTCCCTAACACACTTACCCACTCGTTGACCACGCCCGATCAACCTACTAAACCGCCCAGACCACAACATGGATCAACATACTCCGGAGTCTCTTGACCTCGCAGGGCCCGTCTCAACAACAACAACCACGTGGACCTTTTTATGCACAAAGCGCCAGACGCACATGAAGTTCGACGACTTCCCTACTCTCACACTCGGAGCCGCACCTCCGCTAACTCTATGAAGTTCGACGACTTCTCTACTTCTACACTCGGAGTCGCACCTCCGCTATCCTTAAAAAGAAAATCCTCACAACCTTTTCACACACCCTGCGGCAATAAGCTGTGCAAGCGCAAAACCCTAACCTCACTCATACCATCACTAGTACTGCCAACGCTGTTTCCACATCTCCTTTCTCTCCATTCGCAAGCTTCGAGATCCCGGGAAGGTCGCGGTGGACCTAGCCCATCATCATCTTGTCAATCCGTTTTATCCAAGAAAATCTAATTCAACTTTTCGAATGGGGTCTCAAAATGCGTAACCGTTAATTCGACACCATGTACTCTAATGGTACAGGGTCCCAAAAGACGTAACCGTCCTCTGCTACCATCTACTGATAGAGCGGAACGTGGTAACAATTTACCTGCGTTCGGACGCTCTGTAGGTCGATGAATCTTTTGACTAAGTGGGAACTCTCTGTACTCTTAATCGATCAATCACCTTAAATCGATAATCAATAACGAACATAAGCAACACCTTGAACAACATAACACTTAACAATTAATCCAGAATACATTTCGGCGAACCCTGACCTTTCAGCCAGGAATAACCACACCAGTTTGTTGCAAAGTTAGTGAATTTATTTCCCTATATTAACAAAGCTAGCACAATATAAATGTGTCTCAACACTAAATGATAAACATAAATGAACATTAATAGCTGTCCATATCGTCGAAACAAGTGTAATCTATGTAGCATTTGAATCACAAGGCATTCGATAGTGGCAATGCAAAGCACTAATACGATAATCTGTAATGGGCTAATTGCGTACATTTAGTCAGCATAACAAGATCTCAAATTGCATCGTGCGACATATGGAATCCTCGTCTAACCTCAAATTAGCATCAGCATGTGGGACTTCATGCAAAAACAATTTAGCAACATTAATTTAGAAAACTCCTAGCTAGGGTCCTTATCAAAATCAGCAGTTGGTTACCTAAAAGAAACACAATGCAATTTTACAATTTCCTTTCATAATTACCAATTCCGATCAGCAATCAATGAATTCTTCGTCTCACAGGTATCGTTTCTCGATCAGTATAGGGCCGGGACAAAGGGGCAGGGGTGAACGGGGCAATTGCCTCACGGCGGCAAGATAAGATTACTACTTCATGCAAAGGGGCAAATCAAAGTTAAAGTCTCTAGGGCAAGAATCATTAAGGTCTCTTTCTCTCGATTAGAGAAAGCATCGAAGTCTCTCAAAATGGCGTCACAGCAAAGTGGGCCATAATAGCTACGAAGTCAAAATGGCGGGATGTCCGAAGAAGAGAGAGAGAGCTTTCCTCTCGTGCACCTGGGTTTTATAGACAACAGTTCAAGTCCAGTAGGGTCGCCATTGGTGGGTTCATAGGTTAGTTTCAAATTGACCAATCAAAAACGACAGTTCTCAAGCTTTTACTTAAGCATACATTATCCTTGGAGATGGGTACACAAGTTGCAACATTGTTTCTCGATTAGCTTACTCTCAGAGCCTCCATTGTCCGCACCTGCAAGTCGACCTTGAATTAAAGAGAAAATATGCCATGCTGGCACTAACTTTAAGATAAGCATGTGAACAGTTTTGGTGGAAAAATACAGCTTCAAGCAGAACTACACGTTTAATAGCACAGTGGAAAAATACGAACATCTAAACCGTGAGACCAGCCAACTAGGCCAAAGCCTCCGCTAAAGTAATGCTAAGCTAAAGCATTTCAAATAAGCAAATCGTAGCACACGTTTATGATTATGTCGGATTAGTGCAATTCTAATACACCACGTTATATAAAGCACGCGTATAAATGATGGCAAACTACTCTGAGGGCCCATTTTGTCCCCGTACAATCTTTATTAATTCGGTTAATGTCACACATGATTATGTCAGCACTACGTTTATGCGTTAATAAATCGAAACCTTCATTTTCTGCTTCATCACTAGCACTCCTGTATACCTTGCCTGCTTTTTTCTAGGGCACAAATAACCGGTCCGTTGTTCATTTCAGAAGGCTGAGCCCTGTTGACATACCAATCACCCCTGTCCCCACCGCTCTCCCCTGCTAGCTCTATGGGGTGGCCTCACAATTCTCCCCACTGTCTTCTAAATCCACGGTCTGATGTAGAGCTATAATTCCTCAGTTCATTCAGTCATGAGGGGTGATGTTGCCCTGCTATTCTAGAAGCTCCTCTTGCTCTAGGGGGTGTTAGCCCTCCCAGTCAATCTCCCCATACTCATCTTCCTGCTTAATGGCCAACTGCACTCCAGGATTCCTGCCAGGACACCCATTGACACTGTTATTTTGGGCCAACCCAGTGGATACTGGTGATGTGGGATGGGCTTTTTCTGTAAAGAGGCAGCATTTGTGTGGATTTTTGCAGAACGGCCACCTACTTCCCCAACAAAGACAGAGCATGTCTTGATGCTGTCTTAGCCACAATCTATGAAGGGTTGGGTGAAGTCTGATACATCAGAAGATGTGATAACATGATGGTGCAAGTGCTACAGCCATGCAGTCGTGGCATCATTACACTATATTGTAGACTTCGTTCCTTGTCCACTACCCCGAGGCTGGGGTATGAGAGGGAATGATTTTTCTCTCTGCCAGGCTCTCTTTGTGGTTAGAATGATGATGAGACCATGACACTCTAATTAAAATGGTACACAGTAACAATATTTCAACATATTTCAAATATGTCCTTTAAGTCATTGTACGTAGTACTATCATGAAAGTTTGCAAAAATTGTTGTATGTTTCACATTTCCTTTGTCTTAGTATTATCTAGGAGTACTTATATGTCTAATAACAATTCTTGTCAGATGTTCAATTGCATGTATCATGTGCTGTACTTCTGATACTTTAAATCAATGCAGCCTCAAGGAACAAATGAAAGGAATCAGCACAGTTTATTCTGCGTTGCTATTCATAAACATAGAACTGCAATTGCACCTCGTCAATCAGTGTGGGTTCAGTTATTATTGTTCAAATGTTTCCTTTTTTATCAGCTTCTATAGAAACTAAAGTATATTTTCATTTTCAGGCTTACTGTGCAAGCTGAATGCCCAATGCATTTGGAAGATTTTCCTATGGATGCTCATGCCTGCCCATTGAAATTTGGCAGCTGTAAGTATTTTTTGTTTCTACTCCACTCTAGCGCATGAGAGAAACGAAATTTGAGTGTGCCCCCCACCACCACCACCTCTGTAATTCTGTACTAGCTCACCTGTTCTGGTGAGATGGAGTGTTCATATGAAAACAAGCATAGAATAATTTTAAAGTTGACCATTGCTGAGAAATGCATTGCACTTGACAAAAGCAGGCCACCGGGGGTCCCGCAACCGGTGAACCCGCTCACAACAAACAAGACATTGATGTATGCAGAGGGCCCCACGATCAACTGCGGTGCTCCATAAGTGCGAGCAGTACTTTGAAGACTCCATACCAAGCAATTTTGGTCTCCAGGTGCAATACTTATTCTATGTTCACACCACTGCCACAAGTTGGAGTCCAGCAGACAATGTAGGTGTGGAGGAGGGCACTGCACTCCAGATGACACCAGTAGATGGTGTAGGTCCCTCGCAGGAGTTCTTTGATATTCTTGAGACCTCCAGACAGAACAGGGGGAAAGCCAACAAGCCACTTCAGAATGCCACACAGCAGCAGACAATCTGCCCAGGCAGCCACAATGCAGGAAGGATGTGCGGATCTTTTCCAAGGACAGTAAATACCCCTGTGCATGACACATTCTTCTGGCAGTGTGCGCCATGTGGTCCGGAGGTACTGGTCCCATGTCCCTGATAGTGTATCTCTAAGTTGTTGAAGTGTGGTACTCGTAGTTCTACTCAAGTGTGCCTTAGAAGTTGGGGGTGGTTCAAAGGTCTGACCTTTGAACCACAGATGTCTCCCCTGAATTTCAGTCCTCTTTGGCATGTAGATTGCAGATCTTTATCTTTAGTGGGGCCATGACTGGCTTTGAGAGGCCAAGTGTCAGAACCTCTCCCTCCAATTTACCCAGCCAGGCCTATGTTTTATAGCTGTTACTGGGAAATGCACAGATGTGGTTCCGCTCCTCCTGCCCCCGGCTTCCACTGGAATGAAGCTGAATTAAAAGACAAACAAAAAATAGTTTTTAGAACATAAAAATGCTCACTTTCTAGAAGTGGCATTTCTAGGATGTTATTGACAAACCACCTTTACCATGAGAAGGAGTTCTTGATTGTGAATCCAATATTAGTAAACATCATGGGGCTGCTCCACTGAAATCCACTGTTGCAGCCAGGGTTAATTATAAACTTCCTCTCACATTACCCTATGGGTAGCGCAGCTCTCATGGACAGTGTGAACACACATGGGTATTCCGCACTCCCTGGAAACATGTGCCCTGCTGCATGCACAAGCCTGTAAGGGCAGGTTGGACACAAGTTTAGGATCACCAAAAAGGTGCAAGTGCGCCTGTACAGGACTGCTGTGACAAGTTCATTGTATATAAAATATCAGTGTGCAAGTGTGCACTCTCTCACAAGTTGAGCCAGGTTCAG
Organism: Pleurodeles waltl; assembly: GCF_031143425.1. Classification (NCBI taxonomy): domain Eukaryota; kingdom Metazoa; phylum Chordata; class Amphibia; order Caudata; family Salamandridae; genus Pleurodeles; species Pleurodeles waltl. Next base: position 995,625,985 of record NC_090437.1, read on the forward strand.
TATATATGAAAAGACCACTGTGCAGGTGTGCACATATTGGCTAGTGCCTCACCTGAGGAGATGCTGAGTACCCCGCAGAAACCTGTAGCGGTATTGGGGTCTAACTTTCCCTAAGGAGATAGTACACAGGAGACATGAGGCACTGAAACTCCATAGGGGCCTGGGATGGCACACAGCCCATCACACGGACACAAAACAACATGGAAACACTTTCACAGAAATGTAGGTGCTTACAACACCTACAGAATGTAGGGCAGTCCAGGGTACGGTTGAGGATGAGGTGCGTGTTGGGGGGTGGTATGTTATTGCACTGTTAAAAAGGTGATTATTCTGACTTGCTTACCTGCTGTGGAGGGTATGCACATTGTCTATCCTGATAGTGTGTTAATTCCCATAGTTACATGTCCATTCTCTCTGCATTGCGGCAAGAATAAACAACTGTTGCAAGAGTAAGAATGAAGGAGGGAGTGAGTTGTCAGTGGCATCACCATTTGTAGGTTTGTGAACAAATGCTAAGTGATTGTTTCTGCATGTTGTCATTGCACATGCATGAGCACTGATCTGCTGCACAATGGAAATGTGAATTGGCATGACACTGTGCCCCAACAAATGGTGTATGCATTGTTTAAAATTCTTATAAAATGTGCTTAAAAAAATAAGTGGGTGTGGCTAGGTTACTTTTGGAATGACCTGCAACTTACATGAGTATGCTAAGGTACATTTCCAGGGGTGAATATTCAAAAACTTCTTAGTTTGTAAATCTTACATGACAACCCCAACTGTGTTGATCTTCTCTTCGGTGCTTGATTTCTAAATAAAAAAGTGCAGGTGCCCAAAGCCCTTCTGCTGCAAATAAATGGGCAAGCACAGGATACTGAGGCAGCGTAATCCTGAAGCTATCTCGGGCCTCTTTAGTCCATTTACAGCCACTCCCTGCCCATTCATCTCACTCTTTCAGCTTCCTGCTTTGTCCCGTTGTGACCGTTTTTCGTTTTTCTCTTCCTCCGTCTTTCCCATATGCGTCTTTTGCTCACAGTAAATGCTTGAGGCAGAAAAATAAGTGCCAGCCCTCAAAAATAAGTGCTGGTGCTCTGCACAAATTAAGCACAGCTTCTCTTACAGCCTAAATCTAAAGTTATGAAGGCAGGCTATCCACCATACATGTGGACATTCTGCCATTTTAAATGCTTTGAAAATATCAGCAGCGCTTTTACTGATGAGGTGCTATCGTGTATTGTGTATCTGTACATCTCTAATTTGAATGGGAGAGTTCCAGCATTTATCATTAAGGGGTGCTACAACTGGGAGAACACCAGCACTTCTCAGCAGCAAAAAAAATACTCTCGGGTACCTGCACTTAAAAGTTTTCCATTTCAAGTACTAAATACCATTAAATCGGATTCTCTGAATCGTGTGCCATTTCAAAACCTTTTAAGACCTAGGCCCTTTCTGAGTGATTACTCCTGACGTGTCCGTGATTGGTCTCCTGACTTGTGTGATACTCATTGGTGCTCTGCGCTTACAGCTGACTTTTGATCGATTGTTTCTGTAATTTAGTTTCTGTTTGTGAGTAAATGAACTGTGTTATTTCATTTAAAAATGGTGTCTTGGTTCGAAGTAGATTTGTCCTAGAGTTGTTCTACTTTCTTTCTTTAAAAGGGCAACCTGGTTGTATCAACGCTGTAGAAAACATGAGCTTTTTTGGCAAGACCTCATATGCTTGATTAGTAAAATACTAGGAATTCAAGACTAGCATGACTGATTAATTTGCCTTTACATCTACCTTTCTGTATTGTATGGAATTTTTAAAAAATAATTATTCTCGTACTCTTTGGGGTCAGTTGTGGCGCTTTTCTCGTTCATCGTAGCAATGTTTTGACTGGTAACTTTATGCTACAGCGCTAAAGAACCCACTCCCAACGCCTATGCTCAGGCAAGCAGGATAGACCGACCAAATCCTGAGAGACGCCCTAGAAAATAAAGAAATATTTCGCTGTCATTTTTGAAGAAATATGACGGTGTTGAGAGATTTCACAGGAGACTCATCACATCCGCAAGAGAACTACATCAACCAAAACAAACAACGATTTCCTAGTAGACCACGTAGAAAACAAATGATGTGTGGTCTTAATGAACTGTCAGAAGCACATGGGAATACCTAGCGGTTGTTACACCATAATGCGGTGCTGTTTCCCCAGGACTGCTTTGCAACTTCTGATTACCCATGCCACAAACGGATCTTTAGCGATTAAACATCCCTTTTCCGTTTCTTAGTTTTAGAAGCTGACTGTTTCATTCAAAATTCAATCACGTTTTATTTCATTATGTATCCTTATGTTTTCAATGTAGATTATTAAAAATGCACAATTACATAGGATGTCATGTTACTTCCGGTGATGTCATCGGAAATAGCTAGTACATGCTTTACTCCAATACCCCAGGAAAAATGAAATGTGCCATTCTTAAAGCATCAACAAACATCTAAATATTGTACTTGAAAAAGGTCAGAATTTGAAGTGCCTCCTAACTTGGAAAATACATGGAAATGGACGGCAAATGCTTTCGAATGTAACAGGCGACGATTTAGCATATATTTTACTAACATTGAAAAATGTTAGCAAACAGGAACCACAATGCTCCTCATTTACAACTAGGCGTGAAGAAAACACAGATGCCCCGAATTAATAATTACATTTACGACCCTGTTTTTCCCCCAGAGTTTACATCCTGGTGGTTTGTTTACTGAATATTTTGCATTAACAAGATTGAGACTTATTTATTCCTCATGTCACAGTTGTGAATTAACACTAGCCTCTTGGTTAGTAGTAATAGTTGCAGTAAATGCTGTTGTTGCTAAAAAAAATCTGTGGAAATAGCAAAATTATGCAGTAACCAGATTTTTAGTTTTTTTTTTTTACCCTGAAGTGCATTCCAGATGCTCTGGGAATTAGACGGATCCTCGTTAAGGGTTATAGGGCTTCGCCCTCCTTGGTTAGTGGCTTGTTTTTACCTTACTAAGAGTGAATCCTGATATATTATTCACTCTTGGTAAAATATATAAAAATGCAGTCCAGCAACAGCCTGAGGCAGTTTGTTGTGACACTGTCTGATGGCTGGCACATGCGTACAAGTGCTCTCCTGCACCAGTCATCAGACATAATCCAGGGCTGGGGAAATCTCATGTCTGTCCTCAGGGCTCTGGCACCCATCAGTGCCTCTCCCATCTGTGACCTGCTAAAGCAATACAGCTTAAAGTATTGGTGGGCGCCGCAGGCTTCTCAGAGTTTGCAAAGGGTAGGATGAAAGAGCAGAGACTGAAACCTGGCACTTGCAACTATACAGACATGCCCCAACCCTCGAAGCGGAAAGGAGCAGGAGTCGAAATAGGACTTCTGCAGGCAGCCAGGTAAGCAAACAGCAAATATTGCATGTAATTGGGCAAGAGTGTGTGACTGAGAGGGAGCTTGCATATATGTGAGCTTGTCTGTGTGTCTATGCATGTGTGAGAGAGTGAAAGTAGGAAAGAGACGCTGAAGGAGTACATCAAAGTGAGTGAGAATGAGTGATAGGAGAAGTGAGTATGAACGAGAATGACTGTGAGTGAGGGAAAATGGCTGAGTATATGAGTGCTATTGTGCATGAAGTCAGAGTGAGACTGAATGAGCCACATTGCAAGAGTGAGCCTGAGAGTGAGTCAGTGTGAGTCAGAGTCAGGATTAGTGAGACTGATTGAGTCAGAGTGAATGAAATGAGCAATACTGGGTCAGTCAGAGTGTGACTGAGTGAGTCATCATGAAATTAAGTGAAAAGGAATGAGTGAGACTGAGTGAGCCTGAGTGAGGCTGAGTCAGAGTGAGTTGAGTGGCCCAGAATGAGTGAGACTGAGTGGAAATTAATGAAACTGATTGATTATGAGTGAGTCAGAATGAGACTGAATGAGTGTGAATGCATGAGAATGATTAAGACTGATTATGAGTGATAGTGAGTAAGACAAATTTAGTGAGTGAGAATGAGTGAGTATGAGTGAGACTGAGTGAGTCAAAATAAGTGAAAATGAGTGAGGCTGAATATGAATGAGTCAGAGGGAGACTGAGTGAGTCAATGTTGGACTTTTTTCCTCTTGCAGGGTGATCTCCAATCTTTTTGCCTCCTGCTGCCTATTTTTTCTGACCTGTTGTTGGCGTTGAACTCTGAGCCCTTTACCACTGCTAACCAGTGATAAAATGCATATGCTTTCTGTGTAAATTGTATTGTTAATTGGTTTATCCATGATTGGCATATTTGATTTACTAGTAAGTCCCTAGTAGAGTGCACTAGAGGTGCCCAGGGCCTGTAAATAATGCTAATAGTGGGTCTGCAGCAGTGGTTGTGCCAGCCACATGGGTAGACCTGTAATTATGTCTCAGACCTGCCGTTGCAGTGCCTGATTGTGCAGTTTTCAACTGCCAATTCGACTTGGCAAGTGCGCCCACTTGCCAGGCCTAAACCTTTCCTTTTCTTAAATGTAAGACACCCCTAAGGTAGGCCCTAGGTAGCCCCATGGGCAGGGTGCAGTGTATGTTTAAGGTAGGACATATACTAATGTGTTTTATATGTCCTAACAGTGAAATTCTGCCAAATTAGTTTTTCACTGTTACAAGGCCTATCCCTCTCATAGGTTAACATGCGGGCTGCCTTTAAATATAATTAAAGCGTAGATTTCCTTTGGGAACAGATAGACATGTGGAGTTTGGGGTCTCTGAACTCACAATGTAAAAATACATCTTTTAGTAAAGTCGGTTTTGAGATTGTGTGTTTGAAAATGCCACTTTTAGAAAGTGGGCATTTTCTTGCTTAAACCATTCTGTGACTCTACCTATTTGTGGATTCACTGTCTGGGTCAGTTTGACAGTTGGGCTGTTTGTACCTCTCTCTAGACAGTGACACAAAGGGAACTGGGGTGTAGCCTGTATATCCTGATGAGCCATCTGTGCTAGGAGGGAGGGTAGGAGTGGTCACTCACACCTGAAAGAGCTGTGCCTGCTCTCACACAATGCAGTCTCCAACCCCCTGGTGTGTGTATGGGACCTGGCCTGGGCATGGCAGGATTTCACAAACAAGAGAGACTTTCCTTTGAAGTAAGCCTATTTCAAAGGCCAAAATGGGTATAAGAAGAGCACCCAAAATCACAGACTTTAGATCTCTTCTGGACATCAATAGGAACCTTTGCCTTGAGAAGAGCTGAGGAGAAGTGCTGCTCTGCCTGTGACTGTGCTTTTTGGAGCTATCCTGCAGTTGTTGCTTCTGCCTGTGCAAGGGACCAAAGACTGGACTTTGTTGTGCATTCCTGCTTGTGAAGAAATCTCCAAGGGCTTGTCCTGAGCTTGCCTCCTGTTGTTAAAGTCTCAGGGCCATCATCGACTTCTCCTGCCTGCACCTGGACCCTCTGCTGAGAATCCTGCCCTGCCAAGTGGTGCCCTGTCCAGTTCCTTGGGGCCTTGGAAGGTGAAGCTGGCAGACCAAGACTGAAAATCCACGCACAGACTGCGGTGCAGGGAAAACATTGACACACCTTCTGAGACATGGCTGAAAAATGACGCGCCGCTGGCTTCGTGGCAGAAATCGACGCTCCATTGGCATCGTGGCTGGAAGATTGACGCACACAGCTGGAGAAATGAGACCCAACACTCACTGACGGAGGCTGGTAACGTCGCAACCCACATTGCACGGTTTTACTGATACCGTGCGGCAGGATTTTCGGTGCAAACCTTGCTGGGCACGGAAAAGTGGCGCAAAGTTTGCCTGGACCCGAGTGCTGCCCGGATCGATGCATTGCTCCCCTGCGGGGAGGATAAATGACACACGCCGTCCCAACCGGAGAAGGAGAAATGACGCACGGACTCGCTTGCAGGTGAGAAATCGACACATCACTAGCCTTTTTCGACGCACACTCGCCAGTGCATGTTATTTTGACGCTACCCAGGTACTTTTCTATGTTAGTAGTGTTTTTACTGGTTACTAAAGGACTTGAGACTCTTTTGCTTTTAAAATTAATATCTTGACTTGTGTATGTTGGATTTTTGTCATTTTGGTCTTGTTTTATTTAGATAAATATTTTCTATTTTTCTAAACCTGTGTTGTGTCATTTTGTAGTGTTTTCACTGAGTTACTGTGTGTGTAGGTACAAAAACTTTACACCTAGACTCTGAAATTAAGCCTTCCTGCTTGTGCCAAGCTACCAAGGGGGTGAGTGGGGTTAACTGAGGGTGATTCTCCTTTACCCTGACTAGAGTGAGAGCCTTACTTGGACAGGGGGTAACCTGACTGCCAATCAAAGACCCCATTTCTAACAGTCAGAATGAGAGGGATATGTGAGAATGAGTCAGACCGAGTGAGTTTGAGTGAGTCAGAGTGAGATTGAGTGTATTGATATGAGTGGGTGTTAGAAACTGGATTTCTGTTTGGCAGGAACCACTGTCCATCTCAGTGTATATCAGATACACACTAAAAATTAATCTGTGCTCACCCCCTGGTAGCTTAGCACAGAGCAGTCAGGTTTAAGTCTAGAGGTAATGTGTAAAGCATTTGTGCAACACTTCAAACAGTAAATTACCACACAAAAAGATTCCACACGTAGTTAGAAACATAGATTTTATTTTAATGCACAGAACAAGACTGAAACGACAAAAATCCAATATGTTGAAAGTGAAATATGATTATTTAAAGATTAAACTTAGTTACAGTACCTAAAAACATAAATCGCCAACAGCGGCTATCTGGTCGCACTATAGCGGGTGAAGTCCAAAAGTTCAGGCAGACTGCGATGGGTCAGAAACAGTCTCAGACAAGTCCTACTGAAGCTTTACCTTCTCAACAATTGAGCCAAGAGTCCCGTTCGTGGGGAGGAAGTTCTTCAGGAGCAAGGAGAGTGTTGCTGACGGTGGTCCGCAGACACAAGGAGTTAGCTGGGCTTCGCAGATAGGAGGGCTGGAGACTCACAGTTGTGAGCAGTGATACTTGCTGTGTGAACAGATGAACTTGGAGAGTCGCAGGTCCAATTCTCAGGCCCCAGGTAAGAGGGCAACAGGCAACAAGTCAGCTCAAAAAAGCAGGAGTCTAGCAAAGTAGCAGCTTAGCCGAGTGGCAGTCCTTGCAGCAGCACAGCAGTCTTTCTTCCAGGCAGAGTACCCACAGGTCCTGAAGTGTACTGAAATGGTGGTGTTTCAGGTCCAGTATTTATACTTTGGTGTCCTGCTTTTGGAAGGAGGGAGAAACTTCTGGGCAGTGGCTTTGAAGTGCTGGGAATTCCCTTCCTCCCTCTCCTCATGCCAACCTGGCTGTAGTGACAATACAGGGCCATTACGCCTATTGTGAAGAGACAGGGCACAGCCTATTAAGGTGCAAGTGGGGCTGTACTTAGCTCTGCCCCCATCAATCCAGTTAATGGCCCAAGAGGGCCCATCAAGCCACACCCAAGCTCCGATTGTGTGTGGCTGTCCACAGAGAATGCACAAGCCCAGCTGTCACCCCACCCCAGACATGTACTCAGAGACAGACAGAATGCATTAGATGGTTAAAGTAAGAAAATATCAACTTTCTAAAAGTTGCATTTTCAGAATTACAATTAAAAATCCAACTTCACCATAAGTTGTGATTTTAAATTGTTATTCCAGGGACACCAAACTTGGGGATCTCATATCTTCCTATTCAGGAATTACCCTTATAAAAAGTAATAAGGCAATCTCAATGATATCCTATTGGATGTATAGGCCTTGCAGTAGTGAAAACACAACTTTAAGAGTTGTTCACTACTAGACTAGGACATGTACAACTTAAAAGTACATGTCCTACTTTTTAAATTCACTGCCTTTGGCCTGTCTAGGACCTACCTTAGGGTGACTTATATGTATTAAAAAAAGATTTGGGCCTTGCAAGAGGGTTAACTTCCCAAGTCACCATGGCAGTTTAAAACTGCACCCACAGGCTCTGCAATGGCAGGCCTCGGTCATGGTTAAAGTGCTACGAAATTCGGTGGCACACTCAATGCTGCAGGCCAGCTAGTAGCATTTAACTTACATGCTCCGGGCACAGGTAGTGCACTCTACAAGGGACTTATAAGTAAATTAAATATGGGAATTGTGGATAAGACAAGTTTATCATGTTTTAAGCAGAGAGCATATGCACTTTAGCACTATTTAGCAGTGGTAATGTGCCTGGAGTCCTAAAACCAGCAAAAACAAATTCAGCAAAAAAGGCAGGAGGAAGGCAAAAGGTTTAGGGATAACTATGCAGAAAAGGCCATTTCCAACAATGGAATTGAGTGAACCACTGAGACCAAGGGAGAGTGGGTGATAATGAGTTAGATTAAGACTAAGTGAGAGCGAGAATGAGTGAGTCACAGTGAAAATTGAGTGAGTGAGAATGAGCGGGAGAGTACAAATGAGTGCAAGCAAGTGTTAGCAACCCCTCCCCCCCACAACCTCATGAAAAGATGCCAAGGTCACTGACTGGAATTCGAGCCAAGGATTACATTCCAGAACTTTTAAATGTCACATGCCACCGATGGATTTAGGTGTTTCAAACAATACATCTATTCAAAAAAATGTTATTTGTATTTATGGCAGAACTGCTGGTAAATGAACGCCACTAGATTCTGTTTTGTGGTAGATGTGAATTATTGACGGGGAGAAGAGACTGCCTATGACAGATGTTGTGAATACACAATTCTGTGACTTTGTTGTCCGTATTCACTAACATGTGCACTGCATTTCCTATGAACATGAAGTTAAATCTACAAATTGTAGATTTAAGTAGTACGCTGCCAGCTGGGCCCGACTGTGAACCCAAAGCAGCCGTGACAAATTTTGTCAGATCAGCCCCCATTGGGTGCATAGCTAGTGAGCCTGAAGACTACTGTGGGGCTTCGGGGTTCTCCTCCCCCCTCCAAGAAAATGCGGGGAAAATGGCAAAAATAGTGAATTTTACAACACATTTTTCATTAAACATTCAATTATATTGGTTTTTAAATCATACTAAATACCAGCGTACGGAGCACTTTACATCTCACACACACAGACAATGAATCATATGTGTGTAAATCAGTGTATAGAAAATGTTACATAAGATGAAGGGGACTACAAGATATAGGATTTACATGTCATCCATACTGTTGGACATTTTTTTAAGTGCTTCATCCGGGGAAGCATAAACTGAGTATTCAGAACGTAACACAGAGGTTAAGGTTGACATTATTAATTATTTATTTCTACCCAACAAACCCTTTTCAACAAAATTAGGACCACCAAAGACTGGGAAACAAACATAAATTTCTAACCCGTTTTTGCAGTTTGCATGCAGCTCTTTGCACTAGTTTATGATTGTAACTTATGAAATGCACAGTAACAAAAGGATCTCTGTGACAAAAGTGGTATTCCGCTGAGCATTGCACAAAATAACTGTTCTTTGATCTGCATAGTAAACTTTCTTTGCAGCAGGCATATTAACCCTCTGTGCTATCGTAGATGAGTCAAAACTGCCACGAGAAAAAACCCTGATCTCTCTCCAGCAGGTACATTAATCACCAAAGTTATATTGGCACTTTTATTGTTGCCTGAAAAGTGTTGGATATACAAGGATCTCTGCAGTGCTTTTAAAACTGCTGCACTGCTACAAAACCTGTCCCCAATAACAAAAGTGGTACACCAACCTTCTGCTTCCCGGGGAAATGACTCATTCCCGGCCAGACCAGCCTTGGCAGCCAAAGGCATGGTTCAGCTACCAAGTTTGTACAAGAACTAGTAATTTGTAGTAAAATAATTTCTTTATATTGAAAAGCAAAGAGAAGCAAGCAGTGGCAAAGCCTAAAGGTCTGACTTTAGAAAGACAGCACCCTTCATTTCTTTTTTCACAAGCATATGAAATAGGCATGAAAATGTAGAAGAAAAATAAAAATGACATTGAAAGACTAACAAAGTGTCTATTTCCCAAAAAAGTAAGAAATGACCCATCATGAAAGACAACAAATGAAATTACAGGAGAAACGAAAGCCGAGTTTGACCTATCGGCCCTTGCAGTAAAGTAGATTACTTTCTAGACACATGTGTAAATAACCAAGAGCAAAATCTTATCACTCAGTGATGAAGTAGCTGAAGTTGATTGTGCCATCGACCCATGCCATTGGCTGTGATGTCTGAAAGCAAAATGACCACTTGAAATGAAACTTGATCTGTATGAAGAAGGCTAAATGAAAGCCACTTCATGTGAGTAAATATTCATGTATTTGCATTATGATTTGTTTTGGAAAACACGAGACTGGAGAGACAAAAAGGCCTTATCTGAGCCAGACCCAAAAATATATTTCAGACAGTCTGAAATCGTGCAGTTAGGCATAACTGACATACATCCGATTTTCCAGGCATATGCCTGTCAGATATTTAAATGGCGAACACATTAATACTATGTTGTAGTCATAGGAATACGCCTACGATTTATTCATATTCCAATTTTATTGTAATAAATCAGTCACTTGGTTTCACCCTGTATCCAGAGGCACATTGCAGGTCTTTTGTATGTTTTCTTTCTTTGAATTAACCAATGATCCAACAGTGACAGAGGACAGAATCCAGCGCTGATCGATAACAGAACTAGAAACGCAAGGACTGACATTCTTTTTCAGCACAGTTCTTACAGGTTTTGTACATGCTGCAGTGCACGACTTTGCTGTATCAGCAAAAATCGAAGACGCTATTTCACCATGAACCTAAACGGCTAGAGAGGAGGGTAAGTAATTCCAGACGTGCTTCAGCATCCCTCCCTGGGATGCTTTGTGGCATGTACGGACAAATATGCCATCTAAAGTGACAGAATTATAGGAGCAACGTCTTTAATTATCACGAAGGGTATGCGCCACGTTTTCTCCCCATCTGGAAGATTACAAGGGTAGAATCGTGGCATCAAACCATCTGGTTTATTTCATTTTTCATTAATTAAATAATATTGTCAGGCCATGCAGCATTCTCTTCTGGGGTACCTGGGTTGGAGGTAAGGTCGGGAGACATCACTCTACCTAAAGTGAGTTGCTAGAATGTAATATCCTGCCAGCACAACATTCTCTAAACTACAGTCATGCAATTTCCAAGAACAATTTACGCCAGTGAAATTCCGTAGCAATAATGGCAAATATCATGTCAGATACTGTCCCTTTGTATTCACGACTAGAAATTCTTCTAAAAGTGCCCTGAAACTATGCTGCCTGCAGGATCCTGAGTTCCCACTGAAGTAGCGGCTGGCAGAGATTTTTAGTGCTGCTTTAGGGATTCAGCACTAAGGCCTGTATTTGTACTTTTTTAGTGCCGCATTGCTGTAATTTTTTTACGCAAAAGTGGCGCAACCTTACAAAATGTAATTGTGGCCCTGATTTATACTTTTTTGCACTGCACTAGCATAACTTTTTGATGCAAAAACGGCGCAAACGTACAAAATTCAGGCCCATATTTATCCTTTTTTTGCGACGGTTTTGTATCATTGCTTGACGCGATAGTCACGCAAACTAAAAAAATATAATGGTATTTTGTACGTTTGTGCTGCTTTTGCTTCAAAAAGTGACGCAAATGCGGTGCAAAAAGACTGTGCACCAGACAGTGTTGCACTGGTCTCTGGGATCCATCTGTCTGCATTCACCACAATTAAATCAACAGGCTAGCTAGCAATAGCACAAATTCCAAAACCTGAGACAATAGGACCAGATGTTGGTCTGTAGGCTCTGTACCTGTTGTTGCTTATTGTTCACAAAAGATGCTGTTGCCGCTTTGAGTGCAATTGATTCAGTTCTGTTCCCTTGGCTCTGAATCCATGGCTTTGTGAATGCTTATCTTTGCTGATGATAACATTCACTTCTCAGTCGTCGCTGCCTTTCATTCTATCATTTCTCTATCATGCAGAATTGTGAATAGCTCCCTCTCCTCGTGTCTAGTTTTACCTCTGAATGGCACTGGAAAATTAAACTTTCTCCATTACTTTTAGCCAGGAAATGTAATCTGGAAAGATAAAACATCACAAAATTAGGCAGACCAGTGTTCCAAGAGCATCGCTGGTCAAGTGCATTCTAGTTGAGGCGCCCAACTCACACGTACAAAAGTGCAAAATGTCCTGCAGTGCTCACTCCTCTATATTCTGCACTACTAATGGTTTGCTTTGAAAACACAATTATTATGTTTTCAAGTTAGAAGTTACCAGAGTCTATACTATAGCGCATCCTGTCAAGGTTCACCTGGCTGTTACCATACTCACTTTTCTCTTTGAAATTGCCGCAGAATACTATATCGTTTGAAAGGTTTGGGGTGCGAATCTTCATGAAAATCCATAGAAACATTTGTTCTGTCAAAGTCTGGTTTATACGTTTACTTTCATCACCATGCACTGAATTAAATCACATTTGACAATTTTATCCACCAAGCAGACAAGTCTGCTAACAGAGCCAACGCTTTTCACTAATTCAGCCTGAGCGGAGCAGACCCCTAACATGAATCATAAAGAGAGTTAATATGACATGCATTCGTCGTTTTGATTTCAGTGCCATGCCATGCCATGCAATGCAGAATACACAGCCATTTACTAACTTTAAGATTTAATAACTGGTTTAGCAAATTTTAGATGCAAGATTGAGAAGCAGAATTGTATATACCTAACAGATAGTCTGCTTTTTAGGGATTATCTCCAACGTTACAATACTCATTCAACAGATGCAAATCAACTGTCTAGACACTATTCTAGACTGACAAAGTGTCTCTTTAAAACAATGTGAGCAGTTTTATTTCTATTTTCCCCACATTGCTGTCCTTGGTTCCACGATTTAAAGGCACATAAGGTAATCCATTCCTAGTTTTAGAGGGGTCGTACATAATGTATGATTTTTGCAAACTTGAGTTTTTCACAGTATTCAAAAAACGCCAGCGTAGTCATGGACGTCTATGAAAAGAATATATATATTCGTGTTTACTCCTGACTCTTAACTGGTAAAGTTGGAGGTTGATTGGCCTGTTTGCCCTCTGGAGTTAACATAACAGATTCAGTGCAGCTTCATTTTATTCTCCATCTGGAAAATATTTTCCATTTGTGTTGGACCTGGTCCTTTTTGCAGGTCATTCCCAGACGTTTTGCCTCCTTCCTTCTATTTTTACTGACCAGTTTTTGTTGGCTTCAGGACTCTGGGCACTTTACCACTGATAACCAGTGCTCCCTGTATAAATTTTGATTATGACTGATTATCCCTGTTAGACCTGACAGCCTTAGGGTGGTCACCCCTAACTTTTTGCCTGCCTCCATCCACTTTTTGGACACTGTTTTTGCTGTTTTTTAAACTCTGCGTACTTTACCACTGCTAACCAGTGCTAAAGTGCATATGCTCTCTCCCTTTAAACATGGTAACCTTGGATCACACCAAATTGGACTATTTGATTTACTTATAAGTCCCTAGTAGAGTGCACTATATGTGCCCAGGGCCTGTAGATTAAATGCTACTAGTGGGCCTGCAGCACTGGTTGTGCCACCCACTTTAGTAGCCCCTTTACCTTGTCTCAGGCCTGCCATTGCAAGGCCTGTGTGTGCAGTTTCACTGTCACTTCGACTTGGCATTTAAAAGTACTTTCCAAGCCTAAAACTCCCCTTTTTCTACATATAAGTCACCCCTAATGTGTGCCTAGGTACCCCTAGAGCAGGGTGCTGTGTGGGTAAAAGGCAGGACATGTACCTGTGTAGTTTACATGTTCTGGTAGTGTAAAACTCCTAAATTAATTTTTACTCTACTGTGAGGCCTGCTCCCTTCATAGGCTAGCATTGGGGCTGCCCTCATACATTGTTGAAGTGGTAGCTGCTGATCTGAAAGGAGTAGGAAGGTCATATTTAGTCTGGCCAGAATGGTAATACAAAATCCTGCTGACTGGTGAAGTTGGATTTAATATTACTATTTTAGAAATGCCTCTTTTAGAAAGTGAGCATTTCTCTGCACGTAAATCTTTCTGTGCCTTACAATCCATGTCTGGCTGGGTTTAGTTGACAGCTCCTTGTGCATTCACTCAGACACACCCCAAACACAGGGTACTCAGCCTCACTTGCATACATCTGCATTTTGAATGGGTCTTCCTGGGCTGGGAGGGTGGAGGGCCTGCTCTGACACAAAGGACTGCCACACCCCCTACTGGGACACTGGCAGACAGGATTGAACTGAAAGGGGACCTGGTGCACTTCTAAGCCACTCTTTGAAGCCTCGCCCACTTCAAAGGCACATTTGGGTATAAAGCAGGGCCTCTGCCCTACTACCTCAGACACTTCCTGGAGAAGAAGCCTGAAACAGAACCTGCACCCTGACAAGAAGAACTGCCTGGCTGCCTAAATGACTCACCTGACTGCTTTCTACAGAGGACTGCTGCCTTGCTGTTGCCCTGCTGTCTTGCTGCTCTCTTGCTTTGCTGCAGAAGTGCGCTCCAAGGGCTTGGATAGAGCTTGCCTCCTGTTCCCTGAAGTCTCTGGACTCCTTGTGCGACAAAAAATTAAACGCACAGCTTGTGCCACAGTGAAATATTCACTGCTCGCCGAACCGGAACGACGCCGCTCGACTTCGCGAGGAAAAGATCGACGCGGCACCTGCGGTGCAACTGTAACATCGACGCACGGCCCACCTGGGACAACGTCGCCCGACTTCCAGAGGGGAAATCGACGCAGCGCCTGCCGTGAGGGAGAAATTTCCCTGCATCGCCCACCGGAACGACGCAGAGCTGGTCAACAAGCCCAGGATTCCACGCACAGACGCCGGGGCGTCTGAAAACCCTGCAACCCGAAGAGGAGACTAGTCCGCGTGCCGGAAATCGATGCAACGTCTTCCCCGCATGGAAAATAACGACACAAGTCCGTGTGTGAAGGGGTGAAACCGACGTACACACCATTTTCCACACATCTCCTCATCTGCGGCCCTTTGTGGAGATTTTTCACTCAAACCAGGCACTTTGTGCTTGAAAGAGACTTTGTTTGCTTTTAAAAGACTTAAAACACTTTGGGGGTCATTCTGACCCTGGCGGTCCATGACCGCCATGGCGGAGGGCGGCGGAAGCACCGCCAACAGGCTGGCGGTGCTTCCTGGGCTATTCTGACCGTGGCGGTAAAGCCGCGGTCAGAAAAGGGGAACCGCGGATTCCCACCGGTTTTCCCCTGGCCCAGGGAATCCGCCATGGCGGCGCTGCTTGCAGCACCGCCATGGGGATTCCGACCCCGTTCCCGCCAGCCTGTTTCTGGCGGTGTCCACCGCCAGAACCAGGATGGCGGGAACGGGTGCCGTGGGGCCCCTGGGGGCCCCTGCACTGCCCATGCCACTGGCCACTTTGCAGACAGTGAAAATCGCGACGGGTGCCACTGCACCCGTCGCACCCCTGCAACTCCGCCGGCTCCATTCGGAGCCGGCTTCCTCGTTGCAGGGGCTTTCCCGCTGGGCTGGCGGATGGCCTTTTGGTGGTCGCCCGCCGGCCCAGCGGGAAAGTTGGAATGACTGTCGTGGTCTTTTGACCGCGGTGCGGTCATTCGGCGGTAACCGCATGGCGGGCGGCGACCGCCGCCCGCCGCGGTCAGAATGACCGCCTTTATATCACTTTCCAGTGATATCTTCACATTTTCCTATTGCATCTCTTATCGTTTTGACCTGCAAATATCCAGATACATATTTTATATTTTTCTAAACACTCTGTGGTGTATTTTTATGGTGCTATATAATGTTATTGTATGATTTATTGCAGAAATACTTTACACACTGTGTAAGGAAATGCCTCCTTGGCATGGTTGCCCCCTGACTTTTTGCCTTTGCTGATGCTATGTTTACAATTGAAAGTGTGCTGAGGCCTGCTAACCAGGCCCCAGCACCAGTGTTCTTTCCCTAACCTGTACTTTTGTATCCACAATTGGCAGACCCTGGCATCCAGATAAGTCCCTTGTAACTGGTACTTCTAGTACCAAGGGCCCTGATGCCAAGGAAGGTCTCTAAGGGCTGCAGCATGTCTTATGCCACCCTGGAGACCTCTCACTCAGCACAGACACCCTGCTTGCCAGCTTGTGTGTGCTAGTGAGGACAAAACGAGTAAGTCGACATGGCACTCCCCTCAGGGTGCCATGCCAGCCTCTCACTGCCTATGCAGTATAGGTAAGACACCCCTCTAGCAGGCCTTACAGCCCTAAGGCAGGGTGCACTATACCATAGGTGAGGGTACCAGTGCATGAGCATGGTACCCCTACAGTGTCTAAACAAAACCTTAGACATTGTAAGTGCAGGGTAGCCATAAGAGTATATGGTCTGGGAGTTTGTCAAACACGAACTCCACAGCACCATAATGGCTACACTGAAAACTGGGGAGTTTGGTATCAAACTTCTCAGCACAATAAATGCACACTGATGCCAGTGTACATTTTATTGTCAAATACACCCCAGAGGGCACCTTAGAGGTGCCCCCTGAAACTTAACCGACTATCTGTGTAGGCTGACTAGTTTTAGCAGCCTGCCACAAACCGAGACATGTTGCTGGCCCCATGGGGAGAGTGCCTTTGTCACTCTGAGGCCAGTAACAAAGCCTGCACTGGGTGGAGATGCTAACACCTCCCCCAGGCAGGAATTGTCACACCTGGCGGTGAGCCTCAAAGGCTCACCTCCTTTGTGCCAACCCAGCAGGACACTCCAGCTAGTGGAGTTGCCCGCCCCCTCCGGCCAGGCCCCACTTTTGGCGGCAAGGCCGGAGAAGATAATGAGAAAAACAAGGAGGAGTCACTGGCCAGTCAGGACAGCCCCTAAGGTGTCCTGAGCTGAGGTGACTCTGACTTTTAGAAATCCTCCATCTTGCAGATGGAGGATTCCCCCAATAGGGTTAGGATTGTGACCCCCTCCCCTTGGGAGGAGGCACAAAGAGGGTGTACCCACCCTCAGGGCTAGTAGCCATTGGCTACTAACCCCCCAGACCTAAACACGCCCTTAAATTTAGTATTTAAGGGCTACCCTGAACCCTAGAAAATTAGATTCCTGCAACTACAAGAAGAAGGACTGCCTAGCTGAAAACCCCTGCAGAGGAAGACCAGAAGACGACAACTGCCTTGGCTCCAGAAACTCACCGGCCTGTCTCCTGCCTTCCAAAGATCCTGCTCCAGCGACGCCTTCCAAAGGGACCAGCGACCTCGACATCCTCTGAGGACTGCCCCTGCTTCGAAAAGACAAGAAACTCCCGAGGACAGCGGACCTGCTCCAAGAAAAGCTGCAACTTTGTTTCCAGCAGCTTTAAAGATCCCTGCAAGCTCCCCGCAAGAAGCGTGAGACTTGCAACACTGCACCCGGCGACCCCGACTCGGCTGGTGGCGATCCAACACCTCAGGAGGGACCCCAGGACTACTCTAAGACTGTGAGTACAAAAACCTGTCCCCCCTGAGCCCCCACAGCGCCGCCTGCAGAGGGAATCCCGAGGCTTCCCCTGACCGCGACTCTTTGAATCCAAAGTCCCGACACCTGGGAGAGACCCTGCACCCGCAGCCCCCAGGACCTGAAGGACCGGACTTTCACTGGAGGAGTGACCCCCAGGAGTCCCTCTCCCTTGCCCAAGTGGAGGTTTCCCCGAGGAACCCCCCCCTTGCCTGCCTGCAGCGCTGAAGAGATCCCGAGATCTCTCATAGACTAACATTGCGAACCCGACGCTTGTTTCTACACTGCACCCGGCCGCCCCCGCGCCGCTGAGGGTGAAATTTCTGTGTGGGCTTGTGTCCCCCTCGGTGCCCTACAAAACCCCCCTGGTCTGCCCTCCGAAGACGCGGGTACTTACCTGCAAGCAGACCGGAACCGGGGCACCCCCTTCTCTCCATTCTAGCCTATGTGTTTTGGGCACCACTTTGAACTCTGCACCTGACCGGCCCTGAGCTGCTGGTGTGGTGACTTTGGGGTTGCTCTGAACCCCCAACGGTGGGCTACCTTGGACCAAGAACTAAGCCCTGTAAGTGTCTTACTTACCTGGTTAACCTAACAAATACTTACCTCCCCTAGGAACTGTGAAAATTGCACTGTGTCCACTTTTAAAACAGCTGTTTGTGAATAACTTGAAAAGTATACATGCAATTTTGATGATTTGAAGTTCCTAAAGTACTTACCTGCAATACCTTTCGAATGAGATATTACATGTAGAATTTGAACCTGTGGTTCTTAAAATAAACTAAGAAAATATATTTTTCTATATAAAAACCTATTGGCTGGATTTGTCTCTGAGTGTGTGTACCTCATTTATTGCCTATGTGTATGTACAACAAATGCTTAACACTACTCCTTGGATAAGCCTACTGCTCGACCACACTACCACAAAATAGAGCATTAGTATTATCTATTTTTACCACTATTTTACCTCTAAGGGGAACCCTTGGACTCTGTGCATGCTATTCCTTACTTTGAAATAGCACATACAGAGCCAACTTCCTACATTGGTGGCAGCGGTGGGATACAAGACTTTGCATTTGCTGGACTACTCAGCCAATACCTGATCACACGACAAATTCCAAAATTGTCATTAGAAATTGATTTTTGCAATTTGAAATTTTTCTAAATTCTTAAAAGTCCTGCTAGGGCCTTGTGTGTTAAGTCCCTGTTAGCATTGTCTTTTAGAGTTTAAAAGTTTGTTAAAAGTTTGAAATTAGATTCTAGAAACAGTTTTAGATTCTCTAAAAAGTCTTCCAACTCTTAGCAGAATAATGTCTGATACAGAGATGCAGGTGGTGGAACTCGACACCACACCTTACCTCCATCTTAAGATGAGGGAGCTAAGGTCTCTCTGTAATATCAAAAAAATAACCATTGGCTCCAGACCTACCAAAATTCTGCTCCAGGAGCTGTTGGCAGAGTTTGAAAAAGCCAACCCCTCTGATGATGACCTCACAGAGGAAGAAATTAGTGACTTGGAGGCCAATGTCCCTCCTCCAGTCCTAAATAGGGAGAACAGGACCCCTCAAGTCCTGTCTCCAACTGTGTTAGTCAGAAATAGTGAGTCCCTCACAGGAGGGTCCCACATTTCTGAAATCACTGAGGATGCTCTCAGTGAAGATGACCTCCTGTTAGCCAGGATGGCCAAAAGATTGGCTTTAGAGAGACAGCTCCTAGCCATAGAAAGGGAAAGACAAGAGATGGGCCTAGGACCCATCAATGGTGGCAGCAACATAAATAGGGTCAGAGATTCTCCTGACATGTTGAAAATCCCTAAAGGGATTGTAACTAAATATGAAGATGGTGATGACATCACCAAATGGTTCACAGCTTTTGAGAGGGCTTGTGTAACCAGAAAAGTGAACAGATCTCACTGGGGTGCTCTCCTTTGGGAAATGTTCACTGGAAAGTGTAGGGATAGACTCCTCACACTCTCTGGAAAAGATGCAGAATCTTATGACCTCATGAAGGGTACCCTGATTGAGGGCTTTGGATTCTCCACTGAGGAGTACAGGATTAGGTTCAGGGGGGCTCAAAAATCCTCGAGCCAGACCTGGGTTGACTTTGTAGACTACTCAGTGAAAACACTAGATGGTTGGATTCAAGGCAGTGGTGTAAGTAATTATGATGGGCTGTACAATTTATTTGTGAAAGAACACCTGTTAAGTAATTGTTTCAATGATAAACTGCATCAGCATCTGGTAGACCTAGGACCAATTTCTCCCCAAGAATTGGGAAAGAAGGCGGACCATTGGGTCAAGACAAGGGTGTCCAAGACTTCAACAGGGGGTGACCAAAAGAAAGGGGTCACAAAGACTCCCCAGGGGAAGGGTGATGAGACAACCAAAACTAAAAATAGTAAAGAGTCTTCTACAGGCCCCCAAAAACCTGCACAGGAGGGTGGGCCCAGAGCCTCTTCACAAAACAATGGGTACAAGGGTAAAAACTTTGATCCCAAAAAGGCCTGGTGTCATAGCTGTAAACAGCATGGACACCAAACTGGAGACAAGGCCTGTCCCAAGAAAGGTTCCACTCCAAACTCCCATCCAGGTAACACTGGTATGGCTAGTCTCCAAGTGGGATCAACAGTGTTCCCAGAGCAAATCAGGGTCCACACTGAAGCTACTCTAGTTTCTGAGGGTGGGGTGGATTTAGCCACACTAGCTGTCTGGCCGCCTAACATGCAAAAATACAGACAGCAACTCTTAATTAATGGGACTAGAATAGAGGGCCTGAGGGATACAGGTGCCAGTGTCACCATGGTGACAGAGAAACTGGTTTCCCCTGGCCAATACCTGACTGGAAAAACTTACACAGTCACCAACGCTGACAATCAGAGAAAAGTACATCCCATGGCAATGGTTACTTTAGAATGGGGAGGGGTCAATGGCCTGAAACAGGTGGTGGTCTCCTCAAATATCCCAGTGGACTGTCTGCTTGGAAATGACCTGGAGTCCTCAGCATGGGCTGAGGTAGAACTAAAAACCCATGCAGCAATGCTGGGTATCCCTGAACTGGTGTGTGTGAAAACAAGAGCACAGTGCAAGGCACAGGGTGAACAAGTAGAGCTGGAGTCTGGAAGAATGGCCCAGCCTACCAAGAGAACAGGAAAGTCAGTTGGGAAACCAACTACAACACAGCAAAAGAAAGGGAACCTCTCTTCTCAGGAAGAAGTTCTGCCCTCTGAGGGAACTGAGCCTTTGGAGCTTGAACCTTATCAGGTTGAGCTCTTAGGCCCAGGGGGACCCTCAAGGGAGGAGCTGTGTAAGGGACAAGAAACCTGTCCCTCTCTTGAAGGCCTTAGGCAGCAAGCTGCTGAAGAGTCCAAAGGCAAGAAAAATGGAACACATAGGGTCTATTGGGAAGATGGACTCCTGTACACTGAGGCCAGAGACCCCAAACCTGGTGCCACTAGGAGAGTGGTAGTGCCTCAGCTGTTCAGGAAGTTCATCCTAACATTGGCCCATGACATTCCCCTTGCTGGACATTTGGGACAAACCAAGACGTGGGAGAGGTTAGTCAACCACTTCTACTGGCCCAATATGTCCAACATGGTTAAGGAGTTTTGCCTCTCCTGCCCCACCTGTCAAGCCAGTGGTAAGACAGGTGGGCATCCAAAGGCCCCCCTCATTCCACTTCCAGTGGTGGGGGTTCCCTTTGAAAGAGTGGGTGTGGACATAGTTGGTCCACTAGAACCTCCCACAGCCTCAGGAAATATGTATATCCTGGTAGTAGTGGATCATGCTACCAGGTATCCTGAAGCTATTCCCCTTAGGTCGACTACTGCCCCTGCAGTAGCCAAGGCCCTCATTGGTATCTTTACCAGAGTGGGTTTCCCTAAGGAGGTGGTGTTTGACAGAGGTACCAACTTCATGTCAGCATACCTAAAGCACATGTGGAATGAGTGTGGAGTGACTTATAAATTCACTACGCCATACCATCCACAAACTAATGGCTTGGTTGAGAGATTCAACAAGACATTAAAAGGCATGATCATGGGGCTCCCAGAAAAACTCAAAAGGAGATGGGATGTCCTCTTGCCATGTCTGCTTTTCGCTTACAGAGAGGTGCCACAGAAGGGAGTAGGATTCTCACCCTTTGAACTTCTGTTTGGTCATCCTGTAAGGGGACCACTTGCCCTTGTTAAAGAAGGCTGGGAGAGACCTCTCCATGAGCCTAAACAGGACATAGTGGACTATGTACTGGGCCTTCGCTCTAGAATGGCAGAGTACATGGAAAAGGCAACCAAAAACCTTGAGGCCAGCCAACAGCTCCAGAAGTTTTGGTATGACCAAAAGGCTGCACTGGTTGAGTTCCAACCAGGGCAGAAAGTCTGGGTTCTGGAGCCTGTGGCTCCCAGGGCACTCCAGGACAAATGGAGTGGCCCTTACCCAGTACTAGAAAGGAAGAGTCTGGTCACCTACCTGGTGGACCTGGGCACAAGCAGGAGCCCCAAGAGGGTGATCCATGTGAACCGCCTTAAGCTCTTCCATGACAGGGCTGATGTGAATCTGTTGATGGTAACAGATGAGGATCAGGAGGCAGAGAGTGAACCTCTCCCTGATCTTCTGTCATCAGACCCAAAAGATGGCACAGTAGATGGAGTGATCTACTCAGACACCCTCTCTGGCCAACAGCAAGCTGATTGTAGGAGAGTCCTACAACAGTTTCCTGAACTCTTCTCCTTAACCCCTGGTCAGACACACCTGTGTGCCCATGATGTGGACACAGGAGACAGCATGCCTGTCAAGAATAAAATCTTTAGACAATCTGACCATGTTAAAGAAAGCATCAAGGTGGAAGTCCACAAGATGCTGGAATTGGGAGTAATTGAGCGCTCTGACAGCCCCTGGGCTAGCCCAGTGGTCTTAGTCCCCAAACCTCACACCAAAGATGGAAAGAAAGAGATGAGGTTTTGTGTGGACTACAGAGGGCTCAATTCTGTCACCAAGACAGATGCCCATCCAATTCCAAGAGCTGATGAGCTCATTGATAAATTAGGTGCTGCCAAATTTCTAAGTACCTTTGACTTGACAGCAGGGTACTGGCAAATAAAAATGGCACCTGGAGCAAAAGAAAAGACAGCATTCTCCACACCTGATGGGCATTATCAGTTTACTGTTATGCCCTTTGGTTTAAAGAATGCCCCTGCCACCTTCCAAAGGTTGGTGAATCAAGTCCTTGCTGGCTTGGAGTCCTTTAGCACAGCTTATCTTGATGATATTGCTGTCTTTAGCTCCACCTGGCAAGATCACCTGGTCCACCTGAAGAAGGTTTTGAAGGCTCTGCAATCTGCAGGCCTCTCTATCAAGGCATCCAAATGCCAGATAGGGCAGGGAACTGTGGTTTACTTGGGCCACCTTGTAGGTGGAGGCCAAGTTCAGCCACTCCAACCCAAGATCCAGACTATTCTGGACTGGGTAGCTCCAAAAACCCAGACTCAAGTCAGGGCATTCCTTGGCTTGACTGGGTATTACAGGAGGTTTGTGAAGGGATATGGATCCATTGTGACAGCCCTCACTGAACTCACCTCCAAGAAAATGCCCAAGAAAGTGAACTGGACTGTGGAATGCCAACAGGCCTTTGACACCCTGAAACAAGCAATGTGCTCAGCACCAGTTCTAAAAGCTCCAGATTATTCTAAGCAGTTCATTGTGCAGACTGATGCCTCTGAACATGGGATAGGGGCAGTTTTGTCCCAAACAAATGAAGATGGCCTTGACCAGCCTGTTGCTTTCATTAGCAGGAGGTTACTCCCCAGGGAGCAGCGTTGGAGTGCCATTGAGAGGGAGGCCTTTGCTGTGGTTTGGTCCCTGAAGAAGCTGAGACCATACCTCTTTGGGACTCACTTCCTAGTTCAAACTGACCACAGACCTCTCAAATGGCTGATGCAAATGAAAGGTGAAAATCCTAAACTGTTGAGGTGGTCCATCTCCCTACAGGGAATGGACTTTATAGTGGAACACAGACCTGGGACTGCCCATGCCAATGCAGATGGCCTTTCCAGGTTCTTCCACTTAGAAAATGAAGACTCTCTTGGGAAAGGTTAGTCTCATCCTCTTTCGTTTGGGGGGGGGTTGTGTAAGGAAATGCCTCCTTGGCATGGTTGCCCCCTGACTTTTTGCCTTTGCTGATGCTATGTTTACAATTGAAAGTGTGCTGAGGCCTGCTAACCAGGCCCCAGCACCAGTGTTCTTTCCCTAACCTGTACTTTTGTATCCACAATTGGCAGACCCTGGCATCCAGATAAGTCCCTTGTAACTGGTACTTCTAGTACCAAGGGCCCTGATGCCAAGGAAGGTCTCTAAGGGCTGCAGCATGTCTTATGCCACCCTGGAGACCTCTCACTCAGCACAGACACCCTGCTTGCCAGCTTGTGTGTGCTAGTGAGGACAAAACGAGTAAGTCGACATGGCACTCCCCTCAGGGTGCCATGCCAGCCTCTCACTGCCTATGCAGTATAGGTAAGACACCCCTCTAGCAGGCCTTACAGCCCTAAGGCAGGGTGCACTATACCATAGGTGAGGGTACCAGTGCATGAGCATGGTACCCCTACAGTGTCTAAACAAAACCTTAGACATTGTAAGTGCAGGGTAGCCATAAGAGTATATGGTCTGGGAGTTTGTCAAACACGAACTCCACAGCACCATAATGGCTACACTGAAAACTGGGGAGTTTGGTATCAAACTTCTCAGCACAATAAATGCACACTGATGCCAGTGTACATTTTATTGTCAAATACACCCCAGAGGGCACCTTAGAGGTGCCCCCTGAAACTTAACCGACTATCTGTGTAGGCTGACTAGTTTTAGCAGCCTGCCACAAACCGAGACATGTTGCTGGCCCCATGGGGAGAGTGCCTTTGTCACTCTGAGGCCAGTAACAAAGCCTGCACTGGGTGGAGATGCTAACACCTCCCCCAGGCAGGAATTGTCACACCTGGCGGTGAGCCTCAAAGGCTCACCTCCTTTGTGCCAACCCAGCAGGACACTCCAGCTAGTGGAGTTGCCCGCCCCCTCCGGCCAGGCCCCACTTTTGGCGGCAAGGCCGGAGAAGATAATGAGAAAAACAAGGAGGAGTCACTGGCCAGTCAGGACAGCCCCTAAGGTGTCCTGAGCTGAGGTGACTCTGACTTTTAGAAATCCTCCATCTTGCAGATGGAGGATTCCCCCAATAGGGTTAGGATTGTGACCCCCTCCCCTTGGGAGGAGGCACAAAGAGGGTGTACCCACCCTCAGGGCTAGTAGCCATTGGCTACTAACCCCCCAGACCTAAACACGCCCTTAAATTTAGTATTTAAGGGCTACCCTGAACCCTAGAAAATTAGATTCCTGCAACTACAAGAAGAAGGACTGCCTAGCTGAAAACCCCTGCAGAGGAAGACCAGAAGACGACAACTGCCTTGGCTCCAGAAACTCACCGGCCTGTCTCCTGCCTTCCAAAGATCCTGCTCCAGCGACGCCTTCCAAAGGGACCAGCGACCTCGACATCCTCTGAGGACTGCCCCTGCTTCGAAAAGACAAGAAACTCCCGAGGACAGCGGACCTGCTCCAAGAAAAGCTGCAACTTTGTTTCCAGCAGCTTTAAAGATCCCTGCAAGCTCCCCGCAAGAAGCGTGAGACTTGCAACACTGCACCCGGCGACCCCGACTCGGCTGGTGGCGATCCAACACCTCAGGAGGGACCCCAGGACTACTCTAAGACTGTGAGTACAAAAACCTGTCCCCCCTGAGCCCCCACAGCGCCGCCTGCAGAGGGAATCCCGAGGCTTCCCCTGACCGCGACTCTTTGAATCCAAAGTCCCGACACCTGGGAGAGACCCTGCACCCGCAGCCCCCAGGACCTGAAGGACCGGACTTTCA
This sequence comes from Pleurodeles waltl, assembly GCF_031143425.1. Taxonomy (NCBI): domain Eukaryota; kingdom Metazoa; phylum Chordata; class Amphibia; order Caudata; family Salamandridae; genus Pleurodeles; species Pleurodeles waltl. The sequence continues at coordinate 995,651,301 of NC_090437.1, forward strand.
CTGGAGGAGTGACCCCCAGGAGTCCCTCTCCCTTGCCCAAGTGGAGGTTTCCCCGAGGAACCCCCCCCTTGCCTGCCTGCAGCGCTGAAGAGATCCCGAGATCTCTCATAGACTAACATTGCGAACCCGACGCTTGTTTCTACACTGCACCCGGCCGCCCCCGCGCCGCTGAGGGTGAAATTTCTGTGTGGGCTTGTGTCCCCCCCGGTGCCCTACAAAACCCCCCTGGTCTGCCCTCCGAAGACGCGGGTACTTACCTGCAAGCAGACCGGAACCGGGGCACCCCCTTCTCTCCATTCTAGCCTATGTGTTTTGGGCACCACTTTGAACTCTGCACCTGACCGGCCCTGAGCTGCTGGTGTGGTGACTTTGGGGTTGCTCTGAACCCCCAACGGTGGGCTACCTTGGACCAAGAACTAAGCCCTGTAAGTGTCTTACTTACCTGGTTAACCTAACAAATACTTACCTCCCCTAGGAACTGTGAAAATTGCACTGTGTCCACTTTTAAAACAGCTGTTTGTGAATAACTTGAAAAGTATACATGCAATTTTGATGATTTGAAGTTCCTAAAGTACTTACCTGCAATACCTTTCGAATGAGATATTACATGTAGAATTTGAACCTGTGGTTCTTAAAATAAACTAAGAAAAGATATTTTTCTATATAAAAACCTATTGGCTGGATTTGTCTCTGAGTGTGTGTACCTCATTTATTGCCTATGTGTATGTACAACAAATGCTTCACACTACTCCTTGGATAAGCCTACTGCTCGACCACACTACCACAAAATAGAGCATTAGTATTATCTATTTTTACCACTATTTTACCTCTAAGGGGAACCCTTGGACTCTGTGCATGCTATTCCTTACTTTGAAATAGCACATACAGAGCCAACTTCCTACACACTGCCTTCTAAGTTAAGCCTGACTGCCAATCTACCAGAGGGTGGGCACAAGATAATTTGGATTGTGTGTGACTTACCCTGACTAGAGTGAGGGTCCTTGCTTGGACAGGGGGTAACCTGACTGCCAACCAAAGACACCATTTCTAACAATCCCTGATTGGCTTATTTTGATTTACTAGTAAGTCCCTTGTAATGTGCAGTAGAGGTGCCCAGGACCTTTCAACCAAATGCTAATAGTGGGCCTGCAGCACTGATTGTGCCACCCACATGGGAAGCCCTGTATATATATCTCAGACCTGCCACTGCAGTGTGGTTTACATGTCCTGACAGTGAAATACTGAGAAATTCGGGTTTCACTATTGCAAGACCTACCTCTCCCATAGGTTAACATGGGGGTTGCCTTTAAATATCTTTTAAGTGCAGTTTCCCATTGTGAGAAGATAGAGATTTGGAGTTTGGGGTCTCTGAACTCACAATTTAAAAATACATCTTTTGGTAGAGTTGTTTTATTGATTGTCTGTTTGAAAATGCCACTTTTAGAAAGTGGGCATTTTCTTGCTTACCTATTTTGTGCCTCTGCCTGCCTGTGGAATCCACGTCTGGGTCAGACTGACAGTTGGGTTGTTTGTGAATTCCCTCTAGACAGTGACACAAAGGGAGCTGAGGTGTGCCCTGCATATCCTGATGAGTCTTCCTGGGCTAGAGTGGGGCGGGAGGAGCTGACACCTGGACCTGAAAGGGCTGTATCTGTGTCCAACCTCCTGTACAGATCTGGGCAAGGGAGGATTTTGTAAACAACAGAGACTTTCCTTTGAAGTTTGCCTACTTCAAAGGCATAAATGAGCATAAGCAGTGGACCCAAAACCCCAGATTTGTAGAACACTTCTGGATCAAGAGGAACCTCTGCCAAGGTGGAGGAGGAGTACTGACCCTTTGCTGTGCGTGCTGTGTATGCTTTGCTGGGTTGGCCTGCAGTTTTTTGCTTCTGCCTAAAAGAGATCAAAGACTGGACTTTGCTGTGTATCCTGCTTGTGAAGATTCTCCAAGGGCTTGGACTGAGCTTGCCTACTGTTAAGAAGTCTCAGGGACATCAAAGACTTCATCTGCCAGCACCTGGGCTCTCCTGCTGAGACCCACTGTCTTGCCAAGTGGTGCCACACCAAGTCCACTGGCTCCTAGAAAGAGAAGCTGGCAGAACTAGAGAGAAAATTGTCGCACCGGAGCAGAGCAGCAGAAAAATCAGTGCATCGCAGGTGAAATCGATGCACTGCCAGTTTAACACAGATAATCGTTGCCCTGTGTCCAGATTTTCATGCATCGTCCCTGGGCGTCAAAATCTTCAACATCACTGCATGGATCCAAGGCTGCTGGTCCAGAAACTGATGCACTGCTTACCCGGTGGAGAAAAAATCAATGCACAGCCTTACTTGCGAGTAAGGAATTGACGCATCACTTGCTTTTCCGACTCATTCTCACCTGTGCAGCTTTATTTTTTATGCATTACAGGTACTTTGTGCTAAAACAACACATCCATTGATTTAGATGGATTAAGACTCTTTTTACTTTAAAAAAAGCTATCTTTGCTTGTGTTTGTTGGAGTTTTGTCGTTTTGGTCTTGTTTGATTTAGAAAATTTTGGCTATTTTTCTAAACTAGTGTGGAGTGCTTTTGTGGTGTTTCCAATGTGTTAGTGTGCATGCTTGTACAAATTCTTTACACATTGCCTCTGAGATAAGCCTGACTACTCGTGCCAAGCTACCAGAGGGGCGAGCAGGGATTATCTGCGCTGTGCATCTCCCTTACCTTGACTAGAGTGAGGGTCCCTCCTTGGACAGGGTGTAAATTGACTGCCAACTAGCGACCCCATTTCTAACAGTTTGTCAAAACGCTGTCCCTTCAACCCAAAGAGGTACAGGAATGTTTACACATATTTCACATTCAGATTTTTTAATAGGTGTGTAGCGCCGAAGTAAAGGTTTGTGAATACTTGCAAAGTTGCTACTTGGTTGGTGTGCTCCACATTGCAAATATAGAGACCTCTTGGTCCTCTGAGATATGTTGCCCTGTGTTGGGAACATCCCTGTTCATGCCCCAAAGACTAAACTTAGTACTGGAGAAATTCGGACAACCTGTTGTAATTTCCACTGTACCAAGCAGAATTTGCTGGCATAGCTAACATGCATATGGGTATTCTGACTTAAATGTGTAAAAAGGTTTGTAAAAGTGCTTATGGTTTTCTCAACCATAGTAACTGAAATGTTCAAAGAAACCCACTTGGCTCATTGTAGGGAAATGCGTCTTTTTGCATGATCACACTCATTTTTTGTAGACTTGTGTTTTTTTCCATTCTTGGCATTAGGTCTTTGCTAACTAGACACCAGTGTGCATGCTCTGACCCATGAAACCTGTTGAAATTAGTTCTACTCCTAATTTGCATAGTTACCTTACCTATGCATCCCAAGAATACAGTACACAGTGTTCCCAGGGTGTGTGAGGTAAATGCCATTAATGGATTGCAGAATCAATTGTGCCAGCCACTACAGTGACAGTGCACACATGACTGCAAACTTACCATTGTAGCCTGGTTGTGACAGTTTATAACTTAAATTTGACCTGTCAAAAGAAACCTTCATTTTAAATATTAATGTCACCTCTAAATAGACAGAGTACATGGTATTTGATAGCAGGGCATGTAAACGCTTAATGTTAAAAATGTCCTTACAATGAAACAGTCCCAAAAGCTATTTTCACTGTAGCAAGGTTGGTTGTTCCCTAGGAAAACACTAGGCTACATTATTACATTCAATAATGCTAATTTATGCTAGAAAACAGCAAGAAATACAATAAAAAGTATCTTTTTATTAGTTATTCAAACCCAATTTAATGGCAAATCAAATTTGTATTAACTGTTAAGGAAAGGATACTTTTAGATCATTACCTTTTTTGTCCTAAGGCCTCTGCAAGCCTACTTGCATGAGCTCCAACTGTCACCTGGCAACTGAACAGTCCCCTTGATGAGGAGTAAAAGTGTTAAAAGTTAAAAGTGCTCACAGAGCAGGACAAAGGAATTGGGTGTGGAGAGTTGTTTCTGTTCCTCTAGAAGCATGACCATCTGGGTTGTGGTCAGGAACTTGATTAACTCCAAAGAGTCCTACCATGTCACAGACAAACGTTAATTGACATCTGGACAGGGCTCTTCTTTGTTCTCCCCATCAAGCAGGCACTAATCCCAGTTGTAGAGGATCTGTCCCCAGAACTGCTTGAAGTTACAACAGAGGAGGGATTGCTAATTTCCACACTTCTTGGAGGGCACATGTGCTCTGCACAGAGGTGAAGGTTTCTTCCATGCTGGATGTAGGTAGAGAGATGTAGTGTGGAATTAGTTATTGCAATGAAAACAGGAACTGCTGCAAACGAGGGTAGGGTTACCATGGAGGAACGTGATCCCTATCGGTCAGGAAGGGGCCAGGCATAAATGTGGCACCCATGGGTACCTTCTTCTGAACACTACTGGATCTGTGGAAGACAGAAAAAGGACTGACTTTGTTGTTCAAACCTGTGAGTAGACTTGAAGGGCTAGGCCAGTTCCGACTGGCACGCAGGACAAAGAGGCTGGCTCTGTTGGCTGACCTCCTGTGAGCTGCGAGAAGCACCTTTCCCTGAAAAGCCCAGCTGACTAGTTCTACTGGACCTGCCCAAATCCCTGCTGGTGGCTTCTGCTAGAGTGGGTCTTCAATCAGTTCTGGTGGTTCATCGTTGTCCTCTGATAGTTCTCTAACCATAATCATTTTTTTTTCTTTTCAGCAACGGTACCACACAAAGATGTTTGGGCTGTTCGACCTGAATGTCACTTCATAAATCTCTATGACTTGGCTTTACAAGAATAGTTGGTGCAAAATCTTTGTCATTTTTAATAAGCATTCTGAAATTCCTAAATAACTCTTAGGCTATTCTATGGTATAAGCACAAATTTATTGACTGTAGGTTAACTTCAAGTACTGCAGTTTCCCTTCCAGTTATAAGAATGGCACAGTAGCTGACAAGGTTCACAGGATTGCCTCTGAGCCAGGTAGGAAAGTGGCATGGTCCAGGCACATAAAAAATGAGCAACAGTCCAGAAGTCTTTCTTCGCCAGGGCCTTCACAAAAGTTGTAGCCATAGATAGGCAGTACACAAAAAAGAGTGTTTTCCCTCATCAGTGTCATTTTAAAAATGTGAAAAATTCAAGGGCTTTCACTAAGATTGTGTATTCCCATCAATCCTATATTGTGACATTAGAAAGTACTGAACGAGTAGGTTTCAGGCAGGTTAATTCTTCTTGCACACTTCCCTTAGCATTTTTTTGGGGCAGAAGAGATTGGCTTTGCTTTTGATTTAACTCCTCAACTTAAAATGGAAGCAGATGGAGACTTTGTATAATGCATAGATGAAATTTCACATCTACAATTGCTCCCTCTCCCTGCCATTATTTCAGAACCTAAAATTCCGATTTACACTAATTTGTGATTATCATTAGTTCAGATGAGTACACATTTTAAGATAAGTACAAAATGGTTGAGGCTACGTAAGGTATGCATACACAGTGGTGGCCATCAATGTGTAGTTATATTTAGATGCAATTACCAAAGGCAAGTTTGCTAGCAACTGGTTGTAAGACATTACAATGCTGCCACTAATCACCAGGCACGCCTTTACCATACATTTTTTACAATGCATTACTTTACCACTCAGGAGCCTTCATATGCCTTTTACTATACCTTACCTTAATGTGTGATAAAGGCATATGTGTGGTAAAGGCATATATGAAGGCATATATGTGGTAAAGGCACAAGTAAAAAATGTGTGGTATAGATATCAATCAATAAATCATGAGTTCTTGTAGAGTGCAAGCTTGAAACCCCAGGGGGTCTCCAGGCACTTGTTGGGTGCTGCAGGACTTGCCCATCTGGCCACGGTGGTGTTTAAAGAGCCAGGTCTTGAGTGGTTTTCTGAAGTTCTTCAGGGACGGGGCAGTGCAAAGGAGAAGGGGAGGTCATACCAGGGTTTGGCTGCGAGGTGGAGAAGGTGCATCCTCAGAAGCGAGCGTGGTGGATTAAGGTGATGTGAGCCAGGGGGAGGGTGACTGAGTGGAGCTCTCCGGTGGGTCAGTGTAGAGTGAGTCTTTTGTTGATGTAGTAGGGTCTAGTGTTGTGGAGGGTCCTTGCAAGCGTTTGTTAGGAGTCTGAAGAGGCATCCGTGCTGTATGGGGAGCCAGGTGAGTGCCTTGAAGTGGCATGCATGGTTAGTGGGTGTGGGTGAAGGGTTGAGGGTGGTGGGCCACCAAGTGTTATCCCAGGGAGAAGGCTTGTTCCTAAAAATGAGGATCTCTATTTTGTCTGAGTTCAGGTTGAGGCCGGTTGGACCTCATCCATGTGCAGCTGTTGATGTGGCACTGGCATCGTCTGCAAGGGAGAGGACGAGTTGGGTGTTGGCCATGTATGAGATAATGTTGTGTCTGTAGGTGCAGGCAATGTCAGCTAGCGGTGTCATGTATGCGTTGAAGAGGAGCCCTGGGATACGCTGCAGATTATGTCTTTGGGGTGGAGATGTAGGGTTAGAGGTGGATCCTCTATGTTTGACCGGTGAGGAAGGAGGACATCCAGTTTAGTGCGTTGTCTCATATGTTGATGGTGTGGAGTCTGGTGATCAGAGCGTGGTAAGAGATGGTGTCCAAAGCTGCAGAGAGGCGAAGAGGAATGAGAGTCGCTGTCCCCCAAGGTTGAGGAGACGTCTGGTGTTGGCTGTTAGTGCGATCAAGGCAGTCTTAGTGCTGTAATTCAGTCAGAAGCCTGGTTGGGACCAGTATATTAAGTTGTTTTGTTTGAGGAAGTCAGTGAGCTGGCGGTTAATGGCTTATTACAGTACTTTTGTGGGAAATTGGGAGGAGCAAGATCGGGTGGTAGTTTTTGAGCTCCTTGGGGTTGGCTGATGGCTTTTTCAGAAGTGCCTTGACCTCTGCGTGTTTCCAGTCGTTGACGTGATGGTGACGTGATGATGGAGATATTGAGGATTTCCTAGTACTTCTTTTCCTAGGTTGTATAGATGGTGCAGGCAGTGGTCCATAGGGGATCTGGAGTGGATGGAGGTCATGATGGTGATGGTGTCTTCTGGAGAGTTGATTTCATTCAGAGATCTGAGCGAGGGTGGTGTGGGTTGGAATGTGGGGGTGATCAAGGTCAGAGGGCTGGGTCTCGAAGTTGTTGTATATGTCAGAGATCTTGTGGTGGAAGTAGTCTGATAGCTTGCTGCAGAGGGTTTGGGAAGGGTGGATGGAGTCCATCTTGGCTGATTGGCAGGCAAATTCTCTGACAATGTTAAAGAGCTCCATGGCGTGGTTGGTGCTGGCTTTGATCCGGGTGGTGCTTCTTTTTTGGTTTCCCTGAGTCTGAGGTGGTTGGCCTTGAGGGCGGATCTGAAGGAGCCTCGTTAGGCGGGTGTCACAGTGTCCTTTCCTCAGGATCTGCACGTCGTTGAACAAAAGGCCCACCTTCTGGCGTCACCAACTCAGAAAGCTATTATAGCACAGAGTTATGATGAAGCCAGTCGGGGGGAAGGGCATTAGGGTAGGGGACAGAAAGGAGTGAGATCTGAAAAGAAAAGGTTATAACAAATATTCATTTACTCATTCATAGAAATGTAGCTCATCATAAAGATTCTTGACTAAATACGTCTCCGAGATTTCAGAGGGAGACCCCTTTTGAAATGAGGGCAAAGCCCCTTCTTTGAAACATGGAACAAGAGTAAACTACGATCTCAGAATCAAGAGATGGCAAGAGCTTTGGACTATGATTATACTCAGAATATCAATCCTGTAACATCTATGCGTTCAAAACATAAACCTTTGATCATGAACTAGAAAATCTCAAAGAATTAAATATGCTTTTCACATCTTAAGCTTTTCAACGAACAATGAAAACTATGATTTGCTTATCTCCAAAAATGCATTCACATTCACAACTATAAAGGCTTTACTTATAATACCAGGAAGCGCTTTTACTTGTCTTGCCTTAAAGCGATAAGCTCATTATGCTAAGGGGGTGCTTTTACTCAAGTGGCCTGAATCACTTTGACTGTTGTGCCAAAAACCTTTTACTCCTGGGAATTGAAGCGCTTTGTCGTGCCAAGAGCGCTCTACACCTGTAGACTGAAGCGCTTGAATTGCCGTGCCAAGAGCGCTTTACATCTGTGAACTGAAGCGCTTGAATTGCCGTGCCAAGAGCGCTTTACATCTGTGAACTGAAGCGCGTGAATTGCCGTGCCAAGAGCGCTTTACATCTGAGAACTGACGCGCTTGAATTATTGTGCCAAGAGCGCTTTACATCTGTGAACTGAAGCGCTTGAATTGCAGTGCTGAGAGCGCTTTACATCTGTGAACTGAAGCGCTTGAACTGTTGTGCCAAGAGCACTTTACATCTGTGAACTGAAGCGCTTGAATTGCCGTGCCAAGGGCGCTTTACATCTGTGAACTGAAACGCTTGAATTTCTGTGCAAAGAGCGCTTTACACCAGTGAACTGAAATGCCTTTGATTTTGCGCCAAGGCCGCTGTACTCTGGAAAATGAAAACACTTTGCTCGTTGTGCTAAGGGGCGCTTTACCTTTGGAAGTAACGACTTCCTCCAAAATTGGATTCATCAAGGCCTTACCACTACGAGTACGACCTACTCGTTTTTTAATGCACCATGGAAACAAGGATACTTCGGTTGGATGTCACTCTGCCATTCAGGAACTCCGCTCTTCTTCAGAGAAACCCCCACGAGGTCTGACTGCATCAAAGTCTTCAAAACAGTGAGCAACATGCTTGGGTGTGGCTGGGCTTTATAGACCTGCCACTCCCCAAGATGGCTGCTGCCTCTAAAAACATAAGAATTGGAGTCCCTTCATGGAATAGCACTGATAAGTGCATCTTGTCCACCAATGTAATGAACCTGCAGCTCTATGAGCTTTGCCACAGGGCAGATGATAATGATGGCCACCTTTGGAACAAGAGGGGATGACAAGTGGTGCGCATAAAACGCCGCAGAGCCGCACGGCGGAGTTTTGGGCGAGACCTGGACCGCGCATAGCCTTATTCCTGACAGCGGGGTCTTGTTGGTGCGCCAGTGTCTTTCTAGTTTCCTGCAGTGTTGTTTGAGAGTCCAGAGTTCTGGGAAGAAACATGGGGCTTGCTTTGTCTTGTTGCTGCCTGTGCCTTTTAGGGGGCCACGGTGTCGGCAGACGATGTTAACCATTTGTAGAGGTTCTTTACTCAGAGTTTGAGGGTGTTTGTAGGGCTGGGGTGGTTTTCTTGAGGGCGGTGATCCATGGAGTTTCCATGACTTTACCCCGTTTGCAGTGGGGGAGCAAGAGGGGTCCCATTGAGCTGTCGTGTGGTAGGTCGATGGTGAAGTGTGCGATGTTTTGGTCGGTCCATATTACTTCAGTGAAGTGTGAGAATTTGGCTCTGTCGCTGGTGGTGAAGATGGGGTCCAGTGTGTATCCTGCTCTGGGGGTGGGGGGTGGTGACTAGTTGAGTGCGGCTGATGATGTTCATGCTTTCGAGGAGAGAAGTGGAGTTGGGGTATATATACATATATATAAATACCTATATGCGGTCAACAGTATGTAGTTATAGAAACGACCTTGTTTCAATAGGAAAGGCATTTATTGTTTTGAAAATAAGTTTGGTGCCCTTTGCCAAACCTTACTTAAATTTTCAAAACTAGTACAACAGTTAATTCACCTGCTGTGTTGAAAGTTTTGAGGTGATGTATTATCTGGGGTAATTAACAGTGCATGTTGAGGGCATGAGTTATAGCTACCTTAGGGCATAGGTTACAGTTACTTGAAATAACTCTACCTGTAACAGCTGAATTTCTATGGTTTTGTACATGGAAATTCAGAACCCAACCATAACGTCCCCCTAATATTTGCTTTTCAATATATATATATATATATATATATATATATATATATATATATATATATATACATTTGTACAACTCACCAACAGCCTAATACTCCACAATATCTTCCCAACCACTTCCATCCAATCTGGCTTTCAAAGCATCCCCAGCAGTGAGGTAGCACTCATCAATGCCACAGACAGTATCCACACCCTAGTGGACCATTGAGAAACTGACACAATCATACTCCTGCTCCTCTCAGCTGCGTTTGATACCATGACTCACTCCAGCCTCATCAAAAGACTACATGCAAATGGCATCCCATATCCAGCCCTCTAATGGATATGCTCCTTTCTCACAGGGAGAACATAGTGCCAACACATAGTGAATCAGACTACCTCCCTACGCATGAGAGCTCAAGGACTGTGAAATCCCTCAAGGATCATCCTTTATCCCTACTATGTACAACATTTATATGACACCACCCTCCTATGTCATCAGATCTCATGGCATCATCATCATTTCCTAGTGCGATGACACCCAGCTCATCTTCTCAATATGAGACAAATCCCCATGATCAGACCCAACTTCACCAAATGCATGATCTGTGTAGCAGAATAGAGGAAAACCAGAGGCTTGAAATTCAACTCGGTAATTGTTAGACCTGGCCCTTTTTGCAGGGTCATCCCCAATCTTTTTGCCTCCTTCCTCCTATTTTTCCTGACCAGTTTTTGTTGGCTTTAGAACTCTGAGCGCTTTACCACTGCTAATCAGTGCTAAAGTGCATATGTTCTCTGTGTAAATTGTACTGTTGATTGATTTATCCATGATTGGCATATTTGATTTACTATTAAGTCCCTTGTAAAGTGCACTAGAGGTGCACAGGGCCTGTAAATCAAATGCTACTAGTGGGCCTGCAGCACTGGTTGTGCCACCCACATAAGTAGCCCTGTAATCATGTCTCAGACCTGCCACTGCAGCGTCTGTGTGTAGACTTTTAAACTGTAAATGGGACTTGGCAAGTGTACCCACTTTCCAGGCCTAGCCCTTCCCTTTTCCTACGTATAAGACACCCTTAAGGTAGGCCCTAGGTAGCCCCATTGGCAGGGTGCAGTGTATGGTTAAGGTAGGACATATGCTGGTGTGTTTTATATGTCCTGACAGAGAAATCCTGCCAAATTCGTTTTTCACTGTTGCAAGGCCTAGCTCTCTCATAGGTTAACCTGGGGGTTGCCTTTAAACATGATTAAAGTGTAGATTCACTTTGGGAGCAGATAGACATGTGGAGTCTGGGACCTCCGAGCTCACAATTTAAAAATACATCTTTTAGTAAAGTTGGTTTTGAGAATGTGTGTTTGAAAATGCCACCTTTAGAAAGTGGGCATTTTCTTGCTTGAACCATTTTTGTGCCTGTTGTGGATTCCCTGTCTGAGTTAGTTTAACAATTAGGACGTTTGCACCTCTCTCCAGACAGTGACACAAAGGGGGCTGGAGTGTAGCCTGCAAATTCTACTGAGCCATCTTTGCTGGGAGGGTGGTGAGGAGTGGTCACTCGCACCAGAAAGGGCTGTGCCTGCCCTCACACAATGCAGACTCCAACCCCCTGGTGTGTGTCTGAGGCCTTGCCTGGGCAAGGCAGGATTTCACAAACAAGTGAGACTTTTCTTTGAAGTAAGCCTACTTCAAAGCTAAAATGGGTATAAGAAGAGGACCCTAAACCACTGACTTTAGACACTTCTTGGGGTAAACACTCTACCGCACAAACACTTCTGGACAGGAAACCTGCTGGTGAAGAATCCCCGAACCAGACCTGCCACGAGGAACTGCCTGGCTGCCCAAAGGACTCACTGGGACTGCTTTTTTGACAAGGACTGCTGCCTTGCTCTTGCCCTGCTGCCTTGCTGCTCCCTGGCTGTGCTGAGAAGTGCTCTCCAAGGGCTTGAATAGAGCTTACCTCCTGTTCCCTGAAGTCTCAGGACCAAAAAGACTTCACTCCTGAAACTGGACTCCTAGTGCGGTGACTATTCGGCTCACAGCCTGCTAGAAGTGACTCACAGCCTGCCCCGCAGTGACAAATTCACTGCACGCTGAACCGGAACGACGCAGTGCGACTTTGCAAGGAGAAGATTGATGTGGCGCCTGCGGTGTGACTGGAACTTCGACACATGGCCCACTGGATCGACACACAGCCAACCCGGGACGACGCAGCCTGACTTCCAGAGAGAAATCAACGCAGCGCCTGCCGTGTGGGAGAGATTTCCATGCAACGCCCACTGGATCGACGCAGCGCTTGTGACTTCGCTCCGCAAGCCCAGGATTCCATGCACAGTCCCTTGGGCGCCAGAAAATCCTGCAACCCGAAGAGGAACCAGGTTCGCACGCCGGAAATCGACGCAAAACCTTCCCCTGCGTGGAAAAAAGGATGCAAGGCAGTGTGCGAAGGGGCAAAACCAACGCACACCTCCCATTTTCCACGCATCACCTCCTCTGCGGTCCCTTGCAGAGATTTTGAATGCAAACCAGCTACTTTGTGCTTGCATGAGACCTTTATTGTTTTTAAGAGACATTTATTTGTTTTGCAAAGACTTAAGACACTTTCTATCACTTTTACAGTGATATCTCAACATCTACTTATCGCATTTTAATCGTTTTGACCTGCACCTTATCAGATAAATATTATATATTTTATCTAAACATTGTGTGGTGTATGTTTGTGGTGCTATATGGTGTTATTGTATGATTTATTGAACAAATACTTTACACATTGCCTTCTAAGTTTAGCCTGACAGCTCAGTGCCAAGCTACCAGAAGGTGGGCACAGGATCATTTGGATTGTGTGTGACTTACATTGACTAGAGTGAGGGTCCTTGCTTGGACAGGGGGTAACCGGACTGCCAACCAAAGACCCCATTTCTAACAGTAATGATCTGCAGGAACAAGAACTCCCCCTAGGACTCCATCTGATGGCCATCAGAGCTTGGTCAAACACCATCACCCACTAACCATGCATGAAACCTTGGAATCATCCTACATGATAAACTCAACATGGTCTTGCAGGTGAACACTGCAAAATCCTCCTGCTTCCACATACTACAAACCCTCACAAGAGTCTTCCATTGGATCCCCAAAAGCACCCCTTGTGCCGTCACTCAAGCCCTAGTCACTAGTAGACTAGACTACGGTGACGCACTCTATACCAAAATCCTAATCCACCTCCTCCAGCGTCTTCAGACCGCAGCAAGCCTCATCTCGGACCTCCCACAGAGTACCCACATCATGTCACACACCTCAGAATACTCCACTAGCTGCCAATACAAAAGTGTTGCCAATATAAACTTCCCTCACATGCATACATGCACTTCACAACATTGGTTTAGTTTACCTCATCTGCCACATTCACCATTTCACCAGACTCCTATGCTATGCCTCACTATCTCTCACACACACCCCTCAAGTACACAAAAAAACCTTCTTCTATCTAGCCCCAAAGCTTGAAACTTGAAACAAACTCCCTCTACACATAATGGGCTCCTCCTCACTTACGGAATTATGCAAGAAGCTGAAGGCTTGGCTCTTCAACTAACACCCGGCAGATTACCTACACATCTGCTTCAGCACCTGGGTACCCATTGGATGATAAGCCATGCTTTACAAATCCAAATAAAATGACAGGTGAGACCAGGACACTCAAAAAGTATATTAAAAAAAACATAGGCTGTGCAAGACAACACAGAAAGGCAGGAGAGCAGTTTACTCTCTCATAAAAATCAGTGCTTCAGAGAGGAACACTCCATAATTGCCTGCACAGCTCTTATTTTTACACTTTTCCTTCCTCTTGGTGCCCCAAGGAAGGTGATTATCGCTAATAAATAATTTAAGTATTGAGGGGGGCTGCAAGGATCATAGCAGCCCCCTAGGAATTTTTCACAGCAAGTTTCCAAGGTCATTGTATACTTGACACAAGGGGAGCTTTTCATCATTTTCAAAGCACTCGGGCTACAGCTGTGTGCTCTTCAGCTAGAGTCAGGGACACCTGTTAGTCTTTTAGCTGCATTATATGGTCTAGAAAGTGTGTAAAAAAGACTCAAACACATGTTTATGGTTGATTTGATTGAGTGTTTTACTTAAATATTCCAATGACAATGACTATTAGTGCACATTGCAATATGTGTATTAATTAAGTTTATTTATTCTATTAGTTATATTAAATTATGACATGTGGTTGATTCACTAATGTGGTGATCCTTTTACAAAGCAAATATGTCTGCCTATTTATGCTGATGTAGTGACCCCATGGCAAAGCAAATAGGTCTTCCTTTTATATAATAATGTGGTGACCCCAGATTAAGCCAATAGTCCTGCATTTTTATATTGAATTTCTGGCACCTTGACAAAGGCAGTAGGCCTTCCTTATGTGACATTATCAACTCTTTTATTGTAGTGTTGCATCTGGTATAGGTGGGGGGATTGTTATTAGGGGGGCCATAACCTACTAGGGCTTAAATGTGACTTGAGGGTGTCACCAAAGTTATTTACATTGATGTACTGCATATTATTTAGTAGTGTATGTTTAATAAATAAATAAATGATTCTACAATAAATTATTGATTGTTCTTGTTGGGTGGTAGTGAATTAGGATTGTTATCCCACAGGAAAATGGTGGCTTTTTAGTTGCAATGGGATCTTGCTTTATGTTAAAAAAAAACTAGAAATTCACTAAAAAACAAAGCTCAAAGTAGTGCTATAGTTAGGTATAGAAAAAAAGACACTAACTGACATTAAAAATTCACTGATAAAAGCAAAGTTCAAAATGTATTGCTAAAAGTGTAAGCTTTTGCAACATGCTTGGCCTCCTTATGCAGGTTGTGTATCTGGGAGGAGTGGTCTTTCTGTGAATGGCTGTGCACAAGATGAAGGCTATGCGTATTAGGAATTTGATCCCTTAATGGAGTGTGGGTGACTTCGTGAACAGCTTTGTGCAGGGTGTAGGCTTTGTGTACTAGTAGTGGCATGTTCACATCACTGATACCTGAAGAAGTGGACTTCACTATAATATCTATCTATCTATCTATCTATCTATCTATCTATCTATCTATCTATCTATCTATCTATCTATCTATCTATCTATCTATCTATCGATCTATATAATCTATCTATCTATTGATAAATCTATCTATCTATTGTTCGATCTATCAAAAGAAGACCAATGTGGAACCTAGCATCTCACTGCTTCTACTTCTGGGCAAGTTGTTGAAAGGCCTAATAAATAAGCAACTTTCAGCCTGTTTTGAGACGAATAAGATCCTGGACCCATTTCAATCAGGGTTCGGAGCCTCCCATAGTACAGAGACTGACTTGGTTGTGGTCATGGACTCTATAAGACTGTCTCTTGATGCTGGTATTCCATCTATGCTAGTATTGCTGGACCTGTCCTCAGCTTTTGATACTGTGTCCCACTCCAGGCTGATTGAAAGGCTTTATGAGATAGGCATTTTTGGGACAGCTCTGCAGTGATTCAGACACTTTCTAGAAAACACACAAACAAGTTCCCTTGACGCATTCAACTCACGCACCATGCTGATTGGCCAAGGAGTCCCGCAGGGCTGTTGTTTAAGCCTCACATTGTTTAACATCTATTAGCCCTCATTGCCAAGATCGTTAAAAGCTACGAATTCAAAATACTATCATATGCTGAAGACACCCAGCTTGTTATCTCCTTTGATAAAGAAATGGATGACCGTTTTTCTAATAGCATGAAAGCGATTGCAGGCTGGATGACAACAAATTGATAACAGTCAAATGCTGACAAAACTGAGATTGTGTTGTTTGGTAAGGCTTAAAAACTCTGGTCTCCTGAATGGTAGAATCCGGAGTTAGGTCATGCAGCTACTCCTAGGCAGGTAGTTAAGAATCTTGGCATTAAATTGGATCAGTCCTTATTCATGAAAGAACATCTTGTATCCATTGGCAGTACTTGCTTCAACACGCTGCACCTGCTGAGGAAAGCATGTCCTTTCCTTCCTCTCCTTGCCAGTAAACCTTTAGTCCAGGCATTACTAGTCGATTATAATATGAATATGCACTTCTTGTATCGGTGAATGAGACTTTGATATCCAAAGTGCAAGCAGTTCAAAACACAGGATCTCGACTTGATAGTAATCGTCCTTCTGGCTCTGCATCTGCTCCTCTACTGAGAGCCTTACACAGGCTGACAGTCAGAAAAAAACAATCTTCAGACTCTGTTGCCTTATTCATAAATCCTTAATATTAAAAGGCCACAACTATCTACATCAGCGGCTTAATTACTATCGTCCAGTCAGTGACATGAGTTAAGGATAAAGCCTTACTCACAGTCCCCTGTATTTGACTGACAAGATGCAGAGGCAAATCCTTCTCCTACCTGACTCCTTCCTACTGGAAAAAATCACCTTATCATGTCCACACCAGTAGAAATCATGTAAAATGTAGGAAACTGCTTAAGACAGTTCTATTATAATTTAGCATACTGACTTGCCTGTGTTTACCACAGCACCGAGTACACCTTTGGGGGTGATTTGAGCACGATAGATAGATAGATAGATAGATAGATAGATAGATAGATAGATAGATAGATAGATAGATAGATAGATAGATAGATAGATACTACAGGAATAAGCTTTCTTATTGAATATTTTCCAGTGGTTTCAAATCTTATGTTTCACAGAAAAGAGGTCTAACTGCAGTTCAGTAATTCACTGAGCTGAAATATTTTGCAAGACATTTAGGTGTCTTAAACAAATGCACAAGTAAAAGTTTAGCAGCTGGGTGTCAGTGTTCGTTAACAAATGTTTTCACAATAATAGCGCTGCTCTTAGACCATTAATCGGCACACCTGACAAGCTTACCGCTCAATTCCCATCTTTGATGCAAGCTTCTACCAATGAGTGCTTATCAGTTGTGAAAATAAACATTGTAAGTGCAGCATTCTGAATGCAAAATGATGCACTGTTCAACAGTGCACGTATTTGTATATCTCATGTTAAATCCACTATATATTGTCAATGCACTAGGTACGAAAAGCACATTTAAGAATGCATGTTCTTAATTTCCTTACAATGAGATTTGCATTAAATATTTGATTTATAATACTATGCATTGTGACATAAAACACATTTCAAATACTGTCACATAATCCCCAACAAAAACATACATTTCTCATACCATTGAGAAATGCATCTGCAGTCTCAAGCAAATAATCAATACTAAACAGATGACATTCCAATTCTCTAAATCTTTCCAAGAGCATCAAAATACATAAAAAGTAACATGTAAAGGAGTCCCATATTGCCACTTAGGGTTTCTTTTTTTGTAAATGTGTCCAGAATCCCTTGATGACAGTATAGTACCATATTGTACAATTATCTATTTTGGAAAACTTTTCACTGTTGCCTGTGAAACATGGATTTTGTAATCACAGTGATAGCCCCCAAAGAACTATAGAGAGCTTAAACATTGTCAGGGTTGCTCATATTGTGGGCTTGGTGTAGGGGGCTGGCCTCGTTTGTAGTGGGTACCTATGGTACTTACACCTTATACCAGGTCCAGTGATCCCTTATTAGAGAAATGTTGGCAGTGTCTAGAGGTAGCTGTAGCTGAGCAGCCAAGGCTTATCTAGGAGACATGCAAAGTTCATGCAATACCACTGTAGTCACACAGTACTCACACACATGGAAGAAAATACTCAGGGTTACAAAAACAAAGGTACTTTACTTTGGTGACACAAATACCAAAAATACCATAGAGACTATACTCCTTTAGGAGGTAAGTAATACACAAATGATATACACTAGTATGCAAAAACAGGTGTAAAAACAGTTAGAAAACAGTGCAATTAGTGAAAATCACAATAGTTAGAAATGGGCCTGGGGGAACACAAACCATGTATTAAGAAAGTGGAATACGAATGTCGGTTTCCTACCTAGGCAAGAGTAGTGTGTAGAGGGGCAGTACTAGAAAACACCATAGGTAAGTACTAAACCCATCCCAGTGCCCAGAACGCAGGAGTAAAACACAGTAACTTTCTCAGAACACACAGACACACGAGAAAGAAGATTATGCAAGAACCAGAAGAGACTGCAAGACACCACTAGTGGATTCCTGGACCTGAAGACCTGTTAAAGAAGGTAACCAAGTCCAAAAAGCTGAAAAGAGCCCAGGGAGAATAGGAGCCCCTGCTAACCCGGATGAAGGTGCAAAAGAAGAACAACTGGTGAAGAAGAACAGTCAGTATTGCACCCAAGAAGGCGGATTTGGGTTCCTGGTTGGTGCAAGTGCTGTCCCACGCCGAATGGAGGACTGCATTCTAGTTTGCGTCGCTGGAGTCCACCAACAAGCCTTGGCACATGCAAAGCTCTTGGCTAGCAGAAAATGGTGCTGCCCGGGACCAGTAAGGACCAGGTGGACTCTACCCAGGTGGGAGAGTCAGAAGGGGCTCTCAGCAACTCAGAGAGCCTACAGAAGACAAAGCAGCACGCACAGGAGTCCCTCAGGATGAGGACAAAGGAGGCCCATGCAGCACTACAACAAAAGCTCCACCACCAGAGAACCACTCAGAAAGATGTGCATCTCAAGATAGAATGCTGGGGCCTGGAGCTGCAGGATGCACAAAGAACTTTGTGGAAGGATGCCAACAATCCTTGGCAACTGCAAAACACACATTGCACAGAGATACTGTCTTGCGTGGGGATGCAAGCTCTTACCTCACCAAAGTTGGACAGTAGCATGTCAGGACCGTCAGGTCCACTTCAATCCACCACCCGTGATGCAGGATCCATGTAGCTCAGCAGGAGAGTTCATCAACGCAGCTGATCGTTGTTGCAGTAAGTGCCTGCTGAAGCAGGGGAGTGACTCCTTCACACCAAGGGAGATTCCTTCACTCTTCTGGTGCAGGCTGAAGACAGGCTGTCCTCTGAGGATGCACAAGCAGGAAACAGTTGCAATTGCTGGCAGGAGCTGAAGATACAATGTTTCAGGAGTCGTCTTTGCTTCTTTGTTGCAGTTTGTAGAGTTCCTGGAGGGTTCAGATGCAGTTTCTTGTGTGAGAAGTTGAAGTGGAGGATGCAGAGGTTTCCTGCTGGAGTCTTGCAATCCCAATCTGACGAACCACCCAAAGGAGAGACCCTAAATAGCCCTGAAAGTGGGATTGGTCAGATAACAGGCAAGCACCTATCAAGGGAGGGCTCTGATGTCACCTGCTGGCACTGGACACTCAGATGCTCCCAGAGTTCCCTGCCAACTTGGAATCCAAGATAGCAAAACCCAGTAGTGACCTTTGTCCAATACACGTGTAAAATGGCATCCCCGTACTCAAGAAGTCTGGGAAAATGGTCCTGGAGGTCGTGTGGGCACCTCTGATAGTGCAGGGGTGCCCTCACACACAGGTACTCTGCACCCTGCCCTCAGGGCTGGGGGAGCTGCTAAAGGGGTGACTTATAAGTGACCTGGTGCAATGTAAATGTTAGTGAAAGGGTGCATGCACCTTTTCACGTAGGCTGCAATGGCTGTCCTGCAGAAGCCTTTGCATGGGCTCCCTATAAGTGGCAAAAGATATGCTCCAGCCCATAGGGATCCCCTGGAACCCGATGCCCTGGGTACCTAAGTACCATATACAAGGGACTTATAAGGGGGCATCAGGATGCCAATTGTGGGTGAAATACTGGGTTGCCAGTATGTAACAACCAAATTTAGAGGAGAGAGAGCGTAATCACTGGGGTCCTGGTTATCAGTCTCCCAGTGAACACAGTCAAGCACACTGACATCAGGCAGAAAATGGGGGTAACCATGGCAAAAAGAGGCAGAACAAATTAAGCAGCACAGTTATCTAAATCGTGCTGCACAAAATGGAAATTATCCAGCACAATCTGTGGCAATATTAACTCATTTTGGCTTGAAACAACAATTTTGGTGAATCTTTAAATTTTGCAATTTACATTGCAAATTAAGTGGTAAATGTAGTAGATCCATAATTATGTTATAAATGCCGTAACCACAAAATCATATAAATGCACCTACCTCATCATTGTCCATTAATTTATCAAGATTTAATTAGTGAACATTAAACAAAATGTAAACATTCTACCTCCAAACAGTGCACATTGTTAACTGCACTTCGAAAGAAAATAGTATTTTTAAGGATCCCCAAAACAAACATGTAATATAACAAACCACTATGTTGTATATGTATGTTAGACCTGACAGCCTTAGGGTAGTCACCCCAACTTTTTGCCTCCCTCCCTCCACTTTTTGACACTGTTTTGCTGGTTTTAGGACTCTGCACACTTTACCACTGCTAACCAGTAACAAAGTGCATATGTTTTCTCCCTTAAAAACATGGTGACATTGAATCATACCCAATTGGCATATTTAATTTATTTGTAAGTCCCTTGTAAAGTGCACTGCATGTGCCTAGGGCCTGTAAATTAAATGCTACTAGTAGACCAGCAACACTGATTGTGCCACCCACATAAGTAGCCCCATAACCATGTCTCAAGCCTTGCCATTGCAAGGCCTGTGTGTGCAGTTTCACTGCCACCTCAATGTGACATTTAAAAGTGCTTGCCAAACCTTAAACTCTCCCTTTTTTACATATTAGTCACCTCTAAGGTAGGCCCTAGGTAGCACAGAGGGCAGGGTGCTGGGTGGGTAAAAGACAGGACATACATCTGTGTGTTTTATATGTCCTGGTAATTAAAAACTCCTAAATTCGTTTTCCACTGCTGTGAGGCCTGCTCCTTTCATAGGCTAACATTAAGGCTACATTAAAGCTAACATTAAGGCCAACTGTTTGAGTGGTAGATTCTGATTAGAAAGGGGTAAACAGGTGATATTTAGTATGGGCAGAATGGTAATACAAAACCATGTTGACTGGTGGGGTTGGATTTTATATTAGTATTTTAGAAATGCTACTTTTAGAAAGTGAGCATTTCTCTGCACTTAAATCGTTTTGTGACTTTCAGCCTGTCTCCAATCCACGTCTGGGCTGGGATGGTTGACAGCTCCCTTGTGCATTTCACCCAGACAAACATAAACACAGGATGCTCAGTCACACCTGCACACATCTGCAAAATGAATGGGTCTTCCTGGGCTGGAAGGGTGGAGGGCCTTACACTTACATTTCAAAGGACAGTGGCCTACCCTCACACAAAGTATTGCCAACCCCCCTACTGGGACCCTGCAGACAGGGTTCTACTGAAAGGGGACCTTGTCACTTCAAAACCACTCTTTGAAGCCTCTCCCACTTTAAAGGCACTTTTGGGTATATAAACTGGGTCCCTGACCGTACCAATTCATACACTTCTTGGGAAAGACACTCTGCAACAGAATCTGCAACCTGCCAAGAGAGGCTGCCTGGCTGCCCAAAGGATTCACTTGGACTGCTTTGCTGTATTTGGACTGCTGCCTTGCTGTTGCCCTGCTGCCTTGCTGGCCTCTGGCTCTGCTTAGAACTGCTCTCCAAGGGATTAGATTGAGCTTGCCTCCTGTTCCTGAAGTCTCAGGGCCAAAAAGACTTTGGCCCTCATTACATCACTGGCGATGGGTGATAAAGTGGCAATAATACCGCCAACAGGCTGGCGGTAAAAAAAATGGAACTATGCCCAGTGTGCTTCATACTGCCAAGGAGGGGTGAGTGGATGCCTTCTTCCACTGGTTCTGGAGGGAGCTTTGTGTCCAGTGTACTTCACCCTTGATGGTGCAAGGTCACAGTCTCTCACCTGGGTGTCACACCGACAGGTGTTGCAGGGGCCAGGACGCACTGCAGCCCATGTAGTAACTACTACACACTGCTCGCCGGCGGTGATGGCTGCTCAGTGGATGGCAGTTGTGCTGCAGGTGGTGATGATGTAAGTGGTGGGGGGAGGCTCCAGCACTTCCCCTGCAGCCTCGGACAGCTGCCCACTGGGGCTGCTGCTGCTGCTGGCAGTGGTGCTGCTGGCGGTGCAGGTGGCAGTGCTGGCAGCGGGGCAGGTGGTGGTGCTGCCCGCGGTGCAGGTGGCGGTGCTGTCAGTGGTGGGGGGAGGCTCCAGCCCTTCCCCTGCAGCCTCGGTTGGCTGAAGTGCCATGGCTAGCGTTGTGGGCCTCTTCCTGCCCTTGGCAGATGGTGGTGCCTCCTTGCTTCTGCCAGCTGGTGTTCTTTTCCTGCCCTTGCTGGCTGGTGGTTCCTCCTTCCCCTTGCCGGCTGCTGGTGCCTCCTTCCCCTTGCTGGCTGTTGGTGCCTCCTTCCCCTTGCTGGCTGGTGGTGCCTCCTTCCCCTTGCTGGTTGGTGTCCCCTTCTTGCCCTTCCTAGGTGGCGGCCCCTTCTTGGCCTTGGCAGGTGGTGCTGGCACACTGGCTGTGCTGGCGGGTGCCTCCTTGGAGCCTTTCACACCTGCAGTAGGTTCAGAAACCACAGTGGTCGCAGACTGGGTGGCTGAGGTGCTGGCCTGGGTTCTGGCCACCCTGGCCCAAAGTGAAGGACGGGGGAGGGGTAGGGAATAGGTCAATGGTGGCGAGGAAAAGCTTCTTAGGGACACTGGGGTGGGAAGAGGGTGAAGGTTTGGGAGTGGAGGAAGAGGGAGTGGTTGTAAGAGGTGTCAGTCTGCTGTGTTTGGGTGCAGTTGCATGGGTTGGATGCTGTTGTGAGGTGGATGGCTGTTGGGTGTCTGAGTGCTTGCATTTGGGTACTTTGGGAGGAGGGGTCACAGACACAGTGGGAGAGGACACAGAGAACATGTGCATGGATGTGGGGGTGGTGACTGCCAGTGAGGGGCGTGTAGTGATAGGCGTGCTAGTGATTGAGGTAGTGGATGAGGATGTAGTGGATGAAGGTGTGAGTGGAGACGCTACTGGGAGGGAGGTGGATGATGAGGAGGAGGGGGACACAGTGGAGGCAGTTGGATGTTGGTGTGTCTGCATCTGGATGGTGCTTGTGGGAGTGCCTGTGGGATGAAGTGTGGTGCTTGTGTTTGCCTGAGCCACTTCTGTGTGTTGATTTGGGTGAATGCAGGTCTGAAGGTGTGCTTGAGATAGGCTGGGATTAAGGGGATTGAGACTGGGTAGAGGAAGTTGGAGGGGAGAGGCTGGAGACAGGGACAATGGCTGCCATCAGTGAGTTGGCCAGAGCCTGGAATGCTCTCTGTTGGGCCACCACACCAGAGTGAATGCCCTCCAGGTATGCATTTGTTTGTTGCAAATGCCCTGCTAGACCCTTGAAGGCATTCAATATGGTTGACTGCCCAACAGTGAGGGATCTCAGGAGATCAATAGCCTCCTCACTGGGGGCAGCAGGGCTGACTGGGTTAGGGCCTGAGGTGCCTGGGGCTAAGGAGATGCCCACCCTCCTGGGTGAGCGGTCACGGGCAACTCGCTGAGGGGCTGCTAGGAGGGCAGTGCTGGTACGTGGGTGGTGGTTGTACCTGTAGTTGGGGTGGCCACAGAGGTGTCCGCTGCTGCCAGGGAGCTTCCATCGGAGGATGTGTCGCTGTCAGAACTGTCCCCTCCTGTCTCCGTCATGGTGCTCCCCTCGCCCTCCGCCCCACTGGTGCCCTCACCGTCCGTGGATTGGGCCTCCAGGCCCATGTGGGATGCAGCTCCCTCCATGGCCGGTGCCTCTGCTCCTCCGCTAGATGATGCTAATGCACACAAGGACAGGGTGACAAAACAAAAAGGGGCTGAAGAGACAGAGGATACACTTGGTCGATGCCAGCAACAACACTACCGTTGGTGTACACAATTCACAGGGAACAGCCCTATGCACTAGGCCATGCACTACCAGTTACAATGCTAGTCACCAGCCCATGGGGTACAATGCCTAATGCCATTAGCTGCACACCGGAAACCCATAGGACCCTGCCCAGTAGTAGATGCCAACCAACATTAATGTGGTTGGAGTGCATCTGAGTTTGCCCATCATGGAACCTACCATGCCATGTTTGCCCTGGCCTAGGGACACCCACAGCCCCCACCCCCCACCCAGGTAACACCTTAACGCTCGCAAAGTCAAGAATCTGAATCTGTACTCACCCCCTTGTGGCTGCAGTGATGCCTTTAAGCGTCCGTCCAACTCCAGATAGGCCACCGGGAGGATGTGGAACATTAGGGGGGCCCGGGTACGATGGGCACCCTTCCTCCAGTGGGTGCTCAGCCTGTCAAAGACCCACAGGGTCCGCACCTCCTTGGCGATGGCACGCAAAATACCCTTTTTCTGATGGGCTCTGACCTGCAGAAAAAATACAGCATAAAAGGTGTTAGTCATACCGTCTGGACTATCATACTCATGGCCCACTGTCAGCGAGACCAAATTCTAAGGGTACACGCGTTGTTGCCAATAGGACCACCTCCTGGCAGCTCCAACTCTACAAGCCTTAACCTCGCAGAGTCTTAGAGTGGCCAAGTGGGGGGTAGGGAGTTAAGGAAGGGTACAGCGGGGAAGAAGGCCTGCGGAAACTAGAATCACAGATACTACAGAGAAATATCAATCACAGAACTCTTCGAAATCCGTCAACTATAAATCCAGCAGTCCTTTGGAACAATAGTAAATCATAGCGCCTTTCATAAGTTTCAAGAAATGAAAGGTTAACACTGTATTCATTCAAAGAAATATTACTTCACATTTCAAAAACTTTCCAAGATACACAATTTCAGTTTGTCTGTATTTTACATTAACCATAATCATATATTTCCTTGGGTTCAAATTATTACCTTGGCATTTATTCATAACCATTTAAACCTCTTCTGAATAACCGCACTTATACAATGTATCTCTGTCGCTGCTGAGCGACTCCACAAGTAAGCAGCTGAAGTTGAAAAGTGACTGTGAGAAAGCGGTAACGTTGTAACAGCAAAACATTTGCTTAGTTTGTTATCAATTTAAATATTTACAGCTGATTGCCAAAGATTACTACTTTCTCCCAAATAAAGAATATCAACCTTTAAACAGTTTAATCAAATAAGAAAACGGATGATAAAAGCTAGAAACCACCATCCGTCTTACCGCCCTGAGTGTCTGCTACTCACTGCTTCAAATGCCTGAACACGGGGAAATCCCAGGTAAACAAGCAGGAACATGGAAACACCCGACTTCAAACAGAAAAGCTCCTGTCCTCACGAGATCCTCTGAATAGTGAGCAGTGTGAACTGGGCGGGGTTACTTAAATAGACTTGTGCCCCGTCCCATGTGCCACACCCAAAGTGCCCCGCCCAATTTGCCACGCTCAAAGTGCCCCACCCAAGATGGCTGTTATAAAGATACTTGGGACCAATGCCATGAATAAAAGATAATGCGCGTATAGTGCGCTGCAGCAGCTACTAAATTCTGCAAAGGGCAGTTTCTGGATTAAGACTATGTGGTGGAAACAGTAATGCATGGATTTTGGCATCAGGCGGGCCCTAGAGAGCATGCAGCCATGGTGTTGACAGTATCCCCCCCTCCCTAGCGCGCTTTAGGGCCAGGTTTATGAGGACGGAGGCGGTTAAAACGCTGCACGAGTCGTGCGGCATGCACTCCATGTGCTGGGACCCAAGAGTCATTTTCTGGTCCGTAGGCTTTCCATGCTATCAGATACCATAAAGTGTGGCATCGGAATTTTGAATCTAAAATCTGTCACACTTCATATTCCCATTCCCCTTGCACTAGAACTGGAGCAGGACGAGAATAGGATTTTTGATGTGCTTTTTCCAGAAGGGAAGTATGAAAAACGTGGGGGAATATGTAATGGTGTGGGTAAAAGCAGTTTAGTATGTCACTGGATTTATCTGCTGAAGTACTGTGTAAGGACCAATGTATTTAGGATGGAACAAATGTTTTTTCTTAAAGGTGATGTGATGAGTTGAGAGCCACACTTTATCTCCTGGCCTGTATTGTGGACTTTCACAATGTTATTTTATCATAATGTCCTTTATATTTTAGTTTCACTTTTTACAGGTGTTGTTGAATTTGCTTTTGCACCTGATGAAGTTGTTGTATAGTATCTGAGACTGTGGGAGTAAGGGAGGTCTCTTGGGGTATTGTGATAGGTAATGTAACTGGGTGATACCCAAACATCCCATAAAAAGGTGTTGATCCTGTGGATGTATTGTAAGAGTTATTATAGGCTAATTCAGTTAGCCAAAGCATTGATACCCAAGAAGTTACCGCCTTTTCTGCATAAGCTTGTAAATATTGCTTTAATGATTGATTTAATCTTTCAGTTTGTCCGTCTGTTTGTGGATGATGACTGGTGGACAGAGTGGATGTGACTTGGAATGTTTTACACCATGTTTGCCAGAAACGTGAGGTAAATTGCAAACCTCGGTCAGAGAGTATCACTTTAGCCAGTCCATGAAGGCGAACCACTTGATTTAGAAGTATAATTGCCAAATCACTGGAAGTAGGTAATTTTTTACAAGCAATGAAGTGTGCATATTTAGTGATACTGTCTACAACTACGAGAATTATGGAATGATGTTGTACTGACAGTACTCCTGTAATAAAATCTACAGACATATGTTCCCATGGTTTATTTGGAGTTGGGAGAGGTTGTAAAAGTCCTTTGGGCTTTGAATGACTTGTTTTTGTTCAGGCACAGGTTTTGCAGTCTGTTACCATTTGTTTAACATCTTTTACTAGGGTAGGCCACCAAAAGTATCTTTGAATGAATTAAAGTGTCGTTGTGATGCCTTGATGTCCTGCTATGGGGACGGTGTGTAGCCAGTGAAAAACTAACTTACGTAGATTAGTTTTCAGGACAAACAAACAATATTCATGGAAGGGCAGGCCTTGTTTGATAGTTCCATTACGATTTGCTTGAACCCATTTCTGCCATTTCTCAATGGTAAAATAGTTACGGATGTTTTAAAAAAAAGTCTTCAATTTTTATAATACATAGAACCTTTTCTGGGGCTATTATGGCTTGTGGTGGTTGAGTTATGGGTAATATCATAGAATCTTGTCTGGATAAAGCATCAGCTTTACGATTGTCTTTACCAGGGCGAAAGGTTACCACAAAGTCAAATTCTGCAAAAAATAACATCCATCGTAATTGTCTGGGTGTTAAGAGGCGTGCTGTGCTCATGAATTGTAGAATACGATGGTCTGTGTAGACTGTGATGATACATTTTGCACCTAATAAGTAATGTCTCCATTCCTTAAAGGCGTCACAAATTGCTAGGAGCTCTTTTTCTGCTATTACATAATTTTGCTCTGCCTCATTCAACTTTCGCGACATATAAGCCACTGGATGAAGTTGACCAGTTTCTTTATTGCGTTGAGAGAGTACTGCACCTAGTGCTATATCAGAAGCATCTGCTTCTGCAACAAATGGGCGTTCGGTATCTGAATGAGCTAGGATGGGCGCGGTAGAAAAAGCTTTTTTTAAGGTCTAAAAGGGCTTATCAGCTTCTGGGGACCACAAGAAGGGTTCTATTTTTCCTCAGCAGCTTGGTAATGGGTGATACCGTTTGAGAAAAATGATCAATAAATCTGCAATAAAAGTTGGCAAAACCAAGAAAACATTGTACATCTCGCACAGTTTTAGGGATTGGCCAATTGGTGACAGCTTGAACTTTTCTTTCGGCCATGGTCATTCCTTGTGGAGTAAGTATTACACCCAAGAATTCAATGGTAGTGACATGAAACTCACATTTGCTCAGTTTGCAATATAAATGATGTTTTCTGAGTGTTAGAAGAATCTTTTTAACATGTTGCTCATGTTGAGTATCATTATTGGAATAAATGAGAATGTCGTCTATAAATACTATTGCAAAAAGATCCAGATATTCTTGCAGGACATCATTCAGAAAGATCTGAAAGGCTGCTGGGGCATTTCACAGTCCAAATGGCATGACAGTGTAGTTGAATAACCCATACTGAGTTTCAAAGGCATTTTTCCACTCGTCGCAGTTTTCATTCTGACTAAATGATATCCTCCTCTTAAATCTAGTTTTGTATAGATTGTCGCCTTTTTTACTTGGTCTAGAAGGATGGGAATCAAGGGTAACGGATACTTATTCTTTACCGTGATCTTGTTAAGTCCCCTATAATCTATGCAAGATCTAAGATTTCCATTTGCTTTGGAGACAAAGAAAAGAGGAGAGGCTGCTGGAGATTTAGAAGGATGAATGAATCCGTTAGCTATAAATTGGTCTAAGTACTTTCTGAGATATTGATTTTCCTGTTTGAATAAGGCATATATACGACAACTAGGAAGTATGGCTCCACACATGAGATCCATTTGACAGTCATATGGTCTGTGCGAGAGTAAAATGTATGCTTCCTTTTCATCAAACACGTCAGTAAGTGATGAATATTGCGAGGGTAATACTATATCCTTCTCAGCGGCTGTGGCTACGTAGGATTCAATGGGAGTTTTAATGTTCATTGTCTTAAGACACTTCGCTTTGCAGAAAGGAGATGAAAACTTTATCTTTCTTTCTTTCCAGTCTACTTGGGGATTATGGTAACTCAACCATGGCATTCCAAGAATCATCCCATACTGAGGAGCATGAATCACATCAAATGTTATCAATTCAACATGTTTAATCTTTTGCGTCTGTCCATCACAAGTTACTGACAGTTGAAGAGTTTGTAGAACCACTGGTCCTCCAGAAAGTAGTTTGCCATCTACTGCTTACATCACCTCTGGTGTTTTCCTTTTCTCACACAGGATATTCCATGATTGAACTATCTGTGCGTCTATGAAATTGCCAGTAGCACCAGAGTCCACTAAAGCCTTGCCTAGATGAACTTGATCTTGTACCTGTATCACCAGATCGATTGTTAAATGTTGTCACTTTGTTAATTGTTGATTTTGATTTGGGTCTTGGGAAGGGTTAATGACTACACCCAAGAGTAACCCTTCTTTACACCTTGGGTGATCTAGTTTGCCTTTTCGGTATCTACACTTGCTACAGTTCTTTTTGTTACAGGTATCTTGCTCTTTGGCTTTACTGGGCATTCTTTCACAAAATGACCCTTATGGCCACAATACAAGCATTGTGCATTTTTTCGGCGCTGTCCTTTTTCCTCTTTAGTTAAAGTTTGTCTGACTGCTCCTATCTCCATTGGTTCTGGGCTTACTTCATTATTTGGTTGTGGACCTTTACTCCTGTCTGCACGTCAAGTGCTTCTCTCAGGTTTTCTCTGTTCTCCTTTCCTTTCAGCAAGGTAATGATCCAATCTTAACGCACAGTTGATTAACTCTGAACAGCCAGTTGGTTGAGGATCAATTTGTGCAAGAACATCTTTCAACTCGTCTTTGAGACCTTGATAGAAAAGAGCGTCTCTTTTCTCCTCTGGCCAAGCTGTTTCCACCATTAACCAATTGAAATTAGCCAAATATGAAACTAAATCCCTATTTCCTTGGCTCATCTCTTGATCTGCTGACAAGGTAATTGCTCTTCGGTCAAAGACATTTTCGAACTCTTGCACAAACCTTCTCCAATCATAGAGTAATAGGCTATCTTGGCCAACTAAGGGAACTGCCCATGTGAAGCATCTCCACATAAATAGGAAATTAGAAATGCTACTCAGGATTGTGGATCTGGAAAGGTATGTGGTCTACAAGTGAAATGGAGTTTCACTTGTGTAAGGAAAGTCTGAACTTTATTGGGATTACCAGGAAACCGCTCGGGTGCAGCTAAAGGAGTTGGTGTGGGAACAGTGAGTGAAATGTTATTTGGGGGATTCACTCCTGATGTTTGTGGTGGAACAGTATGCCAACCCGTTTCCAAAGGAATTTGTTCCTTCTTTCCCACTTTATCTTGTAATTGAGCAACCTTTTCAGCTAAGTCGGCAGTGGTGGTCCTCGACTCAACCAAATCAAGTTATATTTGCGTAATTACTTTTAAATAAATCATCCAAGGTGGCCATATTGACAACTCAAGTGTAAACCAGGAGGATTTAAATTTGTGGGCTCACTATTCTGTCAGCGAGACCAAATCCTCAGGGTACATGCATTGTTACCAATAGGCCACCTTCGTGGCAGCTCCAACTCTACAAGCCTCAACAGCGCAGAGTCTGAGTGGCCAAGTGGGGGGTAGGTAGTTAAGGAAAGGTACAGCGGGGAAGGAGACCTGCGGAAACAAGAATCACAGATACTACAGAGAAATATCAATCACAGAACTCTTCGGAATCTGTCAACTACAAATCCAGCAGTCGCTTGGAACAATAGTAAATCATAGCGCCTTTCATAAGTTTCAAGAAATGAAAGGTTAACACGAATTTCACTCAAAGAAATGTTACTTCACATTTCAAAAACTTTCCAAGATACACGATTTCAGTTTGTGTCCGTATTTTACATTAACCATAATCAAATATTCCCTTGAGTTCAAATTATTGCCTTAGCATTTATTCATAACCATTTAAACCTCTTCTGAATAACCGCGCTTATACAATGTATCTCTGCTGCTACCGAGCGACTCCACAAGTAAGCAGCCGAAGTTGAAAAGTGACAGCGAGAAAGCGGTAACGCTGTAAAAGCAAAACATTTGCTTAGTTTGTTATCACTTTAAATATTTACAGCTGATTGCCAAAGATTACAACTTTCTCCCAAAAAAAGAATATCAACCTTTAAACAGTTTGATCAAATAAGAAAATGGATGATGGAAGCTAGAAACCACCATCCGTCTTACAGCCCTGAGTGTCTGCTACTCACTGCTTCAAATGCCTCAACACGGGGAAATTCCAGGTGAACAAGCAGGAACATGGAAACACCCGACTTCAAACAGAAAAGCTCTGGTCCTCACGTGATCCTCAGAATAGTGAGCAGTGAGAACTGGGCGGGGTCACTTAAATAGACTTGTGCCCTGCCCCATGTGCCACACCCAAAGTGCCGTCCTAAGTGCGACACCCAAAGTACCCCGCCCAATGTGCCACACCCAAAGTGCCCCGCCCAAGATGGCTGTCATAAAGATACTTGGGACCAATGCCATGAATAAAAGATAATGCGCGTATAGCGCGCTGCAGCAGCTACTAGATTCTGCAAATGGCAGTTTTTGGACTAAGACTGTGTGGTGGAAACAGTAATGCATGGATTCTGGCATCAGGCAGGCCCTAGAGCACGTGCGCAGCCATGGTGTTGACAGCCCACCATATCCCTCCCATCCCCTTACGCACAGACATTGACCACCATACATGGAGCACTCTGCCCAGGACCCCTCAGCCCCCCTACACGAGGCTTACACACACAGCACTCCATACATTCATGCCCCATACATCATGCTCACAGTGTACTGACCTGTTGGTCTGGAGGACCTCAAAGTAAACGGTACTGGGATAGGACCCCATCCACCAGTCTCTCCAACTCCTCAAAGGTGAAGACAGGGGCCCTTTCCTCAGACACTCGAGCCATGGTCGCTTCCAGACACAGGTCACAGCAGCACTTGCAGTGTAGGTCCTATCCTGTTGAAGGTCAGGTAGCAAGTGAGTGGACAGATAGAAAATGGTGTTCACGTCCGTGGAGGTGTGTACCGTCACCGCCGGCGTACATCGCCATTGGCTCCTGGAACCCGTAGGCCCCAATGATAACCAATGCGGTTTTGCACAGCGGTCATCGACCGCTGACCGCAACGGCGCACAACACCAGCGGAATGACCTCATTTCCACTTGTCCCTCCTCACAGGTCAGGCAGCCGCCATTTCAGGGGGGCACAGGCCATGGCACCTAACTGCGTCACAGCAGACATAGGCACATCAACTGACTTACAAGTTCACTGTTTCTGTAAAACAAAAATTGCATATTAATCTGAGTATATGTTTGAATATGACCTTCTGCTCACCGTTTTTCACACTAGAGTTCAACCACTGAGGATGAATAGGAGATAGAGACATCCCCCTGTGTACAAATCCCTGGTGGACCTGGCGACAATGGAGGACAGGCACATTATCATAACCTACAGACTTGATAGGGCCACAATCCAAGAGCTGTGTGCCCAATCGGAGCCAGACCTGATTTTAGCTATCCACCACCCCACAGGTATCCCCCCTCTAGTGCAGGTCCTGTCAGTGCTCCATTTCTTGGCAAGTGGTTCCTTCCAAGAAACAGTGGCCATGGCATCAGGGATGTCACAGCCTATGATCTCAAACATGCTGACCAGAGTGTTGTCTGCCCTGATGAAACACATGTGCAGCTACATCGTACCCCGCCAGGAGGAGGATTTGAACACAGTGAAGGCTGACTTCTATACAGTGGGACATATCCCCAACATCATTGGTGCCATTGATGGTACACATATTGTCTTTGTCCCGCCCTGGAGAAATGAACAGGTGTTCAGAAATCGAAAGAGCTTTCACTCTCTGAATGTGCAGATGGTGTGTTTGGTGGACCAGTACATCTCCCATGTCAATGCAAAGTATCCTGGCTCTGTGCATGATGTCTTTATCTCGAGGAATAGCAGCATCCCACATTTGATGGCTCAACTCCAGAGGCACCGGGTGTGGCTAATAGGTGAGCCCATGGTCCCCACCCAGTTGATGTAGGTATATGGGTGTGGGGTTGGCCCTAAGGGTGAGTGTGTGGATAACAGGTATCCCTCGATATTTGCAGGTAACTCTGGTTACCCTATCCTCTCATGTCTACTGACCCCAGTGAGGAATGCCAGGACAAGGACAGAGGAACGTTACAATGAGGCACATGGGCAAACAAGGAGGATCATTGAGCGCACCTTTGGCCTCCTGAAGGCCACGTTCAGGTGCTTCCATCTGACAGGTGGATCCCTGAACTACTCACCCAAGAAGGTGTGCCAGATCATCGTTGCATGTTGCACAACCTGGCCTTGAGACGGCAGGTGCCTTTTCTGCAGGAGGATGAGCCCAGGGATGTCATGTGGCAGCCTGTGGACAGTGACGAAGAGGATGCAGAGGAAGAGGATGTGGACAACGGAACTACAATAATTTAACAGTACTTCCAGGGACACATAGGTAAGACACTGTGACTTCACCTTCCATAGCAGTTTTATGTTGGACATTGTACATGGCAACCTGATTTCCCTATTTCCATGGCCACTTACTGTACCCTTTGGCATCTCTATTTTCAGATATCTGTGCCCCACTCTGGCTCCTGGTGTGTTTACTGCTGCCCACTACAGTTCATACCTATGCAAATATAAATGTACATTTGAATTGTAATGTTTACAGCTTGTTCGATCAATTGACAGACTCCATACTTGTATTTGTTCCAAGGGTGTTTATTTCTGTGATGTGTATGGGGCATTGCAATGGGCTGGGTTGATGTTGGAGAAATATCCAGGATAGAGTCCAATTTATTGGTATCACAGGTGCATTGTCCAAGGGGGCATAGGAAGTGGAGCAATGTCAGTTAAAGGTGGACAGGGTGACAGAGTAGGACACAAGGGTGACAATCATGGGAGTCCTATTTCCTGACGGGGGTCTTGGCAATGTTCTCTGGTTTCTGCCTGGATCGCAGGGACCGTTTGTGTGGTGGTTCTCCTTCTGCAGGGGGTATGGTGCTGGTGGCCTGTTGTTCCTGTGGCGGGGCATCCTGTCCACTAGCGTCGGCGGAGGTGGAGGGCTGTTCTTCTGTGTGGCTAGTGTCAGGGCCCCGTTGGTGTGCCACTGCCTCCCTCATGGTGTTGGCCATGTCTGTCAGCACCCCTGAAATGGTGACCATGGTGGTGTGGATTTCCCTCAGGTCCTCCCTGATCCCCAGGTACTGTTCTCCCTGCAGCCGCTGGGTCTCCTGCAGCTTGGCCAGTATCTGGCCCATGGTCCCCTGGGAATGGTGGTATGCTTCCAGGATGTTGTAGAGTGCCTCATGGAGAGTCAGTTCCCTGGGCCTGTCCTCCCAGCTTCCTTGTTGTCCTGTGCCTCTGTCCCCTGAACCGTGTGCCCACTGCCACTGACCCCAGGTCCCTGATTGTCCTGTGTTTGTGGGGTT
Organism: Pleurodeles waltl; assembly: GCF_031143425.1. Lineage (NCBI taxonomy): Eukaryota > Metazoa > Chordata > Amphibia > Caudata > Salamandridae > Pleurodeles > Pleurodeles waltl. The sequence continues at coordinate 995,685,010 of NC_090437.1, forward strand.
GCCTGGGGTCCCTGTAGTGGTGGAGACACTGCTAATTGATGTCTCCTGGGTACAGGGGTATGGGCCCGCTGGGTGGGTGCTGTGCTGGTGTTTCCTGAGGGGAGGGGCTCTGTGGTGGTTTGGGAATGTGGCTGGGTCACCGACTGTCCAGAGGTCCCTGATGGTCCGGGTTGTCATCCTGATCCAGGCGTGCAGAGCTGCTTTCAACTCTGTGGGCCTCTTCTGGGGGTGGACTGGATGTTGCTGGCACTTCCTCTCCAGTGACGTTGTATGGGAGTTCTGTGGGTGTGTAAATGCAGTGTTATTGTTACTGCGTGTGACATCTTGTGCATGGGTGTGTTTCCCTCTATGGTTGTTATTACCAAGGCAGCTTTGGTTTGTCTGAGTTGTAATTTGGTTGGCTAAGTGATTGCCACTACTGTGCATGCTGTGGTGATGGATGTCCATGCAGGGCTGTGAGTGGTGTCTACGAATTGTTGTTGCATGCAGTGCTGGGTACTGGGATGGGTGGGTGTATGTGAGGTGGTGGGGTGATGGGGTGAGGGTAGGGGTGGGCATGCAGGTAGGGGGGTGAAAGTAGTAAAGAGTTGACTTACCAGAGTCCAGTACTCCTGCTACTCCTGCCAGGCTGGATGCATGATTGCCAAGACTTGCTCCTCCCAAGTTGTGGCGGAGGAGGTGGGGGTCCACCGCCAGTCCTCTGTACTGCTATCTGGTGTCTTGCAACCACGGGACGTACCTTCCCCTGTAGGTTGTTCCATCTCTTCCTGATGTCATCCCTGGTTCATGGGTGCTGTCCCATGGCGTTGACCCTGTCCACGACTCTCCACCACAGCTCCATCTTCCTAGCAATGGATGTCTGCTGAACTTGTGATCCGAATAGCTGTGGCTCTACCCAGATGATTTCTTCCACCATGACCCTTAGCTCCTCCTCAGAGAATCTGGGATGTTGTTGTGGTGCCACGGGTGTAGTGTGAGTGGTGTGTGAGGGTGTGTGGGGTGATATGTTAGGGTGTGTGCTGTGAGGTGCGTGGATGGTGTATGGATGATGGTGTTTTGTGGCTCAGATTCAGTGGGTACTCCTGGCTTGGCTCTCTCTCAGTTGTCAAATTCTTTGGGTCATAAAGGGTTGTGGGTAGTGTGGGTATGTGTTTTATATTGGTGTGGGTGTGTGGTGTGTGTATGTGTGTCAGGTGTGTGTAGTTTGAATTGTCCAATGTGGTATTGCTTTGTATGTCTGTGTGTATTTAGAGCGCGGCGGTCTGTACCGCCAATCGTTTACCGTGGTTGAATGACCGCCGCGGTGATTCGTGGGTCATGATGCTGTGGGCATATTTCTGTTGGCGTAACAGTGTGGGTTTTGGTACCGCCACTTTATCAGTGACCTTTTGGCTGGCGTACTCGTGTGTGTGTCTGTAAAGTGGTGGATTTCTATGTGTGGTCATGATACCCATAGCGGTATACCGCCACGGTCGTGTTATGTTGGCGGCAGTCAGGATGGCGGTAAGCGGCACTTACCACCAATGTCATAATGAGGGCCTTTATCTCTGCAAGGAAACACCTTGTGTGACTAAAATAGATGCAAAGCCTGCCAGAATCAGCGCACAGCCTGTCCAGTGGTCAGAAGATCACCGAACCAGAACGACGCAGCCCGGCTCCCCGAGTGGAGATCGATGCAGCACCAACATTGCAACCGGAACTTCGATGCACAGTTCACCTGATTGAAGCAGCGCCGAGCCGGAACAACGCAGACCGACTTCCTGTGAGAGGAATCAATGCAGCGCCAGCAGTGCGGCAGAAATTCCACAGCATCACTGGATCGACACAACAGCTGTGACTTCATCCTGTACGCCCAGGATTTCCACACATCGTCCCTGGGTGTCAAAAGACCCCGCATTGCAAAGAGGATTCAAGCTTGTGCGCTGGAAATCAACGCAAAGCCCTTGCTGCATGGAAAAGAATTGATACATCGTCTGTGTGCGCCCAGACAACCGACCCACACCTACCTTTTTCCACACATCTCCTCCTCTGCGGTCTTAGTGCGTGTAACTTTGAAACAAAAAAGGTACTTTGTGCTTGCAAGAGACAACTGCTGCTTTTAAGAACTAAAGACTCTACTTATCATTACAAAAGTGATATTTCAACTTGTGATTATCAAATCTTGATCATTATGACCTTAATTTAATCAGATAAATATCCTATATTTTTCTAAACCTATGTGGTGTCTTCTTTATGTTCTCACTGTGTTATTGCATGATTTATTGCACAAATACTTTACACATTGCCTTCTAAGTTAAGCCTGACTGCTCAGTGCCAAGCTACCAGACGGTGGGCACAGGATAATTTGGATTGTATATGACTTACCATGATTAGGATTGTGGTCCCTATTTGGAAAAGGGTGTATGAATCTGCTAACTAGAGACCCCATTTGTAACAATGTCTATGTGCTATATGTATATGCATTCCTTCAAGATAAATTGTCTGATCCTTCTTGGGGCAATTTCATTAGATTGTATAACATGTTACTGTTTCAAGACAACTGGTCTATGGAACCAATATTTTCTTGTTGTTATTCTAACTTTAGCATTGAAGCTACCCCATCTAGAGCCGGCTAAACATCAGGTGGTGTTCTGATTTGGGTTAAGAATTCACTGAATTTGGTGATTAAGACACTAGTAATTGACAGCCCTGATGTTATTGGGCTGTACGTTCAGGGAAGTGACAGCTTTGCTGAGGGTTTGTACAACAATTACAATGAATCAGTTCTAAAAATAAGGAGTCTAACTCTAGCTCTGCTCAAACAGTACTAATCAAGCATATTGGGCAAATTCCCCATATTGATTTCTGGTGACTTTAATGCTACCTTTCAGCAAATAGACTGCATTGAATCTATCACTGTTGGGAGCTGACCCTTTAAAATATTGGTCAGCATTATCATCAATTGCTCTTGCATGTGATTGTAACAGAGAAATTAGATTTAGTCGAATTATCTGGTCCTGTAATTGCTATTGTATCCATATTGTTAGAGTTGATTACTTACTGGCATTGCATAAAGACAGATAGTGTAATTATGTTTTACTCTGCACATTTGTGAGAGGACCATGCAGCAGTAGAGTAAATTACATAACTTTGGACTTAGACCTACAGTCTGCCATGGCAGATTTTTGTGTATTTCAAAGATGTGACAGTGATCATAACACCCTTAATTTGTCACTCTTGGTCAATTTGTTTATTGATAAAGTAACTACCTTTATTTAATATGAAACACCACTTTTCCAAGGCAATAATAGAAGTTCTACCAAATGGCCTAAATGTGCATCAAATCCTGACAAATATTGGAGATTTATGACATTTTCAACTCTATCATGGGCCCTGCTGTGGGTCTCACTACATGAAATCCTCATTCATAGATATACGTATTTCCCTATTTAAGGCTTTAAAAATATTATTCACTAAAGAGCTTCATCCACCTAAAGAACTGGTACCAAACATTGCACTAGTGTATAATAGTGATTGCCATAAGGCAAAAGCTGGTTTAGTCAAGGTGGTTAACGTGCACAATCAAGAACAGATAAGGGACACCAGACTCAATTATAATCAGATTAGTTCCACCTCCAAACAAAATTGGATAGATTCCAACTGGCTCAATCTTGGAGAAGCCTCCAAATACAGAGATATTGCATAATTCTGGCAAAATTTAGCACATGGTAGACTCTTGAACTGTAGTCCAATAGTATGTACTGGTCCCCATGTCTTGGTAAATCCAATGTTTTATGCCCCATGTCTACGTAAATTATTTTGCCAGTTTATGCTCATCTCAAAAAACAGATGATACAGTAGTAGATCCTAGAGAGGTGCCCTTGAATTTAGAAGGTACCTTTGGGGCAAAAGAAGTTGGGCCTCCTAACACTATGGGTGCTTTCTTCTCATTAGATGATACGCCAAGAGCTATTAAGCACCTGCAATCTTGGAAAGCCCCTGGCCCGACAAAGGGGCATATTTATACTCCGTCTGCGCCGATTGTGCGTCAAAGGTTTTGACGCACAATCAGCGCAAACATTGCCCCGTATTTAAACTTTGACGCCCAAGCCCGTGGACAACAAATCTCCGCTGTGTGCGTCATTTATTGGATGCGGCAACCCGCCTTGCGTTAATTATATGCAAGGTAGGCGTTCCCGTCCAAAAAATGGCTTAAAGTGCTGTGCGTCGTATTTATGCTTTCGGGCAAAAATGACGCATGGCCGGGAGGCGAAGACCAGAAAATGACGCACAACCCGATTTGCGTCAAAAATTAACGCCTGGGTCAGGGCAGGCATTAAAATGGGGCAAACACACCTGTATTTAATCAGAACACACAGAACAAACAGCAGAGCAGCAGAGCAGCAACAGGGAGCCATGGAGGTCATTCTAATCCAGCATGCACGCAGACGCAGAGCCCAGCAACAACAACAGCAGCTACAACAACACCAGCAGGGACCCCAGAGGCAGCGCAGAAGGCAGGAGAGGATATTCCGCCCAAGAACAACCCTTCAGGGCCTCAGGGAACACAACATCATACAGAGGTACCGGTTGAACTGGCAGGCCATTCAGCAGCTGCTGTGAAACATTGAACTGCAGTTGGCCCCCACTTTGGTGACACCCCACACCATCCCAACAGAAACAAAGCTGCTTGCCGTACTTCATATGCTGGCAAGTGGCTCTTTTCAAACAACTGGTGCCCTGGTTGGCGGAATATCACAACCATCATTCTCCTCCTTTTTGCCCAAAGTACTGGATGGCATAATTCGACTGACACCCCGCCACATCTGCTTCCCTAACACACTGCAGAAGCAGCAGGAAACAAAACAGGGGTTCTACGCAATCAGTGGCTTCCCACACGTCCTTGCTGCAATCGACTGCACACATGTACGGCTTGTGCCACCTGCTGCAACTGAACACCTCTACCGCAACAGGAAGCACACACATTCCATCAACGTGCAGTCCATTGTCGATCACCAGGGATTGATCACCAACATCGTGGCTAAATATCCTGGGAGTGTCCATGACTCATTCATCTTCCGTCACTGCACCATCAATCAACACTTCCAGGATGGACGGTATGGTAATGAACTACTTGTTGGTAAGTACAAAAACCTACTTATATATACACTGCACAGCAACCCACTAGGACACACAACACATACACCACAACAGCAACATGTCAACAGGAACACACTGAGGTCGTGACATCACTAGCCATGTTTCTGAAGTCACCATTGAACCTGTCACACATCGGAAATTACTGTACAACCCAATGTGAAGACGTCAATGAGTGTGGTTGCCTAAATGTCACCTTGCAAATTGTAAGTGTCCCAATGACATCTACATTAATACATTGCCTAAGTCTAAAGGTATGGGATGTCCAGGGTACTTTCATATGAACGTGCTAACAACACTTTCAATTTTAACTCTGCATGGAACTATCATCTCACCCCCGGTGAAGACACACGGACACCTGTATAACAAGTTACAATGCTAGGGAGGGCACACTGTACTGCAAATCCCCAAACATATTGCTGACAAACGGTTAGCAGACGAACACTTGTTCAGCCAAGGAAACAACACAATGCAGATGGAATAGCCTACAAGCATAGGATGTCACATTAGTACACAAAAGAGACACAGACAACACAAGACGACTACTGCCATTAAAGGTCTTTTCAATAGTGCCAGCTACATCAACATGATCCCATTCATTTTCTATTGCAGCTGATCAGGGGTATGGCATCCAGCCATGGATTATGACACCATTTGGCAACCCGAGTACAGCTGCAGAGCGTGTATACAACGAGGTCCATAAGAGGACACGCAGCATTGTCGAGCGGACCTTCGGCATTCTCAAGTCAAGGTTCAGTTGCCTCAACATCACTGGTGGTAGCCTCCTATATTCCCCCGGGATGGTCTGTAGGATCATCCTCACATGTGCAATATTGCACAACATTTGTGTCAGAAGAAACATTCCCCTCCTGGAACCAGAGCCACACATGCCTGAAGGGGAGGAAGAGGAGGATGATGGCCTGCAACAGGAGGGGGAACTACAGAACACAGCTGCTGGTATACGCAGGCGGCAACAGATTGTAAATAATTTCTTCTGAATATGATCACCTTCACCACTTTAGTTAACTATTTTAAATAAACACCTATTATAATCACCATATCATGGTCTGGCTATTCTTTTTTTACACAGCTTCATCTCTACTTATCAGAATAAGAGTGTTGCCTCATGGAGCATTGCTGAGATACTGAGTAGGACACGGAACATCCCAGAGCTTATGTGATGCCTAACATACAATGGTCACATACACACACACTCTTATTGACATATATCATATACATATCTCCTTTGAAGGCCTATAGCAGAGGACCACAACTATTTCACACATACATGTTGAAAGCAAGGTCCAACACAGCATGGTGGTCTATGGTTTCTCACTTCATCAGATTATTCCCTCAGGATGGGCAGAGTATGATGCAATCATGGTCACTGTGCAGATTTCTCTAACTACATAATATCTGGACAGTTGTATTGAGAAGCTACGTTATTTGACAGTAGGGACATTCCAATTATCTACTGCGCAGTTGATATGTCACATTACCCAGAGACAGATTTGTGGTGTAAGTGCTATTTATTGAAAAGTGCTGTAGTGCTATATGTACATTGTCCATTTCTGTGAGTCCATTATAGTGACATTTTAAATTGGGATCCAACACAAGGGTTTACCAAAATGCTTTTGTCATGCTGGGGTTGCTGTTTCAGACAGTGCAGAGGGACAGGATTTGGCAATGAGTAGGAGAGAGACACTCAGTGGGCTGGGTGACAAGATATACAGTGGTTTCCAGAACAGTGCTTGAGTACAAATGTTGCAAGACTGGCAAGTTACAAAGCGCAGGACCTTGGTAAATGTCAGCCATGTGGCAGGGACTATTGCTTCCGGGTCATTTTCCTTGTGAATGTGATCTGTTCCATGTCTTCTTCTTCTGATGTGTGTGTTGCCTGCTTTGTCCTTGTTGTTGTTGGTTGTGAAGGGGCAACACACACCTCAGTGTTAGAAGACGTGGAGTCAGACATCCCGGTCGCTGCTCCCTGTGAAGGTCTTAAGGGCAGTACTGCAGCAAGGAGGATCTGCTGGTTCTAGAGAATAGCAGCCACATCACGATGGTAGGCAGCCAGGTTGGCCCTGAGGGAGTCATGATTGCATTTGTGCATGCAGTGGAAGGTTTGGGGTGCGAGGTGTTGTGGAAACTCCCTTACTGCAGTGGTGAATTCCTTGACAGTTTCTTGTAGTCCTTGCAGTATGGATATTAGGGCTTCCATAGCTGCTGCCTGATCTGCAGATGACATCATGCACAAACGCACCCCCTCACGGCTGGCTGCATATTTTGCATCCCCACCCGCACCTCCTTGGCCAGCTCCCGCTGTACTCCAACTACAGTTCTCTCAAAGCTGGTGCCAGTGTCGGCTGAGTCCTCAGCTGTATTGGAGCTGGCAGGTCTTACAATTGGGGTGGTGGGTGGATCCTCTGCGATGGCTGCTTGTTCTGTGCTCCTCCTTGTGACTGAAGGTGGGGTCTGGAGGGTTTCAAGGACCTTTTGGATGGTCTCCTGGGGAATGTTTATCGGCTCGTCATCCATGTCATCAGGGAAATCTGGGACAGGTATATCGGCAGGAGATCCATCTTCCTCTGCAATGGAACAGGGTACAATTAGTGTGTCTGTGTTGTGACAATTTTGACGTGACGTGCCTGCCTTTTGATGAATTCACTTTGTGATCTTGTTTTGTATTAATATCTGCAGTCCTTCAGATGGGCATTCTTCCAGGCCTATGGCCCACCTGTGTGTTACATGTATGTTATTGAGTTATCAGACTTGTCAGCCTCATTGCCTCTAGGTGTTGCTTTATGCCAAATAGAGAATTGCCACCTTTTTGTCCTACTCGACCCTCCGTGTATATCCATTCTCATGGTGAGACCATTCACTGGCTGTGGGTGTTCTGATGGCCCTGGCAGCACACTTAACTATAAGGACCTGCCCCAATCCCTGATCTTTCACATCGACTTAATTGTAATTGATATGTAGCATATCCTATGCATGGCAATGTTATGATGTGATATGGATTTTGACATTGTTAATGTGTCCTGCTGATGTTGGGTAATGTGTGGTACATTGGATTGCCCTGATAATCGTATCAGTGTCCTATTTCCCCCCTGACTGTGCAGGTGTATTTCAGTGACCAGTTACATGTGTCCCCTCCTCAATGCTGTTGTCTGAGCAGTATGACATTTGTGATGTTGCCTTGTTACCCAGGCCCAGGATGGACCCTGACGTATGCAGCATGGGTGTGTCCTTAGTGCTGTGTCGCTCCTATTGTTGTTTACATTGGCTGATGTTTGCGGCAACTATGGGCATTGACATTTGAGTGTACTGGGGCCTTTGTCTTGTTTCTGGAGATTGTTGCAGTTGTCATCCTCACCCCCTAATTTAGGTATGTATGTTCCATGGGGAGGTTACTGCCATTGGCTACTTGAGCTGCACACAGATCAGAGGTGGTAGTGGCAACTGTTGTTGCAGTTACATTGCAGTTGCCGGTTTGGCTAGAGGATTGCTAATAGGGCCCTAGTTAATGTAGGAGGTATGTTGGCTGATGAGTGCCAGGATGTCAGTTTGACGTAGTGGCCTTCCCTCCTGTTGTGGCTTTCCCTTTGCTCCATCGTTTTCATGACAGCATGCCCCCATGGGACTGTTGTTGGTGTAGTGTAATGGTGTGCCCCAGCTTATGTTTGTGCAGGCCATGCCCCCCTGCCATGCCCCTTTACCCATGCCACTCCATGTATATGATGACTTACATGCAATGTGTAGTAGGTATTCCCCCCCCCCCGGTTGCAGTTGACATTATTGCATTATAACTCCCCATGCGACTTACCCTGCATGTGCGTTGTCTCGTGGTAGTCTGCGCTGTCCTGTCCTTGAATCCCTGTGAAGATCTCCTCAGGGATGACGGCTGCAACCATCTCCTCCATGTGGTCCAGGGCCTCCTGGTGTGCTGGACTCCCCCCTCCAGTCTGCAGTGCTGCCTTCCTGTTCCTGGCCATCTTTTCCTTGGTCCTGCGTTTGCAGTCATGCCAGCGTTTCTTGCACTCGATGACTGTTCTGCGTACTTCTGCCACACTGTTAATCTTGTCAACAATTTGTTGCCATATAGCCTCTCTCCTACTGATTGGCAACTTTGAGGTGACAAACAGTTGGTGCTGGTGTTCCGTCACCTCTTTAACCAGGATTTCCTGCTCCTCTGCACTGAAGCGACACTTTCTTTTCTTCTTATAAGTGTCCTGGTTCTTGTGTGGATCCTCCTGGCTGGTTCCTGGTCTGCTGTCATCTTCCTGGGGTCTGTAGTGGCATCTGGGATCCATTTTGCCTCTCCTCTGGTGAACTGGCAGTGTTCGCTGGGTTTTTTGACGCTATTGCGTAAAAAAAAGGCGCATATCCGGTTTGCGGTGTCGTAAATCGACCCACAGTCATTTCCGCTGCATTAACGTCATTTTCCTTTACGACTTGACGCCGCGGTGTGCGTCAAAAATAATGACTCCCACCTGTTGTTTGCGCCGCCGTGCATCAAAGTATAAATATGACGCCCGCACGGCGCACCAAAATGGCGTTAACCGGCGGTAATTTTTGTTTACGCAAAACTGCGCCGGCGCAGTTTTGAGTCAAAAAGTATAAATATGGGCCAAAGTGTCCAGAGAGCCTTACCAGTCTGAGCCAGCAGTGTGGGCTCCCTATCAACTGGCTGTCCAACAAATATTTTAGAGAAAATGCAGGATTGAATGACTGAAACAGATTTTGTCCTTATTGAAGGCTGACTTCCAAATTAAAGTGAGCACAATAGATCAGCCAATCTAGTTTATTTTAATCACATGGAAATGTTTGAAGCTGACTAAGGACCACTTCCACATGGCATTCATTGATCTAAAGACAGCGTTTGATCTTGCCCCTAGAAATATTAATGGTCAATGTTAAGTATAGCTGCTGATCTTTTAGATGTCCTTCATAGGCTCCATGAGGAACATTTTGCCCTTGTTGGGGTAGACAGGAGAATTAACTGATTGCGTACCTATAAGAAGTAGGTATGTCAAGGCTGTGTGCTAGCCCTTGCCCTTTTCTCACTATATGTTAATTATGATTCCTCAGTGAAAATATCAATGATTCTCCAAAAATGAATGGATCCCCTATATGCAGTCTTTTATTTGCAGAATACACTCTTAATCTCTAGCACACCAGCAGGTCTGAATACTTTATTCAACAAATTTTCTGATTTATGTGACCTTAGGGGCTTCGAAGTGAATACATCAAAAACTAAGTATATGCTATTTGATCCTCATGAAGCATTTAACCCCTTCGCTGCCAGGCCTTTTCCCCCTCAAGTGCCAGGCCTTTTTTTTTGGCTATTTGGGGCAGTTCTAGCTTAGGCCCTCATAACTTTTGGACCACATAAGCTACCCATGCAAAATGTGCGTCCTTTTCTTCCAACATCATAGGGATTCTCTAGGTACCCAGAGCTTGTGGGTTCCTCTAAAGGAGACCAAGAAATTAGCCAAAATACAGCGAACATTTTTTTTTAAATGGAAAAAAAGGGCTGCAGAAGAAGGCTTGTGATTATTTCCCTGAAAATGGCATCAACAAAGGGTTTGTGGTGCTAAAATCGCCATATTTCCAACTTTCAGGAACAGGCAAACTTGAATCACAAAACCACATTTTTCAACACAATTGTGGCATTATACTGAGACATTCTGCATTTGTTCTATTTTTTGTGGTTTTAGCGTCCTGCCAGTTAGTGACAGGAATGGGTATGAAACCAATGCTGGATTCCGAAGAGCTAAACATTTCTAAAAGGTAGACAAAATTTTGAATTCAACAAGGGGTCGTTTGTGTAGACCCTACAAGATTTTCCTACAGAAAATAACAGCTGAAATAAAAAAATATTTAAAATGAGCTGAAAAAAACAGCCATATTTCTCCATGGTGCACGTAACTTTTTCCAGCGATGTTATATTTGTGAAAGCAATATACTGGTACGTCTGCTGGACTCTTCTGGTTGCTGATATATACAGGGCTTGTAGGTTTTCATTCTATACCGGGTATACAGCAATTCATTTGGTAAAATATAAAGAGTGAAAAATAGGTATCAAGAAAACCTTTGTATTTCCAAAATGGGCACAAGATAAGGTGTTAAGAAGCAGTGGTTATTTGCACATCTCTGAATTATGAGGTCCCCATACTAGCATGTGAATTACAGGGCATTTTTCAAATAGACGTCTTTTTTACACACTGTCTCACATTTTGAAGGCAAAAATGTAGAGAAAGACAGGGGCCAAGAGCACTTGTTCTGCTATTCTTTATTCTCACAAGTCTCCCGATAAAAATGGTACCTCACTTGCATGGGCAGGCCAAACGCCTGCGACAGGAAACACAACATGGACACATCACATTTTACACTGACGTGTTTTTGGAAAGTGCCTAGCTGTGGATTTTGATCTCCAGCTCAGCCGGAACCTAGGGAAACCTACCAAGCCTGCACCTTTTTCAAAACTAGACACCTCGGGGAATACAAGATGGGGTGACTTGTGGAGCTCTCACCAGGTTCTGTTACCTAGAATCCTTTGCAAACCTCAAAATATGGCCAAAAAAACACTTTTTCCTCAATTTTGGTGACAGAAAGTTCTGGAATCTGAGAGGAGCCACAAATTACCTTCCACCCAGCATTCCCCCAAGTCTCCCAATACAAATGGTACCTCACTTGTGTGGGTAGGTCTAGCACCCATGACAGTAAATGCCCTAAAACAAAAACGTGGACACATCACATTTTCTCAAAGAAAACAGAGCTGGCTTTTTGCAAAGGGCCTAGCTCTGGATTTTGGCCTCTATCTCAGCCGGCACCTAGGGAAACCTACCAAACCTGCACATTTTTTTAAAAACTAGGCACCAAGGGGAATCCAAGATGGTGTGACTTGTGGGGCTCTCGCCAGCTTCTAATACCCAGAATCCTTTACAAACCTCAAACTTTGGCCAAAAAACACTTTTTCCACACATTTCAGTGACAGAAAGTTGTGGAATCTGAGAGGAGCCACAAATTTCCTTCCATCCAGCGTTCCCTCAAGTCTCCAGATAAAAATGGTACCTCGCTTGTGTGGGGAGGCCTAGTGCTCACAACAGGAAATGCCCCAAAACATAACATGGACACATCACATTTTCCCAAAGAAAACAGAGCTGTTTTTTGCAAAGTGCCGAGCTGTGGATTTTGGCCTCTAGCTCAGCCGTCACCTAGGGAAACCTACCAAACCTGTGCATTTTTTAAAACTAGACACCTAGGGGAATTCAGGATGGGATGACATGTGGGGCTCTCACCGGGTTCTGTTACCTAGAATCCTTGGCAAACCTCAAAATGTAGCCAAAAATACACTTTTTCCTCACATTTCAGTGACAGAAAGTTCTGGAATCTGAGAGGAGCCACAAATTTTCTTCCACCCAGTGTTCCCCCAAGTTTCCTGATAACAATGGTACCTCAGTTGTGTGGGTAGGCCTAGTGCACGGGAAAGGAAATGCCCCATAACACTATCTGGACACATCAAAATAATCAAATACGAAACGACCTGTTTTTGCAGGGGAGGGCACCTGTGTTTTTGGTCCTGGGCTCAGCAGCCATACAGGGAAACCTATCAAACACAGACATTTCTGAAAACTAGACACCCGAAGGAGTCTAGGGAGGTGTGACGTGCATGGATTTCTTACCCAGAATCCTCAGCAAACCTCAAATTTAACTAAAAATATCACATTTTTCCCACATTTCTGTGTGGGATCACCGCACCCGGACAAAGTTCCTACCACCCAACATTCCCCTCAGTTTCCCAGTAAAAATGATACCTCACTTATCTGTCACAGGCAGAGCCAAAAACATGTCTAAATTGAGGGGGAACCAAAGTGGGACCAAAAGGGTAGCTTGTAGAAAACATTTATAGGCCGACAAGTGGGGCAGAATGTTTATTAGTATAGATGAGACAATGCTGGGTGGTAGGAATTTTGTGGATTTCTGCAGACTCCGGAAGATTCCATCACAAAAATGAGGGAAAAATGTGTGATTTCCAGCACAGATGGAGGTTTGCAGGGCATTGTGGGTAAGAAAATGGTGCAGGTGCATGTGAAGCATCCCACCCTGGACTCAACCAGATGTTTAGTTTTCAGATGTGTCTAGGTCTTGTGGATTTTTCGACATAGCAGCATCTTAAAGTCCAAAAAGTGCAGCGCTCACCATTCCAAATGGGACAATTTTGAGAGTTAGCCAAGCTCTCATGGCCCAAATGTAAAACCAAAACCCAAAATAATCAAACGTCCTCTTGCTTGCTGTGGGATAAGATGTTTTAGGTTGCGGGGGAAAGCTGAAAGACTGTTACCCCCTTCAGTTGGGGTGGGGGCATAACTATGCCCATACTGGTTCGTGGCCACCACCCCATTGTTTTTTTTTAAATTCCCTGGCATCTAGTAGACTTTCTGCCCCCCGGGGTGTGGATCGGGGGTAATTGCCCTATCTGCCTACTGGTGGGCAGAACAACTCTTGCCCCATTTCTTTGGGGTGGGGGTATGGCCATACTCCCACACTCATATTTTGAAAAAAAATCTTCTCTGGTCTCTGGTTGGCTTTCTGCCCTCCCTTGGGGGCAGATGGGCCTTCCAAAAATAGGCCAATCTGTGCCAGATATGGACAACAGTAATATGCCCCCTTGGGGAACGACCCTTGTCAAGGGGCTACCCCTAAACAAAACACACACATACACACACACCAATCCCTGGTGCCTAAGTGGTTTCTGCCCTCCCCCGGGGACAGATCGGCCTAATAGAAATACTCAGATCTGCCCCCAGGGGAGCAGAAATGGCCTAAAATATATCCCCCCGGGAAAAAGCCTTGCCTAAGGGGTCACTCCCCTTGCGTGAAAATGGCACAAAAAAAGCAATCCTCAGGGCCTAGTGGTTTCTGCTCCCCATGGGGCAGATCGCCTAACAAAAAGGGGCAGAAATGGCCTAAAATAAATTTGCCCCCCAGGGGAACGACCCTTGCCTAAAGGGCCCCTCCCCTTGCGTGAAATTGATGCAAAAAAGAAAATCCCTGGTGTCTAGTTGTTTCTGCCCCACCTGGAGGCAGATTGGCGTAATACAAATAGGCTGATCTGCCCCCAAGGTGGGCAGAAGTGGCCTGATGACAATTTGTCCCCAGGGAAGCGACCCTTGCCTCAGGGGTCGCTCCCAACATATAAAAAATAAAATAAGCAAAAAATAATGATAATCTCTGTTGTCAAGGGGTTTCTGCCCCCCTAGGGGCAGATCGGCCTAATTACAGTTGTCCAACCTGCCCTCAATGGGGGCAGAAATGGGTCAAATAAATCCCCTCCCCCAGGAGAGTTACCCTTGCCTAAGGGGTCGCTCCCCTCACATGAAACTGACCAAAAAAAAAATCCCTAGTGCTTAGTGGTTTCTGCCCCCCTTGGGGGCAAATTGGCCCAATTATAATAGGCCAATCTGCCCCCAGGGGGTGCAGAAATGGCCTAAAATTAAATTGTCCCTCAGAGGAGTGGCCCTTGCCCAAGGGGCCGCTCCCCTCATTCAATAATAAACAAAATAACAAACTCCCTGGTGTCTAGTGGCGATCGCGATCGGGCAGCAGAAATGCTGAGAAAGACATCAAAGGAAAGGAAAGGCCTATTCATTTCCTTTGATGCTTCTCTCAGACCCTCCAAGTGATCGGAGGAGAAATGCTTTTGCAGTTCTCCTCCGATCAGTGCTGGATGCTGAGCTTCCAGCATGGAGGGGTAGGCCTCTGATGAGGTCAGCCCACGTTTGCGCACTGATGTCATCAGATGGCATAGGGGAGATGGTGGTGGAAGGGAAGCGATTCCCCTTCCATCCCTGCCCAGGGGAGGGGATGCAAGCGCTTTCACTGAGGGCCCCTATCTGGACGTAACGGTTACGTCCTGGGCACCCAAGCAGTGCTGCCCAGGACGTGACCGTTATGTCCAGGGCACCTGAGGAGTTTAAGATAGCTTCTTGCTGAAGAACTTGCCACTCCCGATAGTGGATAGGTTTGACTACCTTCGGTTTAGGTTAGATAATTATCAGACCTGTGAATCACACACTAATAAAAGAGGAATCAATGGCTATCACTAAGAAAATCAAAAGCCATTCCAGCTCTATCAATCTCACTGACCTTCTAAATGTGTCATGGTAAAGCCCAGAGTGCTTCTCTTGATGGCTCCAGAATCTAGGGGTTTGGGAGTAAGAAAGAGTTGGTAACCAGAGAGAGCAGATTTCTAAGGTCACTGTTCATTTTACCTCTAAAATCACCTATTGTGTCATATATTGTTGATCAAGGGCTTAAAGGGGTGAGAAGATATTGATCATATAATTTTCTGTTGCCCATTCTGTCTAAAGGCTAGACAAACCTAGATAAGGCAACACCTTATCGCATCCAGAATCCTGCATGCAGATACAGCTCTCTGATAGTTTCTCCGATGAGTGGATATTTATTTGCTGTGTGGCTTTTAAGGAAATGGCTGGGTGTCGCATTGTAAGTATGCAGAGCAGCATATGGATGGACTTTGTAGCTTTGAAAGCCTTTGAAGAGTTTACTTGATTTATTCCACTTCTAGATACCTGGTTGTACCTTGCTACCGCTTTGGCTATTGTTATATTTTAACTGGGCAAGGAATTATTTTTTTATGGTCTTTGAATACCATTTTACTGATTTTGTATGATATGTATTTATGCTTTAACTTTTTTATAAATGTTTTTATGTCCTGTATATGATGTATTAGCAACGACAAATTGCTGTGTGCTTGGTGTACTTGTTTATGGTGAATTTTCCCCAAAATAAAGTAAAATAAATGATATATATAAGGCACATGCACCCCCTACCCAAGCGTTAATAGACACTAGGACTCCTCCCACAAGGCAGAGTGTCCAATATTAAGGGGAAGGGAGGTGGACGGCTCTGACTCCAGGAGCATTAATAGGTCCTGGGAAACCCATCCTCTGAGGCTGGCACAATACACTTTCCTATGGGGCCCACTCACGGGGCACAGTAATTCTCCTGCCCGCAATAGAGAGGGCAGAGAAACATATGTATGCTGCCACCTGGCGGGAGCACTTTTAATGCTACTAACAAATTGGAGCAGACCTGTCATCACTGTTCCTGCTCTTGCGGCCGTGAAAGGCATGTCTGCTCTTACTCGACAGAGATTAAAAAACGCTCCCGCCGGGTCGGAGCAGACTTTAGTTTCCCTGCATGCAGTCTTGCGGGCAGGGAAACACACATTTCTCCCACTTAGTGGGAGCAACCAAAAACAGCTAAGCCTGCTTGCACTAGGTGGGATCAATGTGGCTCCTGCAGCATCTGGGTCCTAGGGCTTCCCCCAGTGGTTCTCAGCCTACTCTTTAGTGGGTGCCCTGGTTGGGCACTGTTGCACTACTGAGGAAGACCACAGGCTCTGAGGAATGGGGACCCTGGGGACACTATAAGCTCAGTAAGAGGGTCTGTGTGCGCCTCTTTCCCCCTTCAAATTAAGTGCAGCCATGAAATATGGGGTCCCTGGGGCCGAATAAGGTTTGGAGGGGGTTACATTGCCACCTCCCCCTTTGAATGGAATTCAGTCCTGGGGGATGGTGTCCCCAGGATCTATTATGGCTCAGGTAGGAGTCTCCATGCCTCCTCCCTTTAAGGAATATGTTTTGGCTCAGGGGAAGGATTCTCCCAGGCCAAAACATATGGCTCAGGGAAGTAGGCCATGCACTCCTCTCCCCTTAAAGGCCACAAAGGGTGGGGTCTCCATTAACCCTTGTTACTCAGGGAGGGGGCTGTGTGCCATCTTCCCCTTAATTAACAAAAAAAAGCCCCGGGTTGATGGTATCCCCGGGGCCCTTAATGTTTGGGGAAAGGAGGCCACATGGCCCCTTCCCTTAATAAAAAGGAAAGGATCTGAGGGATAGTTTCCCAATGACCTTAGTGGCTCAGGAGGAGGCTGTGTGTCCCTCTTTTTTTAATAAATAAAGGCCCCTGAGGATGGTGTTCCCGAGTCCTAATGTGGCTTGAAGATGGGGGTTACACAAATGGGTTGGTTGCAGTGTCCCACAGCACCCCAGAAGAGTAAATATGCACATTTTAGCCCTTGCAAGGGATTACGAGGCACTCCTTGACCCCAGTGGTGACTATTTTATAGCCAACTTTTTGTTTCTTTTATATGCAGTCTCATGCTGCTCTCTTTTCCTTTTCTTACAGGTTTAGCCAGTCCTATGTTTTCATTGGGGGGAATGTGGGAGACCCAAAGCCCATAAGGTCCCTGCCACCTCCATACACTGACACCAGTGCTCAGCAGATCTTTCTTTTTTCTCTCCTGCTGTCCCATCCACTTGTAGCAAGAAGTAGCAGGAGATTGCTTCTTTCCCACCATGGGTGGGAGCCTTGATGCTGGGTGTGCTTGTCCCCCTAAAAGAACCCGCACATGGGAGTGGAAAGAGCACCTGGCCTGATCCTTGGAATAATTGGATCCTTTGGGAGATGGGACCCCTGGGTACGGATGCCTTCAGAGTGTAGAAGCACTCAAGCTTCATCTATATTGTCCTGAGGAGATGGGATCCCCATGAAAATCCTGAGTAAATCAGGTCCAGGTGGATTAGGTGCTGGGGCCAGAGGTGGGTCATGAAGACAGACCCAAGAATGCCCCTCACATAAAAAATGCAATTGAGGGTGTGCTTACCCTGGGGATTGGGCCACCAAGAAAGATTTGAAGAAAATCATAGTGGAGCACTTCATGCTTCATTCTCTTCCCAGAACCCCTGAGGGGCTACCCCTTTTTCTCCAGCCCCATAGAGCTGACTTGCACAACGTTGGTGCTCACCAGCAGTCTTTCTAGATGGAGTGACATTTCTACAGCTCCTGAGGTTGGACCTGTCCTCTATCCAGAATCATGTTATCTGCCTTTCCCGGGGGGATTTTTAGCAGGCACCCACCAGCTTCACCGGCAGAGTACCCTCCCAGCCACACTCCTGAGGCTCCATGGCTTTGGCAGGGCACCTTTGTGTCAGCAGCAGATTCAATAACCCCCCATCCTGATGAAGGTCAGCCAGAAGCAGCCCATAAAAGATCCTTTGCCTAATCATATGATGTCACATCATCACTTCACCCCTGGCCCAACATATTTAAACATGGCAGCTTGAGGTAGTCGAAAGCCTTCCCTGAGATATTCAGTGGTGCTCTGAACTGACACAGCAGCCTGATTCTTTCTCACCAAAACATTAGAAGGGAGCCCCTCCTGTGTTTGGCTCCACGTTTCTGACCTTCCTGCTTTGTTTCTATTGGCTTGTGCTTGCCAAGGCCAGGTGCAGTGTGAAAAGTTAATTAGCACATTAAGATTTCCTCCCTACTTACAAGAACTGAGCCAAGCACTGTCAACTGGACCTATTGTGTAGGGAGGGTTTTAATCCTTCTGCTCACTAGAACAGTAATTAACTTTCCCCAGTAAAGGGGCTACTGGCCTTGAATCTATTTATGAGCAGAGTCAGGGAAATATGACAATTCTCTGAGTGCAATTATAAATACAGTTATTAAAGAAGTGACTTTGAATCTGCATTTATGATACATTTCTACTTTAGGATTGATACCTGTATTATACCCCTAGGTCTACGTACAATGAAACTGTATTGTAGTGCAGATTGTACCCATAAAGTATATATCAGTGAAGCACACAAACTTTTACAAATTAATGACAGATGAATACTATGAATACTCACTCACATGGCCAACACCATGTCAGCCCCACTCCCCGAGGGTCCCCTCTGTGACAGGTTACCTGTGCACAGATACTGGAATGAGCTAGTCGGTAGTCTCACAATCTCATCTTGCACACATGAGCATACATGTGTTCTCACATGTTTGCTTGTAACCCTTCAAAAGTCTCTTAGTCTAGCCATGCAGCAGTGAGCATATCTTAAAAGGTGGACACTGGAAGGTAACACTTTTAGTCTATGTACACAGAATTTACTAAGCGTGAGATATAGATAGTGAAATTCACTGACAGTAAAAGTCCAAAATCTGGTAGACAAAAAACAAAACATCCTGCGGTATTAAATGGGCTGAGCAATGCCTTATCAACAGCTTGGTGCACCCCAAAAGGCACCTAATGCTGTGCGATCTGGATTCTCCTAGAGCTGTTCCTTAGCTGCTCTTCAGTTCACCCCAAAGGCTCACACAATAATCCAAGGGATGTGCATAGCTGCTCCTGTAATTACCTATTTGGCCCCTAATGATGGTCTCTCTTCAGTGTTGTCAGGATTGCCCATTGATTGCTCCTCACTTGATCCAGCAGCTCACCCACAGTAGAACATATTCACTATTCTACAAGCTACATGTTAGCAGGTTACTAGTTGACCCCATTGGCCTACCATTCTGGCATCTTACAATATTTCTTGAGAGGCACCTTAGTGTATGCCATTGACCCTCTACGGAGGGGGTTCATCAGTTAAATCCAGTGTTGTGATCCTGCTGCTCATCAGCTGACTATCACAGCTCAATAACTGCAGTCTATTTTGTATATTTTAGTGGTGCACATGAAAGGCTCACACTATAACCTACATACCTACTACTGGGGTGCCAATTGATATTCCTGGAACTTCACAACAGTCACTAGTAAGTTATTACAGTGGCCTTCGAATGTGATATTTATCTATCAATTTCTGGGCTGCACTATCATCGAGTATACTAAGAAAGAATAAGGAAAATATTCAACACGAGTAGTTTGTCCAATCCCAATTTACATTTTAAGTATTTACACAAGTAAAGTACCCATTATTTTCATATATGAATAGTTCTATACTGCATGTATGTGCCCAGTGCTGTTTTACACCATAAATATTCACCGAACATCCAAAATAAATGACCATTGCTTATGTGCTGTATGACAGGGATATATAACATATTTACTGGAGGGCATGATCAATGTGTGATTTTCAGACTAGCCACATAAAAAACATGAACATTTAAACACTCTACAAGAAACACCTTAACATAGTCAATGTTCATTTTGGAAAATCTCTGAAGGAGTTAGGACCGACACCCACTCCGAGTACTCACTCCAAGAACATCAATAACAATCTTATCATGACCACCTAAGTGTACACAGTCACTGCTTCATGACCCCATACCCTGAAAATGCTGAGGACGATTTTCAAATGGCTCCCAATTAGCGCCCAGAAAACCATCACACATGTTCTTCTCACAAGTACGTGAAGCTACAGGAACACTCTCTATGCTGGGATCAACAAAAAGCTCACCAAAAGGCTGCAGACCATTCAGAACTCAGTGACTAGGATCAGGCTTAAACTTCTGTGCTGCACTCACAACACTCCACACCTGGAGGAGCTTTACTTTATTCACTTCCACAAATAAGCACAATTCATCTCCTCACCCACAATTTCAAAGTACTACATAACACTGGCCCAGCATTCCTCAACAATCACATCTGCTTTCACAAACCTTCCCTACACACCCACTCATCGGGACTACTACTTGCACACATCCAAATCATATGGGAAACCAGATCCTGTGCCTGAGCCTTCTCCTACATTGCTCCTAAAGTGTGGATCGACCTATCACTGCACATAAGAGCCTCCTCCTCACTTCTTAATTTCAACAAGAAGCTGGAGATCTCATTAATGAAGTTGTGCTACCAGGTCATAGGTTTGGCTAGACTCCCACTTGTTTAGCATCAGGATGCTCTCCTGGATGATAGTGCAAAAACCTGCAGAACCATTGCTGACAAGTTTCCCAGGTCCATGCATAATATGCTGCTCCATTCTAGATTTCTACACTGAACTCTGAGACTTTTGGTCCAGTTTTTAAACGGAATGAGCAAGACTACAAACCCCAGAATTTAAGGTAACAACTTGGACTGGAGGAACATATCATGCATGGACCTGGGAAACTTGGCAGGGCTGCACAGCCAGGAGTCAGTCCTTTTGGTCCTACTCCGACCAACCCTTCTGCATGGGCATCAAATTGGTTCCTACAGTTCTGAACAAGGCCTTTTGTATATTCCTATTGATGTATTAATTCATTTCTCAAAATATAGAAATTACATAGATATTGCATTAACTGTAGTGCATGTAACTTTTCAGTGCTTATTTAAAAACAAAACAAGATAAAAAAAAGGGAGGCTATGAGAGTTCCACAACAATTGCACAATTGTCCTTAAAGTGATCTTTGTATAATTTGCCTAATGACATTATATATGTGGGCAAAGGGACGGTGATCCTTTTATGTGGTAGAGGAGGTTCGGAAGGTGACAGAAAAAAAGGAGAAATATATTAATGAGAGTTATGGTGCTAAGGGGCTTATGAGCAAGGTAGGTGAAGCACGCAGTAGGAGTAGCTAAGTAGACACATTTTTCCATTGAGAAAACTTCATAGAGGAGTATGAGACAACGCGGAAACATGCCAGATGCCACTAAGGAGAGCAGGAATTGGATTTGAGAAGCAATTAAGGCCCATATTTATACTTTTTTAGGGCCGCATTTGCGTCATTTTTTACGCAAAAGCGGCGCAAACTTACAAAATACAATTGTATTTTGTAAGTTTGCGCCACTTTTGTGTCAAATAGCGGCGCAAAAGCCGTGCTAAAAAAATATTAATACGGGCCTAAATGATCCAAGTGGCAACTCCTTAGTTTTCTAGTTGCAGGAGTACTCAGAAGTGGACCGTTGCGCTGTTCTAGCTTAATAGGGTCTAGAGCGCTATTCAGGCTCTTGGCTGATGGGAATTTGAGTTGGTGGCGACTCTGGCAGATGTTGCGCAGGTTTAGCCCACAGTACTTGAGGTTGAGATAATGCAGGTCTGAAAATTCATCCCAACTATGCAGGATGATGGGTGAAGAATGGAGCTATAGGTGTGAGAACAGGGCGATGTAGTTTTTTATTTTAGAAGCAGTGGACGGAAGGAAAACATTCTCTCGGCCTTTGCTGGGTTAAGCATTCGGTGGTACATGTCGAGCTGCAGAGTACAGAGTCAAGGTGTATGAGTACCAGGTGAATCGATAAGCGAGTCAGAAGTGAAGAAGGTATGGGTTTTACTGGAGAAGATTCACAGAAAAAAGTAAATGAGCCTTTAATTTGTAGGCCAGATCATTCGCTTCATTGCTTAAAAAAAGTGACTGAATGGAATGTTACTCACATCACTGAAACTGAATATCACACATCACTAAACACATAACTGAAGTTATATGAATATTACTCTTATTTGCATATTTTGTTGGTCTCCATTTACATAATCAGAAAAGGCGCATCAGTTCGTTTTAATTTAGTGCTTGGAGGATTCCAGTATAAACGATATTAGAAAACACTCCTCTAGAGAAACAAGAGCTATTTATAGTTTAAAAAAATGCAAAAAAGATTGTTATTGTGATTATGATGTCTCTAATAATTGTCTTTGCAGTAATGCAAACTATATTACGTACTTGGCAATATGCAGTTTTGTTGGTGTAGAAATCTCTTCTTAATTATTTACAACATTTTCTTTATCTTTACAGATGCTTATACAACCTCTGAAGTTACATATAAATGGACTTACAATGCAACAGATTCAGTTGAAGTTGCAGAAGATGGTTCTCGGTTAAATCAATATGATCTACTAGGACATTTAGTTGGGAAAGAGACAATTAAATCAAGTACAGGTACATACAAATAAGTATTGAAAAACAGACCATTTTACAAATCTCAGATATGAAATATGTTTATAGGTATATATGCATGTTTCCAAAGCACTGGTACGATTACAGTACAGATAAATTCCTACACTATAAACACTAGTTCTCTGCAAAACGTGATTGAAGCAAATCAACAGCCTCTGCCTGGATACAGCTATATACAGTTGCCCAAAACCGAATTGACCTAACTGACTAACATTATAATTTCATACCTACTGACCCTTAATGAACGGAGTTTCATAACTCCTGATCTTCACATTCTAGTTCTGCAATTTCTGTCTTTCAATCATTTTTCCCATCTTTATTTATGAGTTTTATTTGAAGATTGCAATAACAGAATACGACATAACAACATTAACTCACACCAGCACAGCAATTAAGAGTTGCTGCCATTTTTGGCATACATTTTTTCACAGAGTAGCACAACGGTGAAACATTACACCCTCTTAGGCGGAAGCCGGACTCATTCTCTATTCCGACCTGCTTCTATCCCTTTCCATTATCTAGTCTCTACTGTGCGCCACGGTCCTCCCTGACATCCTACTCTAGGACTCACTAGGCTGTACTCCACCAGATTCACTTCCTTTTGACCTTCAACCAGACTCTGTTCCCATCCGCCTCCATGTTTCGCTACACCTTGTGTAGTCTTATCTACTCGGCCAACTCCCACTTCCGAGGTCCCTGCATGACTTTGCGGGGGTTGCACCCCTCGTTGAGAGTCAGTGGATTGCTGTTCTACGTTTAGCCAGAAGGAGGCTGTAATGTTGAGGCTCTGACAGCCTCAACACATTATTGCGCGTTGCCCGCCGCTCATAAAACTCATGCGACACAGTTGTTTTTTTCAGAAGGTGTCGGCGTGGTCAGATGAGGCCGCACGCACTCGCTCGACAGCAGCACAGATCCCTGTGCATAGCTGCGAGCGTCTCCGTATGCCTCCGACCACGCCCAACGGTTTATTTATAGCTCCGGGGCGAAGCCTCGGAGCAAACCAAAACACTTAAATCAAGAGGTGGAATCCCTCCGGAACATCCGGGGATTCCACCACAAAACCACATGCATTAAACGACTCCCCCTAGCATTTAGCACGGTGTCGAAAGGTCGGTTACGTCACTGACCCTCGACACCACATTCCTCCCCAAAATTGAAAAACACCAGAAAAAGTCAAACAAACTGTTCACTAGTCACATAAGTGATCACGAAGCAAAATAGATGGGGAAGGATTACTACGCAAATTATATCGGGCAGACCCTGAACGACTAGACAACAAATCTGGAGTCATGTCCCCAGCTACTGGCTCATCCAGGACAGCAACCGGATCATCTTCACGTCGCTCCTGAGACCTATAAACAGGGCTGTCCGTTCCAGGCACCACAGACAACGGACCACCAGCATCAGCTTCATGAAAGTCTTCTCCAACACTGTCTCCAGAAGGGTAAAACCGTTTAAACAAAGATACGTTGCGAGTCACGGTCTCATTCCCACGTCGGGCCACCACAGCAGACCCATTTCGTTGGACGACCAACCATGGGTCAGTACCAAACGGCGTGCGAAACTTGCTCCCTGGCAGAACTTGTTTCAGTAACACTTGATCACCCACTCGAAGATCCGACGGGACAGCTCGACGAGCACGACTGGCCCTTTGATTAGACATATGCCTTTTCTCCTGTACCACGTCACGAGACACAGCGGGAGGAACCCACGAAAAGTGATGAGGAATGGCATCTATAGACGCTCTCCCAAACACAAGATGAGTAGGTGCCCGGTTCGTGGTGGAGTGTGGCGTTTGCCTGTAATTCCTCAAAAATGAAAATATAGCATAATCCACAGTCTGACCACCAGCTACAGCGATCCGGATCACCTTGTTCAGAGTCCTCATGAACCTTTCTACCTCACCGTTAGCTTGTGGCCACCTTGGGGTAATATGGTGGTGTCGGGTGCCAGCTAAATTAAAATACTCCGTGAGCTCTTTACTTTGGAATGGAGGTCCATTGTCGGTTTTTATTTCCGATATGAGACCATGGGTAGCCATGGCTTTCTCTAAACCAGAAATCACAACCTCAGCCGTTAGGGCAAGAATAATCTCCACTTCAGGATACTTTGAAAAATCATCGATAAGAACCATGGTGTGGCGCTCATCGGGCAAACTTCCGAAGTCCAGACTAGCTGAAACCCATGGCCCAACTGGGGATGGCTCAGTTTCAATTGGATTGGGTCTACTCAGTTCACCAGTGGCCTGGCACCACCTGCAAGACTTCACCACAGACTCCACTTGTTCATCTGTAAGAGGAAACCACACTTTCGATCGGAGACAACTCTTTGTTTTGACCATTCCTTGGTGACCATTATGGGCCAACTCAATCACTCTGGCAGTCAGGGAGGGCGGAATGACCAATTGATTTCCTCTCAAAATGCACCCCTCAGGATCAGTGGTAAGCTCGTCCCTCACATTGTACAGACTTCCAATTATGCGCTGGGAATCGTTGGTTAGTAAAGACAGTTGTCCTTTAAGGCGGCGCCACTGGTTGTTTTCCATGGCCATCAGAACTTTCTGTAGACACTCATCATTCTTGGTCGCTTGTACAATTTCACTCATAGTCATCGGTATCGGCCTGGACCTGTCTGTGACGTATCTTACGTATTCCTCAGTCTCTTGTGCTTCCTCAATCTCCACAGCAGATAATCCGCCGGATTTTCAGACCCCGGACGGAATTCCAACTGGCATCGATAATCTTGTAGTTGTAGCATCCACTTCTCGATCCGGGGCGGAGGTTTGGAAGCAGTGCCATTAAAGAGAGGGAGCAGTGGCTTGTGGTCGGTAGTTACAAGAAAAGGGCGACCATATACGTAGATATGAAAATGCTTGCAGCCCCAGTGCACCGCAATCGCTTCCTTTTCTATCTGTGAAAAACGCTGTTCAGTCTCAGTCAGTGATCGGCTGGCATAGGCAACCGGGAACCACATCCCGCCGGGGTTCTCTTGTAGCAATACAGCCCCCAATCCTTTCGGCCCAGCATCCACAGCGATTTTAGTATTTCGTTTTGGATCGAAATATTTCAAAATAGTGTCACTGGAAAGTGCATCTTTGATTGCCTCAAACGCACACTGCTCAGGAACTTCCCACCGCTATGGCTCAGAGGCTTTGGTGAGATTCCTTAACGGCTGCGTGAGATTAGACAAGTCCTTAATGAACTGGCCACAGTAATTTACCATTCCTAGAAAGCTCCTCACTTCTGTAATATAAGTGGGAGGGGGCGCCTTCTTAATGTCATTGACTTTGGCCGGATCTGGAGCTACTCCGCTCGCGGAGAACGTGTAACCAAAAAACGGGATCTTATCCTTTAGAAACTCACACTTGTCACGGTGGAGTGTGAGTCCCGACTCCTTGATACGTTGTAGGACCTTCTGTAGTCGTGAATGGTGTTCAGCAATGGTGGGTGCATGTACTAAGATGTCGTCACTGACATTAATAGTTCCAGGCAAATCAATTAGCAGTTCCTGAATCACGTTTTGGAAAACCTCGGCAGCACTGGACACCCCAAAGCTCAACCTTTTATACCTCCGGAGCCCCACATGTGTAGAGAAAGTCGTGATGTACCGGGATTCTTTGGTCAGCACCAATTGGTGGTATCTGGACCTGAGATCCAGTTTGGAGAACCAGCGCGACTCACTAAGTTCCCCCAGAATGTCGTCAATCGTCGGTGTTAAATGCCTCTCCCGTTTGATGGCAGCATTAGGGAGGCGCATGTCCACACAGATTCTCACTTCGCCCGGCTGTTTGGGCTTCCTCTCCACCACAATGGGAGAAACCCAAGGAGAGGGTCCGGAGACCTTCTCGATGATACCAGCTCTTTCTAAATTTTCCAATTCTCTCTCCACTTGGGGTCGAAGGTGGAACGCCACTCGTCGATGACGAAGAGCTACAGGTTGTACCGTGTTATCAATGTGGAGCTTAATTTCTCGGCCTCGGAGACACCCAATTCCTTTGAATACATCTTCATATCGTGCCACCAGCTCAGATATTGACTCTTGATGAATGCTGAATGCAAATGTTACAATTGCCAATTCTTCTGCAGCTTTACAGCCTAACAGCATCCCGGTTCCTCCCTCAGTCACATAGATTTTCGCTGAGGTGGACTTCGTCCATGGGTGAGAGTAGTTCGGAACATACCTCTCAAAGACAAAGGAGTGCTCTGCCCGCAGGCGTACACCTTGATGTTTGTCTTGACTAGTGCGGGAGTAGGCACCATCCGACAATATTCCTCGGTAGCTAACAGGTTTATGGACGCTCCCGTGTCCACTACTGCAACAACCTCGTGTTCGCCCATCATGATTTGGCACTTTGGAAGTGATGCTTGTTGAGGGTTAGTAGGTTTGACAGCAAACAGGGAGTGGACAACATGAACCATTGTTTCATCATCATCCATGTCACTCCCCCGCTCCAATTTCTCTGTAGGAGTCTCTTCGACCGCGACATTGACGGACGCAGTGGTAGCTCCCCTAGATCGACAAACCTTTGCGAAATTATTCATCTTTCCGCAGCTGGAGCATACCTTTCCTCTTGCTGGACACTCAGATGACCTATGTGGCACTCCCCCACAGTACCCACATTGCCTCGTTCGGGCTTTATTCATCCTTGGTCTGGGTTTGTTCACAGTTGCCGTGACTTCATTGATCACTTCTTCCTTTATGGGTCGTTGCAAGGCAGCCTCCATATGCGAGGCTCTGGCTCTCGACAGCTCTTTCGTGCGCCCTAACTGTAAGATATCGGGCAGAGATTTCCCCGACTCCTCTAGGATGCGCTCCCTAAGCCTCAGGGATGCACACCCTTGGATCAACTGTCCTCTCACCTCTTCCGTTTCATCATTAAATCTGCACGTGCTTGCCAACTCTCTTAGTCTCAGGTGGAATGCATCCAACGACTCTTCCATTTGTTGCCTCGCTTGTCTGAATATGAACCTTTCATAGTCAGTGTTGACCATAGGCTCGGAATGCCTATTGAGTGCCGCTATCAGCGTTGCATGTGTTTTGGGTGCCGTTTCCACCAAGTTTTTTTATATCTTATATATATCTTTCCCTCCTATATGAATGAGCAGTGCACGCTTCTGGTCATCTTCTACTTTGGTGGCCTCAAAAAATAGGAGTACTCTTTCCACCCATTCTTTCCACTTAGGGGCTTGGGTGGATGGGGCTCCTTCCACAATGAATGGCTCTACTGGAGTTATTGCAGACATGATGTTTGGTTGTGCTAAGGGTCAGTGTTTATCTTCCTACTGTTGGGTAGATAATAAACAAGAATAGTCTGGTGACAGAGTTTTCAGGGCACAGCTTGTAATCTACTCTCTCTTTTCCTGTTGCTTGAGGCTGCACAATTATTTTTTCTTTATTCTTGTTATTTTATTTTAATTCTTCTTTTTTTTTTCCAGCTCAGAGGGGATCCTTCGTGTGAGAAGCAGAGACGGCACGAGCACCGTGTAATTTACGGCCGCCGTTCTGTTGCACCTGTTGTAGGCACAACTCTAGTTGCCTGTGCCTTTAATTTGACTGATTGGGCACGTGCACCCGCCGCACGAGCACCGCGTTCTGATGTGCGGCCGCCGCGGGGCACACCCAGGGGCATGGGGCGACACACCCTCGTCGCCAATGTAATGTTGAGGCTCTGACAGCCTCAACACATTATTGCGCGTTGCGCGCCGCTCATAAAACTCACGTGACACAGTTGTTTTTTTCAGAAGGTGTCGGCGTGGTCAGATGAGGCCGCACGCACTCGCTCGACAGCAGCACGGATCCCTGTGCATAGCTGCGAGCGTCTCCGTCTGCCTCCCGACCACGCCCAACGGTTTATTTATAGCTCCGGGGCGAAGCCTCGGAGCAAACCAAAACACTTAAATCAAGAGGTGGAATCCCTCCGGAACATCCGGGGATTCCACCACAAAACCACATGCATTAAACGACTCCCCCTAGCATTTAGCACGGTGTCGAAAGGTCCGTTACGTCACTGACCCTCGACACCACAGAGGCCCAGTGTGTCGAATTTGGGTTGCATTTTGTCATCTTTAGGCCTCAGAAACAAAGCTTAACAGGCATTGTCTAACAGCTGTTGCGAGTCTGATGTGTGTCACTGTCTTCAGCTGCTGAGTCACCCCACTCCCAGTATGACTGCAGATTGCTGCAGGATCAAGCCATATGTATGAACCAGGCTCCTCTGTCCCCACAGTGTGGGCATTCCGATGGTCTATCTAGATTAATCCTTTGTAGACTAGTTGCTGCCAGGTAGGCATGGTGTACATAGTTAGTGAGCCAGTTTGAAGCATGCCTTGCTCGCCACTCGTCCATGCTTTGTCAAATAGAAGTGTCAGTGAATAATCATCCTAAGCCCTAAGGGCCTGTAGTGGGCTTGCCGATCTATCACTTTTAGGGGAGAGTGCAAAGCGCTCTGTCCCCTGTTGTAATCTCTTTTTGGGCTTCTAACCATGCCCATGTCACGTCAGTCACTTTCATTGGTTCGTAGGGGTGCCTTTTAAAATCCGCTTGCTTTCATTAGTGAAAGGCATGCATAAGTCATGCCTTTTCTGGTGTTTAGCCCTCCTTAAGCACACCGACCAACTACTGAAAACATATGAGGCACCATGTTTTCTGTCTTTCTGGACTACTTTTTCTCTTTATTTCGCAGCGCGATATCGCTGGGCAGTAGTAGAGGGCTTTGCGTGACATCGATCCTGTTAGATAGGTAATTGTACTTTTGCCAGGTACATAGATAATTGCACTTTTGCCGGTTACATGGATAATTGCACTTTTGCCGATAGGTTTCACTGCAAGTGAACATGGCTGTAAATACCGAGTGTCTGTGAACACAGCCACCTTCATCACAGCTCCGCTCCGCTCTAGGGCCCCATCCTGGTGCTGCTCTCTTGTCTGCCTCAGAGCTGCCGATGTCAGTAGAAAAATGGCTGTAATAACACATGCTGCACTCGGCGAGAGTGTACACGCTTTTAGGGCCCACAGCTAATTGAAAACCTCGAAGAATTTGGAAATCTCGTGTCCATTTGGGCTGGCTGCTTTCTGTTTTGTAATTTGTGAGATTCTTTCTGCAGTTCGCGGTTCAAGCACAGCAGGGCAAACTCGACATTTGCCCTTCACAGGTCGATTTAAGAATTACACTTCAGTAGGACAAATATGTTTTTTTAAATGACATTCACATTTCTACAGCAGTATAGACAATTGTTTAGAACCCGATAAATTCTGTTGCATGTGACTTGTGTGGTTTGTACCCAGCTTAAAGTGAACCTCATTATGCAACCCAGCTGGGGAAGGCGTTACTAAAACAGTTTTGTTGTGCCTTGGCTAATACTTTTTTTTAATTTGTCAAATTCACCATCAACAAAAAACGGAGATTCTCCAACTACAGGGATAACAGGGGTGCTTAAAGCAAAACGGGTCTGGTTCCGTGTGCTCCCGCTCCTTTCCTACAGTATTAACAACATCTGCTTTAATTCAGTAAACGCAGACTTTTCAAGTTCACCAGCTCTAAATAACTGCTGAAGCACTTGAGATTTTCAAAGTCACCTTCGTCCCTTTCACCATTTCCTACTTTACATTGTAAGTTGTAGCTGCCAGTTTCTAAACATATTTGGCTGTCTATACAATTGCATTTAAATGCTTTTGGTGTCAAGAGGTATTATAGTAGCTGGGCAGCTGGGCACACAAAAGGAGCCATTCAGCGGCGTAGCAGGGAGGTGGTGAAAAGTAGGAGCTGTTACCCATCACCTTAACCTTTAACATGCCGACCGTCCTCGTTTCCATTTTTCCTTCTAATAGTTCTTTAGAACAGCTACTGAGACACCCGTCTAAACAGTTGTCCGAAGGAGACTTGCATATTTTCTTGCTTGGCTGCAGGAAGGAAGGACAGCTCAGCGTGTTTATGCACATAGTGTAGAGACTTTATGTAAGCTATAGGGTTGACATTCAGATATTGCTACAGGCTACTCTGTCTTTCATCTTGCTGATTGATGTCATACCTTTGACGCAGGCATGCTGGAATGAAAGTTAGACTTTTACAAAGTACAACAGAATTTAGTTCAAAGACTTGCACGTAATGTTGTGCTTTTAAGTAATCTGCCCTCTTTGTGTCTTTCTCTCGATCTTTCTTCTTCTCTCCCTCTGTTTCTCCCTCGTTGTAGTTCCCTCATTATTGCATCCTCGAGCAGTAGCAGCTTACCTTGCTTTTAACCAACCATCCAACTTAAGTGCAAAGAACCTCTGACTTTGCACATGGACACGTGAAGAAGTTTGGATAAACATATGAAAGTATTTTCCCCCATGTAGGAAAGTACCATATTGCCTGGAATGTTACCCCCATATTTCACTGTATATATGTTGTTTTAGTCTCTGTGTCACTGGGACCCTGCCAGGCAGGGCCCCAGTGTTCATAAGTATGTGCCCTGTATGTGTTCCCTGTGTGATGCCTAACTGTCTCAGTGAGGCTCTGCTAACCAGAACCTCAGTGGTTATGCTTTCACTGCTTTCCAAATTTGTCACTAACAGGCTAGTGACTAAATTTACCAATTCACATTGGCATACTGGTGCACCCATATAATTCCCTAGTATATGGTACTGAGGTACCCAGGGTATTGGGGTTCCAGGAGATCCCTATGGGTTGCAGCATTTCTTTTGCCACCCATAGGGAGCTCTGACAATTCTTACACAGGCCTGCCAGTGCAGCCTGCGTGAAATAACGTCCACGTTATTTCACAGCCATTTACCACTGCACTTAAGTAACTTATAAGTCACCTATATGTCTAACCTTCACCTGGTGAAGGTTGGGTGCAAAGTTACTTAGTGTGTGGGCACCCTGGCACTAGCCAAGGTGCCCCCACATCGTTCAGGGCAAATTCCATGGACTTTGTGAGTGCGGGGACACCATTACACGCGTGCACTGTACATGGGTCACTACCTATGTACAGCGTCACAATGGTAACTCCGAACATGGCCATGTAACATGTCTAGGATCATGCAATTGTCACCCCAATGCCATTCTGGCCCGGGTCTCTAGCATAGTACCCGGGTACTGCCAAACTGCCTTTCCGGGGTCTCCACTGCAGCTGCTGCCAACCCCTCAGACAGGTTTCTGCCCTCCTGGGATCCAGGCAGCCCTGGCCCAGGAAGGCAGAACAAAGGATTTCCTCTGAGAGAGGGTGTCACACCCTCTCCCTTTGGAAATAGGTGTGAAGGCTGGGGAGGAGTAGCCTCCCCCAGCCTCTGGAAATGCTTTGATCGGCACAGATGGTGCCCATCTCTGCATAAGCCAGTCTACACCGGTTTAGGGATCCCCCGGTCCTGCTCTGGTGCGAAACTGGACAAAGGAAAGGGGAGTGACTACTCCCCTGACCTGCACTTCCCAGGGGAGGAGCCCAGAGCTCCTCCAGTGTGTCCCAGACCTCTGCCATCTTGGAAACAGAGGTGTTTGTGGCACACTGGACTGCTCTGAGTGGCCAGTGCCAACAGGTAATGTCAGAGGCTCCTTCTGATAGGCCCTTACCTCTCTTGGTAGCCAATCCTCCTTCCTTGGTAGCCAAACCTCCTTTTCTGGCTATTTATGGTCTCTGCTTTGGGGAATTATTTAGATAACAAATGCAAGAGCTCACTAGAGTTCTTCAGCATCTCCCTCTTCACCTTCTGCCAAAGGATCAACCGCTGACTGCTCAGGACGCATGCAAAACCGCAACAAAGTAGCAAGACAACTACTAGCAACCTTGTATCGCTTCATCCTGCCAGCTTTCTCGACTGTTTCCAGGTGGTGCATGCTCTGGGGGTAGCCTGCCTCCTCTCTGCACCAGGAGCTATGAAGAAATCTCCTGTGGGTCAACGGAATCTTCCCCCTGCAACCGCAGGCACCAAAAGACTGCATCACTGGTCCTTTGGGTCCCCTCTCAGCATGATGAGCGTGGTCCCTGGAACTCAGCAACTCTGTCCAAGTGACTCCCACAGTCCAGTGACTCTTCAGTCCAAGTTTGGTGAAGGTAAGTCCTTGCCTCCCCACGCTAGACTGCATTGCTGGGTACCATGTGATTTGCAGCTGCTCCTGCTCCTGTGCACTCTTCCAGGATTTCCTTTGTGCACAGCCTAGCCTGGGTCCCCGACACTCCTTCCTGCAGTGCACAACCTTCTGAGTTGTTCTCCGGCGTCGTGGGACTCCCTTTTGTGACTTCGGGTGGACTCCGGTTCACTTTTCTTCCAAGTGCCTGTTCAGGTACTTCTGCAGGTGCAGCCTTCTTCTGTGAGGGCTCCCTGAGTTGCTGGGCGCCCCCTCTGTCTCTTCTTCCAAGTGGCGACATCCTGGTCCCTCCTGGGCCACAGCAGCACCCAAAAACCTCTATCGCAACCCTTGCAGCTAGCAAGGCTTGTTTGCAGTCTTTCTGCATGGGAATACCTCTGCAAGCTTCACCGCGATGTGGGGCATCCATCCTTCAAAGGAGAAGTTCCTATCTCTCTTCTTTCTTGCAGAACTCCAAGCTTCTTCCAACCAGTGGCAGCTTCCTTGCACCCTCAGCTGGCATTTCCTGGGCTCCTGCCCACTCTCAACACTGTTGCGACTATTGGACTTGGTCCCCTTGTCTTACAGGTACTCAGGTCCAGAAATCCACTGTTGTTGCATTGCTGGTGTTTGTTCTTCCTGCAGAATCCCCCTATCACAACTTCTGTGCTCTCTGGGGGTAGAAGGTGCACTTCACACCTACCTTTCAGGGTCTTGGGGTGGGCTATTTTTCTAACCCTCACTGTTTTCTTACAGTCCCAGCGACCCTCTACAAGCTCACATAGGTTTGAGGTCCATTCGTGGTTCGCATTCCACTTATGGAGTATATGGTTGGTGTTGCCCCTATACCTATGTGCTCCTATTGCAATCTATTGTAATTCTACACTGTTTGCATTACTTTTCTTGCTGTTACTTACCTAATTTTGGTTTGTGTACATATATCTTGTGTATATAACGTATCCTCATAATGAGGGTACTCACTGAGATACTTTTGGCATATTGTCATAAAAAAAAGTACCTTTATTTTGAGTACTTCTGTGTATTGTGTTTTCTCATGATATTGTGCATATGACACCAATGGTATAGTAGGAGCTTTACATGTCTCCTAGTTCAGCCTAAGCTGCTTTGCCATAGCTACCTTCTATCAGTCTAAGCTGCTAGAAACACCTCTTCTACACTAATAAGGGTAACTGGACCTGGCACAAGGTGTAAGTACCTCTGGTACCCACTACAAGCCAGGCCAGCCTCCTACACCCCACAATAATTAGACGTCAGTATTAAGACTAAAAGTAAGAATCGCCTTGCAAAGAAAATGGTAGTGACAATGGTCTGTTCTTGCTGTATATGCCATCTTTGCAAGATCATAGTTTTTAAGTAATTCATGCCCCTCTGCTTCTCAAACGAGAGTAGTACACTTTTGTTTGTTCAAATCTTTAATTCGATTTGTGTGTGAGGGGCTCATTGGAAAATAATCCATAGTAAACAGAGATTAGATATATTTGAGAACAGAAGGCTGCCAATGGCAATAGCTGTGTGCAGAGGAGACATGAGTCACATCGTAGTGATGCACCACACCTACTTATAGTGAGTAAGCCTGATCTTTCTGCTACCTCATCCAAGCTGTGTATAGTGACACCTGACCATTTTAGGCAATGCCATATGCCTTGCTAAGCTGCTCATATATTCAACAGTGTATTGCCATCTCTGGTGACTGGCCCCTTTCTTGTGATGCTCCCTGCTTCCATCTTAAAATGAGGAGGCCAGGAATACAGCCTGTGAATACTCTGTCATTGGGTTTCATTGCTGATCAGCACCAAACTTAATTAAACTTGCATTTTGCCAACTATTTGTCTGAACAGAAAGCGAGCACCAGCTCCGATGTAATGGGGAACAGCAGTGGTTCCCCTTTAACTGAAGCTCATAGTATGCAGACGGACTCGAGACTGAGGCCTGCATTCACCAGTCGGACCTTCCTGCACCATTACTCAATATTGCAAAATGCGAACATTTGTTTCCTTTTCTGTGAGTCCTTCATGCTCATGGTAGCCGTTGGCTCACTTATGTGAAACTGTTTTACTTTTCATTATCGATTTATGCGGCCAGAAATGTCCGGTTATGAGCTTACAGAGCTAATAGCTCTAACTCGAGCAAATGCGAGACCCGTTGCATTACAAATGCTTTTTTAGGGCTGTGTTCAATAGTGACACTACTCTCCATCATTGTCTCCCCTCTAGGAATATGTTTAGGGTTGCTTACGTGGACTGCATCTCTAGGAAGTTTCTCCACACCTCACGAGCTTTGCATACTAGTTCATGAACTGGGGATACTGCTGGGGCCAATTTTGGACAGCTCACGGGCTTCATCAAAGGTCATAAATTTATCACCTAGTTCTGCACTGCACTGGACCAGGTCAAAGGTGACATTGATTCCTGTATGTGCCAAAAGAATTGCCATTAGTCATTTGGTAGTGTTCAGCTAAAAGCTGGGTGTGTCAATACACTTTTAACTGCCACTTTCCATGCTGAAGCAGCTTGTTCCATTAGTTGTAGTGTGTGGGGGTGGTTTGATGGGCTCCTCTCATCAGGTGTATTGGGAGGGCACCATCCAGGAGAATTTCTGTCATTCGTGTATTTTCCCATTTTGGGTCCCCAGAATACCACTTTGCTACATGCTGCAATTGGGCAGCAAGATAGTAGAGCTCTAGATTTGATAGTTTTAGGCCCCCTCTGTCCGATCCAACTTCAGCACTGATAGACATACTCCACTTTTCTTACCTGCTCAGCCCAGGCACACCATCAGTTTAGCTTGTTCTTGAAAGACAGGCCAAGATATCGCGTAGGGCAGTAGGATCAAATAGATTGTGGGATACTAAATACAATTCCACACCATGTGACAGCTGTCTGCTTAATCCTGGTTTTCCGGCTAACTAGCAACGCCTCATCTCTACCCAAGAGCAGGGATGATTGTGGCAACCGGGAGCATGACAAGAGAGACTCCTTAGGGGAATCGTGGTCAATCAGATCTTATCCCTTTCTCTCAGTTACGTTAGTCTCACACAAGAAAAGACAAAGAAAGGCAGATTATAGTTTGAAAAGGATTTAATTAAGTAATTGTATCTTAGATAAAATGGCATGTATTGCAATAACTAGGATGATAAAACACAATAAAAGCTAAATTGTGACAAGGAGAGTGAAACACAAAAACAGACCCACCATACTGTCACTAGGATTGATATATAGTTCTCTTACCTAAGCTAAGTTAGAGCACAGCATTAAAAGCCTTAATCTGCCCTTCATCATCATCTCTTATACCTGAGTAAGGAAGCCTGTACTCTAGAGAGACACCATCCCTAGGTAGGCCAGGGATTCAGCAGTTTGAGCAAGCAGCTGTAGAGAAGCAATCAGCATGCAGCTGTGGTCATCTATCTGGAATCTCTCTCTAATGTGTATGGGACAAAGGAGTGTTTTTATTATAAAATAGTTGACATTTTAAGAAAGGGTCCACACGTAGGACTATGTGTGTTTCTGTAAATGATGGAGACACAGCGTACCACTTTTGTCAGCAACCCTATCTGACTGCAGCCTTGAAGAAAGCACAAAGTAAAATGAATGCCCTACTGAGAATGTAATCTTTCTTAGGAGAAAGAAAAATTTGATAGTGAAAAATAAAACAACACCGCAAATATGGATATTGCTAGAAAAATAAAGTGATGCTGAAGAGAATGTAACTGGGCTAAAGTGCACAACGGCAGGCCTAGTTTGCTAAAATAATGTGTCTAAGATATGGCTAAAATAGCTATACAAAAAAGCAATTGGGTATTTTGCGTTCTGCAATAAGTGCAAGCTGAGTGAAAGAAGAATTTTTTTTGCCAGTGTCACTCTGCCCATCAACAAAAGCGAGAGGGTTATCCAGAAACAAATGGAGTTAATAAGTCCCTGTGGTGTTCTACCCAAATTGTGGTCTTGGTGTGCCTGCGCTAAAGGACTGACCCAGCTACTCAAGTATCAAAAGATCGAAGCCTTCCAAAGAAGACAGAGGTCAGGCAGCTGTTTATAATTGACAGCCACCAATCTATCTCAAGGTTAAAATAGCCTCTTTTATGTAGATATTCAAACCAGACACAAATAGAATAAAAGCAAAATTCTAAGGGTTTCCAGGCCCTGCATAACCATGGGTACTGACTCATCAGGCCTCATAAAATATACTAAGTATAATACACCTTATGGTGTCATTGCACGCCGGAGTCAAATTACCAATGTCTCCATTGCTATTGCAAAACGTAGCTCTGCCATTGGACAGATTGCCTGGTGCCAGTCTCCACTTTCCTGCTACAGGACATATAGCCACTCAGCCACACTCCTGCTGTTGGGTCTCTATATAGCAATCACACCAGGAAAGTTCGTCCCAATGCCCATTGCCCGGAGGACTTCAAACATATAGGGGGTCATTACGACCCCGGCGGTCAGCAGAAATATGGAGGAAAGTACTGCTGACAGGCTGGCTGTACTTTCTTCCATATTATGACATTGGCAATGTACCACACCAACCGCCACAATGGTTCCCTGTCACTGATAGGGGTCTTCCCCACCCACCTCCCCCTCCATAGATTCCCCTCCACCCCCCTTCCTCGCCAGACCCCTCCTTCATACACGCCCCTCCCTTCACACACTCATACACACATACATTCCCACATTCATCCACGCATGCATACATCCATTCACACACACATCCGCACACACCTACATACATACACGCAGACACTCATTCACACTACTCAACATACACGCACTCACACCTCCAAACATGCACACACATACAACATGCAACACGCACCTGCATACACGGACGCACAGACATACTCCCACACACACAACACTCCTCACCCTCTCCCGTGTCGGAGCACCCACTTACCTGTGTCCAGGGGGTCCTCCAGCAGTAGACGGGATGGTGCGCTGTTACCAGCAGCAGCGTCCACCAGCAGAACACCGCCAGGCTGTATTACTTCTCATAATACGGCCGACGGCGGACTACTGGCATGGTGCTGCTACTGGCAGCAACGCCACCTTACCGCCATCCGCCGGCATGGCCACAGCCGGATATCCGCCATCCTTCCATCCTGGTCATATTATGGCGGACGGCTGGTAGCCACGATGACAGTCTTTTGGCGGCTGTTGCCGCAGTGGTAGGCGGGTTTTACCACCAAGGTCCTAATGAGGGCCATAGTCCCATAGTCCCATGCCAAGGAGCAAACTGCTTTTTCCATATCAAGTTACACCAAAGCGTATTCCTCCCGGGTCTCGTCCATCATGGCATTCACATATGTGAGACTCTATGGCCCTCATTATTACATTGGCAGTAAATCCCACTTACCGCCATGCCGACTGCTGACAACATAACACCACCACGACGGATAACAGCCAACCATATTATGACACACACATTCTAATCCGTCACTATACAGCCACACACACAAGTCCGCCAGCCCAAAGGTCAGTGATGAACTGGCGGCATCCAAACCCACACCGTTACGCCAGTAGAACTATGCCCACAACATTATGACCCACAAATCACTGCGGCAGACATTTAATGGCCGTAAACCATTGGCGGTACATACCGCTGCGCTCAAAATACACACACTCAAACAAACACCACCACATTGGACAATTCAAACTATACACGCCTGACACCCATACAAACACCACACCAACACACCCCACCACTATAAAATACCCACCCACAATACCCACAACCCTTTACGAAGACAAACCATTGCCAACAGAGAGAGAGACAGCAAGCACCCAACCAACAACCAGAGCCACATACTACCATCACCTATACACCACCCACGCACCTTACATCACACACCCCAACACATCACCCAACACACCCTCACCCATACCACCCACACCACACTCATGGCACCACAACAACACCCCAAGTTCTCTGAGGAAGAGCTTAGGGTCATGGTGGAGGAAATCATCCAGGTAGAGCGACAGCTAGTTGGATCACAGGTGCAGCAGATATCCATTGCTAGGAAGATGGAGCTCTGGCGGAGAATCATGGCCAGAGTCAACGCCGTGGGACAGCACCCAAGAACAAGTGATGACATCAGGAAGAGGTGTAAGGACCTATAGGGGAAGGTACGTTCCAATGCAGCTAGATACCAGCTCGCAGTACAGAGGACTGGCGGTGGACCCACACCTCCTCCCCCACAACTAACAACATGGGAGGAGCAAGTCTTGGCAATAATGCATCCTGAGGTCCTGGCAGGAGTTGGAGGAGGGCTGGACTCTGGTAAGTCAAATCTCTATTACAAACAGCCCCGACCTGCATGACATCACATACCCCCACCCATACCCTCACTCCCATCACTCCACCACCTCCCACATACCCCACCATCACAACCCACTCATCCCAATACCAAGCCCTGCATGCAACACCAATGCATGGACAACCCTCACAGACACCTATCACCACAGCATGCACAGTAGAGAGAATCACCTAGCCCAACAAATAACAACTCACACAAGGAAAAGCTGTCAGGGCAACAACAACCATAGAGGGCAACACACCCATGCACAATATGACACATGCAGAAGCAATAACTCTGCATTTACATCCCCACAGGTAACCCACCCAACGTCACTGGCGAAGAGGTGCCAGCAACATCCAGTCCCCCCACAGAAGAGGCCCACAGTGATGACAGCAGCTCTGGTTGCCTGGATCTGGATGACCAACCTGGCCCATCAGGGATCTCCAGACAGTCGGTTACCCCAGGCACTGTCTCACACCACCACAGAGCCTTCCCCCTCAGGAAACACCACCACAGTACCCACCCAGTGGACCCATACCTCTGTCCCCAGGGCATGTCAATCAGCAGTGTGTCCACCACTACAGGGACCCCAGGCCACTCCACAAACACAGGACGATCAGGGACCTGGGGTCAGTGGCAGAGGGCACATGGTTCAGTGGACAGAGGCACAGGATAACAGGGAAGCTGGGAGGACTGCTGTGCGACAGGGGGAGGACAGGCCCAGGGAATCGACTCTCCAGGAGGCACTCACCATAATCCTGGGAGCATATCAACATTCCCAGGATACGTTGGGCCAGATACTGGGCAAGTTGCAGGAGAACATGCGGCTGCAGGAGGGACAGTACCTGGGGATCAGGGAGGACTTGAAGGACATCAACACCACCCTGGTCTCCATTGCAGGGGAGCTGGTACACATGGCCAACACCATGAGGGAAGCAGTGGCACACCACTAGGCCCCTGACACTAGCCAAACCACCTAACAGCCCTCCACCTCTGCTGCCGATAGTGGACAGGAGGCCCCGCCACAGGAACAACAGGCCACCAGCACCCCTCCCCCTGCATAAGGAGAACCAGCCCGCAAACGTTCCCTGCGACCCAGGCAGAAGACAGAGACTATTGCCAAGACCCCTACCAGGAAATAAGACTCTCCTTATTGTCATCCTTGTGTCCTACTCTGTCACCCTGTCCTCCTTGAACTGCCATTGCTACACTTCCTATGCCCCCTTGGACAATGGGCCTGTGATACAAATAGACTGTACTCTATCCTGGACTTTCCTGCATCATCACCCCAGCCCATTGCAATACCCCCTCTTCTTCAGAGCACTGCAATAAACACACTTTGATAAAATATGAGTATGGCATATGTAAGATGTTTTCAAAAGGTATTCGTTTAACAAAGGTCTAAACATTGCAATTCAACTGTACAGTAATGTATACATTGGAAAGACCTGTAGTTGGCTGCCCTGAATACACCAGGAGCAATAGTGGGGCACCAACATCTGCAAAAAGAGATGCCACAAGGTACAGTGAGTGGGCATAGAAGTAGGACTACGCAGCCTGCCAGGGACAATGTCACACATCAAACTGTCAATTATATGTATATCAACACTGTCTTACCTGTGTATCATTGGAAGTATCGATGAATAATTGCACTTCTATTG
Organism: Pleurodeles waltl; assembly: GCF_031143425.1. Lineage (NCBI taxonomy): Eukaryota > Metazoa > Chordata > Amphibia > Caudata > Salamandridae > Pleurodeles > Pleurodeles waltl. The sequence goes on from NC_090437.1 coordinate 995,725,841, forward strand.
TTGTCATCCACATCCTCTGCCTCCTTATCTTCACTGTCTACAGGGTCCACTGCTGCCACACGGCCATCTCCAGCCTCCTCCTCCTCCTGCAGAAAAGGCACTTGGTGAAGCAAGGTTGTGCAACATACAGCATGCCATGATGATCTGGCAGACCTTCTTGGGTGAGTAGCACAGGGATCGACCTGTTAGATGGAGGCAACGAAACCTGGCCTTCAGGTGGTCAAAGGTCCTCTCTATAATCCTTCTTGTTTGCCCATGTGCCTCATTGTAACGTTCCTCTGCCCTTCTCCTGGCATTCCTCACAGTGGTCAGTAGCCATGAGAGATTGGGGTAACCAGAGTCACCTGAAAATATTGAGGGACAACTGTTAGCCACACACTAACCCTTAGGGCCCACCTATTAGCCACTCCCTGTGCCTCTAGAGTAGAGCCATCACATTTGGGATGCTGCTATTCCTCAGGATAAAGGCATCATGCACAGACCCAGGATACTTAGCATTGACGGACAGATGTACTGGACCGCCAGGCACACCATCTGCACATTCATGGAGTGAAAGCTCTTTCGATTTCTCAACACCTGTTCATTTCGCCGGGAGGGGGGGACAAATGCAATATGTGTTCCATCAATAGCCCCAATAATGTTGGGGATATGTTCCATTGCATAGAAATCACCTTTCACTGTGGCCAAATCCTCCACCTGGGGGAAAACAATGTAGCTGCACATGTGTTTAATCAGGGCAGAGAAAACTCTGGTCAGCACTATTGAGAACATTGGCTGTTACATTTCTGCTGCCAACCCCACTAACACTTGGAAGGAGCCAGTTGCCAGGAAATGGAGCACTGGTAGCACTTGCACAAAAGGGGGGATCGCGGTGGGGTGACGGATAGCAGAGATTAAGTCAGGCTCCAATTGGACACCTAGCTCAGTGATTGTGTCCCTGTGAAGTCTATAGGTGAGGATAATGTGCCTGTCCCCCGTTGTTGCCAAATCCACCAGGGGTCTGTACACAGGTGGATGTCTCCATCTTCTATTCATCTGCAGCGGTTGCAATCTATGAGCCAAAAGAATAAGCAGCTGGTCATTATCTCTACGTTCCAACCACTACAGTTCAATGCATGTTTTTATTGTAACAGTATTTTGTTGGAGAGGTCCAAATGGTGCATTTGTGTACTGTGACTCAGTTAGGAGCCATGGCCTGCACCCCCTCTGAAATGGTGTCCGCCTATCCTGTATGGGGGAAAATGAGGTAATTCCGCTGACGTTGTGTGCCGTTGCGGGAGGCGGTAGAGAACCGCCGTGCAACTGCTCATTGGTTAACATTGTGCCCTATGGGGTACAGTGGCCAATGGTGATGTATGCCGGTGGTGACAGTACGCACCACCGTGGACGTGACTGCCATTTTCTATCTGTGCACTCACTTCCTACCTGACCTTCAGCAGGAGAGGACCTAAACAGCATGTGCTGCTGTGACCTGTGTCTGGAACCGACCATGGCTCATGTTACTGGGGAAAGGGCCACTTACTTCACCTCTGCAGAGTTAGAGCGACTGGTGGATAGATTCCTCCCCCAGTACCGACTGCTGTAAGGGCCTCCAGTCCAACAGGTGAGTACACCGTGAGTACAATGCATGGGGCGTGAATGCATGGAGTGCTGTGTGTGAAGGCCTCATGTAGGGGGGTGGTGGATGGGCGCTGGGCAGTGTGCAGCATGTATGGTAGACAATGTCTGTGCTAATGGGGATGGAGAGGGGTATGGTGGGCCATGAGTGTAACAGCAGGATGGTCGGACTAATACCTTTCCTGTGTCTATTTCCCTGCAGGTCAGCTCTGGTCAAAAGAAGGGTATAAAGGGGGTTATTCTAACTTTGGAGGAGTGTTAATCCGTCCCAAAAGTGATGGTAAAGTGACGGATATACCACCAGCCGTATTACGAGTTCCATAGGATATAATGGACTCGTAATACGGCTGGTGGTAAATCCGTGACTTTTCCGTCACTTGTGGGACGGATTAACACCTCCTCCAAAGTTAGAATAACCCCCATAGTGTGCCATCGCCAAGGACGTGGGGACCCCGGGGGTTTAAGGCAGGCGGAGCATCCACTGTCGCAAAGGTGGGAGGACCTGAGACGCTGGGCACGGAAGATCACGGAGGCCCAGCTGGGGATGGCCTCCCAATGAGGTAGGGGTGCCCATCGAACCCTGACCCCCCTGGTGGCCTGCATACTGGTGGTGACCTATCTGGAGCTAGATGGGCACCTAAGGGCATCACAGCAGCCACAAGGGGGTCAGTACAGTGCCCTAATATACAACTTGCACCTGGTGAGGTGGTATCCGGGTGGGGGGTGTAGGCCCTGTGGGTGCCCCTAGCCCAGGCCTGGCATTGCAGGGTAGGTCCCATGTTGGGCAGGGTTCTGATGTGAAAGTACTCCAACCAAGCTTGTAGGCATCCACTACTGGGCAGGGGTCTGTGGGTCTCAGGTATGCTGCAATTGGCGTTAGGTGTCCCTATCCATGGGCTGGTGACTAGCATTGTGACTGGTAGTGCATTGCTTAGTGCGTAGGGATGTTCCCTGTGTGTGAGTGTTTTGTGTACGCCAATGGAGGTGTTGTTGGTGACATTGACCAAGTGTATACTTTGTCTCCCCCCACCCTTTTTGTTTTGTCACCCTGTCCTTATGTGCATTAGCATCATCTGGCAGAGGAGCAGAGGCATTGGCGATGGAGGGAGCTGCATCCCACAGGACCCAGGAGGCGGAATCCACCGACGGTGAGGGCACCAGTGGGACTGGGGTGAGGGAAGCACCATGGCGGAGACTGGAGAGGACAGTTCATACACGGATACCTCCTCCGATGGGAGCTTCTCAGTAGTGGTGGACACCACTGAGACCACCCCAGCTACAGGTACAGCCGCGATCCCCCGTACCAGCACCACCCTCCCAGCAGCTCCTCAGCGAGTTTCCTGTGCCTGCTTACCCAGGAGGGGGGGCATTTCCTTTGCCCCAGGCACCTCAGGCCCTGCCCCAGTTAGACCTGCTGCCCTGAGTGAGGAGGCTATTGACCTCCTGAGATCCATCTCTATTCGGCTGTCAACCATTGCGAATGCCATCTATGGGCTGGCAGCCCAAATCCAACAGACAAATGCATTCCTGGAGGGCATTCACAATGGCTTGGCGGCCCAACAGAGATCATTCCAGGCTCTGGCCTCCTCTTTGATGGCAGCCATTGTGCCTTTTTCCACCCTCCCCCTCCAACTTCCTCTTCCCAATCCCATTCCCCTCAACCCCAACCTATCCCAAGCAAACAGGCAGACGAGCAGGCACCCAGGATAACTCACAAGAGTGGACATGGCAAACACAAACACCACACTTCATCCCACAGGCACTCACACAAACAATATCCAGAATCATACATACCAACATCCACTGCCTCCACTGTGCCCCACTGCTCCTCGTCCTCCACCTCCCTCCCACTTGCATCTACACTCACACCTGCATGTACCACATCCTCATCCATTGCCACCAGCACACCTATCAGTACACAACCTACACTGGCAGACACCACCCCCACATCCATGCACACGTCCCCTATGTCCTCTCCCACTGTGTCTGTGCCCCCTCCTCCCAAAGTACACAAAAGCAAGCACTCAGACACCGAACAGATATCCACCTCACAGCAGCATCCAGCCCATGCACCTGCACCCAAACACAGCAGACAGACACCTCCTACGACCACTTCCTTTTCCTCCACTCCCAATCTTTCACCCTCTTCCTGCCCCAATGTCCCTAAGAAGCTTTTACTCTCCACCATTAACATCTTCCCTAGCCCCCCCGTCCTTCACGTCAGGGTGGTCAAAACCCAGGCATGCACCTCAGCCACCCAGTCCACAGGCACAATAGTGTCCCCATGTACTCCAGGTGGGAAAGGATCCCGGCCACCAGCCACACAGACAGACAGGGTGCCAGCCCCAAGTACATTAAGTAAGGGCAAGGAGTCAGCCCCACGTGCGTCACGGTAGGGTGAGGAGGCAGCCCCAGCTGCAGGAAGGAAGGGCAAGGAGGCAGCCACAGCTGCAGGACAGAAGGGCAAGGAGGCAGCCCCAGCTGTAGGATGGAAGGGCAAGGAGGCAGCCCCAGCAGCAGGAAGGAAAGGCAAGGGGCCTGCAACAGCAGGCAGTAGTGACATGGGGCCTGGTGCAGAGACTCAGTCAGAGCCCCCACCACCAACCATAGTGGTGCAGCCGTCCAAGGCTGCAGGACAAGGACTGGAGCCTCCCCCCACCACTGCCAAACTGCCCCCAGCACCACCACAAGCAGCAGCAGCCCCAGTGGGCAGCCGTCCGAGGCTATAGGGGATGGGCTGGGGCCTCCCCCCACTACTACCAACACCGCCACCAGCACTGCCACCAGCAGCCCCAGTGGGCAACCGTCCCAGGCTGAAGGGGATGGGCTGGAGCCTCCCCCAACCATTGGCAGCACCACCACCAGCAGCAGCAGCCCCAGTGGGCAGCCATCTGAGGCTGCAGGGGATGGGCTGGAGCCTCCCCCCACCACTGCCACCTCCACCATTAGCAGTACCACTGCCACCACTGAGCGGCCGTCACCGCTGGTGGACAGTGTGTAGTCCTGCATCCATGGGCTGTTGTGCAGCCTGGCCCCTGCAAATCTTGTGGGTCTGACACCCAGGTAGAGACTGTGACCTTGCACTCCCCAAGATCTGCATCACTGGGCAAACCCCCCCTCCAGAACCAGTGGAGAAGCCATCTGCTCACCCCATCCTCCCCAGGATGAAGCTCACTGGGCATGATGCCCCCTCCAGAACTAGTGGGCAAGTCTCCCACTTTGGAGACTGTGGCCTTGCACTCCCCAGGACCAAGCACAGGGCACGATGCACCCTCCAGAGCATGTGGGTAAGTCACCCACTTGAGAGACTGTGGCCTTGCACTCCACAGGAACAAGCACAGGGTGTGTCACCCCCTCCAGAGCAGGTGGGCAAGTCACCCACTTGAGAGACTGTGGCCTTGCACTCCCCCGAACCAAGCACAAGGCATGTTGCCCCCTCCAGGACCAGTGGTTTTGTACCATCTTCTGGCTGAGGTACCTCCCCGTTCCACATCCTCCTGAGGTGCCTGGCTATTTTTGACCTGATGCCCCTGCAGTGTTCTCTCCGTGTTGTTGCAGGAGTGAGGTGGGTCCTTGGACTCTGTGAAGTGGCCTTGTGGCCCACGGACATTGAGGACTGGGCAGTGTCCCTACATTTGTAAATATGTATATATTTGTTGATTTGGATGCACGTATTTCTACTATTTTATCTTATTACACTCACTTTAATCAATTCATTTTGCCCTTGCATTATTCCTGAGGGGTACGGGGTGAATATGTAATGTTACTGCACCTGGTTATGTGTATGGTGTTGGGGTTGGGGGTGTTGCATGCTGCATGTTTGTGTCACTCTCTTTTTCCTCCCCCCTCCCCTGTGTGCTAGGCGGCAGTACTCACCGTGGTCATCTTCGTCGGTGTTGGTGTTCGTAGTGGAGCAGAACGTAGAAGAGCATCGGGAACACATTCAACTCGGGCTCCATGGTGGCGTGGTTCTTCCTTGAGTCTCCAGAGGTGAGTCGTTTCCCTTCTGTGCAGTGTTTCCGCCAGGCTTTTGATGTTGTTGGTACCACCCCGGAAAAGGTGGAGGATTGGTGTGTCATTATACAGTGGGCAGAACATTGTCTTCCGCCTAGCTACCACCGTGGTGCCTGTTGATTTTGCCCTGGCGGTTGGTGTGTTAAAGTGGCTGTCTGTCTGAGCTGTTCCCGCCGTGGTCATAATTTCATATTTAGCACTGCCGCCCTGTTGGCGGTATTACCGCCACCATATCACCGACTGCCAGGGTTGTAATGAGGGCCTATATGTTCATGAGAATGTTGCAGCCAGTTATGAATCCACCCCTGTCCTTGTGCACTAATGTGCTTATCCTCTGCAGAAAACAGTTCCCAAGTGTTTTGGCAAGTATTTTGGTCTGTGTATTGAGCATGGAAAATGGATGGTATGCTCCCATATGTTTAGGGTCCTTGCCATGTTTTGGGAACATAAAATTGACAGCTTCCCTCATAGTGTCTGGAAGGCGATCATTACCTTTGGCCTCCAAGTAAATTTTCAGTAGTTTATCCATCAGGATACCTGCATACGCCTGGAAGTATTCAGAGGTAATCCATCCTCACCTGAGGTCTTCCCTGTGGGCAACTCCCAAATTACAGCCAGTAGCACATCGTGAGTGATCACAGCTTTGACATCTGTTTGGGATAGGCAAGGCAATCAAAGGGGCTGGAGGAACTCTCTGATCTGCTCTAGGTATGAGGGTCCCAGTTTTGCATAGAGGGGAAGTCAAATAATCTGCCAGTGTGTCATTTACGGTGGACTGCTTAATTCCCTTGGTCACATACAGTCTAGTCAAGGTTAAGAACAATGAGGTGGGGGCCTTCCACCCCAGCAGCAATGCCAGCAACCATCCTGATGTGTCTCCCTCTGGTTCAATTTCTGATTATAATCTTGTAAGGGCTGCCTATCCAGGGTGTCCCAAATCTCTGTTATGTCTCTGCAGAGTACCAAAGCTTCCTCTGACTCCCTGACCCTGTTCCCTCTCGTGCCTGTGGGTCCTTCTTTTTTGTCTCATGTTTTTGCACAGTATGTCAGAGGTGTTGAGTGATATGTGGTAGACATATACTCAGCCCGGAAAGACTGCCTTCAGTGCTTCCCATTCCATCCCATGCATCATTGTGGGCACCCAGTTATTCTGTTCCATGGTCAGGCGTAATGATGTCATAAAGACCTCACCTGCACATCCACCAAGTCTTTGTTTACAGTTGGTTTCATAGGTTCTCATAGTCTATGGCTAGCAGGGAGTGGTCAGATAGAAACCTATTGAGGTAGCGAGCCATCGAGAAACGAGGGCTAAACTCCCTATATAAAAGGATGCATCCAACTGGCTCTAGGTATTATGTATGAGTGAATAGCATGAGTAGTGCCTATCTGCTGGGTGTAAGACATGCCAGATGTCCTTACAGTCCAATTGCTCCATAGTCTTCTGTAGTTTCTCTGTTATTCCTGGCGTTGTGTGGTGTTTTGGAGGATGGCTTTCCAGGCCAACACTAAGATACAGGTAAAGAAGCCTACCCATAACAGTCGGAGGTCCATGCATGGGAGTAAAGCATGCAACAGTGCAAGAAAAAACTCCTATCATCAGTGTTGGGTATATAAGTTTAGCAGGCACACACTTCACCCCATACAATAGGCGGTGAATCATGATGTAGTGATCCTGCACATCCTGGATTGTCTGTGTTGGATGGGGACCCCAGTACTACTAATATAGCTGATCCCCTGGCATAGGAGAAATACGTAGAGGAGAACAGCTTGTATGCTATTTCCACCCCCCCAATTTTCCCACCTCCTCCTCTGTGAGATGTGTTTCCTGTAGCATAGGTATCACCACCCCATGGTGCCTGAGGTAAGTGTGTTTTTGGTATCGATTCTGATAGGTGCTAGGGCCACAGATATTCCATGTGGCTATCCACAATGAGGGTCTGTGTGACAGCCATATTAGGTGTCTGATAACAAGATGTACCTGCAATGCAACCTATTTCATACATGTGTACTCACTTGTGTTCGCAGTATAGTCAGGCATTGTAGTATATACCTCATGTGCTACCCTCCAACTCTGCATGTGTGCGTGTGCATAAAGTAACTTACTAACTCCCTCCCCTCACCCAGGGTAAACACCCTTCAAGCAATCCAACTGGTGCTTTCAAATCTCACTTAAACTGCAATGGGAATTCAGCAAAATATGTTTAACTTACACCCTTTGCAAAATACGTGAAAGGATCCCACCACCCTAGTGTTGCCAGGCGGAGAAGTGCCCGGCCATCCACTTCAGTGATCGATCCCTGAACACTCAGGTGCCTACCTGTGTGCGGAAGTGGGGTGGTGCCAGTTAGTAGGGGAGCTAAGGTCTTATCACCCCGTGACTTCCTTAACCGCCAGCCATTCCCCTAACTGAGTGGAATTCCATGGAGTGGCTTGTTAGCCAAGCATTCGTAGGGCCCCCCAGCAATCAATTAAGACAGAACGAAGAATTAAAGTTCCACTTAGTGCTTCTGTCTTTTGTGGTCCCTGCACCCACTTCTTGCCCTGCTCAGCAGCCAATATGATATCTCCATGCTTTGTGCTTCCCTAATGATTTCTCATACCAAGAAGTATTGCTAATTCCAATGTCTGGTTTATAGTATCTGATCCAGGTCCTCCACCAGGGGGCTAGTCTCAGATGGCAATGTTAGGTTAGTAGACTGGTGCCCAGATTCAATGCCCAGTGTACTGTTTTCCCGGACCACCTTGTCTGGTGTAGTTATCTCTCCTCTAGCCTCGTTCTCCACTCCTGCCCAGTGTCGTCAAGCTCTCCCTTGGTCGAGCCCCGCTTTACCCGTCATTGCCAATTCCTCTGTCTGACCATCCAGATCCAGCCAGTAAAAATTGGGCCTCTAGGTGGCAGAGGTATGCACCCTGTCCAAGTAGTGACCGTAATCCTAGTCAGGGTAATTCAGATACACATACTAATATTAGTCTGTGCTCACCCACCAGTAGCTTGGCATAGAGCAGCCAGGCTTAACTTAGGAGGCAATGTGTAAAGTATTTGTGAAACACTTGATTCCAGTAATACAGTGAAAAACATGACAAAAAGACTAGACATTAGTGTAGAGAAATATAGAATATTTATCTCAGTCAAATGAGACCAAAAATCCAATAAACAGATCTATGATTATGTATCTTTAATGCTAGCATGTTTTGTAATGAAGTAGTCAAGTTCGTAGTGGGAAGAATCATGTTTATCCTTTTAAAGTGATGCAGGTTTGAAAGTGCACTGCTAATGGAGCCCTTGCACTTCTATCCTGAGGTATGTGGTCGTGTTAGGGCTCAGTAAGGAATTGACAATTCAGAAATGCTTCTACAGTCTGTGGCGGACACCTTACAGCTGGGCATGCTAATCCAGTGAGCCCAAAGCTTTGATAAACTATGTAGAGTGGCTCCTGCAGCATTGCAGGTGTAAGCATTGCACAGTCCCTCTTGGGTAGAAGAGAAGAGCAGTTGCAGCGGTCTCTCCTTGCTGACGTTCACGCAGGGCTGATTCTCCTCCTGTTGGCATTGCGGGCAGGGTTAAGTTGCTCAATGTCTCACAGGTGACATTGCATGCACTAGCAGTGCATCACGAAGGCAGTGTTGAGTGGAAGGGCACTGCTACACATGTTGATCACACAACAAAGGCAAACATGGCTAACCGATCAGCACACCACGAAGGCAGAAGCGCCTAGTGAACCCAAAACAGTAGTGCACATGATGATTGCACAGTACTGGCAGTCAAGTCAGCCCAGTCAGCTCACCATGAAAGGAGATGTGCCTGATGAAACCAAAGCGACTGTGCACACAATAAACACACAGCAAAGGCAGATGTGCCTGAGGAAACTAATGCAGCTGCACTCATGCTGATCTCATAGAAAGGGCAGGCACAGTAGCAGGGAACAAGCCAACAAGCCCTTGGAGAATCTTGATTCCATTATATAGAGATAGGCTTAGTCCTTCTTACTCAATGAAAGAGGCCACAGGCAGCAGGCCAACACAGCAGAACAAGTAGCAAAGTGGCAGTCCCTTCTACAGCACACCACACAGCAAGCAGTAGGCCAACACAAAAATGCAGTTGCAGAGTGCTAGTCACTTCTGGCAGCATAGCAGTCCTTCTTCCTGCAGAATTTTCTTGGTTCCAGAAGAGTTCTGATTTCATGGTGTTTTTGGACCAGTACTTATACCCAAATGTGCCTTTGAAGTGGGGGGAACTTCAAAGAGGGCTTTGAAGATCACAAGGTCCCTGCTCTTTCCTCCTTGGATACAGGCACACTATAGGGGTTATGCTGCCCTTTGTGTGAGGAGAGGAATAACCCTTCTCAGGTATATGTGTTAGCTTCTCCCACACATCTAGCTCAGGAAGTCCTATCAGCCTGGTGATGGGCCAATGGGATGCAAACGTCACACTCAGTGTAACCTAATTTGTGGGCGACTGTCTAGAGGGAATGTACAAAGACCAGCTGTCATTTACCCCAGACGTGTGATCAGAGACAGAGAGAGGCACAGAAAGGTTAAAGTAAGAAAATGCAAAAATTCTAAAAGTGGAATTTTCAGACTCACAATTTAAAATCCAACTCTGCCATACGTTAAGATTTTGAATTGAGTCCAGTGACACCAAACTCCATATTTGTATCTTTCCCCAACTGAAAGTTACACTTAAAGAATGCTTCAAGGTAACCTCCAAGTTAACCTATGGGAGAGACAGGCCTTGCAGGAGTGAAAAACAAATGTAGTCGTTTTTCACTACCTGGATATGTTACATTTCAAGAGATATAGCCTTGTACGAGTGAAAAATGAATTTAGTATTTTTTCACTGCCTGAATATGTTAAACTTATAAGTACATGTCCAACATTTTATATACACTGCACCCCGCCTTTGAAGCTAACTAGGACTTAGCTTAGGGGTGACTTATATGGACTAAAAAGGAAGGTTTGGGCCTGGCAAGTGGGTTCACTTTGCAGGTTGAAATGGCAGTTTAAAACTGTGCACACAGGCTTTGCAGTTGCAGGCCTGACACAGGTTTGAAAGGCTATTCAAGTGGGTGCCACAACCAGTGCTGCAGGCCTACTAGTAACATTCAATTTACAGGCACTAGACATGTATACTGCAGGGACTTACAAGTAAATTAAATAGGCCAATCATATATAAGCCAGTGTTAACATGTTTGGAGTAGAGAGCATCTGCACTTCAGCATTGGTCAGCAGTGGTAAACTGCCCAGAATCCTACAAACAGTCAGAAAAACAGCAAGTCAAAGGGCAAAAGGTTAGGGGAAACCACACCAACAATGCCAGGTCTAATAATCCCTATACTTCAGAATTTTCGCTATCATAGCCCATGGTGGAGCCCCCAGGAACAGCACCAAGGCCATAGCCCTAGGTCCTCATTCATTCATAAAGGTCTGGGACAGGTTTGTTGGCTGCAATACTTCCAATATCTATCCCTCAAAGAACAGTTCCTCTGGTCCCTCCACCTGCTCCAGAAAAGCCACAAAGTGCAGATTGTTCCATCTCAACCTGCTTTCCAAATCCTGCCGCTTCTTATTTGGGTTGAGGGCCCGGTCTGCAGTTGTACACTCCGTAGCCCGTAGTTCCACCACCTCCACCTTCAGGTGCTGCACATCTTTCTCTGTTGCTACAGACTGCTCATGTACATTACGTAGGTCCATTCACAAGACATTTATCTTGAGAGATAGTGTGTCTATTTTATGTTCCAGCTTGTGGTTTGCTTCTTTTAGTACCACCAGGATCTGCACACTTGTGCCTCTAAAGGGCACAGTTTACCACTTCTATTTCCCCAGCATATTGGTCCATGGAAGTCTGTTGCGTGGGGCATGGTTGGCAGTCACTGCCCATGGCACACCGCGGAACAGGGACACCTCATCAAGCATGCTGTAGAGTAGTGCATGCAGTGGTCACTCCTTTGTACCTTTCCAGGCACTCCCATGTGCAGCCCCATCAGGGCCCCCAACACAGTGTGTAACATGGGAGAGAGGCTCCACCTGCCTGCAGCATCCCCCTCATGAGTCTCTAGAAGTCTGGGCCCCCGAGGTTTTGACAGCGGAGAGTATTTTTCCAAGGACCACAGATGCCTCCTCCTGCCTGTCCCATCGGAATGCGTATTCAGAGGTGATTCTAAATGAATGGATGCTCATGCATGTTCCTAAAAAGATCAGGATTGAAACGTGCAGTTTAGAGTTGGAGTATGTGCTCTGCCACTGAACACTTTGGGGCATATGTATGGACAAGCGGTGCATCATTCATGATGCACCACTTTTCTAGTGCCCATTGTGTCCCCTAACAACACCATGTGTGTGCTGTATTTACAATATGGCGCACCATGGTAGTTGTGTCCACATTAGCATCATAATTTATGGTGATAATGTGGCACTTTGCTTGATTAGCGCCATAAATGATGGTGCTAATGCAGAAAAGCACAGGGAGGCCCTTTGTTTTTAATGGGAGCAGCATCTTAACGCATGCCTTAGGCAGGCGTTAATAATGACGCTAAAAATGGTGCAGTAAAATCTAGTAAATTTCACTGCACCATTTTTCTGGGCCTCCCTGCTGCTCCTAGGGCATCTTCTATTTGCAGAACTAACAGGCCCCAACTGTTGGACCCCGGTCCCTCGATACACCATCAGGGTCCTGCCGCTGGTACCAGCCAGGCCTCCCTCATCATCAGATCTAGCAGGCTCCAGCAGCCAGGAGTGGTGCACCACTCTCTCTGTCCCTCCGCCAAGATCTCTGTTCCCCCCAGAGTCTATTTACTGGGTCAGGGGCTGCTGCAGAGGACTGCTTTCAGCTACCATTTTGTTATCGCAAGTGCAGGTTGGGTTCATCAGAGTTTTGTTTCCCCCTCATCCCCACACCCCCACCCTTGTGCAGCAGCCATGAAAGATTCGATGGTGGTAATGTCGTCTAGGGGTCTTCCCTCTCAGGCATATCAAATTACAGGCAGCACAGCGTTCATGTGCCCAGCAGGATGCTTAAAGTAGCCCCTACTCAGTTCTTGCGGCCGACCATATTGCCAGGCAATGCTCCTTTAAATGTTCCAATCATTACATTTACTTTTTTGTTTAAATTGGGGAGCCTATTCATTTCCTAAATGTAATGTTTTGGTAATGCTGTACATATACCACCTGCAATGCCTTGAAGAAGGCCTTGCTGCTTGTAACAAGCTACTAAGGCTATGCTTGGGATTTCTCTTTGAAACTTGTTGGTACTTTCAGGCACTAGATTGTTTGGACTGTGGGGGAGCAAAGCCACATCTATTATCAAGGAACAAGACCTCTATAGTCATAGTCTAGCAATAAGATTTCCTAAAGCTCTGAAGATAAAAATATCTTTTGAGAGGGCCACTGTAACAACTCATATTTATTCACTTTGCAAATTAGTGAACTGCTATTCTGCATATTTAAATTCATGTCTCGTATATATACAGGATATTGTATTATCTTTTCGGTGCACTTTCAACATAGAAGCTGCCTTTCCAGGTAAGTTGTGCTAGCATAGTTCTGCAAAGGAGGGCACATGTGATTCACTACTTAAATAATCTCTCCAAAACCAGCATGTGCCAGAGACGACGAGAAAAATAAGTGATATCTCTTTTGATCTTGCCAGTGCTCCTTCTTCTTAGGGCATGAATGAAATGTACTGTGCTTCGCTTTATCAATGAAACGCTCACTTTTGGCGCTGTGGTGATACTGATGATGCACATAATACAGTTCCTTTCCGATGTCATATTATGAAACTGCAAGAGAAAAAGACAATTAGCAGGAGGTATATATCGTTCTAATGCGCTTTTTTACAATCATACATGTTTAAGATACCTAAAAAGAGTGGCATACACTGATTTTAGAAACAAACAGCTAATCCCTTTTGTAAAATCAAGTGAGTTTTGCGGCACAACTGATAGGAGAGAGACAGGGGCCCATTAGTGCATTTCGGTACTCAAAGTGGCATAATCCGAAGTGAATGTTTACTTGTAGAAGTGCTCAAAATTTAGAGCAAAAATGTAGGTCTAGAATCCGAACAAAAGATGGGAAAAGAACGACTTATGTTATCATGTTTGAAACATCGAAGCTTTGATTTAGATTTGGCCAAATACTTGCAAAAATGGAGCTGGATGTCTGTTGAGAGGATTACTGCATATGTGGCAGGTTGTATCCACATTCAACATAACAGCACAGTAAACATGCGCCTATTGACCTATTAAAGCTGAGTACTAGCTGCCCAACCTTGTTGGGTGAGATGCAAACGATGCTGCTGGTGATTAGGTGCTGCAACAAATTAACACATTTTCTGGGGGCTAGAAGGCTTACCAACCTTATGGTGCTTTATTGATAATTTAGATGCATGTATTTCTTTTATTTGAACAAAGTCTACTAATAATTGATGTACGCTGATAGCGGTTTTCCCGGAGGGTAATTTAAGAAGAATTTTCATGTTGTCAGACTTTGACAAGCTATAACAAAGAGGAAAGTGAAAACTCGTATAATGTGTTGCTGATGTTGCTAACCACTTATTTATTGGGATAAGCTTGAAAATGTACCAATAGTACACAAATCAATACATTTGGGTATCATTTGAAAAAATCAAAAAATATTAACAAGTAGAAAGTACAGACTTGTATATTGAACACTGGACACAAAACAAATGCACAAACATTATTTTAACTATAGACTTTAATTAATAAGATAAAGGTGATTGATATTTAATTATAAATAGACATCTTGAGGCACTGACAAAAGCTGTCCGTTTCACCATTCGTTATTGAATGCCTGTATTCCTGCTGTATTATAGTGCCAAATATTTTCTGGACCCTCTCACATGCTTGTTTAAGACCTCGTTATGAATGGTCCATAGAGATCCCTGTTGTTAGAAATAGGGTCTTTGGTTGGCAGTCGGGTTACCCCCTGTCCAAGCAAGGACCCTCGTCCTAGTTAGGGTAAAGGAGAATCGCATTCAGTTAACCCCTGCTCATCTCCTTGGTAGCTTGGCATGAGCAGACAGGCTTAACTTCAGAGACTAGGTGTGAAGAATTTGTACCAACACACACAGTAATACAGTAAAAACACCACAAAATGACTCAACACAGGTTTAGAAAAATAGCCCAATATTTATCTAAATAAAACAAGACCAAAACAACAAGAATCCGACATATACAAGTCATGAATTTTTAAAGAATAAACTCAAAAATAGCACTTAGAAACACAAAATGCTTCAATGAGGTGTTAGCACGGCGTCGTGATAGAGTCGCTCCCAACAATCCAGCGCCCAAGTTACAGTACCGTAGTAAAGTGTGAAAACAAGCCGGTGTGCGAAGTCGGGGATCACGACGTCGCTAGATCCGAGGCATCGGGTACTTGCTACAGAGCGATGGAGATGAGGCAGCATCGGTGCCAAGCATTGAATCCGTACACTTCAGGAGGTGTCAGTCATGACCGGGTGTGGCGACTTCCACGGAGTTGCGGACTTCGGCTGGCTGCAGCAATGTTGGGCCTGTGAAGGTTGTCGCACTCCATTGAGGACCACGGAGTCAGTTGCAGGTGGCGTCACAGGATTTGGTAGTGGCATCGGTCTGGAGTCATCCGAAGTCGGTTTTCGTGGATTTTTACCAGCTTTTCCTTTCAAGGGCCCAGGGACTGGATAGGGCTCACTTGCCAGGGTAGGACCCTCAGTAAGGGAAGTCTTTGAAGGCCCTGAGACTTCAGAACAGAGGGCAAGCTCAGTCCAAGCCCTTGGAGATTCTTCTCAAACAGGAATATACCATAAAATCCAGTCTTTGTCCCCTTTCACAGGCAGAAGCAGCAACTGCAGGATAGCTCCACAAAGCACTGCCACATGCAGGGCGGGACATCTCCTCAGCTCTTCAGCTCTTCTCCTTGGCAGAGGTTCCTCTTGATTCCAGAAGTGATCTGAATATCAGGGATTTTGGGTGCTCTTCTTATACCCCTTTCTGCCTTTGAAGTAGGCCTACTTCAAAGAAAAGTCTCTCTTGTTTGTAAGATCCTGCCTTGCCAAGGACAGGCCCCAGACACACTCCAAGAGGTTAGAGACTGCATTGTGTGAGAGCAGGCACAGTCCTTTCAGGTGTGAGTGACCACTCCTCCCCTCCCTCCCAGCACAGATGGCTCAGCAGGATATGCAGGCTACACCCCAGCTCACTTTGCATCACTGTCTAGAGAGAAGTGCAAACAGCCCAACTGTCAAACTGACCCAGACAGGTAATCCACAACTTTCTAAAAGTTGCATTTTCAAACGCACAATCTAAAAACCAACTTCACTAAAAAATGTATTTTAAATAGTGAGCTCAGAGACCCTAAACTCCACATTTCTCTCTGCACTTTAATAATATTTTAAGGCAGCCCCCTTTAACCTATAAGAGAGATAGGCCTTGCAACATTGAAAACCGAATTTGGCAGTATTTCACTGTTAGGACATACACAACACATAAGTACATTTCCACCTTTAATATATAATGCACCCTGCCCACGGGGCTAGCTAGGGCCTACCTTAGGGGTGCCTTACATGTATAAGTTACATGTATAACAAGGGAAGGTTTAGGCCTAGCAAGTGGGTACACTTGCCAAGTCGAATTGGCAGTTTAAAACTGCACACACAGACATTGCAGTGGCAGGCCCAAGCCATGTTTACAGAGCTACTTATGTGAGTGGCACAACCAGTGCTGCAGGCCCAGTAGTAGCATTTGATTTACATGCCCTGGGAACCTCTAGTGCTCTGTGCTAGGGACTTACTAGTAAATCAAATATGCCAACCAGGGAAAGTCAATTACACATATATTTTACATAGGAACACTTGCACTTTAGCACTGGATAGCAGTGGTAAGGTGCCTAGAGTAACAAAAACAACAAAAACAGAGTCCAGCACACATCAGCAACCTGGGAAACAGAGACAAAATGTTAGGGGAGACCACCCCAAGGATGCCAGGGCTAACACCTGTTATTTTCCCTAACTCTGATTTACCATTACCAGGGGACTTGGTAATTTTGGAGAGGTGTAAATAAAGGGTATAATGAGTTTTGGGGAATAAAATGTGGAAGTCAGATTTATCATATCAATTTTTACATGTTGTTGTCCCCAGACTTTGTGTGCTTGTTGAAATCCCTGGGTTGAATGCCTGCATGGATTGTTGTTCCCTCTGTAGTCATAACTTCAATGGGCCTGGTAAATGATATCAGGTATGTCAAAATTAATGGGCACTTGTAATGTGGACCTTAGGTTTAATAAATGAAGACACTTTTCATCCCCTCCTCCGTATATTGAGCCAGTAATTCTTCATCAGATCCAGGAAATGTTGTGACTGTATTATCACAAGAAAACGGATGGCAGTAACCCTTGCAAAATGTGTGGTAGGGTATAGCGCGCTGACTATGTGCCATGTTATTACAGACATTTTTGCAGATTAATGTTAAAACATACAGTAATGCAAAATAGTAACATTGTAATTGCACCTCTGTATTGCCTCAGAATTTGGTACAGATACATAATTCAGCTTGTAGTAGAATTTACCTTTTTTGTATCCATTGTTCATTGGATTTTATTTAATCTATTCGATTTCATGTCTGTGCTCTTGGTAAATGTCAGACACAGGCTTTATAAAGTTTTAATATGACATCTTCACAGGATAGATTCAACACAATGGTACCGAACTAAGTGTGGTATGCGAGGACTTCTTAAAAAGATTGATTAGCTGCTTTGATGTTCTCTATGTTATCCATCAGGTGAATACACCGTTATGACAGCTCATTTCCACCTGAAGAGAAAAATTGGCTATTTTGTGATTCAGACATACCTCCCCTGCATCATGACAGTCATCCTCTCTCAAGTGTCATTCTGGCTGAACAGAGAATCTGTCCCTGCAAGGACTGTCTTTGGTGAGTAAACGATTCAGGCCAATCTGTGGGATGTAGTTACTGCATGGCGGCACTGTTTGTAATCAAGATATATGTTGAATACAATTCAGCTAATGGTGTCATGATATCAAACCATTTCTCACCGCCCTTTCAATATTTCATTGCACGAAGTATTTATGCTTACAGAAACGCTATCTATGTTTTGGATCGAGGAATAGATTTTTCTTGCATTTTAATGATACGGCTGTTGCTAAAATCATCTTTTTTATTTTGAAGACGGGCAATATCATTTAAACAAAAGTGGAAAATGTGCGATATGTCATCGTGTCTGTTTTTATGAATATTGCTCTGCAATTACTCACATGGACTAGTTTATATTAGGAAGGTTCCTTTAATATACTCCCTCCTAATGCACAGATTGAAAAAAAGATTATTGAAACTTCATAGAACAATCAGTCAGACCGGTATATGCTGTTTTTAGAATCGACGTGTCATAATTACATACATATGTACGCTAGGACAATTTGACATTGCTGTGAATGTGCAGGCCTCTGTGGGCATGTTTGTACTCACACAATTAGCTATCTGCGAAAGGAAGGCTGGCTTCAGACACCTTCTGAAATAGCCCTCGTGGGAAAGGATGAGATGTAGAAACAGAATCCCGTGGAAGGTGTTTAGAATCTCATTAGTGCCACATTTCAGCAAGGCTATCTTGATAAAGTAAGAGTACATTGGGAAAGACCATTGTGAACACATTGGTCCTTAATAAGTAAACTTACAAGGGGACGCATATAGGTCGATTAAACTTTTCACTCGTTTAAGATGTTCTTACCATAGTTCCAGAGCAGAAATAATAATCAATACACAATAATCATTAGTCAAGTCAATAATCAATGGAGTCAGTAAATTTCACACACCATGACCTTTCAGCCATGAATAACCACACCTTTTATTAAAGTTTAGTAAGTTTATTTCCCCATTATTAACAATGCTAAAGTCATGTAGATTAATCCCCAATTCAAATCAAATGCAATTAATAACAATTGTTAACCAAAAGACGCAAGAAACATGATCTAATCAAGCTTGAATCACAAGGCATTCTAAAGCATCAGCACAAGTCATTAGTAAAACCAATTTCAATAATCCATAGAGGTCAGTAAAATAGTTTGTCATCCATTTGTCCCTGCAAATTGTCAGTCATCAGGTGAATAGCATCAACTAATCCAGATTAGCATCACCATGTGGGGCTTCATGCAAAAATAATTTAGATCACAAATTTGGAAAACATCTAGCTAAAGAAAACTATTAAGACAGCGCAGTTGGTACCTAGAAAGAAAAAGGCACAAAAATGCAATTCAGTCACATCGCCATATCTACCTATCACGATATGGGTCAGCAAGCAGAATCAGTCTTCGTTCTCAGGTTATCAATCGATTAGCAAAACATCAGGCTCTCAGTCAGAGAGTATGAGCCCAATGACAGAATCTCAAATCTCTTCTAAGTTTCTTCTTCTCAACAGTGGTCTGCCCTAAAATCTCTCTCTCTAATTCTTCTCTGTTGTGTTGTAATATCAAAGTCACCCAAACTATCCCCTAATTTCCAATTGGTAAATTAATCGTACGTTTTTACTCTGTCCTGTGAAAGTTCTATACCAAATCTATGGATTCTAATATTTCACACTTCACACGTCGTTGATTGGTCTGCTTTGCGATGTTCTCATCATCCAGCTTGTCAGGTATTGGATTTGTTCCATCGTCCTCTCCAGTCAGTGTCTTCATAGTTTGTGTCCTGGGAAAGAACTTCTAGCACACATTACACACATATTGATACATTCTAAGGACACTGTCTTCTGTTAGTTGGTTCACATGAAAAGCTTCTGCGAAGCATTTTAACAAGACAATGAGCATTTCACAGTTAGTTCACTCTGTCAGCATTTTTCATTATACGCCAGGAAAAACAGCTTCTGCATGAGGCCTGGCAAACTAGGCCAAGACACTCGATAAGTTAAGGCTTACAATTAATAAGCTAAAACATACTTTATAACCCTTAATATGACATATTACTGCATTAATCTAATACATTTTCAATATTTCATGTATATTAATAATTATTTAGTACAATTCGTGAACACTGGGGGCTATTCTTCGAGGTCACAATTTCAAACGTGCACATAATTTTTTTCTCCCTTATTCATTTTTCTACATAAGTCATTATTCAAAATACGTAAACACTCATTAATACTTTCTAATTAAGACATCTGCTTCAGCACCATCATAGCTAAGGTTCATGCAAGAATTTTTGCAAGATCCTGCGTTTGTTCAGCAGGACATTCTAATGACTGTACCTGTAACCAGATTCTCCAAGGGTCCCGCACTGAGCATGATCTGATTCTCTGAATTCGGCGAAGGAGAGACAAAGTTAAGAAATGTCATATAAAAAGAAAATGTTGTAAATATGACATATTTTGTTTCATCACTCACTGCATTTTAGACCCTCATGACATGAGTTGGAAAATTCTAGATGCTAATTGGGAAGCTCCTACTTATCATAAGGGATATTTGGTAATCAGCAGGTTTGTGAGCTGAAACCAATACTAAGCTGCAGACCTCTAAATGAGGCATGGGTGCAAGCTGTGTGTGTTTCCCTCGTTCTGGAGCGTGACAATAGGTAGTTTGCTCTAATTGTTCAACCTATTAGCTTCATATTTTACCCGCTCCAAATTTGGATGTCAAGCACACGTCAGGTACAAACTGGAGTGCCAACTGGGCACAAACTAAAATTTGCACCTAAAAGTGAATTAACAGCCTAGTTGTATATGGGCCTTAATAGTTCAGATAAACGCTACAAGCAGAACTTGTGTGAAAACAGGGAACTGTATCAGTCTTCTACCTGAGGTTGCCCAATTTACCCATTAAAACCAAGTACTAGCACATCCATATTGCCACTGTCGATCTTACTGTTGGTCGTTTTTAGCATCTCTTAAATTCGAAAGACAAATACTGTCAAACTCCTGCAGTCAAGATCTTTTTCTGGCACATCGACAATTAAGCAATCTCAAACGCGAGATGACAACTGTCCCAGTGTCCAGAGCACGGCATACTCTTTCTAAGGAGAAAAGCTGGTCTTCCAAGCATTCTTCCTTCTTAGTGGCAGCTTATTCAAGCAATCATCAACATAGTTTTCAAATATGCTAAAAAAAGGAATGGTAATGATAAGAAGTAGTAGATTTTTCTTTTTATATGGATGACACTTTAAGAATACATTAGGTATAAAAATATATTTGAAGTAAAAAAAAAACAATATGTATCACTCAAATCAATAAAGCTACAAAATAGCACTCAGAAATACAGTTGTGAACCTGATCTGCCCTTTGCTCAAAAATATATGCAGTTCGTCACCACTAACTGATTATGAAACCTGTTTCACTGATAATCAATCGGAGTACTGACAAAGCAGCAACGTCTACAACGCTGTTTGCAATTATTAGCAACCTTTCATTAATAGAACAAACACTGTAAAATCAAAAATCACAGCGTTTGTGTTAAAGAGGTACGGGGATGTAAACCTTGCCTTTAATCCCAGTTTAGGACTCAGGTTTGCTAAAACATTGACACTTAGCTGTCTTACAAACCAAAAGTACTACTACTAGCAACAGTGCTTTAAATCCTCCAAATCCAGGTAGGTACTAAGAAGGGGAAGAAGATGGAATAGAAATGTGCCTCACCCTATGGTTCAATTGAGGTGTGTGTCGATAAAAACACGTAGGTCACCCAAAAGACCAAAAAGTACCACCATGCTGTAATGATGGTCTGGAGCTACAATGATTTAGTAAGGGAGTTTATTGGTAACACAATCTAGTAGTGGCACATCACAAGCCATTCGACTTCCCAGCTGAGCACATAGAATCCCCACTAGGTATAATAACTTAGTAGTGGAACATCTTGTTATAAAGAATCCACGCCAACTATTCAACGTTAGTCTTTCTTTCGCATCTCTAATGCTCCATCTTCCACAGCTCTCTTCCTGACACCATATTCTCCTGTCGACTCAGGTTCCTCCTCACACAACATTGTACTGTCAACTCCTGTCATTCTGTCAACCCCCGGAATGTTCCAACTCTAGAGGGAAAGGGGAGGTGGAACATGCTACTTTCTACATTCTACATACTAAATTGTTCTCACAGATAAAAAATGCCAAAAAGATAAATTCCCATCAATTAATAAAACAACTTCTATTAATATATATTACAACTCATCTCTTTCACTTCATTTTATAAATTATTATGTACATGAGATCAGAATCCCAACAACTCACCATGTCAGCAGAGTGCCGAAGAAAAATGTTTCTGCAAAAAACTATAATAGATAGTTTTCCTTAAACTGGAATCTACCAAGCAGTTAGGATGTCAGCTGCCCCTGAAAAATATACATGGAGAGGCCTCTCCGTTGGACTCACTCAGGAGCTCTCAGGCCAGGGTACTGTGCTGAAGGGGCCCCATAACGCTCGTGGGCCCCCCTTCACCACCCAGGCTGCGGGGGCCTTTGTTATGCCACTGTTTCATATCTAATCCTTCAACCACCCTTTCATTCTTCATGTATGGAAGCAGTCTGACATCACCAAGGGATGTCTCTTTGAAGCAATTGTTTACATTGTTCTTCTGCAATGTCATGCTTCTATTAACCTACCAATTTTACCTCCCTCTTGAGTCACTACCCTGCCACCAGCTGGTACACCCATCCTACTCCATTTAATCTAACTCTCCGTCATTGTCATTAGACAACTGCACTCTTCAGCCTCACTTTCCACTCCATCACACTCCTCTCTTCTCTGATACAGAGCTATTTAACCCCCATCCATTTCTGAAGTTTTTTTAATTGTACCTAATTACCTTCCATTGTCCCCACTCTGAAAACTTAGAAAATCCGTACCCCAATTCTTGCTGGCTTCACCTTGAGCCAATCACCTTCATCTTTATATCTAGAGCTCTTCTTATTGCCTCACCCAGCCGATCTTTCATTCTTTGCTAATCCTCTAACCACAATGGTATAATTTTTGAGCCTCTGCCCTTCCCCTCATCGAGGCAAATGGGGTGTGGCTCTCAGTTTCATTCACTGTAGTGTAAAACCATTTATGTCCATCACTGTCCTTTCAATAGCTGAACAACCTTTATTACCATAACTAAAGTACCATTTCATCTGTCTTTTGGTATGTTCCACTCACTGGTTTGAGGATTGTATAAAAATAATTCTCTTGTAAGTAATTCCTAATCTCTAAAAATACCTCAGCTCCTCATATGTATGTGGGTTTCCATTATATGTCACAATACATCCTGGTAATCCTTCTTTGCTAAAGATAATAAATCTTCTAGTGCTTCTTGATCATCATTTTGATCCATTTACTGTATAAATCTACTACTAATCCTGCATATGTTAAATGCTCAAGATGAGCCATAAATAACCCAATTATATCCAGGCACACCTTGGCCCATCCTTTTTGTGCTACATTGCACTTCCACCGACTTTCAATCTTGTCTCTCTTTTTAAGCACACTACAGCCCACAACCAATTCAACATGTGCTTATTAACACCAGCCCACAAAAATCTACCTTGAGGTCTTTTGTTATCATTGTCTGATGCCCACCATGAGCTAAACCATCAGTTTGCATCATAACATAAGGGGAACAACAAATCTGCCACCCAGCATCACCACACAGCAACATTTCATGTAATATCCTGAAGGTCTCATGTTTGTATGGATACAACTCTCCTTTCTACATACCTTGCCTATCAATGTCTTGACTTTCTTTATGATACTGTCATTTTCAACCACAAGATCTCACTCTTCATTGAAAAAGGCATTATTGTAACCTTCTGTGACATACTTGCATCGGCTACCACTTTTTCAATTTCAAATTCACCACTGCCACATTTTCTGTTCTGAGGTAACCAGGATTGATAACCGACTGCCATCTTTTATCGACCTGTGATATACCCGTCACATAAGTAAACCCTTTTAATCTACCTGCAAATTTTGCTGGCCTTGCAAAACTGATGCCTGCTCCCCAGGATTGCAGCACCTTAAATAATCTTATTTGCTCATAGCTCAATTATGCGATTCCATGTGTATGTTCTGATGTACTCAGTGCTCCAAATAGCTGTCAAGGTTTCTTTCTTGATTACTAAATAGTATGAGTGATAAACTACTGCAACCGTTTTTTCTTTCCCCTCATGAGATTGAGAAAGAACAGGGCCAATCCCTATGGCATTCTCACCCACTTTTCTCAAAAGCCTTCCTCTGTGCCTCTCCCCTTTCAAAAGTTTAATCTTTTCTCAAACAGTTCTCAAGTTGTCTGTTTTGTTAGTGAAAGCATGTACACATTTACCATATAAATCAATTAAGCCAATGTAATATCTTAATTGGCCCTTGTTCTCTAGAGCAGCTGCCACTTTGATGGCATTCAGTAGATCTGTCTTTGGGCTCACATCTGCAACCAATACCATATGGCCTAGGCATTGCATCTCTTATTCCTAAATTCTACATTTATCTTTCTACAATTTAATCCCCTCCTTTCCTAACTTACCCAACACCTCTTGCAATACCATATGATCCTCTTTGATAGTCTTTCATCTTGAAAAAAAATGATCCAGTTCAACCTCTTGAAAGAATTCTGTCATTATGCATTAGAGTTTTCTCACTGCAGATGCAAGTAGTAAAGGCAGACGAGTTAACTGAATCACACCTTCTGCATGTGGTAAGTGCTTTTGATTGCTGATGCAAGCAATACTCAAAGCTAGAGTTGAGGAGTACTTGCTATCTCCCAACAACAACACTGTTTCATTGATGCTTAGTAACACAAGACTGTCCATACAATATTCTCATTTAAACAAAGAAGGTGAACTTATAATCATAATTTTCATCAGCCTTATTAGTGATAACTATCTGTGAGAGTCTTCCATCAGCTCAGTTATCCTCTTTTGCACTGTTACCTTCAACATCCACATCACTTCTACACTTATCACTACTGGCTTTATGTCTTAACTGTACAGTTACTTCCTTTAATATTTTTTAAGTACATAGCCCTTAACACTTCTAACTTATCCTCAAATACACTCCTAGCATCGTCCAAAATTTCCTCCAGAATAGTTTTTCTGCAATTACTGCCTGCCCAGCAGCTCTGGTAATTATTATGCATATACATAGATCGTACTAGTGTATCCATTCCAGAATAAGTGGTTTACTATTGACTACATTTCCAATTATGTTCCGCTGCCTGAATTTTATGTCAGTCCACAAATCACCTATCACACATCTATGCAACTGCTCTTATGCCACATGGGGTTAATGTCCTAGGGATTTGGTTTCCCCGTTGGCCATAACCTATGAAGTGATTATCCTATATATGGAACCCGAGTTCCTGAAATGGTGCATGGGTGTTCCCCATAAAATCACCCATAGTTTCTTGTGAAAAGCTCTATTTACCATCATTTTGTAGGCAGGGCTTTGGACCTTAAATACACCTCCTCAAGGCAGGTGTAAAGAAGCATAAATGGTTTATTTTCTCAGACCTTTCCTAACTTTGCTTGGATGTGTACTTTACAGCACGCATACAAATTGGAAAAAAGTTTCAAAGTAAGCCTAAGCATAGTAATTTGTAATGAAAAGGTATCCTTCCAGGATAAAACTTATTCTAGACTCACCCAGGTATTGTTTGCACATCAGCGCACAAGTGAATGCATAGAACATGACAGCCAAACTGTGAGCCAGTGCGTGGGAAGTGACCAGCAGTACCATATCTTAATAGATATGGTGCTGTCTCCTCTCACCTTCTATGGCAATACAGCGCAGCTTAGGTTGCCGCGCTGCATTGTGTGAGATGTTAGTAAATCTACCCCCATATTTTCGGGGATCTGTGGTAACCTTGAAATTGGTATTGTAAAATCAGGACAAGTGAATGCCAAGGATGTGTCATAATCGAGTAGGGCTGACAGCTTGTTCCTGTCCTCTGGTAGTCAAAAACAATGATTCATTCCTAAGTCACAAATTAACTATATGTTTATTTTCTTCTTTATAGATGTTCCAAGTGTTCTCAAACTTTCTTGAACTCTTCTGATGTACAAGTCTGCAGATTTCATTATGGACTGCTTTCCTAACAACTCTCTTGATGGCCCCAGTAAACAATCCAGACCCTACTGCATCTGCTTGTTTTATTCAAGATAAAACAGAAGACAGCCTTTATGACAGCTATCTTTTTCCCATACCTGTGAAAGCTTAGGGTGTGGCAGTGGCTCTCCTGGTTAATTCCCAAACACACTTCTACATGTGGGTTATCAAGTTTTCATATTTCCAGGCCCAGATGGCAGCTTTCAGAACATGGGATTAAAAAAGAAAGCATGATTCACTCCTTCATTGTGTCTTAGGTGAGCTGTGTACACTTTCTAATGGTTTCTTGTCTTTTCAGGCCCAAGTAGCATTTTGAGTTTAAGCTTGCATGAATCTTATCTAACAGAGGTAATGCGGTTGCAATGAGTTGTGACGCCCCTTAAACCTATCACTATAACATTTCCAAAATGTCACCATCTGTACTTTGCTGCACTTCCTGAATCTTATGTGAGAACCTATCTCAGGAACTACAACACTTGTAAACTAAATGGCAGAAGGAAGGCTAAGGCCAGCTCAGCTGTTTGAATCAGAATACGTTTCTGCTAATCAGAAACCACACATACCATGGCCACATTTTAATGCTTCCGACCTGGAGATGGATGCTGGTATGTCTCTAGAAAGACCTTCTTCAAGGGCATTCGGCTGGTATGCCATTTTGACACTGCAGCAATGTATGCAGTTTCACATGGCTGTTAGTAGGATACATGTTCATTTATGCTGTCACACTTGTGGATGGCATAAGGCCAAACTGCCTCACATATGAAATATTTTGACATGTTAACTCTGCAGGTGTTTGAAGTGTTACAGGGCTGTCTATCTGTCTTTCTGCCGTATTTATAAGCCGCACATGGATGATGTAAGGCCACACAGGCTCCCATATTGGATATTTTGGCTTTTCTGCAAAATGTGCAATCCTTGCACACATTACCAATAACTTACACAAAAGAAAGATGCTAATGATTATCCTTCAATCTGTCACCTATATATTTTAGGAAAACATCAGCTATAATGAGTGGTCTGTTAACTGCCACTCACTGACTAAATCTATACCCTTAAAAATCATAACATCTGAGGAAAATGCAAAAAAGCTGATTCTGAGCTTAGAGGTTTCTGGAAGCTAGAAGAGCATTTGGATAGATTTGCAGCACTACACTGTGAAGAATTAGTTTAGCAACCTAGAGGCATAGAATCACTCTTGACACAGTAAACCAGCTTGTGGAAACCAAAATGAATGGAATATGAAGTAAGGTAAGTAGTTTGAATGAGTCTTGAGGAGCTAAAAGACCCCTGTAAGTTAGTACTGTCATAACCCATGCAGCTCCACTAGTTTGTATTTCAACAGGGAGAGAGATCTGATCCTTCTAAAACCCAGGCAGAAATGATGTGACTTGAATGGAGCACCTTCTCCCACTCTTGTGATGTTGATTTCTGCACATCCTGAAAAGGATGAGCTCCGAGTACCACAATCTGGATTTGTGGAGTCAAAACAAGACTATTAAAAATGGAAATAGGTGACGCCCACTGGAAACACAACATTCCATATTCATTTGCAAAAGATTAACCAACAACCTTACATAAATCATTAACTGTGGAACTCTAACTTCTCCTGACTGGAGCTTTTTGTCTTTTGACCACACGAAAGTCATTTGTTCTGAAATACTCATTGTTGACTTTCCTGCAAGTGTTATAGCCCCTGCTTGAGGCCATATTCATACTTTTCTTCAAGAATATGCATGGAGGACCAAAGTCCTAAAACTGTGTATATGTGTTGATGTAAGTAACTGGAATATTGGTTGAGGGGGTTGGAAGCCCAACTCAGGAAACAACCACAATCCTTGTCAGGGAGAATCATAAAAGTCACTGAATTAACCAGTGCTTAACCCTCTGGTAGCTTGGCACAAAGGAGTCAGGCTTAACTTAGAGGCAATGTGTAAAGAATTTATGCAGTCCAGAAAAATTAAAAATGTGAAATCCCAACACAAGAAAAATCCCAAACCAATTTAGAAAAATAGAGTAAATTGTAATAAATATAATGATACCAGAATGACAAAAGTCTAATCAGTATTCAATTTTAAAGTTAAGCCAAAGTGACAACTTTGCTTATCTAGTCGCTTCAGACTGGGACAAAGTCACAAGTTCAGTACAACCATGATGGAGCACAGCCGAACACAGGAACCAGGTTAGTCCTACTGAGAATTGTACCTTTTGTCCATGATGCAAGGCTTTACGTCACTTGGCATTGATTCTGATCAGGAGTTGCACTGTGGTGTCATGCAAATTTCTGCATTGAGTTGTGTTATGCTGTGTCAGTTCCTATCAGGAGTTATGAGGGATGAAATGTGAGATCCTGCATCAAGTTTCATCCAGCTGTATTGGTTCCCATGAAGCTGTTGACCAATAGCTGTGAGGTGCTGCACTGTGAGGTTCTACATTGGGTTGCATTGCTCCATGTCACATTTGATGGAACCCATATCTATGCAGGGAGGAGTACACTCTGTTGCCAGCCAAGAGTCCATGACCTGGGGAGCGCCTCTCGAGGATCAGTAACTACTCTAGGCAGAGGCCAGCAGCAGGGCTCAGGTGGGTCCAGTTACAGGTCCAGGCAGGTCAGTTGCAGCAGGTCATCTGGGCAGTTGCAGGAAGCCTTCTGGAGCTCGTATGTCCCTGTAGCTCACACAGGAGGTCAGCCAAGTAATCTTTGGAATCCCTCTGGGTTAGCCTGAGTCAAAGGTAAGCAGGTCCAGTCTTCCTTCTCAGACAGCAAGGCAGTCCTCAAGCAGCAGGTCAGTCCTCTATGAGAAGGGCAGTTCCTCTTCTGTAACTTTGACAGGTCCAGGAGTGTTCTGAAGAGTTGCTCTGGAGTTCTAGTATTTATACCTGGTGCCAGCCTTTGTGTGTGGAGGCATTCCATACTACCCCTGCGTATGTGTTGGACTCAAACATTTTGCCTTACTCCTGTTTTCTTGCTGAATTAATTTTTGTTGTCCTTAGTACTCTGCACACTTTGGTGCTGCTGACCTGTGCTAGATCACATGTGCTCTGTCCTTTACACCTGATGAAATTGCCTTATACCCAACTGGCACAATTAATTTACTTGTACGCCCCCGTTAAAGTGGTACTACATGTACCACTGTAAGATAAATGCTATTAGTGGGCCTGCAACATTCATTATGCTACCTACTTAATTATTCCTTTAAACATATCTCAGGCCCGCCATTGCAGCCTGTGTGTGCAGTTGTTAACTGCCATTTTGATCTGCCAAAATAAACCTTCTTCCATACCTTAAACCTTCCTTTTTAATACATATGTCACCCCTGGAGAAGGCCATAAACAGCCCATCGGGCAGGATGCAATGCATTTAAAAAGTGGTTCTTTGTTTATTACTTCCATATAGTGAGACAAAGAGGAGAGTGGGTGTTGTCAGGATGGGCCATCTCTATCAGGATGAGAGAGAGGAGCTGTCACCTACCACCCTTACCCATCACAAAGGCTCTGCCTCAGCACACTCACAAATACTTTAACACTAGTCTTTTGTGTCCCCAAGCAAGCTGGGGCCAGGGCAGGGAAGCAGGAAATTCCAGCTATCTCAGTAGGGGAGGAATCTACAAGCTTCTCCAACTTCGAAGTTGACACCAGGTATAAATAGTGGACCCTCAGAAATAACTCTTCAGTACACTTCTGGACCTGTGAGAGAGTCAGAAGAAAGAATGCCCTGCTACTCTGCTGTCCTGCTGCCCTGCTGCCTGAGAGAGAAGGACTTGACCTTAATCTTGAGCCCAGGACCACCACAGTGAGTCCAAGGGACAGTTACCCAGCCTTCGGATAGAGCCTCAATCTATTGATCAATCAATCATAGGATTTATAGAGCACAGCATCTCACCCCTTGGGGTATCCAGGTGCAATGGGTTATTACTGCAGGCTGGTGGCTCCTCGTAAAAGAGCCAAGTCTTGACCTTCCTCCTGAAGTCAGGGAGTGTGAAAGTGGTGCACAGGTGGAAGAGGAGGTCGTTCCAGGTCCAGGCAGCGATGTGAGAGAAGGATCGTCTGCTGCTGCAACTGCGGCATACTCTCAGGACTTGAAAGAAGGTGAGGGTTGTGGAGTGGAGCTCCCTGGTGGGTCCGTGAAAGAAGAGTCTGTGGTTGATGAGTTTGAGTCCAATGTTACGGAGGGCTTTGCATGCGAGGGTGAGAACCTTGAATTTGTACCTCTTGTGCATGGGCAGCCAGTGGCGATCTCTGAGGTACTGGGTGATGCAGGTCTACCTGGGGAGGTCCAGGATAAGTCTTGCTGCTGTGTTCTGGATGGTTTAGAGGCAATGTAGGAGCTGGGTGGGTAATTCTGATGTAAAGAGCTTTCCTGCAGACAAGTCTGCTGGCGATGATGGCCTGGGTTTCTCATTTCGATGAGGAGCCATCTGAAAATCGTTCGTAGCATGTGGAGGTTGTGGAAACAGGAAGAGGCCACAGCTTGTATCTGTCATTTGAAGGTGAGTATGAAGGTGCTGATTCAGGATCAGGAAAGGCTCTAACCATCTTGACTTGTGCACTTGAACTGTGCCTACTGTGAGTCCTAGCCCCTCAAGTGGTACCCCTCCAGTCCTGGACCCCTGGAAGTTCGGCTGAAGGTGCTCTGCCAACCCGGCTGTGGTCTCTGCTAGAACCAATGCAGAGTGATGCAAGCCTGACACAGCTCTTCACAGCACCTCATTGAAACTGACAAAGCATCACACAGCCACGACACAAGCCTGCATTGCAGTGCTCACAGCTCATCAGAATCACCGCTGTGTGGCACATCCTCAACACAAACCTTGCAACTCCTTATCAGAATGAAGACGGCACAACGCAGCCTCAACACAAGTATACATCACAGATCTCGCAGCTCATCAGGGCCACTGCTGCGTGATGCATTTTCAAAATGGACCTTGCATGGCTTGCAGGGCACCACTGTGTGGCTGCAATGCTCTAAAACCAGGATTTAATGTATATTTCTCAGTGAGACTAACTTGGACCTTGTATCCGGCCCATGTTCCAACGTGGTCAGCCTGAACTTGTGACTTTGTCCAGGTCAAGCTCTATTTTTACCTAAATCTTTAAAATTGCATATCTTTGGTTTTATTAACTGGATTTTTGCCATTTTGGTACCAATTGATGTATTATTATTTTTCAAAATTGGTGTGGGATTTTTATTGTGTTGTATTTTCACTTTATTACTGTTTGAAGTGCATGATAAATATTTTACAGTTTGCCTCTAAGTTAAGTTTGATTGCTTTTGTGCCAAGCTTCCAGTGTGATGAGCACAGGTTAATTTGGAGTTTGCTTGTGTTTCACTTTGGCAAGAATTGTGGTTGCTGCTTGAGTAGGGTGTCACCCTTCAACCAGTAACCCAGTACAATCTGGCTCTGAACATTTCTTTCCCCAGTCAAGACATCATTGTCCAGGTGAGAAAAGACGGGCCAAATCTGGTGTCAGATTCCTTTGTGTGTGCCGGGGCAAAGCCCTTTAAAAGGTAAGTGGGGCTGGGTACAGCATCAGCATCTCCCAGTCATCCTGCCAGGTTAGCTCATCTTGTCCACACCTAAGCCCCCTATGTGTTACTGTCTGGAAGAAATACACAAACCCCAACAGCAGAGCTTTTCACAGTCATGTGATACAGGACACTGGCAGGAGGTACTAATGGTTAGAAAAAGAAAATGACAACTTTGTAAAAGTGGTATTTCCAGAATTGTTACATAAAATCTGACTTTGCCATTAAAGAGGGTTTTGAATTACAAACCATTTGGGTGTAGATGACATGTCCATATCTGCTTCCAATCCAAAGTTAGCACTTATTAAATGCAATGTGGTAACAAAGTGTTAGGCAATGGGACAGATGGGCTTTGCAATAGTGAAAAATAACTTTAGAAGATTTTCAGTGCCTGGACATGTAAAACGTATGCACACATGTCCTACTTTTTAAATACAAAGCACCGTGCCCAATAGCCTTCAGGGTCTACCTTAGAGGTGACATATGTATTAAAAAGAATGTCTAAGCTTGACAAAAGATGTATTCTGCTTGGTCAATGGCAGCTCCATTAAGGAAACTTTAGGAGGTGGCACAATGAGTGCTGCAGGCCTGCTAGTAGCATTTAATTTACTGGCCCTATGTACATGTAGTACCATTCATTAGGGACTTTTAACTAAATTAAATGTACCACTCTTGTAGATTGTATCAACTTTTAGGAAGAGAGCACAAGCACTTTACCGTTGGTTAGCAGGTAAAAAGTGCACAGAGCAGTAATGGCATAAAAAACGGTTTCAGCAAGGGAAGGCAAAAATCTAGAGGTAACCCTGCGAAAAGGGTGAGGTTCAATAATAGTGGTATGTTACATGCCACCTTTACTTAGATTTTCTTGTGAATATCTTGGCTGGATGCACAATGCATTTTCAGTGAGTGTTGTCTTTCTCTTGAAAATATAAATATGTGATTCACAAAGCTCTTTCTTTTTGAGTAAGCATTTCTTTCTCATGGAAATATAAGCATAGGCCACAAACAAGAAATAACCACTTATAGAAAATTCTGTGTTGCTTAATTGGGAAATTTAAGTGTAAGTCATACCGAATACAGAAAACAGACACAGCTACTTTTAAAAAAGCTGTGCGAATCAGACCTCGAGTTTGACCGTCCTGTTATGTCGTGCTGCATGCACGCGCGGCATGAAATAAAGATCCAGAGCCGGCTTGCTACAGGTAAACGCTTTACTTTAACACTCTGGTCTTGCACTAACTTTACCGCCTAGTTTCCCCCTTTTATACCCTCCCCCCTGTCGTCACGGTGCAATCCATCTTGCACCTTCTGTGGAGGGGTAATTCCTCATTCCCCCATTCCGGATCTCTCTCCATGGTGTTGAAGGTTTCCGGCATCAACACTACATCCCTCCCCAAATGGGAAAGGAGTATGAATAACTGAGAAAACTTCAACAGAACATTTAAATGTCTACTGACTCGGTGGCCACTGGCAGGCCTGGGACTTTACTTGAATTGCTGTCTATACCAATCAGTCACATGCGAAATCGGCGTACCGCTGTGATGGGTCTGGGTTGTGTCTTAGCATGTATCTTCCTCTGCCAGACCGCCCGATACTTGGACTCTTTCTTCGATCGGGTCAGACGTTCTGGTTCCTGATGCCTGGACTTGTCCCCATTCCCGTGATGGTTGATCTGCCTGGCACTCAAGTTTGTTTCCTGTTCCTTCCCCTGTTGTATCCCAACCGTCGGGCTCCATGTCTGACTCTGCCCTCTCCTCAGTGCTGCTCCTGTCACCTCCGCTGGGTGTCTCCTGGGGTACACGCTTAAAGAACGCCACATTGCGGGTTACAGTTTCTGATCCTCGTTGAGCTGTCACCATGGTGCCTTTTGCAGCAGTCACAGTCCACGGTCGCGTTTCAAAAGGCAGATGGAACTTGCTGCCTGGGTGGCGATCTTTGACTAAGGCAGTATGCCCCACTTGCATCCTTGTCTCCCAGGTTCTTCTTTTCTGGGAGGCGTACGTGTTTGCAGCGTTTCTCCTCGCAGCTGACTTGTTGGGTGGTGGGGTTTGCACAGTCCAGGATGGGTGATGCGGGATGGCGTCCATCACTGTTCTGCCGAAACAGAGTTGGCTGGGATTGGCCCCTGTGGTGGCGTGAGGTGTTACTCTGTACTCTCTCAGGAATGTGTAAATTACTCTTTACGGGTTTTCTGCTTCCGCTACAGCTATGCGGATGACTTTGTTCAGGGTTTTCACGAATCTCTCCACCTCCCCATTTGCTTGCGGCCACCGGGGTGTGATGCATCTGTGTTTGGTGTTCATTGACGCTAGAAATTCAGCCCACTCGTGGCTGTTGAACGGGGGCCCATTGTCCGTGCGTACCTCTCCGAAAAACCCGTGAGTGGCCATGAGTTTTTCAAACTGGGGAATAACGGTGTGCGTGGAGGTTGACTGCACTACCTCCACCTCAGGATAACATGAGTAGTCATCGACCACAATGATCATATGTGAACCATCAGGCAGATGTCCAAAATCTGTGCTCACTCTTTGCCATGGTGCTGAAGGTCCTTGCTCTTTTATAACTGGTGCTGGGGGGTCAGGGTTGCCACTGGCTTGGCAGACGAGGCACCTTTTGACCATGTCTTCGACTAGCTTGTCAAGACCTGGGAACCAGACTTTGTTCCTGAGACGGGCTTTGTACATGACGATTCCCTGGTGTGCTCCGTGGGCAAGGGACACTGCTCGGGTTGTGAGGCTGGAAGGCAACACGAGGCAGAATCCCCGTAGCAAACAGCCTTCTTCACTTACTGAGAGCTCCTGGCATACATTGAATAGGGCGTGTAGGCAGGCTTGGGCTTGTTGTGTGCGTAACGAGTCTGGCCACTGGAGTGGCCTCCATTCCCCTGTACGGGTGGCTGCTATGGCTAGTTGTAAGCATTCGTCTTGTTCGGTCACTATCACCACTTCGCTGAGTGGTAAGGGTAGAGGTCGAGCTCGTTCCACTACCACCCTCACGTACTCTTCCGTTTCCTTGGCTTCTTCTACTTCCTGTGATGTGGCTGGGCGTGCATGTCTGGATAGGAAGTCCACCGGATTTTTTGTGCCGGGTTGGTAGATGAGCATGAAGTCGTACTCCTGGAGTTGCAGGATCCACTTCTTGATTCTTGGTGGTGGTTTGGAGGATGAACCTTTGAACAGGGGCAGTAGGGGCTTGTGGTCGGTCACGACAGAAAACGACTTGCCATTGGGGTAAAGATGAAAATGGCAGCACCCCCAGTGGATGGGGATGGCTTGACGTTCGATTTGTGAGTAACTTTGTTCTGTTGGTGTGAGTGTGCGGCTGGCAAAGGTGATGGGGGCCCGCTCTCCGCAGTCCTGTTTCTGTGCTAACACTGCCCCTAGGCCTGTGGGGCTGGCGTCGACTACTAGTTGTGAGTGTCGCTGGGGATCAAAGAACGCTAATGTGGTGTCGGCCGAGAGTGCACTCTTGGTGGCTTAAAAAGCAGCTTCTTGCTCTTCGCCCCACTCCAATGATTAGTTCGCCTGTGTGAGTTGCCGCAGGGGTCCTGTGATGTCAGCCAGGTTTTTCATGAACCGCCCGCAGTACGTGACCATGCCCAAAAAACTTCGGTCTCCTGAGACCGTTGTTGGTGTTGGGGCTTCTTGGATGTCCTTGACTTTCTGGGGGTCCGGTCCTACTCCGTGCTTTGAAAAGTGATATCCGAAGAAACAGATTTCTTCTTTGAGGAAGTCGCATTTGTCTTTGTGGAGAGTTAACCTCTGCTTTTGTAGCCTGGCAAATACGGCTCGCAGTTGTTTTAGATGTATTTGGATGTTTGGTGCGTGGACTAGGATGTCGTCACTCACATTCAGGACTCCTGGGAGTCCATGCAGGACTTCCTTGATGACGTGTTGGAAGACTTCTGCAGCACTTGATATGCCAAAATTGAGTCTCTTGTACCGCCACAAACCATTGTGAGTGGAGAAGGCAGTTATGGGCCTGGATTCGGGGTGTAGCATGATCTGGTGGTAACCTGACCGAAGGTCCATTTTGGAGAACCAGCAGGATCCTGTTAGCTCACTGAGGATGTCGTCGATCGTTGGGGTGAGGTGACTTTCTCGTTTTATTGCCAGATTGGGCATGCGCATGTCAACGCATATCCGGACCACATCAGGCTGTTTGGGTTTCTTTGCAACCACAATTGGGGACACCCACGGTGTTGGACCCGTGACCCTTTCAATGATACCCGCTTGTTCCAGCATCTGGAGTTTGCGTTCCACTTTGGGGTGAAGGTGGAAGGCAACGCGGTGATGTCTGAATGCTGTAGGGGTGATGGATTCATCAATATGGAGCCGTAGCGGGAGCCCTTTCAGGCAGCTGATGCCTTCGAACAGAGTCTTGAACTCTTGTGTGAGGTTGTGGAGTACGTGCGCGTGGATGCTGAAAGCAAAGTGTACTAACTCAAGATCTTGGACTGTTTGGCAGCCTAACAGGAACCCAGTGCTGTCCTTGGAAACGTGGATTTTTGTACCTTTCCGGTGTCCTCATGGGAGGTCTCTGTGGTGAATGCTCCTGCTATCACTAGAGGGTGGCTGTTTCCGAAAGAGAACATCTGTACATTGGTGGGTTTTAGCGGCGGCAGTGGCTTGGGTAGGTTGTTGTATATGTCCATGGCCATCAGATTTATTAAGGCCCCAGTGTCTACCAGTGCTGATATGGGTGATCCTTGGATCGTGACTTGACATGTGGGCAGGCGTCGGCCCCCCACAGCGTGTATGATGTGCACCACGTGTGAGTCATTGTCCATGTCGATATCTGAGTCTGGATCTAGTGTAGTCTCAACCATTTTTATGGTTTTTCTCATGCCAGTGGTTGTCGGTTTTGGTGCAGATCTGCAAACTTTTGCGAAATGGTTGACTTTTCCACATGCGCTGCAGATTTTGCCCCTTTTAGAGTTTCGTATGTTCCTGGCCTCGCTTCTGTAACCAACTTGAAAATTTTGTGTATGTCTGCTCCCCCGATATGGAGAAGAAGGGGTCTCCTCCTTTCTGGTTGCACACCTAGCGCTTCAAAATATGTTTCAAGGTGCGCTATCCAGACTTTCCACCTTGCTGCTTGGGTGGGGGGCACGCCTGTGACTGTGAAAGGCTCTAGTGGTGGTATGCCAGCCATGCTGATGTTGGCGCTGGTGTGGGTAACAAAATGAGGAGGGTCGGGGTTTGCGCTGCTTGGGTTATTGTCTTTGCTTTGCTCTCTTTTTTTTTCCAGCTCAGGAGAGCGAGTACCGGGAATTAGATGTCTAAATAACGTGTTGTAATGTCTTCATTATTTTGTTTTTTAATGCTGCGTAGCTCGCGTCTTCTGTAGTGGAGGCTTGCCCTTTTCTTTTGATATGCCTTGCCTTAAGAAAGAATATGCATGTATCCTTTTGTGTTCTTTTTTTTTTTTAAATGTCCTCTTTCTGTTTTTTTTTTTTTTTTTCCTTATATGCAGATTTGCGCAGCCGAGCTCCAGGTATCTCTTTTTTTTTTTTTCAAAAATGTCCACTTTCTGTGTCTGTTTTTTTTTCTTATATGCAGATTTGCGCAGCAGAGCTCCAGGTATCTCTTTTTTTCAAAAATGTCCACTTTCTGTGTGTTTTTTTTTTCCTTATATGCAGATTTGCGCAGCGGAGCTCACATACCAAAAACGGCACTGAGGGCGTGTCAGGGAAATCCCCTCACCTGACACGTGCCGTGTTGTTCTCCGGGATCCCTCCGGTGCGGTCGGCACGCAGTTCACTGCGGAGCACCGCCGCCAGGATACACGGCGGGTGCCGGCGTCACGGAGCTTCTGCCTACCGCGGTTCCAGCGTTGGGCTGAGGCTGGGCGTAGGCACAGCAGGGCTCCGTCTGGTGTGGCGGTGTGCCTGAGCCTCCAGCAGTCAGGACGTGGTGGGAAATGGCGGAAGCCGGTAGCTTCCGCCTTGGATGCCAGGTAGGACCGGGGTCGGCAGTCCTGGGCTTCGGGTCCGATGGATAGGATCGGGGCACTGGTGGGTGGCGTCGCTACCTGTCCTGGTAGGCCTACTTCGTCGCCAAAATGTTATGTTGCGTGGCATGCACCCGCGGCATGAAATAAAGATCCAGAGCCGGCTTGCTACAGGTAAACGCTTTACTTTACCACTCTGCTCTTGCACTAACTTTCCGGCCTAGTTTCCCCCTTTTATACCCTCCCCCCTGTCGTCACAGTGCAATCCATCTTGCACCTTCTGTGGAGGGGTAATTCCTCATTCCCCCCTTCCGGGTCTCTCTCCATGGTGTTGACGGTTTCCAGCGTCAACACTACACGTCATTCCTTCTGTCTGAACAAGTGCAACTGTGGATTGGCCTCACAATTACATCATTTTTTCTATCTCGTATTGGCTTTTCTTAAAATAACTTTACCTGTTGTTCACTATTGAATTGTTAGGATTCTCTTCAAGTTCAATTTATAATCGCTAAAAACAAATAATGAATCCAAGAGCTAGGCTTTACTTTTAGCCAGAGAACATCTAATCTGCTTTTCTCATTTCTGTGCTAGTTTAGTTATTGTTTCAGTACTTTGTATGGACTTCTACATTTCTCAAATCTTATTGTCCCCAGTTTAAATGATAGTGTGGCCCAGGATGCATCTTCTCACTTACCCCATGCAATCGTGAAGATATGGAGAGAAGGTGCTTCACATACCCATATAGCACAGTCACGGAGTAGGGATGTTTCTCATACTTTAGTGTTATCCGCCAAATGTCAGAGACGTCCAAATCTGCTCCTTCGAAGTCATAGATGTGCAAGGGCGTAGCTTGGTCAGTACGACTGGGGGGGTGTAAGCCTCAGATTTTCCAACGATCACGTTGGCATATATGATGTAAAAATACAGTATACTGGGGCAGGGCGCATGAAAAGGGTTTAAGGGGGAGTGGAAAGGGAGACGAATAATGCTTGAGAGGGTTGCTAAATGAGAAAAAACACAATATTTTGTAAACTTACCAACATTTTTGAAGACTTTCAAAACAAAGAATGGAGAGAGTGTGTGGGCGTTTTTGTCTGTCAGTATGTAAAAAATCCTGCGAAAATCCGACAGACTCCTCACCATACCCGACCAAAAGCACCTGTACCCAACAAATAAATTTATCAGGAGGAAGTAACACCCCAAACACCACCAGAAGCTACTCCCCTGTAGATGTGCACTACATGTCAGGGGTAGCATAGTACCCCTGAATAAGATTCTTACAGCATGCCACAAACAGCCTCCTTTGGGTCTAGCACACTCACAATAAGGCAGGATGCACCACATTACACTAGGCACACCTAAATGCCACACATGCTCAACATATGTAAAGGCAGGCAATCTTATGCCAAAGCTATCAAAATGTATAGGATGCCCGTTAGATGCCTACTGAATATCTTCTTCTTAAAACTAGCCTACTACCAAAAGTATGGCGCTCACATTATCCCAAAATGGCACACCCAATGGAAGGGCAACTATGACACCTAGAGGGCTCACAATGTTCCATTAAAAGCCATTAAAATGTTTAAGAGGGCCACCGCATGCCAAAATGGGCCACCTGATGCTCGGGTCTCTACGATACACAAAAGTCCCGCTTGGTCAAGGAATCTGGAATATGTGATGTGTAAACAAAAACATATGTGAGACATACACACATATAAATTTGTGTGCAAACTGACACCCACATAAAAACTCACAAACCCACACATCCTTTCTCTTTCTCGTCTTCTCTCTTTCACTCTGCAATTCACTATCACTGCTCTCGTTGCAGCATATTCAGCCGGTCTGGTACTATCAGTGCAAGTCTCTCAAAAGCTGCTCCAAATGCTTTTACAAGCATATGCCAGCAAGACTCTGGGATAGTGCGAGATTTGCCTTTTGAAACAACACCTCATATTTTGTTAAGTGCAAAAAGTGTGCTATACTTATTCAGCAAGTTTAAAATAACAATACATTAGTGGCAAAATTTAGGGGTATATTTATACTCTGTTTGGGCCGTTTATGCATCATGTTTTTGACGCAAAAATGGTGCAAACTTAACTCCATATTTATAATTTGACGCTAAACCCATCTAGCATCAAAATATTGGAGTTATCGTCATTTTTTGGATGCATGAACCTACCTTGCGTCAATGAGATGCAAGGTAGGCATCTCCCATCTAGAAAATTGTGCTATCCCCATAGCGCCATATTTATCCCCTCTTGCTAAAATGATGCACGGGTGGGAGGTGGACCCAAATAATGGCATTAGGCTTGCTTAGCGCCATTATTTAACGCCTGGGTCAGACCAGGCATTAGGGGACCTGTGGACCCATTTCCATGGCTAAAGCCCATGGAATGAGCCCACAGGTGTCCACCCCAAACCCAAGATACACCCCCACCCACACCAGAGGGACACTAGAGGATGGGGGACCCCATACCAGGTAAGTAGGGTAAGTAAATGTAAGTATTTGTTAATTGACATGGGGCCCCCTGTGCTGGTCATTGCGGTGGCGGGTATGACTTCTGTGTGGTATGGATGGTTGTGTGTCAGGAAATGACGCTAGGCTGGTTAGCGGCGTTTTTTTGCCTCTAACCAGTTTAGCGTCATTGTTTGATTCTCAACCTCCATCTCCTCTAAAGCCACCCCCACCCGGCTAGTGTCTTTAATTTTGATGCTTACCCAAGCTTAGCACTGGCTTGCAGCATTTCTTAAATATGGCACCCAGTCGCCGCAAGCCAGCACTAAATGTTTTGATGCAAAACTGCGTTAGTGCTGTTTTGCATAAAAAATATAAAAAATACCCTTAATTTTCTATCCCAGCAGTTGACAATGTTGCCTGGGTACGCACCTGGATGTATGGTTGGTTTTAGAATGAGGGAAGTATTCATGGCAGTGTTTTTTTCAATATGTTCTTGGCAAAATGGAAGTGCTCACGTTACTTATAATTTGAGCAATGCGTTATTTCTCTTATCCTGAAACATCAACCCTGCGCCACAGTCAAAACAATTGTTTCTTTACTCTAAGCATTACTATACTATAAATCCTAACACTGTTCACAATGAAAAACATTGGTCTCAGAGGTTTTATTTCGAGATGGGCTTTAGAAAAGTAGCTCATCAGCAAGCTGTGAAATAATCACGATTCGCACAAACCCGTTTTCAGCTTTAGTAAGCAGAAAATGTTTTAATTTAATGAGTTTTGCGTGTGCAGTGCATGTAAAACAATTATAAAAATGAACTGCAGATGGTTTCATTGTCAAGCTCTCTATATTATTTAAGACCATAAGTGATTCGATTGCTGCTTCAGGAAACAAGGGCACATGAAGAGACCCTCTGCACCTGTGCCCACCAAAAGCATTATTAGATTATGTGTCCATGCCTAAGTACAGTTATAAAGTGTTGGTGATATCGAATTATTAATTTCCCTGTTACACTTCACTTAAATGCTCCTACCATATTTGTGAAAGCATGCATAAAATGGTCCACAATCCACTCTACCATATTACCAAATTATTACCTTTAAATACATTTTTATATCAATTTAGAGGAATATATATATATATATATATATATACATATATATATATATATATATATATATAAAATAATAATATAGTCACTGAAAAAACAAAGGTTACAAGAACATAGTTAGATTCTGAATTTACATGTACACAACCATACAAATTCAGCAGTTACAGTTATTTTAAGTAACTATACCTCGCTCCCTCGGGTAACTATAATTTGCACTCCCAGTCATGCACAGTTTTTTCTTCAAAAAGTTGACTGCTAATATTTCATTTATATTTGTTATTACGTTTTAGAAGTTGTCATGAGTGCTGCAATATCTAGGGTAATTAGCAGGGCATGGCAGGAGTGTGAGTTATACTACCTTAGGGCATGAGTTATTATTGATTGAGATAACTCTAACTATAACTGCTGAATTTATGTGGTTTTGTACGAGTAAATTCAGAACCTAATTATAATGTCCCTATGACCTTTGTGTTTTTTCAGAGAATATCTATATTTTTTTTCTTGTGAAGTAATTTTAATTACTATACGTTAATCTAACCACAGCTGCACATGGCATCTGAGACCAGCATTATTCATTTGTCTTTGATAAGCTTCGTAAGGTGGCTAGAAAGAGGACTAAATGTGGAAAGACAGACCAGTTTCTCACCGGACGTTTTTTTGAAATACTGAAGCAGTAGTTCTGTGTTATTGTTCAAAGCTCTTTTGTTGGGTCTACGTACCAAGTGGGCAGGATAGTTTTGTGCCACTAATTTGATTGAGAGTTTCTTTCTGTGTGGGGTATAATCCTTCATGTTAGAACAATTACGTCTTAAGCTCAAGAACTGGCCTACTGGTAGAATTTCTCTCAAGGCTCAGGGATGGAATCTTTAAAATTGTAATAGATTATTCCTGTCTGTGTGATGATGGTACACTTGGGTTTGTAGATGCCCATTCTTAGCTTGAACCAAGAGGTAAAGAAGGGTGATTCAATGATACAAATGGTTATGGGGAACCATTGCCTCTCTTCTTGTGTCATTCCAGATCAGCATTAAATCGTCAAAGTACCACTTCCACAACCTGGTCTTCCCCAGAAATGGATTTTAGGCGTGTAAGACACAATCTGTCTCAAAAGAGTAAACATAGAGACATGCCAAGCTCTGATCAAATGTGCTCCCCATGAATGTCCCATGAACCTGCTGAAAAAATTCACCCTCAAATTCGAAGCAATTCCGGGTGAGAGCAAGATGCGCTTGGTCCAAAATGAACTCAGGAGGGGTTATTAATTCCCAGTTAGGCTTCTTCAGGAGCCCTTCTATTACTCCTAGGGGGGCTTCCTTAGGGATGTTGGTGTACAGGGACTCCACAACTAAGCTAATCAGTATTTCCTTTTCACTGTCAAATGGCATTTTATACAGATGTTTTAGAACATATTTTGTATCCTGCAAATATGTTGGCATCTGTCAGACAAGAGACCAATGGAACATGCATCAAAATAGTAATAGTGGTTCCAAGGCTGAAACTATGCCTGAGACAATAGGTCTCCCTGGGGGAGGGATTTTCCCTTTGTGAATCTTTGGAAGGATTTAGAAATAAGATATTTTTGGCGTCTTCTGGATCAAGAAACTTGCCATGTTCTTGATGATCCATTTGTTCTCTAGGCCTCTCGAGAGAAGAAAGTTGACCCCCTCCATGCTTCCAGAAGTGGGATCTCTAGCCAGATGTTTGTAATTACGAAAGTCATTAAGTAAGCATAAACACTCTTCCTTATACATCTCTGTCGGCATAATCACTATCGCCTCACCCTTATCAGCAAGCACAATGACAATACTAGTGTCCTTAGCCAAACGGTGTAAGGCTTCTATTTCGACTCTATTTGTGTTGTTGAAAACATTGTGTTGTGCATCTTTGAGGTTATCAATCTCATGATTGAAAGCTTTTTTAAAGGCAAGTATTGGAATATTATTGGAAGGTGGCAAGAATCTGAATTTTGGGGGAAGGCTTTTGTTTTGCACTTCCTAACTGTTGGTCATTGGATATTTGAGTAAAAAGCTTTTTAATCTGACTCTCCGTAGAAATTCTGCTACTTCTACCCATAATTGAAAAATATAAATTCTTGGGGTAGGACAAAACCACATTCTTTATTGAGTACAGTGGTTTCAATCTCATCAAGTATTCGTGTAGTCAAGTTTATCACAATATCCTGTTGGGACATCATACCTTGTGTGTGCTGGAAGTCGCTTCCCTCTTTGTGTCTGTTTCACAGTGGGTCTTTCTGTTCTACCAGGTAACCCTTTTCTTTTTCCCTCTCCCCATCCTCAGCCTCTTTCTAAAAAGGATTGCATTGATATGACCAAGGGGCCAGTTGTGGAAGAAAGACCAGTGTGGGGCCAAACTGGGAGGGCATGCCATAGTGTGGTGTCCACCCTCAAGTTTGTTTTTCAGAGGAGCGAAGGGTCCTAAAGCTGGTGGTTGGTTCCAGTGGGCCCTCTGATTCCCCCATCTAATCCTTCTTTGTTGTGATCCTGGGTGGAGGTCGCTATCTGAATCAGATGCTGAACTGCTTCCTGAAGAAGTATCCGAGGACCCATTTGGTTTTGGGACATAATCGCCTTTGGATTAGGGATATACTTCTGAAACTTGACTATTTTCTGTTGAGTCAAGTATTCTTTGAACTCAGCTATGATTTGTTTTAGACTCCTCTAGCTTTTTCTTGTAAGTGAGTGTGGTCAGCCCAATCTTAAAGTTATTTTCGCTTGTCTTAATCCTTATCATGAGAGCTTCAGATAATTGTTTGGCTGTTTTAATAATAAGAACCAGCCAGTCATGCATGCATCTCCATACAATCAATGACCGGTCTTTTTTAATTTCTTTGTCCTCAAGAAAGATATGTGGTTCGTGTGTGACAATGAGACCTTTTGGAGCAGCATTACCCCATAGGTATTCAGCCATTTCCGCCCCATGTAGAATGTTTTTTACCTGGACTCTCTTTAATTCTACCAGAGTATCCCA
The DNA here is from genome assembly GCF_031143425.1 of Pleurodeles waltl. Lineage (NCBI taxonomy): Eukaryota > Metazoa > Chordata > Amphibia > Caudata > Salamandridae > Pleurodeles > Pleurodeles waltl. The sequence continues at coordinate 995,769,566 of NC_090437.1, forward strand.
ATCTCCATGCTGTGTCATGGCTTAAGCCAGTGTTATGTCGCCTAGTAAGGAAGGTGCAGATAAGATTGACAACACTTCCTCATCCTTCAGCTATGGTTCTGTCCAAGCAAATTAACCAGATGCCTACGGACTAAAGCACCCTTGGTTCCCACGTATCACGAAATACCAGAAATATTAGAACTACTACGCTTGCAGCTAATCAGCTGTGCCCAATCACTTTACTCAAAGAAGAGATTAGAGGCACTGCACCATCACACACCCTCTGAAAACAGACAATGATAAACACAAATGGTTTGGTGGGGACAACATTTTTAACAAATGGCCATTACATATTTGATTATAAGAAACTTGTTATTGATGCTCATTTTTGGGGGAAGCTGTGTTTTCTAGGTTGGCAGCTGATTCCTCCTTATGGAAGAGTTGGTCTAACAAACTTAGTCCTGTCATGCTTCATCATTAAACACCTCTTCCCACCCTGGTAGGACAGTGCAACATGGGGGGAGTAAACCTCTCAGTAAACCTACACGGAAGGGAGTTCTTAGATAAAAGCTACTGGATAGTAGTGGGATCCAGATCAGTTAAAAATACCTTGTGTGCTACCCATGGATATTACCTTTAATAGGGGTGTCCGTGGATCTGGTTAAAAACGTATTGACGGCAAATGTGAGTATAATGACTCAACCCGTCTTCAAAAAAACAACATGTTTCTGCCCTCACTCTGAGACTATCCTGGTCTGCGGCATTCTTCAGGATCCCTATTTATTTACTAGCACATACCCTACTCTGTGAAAAAAAAGACACACTCTAGTCCTACCTGAGTGGGAAATATTCTTCTAAGCACCTATTGGAAAAAGGTAAAGAGATATAAGGCCTAATTAGTAGTCCGGCGGATGGAAAGACCCGTCTGTCGAACTTCCGATGGAGAGTCTGCTGCCACACTATCTACCTCCACACCAGCCCCACTAAGACTTTCCTGCTAGGTTGACTGGAGGAAACTGAGGTTTCTGCCAGTCAGCCTAGCGGGAAAGTGGTGGCAGCATTGTCTCTGGCTTGTAATCGATCCGGCAGCAATGCTGTTGGGTGCATGGTGCACCACCACCCTTGCAACGTTCACTGTCAGCACATGCCAAGTGCATGGGCAGTGAAGAAGCCCCCCGTTGACCCCTGCACCTGTTCTCTGCCAGCCTTTTCAAGGCAGTAAAACTGACATGAAAAGTCTGGCAAAGAACAAGGTTGTAATCAGCAGTGCGGCGCTGCATGCAGCGCTGCCCTGGCTAATTCTGACCTCAGCCACTGTCAGTCCGTTGGGATCACTGATCCAAGTGGAGATGGCAGTACCCTGGTGGTCTGACTGCCAGGGTCTTAATGTGGCAGTCAAACTGCCACAGCAGCGGCGGTCCTAGATGCTACCACAAGGCCGCCAGCCTCATAATAAGGCCCATAATTTTTAAGGGTGTAATATCCCATAACTCTCAGATCTTGTACAATACAGGTACACACACAATGTGAACATTCATGGTGGAAGGACTGCAAACAAGGTGCGTACTCAGTGCTAAGAAAACAACATGCGTTCTACATTACTGATTAGTATACATCATCATCTAGATAATTGAGGGAAAAAACATGTTAGCTTGTGCCCAAATATTTAGAGCCAAGTCCAAATGGGACATATCACACCACAACGTAGGCACCCTGTGGAAGTGGACCTCACTTGTTGCTTTAAAATCCTGACCCTAATCTTTAGGGGTACAGGCTTCTGGTCTGGGGCAAGGCGATGTCCTTTATTGTCACACACTGAAGGAGAGAAGGGAAAAACATACATAGGCAAGAAAGTGTTAAATGATTTACTTATCAGGAGGATGCACTTGATTTCACTCCACCTAGGCTGATATAGTCAAAGAAATAAGCATGAATAGGAGAATACTATCCAATTCAGCAAATCATTCATATTGCTAATCCTATCTGCATCCTGTAATTGGCAGTGTACAAGTTAGTCCTGTCTTACACACATGGTTCCCAAAGGTGTTTGTGCTGCCAAACCCTTTATCCAACATCAATTGTGGGAGTATCACCCATATGGGCCAATAATCAACACACATTTGCTGAGGTAGAGACCCTTGCAGAAGTGGGACCAAAATACACCTGTATCACTAGGTCAAAATAAGTACCAGAGAATACATGCCACCAGTGAGTTGGTGCGAAAGTCTCCACTAGAAACCCTTGCAAAAGGACACATCCACCCCACCCATGATGTCTGAAAGTAAGAAAAAAGGCTGAGGCTGATTGTCTTCACACCCATTGAGGTGCAGCACTCTTGTTTATATGGAGGGGTAATGCGGGCAGGGAGGAGATGGAATCTGATCCAATATCACCCCACAGTTAACTTATTTAGTCAAAAAGAGCATCATAGGATTACATCTGTATGTGGCCACTCCCAGCCCCTTGTACATGGAAGGAATGGTGGAAGGAATGTCATATGATGATGAGTAAGTGTTGGCAATCGTATCTGCACCTTCCTTACTAGGCAATACAGCACTGGCTCAAACTATGACACAGCGTGGAGATTGGGATAATCTGGTAGAATTAAGAGTGGCCAGGTAAAAAATGTTCTTCACGGGGCAGTAATGACTGAATACCTATAGGGTACTGTGCCCCAAATGTTCTCGGCGTGTGCTCTTAAGATCAGTCAGCAAAAGTCCTTTGTATTACTTTGCAGGCTAAAGAGAACTAAAACCAAGACATTTTTTAGAGGGTGCCCCTATCACTAAAGTAGAGACTTTTAGTTCCCTGGGGTTGCCTTTCAAGCCACAATTAAACTGGGAATCTCTGTTAGTGCTGAGGGTGCAGCAAATAACCAGGTCTGTGGAAGCTATTTCCCATTTTGCATCCAAGTTAGTCCATAGTACAGTGAGGGAGATGATAACCCTGTACAAAGTTGAATGCTACTCAATTGCTACCTATGGGGTGTGCGTGTGGGGGTATTGTGACTGCTCCAGACTCCAAAAAGCAGAAAGTGGCTATGTGAGAAGATTACTTATGGTGCCTCAGAGTGTTCTTTTGTCAGTCACAAGTGGGCTTAAATTATTTGGAGGATGCTCTCTGTTTGCCCTGTTGTGTATCATGTCTGAAAATTTGGCAAACCCCTGAGCTGAGACTGTCTAATACCATCCTTTTAGACTCCCTAACCTTGGACAACTCAGCCTCCATTTTTAGTTGGAGTGTCTTAAGAGTACATTTACTAGGCTGGAAGTCCCAAAATTTTTTAATAATCCTGACCGGATCCTCCTACCAGCTAAAGCCTAGTTAAAATCAGCTTTCTAACCGCAGGCACAAGGCAGACCATCTTTCCTTCCTGGTTGATTATCACACCTTATCACCTAGCCATGAATTGGAATTTCATCCCACTCACATTGAAAATACCAAATTCAGGTTTTATCTGACAAGACTGCAAATGATATCACTGCATTTTCGTTTAGCCTTTCCTCAGCAAGGATCATGGTTTGAAAACTTACCACCATGCCTATGTGATAACATTTCACAGCAAAACACATTGCACTTTATGTTTGTGAACGTTATAAATCTGTGATGTTAGAAATGGGATTCTTGGTTGGCTGAGGTATGCACCCAGACCAGGCAGGAATCATCACTCTAGTCAGGGTAAGCTGATATACACTAAAAGATAGCCTGTGCTCACCCTCTGGTAGCTTGGCACAGAGCAGTCTGTTGTACCTAAAGACACAATGTGTAAAGTATTTGTGCAACACCCACAGAGTAACACAGTGGAATTCACCACAAAAAGACTTAACACATATTTGTAAAATAGTTTAGTATATTTTAAACAAAACAAGACAAAAATGATAAAAATCTGATGAATTATTTTCAAGTTATAAGCATTTAAAGTGTAGAGGCAAATACAGTGCATTGGCAATACTTGCGATCAATAATTCAAAATATGGAAGGCTCTGAGTCCCTTGGACTTCTATTGTGGTCAAAACAGTATTTAAAGCAGGTGCCTCAATGAAGGTGCTCCACGGTTCCCTCTGGACCAGCGTGGTTTAAGGACTTTGGCTGACTACGAGCATGTGGCTCAACTTTTAAGGACCTCAAAGGTCCAGTGGCCATGCTGGGAAGGCTTCCTTCAGCGTGGCAGCATCTGTGATAGAATTAAGGTGCGCAGTTGCTCTCAAGGAAAGTGCTTATTCTCTTTACAATGGACGCTGCCAATCAGTCACTCTCGGATTGTTTGCTAAAGGTATCACTGCCAGCCTCACGAGTGACAGAGTACCACAGCAACGGAAAGCCAGTGAAATCTTTGAGAGCTCTGACATTTCATGAACAGAGGGCAAGCCAGCAAGCCCTTGGAGATCACTTTGGATGGAAGGCAGAGTCCAGCTCTCCTTGTGGTTCACTGACAAAATATTGAAACCCCAAATATTGTGACACAGAAATATTATGTCAAGAATATAGATCACGAAAATATTGTTTTACTATAATTATAATTACAAAAATATCAAAAAGATATTGTTTCACAGTAATATCGAAAAATAGACCAAAATATTATTTTTTTAGATATATATAGTTAAAAATAGGAAACTTAAAAACATATTGACATATAACAATAGTATAATGTAAATTGACTACATTTAAACAATAGAATAATATATATCAATATGTACTTATTTATAAAAAAAATATATATATATGTATATGTAAATGTTTATGTACACATATATAATGCAAAACTGTTCTTAAAATAATAATTATAATATTATAAAATATATATATATACACACACACACACACACATAAAAAAATAGAAACTGTAAGAACTAAACTGGATTTTTTTTAAACATACCAGTTTAATTACACATAAAAAAGTAAACAATATAAAAAATGAATTTGACTAACAATATATTATATATTACTAACATTACAAAAAAAATTAACAAAAAAAATACACAGAACCATATTAATGATATAATTATAAACAATATTAATGAAACTATACATTTCTAGGAATAACACATGGGCCCTCATTCTGACCTTGGCGGGCGGCGGAGGCCGCCCGCCAAAGTCCCGCCGTCAGGTTACCGTTCCGCGGTCGAAAGACCGCGGCGGTAATTCTGACTTTCCCGCTGGGCTGGCGGGCGGTCTCCTTCAGACCGCCAGCCAGCCCAGCGGGAAAGAGGCTTCCACGATGAAGCCGGCTCGGAATCGAGCCGGCGGAGTGGAAGCTGTGCGACGGGTGCAGTTGCACCCGTCGCGTATTTCACTGTCTGCGCAGCAGACAGTGAAATACATGTAGGGGCCCTCTTACGGGGGCCCCTGCAATGCCCATGCCAGTGGCATGGGCACTGCAGGGGCCCCCAGGGGCCCCGCGACCCACCCTACCGCCATCCGGATCTCGGCGGTCCGACCGCCGGGATCTGGATGGCGGTAGGGGGGGTCGGAATCCCCGCGGCGGTGCAGCAAGCTGCGCCGCCGCGGAGGATTCAATGGGGCCGCGGTACACTGGCGGGACCCCGCCAGTGGTGCCGGTCCGACCGCGGCTTTACCGCCGCGGTCGGAATCCCCATTGGAGCACCGCCGGCTTGTCGGCGGTGCTCCCGCGGTCCTCCGCCCTGGCGGTCAAAGACCGCCAGGGTCAGAATGAGGGCCATGATATTCTCACTCCACTCTGTGCAACAATAGGGAAAGTCTTGGACTCAGGAGGGGTAATATTTACTATTCCCTCTCCAGTCTACGAAACAGTAGGGAAAGTATTGGACTTAGGAGGGATAATATTTAATATTCACACTCCAGTGTGTGCAACAGTAGATAAAACATTGGACTCAGATGGGGGACATTGTACTATTTCCACTCTAGTCTGTGCAACAGTAGGGAAAGAGTTGGGCTCACGAGAGATAACGTTTACTATTCCCGCTACAGTCTGTGCAACAGTAGGGAATGTGTTGGACTTGGGGAAGGTAAAATGTACTATTCCTACTCCAGTCTGTGCAAATATAGGTAAAGTGTTGTACTCAGGAGGGGTAAAATTGAATATTCCCACTCCAGCCTGTGCAACAGTAGGGAAAGCATTAGACTCAGGAGGGGTAAAATGTACATTTCCCATGCCTGTCAGTGCAACAGTAGGGGAAGATTTGGGCTCAAGGGGTAAAATTTCATATTCCCTCTCCAATCTGTGCAACAGTAAGAAAACGGTGGAGTCATGTTTTCCACTCTAGTCTGTGCAACAGTAGGAGAAGGGTTGAACTCAGGAGTGGTAAAATTAAATACTCCCACTCCATCCTGTGCAACAGTAGGGAAAGAGTTGGACTCTAGAGGGGTAAAATTTTATATTCCCACTTCAGTGTGTGCAACGGTACGGAAAGTATTGGACTCAGAAAGGGTCAAATTTACCATTCCCACTCTAGTCTGTGCAACAGTAGGAAAAGTATTGAACTCAGGAGGGGTAAAATGTACTATTTCCACTCTAGTCTGTGCAACAGTAGGGAAAGTGCTTCACTTCAAACACATACCTTATTTTAATACAAGTATTAATTACATACAAATATAAAACCATTAACATAAAATTAAATATATACATTAAAAACAATTAAACAATTAAAATGATTATATTTTTTAAAATAATAAACAATAGAAAAAATTTTATTTAATCATTATTTCAATAAACTCCCACACTATAGTTTGACAGTAAACATACATCTATATTTAAAAATTATCATAAGTACATAATTTACATAATTAGGTAATAATTAAATAATTACAAATAATTAATTTATAATTAATCAATTATTATTTAACTTCCCCCATATCTCTTCAGACCAACATCCTGCACCTAAAATGTAAATTAAAAACATATTAATTACACAATTTGCTTAATTAATTAACAATTAATTAAATAATGATTTACACATAATTAATTGTTTATTATTAAATCAACTTCCCACCCTATACTCCTACAAATGCAACAACCTGCACCTAAAATATAATTTAAAAATATTACTTACACAATTTACATACTTAATAATCAAATGAATAAATAATATTTTTTTTAAATATATATAAATTAATTATACTTAATTAAATTCCCACCCTGTACCCTTACAAACCTCACGTGTTACAACACTATAAATGACTATTTAATAAATTACAAATATAAATAACTTAAAGTTACAAACTATATTTGAAAACATTAAAAGCAATTATACAAACAATAAAAAATATAGACAATTAAAATATTATTTAAATACATAAAGAAACTTAAAAAATAATATTTCTTACCTTAAAACATCAATATTTTTGTCAACAATATTTGAGCTCATGATATTTCTGTGTCACGATATTTAAAACTCAAATTTTCTGCAACACAATATTTTTAAAACGTTATTTTGTCTGAACACCCTCCTTGCAGCAGAGTTTGTGTATGCATTGTCTAAAGCATTGTGTAAAGCACAAACAACTAACTCAGAACTCTAGTTAGTTGTATTCTAGTTAGTCCAGTAAGGGAGAATTGGCAACCACTGCTTCCGAGTTGTGTTTTCTTCAGCTCATGCACTAACACAGAGAAATTCATCCTTAAATGGATGCGCTTCAGACAGTGTAATTGCATAAAGCAGGTACATGGTGAGTGCACACTATCATGATATGTCCTCCTGCAAATTTGTGTGCATTCAAAAAGTGTTTTTCTTCCGAGCTGCACAATCGCCGATCGGGAGAAAGGTTTTGTGCACCTGTCCAAGTACTATTAAAAAAATAGCAAAGGGAAACCTCCTCCAGGTCTCTCACTATGCAACATAATCATTAGATGTCTCCAAGAAATCTATCACAGCTTGCATACTTTCCACTGGCGGAACAGTTCTGTGTGAACACTTCAGGTTTGTAGCTATACTTCATTTCTTTCGTTTGAGCGCATCCATTTCTACATTTCCTTCATGTAAGATCATCCGTTTCTCTAGAGACGGTCTTGAAATTTGAACCACAGGTGAACCTTCATTCAGTTATCACCACAACTTTATGCCTTAAATCGGATAAGTCTATAAGAATATTGCCTTTTATCCATTTTCCAAAGGCACAGCTGCTTGTCTCTCCTTCATTCATCTGGTCGAGTGTCAGATCGTGATGGCCTTGAGTGAAGGGCAGTGCATGTGGGTGGATAGGAACAGACAACAGCCTGAAGCTCACATACAATTTTGAACTCTTCTGCAACAGATGGTTTTAGAGCTGGAAATGTCCCTCACGTGAACCATTTTTTTCCAGAACAGGGTGGAAAAGTGTGTTTGAAAGTACAAAACAAAATACTTTGCTGTGCCCTAAGAGTAGTAGCATTGGGAAATGTTATGTTATGTTATTGCATTTTATATAGCACCAAACTACCCGGAGGCTTCGTAGCGCTAAGAAGGACACTGGCCTCATAGCAATCAGGAGAATACTGGGTCATCGAAATGGTGGTTGGAATTACATACTAGATTAAAATTAGAAAAGCCAGGTTTTAATGGCCTTCTGAAATTCCAACTCCTGCTTAATCACCCGGATGTTGAGGGGAAGCTAATTCCACAATTTGGCTCCCTGATATTTCAGAGATCTTCCACCCCATCTTGCTTTTTTTTACGTTGGGGAGCACGACTAAGGCTTTGGTAGAAGATCTTAGAGCTCTCGTAGGGGCATGAAATTAAACTAAGGTTTTCAGTTGATGTGGGCCTCTATTATATAGAGCTCTATGAAGTACACACAAAGATTTAAATGTAATTCTTTTCCCTACTGGAAGCCAATGCAAGGTGGACAAAACTTACTTGGCCGATGTATACTTTGGCATGTTAAACAGTAACCGAGCAGCCGTATTTTGTACTGTTTGCAATTTCTTGATCACTTATTCCGGTGTGCCCAGAAAAAGACTATTACCATAGTCCAGCCTAGATAGAATAAGGGCCTGTACCATAAGTCTTCTGGCCAGGGGGGGAAGCAAACCAATAACCTTTCGAAGTAACCTCAATAATCCAAAACAGGAGGCGGAGAGCATCCTAGCTTGGTACACTAGTGTTAGTTTAGAATCTAACCAAATTCCTAGGGCTTTAATATGATCTTTCGGAGGAGGAAGATGTTCCAGCTGTATAGCTGGCAGAATATTCTTCGCAGGGTTAGGAAGCTTTCCTAGGAACATTATATATGTCTTTTCTTTGTTGAGTTGGAGCCTGCTATCGGTCATCCAACTCGAGACAGCTTGCAAGCAAGCTGGCAAAGCCGAATTGTCTGCAGCCTTGACCTAAGAAAAAGATACCACCAACTGCGTGTCGTCGGCATAGGATATTAAAGACAAACCAAAAGGTTCCACTAAATCTGCCAGGGGAGCCATATAAATATTAAAAAGAGTGGGACTCAATGATGAGCCCTGGGGTACCCCACAAGGAACTTTAAACTGTTCCGATAAAAAAGAGCAATCTAAGACCTGAAAGGATCTATTTTGGAGAAAATATCTCATCCATTTAAGTGCCTGGGCTTTAATTCCAGTTTTTTCCATTCTTTGGATCAAGAGACCATGATTAACCGTATCAAATGCAGCACTTAAATCCAGCATTATGATAGCTGTTACCAGACCCTGATCCATCCGTTTTCTAGCTTCTTCTGTAACAGCTATCATGGCAGATTTGGTGCTGTGGGCTGGTCTAAAGCCCATTTGCGTGGGATGCAGGATGTTATGATCTTCAAGAAAGCTGGAAATTTGTGTATTGAAATGTTTGTCAATTATTTTTGCCATAGTTGGAAGAAGTGATATCGGCCTATAGCAAAACAATTGGAATCTTATTTTAAATAGCATGGAACTTGCACTGGGTTTAACATAGTCCAGTGCCATGAAGGGTGTATAGATTATTGCATTTTCCATATGTGATGAGATTAATATACTCCAACAGTGAGATCCTTGTGCATTTGTTAGGAACCTTGAGAGTCTTACTCAGGAGCGGCTCGCGGCGCTTGATAGGGTGAGGGTTATTGGGGAAGAGAAAAATTAATATAAAAAAAAAAAAAAAAAAAAAAATTACCTGAATCCGCTGCTGCCACCACCACCACCACCGCACAGCTCCTCTTTATTTTGCCACAGGCACAGGTTGCCCTGCGGCCAATCTGAACGCTGCTGTCATGAAAGCAGTGTTCCGATTGGCCGGAGCGCCTAGCCAGGTCGCTGAAAGGAAGACTGTGAGAGTCTGCCTTTTCTCTCCAACCCGGCACTGACAGAGCTTAGTGCACATGTATGTTTGACTGGCCTGAGACGGACGGCGAAACATACATGCGCACTCTCCCTCTGTGCTCGTCAGCCCTGTGGCCCTGCCCCTTTAACAATACAACGATAATAAACTATGTTTGGCAGCAGCTGGGGGGCGATACTCCTCCTCCCTAGTGGAGGAGCAGCCCCTGGTCTTACTATTACACTTACCACAGTATAGAAGGCTTTTTGACATGTATTGGGAACCAGAACAACTTATTTTTCTATCGTTTTTGCTTTAGATTAGGATTTTTAACATGATGAATATGCAATCCTGACAGGCCATTTTAAAATGATGAATGTGCAGTTCTGACAGTTCAGCCATCTTTACAATTGCAATCCTAGCAATTGTATGTTTGTTCTCAGCAGGAATAAAAGTTACACCGTTGTGTAAATTCAAAAAATGATTTGGATCAAATCCACACTCTGGAGATGGCTGAGAATTACCAAAAAGTACCAAAAAGTAGACCTTATGTTATATTAACTTAGAGACTCTTGCATATATTATGTTAATCAATGTGTGTCAAATAATTGAAAGTGTGTTGTTTTAATTATGATGAATTAATGCACAAGAACTGATTAAATTATTTATGATTGGATACATTTGAAGGCCGTCCCTTGTAATGTTAACATTTCTAGAAGATTTTAATGCACTGATTAACCTCATAATGATATTTGTATGGTTTACTTTTAAACAAGAATAAAGTAAAATAATAGCAATATTAATAATATTATTAACAATAATGCTGATAATACTACTAATGCTGATACAAATAATACACATACTACTACCACTGCTACTACTACCACTATTACTAATAGTTATTATTATTGTTGTTATGGGTTGTGGTTTGCCGAGCTGTAAAATGGCCATTCTCTAGAGTACTGGCCGGACTTACAATCCACCCCTAATCCAGCACTTTCGGGGCTCTCACACTTTAGCCCTCGACAGTACAGGGGCACCCCACACCATCAACCCTGTGTGAGCCCTCGGAATCCCCTGACTCTTCATCCACAAGGGTGCGGAGCGTAGGTTTGCAGAGGCTGATATAATTCATGGCACGGTCGGCCGTGTGAGGTTAAGCTGCAAGGGGTGATGCCCTGATCCTAATCTGACGTTGCTTGCCCAGCAGCTGCACATTGTAAACCGCTGCCCCTTTACTCTGGAGGAGCCTGAGCGGCAGTCATGTGAGGATGCTTGGAACCTGTGTGGGCCTAGAGGCTGCGGTGTGGGCCCACATTAATTTCCACTGTGGTCTATATGCTGTTCCATCCAGCACTGCACTTTTGCAGAGCTTGCCGTGCTCATGAGTGGCTGCCGCCCTCCGACCTGTAAGTGGCCAGAGCCACTCCCCAACACTGGGACTCGGTGCTGCCACCCCAGGTCAGCTTTGAGCGGTCCATGAGCCTGGCATCTGTTCTGCTTTTTCTAGCATCCTGCTGGGAGTTGCCCTGGGTGATTTGTTGACAGTGTTACTCCCTTGCTCAGCGGGGAGTTGATGTGGACTGTCACAGCCCTTGGTGAGGCCCGGACTATGTGAGACACCCTGTGTAGCCTTATATTGAAGGGTGAGACAGGCTGCGGCCCTTTTATTAACTGCCTCACCTCAATCACTTACTTTCTTGCTTCTGCATTTGCCTGGTCCCCCACTGGTGATTGCCTTGTGAGCAGCAGGGTCCCCACAATGAGGCTACTGCAGCCTGTGAGTCATGGAAGCTCTGAGATATAAACTCTCCAACTCCCTATAAGGCTATTTGCTCCGTGATTCCCCAAACTTGTAGTTTTGCCACTCTTCACTAGCACTGCACCACCCACTGTACCCACCAGGCTTGGAAGATATCCAGTTTATTAAGGCTGGTGTACAGACATCAAAGGATTGCCTTCTACTCCCTGTACTCTGAGTTGTGCAAATCATCATTTTGATTGTACCTGTGCCAACCTATCCCAATGCCACCCCCTGTTTAGTCCATCTGCAGTCCCGCACCACGGGGGGTCCTCTAGCTCTCCCTGCTATGGCAGATCATTAGATGTGGATCTCGCATACTTGTTTGCTGAGTGTGATGTGCCCCACCCTTATCTGTCACGCACCGAAATTGCCCAGAGACTGTCTGCAGACCTGGATGCTGAGCCTGCTCATGCCCCCTGGCACATTACTCTTTCCAGGGTGAGGAGGGGCTTGGCTAATCACTGCACTGGGCTGTGCTGCTTGTCTCTGGGTGCCCACCTCCTGAGGACTGGGCATGCTTGCGCTGGACATCCTTGCTAGCGGTCTAGTGCACGACAAGCCTACTTCACAAATGAGACCCCTTTGCTGGTTATATCCTTCACGCATGTCTGAAACCATTGCCATGGAAAAACACAACTCCAAACAATCAAACTCTCCCTCAAAAACATACACCTAACCCGGCAGACAGAGGCAGACCAGAACTCAGAGTCTAATACTGATCGCTGCAAGGATGACTGCCCCCCAGGACCACGATCTCGGAGATCTAATCAGGGATATCAAGTTGAGCCTGAAATCCATTAACGCTAAATTGGACTTACTCACCAACTGCTTGGATCACGTCAAGCAACATGTTGTTAAACATGAGACTAGGCTTTATCAAGTGGGAAACCCCGTCTCTGATGTGGACGACATTCCGGCAGAATCCAAGGAGGACCTCCTATGCATGAAGAAGGTCCTTGACCTCAACAAAGTCAAAAATGAGGATTTAGAGGCAAGATCTCGGCGTAACAACCTCCTGAAAACCAGGATTCCCGAATCCACCACAATCTTCAGAATGGAGGACTTTGTCGAGACCCTCCTGAGGGACCTTTTTCAGTGACAGGCTGTCAGCCATCTACATAGCCAAATGCGCCCACTGCCTGCTTGGCCCCCGGCCGCGCCTCCCCGGATTTGCCTCTGTGCTGTATAGTGACCCATCTTTTGAATTATCGCGACTGTGGTGCAGTCTTGCACCTGGCAAGGGAGCGCTGTGTGATCCAACACCAAAGCAACAACATATCCCTCTACCCTGACTTCAGTCTGATAGTACAGGCAGCTCGCTGTGACTTCCTGCCTGCCAAGATACTTCTTCAGAAGTTTGACATACCCTATGCCCTCCTGTACCCAGCCAAGCTGATGGTCTCCTTCAAAGTTAAGACTAATTGTTTCACAGATGTAAAATCTGCCCTGAAGTTCGCCAAGCACGCTGTCAAGGACAGGCTTTCTCCAAGAGGCTCACCAAGCGACACTGCGGAAACACATCTCAACAACAATGACGGAACCACTGCGGTCTTAAGTCATTGTTGTCCTTCATATCACCCGCAAGTTTTGAAGTGGTAGGTTGTTGGCAGCTAATACTCATGTGCTGTAAAATTACTGCATGCCGTGTGCTAACTGTCATCTTTTCTACTACAGTACTGATTGCTCGACCGTCTCCTTGAACGGCCAAACAGCTGTTAATAGTAGGGCTGTATGCCTGATATTTTCCCACCCCCCAGGGGTGTTATTTGGGTCACAATGTTGTTGTGTTATGGTTTTGTGGTCTAGTTTTCACCCTGTCCCTCAGGTGCTGCCACCCTCTCTACATGCTTATGCCATCGCTCGCTCAACATACAAGACATTGCACATACATTTCCTATCCTTCTCCCTTCCCCTGCAGGTAACATGACCACCTTAACTTGCATTACATGGAACATTAGGTGTCTTAACGACTGCTGAAAAGCCTGTCTTGCTCACGCCTACCTCACCTGTCATAAAATTGACATATGCTTCCTATAACAGAAACATATACCGGATCCCTCAACCCATGCTCTGCATGGCCGTTGGTACGATGATACTTATTCCTCTATCTATTTCAATTATGCCAGAGGGGTGCTGATCCTGTTGTGCAGAGGGCTTCCGTGGTGCTTGTCACACTCCCTCATTGATCCTAATGATCACTTGTCATATTTGCGGGTTCTCTACACTGGCGGCTGGTGATTCTATCTGCTATGTATGAACCCAACTGTGATGACCCTGAGCTTTTCTTGGACATCTGGACAAGGATTTCTGTGACTTAGGGCTCCATCAATCTTATGGAGGAGTAATATTAATGTTGTGCTAGATGAACAACTGGACCGTTCAGGCACCTCTAGATGTCTACACCCCCAAGCCTCAACAGCACTCAACATGTTAGTACATGACAACAGCCTGCAGGATGTGTGGTGCCTCTTGCGCCCGCATGCACGAGAGAGCACCTGCATCTGAACATAACACAATGCCTGTTCCAGGCTGGACTACTGGTTGATCTCCAAGGATCTGACCTGGGCAGCGAAGGTGTCCCTCCTACCACGCACCCTCTCGGATCACTCTCTGGTTCTACTATTGCTTCAGATTCCCCAGGCCCTCCCTCGTGCCTTCATGTGGTGCTTACCATCAGGTGCGCTGTGTAATGCAGTGTTCCGGGAGGAAATCCGCAGAGAAATCACAGATTACTTTGTGCACAATGTCCTATTAGTCCTATCAGTCAACCCACCCTCTGTGCTTTGGGAGGCTTTTAAGTTTGTAATACAAAGTGCTTGTAATGCAAATCAGTCAGGGGACTGAAAGGCTATACTGGGGTCTCTCTCCCAACGTGAGTAGGATGTGCGGGCTCATGAACAATAATATTTCCACTCTAGTGACACCAACAGGCTTGTTTATATCTGAGACAAGATTTCTGAGTTCCAGGACGAAGCCCTTCATGAAACCCACTTCTTGCACTGCAATGCAAAGGCCAGACGGTACGGAGAGGGTGACCGGCTGGGCAAAACTCTAGGGGGTTTGCTGTGGAAACCACACGTGTCCAGCTATATTGCAAAACTCCTAGATTCCAACTCCATCCCTGTGTCCTCCACACCAGTGCTATTGGGTGTGAGGAACTCTTTTTATACCCACCACTAAACTGACAGCCCATCTTTCAGTCGGGTACTTTGACACCAAACAAATGCTCTGACTGGACAGCACCCATTGTGCTTATCCAGACTCCTTCATCACTAAGGAGGAGATAGAGCAGGTCATAAGTGCCCTCTCCTGAGATAAAGTGCTTGGACTTGTTGATCTCACCACCTCCTTCTATAAGGAATTTACCCCTCGATTGTCCCCATTCTTGCTTGCGATGTTCCAGGACGCCCTGAGTGTGGGGTCACTACCACCCTCATTATGGGAGGAAGATATTGTCACACTGAATAAACTGGATAAACCTGCTAATCACTTTGACTTGTACAGACTTCTTTCCCTCAGTGTTGATTACAAAATAATTTGCTAAATTGTTGGCTAAAAGCCCCTCATGCCCAATATTGTGTGGCCTGACCAATCAGGCTTTATTCCTGGCCGCTGTACTTCACATACTCTTAGTACCATTTTTGTGGTTATGCATCACCTTAACACTCAAATATATGCTGTAGTTGCACCATTAGACACTACCAAAGCCGTTGATGGAATGGGATTATCATTTTCCCCTGCTAGCATGCTTAGGCCTGAGCCCTTGCTTTATTAAACTCATATGTCTCTATACACGCTTCCCACTGCGTGAGTGTGCCTCCATGGACACACATCCAATCCCTTTCCAATCACAAGTGGCACTTGTCTGGGGTGCCCGCTATTGCTTCTACTTTTTACTATTGCAATGCAACCTCTGGTCTGAGACTATGCGAATAGGGGTATTGGCTTCACAACCAGAGGCCTGGTTGTCTCAATGTATGCAAATGACATCAGCCTATATGCTTGTGACCCAAGCATCACCTTAGCTCCATTGACTAGTGAAGAGGTGGCTATTCTGGTATACAAGTGAACTGGGCCAAATCTTTTTCCTCACACATCCCTTCCCCACCAAATACCCCCTGAAGCGGGCCGATGAACAACTATGCATAAGGCTGAGCCATGATTGGGAAGAATAATGGCGGGTAAATTATGGAAGCGCTTTGGCCTGGCTGGAGGACCGAATACCAATGTGGTCCGAATTGCTGCTTTCTCTCTCGCATGCCGCATTGCGATTGTGAAAATGATCATCCTCCCTAAATTAATTTCACTGTTCTAAATGTTCTCCTTCCTCTCACTTCACAGTCTCTCAGGTGACTATGGTCTAACTTGGTGACACTGGCATAGGCAGGTAGGTGGCCACATATCTCTTGGGAGCTTCTCACCCTTCCCCTAGCACAGGGCAGTCTCGGAGCACTGGACATGATGGTATATGCTCTATGCACTCAAGCCCAGTTTCTACACTGCTGGCTGCACCCTACCCCGTTTCTACACCACACGGCATCTGAAACTGTCCAAGCCGCCCGTGGCCCCTATCGACTGCACTTTATGTGCCATACAGGGCACCCAGCACTGAAATTAACACTGTTGAGTGTGTGCAATTTGCATGAGATGGTTTGTCAAAGACAGCAGGCTTGACACTCCTATATGCTCTCTCCATCCCTCTGGCCAACAATTCAATGATGCCGCCACTGAGACTCAGTTTCTCCCAATGTTTGATGTTGTGCTGTTCCTACCTGTCGAGACGGGCCACTCACCTGAAAAGCAGGATGTCTGCAGGGGCGATGGTATGCCCCGACCTCCTGGAACACCTCTCTGCACTTCCTGGTGGACACAGAAACCCCGGCAGGTGTCCCAAAAAGAAAGTGGGAGTGGAAGAGAAAGAGACAAAACACTGCCACGTCTTGCCGGTCCTGCCAGGCACCCTGTATCTTTGGGGGGGCAGGTCATTGTTGACAGAGTGATAGTAGAGTTAGTGCCCTCAACTTCCTTGAAACTGAATCTTTCCTTCTGATATGGGCTCGGGAGTGGTAGAAGAACACCGGGATGCTCCAGCACTTTTCTAGGATAATAATCACTGTTGGCACAATTACTAACACTGCATTACCAAAAACTTAAACTGAGTACCATAACAATAAGTACTGCGACACTAGGGCTGGCTTCACAGAGATTCACTGTTGCAGACTACAATTAGAACTGTGGTTGCACTTATCATGCACAAGAAAGACAAACAAGGGCATTCATTATATCACGTATAACTTTCCTGCCTGCATAGGGTTAAACTAAAAGGAACAAAAACAATCCAAGAAATACAAATGTCCACTTTGGGTTTAAACAGTTAGGTTGGCACGTTTTGGTTTGGTTTCACTGTGTGTGTGAAAAACCCTTCAAAAGCAAATTCCTCAAACCTGAAACACAGGCATGAATAACACAATTTAAATCCAAGAGTTATGCTATTAGAGAAAGAAAAGTCACATAAATGCTCTTTTAAAATTGCACTGTCACTTTTTGTAGTACTTGAGCTCAAGCAGATTTCCTGAAGCACATTTAGGCAAGTAACTACAATAATAATGTAGAATGTTCAGAAATGCATTTGTCTCTTCAAGATAAGCACTCTGCCAAAATACGAGGTCTGAAATACACCAGCTGTTTTGGAAAGCGCGGCGCTCAAAGAACATACTTCCTGGAGAATACTTGTCACTTAGCTGCAGTCTTTTCCGGAGTACTGGAGGAATGCCTGGTGTCAGCTGGTACAGGAGCAAAGAAAATAATTGCCTGAAAAGTCCTGAATACGAGGATGACAGCAGGAGTTGGACTGCCAAATCAGATGCTGAGATCAGGAAGCAAAACAAAGCCAAGCAGGGAGGCATGATTCACTCTGCTATTTATAGCTTATCAGGAAAGCAGTTGAGTTTCCACATGTGGATGAGTCACCACACCCAATTAGAAGAATATGTCTACACTTGCTGACTTTAGCAAACAAGCATTGGTAAAACAAGCATTGATAAAACCAATTGTGTAAATCAGCACATTATGTTTACTTAGAAACATGAAGGTTTAGCCAAGAACAGAGATATGATTTAACCCTAATCCCTGGGGATGCTGACAGATAATGCAGGAGGCACCTTGGGGATTCCTGACAGTCCTCCCCACCAAGGACCCTCTCAAAGAATGGGGCTTGGAAGGGTGCAGGAGATGGACTTTTTTAGTAAAATGTGGAGAATGAACTGTGGACGCGCATTCCCAGGAAATGTCCTCAGGCCCATAGCCCTTCCAAGCCAATAAATATTGTAGAACACCACTGACGCGCCTGGAGTCAAGAATTTTGGCCACTTCAAATTCCCATTGCCCATGTACTTTTACCGGGGTAGGTGGTGGGGCATCGTGAGTATCAGGGGAATAGTGACGGAGTAACTACACATGAAACACCGGGTGTACCTTGAAATCATATGGCAATGTCAGTTCTACTACCACAGGACTAATGATTTTGGCAACAGGAAAGGGGCCTAGAAATCGGGGGTTTAATTTTCTTGATCCTGCAAGATGGAGATTTTTTGATGAGAGCCACACCTGATCTCCTATCTGATAAGAGGGAACAGGTCTCCTTCTTTTGTCTGCTTATTTTTTAACTGTAGCTTGGTAGAGTTTTAAATGGTGTTGTACTTGTTTTTGAATCTCCTGTAACTCTTATGGTGTTTCTGTACTGATGAGACTCTTGTGGATGTTTGGGACCCAGTTATAGGTAGCATTCTTGGGTGCAGACCAAACAAACAGTAAAATGGGGATACTCCTGTAGCCATGTGGACACTGTTGCTATATGCAAATTCTACAAGAGGAAAAGCCTTATCCAACTCAGTAGACCATGTGTCAATGTAACATCTCAGGATTTGCTCCAGCGATTGGTTGGCACGTTCCATCTGCCCATCCATTTGTGGATGATATGCAGAGGACAAGCGGACGTCCATACCGACAGAGGAACAGAAGCTACACCAAAACCGTGATATAAATTGGGGTCACGATCAGAAACAATTGTGGTGGGCAGCCTATGAAGCCGTACAATGTGTTGGACAAACAAATCAGAGAGCTTGGAAGCCATAGGGAGGCCTTTTAAAGGAACAAAATTAGACAATTTAGTTAGGTAATCTACAACCACCCATATGACAGTGTGTCCATTGGAAGCTGGGAGATCAGAAATAAAATCCATACTTATGGTAGCCATGGGGCCACTGGGATTGGCATGGGAAGTAACAATCCTGTGGCTGGAGTATGTGTGGTTTTAGCCAGAACACAGGTGGAACAAGTCTGGACATAGCTTCTGACATCCTACACAAGTGTGGGCCACCAAAACCATCTTTGACAGAGATCTAACATCTTTTTCTCACTCGGGTGACCTGCGAGGACAGAATCATGTCCCCAATGTATCACTGTATCTCGTAATTCTTTGGTAGGGACGTACAACTGATCAGCATGGTATAGTAAACCCTCTTTTTCATACACATCAGTAGATCAGGGAACCTTGTGCTGGGCTACCCATATTTTCTCAAGGAACTCTTGGGAAGTGCACACAACCACAATTTTTTCTGGGAGTATAATGCTTCTGATCTGTTCTAGTGAAACATCAGAGGAGAAACCCATCCTAGACAGCGTGTCTGCCTTTTGTTGTTTAGTACCCAGCATATAGGTAATTACAAAGTCAAACTCATTAAAGAATAGAATCCAGCGTAATTGATGAGGTGTCAGGGCCTTGGTCGCTTGAAAAAACTATAAATTATGGTGATCTGTGTAAATAGTTACGGTGTGCCTATCTCCTAGTAGGTGGTGGTGCCATTCCTGGAAGGCAAGCTTGATGGCCAGGAGTTCCCGCTCTGCCACCGTGTAATTTTGCTCTGCAGGTAGCAATTTCTTTGAGAAGTAAGCTACTGTATGGAAATGCCCAGACTCAGGATCTCGTTGGGACAAGACACCACCCACTGCCATTTGGGAAGCACCTGCTTCCACGAAAAATGGCTGAGCCGGGTCGGGATGATGAAGAATGCTTGTTTCAGTGAATGTGTTTTCAGGATGTTGGAAGGCTTTCTCAGCTTCTGCATCCCAGAGGAACTTAAGCCCCTTTTGTAGGAGACGATTTATGGGAGATTCCACGGTAGAAAAGTGGGATATAAATCTCTGATAAAAATTTTGTGAAGCCCAAAAACTTTTGCACTTCCTTGATGGATCTTGGGGCTACCTATCCAGGATGTCCTGTACCTTGGACCTATCCATGGAAATTCCATCAGGAGTGATCACATATCCCAGGAATTCTACAATTGTAGTGAGAAAAACAAATTTTTCCAGCTTGGCGAAGAGACGATGCTCACAAAACCGTTGTAAAACCGCTCTTACATGCCCTATATGTTCCTCAGTGGAAAACAAAATAGATCAAAATGTTGTCCATGTATACCACTACACAGATATCCAGAAATTCCTGCAGCACTTCATTGATGAAAAATTGAAATGCTGCAGGAGCGTTGTACAACCCGAAAGGCATCACTGTGTACTCCAAGAGTCCAAATTTAGTTTGGAACACCATCTTCCACTCATCCCCCTTCATCACTCTGATCAAGTGATAGGTGCCCCGGAGGTCGATTTTAGTATAAATGGTCGACTGACGTTACTGATCTAAAAGTACCGGGATCAACGGAAGTTGATACCAATTTTTTTATGGTCACTTTTATCACTGCGCGATAATCTATACAGGCGTGCAACTTGCTATTCTTCTTGGGCACGAAGAACAAAGACGACAATACTGGTGACACTTAGACGACTAAAACCCTTAGCCAATAGATCATCCAGGTAGTCTCGCAGGTATCGATTCTCAGGCTCAGAAAGAGCATACACCCTACTATATGGTAGCGTTGCCCCTGGAATCAAGTCTATACGATAATCGTATGACCTATGTGGTGGCAGCTGGGTGGCCTTCTGTTCACTAAAGACATAATGGAAGTCTTTATACGATGCAGGAATGGCCAGAGTGTCGTCCGGTTTGATAGCTGTACTATGTGTGGACCCACAATGCAAGGGTGCCACTAGTAATGGTTTGTCTGGGTAACAGGAGTGTCAGCAATGTTTAGAGTCTAATGTCACTGTCCTTGCTGCCCAGTCAATTTTAGGATTGTGTAACTGAAGCCAGGGTATCCCCAAAATGGTTCCAAATACTCGGGTATCTATGAGGTCAAACTGGATTTGTTCTATATGGTTGTTTGCACAAAGCATGGACAAGGGTGTTGTTTGATAAACGATAAGCCCGGAGGACAATTCTGAGCCATCCACGGCTCTGACTGGTTGAGGGACATCTTTTCTGACAGTCATAATATTTAGGGTTTTAGCAAAACCCAAGTCTAAAATGTTTCCGGTAGCCCCAGAGTCAAGCAATATGGGAATGACCTTACGAACCTGAGGGGACAACACTAACGTCACAATAAAAGTTAGATGTCGAGGTACTGGACTGGTGGTATTAGACAGAAGATGTGTGACCATATTGAAAGAAGCGCTCAATAAAATGGTCTCAGAAGTTATCGGGCCAGTTAGTTTTCCACCTGGTCAGGAAGAGAGAATTCAGGCCCTGTTACCACTCTGATGGCTTTCTTTGGAGCAGTAGGCTTGTTAGGACATTTCTGAGCAAAATGCCCTGCTTTCCCGCAGTATAAACACAGTTTCAGTTTTTTCCTATGTTCTTTCTCTTCCTTAGATAGTGGGCCCCACACACTGCGAATTTGCATTGGCTCAGGTGTATCATGAGTGGGAATGGTGGACTCCTTTTTCTCAGTTTTGAGCACCACTAAGTGTCTGTCACCCTGTCATTTTTCTCCCTTACGTTCACTCAAGTGGTGATCCAGTCGTACCACCAGGTCAATTACCTCGGAACACTCCGTAGGAAGTTCCACAATTTGGGCTAGAACATCCTTGAGATCGTCCCGATGGCCATGATGGAAGAGGGAGGTCCTCTTCTCATTGGGCCACTCAGTCTCTGCCACCAACCGATTGAAAGAGGTGATTTAGGACAGTAGATCCTCGATTCCATGGCACAAATTCTGCCACCAACCGATTGAAAGAGGTGATATTGGACAGTAGATCCTTGTTTCCATGGCACAAATTCAGCAACTCATTGTCACTGGCTTGCAGGAAGAGGTGTTTGGCAAACAGTTTCCGCAAGGCTTCCTTGAACCGGTTCAAATCATACAGTATAGGGTCATTGCCCTCCACCAGCGGAATAGACCAATTAGCTGCATTGCCTGCCAAATAAGAGATAATAAAAGCTACCTTTGCAGCATCGTCGGGGAATGCAGCTGCCCGACACAAAAACTGTAGCTGGCACTGGTTAAGAAAAATGTTGAACTTGGCACTATCTCCAAAAAACCTTTCTGGAGGAGCTATGGGCACAGGGGTTGGTGTTGTGACCATTATCTGCATAGGTTGTATGGTGGAAGTCGTTGGGCCTGAATAGGGTCTTGGAACATGATTAGACGGGTCAAACTGAGGGGCCTGTAGTACTGGAGATCTTTGTTTCAGTTTGACTCCTCCCCAAGGGGTATCTTGTGGTTTATACTGCTGTAGTTCAGAGTGCAACTCCAGGTTCTCTTGCTTTAAGGAAAGAACTTCCTTTTGTAATCCCGCTATGGCCCTATTTAAATCTAATAAACATGGAGCATCATGATCAGCTGGTAAAGCCTGTGCAAAACCTTTGAAAGTAACCATTGAGGAGTCCATCGCCCACGCAGTCCTGTATGTTGTATCTTGGCTTTATGTCAAGACAGGGCCATTCACCTGAAAAGCAGGATGTCTGCAGGGGTGATAGTATGCCCCCGACCTCCTGGAACACCTCTCAGCACTTCCTGGTGGACACAGAAACCCTGGCAGGTGTACCAAAAGGAAAGTGGGAGTGGAAGAGAAAGAGACAAAACACTGCCACGCCTTGCCAGTCCAGCCAGGCACCCTGTATCTTCGGGGGCAGGTCATTGTTGACAGAGCGATAGTAGAGTTAGTGCCCTCAACTTCCTTGAAACTGAATCTCTCTTTCTGATATGGGCACGGAGCGGTAGAAGAACACCGGAATGCTCCAACACTTTTCTTGGACAATATTAACTGTTGGCACAATTACTAACACTGCTACTAGAGAAAGAAAAGTCACGTAAATTACCTTTTAAAATTGCACTGTCACTTTTTGTAGCACTTGAGGTCAAGCAGATTTCCTGAAGCACATTTAGGCAAGTAACTAAAATAATAATGTAGAATGTTCAGAAATGCATGTGTCTCTTCAAGATAAGCACTCTGCCAAAATATGAGGTCTGAAATTCACCAGCTGTTCTAGAAAGTGCGGCGCTCTCAGAACAAACTTCCTGGAGAATACTAGTCACTTAGTTGCAGTCTTTTCCGGAGTGCTGGAGGAATGCCTGGTGTCAGCTGGTACAGGAACGAAGAAAATAATTTCTTCAAAATTCCTGAATACGAGGATGACAGCAGGGGATGTAATGCCAAATCAGATGCTGAGATCAGGAAGCAAAACAAAGCCAAGCAGGGAGGCATGCTTCACTCTGCTATTTATAGCCAATCAGGAAAGCAGTTGAGTTTCCACATGTGGATGAGTCACCACACCCAATTAGAAGCACATGTCTACACCACACACAATTAAAAGCACATGTCTACACCTTCTCAAATTAGCAAACAAGCATTGGTAAAACGCGCATTGATAAAACCAATTGTGTAACACAGCACATTGGGCCTGATTACAACTTTGGCGGAGGGAGTTAATCCATCCCAAATGTGACGGATATCCAGCCCGCCGCATTACGAGTCTATTATATCCTATAAAACTCGTAATACGGTGGGCGGGATATCCGTCACATTTGGGACGGATTAAGCCCCTCCGCCAAAGTTGTAATCAGACCCATTTTGTTTACTTAGAAACATGAAGGTTTAACCAAGAACAGAGATATGATTTAACCCTCATCCCTGGGTATGCTGACAGATAATGCAGGAGGCACCTTGGGGATTCCTGACACTACCTACTACCTTGCTTGATACATTGCTGCATTACCAACTGCATGCCACCTGTCGTGCATTACATGATACCTTTCCCTCCCTGCCGCCACCCCTCCTGGCTCTAGAACACCTCCTCACTTTACTAGCTACTCACAAAATAATTCCTCACCTGTATAATACTATGCAATGCTCCTTTCTAACTATAGTTCAGAGAGCATGGGTATCCTGGGAAGAAGATATCACCCCGAATCTTACAGATGTGCAGTAGTCTTTCTGCTGTGGTCAGTTGATCAGGTTTCTCCCTCAACAAAAGACTCCCCCTTATCCAAATTAAATGTTTACATCACCTGTACTGCATGCTATTAAAACTCTCAAAATGGGGTGATTCAACATTCCTGCTGTCGGCAATGTAATTTCCCCTCTGCTTCCTTTAGACATCTCCACTAGCAGTACCCGCAAGTGGCATCCTTTTGGACAGAGGCCTTTCCCAGGATCCACGAGATTACCAGTCACTCACCTCCTGCTGGTGGGCCTCTTGGGTTACGTTAAAGATCTACCAGACTCTTGTTACAGACTCACAGCCATGCTCCTCTTGCAGGCTCAACACAGGGTCACCATGCATTGGAGCAAGAAGCCCTGCCCATCCTCCAAAGCATGGTTGAATAATGTGTTGTACTGCCAGGAACAACTATCCAATTTCTGAGAACTCATGCCATTGCACTCTTCTCCTAGAGATATATGGGAGGCTTTTGTAACCTTTCTTTGTTGCAGAGACTCTAACTCACCTTTGTCGGTCAACGCAGAGGATGGAGCACAATCAGATATGGACAGATGAAAGTAAATCGCTTTACTGTTGTATTATAGTATGCCAAATTTTAGCAACTAATATCTGTTTTCCAAGGTCTTCCCCTACTTCTTTGACACCCCTCTTACCGTGGACCTATGTAATTCCGTTTTTGAGATATTACCAGTCCTTGTACGGGCAACCCAAGCCCATGTTGAAATTTGTGCCTCTACCAGACTTTGTTAGTGACCTATCATATATGCATCCTTGATCATGATTCTGTAACATTGGCAAGTTTCCTGAGGTTTCCCTTTATTGCTCCTTTGGCCCTTCCCCTCCCTATCCCTTCCTTGCCCCTCTGGCCCATCCCATGTTGTTGTTGTTCTGTTTAAATTGCAAATGCCAACAAAAATATTATAAAATATTATTATTATTATTATTATTATTATTATTATCATTATTATTATTATTATTATTATTATTATTATTATTATTATTATTATTATTATTGTTATTATTATTAATATTCACATAAGCAATCTGTGGGCTTTAAAAAATAAAATTCCTTTGAAAAGAAAAATTGTGTAATTGTACAGTCAAACGCGCCTCCTGTGGATGATCTTTTCTGAAAGCATTCTACAATATCTTGAGTGTATGAGGAGTACAAATGAGAATTAGCAAAGATTTCCATGCAAACTCCTCAGCATTTATGTGGTTGCCCAAGAAATTGAAAGCCTATTCAAGGCTTATAAAGTTTCAATTCTTTAAATATTTTCATAAATGCTTGTGCATTTGGTTCAGTGTGGTACAGTACAGTGGTCTGTGCTACAGTGGATCTGGTGACTCAGTGAACTAATGTATCCACTCCAGAAATCTGTCTTTTACCTCATATACACAGCTTTAAATCCCAGTGGTTGAACTTAGCCTCTCTTCTGTACGAGACTAATAAAAGGAATACCATTGAGTTGAGTAACAATATACATGCTATTCAGCATCAAAATGCCCCAAAGGGTAGCCATGGACATTTTATGCTATAATTGCTCAGTGCAAGTTGCAATTACGGGTTCTATGTTAATTTATGTTCGCCTAGTGATACCCGTGTGCAAAGAGCACTCAATGAAACACAACTACTGTAGAAATGAAAATGAAGGAAACAACAGCAATATTGGAATGCACAATCCTTAAATTAGGTGACAAGGGATGTCAGAGTCATTTTAAATAGTAATAGAAGCAGCAATACAGCATTTAAAATCAAAAAGAGAACAATAATAGCTTAATGCTGCATGGACAAAAAAAGTGTACTGGTCAATAAATTGAGTGGCAGATTGGCTGTTGTTTGAAATGGGGTTTATGGTTGGCTAGGGTATGCACCTAAGCCAGACAGAAACCACCCATTCTAGTCAGGGTGAGGGAGTTACACA
Organism: Pleurodeles waltl; assembly: GCF_031143425.1. NCBI lineage: Eukaryota > Metazoa > Chordata > Amphibia > Caudata > Salamandridae > Pleurodeles > Pleurodeles waltl. Next base: position 995,795,810 of record NC_090437.1, read on the forward strand.
CCCAAGATAATCCCTGGTCACCCCCTTGGTAGCTTGGTACGAGCAGTCAGGCCTGTCCCAGAGGCAATGTGTAAAGCAATTGCACAGCACACACAACACACGTGAAGCACTATCCCAACCACAAAGGAAACACAACACCACGTTATATGAAGACAAACTGTATTGTGCACAACATCAGTAGACCAAACACAACATGTCAGTAATACCCTGGAGCAGGTTGATGTGGAATACGTTGGCTAGCTAAAGAGCCGACCCCGTGCTCCGGGCCCAGTAGCTACATCTCTGACAGAGAACGCAACAGGGAACGCTGTGGGGAAACGCAGCATGATTTTTTTCTTATTTTCTCTTACCAAACTGGAAACACCGAGGATCACTGAATGAATAGGTTACAGAGAGATGACAAAGATGGATCCAAAATACTGCGAGGTACTGTGAGCGAGCTAGAGCCTTGGGTAAGATCGGACCGGGGGATCAACAGGTAGCGGCGTGCTGCAGCCCGGGTGTGCTTCCGGGGTAGAGGGAGCACAGCTAGAACCGTTTGGAGGCAAAGTGTAGACTGTGGTGAGCAAGAGTGCCTCGGGTCCAAATCTATGTCCTCCAGGAGGCAGACTGGGAAAATACTTGCAGAGACGGGTTTCTCGTCGACTGAGACATTACAGAAGGTAAAACGAGGGATTGAGGCAAAAGGGAGCAGGAAAGGGAAGGGAATCGGCTATGATTTGAGAGATAGGAGGTAAAGGAAAAAAACCTGATGGGGTGAACAATAATAATTCCAAAATATAATCTGAGCCTACTGGAGGTGTGCATTTAGGGCCAGAAAAGGAGGTGGCCTACTTAGCATTTATAACACAACTAAAAACAAATTTAAAAAAAAAATGGATGAAAAGAAGCAGAGCACATCGGTAAATACAGAGGGGAGGCTAAACATTACTCCTTCTCTGTGCTCTCTTTTTAAAGTTCAAGAAAAAAACTGGAGAGGAGAGACAGAGGGGCATATTTATACTCCGTTTGCGCCGAATTTGCGTCGGTTTTTTCGACGCAAATTCGACGCAAAACTGACTCCATATTTATACTTTGGCGTTAGACGTGTCTAGCGCCAAAGTTCATGGAGTTAGCGTCATTTTTTGGCGTGAACACCTTCCTTGCGTTAATGAGATGCAAGGTAGGCGTTCCCGTCTTAAAAAATGACTCCCAGGCATGTGCGTGGTATTTATACTCCCGGGCAAAAATGACGCCCGGGAGTGGGTGGGGCAAAAAACCCCGCATTTGCGCCTCTTTTTAACGCCTGGGTCAGGGCAGGCGTTAAGGGACCTGTGGGCTCAGAATGAGCCCAGAGGTGCCCTCCCCTACCCCCAGGGACACCCCCTGCCACCCTTTCTCACCCCAGGAGGACACCCAAGGATGGAGGGACCCATCCCAGGGAAGAAAAGGTAAGTTGTGGTAAGTATATATATTTTTTTTTTGTGGCATAGGGGGGCCTGATTTGTGCCCCCCTACATGCCACTATGCCCAATGACCATGCCCAGGGGACAGAAGTCCCCTGGGCATGGCCATTGGGCAAGGGGGCATGACTCCTGTCTTTGCTAAGACAGGAGTCATGTTAATGGCGCGTGGGCGCCAAAAAAAAATGGCGCAAATCGGGTTAAGACGATTTTTTTGCCTCAGCCTGACCCATCCCAGGGAAGAAAAGGTAAGTTGTGGTAAGTATATATATATTTTTTTTTTTGTGGCATAGGGGGGCCTGATTGGTGCCCCCCTACATGCCACTATGCCCAATGACCATGCCCAGGGGACAGAAGTCCCCTGGGCATGGCCTTTGGGCAAGGGGGCATGACTCCTGTCTTTGCTAAGACAGGAGTCATGTTAATGGCGTCTGGGCGCCAAAAAAAAATGGCGCAAATCGGGTTAAGACGATTTTTTTGCCTCAGCCTGACTTGCCCCATTTTTGGACGCCCAAACGCCATTTTTCCCTACGCGGGCGCTGCCTGGTGTACGTGGTTTTTTTTCACGCACACCAGGCAGCGCCGGTCGGCTAACGCCGGCTAACGCCATTTGATAAATACGGCGCCCGCATGGTGCTTCAGAATGGCGTTAGCCGGCGCGAATTTTTTGGGCGCAAAACTGCGTTAGCGCAGTTTTGCGTCAAAAAGTATAAATATGGCCCAGAGTATTTTATCTCTACCAAACATGTCAGGTTCTCCAGATGTATCTGTGGACGGTAGGTCAGTACCCACATGTATGAATAAGTTTCAAGTCTTGGGTCAGGTTTCTCTAGAACAGGGATACTCAAAGTACAGCCTGCAGGCCTCATGCGGCCCCTCTCACCTTTACATGCGGCCCCTTGGGCAACATGAGCACTGGGCAGCTGTTTGCTCGACTCCGCATTACATACATTAAATACACACACAATCATTTATTTCAAACTTAATTGGTGCCAAAGAAAGGAAGTAACTAGGGACTTCTGCATTTAACTTTAAAAACGCCTTCATTTTTAGAGATATCTTGCAGCATAAGTGTGAAACTAAGACAGTCTCTTCAACATTAATTAAGTGTATTTAGTTAACATGCAGAACCTTTTCACCTTAGTACAATTTATTTTATCAGTGCATTGAGATGTATTCCTTTTAAAGTGATAGTTTTCAAACATAAATTTGGAAACATTAATTATTTCCCTGACCCTGAGAACACCACCAATAGTAAATTAAAGAAGTAAGAGCCAGATGTAGGAAAGTGAAATCTTGCAACTTGCAAATTGCGAGTATGACCGACTCGCAATTTGCAACTCACAAAATTGGATACACAAAGGTGTCTCAAACACCTTCTGCTACTCGCTACGGGGTCGCAAAGACCCACCTCATCAATATTCATGAGGTGGGTCGCAGTTTGCGACCCCATAGCGAGTCCCTGCACTCACAGGGATTGTAGCCTGCTGTAATCCGCAGACCTCCATGTCTGTGACTGCTTTTTCAATAAAGCTGTTTTTTTTTTCATTTTGCAGCCCGTTTTTCTTAAAGGAAAACAAGCTGCAAAATGAAAACTAAACCGAAACCATTTGGTTTTGTTTTTTTCAGAGTAGGTAGTGGTCCATAGGATCACTGCCTGCTCTGATTTTATTTTTTTTCGGCATTCACAAAGGGGAAGGGGTCCCCTGGGGACCCCTTCCCCTTTGTGAATGAGTTACCACCAGTGGTAACTGCGAGTTGGTTTGCGACCGCATTCGCGGTCACAAAGCTACTCTGAATGGCGATGCGGTCGCAAATAGGAAGGGAACACCCCTTCCTATTTGCGAGTCGCATTCCCAAATTGCGAGTCGGTACCAACTCACAATTTGGGAATGAGCATTGCGTTCGGCCTTTTGCATGCCGCAAACTGCGTATTTCGCAGTTTGCGACATGCAAAAGGCTTCGTACATCTGGCCCTTAGTCACTTGTTATATGCACTTTATGGGTGGTCTGGGTTCCTATCATACATAAACAACATTATAGTTTATTAAATCAAACATAGAAGCAGGTTTTGTGCAGCGCACACCATGAAACATGTATTTCGAGGTCATCTTAAATGTGATAATGCAGAAAAGGGAGGGAAAGTGACACTAAACAATTGCCTAGGAACACACAATTTGGAAAAGTGGGTAAGCCAGGATTAAGTCCAGGTTTTCTGGTTTCCCATTGTTTATTTCAGCCACTAGATGTATATCCTTTGCTTCCCGTACACCTACCTTGCCACCAATCCCCCTAGTGACCCCACCCGACCGCCACCGCCTTGGCATCAATGCGGCCCCCAGGCACGTCACAGACCAAACTTTTTGGCCTCTGTGAAAATGTTTGTGAGTACCCATGCTCTAGAACAAGAGGGTGATGGGGCATCCCTAGAAAAGTTTTGAAAGCAGCCATTACTGGATACAGGTAATCGGAATGCAGATACAGAGAATGGCGCTAGTATAGAGACACTATTAGGAGTATTTATGACAGAAATAAAGCAGAAATTTGCAATTTTAGAGAGGAATCAGGAGACATTTCAGGGGGCTTGTGAGACTTTGGAGGTACAAATGGGTGAACTTTCAGAAAAGATATATAAGATGGAGACCGCCATCGAAGGTTTAAGTAAAGAGATTGACATTAATCGGGGGAAGGTCTAAGTACTAAAATCTAATGAAAGAGAATTACATCACAAAATAGAAATATTTGAAAATAATGCAAGGAGGAATAATAATAGAATATTGAATGTCCCCGAAGGTTTGGAAGGAGGACATCTAAAAGGATTTGTGGTGGGTCTGCTAAAGGAAGATATTCCATCAATAGCTTTAGCGGACCTGGAGGCAGACATTCAGAGGATCCACCGAGACCCTTTTAAAAGAAACTCCAATAGGGAAAAACCGAGGAAGATACTGGTTAACTTCAAGACTTACTCTATAATAAAACCAATTCTCTCAGAAGCTTTAAGAGTCAATTGATTTAAGAAGGGTGAGATATCTTTTTGGATTAGGTCAGATATCTGGAAAGTGATACAAGATCGGCAATAGGAACTAGGGAAATTTCTATAGGAACTTAGATCCTTCAGCGCGGTTGTTAGCCTGAAACTCACAATGACCCTTAAGATCACGTGGAACAATAAAGTGCATAATATAAGGGATCCTACTGAGGTTTAGAACTTAATTCAGCAAATGAAAGTGAGCTGCGCGTAGATACTGTGGGGATGGAGTCTGAGGGTCTCAGCGATACCCAATCAAAGGAGGGTGGTGGGTTCCCCAAGGAGGCGCAGAGGGAGGGCTAAGGAGGGGTTACCTATGGATAGGTTTAAGGAGAAAGGTTGATGCACATGGTGGAGAGCATGTGGAGTAAAAAGGAAAAAACGTTTTTCCTCATACGATGCAAAGGTTATAGGAACAGGGGATAAAGGGTTGGCCTGAAAAATAAATGGAGGTTAAAGGTCCTGTCGTGGAATGTTAATGGGCTTAGAGAGCCAAGCAGACAGACGAAAATACTAGAATATTTAAAACATTTGGATTACAACGTCATAGTATAACAGGAAATGCATCTACGTAAAGAGGGGTGGAGCGAGATAGTAAATATCAGAAATGGATCAGTCAGTTTGCATGCACAAACCAAAGAAGTAATGTGAAAGGCATTGCTATTCTTTTGAAGACCTCTGCATTAATCAGGGTAGAAAATTATATTGCAGATCCGGGGGGCAGGTGGCTGGTGTTAAATGCTAAATTACATAGGGTAGGATATACAGTAGTGGGATACAATGGGCCAAACATCGAGGACCTAACTACGCTTCATGAATTGCATGGGCAAATAATGAAGGCTGAGGTGGCAGATTACCTGGTGATAGGAGGGGACTTTAACATTCTGCTGTACCCTGTTTGAGATAAATCTATGCCAAAACCAGCAGTTGAATCAGCTAAGATGAGGGAGGGTGTCCACCGTCTGATAAGTGATTTTGGCCTAATAAATATTTGGAGGTAGAGAGCGGGACAAGAGAAGGGTTACACGTATCATAATGAAAATGATGGGCATTACTCTAGAATATATTTCTTTTTGATAAATAGGAATCTGGCTGCCAAAGTAAAGGAGGTGGCATACTTACCAGAGCATCTCTCCGACCATTTGGTGGTGGTACTGGAGGTTGTGTTTGATGGAGGGATAGGTCAGAGAAGGTGGACTGTATGTCACTATTTAACTATCTAGTGATAGTTAGCCAACTTAAGGAAGATACATTAGAGTTATTTTGGGTGAATGAAGGGTCTGCCCCTATTAATGTGGTCTGGGACACCTATAAAGCTTTTATCAGGGGTAGGATAATATATGGTGCCGACTTTATTAGGAAGGTTCATGAGTCTAGAGTGAAGACATTAGAAGACAGGATAGAAGTATGTCAAAGAGAACTGGAATCTTGTTATGATCAGGTGCAGGTTAACTGCACAAACAAACTTAGAGAAGCAAGAGTAGAATTGGCCGACTACTTGGAGGCTTGTGTGAAAAAGAGATGAGAGGCAAGTAAGTTGGCTCATTATGAATATGAGGAGGGATGTGGTAAGATGCTTGCCTGGAAAACTAGGTTGGAAAGGACAAAGAATGTGATTACAGAAATAGTTCTAAATGAGACAGGGGAGTGCTGCTTAGATGAGCAAAGTATAGAGCAGGTTTAAAAAAAAAGATTTCAACCCTCATATTCAGGCGAGACCTCAATTTCAGAAGAGCAGATAGCTAGCTGCCTTCAAGAAATTAACCTTCCCACCTTACAGTTTGGCCAACAACAGGACTTAAACCTAGAGATAAGCTCTGAAGAAATAAGTAAAGTAATGAAGGAGCTGAAAAGGGGGAAAGCCCCAGGAGCAGACTCCCTGCTAAGTGAGCCACATAGGGAATTAAGTGAGGCGCTAACACCGGTGATGACTAGGTTCTTGAACGCCATATATAAGGGCATTAGTGCCCAACAAGCTCTTTGGATAATGGTAGAATTAACATACTCTTAAAACCTAGAAAAGATCCTAAAGCTTGTGAGTCATATAGGTCTATATCCTGACTGAATAACGATTATAAAATAGATAGGCATGTTTTGGCCAGAAGGCTGGAGAAAATGTTGGGGGATTTGACACATGCGGATCAAAAAGGGTTTATGAAAAGGAAACAGTTGCAAGAGCTGACGCATGATCTAATAGCGGCTATTGAAATGGCAACGGAAAAATGATTACCCTTGATTATAATGGCTTTTGAGGCTGCAAAAGCTTTTGTTAGCGTAAGGTGGACTTTCTTATATGCAGTGATAAACCATTGCGGACTGATGAATCATTTTCTTTATGCAAATAAGGCAATTTTTTTAGCCAGGTGCTAGGGTCTTGGTTAATGGCAATCTTACGGATAAAATTCAAATATAGAGAGGAACACGGCAGGGCTGTCCTTTATCACCTTTACTCTTTAACCTGTATATCGAGCCATTGGCAATCCAGCTGAGGGAGGAACAACAGATTACTCCATTCAAGTACCGAAACTGGGAGAAGAAAGTGGCATTATACGCAGACGACCTGATGATCTTCAAACAGAATAGCAGAAATGCCTTCTCAGTGATAAAAAAGATTATGATGGATTTCAGATAGTTATCCAGGTACCAAATAAATCAGCAGACAACTAAATTGATGTCCTGGAACATTGATACTTGCAGTCTATTGGAAAACAAAATCAGATACCTAGGGGTACAAGTGGTTAAAGATATAAATCAGATGATGCAAATTAACTTTAATAAACTGGTATTAGAAACAGAGAGGCTCTTGAACTCCTGGGCCGGTCTTTCACTCTCATTTATTGGGAGGTGTAGCATAGTTAAAATGATGATACTCCCAAAGTTTACATTTATTTTTAACGCCATCCTACCTGAGTTTAAAACACGCAGGTTTAAAAAGCTTCAAGGAGAAATAAATACTTTTGTATGGGCTCAAAAAGGGGTGCTTATTGCCTGGAAGAAATTACGCAAGAAAAAGGTTGATGGAGGAATTGCTTTACCAGATTTTCAAATATACAACTGGGCCTTCCAATTAAAAAATCTTAGGTCACAGTTATGAGTGAATTTTCACAGATTGCACCCCTATATCGTGTGTTAACTGAAAATCAGGAGGAAAGAGGTGTATACTTTTTATTTAAATTTGGCCACCCCAAATTTTTTAAGAACATTAGGTTAAAGACATTAATAGTGGCTTTTAAAATATGGAAACAAGTTAGGAGGATTTTAAAAATCCCATATTATAGCTACTTCGCTCCAATATGGAATTTTCCAGGCACACCAGAGTGTTTACAAGATTCCTTAGCACTTCCCTTAAAAAATGCTGGGGTAACAATGTGGGGACAGTTGCAAAATGAGGGGGCACTGACAACCTGGGATGAACTTGATCGACTTATGGGAAAGAGGATATTGAAGTTTAAATATTACCAACTCGTCAGCGGGGCAGGAATGCAAGGGGACTTCAGAACTGGAGAAGTTGAAAGAGAAAAGAAAATAATTCTGGGGCAGATTCTACAGAAGAAAGAAGTATCTCAGTGGTATTGGATGTTGGTGCAGGGGGAAGATGGGCCATGACCATTACCCGAGGAGAAGTGAAAGACGGACCTGCCGTAGTCGGAGCTAATGAATATCTGGCAAGTATCTATGTCTACACTTTGGCAAGTGGTCAAATCAGCCCCGTTAAGGAGAAATCACTTGTTTATAGTTCACCGGGTATATTGGTATCAGTTAAAAAAAATATTTGATGGAATAGAGGTCCAAGGATTAAAGACAAAACAACATGGAGAGGATTACAGAGTGGAAACCTCAATGTGTTGAAGGAGGTATAATGGCAGGGTGGGACCCCGTAAGGAAAAAATGCCCCATCGTAACAATAATGCCTAGGTACCTCCTGTTTCTTCTGAGGACAAAAAAAAATGTCAGTAATACCCTGCTTCTCAAGCATTTGTCAGAACATTACACAGTACTATTAGTCTGCGAGTGGTCGCATACAACACATAGGTTACTGGTTAACATAGCAGTAGTCAGGTGGCCATTACCAAAGGAATGCACATGTCATACTAAACATATGATCATCATTGCCAAACCACTATCATGACTGTGGATAGCATGACACAACACAAAAGCTCATGGCATTAGCATACAGTAAAACAATATCAGGACTGCAACAACAACATCATGAATGCACATAAAGTGAGACATCACCAACACGTGTGCGCATCAAATGAAATATTCCCAGAATGTACATAGCACAGTAAACATATCATCATGAAAGCCACAACAACGTCATGAATGCACATCAAGTGAGACACCATCAACATGTTTGCGCATCAAATGAAATAGTCCAATGATGTACATGGCACAGTTAACATGTCATCATGAATGCCACAATAAGGTCATGATCGCACATCATCAGAAATGCACATACCCTTTTAGAATATTCTCCCCAGGACCTTTGAGTGTGTTCTGCCATCTGCACCAGGCACCACAGCAAGAAACGTAACATAACAGGGACATCTGTGTGCCAATCTCGAAGCTCCTGCACTCTGGTTTCTGCCCCTGGGGAGATGCAGGGTTAATTTTGCCAGGGCGGGGACCTCTGTCGAGGGTCACCACCCCAGCCTGCTATATGAGCCACCAAACAAGAAAATGCCGGTGAGAACCAGGGGAGTGCCCAGCCCCTCACACCTGAGGAGACCACACGTCTCCTGCTACAGGGGCATTCTCCACTTCATGGGCCCCTAGGAGGACCGTCTCTTCTCTTCTGCGGGGGACCTTTCTTCCAGGGTCCCCGGGCAAAGATGCACACTCTGTCTGCAGCCGCCCACGTTCTCAAGGTGGCTGCAGATGTTAGCAGCTTTCTGCCAAGCCACGTTCCTCCTGGAGATTGCAGCTGGGCGCCTCCTCGGGCCTCCCGCGTCATCATGCTGGTCCGCTCCTTTTTCCTCCTCTGTCCCCAGGTTGCAGCAGTGATCCTTCCCAAGGGAGGGCCTGCCTGTGCCCCAGAGGCACTCCACAGAGCGTGCTCTTTGCCCCGGGGCACCCAGCGTAAGCACACTCCTCGACACTGACTCACCTGTCCTTGGGGGAGCACGCAGCCACACAGACTTGGGGCACTTCCCTGCACCCAGTGGGGGAACATCAAAAAAGTGCTCATCATGTGCTTAAGTAAACAAAAGTCAAAGTTCTCTTCCTGCGCTTACAATAAATTGGGAAATGTAAACACAACGTTTCGCCCACGCTGGAGAAGCAGAGCGTAAACTGCTCTTCTAGTGCTCCGCTGCAGGGAACAGGGCCCTCAGCACCAATCCCCTGGAGACATCAGAAGGGAGCACAGGGCATCAGGGCCCAACAAACAAGCCAGCACAAAGAATTGCAGTGAGTGGCAGTTCCTCCTAGTGACCTAGCAGGTCACATGTCAGCACAACAGCCATAGTCCAAGGTGGTTCCTGGTGAGTCCCCCCAGCAGTATTCTGTGTCCAGTTCAGTACTCCATTATTGTCTCTTGTAACATGAAGAAAACCCCCTGTACTTATACCCAGTTTTTAACAACTTTTACAAACAGGGAGAGAAGAGGTTCCAACCAGTTGTGGGACCAAGTGTGTCCCCTCTCTCCTCCAGCACAGGCTTCAGACATCAGTTGGGGGTAAACAAGTCCTTTGTGTGAGGTCAGGGCACAGCTTTTACAAATGCAGGTGTGTCCGGCCTCCCCTTCTCTCAGCCCAGAAAGACCATTCAATATGCAAATGCACCTTTGTGAGGTTCTTGCTACCATTACAATCATACCAAACATGCCTACACTACCCCTCATAAATCAGACCGTAGTCCCTAGACATAAGGCAGGTCATTTCCAATGTAATCCTATGGGCAAGGCAGCACTCACAGCAGTGAGAAACCAAATATGCTGTTTGTCACTCGATACCTGGACGAGCAACACAACCAGGCACATGTCCTGCCTTATACATACATAGCACCCCGCCCATTAGGCTAGCTAGGGCCTACCTTAGGAGGGACTTACATGTAATAAAAAGGGGTGTTCCAGGCCTGGCAAGTAAATTTAGATGGAAGGTCCCTGCGCTAGCAAGCCTGAGACTTGTTTGAAAGGCTACTTCTGTGGATGGTGCAAGCAGCACTGCATGCCACTAGTAGCATTTAATTTACAGGCCCTAGGTATAGAGATACCACTGTACATGGGACTTACAGGTAAATTAAATGTGTCAATTAGGTGTAAGCCAATCATACCAACTTTAGAAGGGAGAGCACTTGCACTTTAGAACTGATCAGCAGTGATAAAGTGCTCAGAGTCCTAGAGCCAACATCAAGAGGTCAGAAAAAAAGGAGGAGAAAGGCAAAAGGTTTGGGGTTGACCCTGCAAAACGGGCCAGGTCCAACCATTTTTAATAGAAAGTGTGAAAACAAGTTTAAAATAACCTCAGAACCTCATGAATTCAATGAATAAAGATTGCTAAAGTGCAGCTTTGAATTGCAAAAGTGAAAAGCAACTGAATTTTGCCAATTATGGTGGGGTGAAGTAATCAGAATCTCTCTCTTTTCCATGCACTGTTTATGACCTTACATGTGACATCTTTCATTAAGTTAATTTACATTACTAAGACATCACAGGTAACATCATCCTTAATATCTTGTTGACATTGGACTGTGGCCTGGTAAAAACATCTTAAAAATAGGAAAAAGGAGGAGCATACCTGCATGGCATCAAGCGCTGCCTGTGGAGGAATAGGCCTAGGACTAGTCCCTGCAGCTTGTCTCCACTGTACAGTGCTTAAGGCCACAAGCACTGAGGGTTATCTGCTCCCAAACATTTTGATGCAGGTCCTGGCTAAGGACCAAGCCGTCCAGCCAACCACTGCTACACACATTTGAATTTGAAGTTTGTGCACAGCAGGAATTGACCACTGTTGGAAGATTGTGTGCAAGACCTGGCCATAGATTAGGTCATGTGGCCACCCCCTGCTGCGCACAGCCACAAGGCCATGTATTCTGGGGATTGGTTGCCCACTGAGGCTTTGGCATGACTGGAATGCTTGCATCAGTGATTTCATGTGAGATGTCATCAGTGATGCTGTCAGTGATCTATTTCAGCATGTCATGAATCCTAAATTGTCATCTTGAGGTTCTGGTTTATGATGTCACCTGAATCCTCCTGATGGCAGTATTGGACCATATTACGTAGTTAACTGTTATACACGTATGTATATACATTTGATATAAAAAAAACTGATAATATATGTGGTCTCTTTACACAATAATAGTATCCTTTTCCCTAATACAGTCTCCCTCTGTCTCTAAACCTACTGCTGTTTCAGCGCCCTTTAGCTGCCAATGTTCAAGCGAGATTTTCTTTCAGCCTATACTATAGATGGACATTTATCTGCGAAGTATTTGAAAATATTTGTGAGTAGCTTTGAAATTGTTCACCGACCTATAACGGCAAAGTAGCAGGTTGCCGCCACAAAGAAACCTTCTCCTTGTGGGTTTTGTGCAGTTAATAGAGTCTGAGATGTATGCAATGCTGAGAGCATCCATCAATCAATCAATCAATCATGGTATTTATAGAGCGCGCTACTCACCCGTGAGGGTCTCAAGGCGCTAGGGGGGGGGGTTCACTGCTGCTCGAAGAGCCAGGTTTTGAGGCGCTTCCTGAAGGCGAGGTGGTCCTGGGTAGTCCTGAGGAGGGTAGGGAGGGAATTCCACGTTTTGGCTGCCAGGTAGGAGAAGGATTTCCCTCCAGCGTTGGTTAGGCGGATGCGAGGGACGGCGGAGGGGGTGAGGCTGGTAGAGCAAAGTTGACGGGTGTGCGTGTAGAAGGCGAGGCGGCTGTTGAGGTATTTGGGGCCTTTGTTGTGGAGGGCTTTGTGTGCGTGGGTGAGGAGCCTGAAGGTGATCCTTTTGTTGACGAGTGGCCAATGCAGGTGTTTCAGGTGGGCGGAGATGTGGCTGTGGCGGGGTGCGTCGAGGATGAGGCGTGCAGAAGCGTTCTGTATGCGCTGAAGACGTTTCTGAAGTTTTGCGGTGGTTCCTGCGTATAGGGTGTTTCCGTAGTCCAGGTGACTTGTGACGAGGGCGTGGGTCACAGTTTTTCTGGTGTCGGCGGGGATCCAGCGGAAGATCTTTCGGAGCATGCGAAGTGTGTGGAAGCAAGAGGACGAGACTGCGTTGACTTGCTTGGTCATGGTGCGAAGGGGGTCCAGGATGAATTCGAGGTTGCGTGCGTGGTCTGAAGGGGTCAGGGCGGTGCCCAGGGCAGTGGGCCACCAAGAGTCATCCCAGGCGGACGGGGAGTTTCCGAGGATGAGGACTTCCGTCTTGTCTGAGTTCAGTTTCAGGCGGCATCATCATGCACCATGTAAATAAAGGAAATTGTGCTACGTCAAGCATATCCTAAGAGTGCACATTGCCCAGCTCAAATCTGCCCTGATCTCTTGAAAATTGTGTTTTTTTTTATTATAGTAAGCCTGGCAAAAAATATTGTTCCTCGTGGAATTGTCCCCATTTTTACTGCAAAACGGTAAAGAATGGGAAAACTATTTGCTACGGTTCTACTAAGTCGGCATTTTATGCAGCGGGAACATAGGATAAAAATGCCGAATGTTTACATGTTTTAACTGTGAAAAATGAATCCTTAATTTATAAAAATGAAGATAGCTGGTTCCAGGATTTATTCACGATGTCAAGGTCTTTATTTTCAAAAGGCCTCCTTTCCACATGGCTGTTATATTTAAAGTGTCGCTTTGGAAACGATGAAGAAGGAATTGCAAACTCAAGGCGGAGATATCACTGTCTACTGAACTGGAAATAGATTAAGGTATTGTGGTGGAAAAGTCATTAAAACTGTCAGAGCAATGTGTAGTAGCAGTAAAACGGCTCTGTGGTGATGAAAGTCACTTTGTAAAACGAGACCCCTGGGTGGCATGTGTGTACTTCTGTCATCAAGGCCATTTCCATTTAATTGTGTTCAAACTTAGTTAGAGACATAGTTACTCAGGAGTGGAAACCTGTAATAATATTGACTGAAGAAAAGATCCCTTACTCATAATGCAGCTGTATATTCACTAAAGTCTATTTGGACTTTCCCACTGTGAGCGTAAGACCATAATGTAAGAATAACAAGAAAGGTGACGTTATATTTAATTTACGTTTTAAGGGAAATACTGTGAAATTCAGACTGCTGATCTACGCGAAGGCAAATTTTAGACAGGGTCAGCCCATCTACAAAATCATCATTTCCTAACAGAGGGTTTTTGTGCCTTTAGAAACAATATAAAACGAATGACCTAGCATAATGGCTGATCTCGTTTTGTCTTTAATTACCCTGGCTCATGGGGCCATATGTATCAGATGACAATATGACAGGGAGTTCTGCATCCTCAAAGTGTTTTGTAACAATTCAGCAGAGGTGGAGGTTTATTTAGTGCGTTAGGTACAGTGACACCACGGCCTAGCAGTATGAGGGGCTCAACCACACACTGATTATAAGTGTCTTCTATTCACCGGTGCACACAGCCTATTATCCTTGTGAAAGCCATGGTACTCTTGGTATGCCAGTTTGTTGGGCTGTGATGATTCACAAAAGCCCTGCCTCATTAATACTCTTGAGGCAGGATTTGGATCTGCACCTTGTTCCAAACAGCTGCAGATGCAGGAATGGAGGCGTGAAAGGGACAGCAGACCACAGTCGTTATTATAACATTTGCGCTATGTTGACATTGTGATCCACGCCCTATAAAGTGACAGGGATTACAATAATGCCAAAGGAAGGTGAACAATTTGAAAGGAGGTATGGGTGAGCAAACGTATGTCTATGAGATCTCCAATGAATGGTGTGCTGTTTCATAC